>NC_090931.1:995861310-997250060 GCF_040938575.1 Ambystoma mexicanum
AATACTGAAGCTTAAAAGAAGTTGACATGTCAAAAGGCTGGGAGAACTGGAAATGGTGCATAAAATGGAGGAAAATGAGTTAGGAAGATTTAAACTTGATAAAAATTTAATTATCTCAGTATTTGAGAGTTGTATCTTTTTTATAACCAAGTGACACATTTTAAAGAAGTAGGAGATCTTCTGAAATGCCTGCCCCGATTCCAATGTCAACCCGTTAACTCCAAAAAAACAGAACAATTCATGGTGTTGTGTGTCATTTAGAAATATATTAACCAGGCAATGGGACATTGATTCTTCAGGGGGGAGTTAATTTTGTACTCCAGTGTAAGTTGTAACAACAAAGCAGAGTACACCAATACTAGCCTAAATTCATATTGTACCAGAATTAGCAAAAATTCTCTCTGAACTCAAACATTAGGAACACTCCCTGTCTCTCCCACCTTATTTTACCTTGCCATTTAATTCACGGCAGGTTGCCCTTCCTCTCCGAAAGAAACATATGTGCTTAAGGTTCTATGTTGTAGTTAAGATTCCAATTACAAAAATTAAAACATGTTTTCACACCTCCCCTTGTATGTAGGTCCTATTGTCCCTGCTCGCACCAATGCTCTATTTCCATTTGTCACAACCTTTCAGTCTCTCCAATGCTTCTCACCTATCCTGCCATCCTAATAATCAATAGTTGTTTAGACTTTCTTGACTAATATGCAAGCACATGGTTATCCATGGGTCTGGCATCTATACATACTAATAACATGGGGACAGATGCAGGTAGTTCTACAGCTGATAATATAATGTTGAGATGAGAATGAAACTACAGTTGTAAAATCATATTTAGCAAACGTACACATACATATACACATCACATGCCTGATACTCTCAAAGATGTTTTTAAAAGTAACATTGCATTAAGGGATGTGGTGTTAGTTTTAATGCAACCCTGTGATGGCGGAAAAAGCAGCACACTGTGAGGGATTTTCTACTGAAGATTACTGGAATTGAGGATAAAAAAATGATTAGAGGAAAGGGGGAAGAGAAATCAATAAGAGATCCAGGGCCTTACCTCATTGATGAGAATGGGTACTTGTTCAAGAATAAGGTAGGAGACTTCGCCCAATCCTATTTCCTGCTTGTAATTATTCTTGGATATACTTCTTTCCACTTTCTTCAACACAAATAAAACTTTCGTTTTCCAGGAAATAGGGGCCTGTGGAATGAGAACACATGGTGTTCATTAAATTGGCACTTTGGAGAACTTCATTATTTCTGCGTGAGGCCCACCAGTCGAAACAGCAATGGCCTGGATTGGATAATATGACCACTTAACACTGAGCAACTTCTGCTAATGGCTTAGATCGTAAGGTCTTGCGAAAGAGAAAAGCTCCACCTCATTTCATTTCACCTATCCACGAGATTTACCAGAATAACAAAGCTGTGGTACGCTATGGGTTGGCTGAGGAGACATCGGCCCCCAATGTAGGTAGGGGCGTGAGACAAGGCTGCGTCATTGCTCCACTTTTATTTAGTGTGTATATATATATATATATATATATATATATATATAAGACATTATTTCTTTACTGCAGGATTGTATGGATTGTCCATGGATGTGCCTGAACAGATATCCTGCACTCTTTTATGCAGAGGGTGCAGTTCTCTTGTCCACAACCCCTCAGGGACTAAAAACGTTTCTGGCTGTTTTCTTAAAGAAATGTGAAGACCTTGACCAGAGTCTGAATGTTGACAAAACGAAGGTCATGTTCAAACCCCAATTTGCAAAAAGTTGCAAGTTGAATATTTCATTGCTGGACATACCTTGGAACAACTCATCTTTTATGTTTATTTAGAAACTAGATTCAGTGAAAATGGACATTGGACTGCACAAATTGAAAAAGGCCTGCGCCACTTTGGGGAAGTACGATGGGGCTACAAGATCTTTTTTCAATTGGCATGTTAGATTGGCAGATCTCACAGCCAATGAACTGTTTTGCAAACAAGCCATTCCGGCTTATGGAGCAGCGCTTTGGGGCTGTGCCAATGCAACAGGTCTAAATTGGGAAGAAAACAAGTTTTTGAAGCAACTTATACAGCTCCCCGAAGGCACTTCCAATGCCATATTAAATTTAAAACTTGATGTACACCCAGTAGGTGAACAAGCTTTCCTCATCCCGATATTATACTGGGCTAGGCTCTGGAGTACAGGGGGGGGCTGTAGAAATATAGAGTTGCATTGAAGCATTTCTTGAGCCTGGAGGGGGGCAAGAGTATCCGTTGGGTGGACCACATTAAAAAAAGCAGTTTATTTTAAATTAATCTAGTTTGTGGAAAGACCGCAAGTGCTGATAAGAAAGTTTTAACTAGGACAACAATGATGGGCGAGGTTAACACGTTGAAGTATGGATCATATTATCGTGGGTGCAAACTGGAGTTTGGTCCGGAAAGTTACCTTAATTAATTAACACCATACTATGCTAGATTGTTCTACTTGCGTTTGGGACATTACAGATAGCTAGCTACCTTTACACAATTGTGGGGGCAGAGCAGGTCTCCCTTGTGCCATTTTATGGGGGCTGGGCTAGGAGAAAATTATTCATTTTATGTTTAATTGTGATAAATTGAGACCCTTGAGAGAACGATATTCACATGCCTGTTGAGAGGAGCTGCGATTGACACAACTGTAAATGTTTTGGAATTCTTTAAAGGGAGCATAAGCCTGCTTGTTATGTTCATCGAGATTAGTTTTGCAGACAAAAAACAATTAAATTGGCCATTGATGCAACATAAACTGATTAGGAGGGGATTGGCTATCTGGCAATCTGCATAGTGGGGCTGCGAGTATCCACTCCACACCTGATATTTTTGTAAATGCTATTTTCGAATTTGATGTAGCTAGAATGTTATCTACATTGCATTTTGGTACATTTGTACTTATTGACATTTTACAGGTGCAGTTTTAAGATCATTTCTTTTGGATATTATAATAAGATTAACTTTTATGGCTTTTTGCGCCAAATAACATTTTTATTGACTAAAATGTTAGATCGTAATATTAGAAAATGGGAGAGGAAGACACACACACAGGTTATTCTATGAACCTAAAGATGGAGTTCAAATGTTTGCATTATACTACAAAATGAAGTCCACACACGGAGGTATAATAAATGCAAAAGAAATAAATTACAGAATGGAAAGCAATATCCACTAAAACTAATAGAGTGAGAAACCAAGCTGCCAAGTGGTCCCATGTCCTGTGCGATGCCTTCAGCCTTCCAGCGTTTTCGAACAAGGGCACTTTGCATTCTGTGATGAGCAGCTTGTTTATTTCTATTGAAACTATGGGTCTCTGGGTCCCAGCCACCAGCGTCATCGTGTACAATGCTATTTACCTACAGGCCAGGACCCAGGAGTGGACTGGCCTATAGGGAACTCTGGAGACTTCACAGTAGGACTCTGCTTCATGGGCATCTTTTTTGTGGCTAGGTATTTTATTTCCACATGTTATATTAGGAAAAGGGTTGGGGTTGATGAAATTGAGCATTATGAGGCCACCTGAAAACAAAAAAGGAGTTCGCACATTAATTGCCCTCAAACGGGTTATTTTAAATGAATTGCTATTGGGATTTCGGTGCCTTTTGAACAGGATGGCGCAATGCTACCTCTCCACGCTGCAATGTAAAGTGCCGGGGACTGTCGCATCTCATCAACAAGTCGCTTCCTCACCTTGCCGCAGCCAGCGTGCAGAGTCCCTCCGGGCCCGGTGAAGAGAGCCAGCCTCCGGTGCTCTGGCAATTCCAAAAAATCCAGCAGCTGCCGCTGACCCTCCTCTGCCGACACGAAGCGATTCCACTTCTCGGCCTTGAGCTTCAGCGACCGGAAGGCCTGCTCCTTGATGTAGTCTATCCTCTCGTCGTTGGCCAGGTCGGGGCCCTTAGGTGCTTCAGAAGGCGTAGGGGCCGAGTCTGCCTCCATTCCCAAGTTCAGCCACCGCCCTTGGAATGCTCAGAGAAGCAGCAGTCCACTCAACAAGGGCTGCTTCTGATCGAGTCTCCCGGCTACGCAGATAACACAGGAGCAAAAGTACCACACGGTGCTAACTGATGCTGGGGGGAGCTGTTATGCGACACCGGACTTCTGACAGTGATACAGCTCCTCTCCGGTCCTATTGTGCTGGAACATGACACTCGCCTGAACCGAGACAATATGCGTCGCCTCCACCGCTCTCACACCTGCCCTAGAGAAACCCGAGATGTACATCTCCAAGGTGCTGCAGGTCTCCGAGTCCATTCCCTTTCACTTCTGAATTACTCGTACCACCCTCCTGCAAATGGGTCCATTTGTACCTCAACACATGAATACACCCTCAAACCTCTGTTCCCCAGGAACCTGTTGAATCCTTCAGGGAAAAAAAATGAGAAAACGGGTATCGTAGTGTGATATCTGCCTCAGGTAGTGAGTGCATGCTGTACAGTCGGGATTCGCCTTCTCCATCTTAAACACAGTGGAGATCTCTGGAAATAGGACTTATGTATGTATAGAAAATGTTATCTAGTCACTTTCACCAAGAGGTAAATGTGCTATTACTAACTGGGTTTGCTAGCCCTTTCTAAAGCAAAGGTGTTTTTGATTCCGCATAATACCAACCACATAAACCACATTATCAGAAGGGCATGCATGCAGGCAGGCAGCCAATCAGGCTCATACGCATTCAGGCCATTCACTCCACCTAGGCACCCATAACAAGGAATTTGGATTGGGCAAACACCCAGCCTTTCAGCACATAACACTGCATTCATGTCAGTTTCAGGTAGGGCTGTCTCATTCATTGTGTCATACACACAGAAACCAGACACCCATAACATGGAATGCATATTGGTGACACACTCCATTCACATAGGTCCCACCCCTAGGGTGGACCTACCCTCCTGGCTGCGGCCGCCAGGTAAGAAGTTGCGGGGAGAGTTAGCTTGCTTCACTCCATGCAACCCCCCAACCGGATGCCCCTTCTCACTCCCGCACATAAATGGTTTTCCCCATGACCTGTCCTCTCGTCCTCCTTCCCCCCTCAACACCAGCTCACCTGCCTCCCTTGCATCCTAGGCCACGTACGTTCTCTCGCAATCCCAGATTGCGTGTGCTCCATCGCATTCGCATCCTAGGCCGCGTGCGCTCCCCTCAAAATCCCAGATTGCGTGCGCCCCCTCGCATCCTTGGCCGTGTGCATTACCTCACAATCCGAGATTGTGTGCACTCCCTCGCACCCAAAGCCGCATGCGTTCCCTCGCATCCTAGGCCGTGTGCGTTCCCTCGCAATACTAGATTGGGGGCACTCCCTCACACGCTAGGCTGCATGCATTCCCTAGCAATCCCTGATTGCGTGCGCTCTCTCACATCTTAGCCTGCGTGCAACCTCCTCGCAACTCTGGGCAGGTGCCTCTCCACTCTGTCGTGCACCCCCCTGCATTCCCAATTGGCCCTCTCTTTCCCCCCTTCCTAGCCCCTATCCCCCATCCTATTGTGTACTGCTTCTGAGGTCTGTTCTCCACGGTTGTTGGCTATTTTGCATTTCCTGCATCCCTGCTATGTTCATTGTTTTCTTCTAGGTTCCCTGGCTGTTTGTTGGCATTTGTTGTGATCAATGGTTGGATGCATCCCTGTTGTGTTTCTCCTTGCTTCTAGGTTCCTTGAGTGATCGATTGGTTCTTTGGTCCAGTTTTTCCTTGGTAGTTTGCTTACATTGTTCTCCCTGAATCCTTGCTGTGTCCATTCTTTACTCTAGGTTCCATTGGCAATTGAATTTTCTATATATTGCATCTGAGTTCTGCCTTTGTTTTTCCTCTGTGTGCCCCTCCTCCTTCTGTGTCCCCTCCCTAGTGTTCCCCCTCCTGCCTGCTCCCTAGCTCTCCCCCACCCTCCACTCTCCCTTCCCCCACTCTTCCATCTGCACCCTCTGTGGTGCTCTCTTTCTATTCTATCTTCTCCAGCTGCTTTTCTAACGACTACCCCATCCTTCTCACTAAGTCTGGCAGGAAGAAGTTCAAAAGGGATATCCTAGTCTCCAACCCAGGCCTCCTTATCGCTGATACCTACACCAGTGCCTCCTCTAAACAGACCCTTACCAACATCCTCTTTGTCTTTCCCTCCCCAGGCCTATGAACCCCCACCTTTCTCCTCTTCACCCATTAATGGTGGCACCAGGTGGGAGGCCCTCTTGGCCCCCTTGCACTCCTCCAAGACCATCATAAATGTTTACCTAAATGGGACCGTCCTGGTCCAGGGCCGTCAGGCCAACCTCTTCCTTTTTGATAGATGCTTCCTGCACCTTACCAACTTCCTTTCTTCTCCTGCTGTGCCTTCTCTTCCCTCTCTGGCTCATCTGCCTCCTCCATCCTCTGCCACCTCTACAGCTGTCTCTACTGCCTCTCCGACCACCCTGTTGCCTCTTTCCTCTGCCACCTCTACAGCGGTCTCTGCTGCTTCTCTAGCCACCCTGATGCCTCTTTCCTCCGCCACCCATCTGACACCCTTCTCCTCCTCCTTGGCTACTTTGCCCTTTCCTCCTACCTCTTCTGCCCATCCTTGGGCACCTACAACACTTCCGCAGGTCATACCTCAGCTATCAAACACTGCTCTGACATCTGCCGTCTCCTTGAAGAACTCGATCTAGATGTACTCGATCTGACCAAGATGTGGTGCATGGCGAGCTCTGTCACAAGCTTTGACACTCTCCTTCCTGATGGCTGCAAGATCCTCTCTGCAACCAGAAACAACCGTCCCGGTGGGGGTGTAGCCTTGATCTTCCCAGAGTGGATTGCTGCTTCTATCATTCCTATGCAGGACTACTCCTCCTTTGAATGCCTGGTCTGCAGGCTCTCTATCTCTCCTGGACTTTCATTGTGGCAACTATCTACCGGATGCCCGGCCACGTGGCCTCCTTCCTCTCTGAGTGGGCTGACCTCTCCTTCTCCCTCCTCGCCTCTACCTCTCAACTTCTCCTCCTCAGAGACCTTAATATCCACTTGGATGCCTTATGTCCTTCTGCAGGACTTTTTCGCAACCTCTGTGACTCATTCACTCTCTCCATTCTTCCCTCTGTCCCAACTCACTCTGCAGTGTACACCCTGGATGTTCTGATCTCCTCAGACCTCCCCCTCTCCAACCCTCTCATCACTCCTCTCTCGTGGAGTGATCTCTTTCTCCTTTCCTCCCATCTCTCTCTCTCTCTCTCTCTCTCTACCCCTCAGGCCAAGCCGAATTCAGCACTGCCACCTACCTTCTCGGTCATCCGACCCATGACGCGTGTGTCAGTTGATGCTTTCACCGCTACTTTCTCTCCTCCTTCTGCACCTTTGGCTGACTCACATCCTGACACAGCCCCTTTTAACCTCTATCTTTCTATCTCTGACACTCTTATTGTACCTGCCCCTGTCATGACGATCTGTCCTGAAGCCCAAATCCAAGTGCAACTTTTGGTACGACTCTCACCTCGCCACCCTCAAACGCAAGTGTAGGGTGGCCGAGAGGAAGTGGAGGGCTACAGGTGCATCCTCTGACAAAATGGCCTGCTGCCTGCTCCAAAGGCAGTACAGACTCTCTGTCCTTGCCAAGAAGAGAGCCCACATCCAAGCTTGCATCTCTGTAGCATCTAACAACTCGACCGGACTCTTCAAAATCTGCAAGGAGCTGGCCAATCCTGCTGAAATCTGTACCTCTCCTGTTACCTCCCAGGCCCTCTGTATGGTCTTGGCCTCTCATTTCATCACTAAAAAAAGGACATCCTGTCCACCCTCTCTTTCTCTTCCTCCACCTCCTCCACTCCTGGCCTGCCTGTGGCCTCCTCTCCTCCTCCATTCACTTCCTTTCCATTGTTCTCCCCAACGACATTTCTAGACAAGTCCAATCTATGAAAGTCTCATCAAAACAGGTTCTTCCCTGTTCATCCAGAACCATCAAGGACCACATTAACACCCTGGCTCCATCACTGGCCAGTTTCTGCAATCACTCTTTTGCCATTGGAACCTTTCTCTCCCCTCTTAAGCACTCCCTTGTGCACCTCCTCCTAAAGAAGCCCTCTGCCGCTCCTTCCTCTCTGGCTATCACCTGATCTCCATCATTCCTTTCCTGGGCAAACTCTTGGAAAATCTGGCCATCTCCCAAATTAATCTTCACACTGAATTTGTTGGTTGTCTCCATGACCACCAGTCTAGCTTCAGAGCAGCCAGAAGCACAGAAACTGCTCTCCTGAACATCCGGGAAGACCTGCTCTCTAACCTTGATTCTAAGCTTCCTTCTGTCCTCATTCTCCTTGATCTTTCTTCTGCTTTTGATATGGTCAACCATGCCATCCTGCTCAATCACCTCTCTGGCCTCCTTTCTCACTGATCGACACTTCCATGTCCAGCTCGTGTCCTTGCTTTCCTCTATATCTCTCTATCTACCTGTGGTGTACCCCAGGGGTCTAACCTCTCTCCCTGGCTGTTCAACCAATACCTGGCACCTCTTGCCCACCACATCACTGCTCTCTGCTCCAACTTTCCGTGTTATGAGGATGACACTTAGCTCGCTTTCAGGCTCTCATCGGCTGCCTCAACGCCTTCTATCATTCCAGACTGTCTGTCTGGAATCCAGGAGTGGTGTGCCACCAATGATCTTAATGCCAATAAGACTAAGATCCTCCTCATCCGAACACCAGCTCCCCCCTTTCCTCTCTCTCTCTCTCTCTCTCTCTCTCTCTCTCTGGGCGCCCACTCTGGGCCCTCTTCCTACTCCTACCTGTGAGGCTAAGAACCTTGGGGTCATCTTCGACTCCACCCTCTCCTTCTCTGCTCACATCTCCGAGGTCTCTAAGAAGTAAAACTATCAGCTGCACCTCCTCAGAGGTATACTTCCTTTCGTCACTTTCCTCCAGAAGCTCACTGTCCCCAGAGCTCTGGTCCTCTCTAGGCTGGACTACTGTAACAGACTCTTTCTAAATCTTCCTGCCTCCAGCCTTCATCCTCTACAACTTATCCAGAACAGGACTGCAAGACTTGTCCTTGACCTCAAGCCCAGGGATCGTATCTCTCCAGAATTGAAATCTCTTCACTGGCACCCAGTGGCGACAAGGGTCAAGTTGAAGACCCTATACATCGTCCATAAGGCTTTCCTGGGCCTGGGACAGCACTACCTCCAACGCTCTCTTCCTAAAAATCTCCCTTCTTGAGCCCTCCGCTCATCCACCTACAACTCTCTGAGGGTCATTCACTTTTCCAAGCAGAGAGTTGGGGGCAGATCTCTTTCTTCGACTGGGGCCTCCCTCTGGAACAGCCTCCCTGCCTCTCTCAAACCTGTGCAGAACCACCTCTGGTTCCGGAAGCAACTCAAGAGCTTCCTCTTCTCTTCCACTTTCTTTCTTCCTCTCCCATGCTGATGACCAGGTCCACGTACTGGTTTCCTGGCAACCCTCTGAACATGGGCCAAGGTTCCTTCATGTCCAGTTGCACCTCGCACTGCCTCTTGCTTACCCCAGCGCTTAAGGTCTGTATCTGTGACCCCACAGTCCCTTCTCTCTGCACTTATGAGCCATTCGTTGGCTGCACTTTCTATTAGCTGCACTGAGCCTCCCGCTGGCTGCACTTTTTGATTAACTGAACTTCTCCCCCCTTTTGTGACACTTCTCCCCCCTTTTGTGACACTTCTCCCCATCCACGTCTCTGCACGTGCGCGATCTGAATGACAAGGCCTAGTAAGATCATTATATTGTCCTCCTGTCTCCCCCTCCTTGTTTTTTTATGCTTAGGAACACTTGTGTACAGGCATGTTATAATTGTCATATCATAGCATATCACAACATACAGTGACTGGGAAGGCTCCAGCCAGTCTGGCCTGGACTTCCCCACAAGATCATATATGGTTTTTCCACCCAACAGCCAGTCAGGGAAGGGACGGAATCACTGCTTCCCAGGACTTTGGGAAACAAGGTAACATGCAATAGAAACCAAGAGGCTCCAGGGGCCATCTTGCCTTCTGTCAGGATCCACTGATTCCAATGGCAGGGCGTGGGTATCCCAAAATGGAAGAGACTTAGAGCTCCTGTCACACCTGCATGAAGCTGCCACCAGCCCATACCCTGCTCTGTGGGCAACACACAGGTGCCCAAAAACACACATAAGAGATACAAGGGTGTACCTCCGCCCATGAATGCCATAAGGGTATCCCACGGGTGATGTTCACCAAAAGATAAAAATTAAGAGCTGCACTGCCAGAGGTCCAGGATGGACCTCCATGGCAGAAAACATAGAGAAACCGTAACTCGGAGAAGTGGTTGGACAATGACAGGAGGCCCTGTCCCTCCATAAGGCATTTCCAGCATGACCGTCACCAGTCCCAGCTCAGAGGTGGCACTAGCCTGCCCGGCTGCTCATGCTTAGCCAGGTAAACAAGACATCAGAAAGTACCCTACAGTCCAGAGAGAGGGACCTTCATCTCCACCACTTACACCCCATCGCAGCCTCCTCATGCCAGATCCAAACTGGCAGCTTTCCAATGTTGGGATGCACGTACAGCGTCGAGCCAGGCAAAAAGGTTCAGACTGAGAAAAACCTATTAGCACATACTCTCATAGGAGCAGGGCGAGTTCGCGTAGCAAAAGTCACATGTATCATTTGTAGTTAGTTTTGACGCATATTGGATATCCACATATAGCAACACAAAAGGAGCAACAAATATATAAATGTTGCGCTTGCAGAGGTTATACATAGGGCAGTATTATAGGCCATGTGTTTAGTTGTTGTATCCGAAGTTATGCTTTTTAGTGAGGTTTGCGGAAAGAGTTGAAACAGGTGGAAGATGGAGTCAGAAAGGTACTCGGATAGAAGTGAGGTCAGCGTGTTAACTTGGCAGAAGTGTCACCATATTGGATAGTAAGGCCTAAGTACACAGTGAACAGAATAGAACACAGGCCCTGATGTGGAGCTGCTGCTCAGTTTAGTTGAGTTCCAAAAACAAAATTACTTTTCCGTTCCCCAAGGGAGAATCCGAGGTCAGAGGCAGCCACAGTGCACAAATAAACGCTAATTGTATATATCTGCAGGGTCTGGACGTGGAGGGAGTGTAATGTACAGTGTGGGGAGGGTAGGAAGAGATGCACCCTTGGAAGGACAAATTCACGAGAATGGGCATAAGGTTTTGTGATGCCAATAGGCAGGGATGAGATTTAGAGCACTACTGCCCTCATCCAAGAGCAGTCATCCCATTTGAATTACAAGTAGACGCATAACCAAAGTAAATACATCTCTGAAATTCAGGCTCAAGATTGGTGCCCTGGTAACATCATTACTAGGCACCTGGGTTTTGAAGGTGGTAAAGGGGAGCTGTGTCGGGAATGTTCTGTGATTTGGGATTAGAGGAGCAAAGGTGATGCAAATAATTTTAGTACAAGTTTGGGGGTGCAGCTTGTTTGCGCTGCGGCATCTGGTATAATGAGAAGGCCTATTGTCTTATGAAAGCAGAGTTGACCTCGCCTGTCAGAAATAAGGGCTGGAGCAGACGTGGAGTGCCACAATTCACTAATTGAAGCATAGGGAGCTGTGGGAGGACAAAGATTACGTTTCCCAGCAGTCTTAGGGTACTTTGTAGTTTTCTTGTTACGCGTGCGTTGCCAGCTGAAACTGATTGAGGACAGTTTATCAGCCAGCAACAGTGCAAGGCTGGTGCGACTTATTCTGATTATGGAGCGTGTGGCGTCGGAGGAAGAAGGAGATTTCTGCTCGCGTGATGGCAGGAGGGGTTGCTGACATTCCTGATTGAATACGCAGGTCGGAGGGGCAAGGACGCTGCCAGCTGACTATTGGCAGTGCACTCTTCGTCCAGGAAGTCCAGAGGGGCTCCCGGACTTCAGATAAATACAAGGATGGGCTGGACTTACACGTGCGGGCTTAGCATTCCTGACGAAACGTCCATGAGAGTGATTATGAATCGGTTCGAGGATCGGGCCCTGCTTCTTTTGTGCTTTATGTGATTATCTGGAACATTTTTACAAAAAGGAAACTCACGAACTATAAAGTGCTGAGGCATTTGGTTTAACACACGGATAGACAAACAATCCGCACTGCAGGGGAACATGTGTGTTAAGAAAAGCATGTGGGCACTGAGTCCAGTCCAACTAGTGCTGTAAACTAGTATTGGCTTATGAATGCAATTTATGTTCATTGTATGTTGCTTATGCTTGCCCAAGGGGCCATGCATATTTTGTTCTATCATCTTGGGAAGATTCCCATTGTTTGTTTCATTACGCTTATTGCAATGTGTTCAGCATATGTGTGGTAAAGGTCTAGTACATGTATTAAGGTGTGCTTAATCAGGTACAGGCAGGGAACAGGAATATTGTGAAGTCTATCTAATGTTACATGCATTCCAGTATTTGAGGTATGAATATGCTTAGATAGGTTAGGGTTTTTTCCCAGTGCTTCCCTTTTCCTATCCAACCTAGGTGTTTCCTTACCCTTTTCCCGGTGTTACTAATCTCCCCTACCCCATCCACAACCTCTCCCTAATCCCTCTACCCCCATTGGCTGCCGCGTGGTTACCTGTATTATAACTATGAGGTGCCTGTGCCAACCATGGTGGGAGGGTCGAATTCATTCGGCTTCTGTGGTTCGGGGGAGAGTGTCAATCTCTCTTCCCCTACAAAGTGTGTTTGTGGCATCGCCACTTTACTTTGATCATGTCTGAATGGGAGGGGTGCACATTGTGTGACGGTCAGGACTTATTAACGTGTTAAAATGTTCGAACAACCAATCCCGTACCTGGATTTAATAGTGATGATAGTGGGCCACATGTCTAGGGCAATGGGTTTAGATAAGGTGTAGTCGATCGGTCCAGGGACTATAGAGGGTTATTAGCATGTTCTGTAGGTGGTAGCCAATGAGGGTGGTAGGATAATATAGATATATATTTTTTTTATTGTGTATTTAGTTATAAACATAAAATAGACAAATAAACAGAAATTCAAAAACTTCCAAAATTCTTACAAAATAGATAAAACTTTCAAATAAAAGAGAACAGGAAGCCATCATATCAAAATATATGAATATAGCATCCTAAATTCATATTTACAGGTTAGTATAAAATCTGTTAATGTTCAACCTTACACAAAAGCCCAAAAAAAAAAAAGGAAAAAGAAATTTTGGAACACATTAGTAGCTCCACATTGCTTTTTTTGACATGGCTGATCAAGGTTTATCAGCAGCTTGACTTCTTCCTCAAACTTACGAAGATATACATTAGCATGTTTACAAATCTGAGTAATTGCAACTAACAGCCCTTTATTATATCCTGAGAGACAGCGCAACCAGAATAGTTCAGATTTAATATATTCATCTTCATACTCTATTTTGGCAAAATGTTTTTTATATATATATGGGTAATTTTGGTACACCCTGTCAATACATGCCTAGCTGATTCTGACATATTATGATCAGAGCATATTCTACAGGTTCTAAGCTGAGCTGGCATTCCAATCCAGGCTTCCCTTACTTCTAGGACAGTCAATCCACCTAGGATAATTTTGTAACCTGTGTATTCAGATGTTGGGCTTTACTGCTATAAAACCTGTAAATTCTTGGCAAGGGACGAGCTCTGTGTCAGTTTGTTTCTACGGGACTGTCTGAGACCTTTTTGCATGTAATAAACCTTATTTTCTTTTGCAAAGAGGTGCAGTGTTTATTTGGCCTTTTGGAATATTATTAACATTTGGTTGTTGGGTTGCCTTACGCTTTACACCATCCCGAGTACTAGTAGGAGTAAAGGGAATCTATGTGGTGGAAGCTCCTCAAATTATCTGAAAAATATTATGTTTTACAAAGTCTTACAGCCCCTGTGGTTGCCCTTAAGATATTATCTATTTGGTAAGAAGGGATGGAAGATCAGAAGAGGTCCCTCGAGTAAGAGCAGATTTCATGGAGGCCATAAGAGTTTGCCCATGATTCTTTTTCCATGCTTTGATCCAGTTCACATGGCAAACATGTCTTTTCTTCAATTGGTCAAGTTTTTGGATCCTATAATTCAGATTTTCTAAAACATCTTTAACTACATATGGCCCATGCCAATGGAGAAGAAGCTTATTATCAGTAATGGGCAGGAGCATCGTGACCTGTGCTCCTGTTTGGGACTCCCTTAACTGTGCCTTCTGGTCCTGTGCTCCTGTTTGGGACTCCCTTAACTGTGCCTTCTGGTCAATGTTTTCTGTTTGTTCGGTGCTTGTCATAGTGTTGCTGTAAAATGGCTTTAACTAGAGTACTTCCTTGTGAGAGGATGTTCTTGTGAAGCACCTCACCACAAAGGAATCAACAAGCATCATTAAACAGGTAACATTCCCTAATGTCTCCTGAATAGACTGTAGCATCCCAGTCAAGATTTATTTATTTTTATTTATTTATTTGCATTTCTTTAAAGCGCACACACAGCCCACGGGCATCGAGGCGCTGTTACAGGAATTGTTTGTTTTTTTGGTTTAGTTGCGTAATTGTATTTTTTGTCTTAGTTGTGGATTTATAACGCAATTAAATACCCAGAGGTTTCTAAGCGCGGACCCGGGGATCGAACCTGTGTTGCTTTGTGTGGTCTTGCTTCCAAGGCAAACACGTTGCCGCTGAGCTATCCTACCGGTCAAGATCATACCACGCCCAACCCCTCTGACTTTCTTATTGCAGTTTTGGAGTAGAAGGAAAGTTAGCCTTGTCGTTCCAGATGTTGTTGTGCTTTCCAATGCAATTCTTCTTTTGCAGCAGTGGGCAGTGGTACCAAACCCACAAAACATAGGCCTGTGCACAAAGCCTGAATCTTCAACCTCTGCAGGGCCATGTAACGTAGCCCACTGGGGATATAATTCTGACTAAATGTGCTAGATGTCTGACTGAAAGGGCTGATAGGTCATAGTCCCTCTAGACTTCCCTTCCCAGTAGCTAGCCTTTTCCAATGGGAGCCAAAGGGTCAAGGACGTGCAATTAACAATAAACCCCAGAAATTGCATGACCTAATGTGAGATAAGATCTGACTTCTGTTGGCTCACCACAAACCTCAATGACTGCAGAATATCCACCATCCAGCATGCACTAGCCTGAGCTGAGCTCTTGGAAGATGCAAAAATGAGAATATCATCTAGCTAATTGATAAGACGCACGCCTCTGCTTCTGAGAAACTCTGCCACCGGCCTGAGAAGCTTGTTAAAGCACCAAGGTAAGAACGAGAGTCCAAAGGGAAGGGATGAAAACTGGTAACACTTTCCATCCCATACAAACTAGCGGTGCAGCTGGAAGCTGTGAGGTTGACATTGTTGAGGTAGAGCCTCACAAACCAATCTCCTGGCCTCAACGGTCTGTAGCATATGTCCTTCTTCATTACAAACCACCCTCACTATGGCCCTCTTGCCTAGAAGGTACCTGATTTCCAGATCTATCCATGCTAGCTGTGCTTTGGTCATGAGCAGCACATACTGGGGAAACCTATGAATCAGAGGTGCAACGAATTCCAACCTAAAACCTTACATAGTATGACGCACCCAAGGGCCTTGAAAAACAAGAAGTCTGTTTTTCATAAAGAACTTCAAACTTTCCTCTATAGCACTTGCACCCTCCCTCACAAAAGGTACACTTACCTTGGGCAAGGTAAGCTCTGCCATGGCTTGCCCCTGAAGTCTTGCCCCCCTAGTAACACAGACTGTTTGCCGGAAGAAGGGTTGGCTGAGTCTTGGCACCTTAATGGGCTGAGTGTCGGGTACAGGTTGGGCTTTCTAATCGAAATACAAGGCTGGCTGCTCTGTACCTGCTGCAACCATCACTGGGAGGGCCCAAGGAGAAATTATGTTCTTCAAGAAGAACTGAGCCCTGTCTAATGATGTAAAAGTATTGGCCAAATGGGCCAACTCCTCCAAAGAGGTAGGGGTTGAAAGTCTCTGCCCCGCTGGCATCCTCCAGCCCCCCAAGTTTAGGGTTGAACTGGAGGAGAATGCCTATACTGTGTTACAGCAGAATAGGGGTGTTAGCATTGCCAAAAGACAAACAGCCTTATGTTCCCAATTGCTAGCCTCAATTCAGTCCAAAAACCCATCAACCTCTACTTGTAAATCCAGTATCCTTACCAACAGACTCACAGTGCTCAGTAACCTATCCTGGCAAGACTGCCATATCCTGTCCACCCCTTCTGCAACATCCCTCCTAAACTGGGAGAAAAATGTAATCATCTTGGGATACATTGTGAGAGTTGTTGCCAAACCTAGGGGCAAAGATGGCCTATGGCACTCCACTTTCGGGCAATGTCTGGCAGCTGGCTCCATCTCGTTTCGATAAAGGCCACCTCGGTGGCATGAAACTGCTCAAAAAGGAAGGTTGAGCTGTGCATTTGGAGGAAATGGGTAACATTTTACATTTGTTTATGTTTTTTTACTGTTACAAAAATATTGTTTTTTTCTTTGTTTATATTACAAAGGGCTCAGAGAGAGAGACCAGCACCTTTGTTCTTCCCAACTGCCATCACTAGTTCCCAGATGGATCTTCATTCATTACACCTTTGACCACCATGTCACAATGCAAAAAGCTATGTTTACTGAAGGGAGACCCAGTGGCTTAGATGTTGACCATTATTCTCTAGTTAAATGATTCATGTCTTAGAGCTTGTTTTGGGATTTTCTTCTTTTGGATTTTGAATGCATCAATTAATTATGGATTTGTTTAGCTTCATATTTTGCTTTGTACTTGAGGAATTTTCTGATGAATGATCTGTTTTTTATAGTCCTGCTTTTTAACTTTATGAATTCAGAATTTGAGAGTTTGTTATTTTCCTAATTGAGCACTGCACACCTTTTCTGGTCTTTTGACACAAATGTTAATAAAATATACTATCATTTTTTTGTTTTGTGCTTTCATTCTACCTCCACTGAGATGAAGTTTTAGGATAGCTTCGCATTCGTTTTGATGACTATTTGTGATACTCTATCAATTAATCTCATATGATGCCTTTTGCACAATTTGTAGGTATTGTCCATCCCCCGGTGTATACAAGTTCTAACTTGTGTAATTTTGATGTGCTGGTGCAGCCAGTACATTCTAATATTATAATTTCACTAAAAAAAACCTTTGCATCTATTGTTCTGTTTCACTATTCTACCCGTGGACCAAGGATTTGTTAGAACAAATAAATGTTATCATGGCAGCATCAGATATGTTGCACTTTTCAGAGGAACAAATGGCGGAACCGATAAGCGGCGGACCATCATTTTTTGAAAAATTGTCTTTGGGTGAAAATAAAGACATCATTTTTTGAAAAATTGTCTTTGGGTTAAAATAGACAAGCGATTCACTTTTGAGTTTAAAAAAGAAACATTTTGGCACTCAAATGCATGCACATTTATTAAAAGAATACCTCAGAGGAAATATCACCCCCCTCCCTAGGCTTACAAGTATGGAACAAACTATGCTTATTTCTTGATTATATGGAATATAAAACATTTTTTTCTCAAGTAGCCAGGATTGGAGTCTTTCGACCATCAACAATGAACAAAGAGAGGACTGCGCATGTGCGAGCTGCGCATGAAGAGCTAACTGCATCAGCTCCCGGCGGCTGCGGCAAATATCCTGTAAACATTCCGTTTCCAAGACTTCATCCAGCCTTGAAACACACAAAAACGGTGGCGGACCTACTAGTGCAGCAGATGCTGCAACCTGGGGAAAAATCGGACCCGGAAACGCTAGTGTCGACCCGGTGACCGCTGGCGTGCGACCTGCCGCTATTGTTGGCCAGATGAGAGCGGTTGGCCTGCCCCCTCACCCCCGGGCTGCTGCCATCGCTGGGGCCTCTGAGGAGTGGGTGCAGCAGAGACGGAGGACAACCACACCCCACCGACACCGTCGGACCGCCGCCCGGGATCCTTGCCGCCCGCCTGATTCCTGATACGAAAGCCAGTCGTGTGCTTGGGCTGCGAGCACTGCAGCTGACAACATCCTGCACTGCCGAGGGCTCCCCCCCCCCCCGGCATCACGCTCTCTCTGCGGCACCCGGGATTGGGGCGGAGTCGCCGCCTGGGGTTGCCGTGATCCCTTCCAGTGGGGAAGAACAGCCTGGAACACACAGTGGGCAGATACCCACATCACTGCATCCGAGGGACCAGACCCTGGTGGCGAGTGCCTGAACACCTGGGATCCTGCCAGCAGGTGGACAGCAGGACACAGAAAACACGAAGAGCCCACCCCTTGTTGCCTGACCCAGCACCCAAAAAGAGGGCGAGACAAGACCCGCATCGGGGAACTGAGCCAGGAGGTGCTTGCCCCCTTTCCCCCATCAGCGAGACTGCAGCGCCCAGGGTCGAGACGCGGCTCGACAAAGAGATTGCGGTGCCGCGCTCCCCTGATGGCGAAGAGCACGCCATAGATGGATTCAGCACCAATAAGGTATGTGCAGGGGAGGTGGGGCCCCACTCTTTCCCCCCACAACCCTAGGCACGATCAGACTGTTAACAGGTCCCATGGGACGCGCATAGTGGAGGCGGCATACCCCCTCAAAAAGATCTGTGGGACAAGGGAACAATACCTACCTGAAAGTGAGACGGAACGGCAGGGACCGGGGGTGCCCCCCCTAACCATCATAAGCATTCTGAGCCTATGGCAGAGCAAGTGATTTCCCCTCCTACACCGCGTGGCTGACCAGGGGCTGAGAGACACAAGCAGCGGAGAATCACCTGTGGGGCACTGCCGCTTGGGGGACGGAGACCCCCAATGCACAAACCACACTCCCGGCGAGATAGTTGGCCTTGGTGGGGAGTCCCATGGGCACCCCACATCAAGGAAATAGACGCTGAGGCTACTGCAAGCTTCCAAGTCTTGGCCCTCGACCCTATGTACAAGGTGCTGGGCAAGCACTCCACAGGGGGAAAATCTCCTGGCGAGACTACACACCAGGGTAAACCCCAAATCTGACTGGACTAATTCAGGAAAGGGCACCTGGGAACCAACAACTACAGGGGAACTCACTCAGCACCGCCCAAACAACAGTCTCTAGGGAGACTTCGTTCACAAGGTTGCGCACACAGGGGGGAATTGGAGGCCAACCTCTGAGGCTGCTGTCCTCTACACGCTATGCACAAGAGGAACAGAGTCAACGGCCGAGGACACATCCCTCGTGCGGACACAGCTGCGGACACCGCCCACTGGGCGTGCAACGCCTCAATAGAAGCAATGGGCAAGCTAAAATAAGGGATCCACCCCTAGATGCTAGAGGTAATCTCTCTGGCGCTCCAGAACAGAGATTGGAACCACAAAGGATATACGCACGACAAATCCACCCCACTCTGACTCCAACATTAACCCTCCTCGGGACGCCAACACGACTTACCTGGACCCAACACCTCACGGGGATCACCGACCGCATCATGGGCAAGGACAAGGCTAAAAGACAAACCCTACAAAGTAAAATGGACCTCTACACAGCAGGGGCCCCTCCCTGCCTTGAGACACAGACCCTGGAGGAGGAAGAAACCAGAGAAGAGGCTCATGACCCTCAGGTCTCCCTGAGCGACTTAATGAAAGCAATTGGGGACTCGAGAACATCTCTGGAACTCAAAATTGGCGGGGTCTCCACAGAGGTGTCCCTCCTGCACTAAGATCTTCGCAATTTATTGTCTAGAGTCGGCGAAGCAGAACAAAGAATATCGGACACAGAAGACACTGTCCGCCAACTAGAACAGCAACTAGCCGTAATCACCCAGAAAGTCAACCAACTTCAATACCGCGCCGAATACAGCGAGGGAAGGGCGCGTCGCAACAACCTCAGGATTCTCAGGATTCCGGAAAAAGAGGAGGGCCCCAGCATCAAACTCTTTCTAGAAGATTGGCTTGCTCACATCTTCGCCCCCAAAAAACTGTCTAAATTCTTCTCCATTGAAAGAGCACACAGGGTGCCCAACGGTCAGCCCACCCCTGTAGCCTCGCCTAGAACAATAATTGCATGCCTCCTGAATTTTTGAGACCGGGACGCTATCCTCCAGATGGCACGGGCCTTGGGCCCAATTACATACAACGGATACAGAGTGGGGTTCTACCTGGATTACACCAAGGATGTTCAAAAGGCCCGCCATTCGTTCGACTCGGTCAAGATGAGACTCCAATCTCTGTCAATCAAGTATGCTCTTTTCTTCCCGGCAATGCTCAAAGTCCATCACTAGGGCATTACCCACCTATTTCACAACCCCAAAGAGGCATGGGAGTGGCTTGAAACGCAAATCCTCAATGGGCCCGGAGCCCGGCGCTCGCCCTCAGGACCGTCCGCATGGAGACCCAGGCCTGGACAGCGCTCACTAACTGAGACATCACAGCATCCCGCCAGAAAAACTACAGAGAACGGATGAGGCCTCGGCATCATAGGAACAGACCCGCAACGCAATACTATGGAAACTCTACCTTAGCAGCTGCCGCTCTCTAGGCAATGCAGTCTCGACCACAGTCCGGGTGATCCCGCAGAAGTTTCACAGTTAAAAGTTAAAAGTTTAATGTTTGGGCGACAGGTGCTCCCAGTTGG
Source organism: Ambystoma mexicanum (assembly GCF_040938575.1). Lineage (NCBI taxonomy): Eukaryota > Metazoa > Chordata > Amphibia > Caudata > Ambystomatidae > Ambystoma > Ambystoma mexicanum. Next base: position 995,881,852 of record NC_090931.1, read on the forward strand.
GGGGGAAGTACAGTGTGGGGGGGTTCTATAGGCTTAGGCAACCTGAAACACAGTGTAAGAAGGCAAGACGCTCACCCCTACGGCCGCAGGAAACACAAACAGCCCCCATGTTGGGCCCGTGAGACCTGCATTGCCCAGGCACGATGTACACTGTCATATGGAATCCCTGGGAGGACTCCCTCCAAGAGACACGCCTGGGTATCCCGGGTCTACACTATGCCTCCAGTGGCACGGAGGGATCCGGACAGGAGGCACTCCAGACTGAGTTCAACAGAATACTACATACGACCCTGGAGGCCACGGAGGCATCAGATCCTTCATGATGCCCTACAACGGGACCCACACAGCTAAAATAAACACAGACAAGATATCCTTACTGACCTGGAATGTCAACGGCCTGGGTTCCAGCGTGAAACGAAGACTGGTACTCCAATATCTCAACCGATACTCACCAGACATAGTGTTCCTCACAGAAACGCACCTGATCGGAACCAGTAACTGCTTCTTTAAAAGATCCAACTATTCACAAACCTACCAAGCCGGGTTCACAAAAGGACCCAGGGGCACAATGATACTCATCCACAAACGAATCCCCCTACAGGTGAGGAAAGTACGGACTGACCCCAGGGGCCGATTCGTGATACTGCTTGCAGATATCTGCAGCGAAAAGTGGGGTCTTGTTGTGGTCTACGCCCCTCCCACACTCACGAAGGTACTATTGGGCGAACTGCAGAACATACTCCTAGAGGAGGACGCCAATTTATGGGCTATAGGGGGTCGGGGACTTCAATGAAGTTATAGACGTCATGGCTGACAGGTCCCACAAAAGGGTAGGAATCCGATCTGCCCCGACAGCTCTGCACACGTTTGCCGAGACACTGGGACTGTCGGACACTTGGCGTTCACTGCACGATAGCGAGCCTGGATTCTCCTTTTTCTCCAGTGCGCATAAAACATTCTCTAGGATTGACTATACCTTCATCCCCTGCAACACATCCCACAGGCTTGTATCTGCGGAGTTCCTAACAAGAGGTATTTCGGACCACTCCCTGCTTCTCATAACTATGAAAAACGCTCGCCAGCGCCCAGACATCACCTGGCGACTGAATACATATCACTTGCGGCTTCCAGAAATTGCTGAAGAGCTCGAGAAAAAGACAGCGGAACGCTTTGAAATAAATGAAGGAGCAGTGGAATGCCCGATCGTGCTATGGAAAGCATACAAAACTGTCCTCCGTGGGGAAGCCATCTCTGCGGTATCGGCCTATCGGAAGCGATACGGCCAAAAAATCGTGGAGGCCGAAAAGCAAGTATTGGAGTGCGAAGGACACCATCTTACACATGGCACTCAAAGTGCAAAGGAAGTCCTGGTGACCGCGCAAGAAACCCTCAGTAATATAGCCCGGGATAATGCACAGGCGGCCCACTGGCTAGTACGGAGTCTAATTTATGAGAAAGGAGACAAGGCAAATAAAACCCTCGCCTGGTTGGAGCGACGTGAGCAAACTAAAGGGCATGTGCGAGCCATCCAATCCCCGGAGGGAGAGCTGCTAACTGAAGACTCTGACGTAGCCGAAACATTCGCCGCCTATTATGAGAAGCTCTACGCCCCACCAACTAGGAACCCCACATCAATGCCCTCTAGCTTCCTAGACTGGATTGAGATCCCGAAATTGTCCACACAACAAACGGAGCTCTTAGACACTGAAATCACCGAAAACGAAATTCAAGAGGCGTTAGCTCAGCTCCAACCGGGGAAATCCCCATGCCCCAACGGGTTCCCTACAGAGACTTCGAAACACTTAGGCGGATCATTAACGGGACATATGCATCAATTGTTTCTTCGCAGTAAAGAACAGGCGCACTCCCCCCGGACCTTCGAAGGGCAAGTATTGTGGTCATACATAAAGCCGGAAAGCCCCCAGAAGAGTGTGCTTCCTACCGCCCTATCTCGCTGATCAATGGGGAAGCCAAAACCCTTGCCAGGGTACTTGCTAACCGACTGCTCAGGGTGATAGAGACAATCATCCATCCAGATCAAGGCGGCTTTATGCCCAACAAATCTACCCGCATGAATCTACGCAGGATGAAACTCGCCCTCGATAGAGCCTCTGAGATACCGGGTCCGCTGGCCCTCCTGGCAGTGGACTTTGAGAAGGCGTTTGACTCCGTGGGATGGGAGGCCCTGTGGGAAATCATGGCCCGAATGAACTTTGGGCGAAGCTTCATCTCCTGGGTTAGACTCCTTTATGCATCTGCAGAGGCCACAGTGAGGGTGAATGGCAATTCCTCCAGATCATTCCCCCTGGGCTGAGGCACCAGAAAGGGATGCCCCCTGTCCCCACTCCTATTCCTGCTCGCCATCGAGCCACTAGCAATCGAACTTCAATCAAACAAAAGCTGGTCCGGATTCGCTTGGCCAGGGGGAGGAGAAGATCGGCTCTCGTTGTTTGCAGACAACCTCCTTATATATCTCATTAATCCGGTCACCTCATGCCTGATTGTATCCTGCATCCTTAAAGAATACCAAACCTTTGCCGGCCTAAAGGTAAACGAGTTCAAAACTATTTACTTTCCGATCCAAGGCAGCGAAGCTGCAATTCCCAAGCCTTGCCCCTACCACGTTTGCATCAGGGAGTTTACATACTTAGGCATATGCATTGGCTCGACCCTAGACAGTTTTCTCCAACTCAACCTGCAACCCGTACTAGACAGGTTTAATAGGGACGTCTCTCACTGGCAATCGCTCCCCCTATCATTAATGGGCAGGGCAGCCTTGTTTAAAATGATGACACTACCTAGACTCCTATACACTCTCCAAAATGCTCCGCTCCCCATCCCCCAAGAAACCTTCGCACTCATAGATAGGAACCTCCGCACGTGCGTTGGGGAGAGAAACAACCCAGAATCTCCCTCACTACACTCCAGCGATCAGTGTGGGTGGGAGGCACTGGACTACCCTGCATATGCACATATTACCTAGTAACACAGATTGGGGTGGTGAATGACTGGCTACACACAGACCCCACTCGACAGCACGTTCGCATTGAAATTGAGACTATGCTCTCAGTCCCGCCCCTACAGGTCCTATACGCCACCAACAACCAATACCCGAGAATACCAAGAATGACACGCCACATCCGCCATGCCTGGAGGGACGCACATAAGCTTGTTGGCTCGAAGGCGAAACCAACACTTGCTCAACCCATATGGCACAACGCACACCTTCCACAAATAAGGAAAATGGGATGGTTTGGGAACTGGGGAAATAGAGGGATAACCACACTAGCTCATGTGATTCAAGAGGGACCCCTACTAAGCTTTGATACCCTGAAAGACAAATATGGTTTGGCATCTATAGACCGGTTCCAACATGCACAGCTCGCCCATGCCATACACACCCAATTCCCAGACACCACTACCATACCTCCCTGCTCTCCCATAGAAACCAATGTTCTCCCGCAGCGTATCCCCTCCAAGGTCACCTCCACACTTTATCTGGCCCTTAACTCCTTTGGTGCCAAAGAACTAGGAAAGCTGAAAGAAAGGTGGGAAAGGGACCTGGGGGCTCTGGAGCCTGAGGACTGGACGGATGCACTAATGTCCCCCCGGGAGATAGGTATCGAGGCCAAACTTAGGCTGATACAACTCAGAATACTTCGTCGCTCATACTATTCTTGTACCGCCCTGGCCAGGTGGGGCAAAACTGGAGTTGCAACATGTACCCGATGCAAACGAGAGACGGCCACCTTCTTTCATATGATTTGGGACTGCCAGGTGTTACAAGTCTTCTGGGGTAAATGCATGGACACGATCTCCACCATACTAGGAACGCCAATCGCCAAGGACCCCAAAATGGCACTTCTGGGATTCTGGGGGGAGGTTGACCTTACTAAGCATGAAAAAACATTTACGGCAGTGGCACTGGGTGCGGGAAAAGACTTATTGCTGCAGGTTGGGGCTTAGCGGACCCGATATGTTTGAACCGCTGGACCAATGAACTAAGTAGGTGTGCATCTCTGGAACGCTGCATATACAATGCGCGGGGTTGCCCCCGGAAATTTGAGAAGATATGGGGGAAATGGCTAGATGCTTGCTGAGACACACCTCTGCCCTACTTCCTCCCCCCCTTGCTCTCCCTAGCACCCCCCTCTCCTACAATCTTAAGTTATGAGATGTAACCAGAACTGCCATCTATTACCTGTTCGGCGGATGAAATATTACCTTTTTATGCCTGCATTGCCTCTTTTCACTGATAATGCTGATGTGATTTCCTGATGACTGCCTTTGTTTGTGTTCATGTTGTTTAATAAACAGAGTTTAAAAAAAACAATGAACAAAGAGTTAACAACAAACTGGCAGAAGAATTACAAAGAGCCAAACAAACCTTTCTGTCTGACAAAACAATAAAAAATAACAAGGATAAACTATGAGTTATCCAAAAACTACAGGAGGAATTTATCAAGTCCACGACTAATACAAAAATGGACAAAGTAAAGACAGATTTACTAAACTTCAGAAAGGAGAACACTTATCTGTATTTTAGTGCAGATTATATGGGTCCAACATATTGGTGCCAGCATGATCGCAGGGTATGTCAGAATGTATAGATCCAAGAAAAAGAAGGTTGACATTTTCAGATACTTCTTCAGGTTCTCATGAAGAACCTCAACCAAACTACGAAGAATGTGGACAATTAGAAGGAATAGAACTCCTTTTTTAGGAAGACGGTGGTTCAGACAATGTCCCATTAATGTTTTAACCAGAGTGGGCCTGTTTCATAAGTTACTATACTAGTTTTAACTAATACTACTAATCAAATATGTTTTCAAATGCATTATTTACAACATATTTTACCAAAAACACCCCATTGTATAGTACTCAAGCAGTCTGCGCTGGATATTAATGAATTGTAAAGTGTGATTCTGAGCCACTTTTTCATTTGTGCCTGGGAGAGTGTATGTCACAGTGCGACTTTGCCTCGTTCTCAGATGCATCTTCAAGAATCGCACCATTGACAGCTATGTATAATGCAAACAGCTACATTTTCCCAAGGAATACTTAGTGGCTTTGAGGATAGAGCATGGGGTTTTCAATGAGAAGTTTGCACGTTCAAGCTCTCTAGTTATCATGCAACTACTCAAATGGGATGATGGAGCTGTGCTTTGGGAGGAAATAGGCCAAATGTTTTTGTACTGTTATATAAATATTGTTTTTTCGTTATTTCTGTTACAAGTTTCACAGAAAGAGTGACCAACAAATTAGTTTATACCAAATGGCATTGCTCGTTGCCAGACGCATCTACATCCATTACACATTTGACACCCATGCTATAATGCAAGAAGCTATGCTTTCTGTAAAGAGATCCCTGTGTCTCGGACGTAAGAACGATCGGTTGCCAATGTTTCATGTTCAAATTCCTTCATTAGCATGAAAATACACAAGTTGGTATGTTAATCATTCCATAGGTAGAAATAGATAAAATGTTACATTTCTACTGTTAAAACAATATTTGTATGTCTTTATTTATATTACAAATGGCCCCGAAAGTGAGACCAAGAAATGTGTTTATCCCAAACTGCATTGTTAGTTCCCACACGCATCTTCCTCAAATACACATTTGACCGCCATGTCATAATGCAAAATGTTTTACTTTCAGAAGGGAACTCCAGTGGCTCTGAGATTAGAGCACACAAACTCTAACCTCTGAGGCACAGCGTCTATTCAAATGGGCACCAATGGGTAAGGCAATGCCCAAAGTGCAAGCCTCTGATTCTAGAATGTACCATTCACTTTATGGCAGAATGGACTGATCTATGTGATCACTGTGCTGCCCATAACTGCAATGGCCGAAATGCCGACGCTAGTTACGGCGCGGCGCAGTGATCATATAGATCGCTGTGCCCGCTTCCCCGGCCTGCTTTTCCCTTCACACCCTCCACCCCCAATTTACCTTTTACGGCGGCACACTTCGATGTGTGCCGCCTGCACCCTGCTATCCCTGCAGCATCAGCTCCTCCCACTGACGTGGGTTAGAGCTGACGCCGCAGGGTGCATTTCTTTCTTTTTTCTTTCGTGACCCCCCGCTTACCAAAATGGTAAGCGGGGGACACCCCTGCAACTCCCGATTCCCGTTACGGTGCCCAAGCAGAGCAGGGGACACCCCCACAACCCCCACTGTGCTTGGGCGCAATAAATGTCACCCTCATTATGTGCGTCCCCAAAGTCGCAGTAACTGCAGGCGCACAAATGAGGGTGACATTTTTGTACGATTCTGAATGGACCACATGTTGCCAGAGTGGGCCAGTTTCATAGGTTACTACACTAGTTTTAAGCAATATTACTAGGCAAATATGTTTTCAAATGCATTATTTGCAACATATTTAACCAAAATCCTTTTTTTGCGTAGTACTCAAACAGTCTGTACTGGGTAGTAATTAATTGGAATGTGTGATTGTGGTCCATTTTGACATTGGTGCTAGACAGATTATATGCCCCGGTCTCACCCTGACTAGGTCCCAGACTCATCTTCATCGTTTACATGGTTCACAGCAATATATAATGCAAAAAGCAATGCTTTTAGACTGGTGATGCAGTGTCTCAAAGGTTAGAACATGGTTTTATCAATGTCAAAGTTTCAGGTTCAACTCTCCTTGTTGACGTGAAACTACAGAAAGTGGAAAGTTGAGCAGTGCAATGGGAGGAAATAGGTTAAATGTTTATTCTTTTAACTTTTACAATAATATAGTTTGTTCTTTATTTCCTTAATGCAAAAAGGTATGTTTTCTGCAATAGGACCCAGTGGTTCAGAGGCTAGAACATGGGGCTCTCAATGACAAAGGTGTAGGTTCAGGTATCCTTTTTGGCATGAAGCTCAAACTGGTAGGTGGTGCTTTGTATGGGAGAAAATAGGTAAAATGTTTACCATTTAATGTTTTATACTGTTATAAAAATGTTGTTATTATTTTATTTCCATTGTAAATAGTTTAGAGAGACCAGCACATTTATTTAGCCCAACCGGCACTGCTAGTTCCCATATGCATTTTCATCCATTACACATTTGACACCCATGACATAATGGGAAAAGCTATGCTTACTAAAAGGAGACCAAGTGGCTCAGAGGTTAGAGCATGCAAGCTCAATCTGCCCTATAAGGCAATATGGCAATTCCCATAGTGTCAGACTATGATTCTAGAAAGAGCCATTAATAATGCTATGACAGAATGGATCACATTTTGCCAGAGTGGGCCTGTTTCATAGGTTACTACACTAACATTAACTAATGTTACTAAGCAAATATATTTTCAAATGCATTATTTGCAACATATTTTACCAAAAACATCCCCTTGCATAGTACTCAAAGGGCCTCATTCTGAGTAGGGCGGTAAGGGATACCGGGCATCGGTAAGGAGACCGGTGCCGGTAATCCCTTACCGCCCTACTACAAGGTCCCTTAGCGGTCCCTCCAGTAACGCCTGGTCTGACCAGGCATTATGGACGGGACCCGCAAAGGGACCAGGGCGCAAATAACGGGGTTGACATGCGCGAGCCCATTATTTGCGCCCTGCCCATTCCCATTTGAGCCCTATGGGCTCAATGGGGGCTCAAATGGGAATGGGGAATGGTATTTTCAATGGGGACATACCGGTCCCGCAAAGCTGGACTACACCGGTAAGTCCCCATTGAACTAGACCGGTGCTGGACCCGTTATTGGTGGCAGTCATGGCACAAATATTGCCATGACTACCACCAATCTCGGAATGAGGCCCGAACAGGCTGTTCCGGATAGTAATTATGGTAATGTGTTATTGTGGGCAACGTGTTAATTGGTGCCTGGACAGATTTCATGCCACAGTCTGACCCCTGCTAGTTCCCAAATGCATGTTTATCGATTCCATGTTTGACAGCTATGTATAATGCAAAAGGCAATGCTTTCCCAGATGCATCTTCATCAATTACACAATTGACCGCCATGTCATAATGCAAAAAGCTTTAGTTGCTGAAAAGGGTCCTAGTGGTTCAGAGTTTAGAGCATGGGTTTACAAATGTCAAGGTCTCAAATTCAAGTCTCTTGCTGACATAAACATACTCAAAGTGGTAGGTTGAGTGTGTGCATTTGAGGGAAATAGGTAATATTTTTCATTTTTAATATTTTATTACTGTTATAAAAATATTGTTTTATCTTTTTTTCCATTACAAATGGCTCAGAGAGAGAGACCAACAAATTTGTTCATCTCAAATGAGACTGTCTGAGACTGCACTGGTCACTTAGCAAGCCTCTGATCTCGGGCCCAGGTCCCTGCCTGCCCAGTTGCACACCTGCACTGCGTCCCGGCAACCCTTGCACTTGGGTCTGTATCTGTAACCCTACGGTCCCCTTCCTGCACTTTGGACACCTGTTGTCTGCACTTACCCCTGTACCATCCAACCGTTGGCTGCACTTTTTGTTATTGTTTGATCCCATGTACTGCACTTCCACCCTCCCCTTGCACTTCCACCCTCCCCTCACACTTTTCCCCACCCCTCTCCCCCCAGTGGGGGTCATTCCGAGTTTGGAGGTAGCCATGGTGCTATTAGCACCATGGCTGCCGCCAAACCCGGGTCTGGGTCCGGGTAGTTGGAATGGGGACTTACCGGGTCATTCCAACCTTGGAGGACCCGGTAAGTCCCCATTCTGAAAACCATTCCCCATTCCCATTTGAGCCCCCATAGGGCTCAATGGGAATGGGGAAGGAGCTAATAACGGGCCCGCAAATAGCGGGCCCGTTATTAGCTCCCTGGTCCCTTAGCGGCTCCCGCTAAGGGAGGCTGGTAAAACCAGCCGGCTTTAGTGGGACCCGCTAAGGGATCTCGGAATGCGGCGGTAGGGGGGTTAACGGCACCGGCATCCTTACCAGTGCCGTTAACCCCCTACCGCCGTACTCGTAATGACCCCCAGTGTGGCTCAGGGGTTACAGCATGGGTTGGCTAAGATCAACTGATAGGTTGATGTGATAAGTAGGAGGAAATAGGTAACATTTTTAACATTTTTTTTACAATTATAAAAAGGTTTTCTTTATTTCGAGTTGAAGTGACTTAGAGAGAAACCAGCACTTTTGTTTATCCCAACCATAATTGCTAGCTGCCAGATGCTACTGCTTCCATTACACCTATGAACCACAATGCCATAAGGCACAACGCTATGTCCTTTGAAGGGAGACCCAGTGGCTAGAGCATGGTGTTACCAATGCCAAGGTAACAGAGTCAAGTCTCCTCACTTGCATAAAAACACTCACACTAGTAGGTTTAGGTGAAAAGTAGGAGCACATAGGTAAAATGTGTATTCATATTTTTTACAGTAATAGAAAAGTTGTTTTAGCTTTTTTTCCATTACAAATGGTTCAGAAATAGAGACCAACACATGTGTTTAGCAAACCAGCATTGCTAGTTTCCACAAACATCGTCATCCATGGCGCTGTTGACTGCCTTGTCATAATGCAAAAAAGCAATGATTTCTGAAGGGAGACCTAGTTGCTCAGCGATTACAGCATGGGTTTACCAGCCACAAGGCAGCATTCAAGTTGAAGTCACCACACTAGCATGAAAATACACAAACTGCCCGGTGGAGGTGTGGATTCAGAGGAAACAGGTACAATTTATAATGTTATGTAATATTTATTTTAAATTTTATAAAAAGATTGTTTTATATTTATTTCCATTATAAATGTCTCATAAACAGAGACCAACACCTTTTTTTTAATTCCAAACTATATTGTAAGTTCCGACAAGCATCCTCATCCATTACATCTAGAACCACTAAGTCAAAATGAAAAATTCTATCCTTTCAGGGCCAGTGGATCAGAGGTTAAAGCTTGGGTTTACCAATAACAAGTTTGAAAGTTAAAATCCCCTCTATGGCATGAAAATACTCAAACTGGTATGTGCAAGTAGGTCCGATATTCTATATTTTGTACTGTTATAGAAAATAGTTTTTTCTTTTTCTTTATCCCCATAAAAAATAGCTGACAGAGAGAGACCAGTACTTTTGTTTATCCCCACTGGGATTGCTAGTTCCCAAATACATCTGCATACATTAGACCTTTGAATGCAATGTCATAATGCAAAATGCTATGCTGTCTGAAATTAGATGCAGTGGTACAGAAGTTAGAGCATGTGTTAACAAATGGTGAGATTGAAGGTTGGAGTTCTCTCATTGGCATGCAAATGTTCAAACAGACATGTTAAGCTGTGCATTGGGAGTAAATCGGAAAACATTTACATTTGTAAGGTTTTTTTACTGTAATAAATCTTTGTTTTATCTCTATTTCCATAACAAAAGCATCAGAATACCAGACCAACACATTTGTTCATCGCAAGCAACATTGCTAGGTCGCACCAGCATCTTGATCCATTGCACCTTTGAACGCCATGTCATGATGTAAAAAGATTTAGTTTCTGAAGAGTTACTAAGTGTCTCAACGGTTAAACATGAATTTACCAATGACAAAATCACAGGTTCAAGTCCACTCACTACTATGAAGTGTGCAGTAGGTGGAAATTAGGAACATTGTTTGCAGAGAGTGGTAGTCTTTGCGCTCAATGATAAAACTTGAAGAACTAAAGACCACTGTGGACAGTCCTTTCTTAAACCGCACAGCGCTCCTTTGCTTTTTCTCTACCATTCCGAGTCTGTCATCGATTAGTAGCAAAGACATGCTTCAAATTGGTCTTCCTGTTTGGTCAAGTGTCGAAAACTGGGTGTTGATTAATTTTGTTTCTTCTGCCAATTATTTCACTTTTATGTTCATGTGTAGATACATTGAAATCCTTAGGCTTTAAGCTCATAGTATGTTGTGGTAACTCACATCGACGAGTTACGAGTCTGGTATATCAGGTAGGCCCAAAGCCGGATTGGCCCAATTAGATCTGATCTCCATGCCCCTGTGGAGTTTTGCAAATGGCCCCCTGAATCTGTAAAATTGGTATCTGAAATACTACATGTTACGCTCATATTGTAGCTAAGGAAGGATCGGCCAAATTTCTTGCTGGTATGGATATCTTTTTATTACAAGAGACATGGCTCGAATTTCCCTTGGTTATTGAGGGTTTTAAAATCTACCAATGAGAGCTAAAAGGGGTCTTTGGGGTAGGCACTATGGGGGGCTTGCGATACACGTTAGACATACAGTGGGCACTTGCCAACGGGCACTTACGCTAACAAATGACTATTTAGTCATATTTAAAATGGTGATAGTAATCATTTATGTTGCATCGGACGCCAATCATTTGGATGATATACAGGTAGTATTGGGTGAGCTTTTGACCACTGTTGCTGGACAGGGGGATGAGCAGATAATTCTAGTAAGTGGTGACTTAAATGTTAGATGCTTAGATGAGAAAGAAAGCCCCCTATATAGACACGTCACCAAAACATGCCATATGCTTAAAAAAATTGAAATTACAAACGGACAAAATGGGTTACATTTTTTAGAACTTGGGATCTTACCATGCTAAATGGGAGGACAGAGGGTGACTTGCTAGGTAGTTATACCTGGTGCTCTAATAAGAGTAGAGCTACACTAGATTATTTCTTCTGCAACAATGCCTGCATGTTGATAACTAGAGAACTCAATACTGAATAAAATACTTTCAGCGATCATGCCATCATACACTGACCCTGGTTTTTAATTAAAAAATCAAGGAAAATAGATGTTGCAGTGGGATCTTCGTTAATCATGCAGGCAATCAAATTATTTGCACTGCTAAACATGTAAAAAGGATAAATCAGCTTTTTAATACGGCAATTGCTCAAGATAAGGGGTGGTTGGCAGACGCCAAAAGAAATTAGATAGAAACTTGGGTCAATAACTTGCGGTTTTATGGCAGAAAGCATAGGAGAGAAAATCCAGGCATAATGGAAATCACACCAATAAATTTGACATTGCTATCCCAGATGGTAAACACCAACTGAGAAGCAAACTATGCAAACTCTATTTTGGTGGTAGCAATCAGAATGATGAAAGGCAGCAAATTAAAGGAATAAAAGCAAATTATTTTGTCTCTTCATGGATGTATCACTGTCAATGGCTAAACATGCCTCAATCACTATATCTCAATGGGGTTGCAGCACATGTTTGGTGCGAAAGTAATGCGCATGGACCATTTGTAGTTAGTTTGACACATTAGCACACACATTGGTTGCATTAGGTCCTTAAGCCTATTGGAGCAACCGGGAGGCTGGAGCCGACCAACACTATCTAAGGCCCACAACGAAGGCCCCGTCTACCCCTGTCTGCCTCGGTACACTGCCACACTGCCCCCTACCCCTCTCCTGCCGCCGTGTTGTGTGACTGTGCCTGCCACCCCTCTCCTGACCCCATGATGGGTGACTGTGCCCCTGACCCCTCTCCTGCCCCCTGTGAAGTGTGACTGTGCCCCCACCCCCCTCCTGCCCCCGTGATGTGAGACTGTGCCCCCATCCCTCTCCTGCCTCCATGTGATGTGTGACTGTGCCCCCACGACTCTCCTGCCCCCGTGATGTTTGCCTGTGCCCCCCCTCCTGCCCCCGTGTTGTTTGGTTGTGCCCCCTCCCCTCCTGCCCCCCTTGATGTTTGCCTGTGCCTCCCCTTGATGTTTGCCTGTGCCCCCCTCTCATGCCCCCTTGATGTGTGACTGTTCCCCCACCCCTCTCCTTCCCCCTTTGATGTCCGACTGTGCCCCCACTGCTCTCTTGCCCCCTTGATGTTTGCCTGTGCCCCCCAGCCCTCTCCTTTCCCCTGTGATGTTTGACTGTTGCCCCCTTTCTTGCCCCCCGTAATGTGTGATTGTGCCCTCCTCACCTCTCCTGCCCCCCTTGATGTGTAACTGTGCCCCCACCCCTCTCCTGCCCCCCATGATGTTTGACTATGCCCCCCTCTTCTGCCCCTGATATTCATTTGTCCCCCCCCCCTGTTTCCCCTTGTGACGTTGCTATGTGCCCACCCCTTTTTTTTCATCACTAGAGTTGTCTTGATTCACCATGGGTTCACCATCAAGGGCTTTTACCAACACTTGGATTGACTTTGGACACTTTGACCTTTGGGGCTACGCCCCCTCAACTCTCATTCTGGACCTTCCCTGGATCTCCCACTCAGGTTGGCCCTGATTCATGCTGTGCCCATTGTCTTCGTGAACTGCTTGCCTACATTGTTGGTTCGCTTGCAACATTAGGTGACTCACTTACCCCTGCAACTGTTTTCGCTCTGTCCTTTGCTTCTCTGCTCTTCTCTGTGCTTTATTCTCTGTTCTCTTCTCCTCTCTCTTCCACCGTCTCTCCCTCTCCCCCCCTTACTTTTTCTATGCACTTACTCTAGCTGAATGGTCCGTGGACCTAGTATGATAGTAACTTTGTTCGTTCCCCTACTTCCTTACTTGTTACCCCCCCAGCACAATCTGAAATGCCGTCAGGCCTAGTACGATAGCCGCTTGTTTAGTTCCTCTCCCTCCTTCTCCTGCCCTCTCCCTCACCTTGTGTATTCTCCGGCTCTACTAGAAATGTTGTCAGGCCTAGTACGGTAGTCGCCTGTCTGTTTCCCATTCCCTTCCTATTTGTGTCTTAGCACTTGAACTATCTGAAATGTCGCTAGACTGAGTATGATAATTATTTTTCACATTCTTGTTGTTCATGGCCTGTAAAAATGTTCTGTATTTCCCCTTGTCGTGAAGCGCTTTAAAACACATATAGGCGCTATACAAATAAACCATCAAATTATATCATATCATTATTGATGATGGCTAAAACGTTGGCGCGCCTCAACTAGAAATGTCCACTGGCAAGACATGATTGGTGCCTTACGGAGTAAAAAGAGTGGCAGTATATGGAAGATTCTAGCTTGTGCAAAAGGGGATAGCCAGAGACATTCGACAAATCAAATACAGGAAGCACAATGGCTAAACTATTTGCATGATAAAGGTAGACATGATGAACCACAAAGTGGGGATAACCACGATATTTAGGAATGGCCTCTGATGTTCACAGTAGAATCTATTGAACATATCAATAACAAGCTTAAGTGATCTCGAGCTACTGGCCCAAATGGGCTAGCCAGAATAGTATTAAAGGAAAACCCAAATGGATGGGCTCGATTCCTTTACGTCTTGTTCAGTAAAGTTTGCGAGGAGCGACAAGTCCCTGAATCTTGGCGACAGTCTATCTTATTACTATTTTTAAGAAAGGTGATAGACTGCTCCCCTCAAACTAAAGGTACTATCTTTGTTGGATGTAACGGGTAAGGTATTTTCCTCACAGGTCTTGGTACACCTTCAATCATGGGTAGAGGAAAAGAAACAGTTACACTTTACCCAAATGGGATTTCGACAGGGCTGCTCAACTATACATAACCTGAGAGCCCTGGACATACTAATTAGAGCAGCCTCTTCTGCAGGTGCACATGTATTATATGTTATCTTCATAGATTTTAGTGCAGCTTTCGCAAAGGTAAATCGCACTAAACTATGGTCAAAGTTGGCGACCTAGGGATGCCCAAACTGGCTCAAAGCTCCACATGGGCACATCTGGGCGAGTTAGATTGAATAATGCCTGCCTAATATCTTCTCCATTGAGTTTGAATATGGGAGTCAAACAAGGTTGTGTCTTGGCTCCCATATTATATTATCTTTATATGAGTGACCTACAGGCAGCCTTAGCCCAGACCTCTGCATGCTGCCCTAAAATAAACTGGACTACTATCCCGGGTTTGATTTATGCAAGTGACTTGGTCATCTTTAGCCATACTTTTACTGAAATAAAAAATATGTTTTAAATTTTAGTTGACTTTGCTACTAAAAATGATTTGACTGTAAATATGTCAAAAACTAAGGGTATGCTGATCTCTTCAAAAAAAGATAAATCATTCCCAAATAAATATGAGCCTGGGACCTATTGAATATGTGAACAACTATTCTTACTTGTGACTTGAGATGAGCCAAAAGCAGTCTTATAACCATATTATTGATACTAAAATTAATAAAGGACATAGATTAGCAAGTACGGTGGAGAAATTCACTTGTCAGACCGCAGGCTATTCCATGGAGGGTATAGTGGCTCTTTACAAGCAAAGCTTTTGCCCCATGGTCCTATATGGATTTGAAGCCTTAGCCATAACAGACCTAAAATGGCTTGATGTATTAGAGGTACACTTTTGGAAAAAAGTTTTGAGGTTGCCAAAGAATACCTTGGTAGAATACATAACATTGGAATTGGGTTTAGTATCACTGCGGGGACAATTGCTTTCTCGGCAGGGTGGCACTAAAAGGCTAACTCTAAACCTGGATACAAATTGCTGGCCATTTTGGGAGAAAATATTTGTAAAAATAGGAAAAGAGGGGATGATGAATTTTTCATCATGATCAAGGCTCTCTATAAGTACCTATTCGAACAGGGAACCAAGTATGAAATACTTAGATCATTGTTTGGAAATAAACTGGCCCAGTGGGACTGGACCAGTAATTACTCTTGACTTGAAAAGCTAAAATCCCATCGACATGTGACAAGGATGGTGCAGAGATACTTACGTTTACAACGTTAGCTCTACCAAAGCCCTTCGCCGGCAGTGTGCAGCCTCATTTTGAGACTCCGTATTAATCAGCTACCTTTATTAAAGGCATGGTCTAGTAAAATTTTTTATTGTCCCTACGGGTCGGCCATGTTTTTTTAAGCCTAAGTGGCTCGATTTTAGAAAACTTTCCTATGGACCTTACCCGAGTTTTCATCCATTGAACGCACGCGAAAACAAGCACCAGGGAGCCGCCATTTTCTGATAATCCTATCTTTTCCCCGATCGCCCTGGCTGACCTGCTTTTGCGGCACTAAATCAATTCCCCCGCCCCTGAGCATGACATTATCAAAACATTCATATTCCCCACCTCTCCCCGTGACGTTACTGTGCTGCGTAGGCAAACGCGCCCAGTCGTCTTCTGCGCGACTCCACACAGAACCCGGAAACCAACACAGATCAACTCACAACACAGCGCGCCACAAATATGAAACTGTACTTTAAAATGAAACAGCAACACGGTACATTTGGTAAAGTACATTTATTTGACATTAAATGTTTAGAGAATATTCAGCAATTGACATATGAACTCCGGAAGCCATTTATTTTCTTTTATCTGTATCCGCAATAACTGTTCCGTTTCATCTTGAGTCACACGCTGTTCCTTTATGGTACACAGGGTGTTCATTTTCGTAAAAAGAATCACTTTGGAAGCACGGTGAACCGCAAGGCTGTTCCATCAACTAGGCACTAGTCCAGCCTAAAGGTTGATATGTTGCTTCTAGCCACTAGTACAGCGTAAGGGCATGTGGGCCCTTGGTGATCATCCCATAATATGGTGATCGTGCTCCAGTTGTTGACACGAAGCTGCAGGTGTCTTCTGAAGAATCCATCCGCCGGTGTCTCAAACAGGTGGCAGTGGCAGAAAGGGATCAAATACCTGTTATGAAAACAAAAAAATTATAATTAGTCTCACTAGCCGAACTTCATTAATATTACTCATTTTATTTATTACGGCCGATCAGAAACTATTTGCTTGCAAGGATAGTTCAATGGAGTATGTTCGTCTCTAAAATCAATGCGAAAAGTAAC
The DNA here is from genome assembly GCF_040938575.1 of Ambystoma mexicanum. Classification (NCBI taxonomy): domain Eukaryota; kingdom Metazoa; phylum Chordata; class Amphibia; order Caudata; family Ambystomatidae; genus Ambystoma; species Ambystoma mexicanum. The sequence continues at coordinate 995,898,456 of NC_090931.1, forward strand.
GTGATATATCGAGGCCAACACACGATAAACGACAGTCTACATGCGTGAGGATTGATATGATATATGATATGCCATTTGTAACGCGCCTATACTCAAGTGTTTCTAGGCGTGACGAGGCAGGTGGGGAACAAGGGCAGACAGACAATGATCCTACTAGGCCAGGTGTCTTTCTAATCACGCATGGGGAAAGGCTGAACATGGTTAGTTGAATACAAATTAAATAATAGGGCCAGCTGGTGGCAAGTGCAAGGTAAATGCCGGGAGAAGTGGCTGAAGGATACAGAGACAGTACCGTAGTGCAGGGAAAAGTGGCTGGGCCAAGGACCGAGATCAGTGAGACCAGTGGACCTGCATGCCCATGTGCCCACTACGAACAGTTTTACTTGCTTTTCCTAGCTCTTCATTCATTCATTTATTCATGCATCCATTCATTAAATCTTCATTCCGGTATAAAAGCGTGTAAAGATTTACTTACATTATATTTGAAATTTCCATTGTGTCTCTTCGTAATGCAGTCTGTAAAACGGACCGTGCTCTTGACAATGATTTTTCGTATACTGACCTAAAACTGAAACTCGGTCTAGTTTCTGAATTTTCTGCCTTATCGTCTCTTACGTTATTGCGCACTCCCTTCAAATGTAGTTCTTTCGGCATGGTCCCTGTCTCAAGGTCAAAAAACAATAGACCCTTATACTTCCAGTGCGACTTGTGGGCCTCATCTGGGCGCTGTCCTTCGCATTCTTTATTTGCAACATCACGTAGTATAGGCATCTGTGAGAACTTGAAGTTTAGAATCCGTCTATGTAGTGCGCCTCAATGTGCAAATGCGAACTGGCTTCTCTCCCAAATGCCACGGGCCGCTTGGCTGGCGCGTTCTAAGTGCCCCAATTTTGTCCCCGTTGTCTGCGAGCTTTGCAGCCCAAATTGAGACATTTAATTTTTGGCGGAAGGTCAGGGAAAGTATAAAGTACCACAGGAGTTGAGTTAAAAGTGAGATTTATTGTTTGTTTGTTTTATTATCTGCAATACGCAAGCCTCCACTCCGTTAACAGTGCGCAGCATTTACATTTACATGAGATGAGACATGAGAAAAATATATACATACACATATACGAGGTGAATAGAGAGAATTCAAAGATGACACCCAGCTTGTTCGCACCCATGATGGTGAAGGTAGGGGTTAGGGTTACAGGTACACTGTACAATAACATTTATTTACAAAAAGACAATCGTATTGCAATTATTTAAACCGGGATTTGTACTTCACAATCAGCTGTGCTTCGGGTGGGCATGGCACAGTCGCAATGTTCGGTGGCAATGGATCACTGCTCTGCACAGAAACGTCCAAAATTCCATATCTGAGCTTCTCTAACACAGAAACAATAAGGCCTTTCACAAAGTCGAACTGCATTTCATCATAGACTGGTTTGATCACCCATTGCTTACTTCGTTTCGAAAACACCTTAGTGTAGCGAGGCATCCTTACTTTACCCCTAGTCCTAGATTGTTCACGTCCGACATTGCTGTTATGGGCCAAGACCGCTAGTAGAGTGCGATGTTTCATGCCCCGAAAGCTAAAATGCAAGCGCTTTGGCCTGTACTTTAGGCACATATTGTGGAACACCTCCAAATCTCCTGTGTGACAGAATTCTGTCAGTCCTCTCAAATCTCTTGATAGAGTTTTGTCGAAAACAATCTTCTCAATGGCTTTGTGTGTCGGTGAAGATGGAATCAACCACTTCTTCTTCCGTGCCTCCTCTGGGGACAAAGGGCCATGTTCACATTGGTGGAAATGTTCATTTGCTGTCCAGCGGTGAACGTTGGTACAGTGGTGCATCAGTGACCGCCATTTTTCAAGTAGTATTTCCACTGACCCCTCATAAGTTTTTGAGCTCCACCAAAGATGGTTGGTGATAGAATGTGACCACTGCAAAATACTTTCAAAACCTTTTTTTTCCCTGCAGCCGAGATTTTCTTATTGATTGATTTAGCAAGATGCCATACGTCAAATTGATGTTTAATATGTGGGAACTGCTCTCTCATTGTCTTGCCAATTGAAACGTGTCTATCCGTGGCTATGAGGTCGATGTGCATTCCCCTCGATTGTAGATATTCCACTGATTTTATAAAACCTAGTTTCTCCATGGCCACTGAGGATGTACATTGTGTTACCTGCATGACCACCGAACTCACAATTTTCTTACTATCCATGTCCTGAAAGTGGTAGGTGCAGTACTTGGCAGAAAATCCAGGGCTGTCGCACTGTCCATCGCCGGCTAGCCTGAATCGTTTGCCTTCGAATGTACTTGCTAGAGACAATTGTTCAATTTTCCAAGCATCACTAATGGCCGGAAACAGATAATCATGTTGGTATGTGTAGTACAGCGCTTTAGAAATGAAATGGAGTCCCACAAACTGAAAGAAAGCCTCTAACTTTCTAAAACTGGAGCCACTAAAAAGTGATGCAGCTGCACACAGTAGATTGCCTGCTGGCAGTTTCCCCAGCATCGGTTGTGCAGACCATGAGAACCTATGATTTAATCTACAGGTGGCATTTATTTTGACGTTACTGCCTTTTATTCGACGAGTCACATTAATCAATGGCTTCCCACATACTTTCCCTCTAATGGAATGCACACATTTCAGCATACTTATAATTTCCATCAAACAACTGTCGAATACAATGTATTTGCTCTCTTTAATTAGACTGTCATCCTGCGTCAACGTTGTTTCGGCCTTTGACGTTGTGGAGATTTCAACACTTTGGTAAGTAATATCGCTGATATCAAGTTCTGATGCGTCTATGGATGCTGCAGCTGGTTCATTCTCTGTCGTTTCAACATCTATTACTTCGACATTGATGGGAGAACACAACAATGTCGACAGGTTTTTTGGTGGCAAATTTTTGGCGGGTGTAGATTGAGTAAATTGATCTGCAACTACTTCAGAGCTATCTTCAATACATTCAATAACATCTTCTTGTGGTGGTGCGGTCGCACTGTAGCTATGGTCCAATGCAACTTTGCTGTAGTCTCCAAACACAATTAATTCATGTTCTGGCCATTGGACATGAGCATCTCGAGCCTGAACACGCCTCGCCTGAATTAATAGTTCCTCCATAGTGTACACGGTCTGGCAAGCCACATCTCTCATTCGCTTCACTGTCTGTGTGTGTATAGTTCTGACACCCACGGGTAACTGGAGGAGAGATTGGAAAAGGGATGTTCAGTTTAAACACAAGATGGAGTGTAGTAGATTTGACTGGAAAAAAACATAAAATAGTCCCCAGCACAAACATTTTTTTAAAGTTATGAACTGTTTGTAACTAACCTTTTTTGTTTTTTTTTCTTTGCAACTTTTTTGACTGGACCTTCAACATCTGCACGCTGTAGCTCCGATTCGTTTCCGCATGTCCTCCCTTCCTCTTGCGCTGCAACGACTATATTTTCTGTATCCGCATAGACAGCACGGAATGAGGCTCCATCGTCTCCCTGAAACATAGTACTTTCATTGATACTATGTATCAAAATATTGTTAGCATAAAACACACGTGAAGACGAACACACAGGTACATCTCAATAGCCAAATACGATTTAAACATTGTGTGCAACAATCAAACGACAAGTATTCGACCAGCGATGATCTATTTCGATGGAACTGTCAGTATCCATACCTCTGGCTCTGCATGGACTGCCATGAATGGTTGTATTGGAGAGGAGGCATCCGCATCTCCCTGAAACACAGTACTTGCATTAGTATGCTTTTCAATATTGGAAACACAACACACACTTGGGGTCGACGGCACAGGTATATATAAAGAGATAACCGCAAATGATGCATTGTCCAAAAGAATCAAGGAAAATGCAAATATGATCACATTTCATCGACTTATTTCAACGATTCCTTTACATCTGCATCATCTAAATGAGATGTTGTGATTGTGGTGGAAGCTCCGTCGTCTCCCTGAAACACAGTACTTGGATTATATGGTTTTCAATATTGGAAACATAACACACACTTGGGGTGGAATGCACAGGTACATATAAAGAAATAACCGCGAAAGATGCATTGTCCAAAAGAATCAAGGAAAATCCAAATATGATCACATTTCATCGACTTATTTCAACGATTCCTTTACATCTGCATCATCTAAATGAGATGTTGTGATTGTGGTGGAAGCTTCGTCGTCTCCCTGAAACACAGCACTTGCGTTAATAGGGAAGAAAGTATAGCAAATGGAATCACGTTATATGATCACGCATGATGGAGCTGTCATTATCCATACCTCGTGCTGCTGAAGAATATCTATGGATGTTGCAAATGTAGTGCGCACTTCCGAAAGCTGTTGCACCGATTCGTATACTTGAATGTCAGGCTCTGCATCAAGTGCAGGGGTTGACGCTCCATCAACTGCCTGAAACATAGTACTTGCATTAGTGAGGATTACAATTGTGAAAACATAACACACACCTGGGGTCGACAGCACAGGTACATATCAACGGCTAACCACGAATGAAACACTGTGTAGAACAATCAAACGACAAGAATTCCAGCTCTGATGATGACGCTCGATGGAGCTGTCAGTATCCATACCTCCTGATGTTGAAAAACATCTAGAAATGTTGTAGATGTGGCGGACGCTTCAGCATCTCCCTGAAAGACAGTACTTGCATTAGTATGGATAACACTAATTATAACTGAAAACAAACACCAGTGGACAATAACTAAGGTGTATATCAATTGGAAAGCAGTAACCAAACATTCGGTAAAATAATTACACGATAGAATAAAACAATTACTTGACATGCATAAAACAAGTATGTAGCGGATTAGCCTAGTAAGATTACCTGATACGCGCTAGAAGTGGTTGATAACTGCGACCACGTGAAGGATGTAGAATGTTCTTGCTTCAGATTCAAGGGATAGTCAAGAAGTTGTAAAGGTCAATTAATGATTGATAATGAAATGCCAATATTAAAAATAGCCATGTAAGCCAACAGAATACTTGAAAAATGCTCAACACAGCACAGTTCCCTGTCCCCATATATATATACATTGCGTTTGTGGGTTATGAAATCGAAAAAGAATATATTGATAAATGTCATTATTCAAAAAACTATACACTCATATCAATATCGAAATTATTACAAGGGATAGAACACCTACAATATCTATTAATCCATTCGGCTACACACTACCGCAAGGCCGAAAGCTAAATCCGGACACTTGACTCACCGGTGGCGGAATGTGGACGAATAGAGTGGGAATAGCATTTTCGCGCAATTTCCGTGTCGTTCGCCATTTATTCTTCTTTGTTACCCAAGAAGTTGTGTACATGTCCAAGGAAAAGTGCCGGCTGCAGATGCGGTATCGATCACCCCTCTTGACCTCTAAGACTTGTTGGACTCTACTTTCCAGCTCATCCAGTGGATATCCGCAATGTCTGACCCATTCTCTTATTCGATCAACAGTTTTCGGGAATACATGCATTGTAGTTCCTTCAGATTTCGCATGGGTCTTCGAAGGGCAACCGCTAATCGAACAGGCAGGCATTGTTGATAAATCTGAAAAGTAAATATCGACATTATTATACAATCTTCAAGAGTAAAGATTTGATACAAAAGTAAATGAATCATACAATGATCAATGCAAGGTTTGTTTTGGTTGCAGGAACTATACCAGTTCATTATGTGCTGCTTAGTATTTGCATAAGTTGCAGAAATGTATAATTGATGTGACTGAAATCCGAACATGTGACTCGTCCCTTGGATGTTCTGTCTTGCACGAGAAGGAAACATGCTTACATTATTGACTGGACCCCCGAAGGATGCAATTCAATCACAATAGTCACAGATGAAAATAAATAGATCTATTGATAGCATAGCAATGGAAACTCAAGTAAATACCAATGAGACCAATGAACATAGCACTATTGTGTACTCTACTCGAAAATAGATAGAAATTTAAAAATCTGCGAAATATGACCAGGATACATGGCCTTACCTTGACCAACAAACAGTTGGATTCAGCAGGCCGAGCAGTATGTTGCAGGAGAACAGGTCGATGGCCACAGGTAGCACACTGATGAGTTTGCTCGAAGCGGTCACAGATAGCACGACGACGAGCAGATTAGCATAGATCTCAGTGGTTCCCAGGTAGCAAGTTCAAGAGTTGACTTGCAAAGCACAAAGATGTTCTCATGAAACATATCGAGTGGTTTTTAAAGTATTAGAAACTGGGGTGTGTTTGTGAATGAATGACGTATGTATGTCGTGGTATTAGGGGGGCGGCCTGCTTGAAGGGGAGGCCTACCTGGAGACACGGGGTCTGAGGAGACCATGTGACCGATGACCCCTTGGCGTGGGACACCTTTCAAAGTGTACATGCAGTTTGGCACCTTGGCCTTTCGCGCCCCTGACAGCCCCCCATGCCAGCGCTCATCCCCGGGTGTGAACCGCCTTTGATAGAGGGGGGTGGGATGGATGGGCCTGGGGCGTGCAGATAAGGCACAGGAAGACTGCTGAATGGAGACACACTTATGTGGATTGCAGGGGGGCGGCCTGCCTCAGGGGAGGCCTGCCTGGAGACACAGGGTCTGAGGAGACCATGTGAACAATGGCCCCTTGGCGTGGGACACCTTTTGAAGTGTACATGCAGTTTAGCACCTTGGCCTTTCGCGCCCCTGACAGCCCCCCATGCCAGCACTCATCCCCGGGTGTGAACCACCTTTGATAGAGGGGGGTGGGATGGATGGGCCTGGGGCATGCAGATAAGGCACAGGAAGACTGCTGAATGGAGACACACTTATGTGGATTGCAGGGGGGCGGCCTGCCTCAGGGGAGGCCTGCCTGGAGACACGGGGTCTGAGGAGACCATGTGAACAATGGCCCCTTGGCGTGGGACACCTTTTGAAGTGTACATGTAGTTTGGCACCTTGGCCGTTTGCGCCCGTCACAGCCCCCCATGCCAGCGCGCATCCACCGGCGCGGACCGCCTTTGATACAAGGGGGTGGGATGGATGGCCCTGGGGCGTGCAGATAAGGCACAGGAAGACTGCTGAATGGAGACACACATGTGGATTGAAGGGGGGCGGCCTGCCTCACGGGAGGCCTGCCTGGAGACACAGGGTCTGAGGAGACCATGTGAACAATGGCCCCTTGGCGTGGGACACCTTTTGAAGTGTACATGTAGTTTGGCACCTTGGCCGTTTGCGCCCGTCACAGCCCCCCATGCCAGCGCGCATCCACCGGCGCGAACCGCCGTTATATCAATATACAGTATATCAATGATAGTATATCGTTGCTTATCATTAACAAATGCCACATACCGGAGATTCTTGTGAGCACAGACCCACACTTCAACCGGTGTATTATAGTGGTCAAGACTGTATAATCCAATGGTAAATGTTAGTATAGATATATGTGTGACTTTTATAGAGACATAACCTACTGAAAGACTTTGAACAAGTGTGTTTTAGTGCATGCATTATCGAGAATATGTTATGTTAGCTTAGATAGATAGTGACCACCCTGCTTCACAGCAACCAGACCTTCACCCATTCGGAGCACAGATGTCTGACGTCCATCCTTGAATGGAGACACACTTGATTCATTTAAAAAATCGAGACAACCGTTGTTAAAATATATGTGGTGTTTTATTTTGTATCTTATTTTCATGACACAAAAATACAAGACTTTAAAGATTATACAGGTCAGGTTGCAGCACAGCGAGAGAAAATCCTCTGTACTGACCGCTGTCACTCGGGAACGTTTCTCTAATGGCACGAACGGCACAGGCAGGTATCACTCTTCGAACGCGGTGTCCAAGCCTCCCGTGAAGCCACCATGTAAAGGAACGATAGGCCACCAGCCTGTACCACCTGTGAAAAGGAATGAAACAAACTGTTTTTAAACTACCAAGATAAGTTTAATAAACGTTTGTTGTCAATGACAATTCTTGTAACTAATGGCATTTTACACGGACAAATGCTATCTAGACAATGCACACTATTCAACGACTTACATGCGTTACAATGATATGTAGATGTAATTTTGGATATAGTAGAAGACCATGAAATAGGAGTGGCATGACAAGCAGAGTATACTTACTCGTTACTCGGATTACGAGGACGAACAGTTGCTCGAAGTTCGTGCATAAGCACCATCATTATTCTCAACACGGCCCGTGTGAGGCAGGCTGCCCTGAAGTCTGGCAGCTCGGTGATGCATTGCGGTCGTGGCTCGCCTTCCGAAATGTAGGCCAGGCATCCCGCGTTTTCTCGGCAGCAGCAGTTCTCGTCCTCGGTTGGCATTAGCTCGCACCGATTGCATGTGCACCAGGTGGAGACGCCGTCCATTTGACTAGGCCCAGGCTCTTCATCTGTTGATTCGTCCTGCCAACTGCCGTCCGAATCCCCATCGTTTTCGCGTGCTTCCCTTTCCAGTAGTTCCTCCTCGGTATACTCGGGCTCGTACATGTAGGGCATTATTGTAGCCATTGTGTGTTAAACAAACTAAAATAATTTATAGCGGTGGTACTGGTATCTGTTCACACGGGCTACAAGCGGCGAAGGTAGCTGACCAGAGCACTGAAACGAGTCACAGAATACTCAAAGTAACACAGAGAGAGGAATGGAATCGAAAATCGGCTGCTGTGTGTTGTGAAACGGTCTGTTTATACTTATTGAGGAGAGAGGCATCCTGCCATTCCCATGGCGACACGTCATTAGCTGAAGCGCAGCGAATGTTGACACGAGACGTGCTTTGGCGTTGGGAAATGGGCGGTACGAGTCTGCTGATGACAGGCTTAGGGGCGGGGGATTTGATTTAGTGCCGCAAAAGCAGGTCAGCCAGGGCGATCGGGGAAAAGATAGGATTATCAGAAAATGGCGGCTCCCTGGTGCTTGTTTTCGCGTGCGTTCAATGGACGAAAACTCGGGTAAGGTCCATAGGAAAGTTTTCTAAAATCGAGCCACTTAGGCTTAAAAAAACATGGCCGACCCGTAGGGACAATAAAAATGTTTACTAGACCATACCTTTAATCTTCCTGGGAGCTCGAGTACAAATACCAACTGAAGAAAGAGTATATCGTATGTGCAAAATGCCAGGAGCAATTGACACTCCGAAACATGTTTTCACCCAATGCCCAAGTATGAGCAACACTTATATGACAGTTTTTGGCAAATATGTCCATAATTATGTGTCCATAAAGACCGAGGATTTTTGAATTTATTGTCTTAATTCTGACTTAGAATCCCTCCATATTAGCCTTTATTGGCTCTGGTGAAATATCGCCAAGTGATTACTTATTAATGAAGCGAAACCTTTATCTGAAGAAGGCTGCGAAAAAGAGTATGTTTATCCCAGCAAATATTGTGAGTTCCCACAGGCATCTCCATCCAGTATACCTTTTCCTGCCATGTCATAATGCAAAAAGCTATGCTCTCTTGTGGGAGCTACAGTGGCCCAGACGTTAGCGCACAGTCTTACCAGTGGCATGGTTGCAGTTTTAAGTTCTCTCGTTGGCATGGAAATTCTCAAACTGGCAGGTTAAGTTGTGCATTCGGAAGAAATAGTTACAATTTTTAAGTTATATAATATACAAATATAGTTTTTTCTTTATTTCCATGACACATGGCTCAGAGAGAGAGAGAGACTAGCACCGTTGTTCATCCCAACTGGCTTTGACAGCCATGTCATAATGCAAAAAGCTGTAATTTCTGAAGGGAGAGCCTCTGGCGCAGAAGCTAGAGTATAGGGATTCCCAATGGCCACAACACAAGCATCTGAATCCATTATACCTTTGAATGCCATGCCATAACAGATGCGTCTAACAATGGCAGGGTGGCAGGTTCAAGTTCCTTTTTTGTCATGAACATATTTAAACTGGCAGATTAATCTGTGCATTGAGGGAAAGTGGGTGATAATGTTTTTGATGTAGTAAATATGTGTGTTATCTCTATTTCCACTGCAAATGGCTTTAGAAATATAGACAAACACATTTGTTTATCCCAACCAACATTTCTAGGTTCCACTGGCATCTTGATCTATTACACCTTTGACCTCATGTCATGATGCAAAACGCTATGTTTTGGGAGCTGACATTGAGTGGCTCTCAGGCTTAAGCATGGGTTTATAAATGGTGAGGTAAAAGGTTCAACTGTTCTCAATGACATGACATTCCACAAAATGGTAGATTGAGGTCTTCAGCATGAGGAAATAAGTTTCATGTTTTTTTACTGTTATAAAATATTGTTTTAACTATAGTTCCATTACAAATGCCTAAGAAAGAGAGACCAACCAATGTGTTAATCCCGATTAATATTGGAATATCTTTGACCACCATGTCATAATGGTAAAAGCAGGGCGAGTGGCTCAGAGGTTACAGCATGGATTTACTGATAGCAAATCTGCAGCTTCAAGCTCCTTTGTTAGCATGAAAATACCCCAACTGGCAGGTTAAGCTATGCATTGGGAGGAAGTGGATAAAACATACAATTTTATTTATTTGTTACTGTAATAAATATGTGTTTGGTCTTTTTTTCCATTGTAAATGGCTCAGAAGTATAGACCAACATCTTTGTTTATCTCAATCCATATTTCTAGGTCCTACCGGCATCTTGATCCATTTCACCTTTGTCCGCCATTTTATGATGCACAAATCTATGCTTTCTAAAGAGACAGGGAGTGGCTTGGAGGCTAGAGAATTGGGTTATGAGTGTCTAGAAAGCAGATTCAAGTCCCTCACTAACATGCAGTGCCTGAAAATGGTAGGTTGAGGTACTCAGTATGCGGAAATAAGTACAATAGTTATTTTTTTAGTATTATAAAATATTGGTTTACCTATATTTCCAGTACAAATGATTCAGAAAGGGAGACCAACAAAAGTGTTCATCCCAACTAATGTGACTTCCTACAGGCATCTTCATCCATTATACCTTTGAGTGCCATGTCATAATTATTATTATCATGCAAATGTATAAAGCGCACATCCACCCGAGGGCATCATAGCGCTAAAACACCCACTGCAGAGCTGAAGTCAATAGCCTTGCATCTAAAATAACGACATTTTCAATGAGCATCTAAACTCATAGTGATTCTGGGTACATCTAAGAACTAGTGGCAGAGCATTCCACAACTTGACAGTAGCAATCGAGAATGCAAAGCCTCCAATCCTGGACAGCCAAAAACGCAGAACATTAATTAAACAGGCGTAACCAGAGTGAAGGGTGCGCCCCGGTAGATAAGGAACAAATTTATCCTGCAGATATTCAGCCCCTTGACGATAGTAGGCACGGTGTGCCAAGCATATAGACTTAAATTCAAGCCTCTTAACCACAGACAACCAGTGCAATGACCAAAGCACCATAGTGATATAGGCCTCATACAGAGTGTTACTTGCAACCCAGGCTGCCAGATTTTGAAGTATTTGCAGCCAGTGCAGTAAGTAGTGGGGCTGGGCTAAGAGCAGGGAGTTATAGTAATCAATGTGTCTTAGAACAAGTGAGGCAATAACCAAAGGCTGCAGATGTCTAGGCAAAAAAGTAGCACCTTGCAAAGAACTTTTAGAAGGAAGTGGCCAACTTACAGACAGAACTAACCTGGGTAGCCATGGAAAGCGACTCACAGACAAATTAACACCCAAGTTCTTTACAACCGCAACTGGAATTGGAGGAACACCCAAAGCAGGTGGCCAGAAAGAAGACGTCCACAACATAGAAGTAGACAATGAACACACTACCATAACCTCTGTCTTGTCCCTGTTAAGTTTGAGCCAGTTGCTGTTCATTCACCCATTCATGGCCGCCACGCACTCACAAAAGCACAACAACACCTCAGATCAGTTAATATTTAGTCGAACCACAATCTGTGTGTCATCGGCATAGGAGTAGCACCAGAGGCCGTAAGAGCGGATAAGACAAACAAGAGGCTCTGTGTAGATGTTGAATAGCATCGGGGACAAAGCAGAGCCTTTAGGTACACCACAAGAAAGCGAGCGAGATGAAGAGAAAGAGATTGGTCCCTTTCAGCCAGGAAAGATTTGAACCATGACAATGCCAGCCCAGAAAGACCAGCCAAGGCCAGGTGCAACAGCATAAGTGAGAAAATGTAAAAAGCTATGCTTCCTCAAAGGAGTATGAGTGGAGTATAGTTTCCTATTGACAAGGTTGCAGATACAAGTCCCCTCATCAGTGTGAAAATACTCAAACACAGGAACATTTAAATTTGTAATACTTTTTTAATGTAATAAAAATATTGATAGCTTAATTTCCATTACAAATTGCTCAGAAAAAGAGACCAACACATATGTTTATCTGAACCAACATTGCTATTTGCCACAGGAATTTTCAGCCATTACACATTTAACTGCCATCTAATGATGCAAAAAGATATGGCTTCTGCAGAGAGATTAAGAGCCTGAGAGGTTAGACCAAGGGGTTACCAATGGCAATATCATAGATTCAAGTGCCCATCCTACAATAAAAATACTCGACCTGGTAGTTGGAGGTGTGAATTGGAAATAACGCTGTAGCTGATACTACGCTGAAGGGCATTGGGCCGCATTACAAGTTTGGCGGTAGCCTTGCCGGTAAAGAACTTATAATGAGGCCCATTCACTTGTACCTAAAAGTGTCTTAATGCTAATTAATGTGGTAAAGTCCATGGATGAGGGATGGAGGGAAATCTGGTGGTAGGCTGAAGTAATATCTAAGGTACAAAACGTTAAGTCCTGAGTTCATCGTTTCCGAATTTCCTTGGAAACGTCCTCCCTTAATGCCATAGGAAGACAGCGATGTTCCGAAGCATCTTGTTTTAGAGAAATCTTGTGGGTAATCCCTTTTAAACAACCAAGACCTGTTCTAAATACACCCTCAAACCTGTCTTCAGGCTTAGCTGAAATCACAGAAGCAGAAGCTATGAGACTAGGGACCTGAGGTTTCATTATAATAACAAGATCTCACTGTTCATACCAGCCAAGAAGACTACCACCTCTCTTAGAAACATACACATTTGCTACTGTATTCTTCCCAGACACCCAATGTTGGCCTTGAAACAATCACTAAACTCAATTTGTGCAATGCCATATGCACTCACCTTTACTCTGGGTTTGCAAAGAGATTCTTTCTTGAAACTCTTTTTGCACACATTGTAATCTAATATAGTATCATATGAGCCAGAGTATACAATCATATTCACAGTGTTCCAATTCATGAGAATATCAACATGGGGTTTTCACCCTTTCTTATTTTTTACACCCACTTCACTGACCGACCAGGCAACTCCTTCATCAAAGGCTTCATCATTCTCCTCTCCACTCTCACCATCCTAATCAGTAGATATTTCCTTGACAACCCCCTTAGTAAAATTCCTACAACACCTAGCAAAGTGGCTTTTCTTGTTGCATCTCATATACACAACATATAATGCTGGACAATCAATAGCATTGTCATAGTGAGAAAAACAGCCACATCTGAAACACTCCCTTGCTTTGGAAGTAGATTTATTGCCCGTATTCTTGCCAGCAAAAGACTGAGATTTCTTTGTAGACTCAGCAATCCAGCCAGAATTCACCACATTCACAGAGCTCGCAGTGAGAGGGTCGCCATTAAATCCAGTTCTTTAACACATGCCATTGTGTCTTCTATTCTTTTCACTATGTCAAGGACTTCATCTAGAGAGGGGTTCCCCTTAGTCCAGATTTCCTCCCTGATCTTATTCTCCTTTACTTTGAGCATGAACTGGTCTCTTAACCTTTCATCATAAGTGCCACCAAAATTACACTAATTGGAAAGTTCACAAAGAGCTGTAATAAATGATTCCACAGATTTTCACTCCACCTAGTCCCTGGTACTGAAATGTTACCGTTGTAATATGGTGCTCACTCTTTTCTCGTAGTGCCTGTCCAGTTTTTTGATAATAGCATCACAAACATTTGGGGCTACAGCAGACTCAACATCTCCAGAACCTTGAACACTTAAAGTAGGCAAGATTTTAGGAACCTGCCTGTCCTTGAATCCCAGGCTGTGCATAAGAACAGCCCTGCGCCTCTCAATGCTAAAGTTAGGGCCATGGATGGCCATAACGTAGCCCAAAAAGTATACCTTCCATGTGTCCCATTTAATGGTGGGTTCTCCAGGTCAATGTAAAAATTGCACAGGCAAGGCATTCATGTTGAGCCTGGGTGCATCCAGGTCTAGTGTATTGGCAGATTGTACTGTGCACCCAGGGTGCAGAAAGGGATGGCCAGGGAGCATTAAGTGTCAAGAGAAAGATACTGATCCTAGTGCCTTTCAATGAGTGGCTGCGAGTTTCCTTGCCTAAAGTGGAGTTTCAACACATGTGAGCCACCTGTCGTTAGCAGTGCGGCTCTGCCTGACAGCACCAGGCATCTTTGCCTGGTAAGAGAGAGGTAGTCCGTTGGGACAGTTTGTGAGCAGGAGCTCCGTTGTGCTCCTGATGCGAAGATAAATGATGACGTCAGCGGTGGCACTTGAGGGTATGGGGAGAGCTAGAATGCAATTGCCGTGACGGTTCTCTTGCTGATGTCACAGTGTGGCAAGCTCCTGTTTCAGGCCTCCCTGATATGATTTGAAGAAAGACTTCTTGGCATGGGCAGTATGTTGCGGGGGTCAGGCAACATCAAAGGTTAAACTCGCAACCTGAGCAAGAACCTTACATGACTGCTCTGTCTATTGTAGTTTAAAAGGATGCAGACACCACCACTGCTGGTTAATACCCGGCAGTGCTGAAAGCGTTTAGTTCATGAGGTATTGTAACCATTTCAATGTTCAGCCCGGAGAAAGAAGGTTTTATTCATATGCTGATTTTTTATATAGCACTGTTTGTTTAATGCTGCGTATTACTGTTGCTCGGAGTGTGTTACCCAATGTTTTACAGAGAAGTATGTCGCTGTAATAATGACGAAGTCATCACGTTATTAAGTTCTTATAAAGGTTTATTTCAAGAGAAGTCCCCAGGTGGACCAAACCTTAACATCCGTTCACCTTCGTGTATAGTTCTGGAATAAGGATTCCAGAACCATACATGGCTACATGACGTGGAAAATGGAACTATGTACATCAGAGAACTTACAACATCATAACATCTCCTCCTCCTCTTTCTTTTTATAATTAAACAAAAGTAATGCATTTTTTTTATAATTCAACAAAAGTCATATATAACTGTCTCAATTAAAAAAACATTTGATGATAAAATAAAGCATCATGCTAATTAACCAGAAGAGGATATCACAACAAATTTAAAAGGATGTAATCAGCTGTGTCAACACTCTCATAAAGGATTATTTCAGCTTGCTTCCAAAAGTACATGTGCACTTCCAATGTTCAGTAATATATGAAATCCTGCTTGCAGTTCCGCACAATTCTCCTGCATCTAGAAGACCTGTAATTGTTCCCAAACAGCTATCCAGAAGACCTTTGAGTTGTTTAAGGAGCACGATATTTCGACTCTCCTTTCATTACTTTGTTGGGTTCCTTGACCCTTATCCAATCTCCTTCCTCAATTCTGCTTTCCAAAACATGCTTTTCCTTATCATAATATTTCTTATACTCATCTTGTCTCTTCTTTACTTTCCTAACAATCTCTTCCAAATTAATTTCTTTCTTTTCTTTTTAAATACCAGCCAAGCAGGTCTCAGTCTATTAGTAGCAATACTCCCTCTCATGAGAGTGAACGGTTCCTCCTCTGTCACAGAGTGTGGAGTGACCCTATGCATGTTAAGTGCTTCTTTGAGCGTCTCCTTCCATGTCAATTTGTTAACAATGGCCAAGTGAATGATTCCCTTTATAAACCGGTTCATCCTTTCTACTAAACCATTTCCCATAGGATGATACACTGCTGTTGTACTGTGTTTGATAGCTCGCTACTTCAAGAAGTTTTGAACTTCCAGCGATAACAATTGGGCTCCATTATCAGATATCAGTTCTTGTGGGTCACCTTCTCTGCTGAATATTTCCTCTAAAAACTTAATAACTTTCATAGCCGTCACCGTTCCTTCAACCATTCCACACTCCACCCATTTAGAGGTATAATCCACCAACGCAATGAAATAAACTTTTTGAGATTCAAGCATCTCATAGGGGCCAGTTATGTCAATGGCCAGTTTGGTCCAAACTGAGTTAGGTATACCTACAGGTTGCAGTGGCGTATTCCGGGTTTGTTTTCCTTTATCGCCTACTGCGCACGCAGTACACTCTTTAACTAAAGCTTCTAACTCACTCCACATATTAGGCCACCAGTAGGCTTTGCTCACCCTTCTTTTCGTTAAGCTCCTTCCCACATGGCCCTCATGGGTGATTTCCATAATTTTCTCTCTCAACTCCACCGGTGGAATTATACAATCACCCCGATAAATGCTTGTGTTGTCACAGGAGATCTCATCTTTTATCTTCTCCCATGATTTAATGCTTGCATCCACCTCTTTCCATCCATTTCCGATTGCTCTTCTCAAGTATTCTTGTTCCACATCTTCCTTCATGGCTTTGATCCATTTCTCCTTTGAGAAACTAGGATGCATGTGTGGCAACCGAGAAAAACAGTCAGCCACAACATTTGTTCTTCCCGGGTTATACTTTATTCTGACATTGTATTGCAAGATGACTAAAGTCCACCTCCTAATTTGTGGAGATGTCAAATGTGGTTTTTTTTATTCAACCCATGTATGAGTGGTTTATGATCAGTTTTGAGGTCTACAGGAATACCCCAAATGAGTCCCTTAAAATGTTCCAAAATCCATTTGACTCCTAATGCTTCTTTTTCAATGGTTGAGTAATTTCTTTCCGCTCCCCTCAAAGTTCGGGACGCAAAAGCAATTGGAACCACTAATCCTCCCTGCACTTGCTCCAAGACACCCCCAAACCAATGTTGCTGGCATCTCCCGATATCATGATCTTGGCGCTATAGTCAAACATTTTAAAGGTTGGTGTTTTGTTTATCAAACTTTTAATCATATTGAATTCTTTTCTGCATTCTTCAGACCAGAAAAACTTTGCACCCTTGCACATTAGATCTCTCATTTTCTTTGTTTTGTCTGAATAATGATCCATAAACTTGGAATAATACTCCGTTAGACCCATGAAACTCCGAAGTTGGTCTTTATTGATTGGATCTGGAATTTTAAGAATGGTGTCCACGAATGCTTCCTTAGGTTTTATACCATCAGCATTAATACAATGACCCAGGTAAGTTACCTCCTTTTTATTTTGCATTTCTCAATCTTGAATGTAAGTCCTTTTTGTTGAATAACTTGAAGCACACCCAGCAATTTTGCATCATGTTCATCTTCCGACATGGCAGATACCAGTATGTCATCTTGGAAGTAGTGCACCCCTTGGAGGCCATTAAACAGATACTGCATCAACCTTTGAAAGACAGCAGCTGCTGACGCTAGCCCAAATGGCATTCTTTTATACCTAAATGCGCCTAATGGTGTAATAAATGATGTGAGATGCCTGGATTCTTTGTCCAGTACCACCTGATGATATGCAGAAGATAGGTCTAATGTTGTAAAGAACTTTGCTGGTTTCATTGTGGTGAGCATTTCCCCAATATTTGGTAGCGGGTGGCGATCTACCCATATACTGCTGTTAAGGTCTCTCAAATCAACACACATTCTGATCGACCCATCCGGTTTTTGTACAATGACAATTGGGGATAACCATTCGGATCTCTCAATTGGTTCAATTATGTCCTGTTTGCATAACTTTTCTAACTCTTTCTGGAACGCCTCTCTGGTACCAATAGGTATATTCCTTACCTTATGAACTACTGCCTTTGCCCCTCTTTTAAGTACAATGCGATGTTTGAAATCTTTTAAAATGCCAATGTTATCGTTGAATACTTTTGGAGAACTTCTAGCTAGGTTTTCAGAGGTATCACAACTGTTCTCTCTAATGCTTAAAATAGGTACACTTTCACCAGGATGTATTCTAATTCTCAATGACGCCTGTTCTCACCAACCAACTATGGAGAATCCATTTTCAGCCACGTATATCCTGTAATAAGTCTTTCGTCCTTCAAAGTCTAAATGTACCCATGTGTAACCTATAATATTGATGGGTGTCTTGCCATACCCAGTTGCTCTTACTTTAGTTAGTTGCAAATCCTTCATCTTCCCTTTTAATTCATTCAGAAAAGTCTGCACATCCACCATTATATACAGAGAACCAGTATCAACCATAACTTGCAGTGTTATCCTGTTGATAGACATAGGTACCCATGGACCCACAATGCCTTCGGTGGGTGTAAAAGCCAGAATTTGTACTTCTTCCTCAAATCCGTTTGTGATTCCAGTAAATTAATTGGACCACCTATCTCTTCCAAAGCCTTTATACCTGCCATGTTGCCTCTTCCAAAGCGACCAGCATTCCTTTGTACACTGTTCATGTAATGTGAATTGAACCTGCCTCTTCCCCTGTTATTCCGGCAAACTTTACCAAAATGACCCACTTGGCCACACCTGTAGCATTCTGCCGAGTATGCAGGACATTCCTTTTCTGTATTTGTGTGTTTATACCAACCGCACTTGTAACATCTGCCTTGCATCCTGTTTGTGGTGTCTATCCTGTCTGGAACCCATACCAAAATCAGATTTGGCTATTTTATTTACAATAGCAATTGAGGCCCCTTCATCTTTATTACATTCTCCATCATGGACATCTTGAACAGATTTCACCTCTGCACACTCTGACTTATTTTGAATTTCTCTCATGCATTTCTCACCCAGTTCCATTGACCTAGCTATTTCAACTGCTTGTTCCAGCATCGGGTCTTTCGCCTGCCATAAGCACTGTTGAATACGGGGATCCGCCACATGTAGAACCAGTTGATCCCTTAAATATTCGTCTGCCACACCTGTAAAGTTGCACAATGATATAAAACCCCTTAATGCAGCTATATAGGCGTCAACACTTTCCCCTCTTTATTGTTTCCTCGAAAAAAACCTATATCGTTCCAAAACAATATTGGTTTTATTCCCAAAGTGTTTGCTTAACTTTGTCATTGCAGTTTCATATTTTCTGGCACTACTGGCAGAGTCTCCAGAACCTTCCTCAGCATTTGTTAATTCAGGCAATGTCCTAAAGATTCTCAGCGCTTCTGCGTCCGAACAATTAAGCAATGTGGCCTCTTTCAAGTCATCATTATATTTAGCCCCTCCAATTGCTCTCAAGTACACCTGGAAACTGTCTTGCCATTGTTCCCATGTGCAAATAGGATTCCCAGGGTGTGCCAAAAACTGTATTGGGGCTGCAATGTTCTGCATGTTGTACTGCATATCTCTTGTTAATGTTCACCCTTTGTTTTTATTGGTCCTCTATTGAGGCATTAATGTCATTGATATCCCACACAATTTACAAATTTTAGTTGTCAGTGATGACCATACGTTGTTATGTTGATCTATATTCTGCACTTTGTTGACTCTCTCTTTTTTTTAAATTGTACATCCCCATCGCATCACATTTGTGGCTCCATTATACGCTGTGCCCTTATTCATGCTGTTAGCCAGGAAATCATATATGTATGCCTCTTCGTTGCGCCCGTGTATAACGTTTCAATACTCCTCGTGCTTTTGTTCATCAGGTCGGCACGGCAACGACAATCCACCCTCAAAATGGTGGCACATATATAACATCTTGAGGTGCCTTACTCTAATGTTTACCCATTGGCCCTGGCGTCTCGAGCACCATTCTTAAGATGCACCTCTCACTAAATGTATTGTAGTGAAGGTACCTTTTCATTTAAACTGTCCACGTTGTTTAGCGCCGCACTCACTGTGTCTTTGGTTCTGCTCCTTAATGCTAGCGTGGTGTCTGAAATCTCGCATCAACCCTCATTAATCTGCGGTTGTGTTGTAGAGACGAAAAGTTGCGATCTCCGCTGGGGACTTCTTAGGTGAACGACTCCTCATTGCCAATTGTAATAATGACGAAGTCGTCACGTTATTAAGTTCTTATAAAGGTTTATTTCAAGAGAAGTCCCCAGGTGGGCCAAACCTTAACATCCATTCTTCTTAGTGTATAGTTCTGGAATAATGATTCCAGAACCATACACGAATACATGACGTGGAAAATGGAACTATGTACATCAGAGAACTTACTACATCATAACAGTCGCTCACTGTGTTCGGCTGCAGTTCTTGTTTAGCGCGCACTCATGCCATGTTTGTTCATGTTCGGTGAGGAAATATATTCTCTTTGGTGAGTGGCAGGTTGGGCTGCTTCTTACAGAAGGACTCTATATAGGGCCTCATTACAGGGATGGCGGTAAGGATTTACCGGTACTGGTAAAACACTGGTACCGGTAAATCCTTACCGCCTTACTACGAGGTCCCTTTGCGGGTTGGGGGATTTAACGCCTGCTTTTTGCAGGTGTTAAAATCCAACCCGCAAAGGGACCTCAGAGCTAATTACGGCACCGCAAAATTGCGGTGCCGTAATTAGCGCCTTCCCCATTCCCATAGAGCCCTATGGGGCAGAAATGGGAATGGGGAAGGGCAATGGTGGAAGGGGGATTTACCGCCCCTCCAACCTTGGAATGGGGCGGTAAATCCCCTTTCCACCAAGGCGGTGCCGGTATTTTACCAGCATGAGCCATGGCGCTAATAGCGCCATGGCTCACCGCCTACTGTGTAATGAGGCCCTATGAATGGTGTTGAAGACTGGCTCAGATCGGAATAGTGTTCACAAGGGAATTCAAGGAAATTGTTATTTACGCAGAAAATGTATTTTCTGAACATGTTAGCTTTAAGGTTAGAGTATTCATAGGTATAAACTATGCTCTAGCTGCGTTTGTGTCATACTTAAAAAACCTGGAATATGAGTGTTTGTGCATGTGTGTGGATGGTTACAAAAGCTATGTTTAAGCTATGTTAGTTTTAATCATTTGAGGACTTGCAGGAATAAGTTGCTTTTAGGCTTCATGGAGCATTTTTTTTTTACCACTCAAAAGTCAAGGGTGTGTGTAGGGGTTGGTGTTTGGTGTGACTGTGGTGTCACATGTGAGATATATATATTAAGGTAGAGTTAACAATTTTGTAGGCGTTTTAGGAATATACTTTGCTGTTAAAAAATGTCAATGTGATTAGGTTCGCTGGTGAAATGTGTTGCTGTCTTTATTTTGAGTGCATTAATTTTACTGTCACTGTTTGGTGTGTAGTGGTGGTTAACTCTTATTTTAGAAGTTATATGTAATGACTGTGCATCATTGAGGTTTAAGTGCATTCAGCACAGTGTGGGTGAAGATGTCTTGTTCGTGTGATGTTGGTGTGGGAGGGACGCTCCCCACATGTCAGTGATGATGTCCCTGCTGGGTTTGTTTGGGACGCCTGCCCCTGCGCTGGTATGTGAGCTGTGAAGTTGTGTAGTGGTGGGAAGAGTCTTTGCTTTGTTTTCAAGTGTTTTGATTTGGCTGTCTCATCCGATATCACGGTTTTGCAGTTTTATCCACTTTCACAGGTATTGTTTTGTGATCACATGGTTTTGAAAGGTTGTGTGATTATTATGCCAGATGGTCTGTAATATGTACCTGGTAGAGCTACACCTTAGCTAGTGGTCATGGTTGTCATGATAGATGTGCTACTAGGTGTTTTGTTGTTGATGATTTCTGTGTGATACGTGGGTGGGCTGAGGCCCGATGTCATGAGTGTATGAGCCCCATCACAAGTTATTTTGTGTGTGTTTTTGATCAACCTCAACATCCAGTGGTTTTCATGCCAATTTGGATCATTGTCATTTCACCTACGCTTGGTCAATTAGGCAACTTTTCTCCATAATTATTTTGTTTCACACGTGAACTTTTATTGTTCTTCAACTGCTCAGCAATTAACATTTTGAGATGCAAGAACAATTCTGCCAAGGCTTTCGACCTCTGGGGTACTTTTCTCCCCTGACCTCTGATGTCCCTATTCTCCCTTCTCTGTTCCACTGAATATCTCTTCAGACCTGTCCTTGTCCCTTGTTTGGGAGAAACGTGAGGTCCCTCTCTTCTAACAGTTCCCCCCCAGGCCTGGTCTTCCCCAGGGTTGGATGGGAGGGAGGTAAGCGATGCCTCTAAGCTATTACCGCGGGCATTACTCTCTTTAAAAGACAAGCCTTGTTAGTTTCTCGTGTGCGGCCTCTTGTAGTTACTTAGATATTAGTACATATATATATATATATTCAGTGAAAAAACTTTGTTAAAGGGACATTATGGTTAAGTTGTGCTGCTAAAAACATATCAAATTTAGTGAAAAACTTTGTTAAAGGGACATTATGGTTACAAGTAAAACCGAAAAATCCCTGAAATTCGCCAGTTATGGTAAGCTAAGAACCCATAACTCGCGCCACCACCGTGCACTGCTAAAAATAACACTCATGACATCAAAGATGACATCACAAATATCATTGATGACGTCACTGATGATATCACATGTCTAGCCTCTTCCTTTTTGTTCACTGACATATCTAGGCCAGGTGGGTTTATTCACTGACAGTCAGAAACTTAAAATTCAAAAGGTATTACACTTGTAGACGTTGCCATTCTCACATGTTCTGACACTACTTTCCTTAGAGTTCAATCGCATCTTATGATGCACATACATAGGGGAAGAAGCAGGCCTGAAACACAGCAATCATTTCTGTGCATGAAGATAATCATATAGGTTATACACAGTTGCTAATAATACTACCTCTTGTTTGCTTACTTTACTTTACTCTCCCTGTATAAGCCCCATATTTGTTTGCATGGTGGTCTCTTTATGTTTTGTGTGTAGCAGTACAAGTATGTAGTAAGTGATGCATTATTACCTACTTAGTACATGAAAAGTCTGATAAAGAAGCATTCACCGTTTTACTATCCAACATTGGAAAAATACAAATATTGCACCTCTATAGTGTATGCTGCAGCCAATGCCTACGTTTCTGTATGAGTAGGTTCCTGTACTAGAAAAAACACTGCAATGGAATGTTCTTTGGAGCAGTACATTGCGTAATGAGGTATGTAGTTCATCACACATCTCCTGATCACACCTGACACTTTTTCTCCAACATTACATTCACAACCCCTTGCAAATGCACATGTGATGTCATGGGTGTTATTCTTAGCAGTGCACGGTGGTGGCGTGAGTTATGGTTGCTTAGCTTTCATAGGTTTTTAGTAGCACAACTTAACCATAACGTCCCTTTAACAAATATTTTTCACTGAATTTCATAGGTTTTTAGTAGCGCAACTTAACAATGACGTCCCTTAAACAATTTATTTTCACTGAATATAGATATAGATATCATGAATTTGATAGATTTTTACCAGGATACTCTTAGTTTATTTGGTTATTCCGTACAACATACTGAACCCCCGTCCCAAGGTAATTGCTGCAATGTCTGCGGACTAGGCAAATGTCCGCGGACTCGGTCAACATCAACACTGTCCAAAGCTCAGGGGGTATCTTACATTGTTGTATCGTACAACAAACACACTGAAGATGTTCAAAGAACAGCATATGCATACATTACATTAAAAAATAAATACGAAGTACAAACTGTATATATAAGACACCAACAGTGCAATTACATAGGATATCAAACATAATGGAACATACCAAAAAGAAATAACATGTGCCTCCAGCAGAATTACCTCACTGATGCTTTATACAGAAACTGCAAACCAACTATCAAAAGCACACCTACAAAGCAGTAACAGCGAAAATGAAAAACATACTGGTAAGTACACTACATTAATTCCTATAGTTATAAACTTTCTTTAGTAGGATACACTAAAAAATAATGTATCGTTTTTTTTACACAGAAATGGCTAGCACTCTGGAGTGGCTTGAAGAACATTTTCCCTGGGATGAAATGAGTGAAAAAAGTGGTACTAGTGGTACACACTGTAGTTTTCAAAGTAAGCCAAGTAATACCCATTATTTTACATGTACCTAACACATTTCTTTTTCTTTAACAGTACATACAGAAAATAAGAATAATTCTCAAACAGTACATCATGTAGTAATGGAACAAGAAACAGACACTGTGGAAAATCAGCTACAGCATTTAGGACAAAAAATGGACCAATTAATGACCAATTTCATTATTTTGAAGAACTTTATAGAAAACCATATTATGGAAAAAATTCAATGTCACTGTCCCACATACATCTGTACCCCTTCTCCATGTCTCAGTCAACCATCCCCAAAAATTCCCCATCACCAAAAACGTTATGATGAGACCTCAATCCCTTTCTCCCCTACCATCCTACATGTAGAAAACCCTAATTCCCCTGTATATGTCTCCATTTCTGCTTCCCCCTCTCTTTCATAATTTCTATATTTTTGTATATTAATTAATTATTATGTATACTGTTCCTATATGTGTCTGTGTTTTTTCTTTTTAAAAGGCCGGTGGGAGTCTGCGGATGGAGTAACTGTCCGGGATGTCCGCAATTATCCAAAATAGGGGTGTCCTAAGGACACTATGCCTGTTCACACTGTTCGCAATCAAAATGAAGGTGTCCGTAGGACACATAACCTGTCTGCCTCTCTGCAATTAACCAAAATGGGGGGGTGTCCTAAGGACACTATGTCTGTTTGTATTGTCTGCAATCAAAATGGAGGTGTCCGTAGAACACATAACCTGTCTGCATGTCTGCAAAGTTGTGACGCACCTTTAATTAGTTCGTAGACCCCAACCCTGTCCGGCGGACACTTGTGCACATGCGGATCCCATCCTCGGGGTCCTACGAACATCGCACCTGTCCGTAACTGTCTGCCGCATGTGTGTCACACTTTTAATTAGTTTGGGGACCCAACCCCTGTCCGTACAACACCTGTGTGCATGCGTACAACCGATCCCGCACAATAGGTGTCCTACTGACAGTCATCCCATTTGCAAACGTATCTGCGACATCATCATGTGACCGCACCCACGCTGAGTGTAGGCCCTTGACCGCAGAGAGAGTCTGGGCCCCCGGACACCTAAAGTGAACTTTTTTGAACAATCCAAGATGTTTTTCAATTAAACTTCACCCTTGTAGAGGTCCCAGACTATGCCCGTACCGATCTGGATACTTTTTGGAACTTTTTGAACCCTTTTTGGTGTTTGAATTGTCTGTGGACAGCAGAGCTGTCCACGAAGCGCTCCCCGGAACCCCTATAAAAGGCTACACCCTAGAGCTGCTCCTCATTCAGTTTTTGGCTACCACAGAGAGCATTGCTCAATATTTCTGATATCCAATATTTCATTGGCTGCTGACCTCTGTCTCATGTACTGTGTGTGATGTGCCACATTTGGAGAAGAAATACTTCAACCTGCTTTGCTGTCCTGTGCTACATCTCAGATGGCAACCATGGCTTCAACTTCTGCAGCTGCCTCGGCTTCAGCACCACCCCCACCCCATCCACCACCACCACCTTATCAAGGGTCTGGAGAGGGGAACAGACATGGGGATGTAGAGAGTGATTAAGAGGATGATGAGAATGAGGTAGTGGAAGTCCCTAGTACTGCCAGCCTCTGTGAGTCTTGGTTGTGGAGGCTGTTTGCCACCGTTGGAAGGGTAACCAAGGCATGTGCAAACAAGGTGCGGTGTACTGAGTGCAACATTGTGCTCAGTCATGGCAAACCAGGTTTACACAGCTACGGGACCATTTCCATGCGGCGACACCTAAGGTCATTCCACAGAGCGGCAATTCGGAAAGTTGTCTCCTTCAAACAAAGTAATAGGTTGAGTTCCTCTACAGCATCCTCCATTTCTGCCCCTGCCGCCACAAGAGACACTCCTGTGGGGCAGCGCATCCCTGAACCAGCCTCGCAGGCCATACGCAATGCAGTAGACCCTTACCGTTTGAGGGTCACTGTATTGTGTATGTACTGCGACGTGGTACTCTGCAGGGGAGAGACACATCAAAGTGCTTTCGAGACTACGGTCTGGGAGCATGAGAAAATCTGCCACCTACCTACGTGAGGCCCACCCAACATCTTCCTCTCTCCACCTGCCCCTTCTTATCCCCGTGGTTGGTGCCCCTTCCTTACCCTCCCTTCCCTTCCTTTCCTTGTGTGTCTTGTTTAAAAAAAAAAACAAATACAAAACAACAAAAAACAAAAAAAAGGCTCCTTTCAGAGCCACCTTTCACAGTTTAAAAATAGAAGTGCCAATGAAATGCTACAGGGCCCTGTACATTTTTAGAAGTCTTTGGACAGTCCGTGGTGCACTACAAAACCATTGCACTCTTCTCCGGGAGGAAGTGGTGGTTCTGAAAAGAGCCTTTTTGTGGTGTTTTTTTTGTATTTCAAAAAGATCAAGTGGTCAACACCTACTGGAAAGAGGATTGCTATACTTCCAAAAAGGGTCGCAATGATTTTGTATATTTTGCAGAAAAATCTGTTTCCCAGCATCAGTAAGATGGATTAAATCTTTGCGAAAAATGTGTGTGCTACAAAACATAATATTTTCGTTGTGGACCAAAATGAAGAAGAACACAGCCACATTTGTCTCTGTGCAATACGAGAAAAAATTACTCAGTAGTTTGGAAACATGTCCATGGGCATCATTATAAGTATGGCGGTAAGGCATCAACAGTGCCGGTACCGCTACCTGCACTGTTGCTACTATACCGCCATACTACGAGCTGTGCTTGGGGGTGTCTGTCAGCCCGCCAGGTCTGACCTGGCGGGCAGTTTCCGCACCCGCGAGCACAGCATGTCGGATGCACCGGCACCGTTGTAAGCAGTGTCGGAGCATCCGACGTCCCCCATTCCCAGTGAGCCCTATGGGAATGGGGATGTACCGGGTCTGGCACCCATGGAAGGGCAATTACCGGGTTTGGCTGGACCAGAATAGCCTGGTAATTGCCCATTTGTGGGTGCCGGACCCGGATGCAAGTTTGACGATAGCCTTGCCGGTTTTACCCGCAAGGCTAGCTCCAACCTCGTAATGAGGCCTCACTTTCCCAAGTGCCTCTTTCCACGCAAACTGCAACGAGATTCCAGTAACATGGAGAAATTACAATATGATTATGGAAAGTAAGTGGCAGGAACCCTGTAAAAATGCATGCAATGTATGTACTTGCCTTGCAGGGTACCTGCTACTTACCCTGTATTACCTGCAAAAAAACATACTGTTATTTCTCCGATCTACTCTGATAGTGTCACTTTCAAAGCTGTGTGCTTTCCAAGTTTTCATTTACCCATAACACTCATTAATGTGCAAACTGTTATTCTCTTCATTCATTCGGGCATTTTTACAACCACCGCCCCCTTAACACACCTATTATGAAATTCCTAGAATATACACAGAACAGGAAACCATGTATCTTACCAAAGCATAGCAAGTACATAGATTGCATGCATTTGAACAGGGTTCCTGCCACTTACTTTCCACAATCATACTGTCATTTCTCCCATCTCCTAACATCAAATGGCACTTACTTGCAAAGATGTGTGCTTACAAACTTTTCTTTTTATGGCCGCTTGCATATTTGTTTCAAAAGTCAAATGCCATCATCAACACTCTGATATATTTGGACATGAACAAAAG
The DNA here is from genome assembly GCF_040938575.1 of Ambystoma mexicanum. NCBI lineage: Eukaryota > Metazoa > Chordata > Amphibia > Caudata > Ambystomatidae > Ambystoma > Ambystoma mexicanum. Next base: position 995,925,977 of record NC_090931.1, read on the forward strand.
AAAACCCTATTGGAATCATTTCTAAAGCAAGTTCAAGTGACAGGTTCTATGTAAAATGCCCGGAATGCACGCAGACAATGGAAACTGCATGTACATCCTATGCACAATTAACATAACGCACCATTACTGCAAAAACAAACAAATGCATGTCTACATTGAGAACAGTGCCATTTGAAATGTGGATAAATAAATTAAAAAACTTCCGCTCATGCAGCAATCATGTATCTTCAGAAAAGTTAATCGAATTTCACACACATAAACATTCTCTTTTCCAATCTGTGCATCTTTCTCTGCCTTTTCTCAACCTACTACAACTTCCATTAATCCATTGCCACACTAAATACTGCAACAGCAACACATACACTACCTCTTCATGGCAAGAAATACTTCTACAAATTTAACAAATGTGTTTTCAACTGCAATTACTGTGCAATTAACACACAAATGTACTAACTTCCTTCTTTTGCAATTGCAGTGAAAACCACATTACTCAAACCAGTGGTGTCTCAAGTACAAAACAGAACCCAGAAGAAACCTATTTTCTGCAGCCTAGAAAGTAACTGCAATACTGTCTTAATGTTTTATTACTCAGATGGTGTAATTTTCTTGTATTGAACAACACACAATTGTATCAATGCAACAGTATTTCATTAACTATTACTAATTGCACCTCAAGAGGTGCACATTTTGTATTGTTATGTAAACACCAGCACAGTAACACACAGATACGAGTACAGCTTTCCCAACCTAAACTAACAACCCTTTGCACAATCACACACCTTTACATGTATGCCTACTCTCAGACTCAGACACACATGAACAGGGCACACGTATAAAGTGCATACCCTCCCAACAACAGTTTCTTTTTTTCTCCAACAGACACCAAAGAATGCATACCAAAAAGCAACTCCATAGAAAACAACGCAGAAATAGAGCAGATAAAACTAAAAGCTTACAAAATAGGCATCCACCTCTAGCCGAATTTGTACAAAAAGTTACAACAAAACACTTAATATAATCAATAAACCAAACTGAAACAGCTTAGAGGGAAGAAACTGTGATTCCTCTTTCAAAATGTAAAAATAAAAATACATTTTCTAAGAAGCTTTCAATAACCACTAGCATCAACAGTGCACCTACCAATGTTAATACAGCCTCAAGAAAGCATTCCAAAAAATTAATTTTACAAAAAATTTTCGAGAACAGAGCCCTTCTGAACCTTTAAAAAAATCAGGTGCGGTATCACGCTCAACCCTTAAAGCTTACCGCAGAAAAGTGATCCTGGTAGCTCTCGTAGACAGTGCAATGCTTCTCAAAAGGAAAATCTTCCTATTAACTTTAAACAGAATGCAACCACTAACAAAATTAATTAGTAAACTACAACAACTACTTCGAAACAAATGCAATATCAGCAGAGATAAACCAATTTACCATACATAGCAGTGGGGGAGTATATGAAATAGTAGGCAATAGAATTATGGAAGAAGAAACACTGATTTCAACAATAACACCAGCAAACTGAGGGGCCGATTCATGGAACAAATGTGCGTGAAAAAGAAAGTGTACGCATAACTGGGGAAGTACTGCAGGGAAATACACAGAACGCCCACACGCACGCGAACAACACGTATTCATGGAATCAAATACGGGAAACCCGCACACGCCAAAAGACGCGCATAGGCGTCAATACGTCCGTCAAACGAAGGCAGGCAGAAGCGTCCCCGCGGACAGTATAAAAGTGTGCGCAAACAACAAACACGTATATCCAGCTACGATGAATGCCCCATTTGTCGCAGCACTGATCCTGGGACACCGCAGGAGGAGGAGAATAGCCAGGGTCCACATTTCTTTTCCCCGTACTAGCCTTTTTGGGATGCCTGACGACCAAGCCTATGGCAGGTATAGGTTTCCACCCCGTATCATCCTAGACCTGGTCAGGGAGTGGGAAGATGACCTTACATCACCCACCCTGTGCTCCCAAGCATTGAGCCCCTTGGAGAAGGTGCTCAATGTCCTGCATTTTTTGGCCACTGGGTCATTTCAGCGGACAACTGCCATAGTGGGGGGGACTCACAGGCCACGCAGTCATGCTGCCTACACCAGGTGTTGGCAATCATCACTGCGCGCCCCTCAGTCCGCAGGCACATATACATGCCCAGAACACCTGCAGAAAGGCAGACCGTGGTCGAGGACATTTACAGGGTGGCACACTTCCCCAAAGTGCTTGGTGCCATAGATTGCACCCATGTGGCCCTACCTCCACCTATGGCCACTGAGCACATCTATCGAAACCAAAAGCAATGGCATTCCATCAACATGCAGGTCGTATGCGATGGAAAGGGAATCATCACCTCTGTCTATGCAAACTACCCTGGCTCTACCCATGACAGTTTCATATACAGAATGTCCGCCCTGAGCCGGGCCCTGGAAGCTGGGCAGCATGGTGACACATGGCTCCCAGTTGAGTACAAATGCCTGTGCACATGCATGCATGTCACACACAGCCAAATACACAAACCCCAATAATCACAACCATTATCACCTCCCCAGGGGACAGTGCCTACCCTCTGAGCAACCACATGATGACGCCAATCCGGAACCCTATCACACCACCCCAGGTAAGATACAATGCTGCCAATATTGCAACCAGGGGCATAGTGGAGCGCACATTCGGAGTGCTCAAGTCACGCTTCCGCTCCCTTGACCGCTCTGGCGGCCAGCTACTATATGCATCCCCAGTAGTGTGCAGGATCATTGTGGCAGCATGTGTCCTGCACAATGTTGCAACACGGAGGGACGTACCGTTGGACATGGTGGTGCTCCCACATCCCCAACCACAGGTGCTGCCCATGGGAGGGGAAAGGGCACGTGGCGAGGCAGCCCGGACCAAGCTTGTGGCTAAATTTTTCACCTAAACTCCCACCCCTGCGTAGTGCACACAGGCCTGGCACATACCAGGTGACAATCGATGATGACAAAGAGAGAGTCAACTGTCACAACCTTACCACCCTGAGAATGTTGCCACGGAAGTGCTACATTGTGTGCATCCCTAGCTACTTAAACATAACCAATCCTGTGTGACCAAAAGGAACACATGCAAGGTGTGCATCACCCCCCCCCGCAAAACAGGCCATCACAATCACCCAAACCCTCCCAACCCACATCACCCTTGTCTGCCACACCATGACATGGCATGCAATAGCAAAAGGCCAACACATGACCAATAAGATACGAAGTTACATGTCATAAATGAAAACTGGCACGAGACAATGATGCCTGACATGGAATCAGATGAAATAACTGACCAACAACCTCCCACACATACAAAGTCAGACACAAATGCTTTCCACCATTCGTAACATGAACACAACACTGAATGCCTGTTCAGATGCACATTGGGCATGGCAAAATCCCTACTCCCGAACCCGTGTGCTGTGTGTGTCTCCTGCAACACACTGCTCAGCACACAGCTCATTGAGCAGCCATTGTGTTGCAGATACACCTTGAGCATCACATGAAAATGACAAATCAAATCAATAACCAAATGACGCATGTACAGGATACCCAAATGGTAATAGATCATGTGCTGCAGGGACACAGCGGGCCCGGGAATGCAATCTGTTTGCACCTGTGGCCATGGAAGGGTGGTTGTACATGTGGTGGATCATTGTGCAACTGTGTGTGTCATTAGGGACATGCACTCAATATATGCATGTGAAATAAAGTGACCCTCAGTGTCCAGTACATATCACATGTGAACATTGCCCATGTGAACACCCCAGCATGTCAAACCACACCAATCCCCTGACACATGAAAAGTAAAGACAACAAAGGAACAGGCATTGACCAGCACAACACATCATGTACATAGTACCCCACAATTACAATGTCAGAGTGCCCAAAACACTGTAGCCCAAGCTAACTGTGCAACCACAAAAGGCCCTCCCTCATTTACACATCACTGTGACCTTCTGAACAACTGTGTCTGGGGTATGGAGCCTTCTTCCTTCAAGTCTACCTGGCTACAGGATCACCCTACCCCTTGGTCTCCATGTTCCAGCTTGTGTGTAAATAGGGTCCAGCCCCCTCAGAGACAACCTTGACTGGTAAAAATACCAAATCGCAGAGAACTCCAAGGAGCCAAACCCACAAACCATAGAAAAAAAATTGTAGGCACCAAAAAACCCAGGAAGAGTCTCCAGTAGATGACTTGAAGTAGCAGGAAATGTCAAAGCACATGTACAAGCACAATGATAGAACAACCAAGGTAGCACAGTTGAACAATGGTCCTACAGGATGGGTACCATTTACGGTACATAACATACAATGAGGATGCAACAACTGATGGGTAGTGTCACAGCTCTGGTGTCCAGGCACGGGAGTGGCACGAACCACCCACCCCCTCTGTGGTCTGGGCGCCTGCAAGGTCAAACTTACACAGGCCTCTGAGACCCCGGGAGGGAAGGAGGGTCAGGGATATGTTGTTTGGACAGGCATTGGTATGCAGGATAACCGGAAAGAGGGGCAGGAGAGGGGAGTCAGATTGGCAAAGGAAAGTAGTCAAAATACAAAAAAATAATATTCACAATAACACATACTCAATCAGAGAAAACATGTTCATCATTCACATTGTACCAAATGAGTCAAATGCAAGCCAAAGAGAGACTTATCTCTGGGGTGAGTGCTGGCCTCCTGTCTGCGCACTCTCAGGTCTGGTAACAGGAGCTGTTCAAAGCTGCAAAGAGAGCGTGAATTACTAATCTGAATGTGTGTTAACAACACACACACACAACACCATCCATGCCCCAAGGTAAGTGACTACTCCACAAACAAACACTCCTGTCTGCTGCTTTGTACCCATACGTTAGCTTGGCCCCCTCATGGTTCATACACTGTCAATACAGTAAGGCAGGCGCATGTGGGCGCGTGGGAAATGGATGACCAATGCGTCAAGAATCACACATGATACAATGGTCCCTGGGTGAGCTGCTACACGCGTATAGCGAGGTGCAACTTCAGTACAAGTTGTGTTCTGGCAGCCGCGGATTTCAATAGGTAGTGCAGGTGGCAATTTGCACATGCAAATGATATGCACTGCACACAAGTCTGTGCCTCGCAGGGTGTCCCTGTGCACTGTATCAGTTTCTGGCTAGGAACGCTACTGCCCTAATAACTCTGCTTCAATGGAGCAGGGGTTACTCGAGGATATGTTTGATGGCCCCTGCGTGTGCCCCTGACAACTTGTAAAGCCCCTTTGCATTTGGCCCTCAACACATGTCAGCTGTACTGTGCACTTCTCCAACAATGCCTGGCAAAGCTCCCCAGCACTGGTGCTACTTAGCATGCATGTGCAAGTGGCCTGGTGGAAGGTTGGCTGCGGTGTGGGCCTTTGTGCTGCTCACCTTGTCTGGAGCTCCTGGAAACACGTCTGCTTATGTCGGACGTCTGAGTACAAGCCCTGTGCTTCTGCTTGCACACACATGCACACGTCTGCACCACCGAATGTGGCCAGTCATCAGGATTACTCGTCCCTGTGTCTACTGGCAAAGGTTGTGTGGAGGCTCATTTTCCTGCAGAAAGGGCATAAAATATATTCATAAGGCTTGAAAGTTCCCTGTGTGTGTGTCTTCATGCTGGTTGTCACTGGGCCAGGTTACAGACCTACATCCAAACTCCTCCGACCATCAGTGTGACTTTGACAGGCCAAGGGTGCAGGCTAATGTCTACAGCATGAAGGGCATCAAGCACATATACAGGCAAGATCATAACATACATCACAATCCACATCAATTAATGGAGACATCAATCACGTACTCACCCAAATTGATTACAGACATGGGGTGGATAAAATGCTACAAATCCCCACTAGCGTTGTTAACACAAGTAGTACAGCAGCAGACAGGCCACAGTTATGATGAAAGTCCAAATACCTTGTGTAAATGTTTGTTACACCGAACCATCCTAGAAAGCCCATGGATAAGGGAAGCAGGAGTGGCATATGTGAGTCAGGACCCCTAGCTGCAAACACATACAGGAGACAAGCTTGAAGGGCCCAGCTGGAACAGACAGTGGATGCTTTCAAAAGCCACAAAGCACCACACCGTCACATGAATGCACAATAGACAAACAATATTAAACTATATCAATTAATTAAACTAACAATGAACAACCTACATAACCTAATTAAAATAACTATCAAATAGTCAATATTAACTAACTAAACCAAAATCAAAAATCAAAAATGGCCACATATGACTCGGGGGGGAGGCACCCAGGAGGGCGGAGGTACAGGGTGCACCTCAACACCCACATGCGATGATGTTGAGACAAAAAAAAAACCTTCATGGGCTCAACGCCTGCACAGCCCGGCCTGTGTGGGAGATATCTAGTCGTCCGAGTCAGCCTATTCCTGAAAAGGTTGACGTGGCACAGGAGCCCAGCCACGCCTAGGCGCAGCTAGCCCCTCGTCGGCAGCAAGTCTGCCGGACGGGAGAGCCTGGTTCTGTGTGGCGATTACACGTAGGTCAGCATGCAGAACCTCCCGTGATACACGTGCTTCCTCTTGCAAGGTAACACGTGTAACACAGTGTTCTTCCTGCGTGGCCTGGCTGGACAACTGATGCACCGCCCGGCAAGCACGTAGCTCAGCCGAGATGGTACGCTCAAGCTGCTCAAACCTCTCCTCTGACGCACCCTCAGGGACATCAAGAGGACACCCAGAGTGGATCTGAGGGACTCATACTCAGCCCTCAGGGCCTCCATGTGTGCCCCTGCGTGAGCAGCAATTGCTTGACGCAAAGACAACATTTCAGCCTGGCGTGCCCTGTCTGAGGCCGCTATGCCCAGCCTGAGCGAGCGGGCCGTGGACTGTGATGCCCGCTGCTGGAGAAGCACCTGCCTAGCAGTGGGGAGCACGGATTGGGCCACGCACTCCATGCTCACAGCGATGTTTTCCATTGCTGCCCCCTGGCGTTCTGAATTGGCAATCATGTCTTGCTCCCACTCAGTATACCTCGGTGGCGCGCGGCCACCGCGTTGCTGGGCTTGACACCTGCGGGTCCCATGGACCGACCGTCCTTGTCGGGTCGGCACCATCCACGGCTGCAGGACTACATTCCCCCGTCAACGTGATGTCCCAGGCACATCAGTGACTGGTGTGGAGGATGACCCTGTGTCCTGATCCACCACAGGTGGAGGTCCCAACACCGTCTGACCCCTCAGTGCAAGTGTCGTTGACAGAGGAGCGTCCACATCAGAATCACTCACCCCTGACAAATGGACCTGATGCACATCCAACTCAACATGGACGTCAGAGTGGTCAACTGGGCTGGACTTATTGCCAGCCATAGACAAGATGGTCTGTAACACATGTGGGTTCTCGTGGTCTACCACCCCACAACCCCCACTTGTGCCGGGTTACTGTTGTGATAACAACCCTGTGCCTGGCATGACAACACCATCCTCTGGCTCCATTGCGTCATCAGAAGGAAAGGTGGAGAAAAATAACATCAGTACACATGTCAGAAGCGCATAACACATACACACATAGACATCACACAGACAGTCAACACATCAAGCAGACATGTCAGACACAACTGAGAACCTGCCATGCATGCAAGGTCACTTTGACAAGGCATCAGTGAGTAGGCATGTAGAACGGTGTAACACGGCTCAGAAGTGGGTTGATGCAGTGCAGTACATGTGTACGTTACCCACTATCTACATGAACAAGTGCATCATGATGTGCATCAATATATGTGAAGGCAGTGCAAGGGCAAGTTCAGGCATCATGTGCAATGTGCATGCAACGGGTTGCATGGCTACAAGCAAACCACCCCTCCCCCTAAGTGGAAATGCAGGGATGGCTTGCATGGTATCAAAAGGATGACCAGAGACCTGTGTATTGGCAGACAGTGTTGACTAGAATCAATTGCATCATCTGAGTCAACTGACAACACAGCAGATGATGATGGAACAGTAAGCAGGACACATGATGAACCCTAAGTAGTACACCCATGTGTGCAGAAGACACTACACCAGTTGGACAGAATCCGTGGGCCTGAAACAGGGTGAGGCCTGTGCCCCACAAAGACTGTCACACCCTAAACATGTGTGGGACGCAAGACTGAGCCAGGGTGGCCATGGGAAGGCTGATGAAATGCCATGAAATGTAGGTCACCCTGGACACGTACTACAATGATCATCCAGTCAAGGACACATAGGGGCATGCATGGAATGCACATGGAGCATGAATGGACACTCATGGCACAGTCCAAGTGAGACAGCCTGCATGAAGGACAGAGTATGTACCCCACTGCATGTGTCTGGCCAGTTGGCTGGTGGAAGTTTGTGTGTACACAGGAGGCTTGAACAGGGCATTGCATCACGGCAAAATGATGCACACCAGTGCAATGGTGAAATTGGGGTGCGGGGGGTGGAGGGGCAAGGGAGCATGCCTATGTGGAGTAACCGCATGCAGGCAGAGGACACATGCACGTCAGTCATGCAATGACATAGTCCCAGTGCTGAGAGGAAGGACACCCCAGGCTACATGCAGAAGGGCCAGTGAGCTGGAACATGGACCGGAGGGGCATCCGGGTGACTAGCATGTGAGTAGGGTGCAAGTGTGGTGATGAGGACAGTCCCCGTCTGCTCTACATGTCCACCATCCTGCACAGCAGGCATGCATCAGTGAAGCATTGCATGACTTGCACATGAGATCCTTGTACACATGACATGTAGTGCCAGTCATGCACAACACATCACACAAGTAAAACACACATGGCCTCGACAAACATGCAATAACACTCACTGGACTGGGCATCAAAGTCCTGCATCTCTCCCACTCCTTCGACCAATTCTGGTGGTATGAACTCCGCAAAGAGTGACTCGTGCAAAGTGAGGTCTTTCTCCTCAGGTGCTGGCCCACCACCAGTCACCAGAGTCATGTTGTAATTTGAGCCATGCTTCACCTTAGCTGTGCGTTTGAGGTCATTCCAACGCTTTTTGCACTCTTGCGCCATGCGCACCTCATGGCCAAATGCACTCACATGTTTCACAACTTGCTTCCAGTGGGTATCACGATGGGCAGCCGTAGTTTGACAATTCGGCCCCACTAGTATGTCACGGTTGTGTTCCCGCACGTAGCCCACGAGGAAGTCCAGTTCCTGCTTGCAGAAAGGCTTCTTCCTCAACGTGCCGGAGGCCGTAGCTCTGTCTGTGGTCCCAGCCTGTACTGCAGGTGCAACCTTCCTCCTCTTGGACGCTGGTCCGGACCCTGGCTGCCAAATGCTGCTCTGATCAGTATGGGCAGTGGCGCTGGTGGAATGAGCCGAGGGAGTGCAGGTGGAACATGGAGTGAGGCCCTGATTTGTATCAGTGGCTGCTGGGTGCCCATGGAATGGACCCTGCGCAGCAACATCCACTGTGCCAGGGTCATTGACCGGGACTGTCCTGGTTGGTAGACTCACAACCAGGGTGTTGTCGGCTGCATCTGCCCCTGCACTTGCCAACACCCGTCTGGTCGGGGCAGCAGATGACATTGCTGCCCCAGGGACACGTGCCTTGGTCAGGGCAGCCCTGCGTGCACCTACGGTGTGCCTCCTGACCACCTGGGATTCTGCCATGGACTCTTCAAGTGCCAACGCAGCCTGCGCTGGCAGACCCTGAGCCTGGGTGGTGGTGTCCACAGCTGCACCTGCAGCTACCACTACCCTTGGGCCCGTGGCAGTCGATGAAACTGACTGCCGGGTCACATGGGCGCCAGTGTCAGATGCAAGAACGGCATCTCCTGGAGCTGCAGGGGGTGGTGGCATGACTGCACCAACACGTGGCACAACATTGTGCCGAGCTACTGCACCCCTGCCTCTTCCCCCTCTGCAGCCACCCTGGACACCCTCGAGTCCTCCGATTCCCTGGTCACACCGGCCACGTCCCTGACCACGCCCGCCACATGGAGTACACTCAGCTGAGGTGCCCCTCACCTTTCATGGCCTCCCAGCCATGGCACAGATGGAGTAGTGCCGGCACAGATGGAGTATTTATTTATTTATTTATTTATTAAATTTATATAGCGCGCAGGCAGCCCAGGGGCATTGTGGCACTGTTACTTGCAGGAAGACTTAGTTACAATGTGAGCAGGTTGTGCCTTGGGTTACAGTAAGGCAGTGACCTGTGATCAGATATATCACATAATACATCATACAATACAATTATGAGGGCTAGGCCATGTAATTGTTAGATGAACAGGGTCGTTTTCAGGGTTTAGTGCCAATGGGAGGTGTACACGACAATTGTCCTGGGAAATTGGCGTAAAGGGGGTGGGATACAAGATGTTAATAGCACCCCTGCACCTGCAAGGCTGTATGTGACCCCTGTGACAAAGTGATGGGTCACGCAACGCTCAGGCACCCCAAAACTGCAGTAAAACCGTGCACGCAACCCCCGGTAGCCCATGTGTGTGGAATTAACCTCCCGCAGTATGCGGTGGCACCCAGGGACACGAAAAACACTTACGCGTGGGACACACCGGCTACTATGACATCGAAAATGGGTACGCGATACACAGGGGCACCCGCAGTGGAAAAAATAGCGTGCGCGACTCACCGTCAGACTAGCATGATAATGAAAAACACGCATAGCCAATACCCCCGCCAAAAGAAGAGATACGTCCTTGATAGCTGTGAAGTTGTGATGGCGCACGAAACAACACGAAGTAGCAACACACACGTCGGTCTCCACGAAAGGCACATACAGCGAACTGCTGGCCCTGCTCACCTTTAACCCGTGCTGAGGGAAACGCCCGCACGCGTCACGTCACTTACACGCTTAGGCCCTTTCCTCGGATTACACACATTAACACGCGGACGTATTTTTTCACGTGCTGAATCACTATGCACCCATCACGAGGAAAACGCCCTTGCACGTAATGTCACAGACGCGCTTACGCGCTAAGGGCCTTTCCTCAAATTACTCGCTGACGTGCAGTTTTTTCACGTGCCAAATCACTCCGTATCTAGCTGGCGACGCGACAACACATGGAAGACCACGCTCCTGCCCAGAAGGCCATTTTCCTGCCCCTCAGAGCCCCGAGCACGCTCCCACCTGCCATCTGCTGCTGCCTGCCTGCCTGCTGCCCACGTGCCCTGCTATTTGGTGCCTGCACGTCAGCCATCTGCAGGGGTCCAGTTGCTGTGTCCACCCCTCCTGGAACAGAAGACTCCCGACTGTTATACCATCGCTCCACATCGCAGCCCCAGGACCCAGTTGTCCACCCACCTTGGGGGTCGCCATGTCGGGGCAAACACCATCTGAGACCACTGGCGACCCCCAGCCAGAGAGGCAGAGGGCTACCAGCTTCAGCGATAAGGAAGTTGGTATCCTGGTGGAGCAAGTTCTGGGGCATTATAATGCCCTCTTCACACCATTGCGCGCCAACAAGGAAGGACGGAGGAGGATCTGGATGGCCATAGTGGGTACCATCAACGCGGAGGGGGTGGCACCCCGAGATCTGAGACACGTCGAGAAGCAATGGCAGGACTACAAGTCCAGGACCCTCAAGAAGGCCCAGCGCCTCTTAGAGGCAGAGGATGCAGTGGGGCGCTGGGGCCAGCTTACCAACCAGCAGATGAGGGTCCTGGAGTGCATTTGCCCAGTGCTTCGCCACCAGATCCTCAGGATGCAGGCCCATCTGGAGTCGAGCGGTAAGTGGCCATGCATTGCTGTGTGAAACAGGGCATGTTGCAGTGTGCTGGTAGTCAGCTACTTGCCTGTATGTGTGACATAGGCCATGTATGGATGTATGTGTGCAGGGACATCATGGTGCTGCATGTGAGACCAGTCATGCGTGAACCACATGGATGGTGCATGTGTTACAATGCAACATGGGGAGCAGCATGCGGAATGCACACATGAATGCATGCCTGTCACTGTTCTTGGACATGGATGGGGTGTGAGAGATGGGTGCTGCTGTCATGGACATGTATGGTTAACATGTCTGTGTGTCTGAGTACCGTGTGTGTGACTTTGAAACGCCATGGATGCATGACACATGTAATTGTTAGATGAACAGGGTCGTTTACATGCGATAGGCCTTGTGCAAGCGGGGTAAGTGTATTTCGGGGTGTATTTCGGGGTGCGCGTGAAGTATCACACGTGATAGGCCTAGTGCGAGTGTATTCTGAGGGGTGCGCGGGGAGTTTTACACGCGTTTTCGCTGCCGCAGGAGGGGTACGTGTATTCTGAGGGGTGCGCAGGGAGTTTTAAACGTGTTTTCGCTGCCGCTGGAGGAGTACGTGTATTTTGGGGGTGCGCGAGACGTTTTACACGCGATAGGCCTTGGCTGAGCAGGGTATGTGCATTCTGAGGGGTGTGCGGGGAGTTTTATACGCGTTTTCGCTGCAGCGGGTGGGGTACGTGTATTCTGGGGGTGCGCGGGACGTTTTACATGTGATAGGCCTTGTGCGAGCGGGGTACATGTATTTCGGGGGTGCGCAGGACGTTTTACACGCGATAGGCCTTGGCCGAGCGGGGTATGTGTATTCAGAGGGGTGCGTGGGGAGTTTTACATGCACCTCTCAGAATACATGTACCCCGCTCGGCCATGGCCTATCGTGTGTAAAACGTCCCGCACACTCCCAGAATACACGTACCCCTCCCGCGGCAGCGAAAACGCGTGTAAAACTCCCTGCGCACCCCTCAGAATACACGTACCCCTCCCGCGGCAGCGAAAATGCGTGTAAAACTCCCCTCACACCCCTCAGAATACACATACCCCGCTCGCACTAGGCCTATCGCGTGTGATACTTCACGCGCACCCCCGAAATACACGTACCCCGCTCGCACAAGGCCTATCATGTGTAAAACGTCCCACTCACCACTCTGAATACACGTACCCCGCTCGGCCAAGGCCTATTGCGTGTGATACCTCACACGCACCCCCAAAATACACGTAACCCGCTCGCACAAGGCCTATCACGTGTAAAACATCCCGTGCACCCCTCTGAATACATGTACCCCGCTCGGCCAAGGCCTATCGCGTGTAAAAGGTCCCGCGCACCACCAGAATACACGTACCCCGCTCGCACAAGGCCTATCGCATGTGATACTTCACACGTACCCCCAGAATACACGTACCCCGCTCGGCCAAGGCCTATCATGTGTAAAATGTCCCACGCACCCCCAGAATACACGTACCCCGCTCGCACAAGGCCTATCGCGTGTTATACTTCACGCGCACCCCCCAAATACACACAGGCACCCCATCCACCCTGGGCATGCCCCACAGGCAGCCCACTCCACAGGGGGGTGCTTTTTCTATGCTATTTACCTGGCACGAGCGGGGTATGTGTATTCAGAGGGGTGCGCAGGGAGTTTTACACGTGTTTTCGTGGTTGGGGGGCCGTATGCTGGTCCACTGGCCTTTGCGCCATGTACTGGATTTGTGCGCTGGTCATGGCGCGCGGGGCGGGGTTGGGGGTATAACTGGCGCTGCTGCAGGGTCGCTGCACCACTCTGCACCACGGCTGCTTATGGATGTTGAAATCCATGAATACGCTGTGCGCTGAAATGGGTTTTGGCACACGCGGCTGGCGCAGACTGCCGCACGCACATACTGTGCGCCAGACACGTGTGCCACTTGTGCGCTGAATTCTATGAATTACCCCCTATGTATCAAGTCTCCAAACCACCGAACCAATACGCCCTGTCTACAAATGACCATGCACATCAATGTGTAAAGTACACAAACAAACTTGCAAATCTTTGCAGCAGTTCCTCAATCGATATGCAAAAGCCAGAGACAAAGTAAAAATGGAAATACTGCAAACTATGGATTCCTGTCCAGTGCGCAAATACACAGGACTACGAGGACATTTGTTAGCCTGCATTTCTGGACCTGCTTGCAAAAGCACCTTCCACCACATTAAAATGTTAGCAACGCACCATTCTGGTGTAAGAAATCTCATTCATAAGCTGTACTATGCAAAAGTACTGCTTTAGCACTGGACCATTTGAATAACATTCTACTAAATGGTACAGCCAAACAACTCCTCAAAGAAATAGACCACATGCAAAACAAATATTTTGGAACTGAAGAGCACTTTCAAAATCCAATTACTTAGAAAAAAACAGTGACACCCTTGCCAATGTCAACCTTCTATTACACACATACAAAAAAGAAATAACAAAGTTTAAGCAACATCTGCCGAAGTACCAACCCAAGTATGTGTGTGTTGCCGTAGAACTTTTTATAGACACAGCATCAAAACTGTAAATATAATGCACAAAATAGAAGACAATGAGGATTCCCAATGGTTCCAGTTAGCTCTCTACCTTATAGCAGAAAGCAAATATGAAATTACCAACCTCTCAATACTGTGCACATACTGCACAGCAAAACTGGACAATAACAAAATACCTTCATGAGCAATCAGTAAGACCACTCCGACAGCTTAACTTCTATGAGAACATTATAATACAAACAGTACACCCATTTCAAGCAATAATACACCTTCAACCAAAAACAGCAAAGTTGCCTCCCTTTGAATTACTAAAAGGCATGTGTTGCAAAGTAGTATATTTGCCATTAGATCTCAAAGAAAATGAAGATACTTTAGGAGTACAATGTTCAATAGATCAATCTTTGATTATCCTAGTTAATGGTGTACCTACAAAAGACAAAACAATTTGGTAACAACTAGTAGACTTAAACAAAGTTAGAGAAGCCCTGAAATATCTTAAAGACATTGAATACTACAAAGAAATAAACATTGAAGAAAACCTGAGGGAAATCACCGAAATAATTCAGGATTCCTCAGAAACTGGATAATTTGGACGTTTAGATCCTACTGCAACCTCCAATATTTTAGACCACTATACTCACTGCACTCCAAGGACACCTTAGACAATGCACTGGAAACATATCAAATGCGACAAGCTAAAGGAACTCCAATCAGCATATGGGAAAAAAGCGTAGAAGCACGAGCCTTTGCTCTGCTTTTTCCTACTGGAAAAGGTGGAAGGTAAAATGAAAGGTGCACACAGATAACTGAATCAGAATACCGCTCTTTACAAATCTATTCTGAGGACCCCATATTCAGACAAAATGTCAAATATATATTTCACCTCCTGTTTGAAAGTGAACTAGCAACAATGTACTAGATGTACGATGTATGCTTCGCAACCTTGGCCCACCCACATGGTTCGTCACTTTAAGTTGCGCAGAGTATGCATGGGAAGACTTGCACGACTTTGTATGCATAGCAAACAAAAACAAAGCAGGTATTGACATAAAACACCAGGAGAACTCTGTTCTCTGGATCCAGTAAATTTATCAAGGTACTTCCATCATTGTTTTATAGCCATGCTGCACTTCATCTGTAATAAAAACAGTTCCTTCCCTCGGAGAAGAGGAACACTTCTTTTGGAGAAAAGAATATCAAGCCAGAGGAGCACCACACATCCACGTGTTTTTGTGGATTAAAAATGCGTAAAAATGTGGTCAAGACAGTGCTGCCACTGTTTTGGACTTCATCCACAAATATGTCACAAGCGAAATCCCATCAGAAACTTCACAGAGTGACATACATGCCCAAATTTTGCAATTTCAAAGACACAAATGTGGCAAATATTGTTGTCGCAAATATAAAAACAAAGGGAAATATTACAATAAATGCTGCCTTGGTTTCCCTAGACCAGTTTCAGCAACAGGCCAAGTGAACAGCTTCATGTCTTCAGTTAGACACAGTGTGAAAGGTAAATCAACTAATAACATGTACTGCATAAAAAGAACCGAAGCATCAAAGTACATCAATGATTACAATACAATCATTGCCCTCCTATTGAATGCAAATATAGATGTGCAGTACATTTCAGACAATTTCACTGCAGTTGCATAATATGTCACAGCCTACTTAACCAAAGCAGAGAAAACAGAGCTGAAAGACCTCTGGGATGACATATCATCTAACAAAACTCTGACACAAAAATTGTACAGCTTTGGTATAAAAATGCTCTCCCATAGAGAATGTGGCTGCTACGAAGCTGCAGACCATTTAACTGGCACTGTTTTGTATGTGAAATCTGAAAACATAGTCTGACTAAGCCTTGGTCCTGCTGCATCCAGAAAAAGATCATACCAAGAGATAGAAACAATAGCCAAAAATGACTCCAACAGCCAGGAGATTGTGAAAAACAACGTATTAGACACCACTACCCAAACAGAAGTACGGCTTTGGAAACCATGGGCCTTTACCATTTAGGCCAAAACTTCTCATACAAAAATAATATTATACCAAATGAGAAAAAAGGTAAATACATAGTGAAAGGTTGTGAGGGCAGCCTAATTAAAATGATATAAGTCAACCTCATTAATCATATGAAGCTATCTTTAAAAATTCCTCAACATAAAGAACTATACTACATGTCCCTACTCCAACATTTTAAACCATAGAGAAAGGAAGAAGATTTATTAGGCGCCCATGCATCCTATGAAGATGCTTTCAATACAAGTGAAAGCACTATAACAGACATACATTTTACACAGTACAAAAACATGTTGGACAATGAACTCCAACAAGAGGAAGAATTTCAAGAACAACTAAATATAGACACTCCTGAGAGCAGTCAACCTTCTCTAACAGGATGCCAAGAACCACTTGGAGAACCACTTATACCAAATGAGGCAGAATTAGCCATGACATAAGTAGAAAACACCATGTGTCAGTATGAGCTATCTACATAAAACCTTGCTGTACTGAAATCACACAATGAGCAGCATAGCATTTTCCTAGAAGTAAGTGAAGCAATTGAACATGGTATACATCACGAAAGTAAAACTTGTACCTGTCAACACTATAAACCTATACTGCTCTATGTAAGTGGTCAAGCTGGTTCAGGCAAAACATTCTTAATAAAAATCGTCAGCAAGTTCCTCCAACAATTAACAAACAACAAGCTTTCAGCTGTAGTAACTGCCCCCACAGGTTTAGCGGCCTACAACATAGGTGGTGTCACTTTACACCGATTGCTACTCCTTCCAGTAGAGCACCAAAACAAATTAGACTACTACAAACTTTCACCAGAAGCTGCTATCGAGCTATGCAGAGTTTTAAAACAAAAAAAAATGCTTCTAGTAGATGAGGTGAGCATGGTCTCCAACCTAATGTTGGCTTTGATTCACCTCAGATTGCAAGAGGTCCTTAAAACAGACTACGAACAACTCTTTGGTGGAAAACATGCTATTGTTTTTGGAGATCTTCTTCAATTAACACCAGTGAAAGGAGAACCTATTTTTAAAACCTTAGGACACAAACTGTGCCATAAAACCCTAGGCAGCATAAGAAAGTAAATCTCTGGCACCATTTCCAATACAAAGAACTAACAGAAAACATGCGTCAGTCTGTAGACCTCACCTATGCAAACATTTTGAAAAGTATTTGGATTGGTGTACTATCAAAGGAAGCACACTCTATCTTGAATACCAGATGCATCCATGACCTATTCAGCCATAACACATGTGCTACTGATATCATGGAACAATTAGCACACACAAATGTAAAATGTATGTCCTTAATGCCAACTCTTGCAGGCTGGGCAAAATTCAATGAAACAATGCTGAAAAAAGAAATGCTACCACTGGTACAAATTGACTTCATAGACAAACTGGACGTGCATGGTATGGCACTAGCTATCTGTCAACGAGCCACAGCATGACTAAATACCTTAGAAAACTCTTTCTCTAACACAGCTGGTTTAGAGAAAATGTTAACACTGTGTTTAAACTGTAGAGTGATGCTGAAGCGTAACCTTGCTGTGGAGCAAGGTTTAGTTAATGGAGCACTGGGTACAGTTGTTGGCTTCCAAACATACCCACGTGACAACACCATTCAGTTTGTCCATGTTCACTTCGACAAACTTAAAGAACTAAAAAGGAAGGACACTCAACAGCCTGATTCCTTCTTTTCAAAGACACATATGTATGCAGAGAACAGAGCATACGCAGTCACTATTCATAAATCGCAAGGTCTAACCCTAGATCAAGTATTGATTGATATTGGCAGCACAGTTTTTAATGAAGGCAAGAGTTACGTAGCCGTGAACCGTCCGCGGACTTCCGTGATGACTGCAGACACAGCGGATACAACAATGGCATCTTGTACCTAAACAAATGCATTTTATGACCCACCTTTCCCTCCACCACCTTTTCCAGCCTTACTTCCCACCACCAAATGCCCCAAAACATGTTTTCAAGGCCCTTTCGCCGTCACGCTGTCCGCGGTCATCTGCGAACACAAGATGGCGGGCATTTCTCAAAATAATGACGCTCCTCACACTTTCCTCAAGCCAATCGTCGGATGCATCGGGTGTCCACGGACGTGACGCAACTACTAAACCAATCAGAATGCTGTCCGCGGAGCGAAGAGGGAAGTGTGTCCGCGGACCAGACACAGATATCACAAATTTTGTTGTGGTTATTAAAAGAACTACTGAACTGATGTACACCAAATTAACAAAAGCATGCTTTCGGGACTAAGCCACCACTCTTGCCGCAAATTTGGTGAAAATCCGTCCAGCAGTTAGGGCTGTAGGCGTGAGCAAAGTTTTTTCCCATTATGTCAATGGAGAAAAAACAATTGGGACCCCTCTCTAGAACTTTGCCCCCCCTTAATGAAACCTCACCAAACAAAACAATTCAGAGTGGGTTAACTACTTTTTTTGCAAAGTTTGGTGAGGATTCCTCCAAGCGAGCAAAGATATAAGCTGCCGAAAAAGTGGTCTTCCTATGGGTTTAGCAACTTAACAATAACTACTGTGCCCCTACCGCAGGCACAGTAATTTAAAGAGTCTGCTCTGTGCATGACCAGGGATGTCCTTTGGGGAATTCTTGTTTCATCTGATTCACATGGCAACTGCCTCTTTAACGCTTCACCACAACAGCGTTGTTAGGCATTGCTTATCTCCCTCACTGCCCTCGAGCTGCGGCTCCCTCATGTATGGTCAATTTCTCTTGGTGTTCCACTGTAACACTGACATCACAGAGATAGGGTCTATCAGCTGCTTCCCTCCAGCGCAGGCAGTATTTTATGCAATCACTTCTTTCGCTGCAGCTGATACCAGGCTCCGAACACGAGCCTCGTCAGTTACACCCCAGTCTCCCATGACAACATTTATAAACAATTTCTTCAGCCGCGTCCCTCCGACTGCGGCACTTCTGGAAATGGTTGGTTCTCCCTCTTCAGTCCAACGTGGCAGGTTTATCAAAATGAACTGCTTTTCACCCACGGATCTCTTCATGAGACGAGGTGCTCAGTATGCCCATTCATATCGTGAAAGTCTGCAAGTGGGTGCTGTTCCGCCGCCAGGTCAGACCTGACGAGTGGGAGGGCATCCGGCCTGCAAACTTGTACTCTGCCGGTCTGGTAACAACGGTGCCGGTAAACCTACCGGCAACTTTGTTACTGGGCCGGCAGGGTTGTAATGACCCCCTTAGACTGATAGGTTGAGGTATGCAGTTGGCAGAAGTTGGTTCTATTGTTTACTGTTATAAAAATATTGTTGTATCTTTTTTCTATTACAAATGGCTCAAAAATAGCTTCCAGCCCCTTTGTTAATCCAAACCATCATTGCTAGTTACCAGATGCATTTTTTAGGCAATAAGCCCCGAGACGTGGGCCATTACTGCATAAGGTAATGCCCATGCAGCCCATAGTTACATGCCCCAGTTTAGCGAGGGCCTTAACGAAGGCCCCGGGGGCCATTTCCTTATGCGGTAATGGCCCGCAGTCAAGGGGTTTATTGCCATTAGTATTCCGGGGTTGAAAGCCCCGGGATACTAATGGTTTTTGTTTTCTTCGTCGTTTCAGGCAGTTGCAGTACGCGGTAGCGATAAAAAACAAGACCGCACGCACTGCTTCATTACTATGGAACAGCAGGGCTCCATTTTGGGCTCTGGTTGTTCCATAGTAATGAATAAAGAACAACTAGTATGTGCTCACTAATTCGTTACTGTGGAACAGCAGAGCTCCATTTTGGGCTCTAGTTTTTCCACTGTAATGAATAAGGAACAACTAGTTTGTGCTTACTAGTTCATTACTGTGGAATTGCAGAGCTCCATTTTGGGCTCTAGTTGTTCCATGGTAATGAATGTGTTCCATTCCAAAATATTATGCTTGAAAAGGATTGCAGATCGAAATTTAGGGCCTGAGAGTGGATAATTGAAGTGTATCAAAGAATTAATGAAAAAATATTGGAAATTATGCAGATGTTTTAATTTTTTAAACAACTTGTGGTAAGCAACATTCCAAGGAAAATAGTTTTAAAAAGCCGAGAATTTCAAAAATGGAGAAGAAAAGAAGGATTGATACAGAGAGATTGCACCAATTCAGTTTCCAGGAAGAAAAGAAAAAGAGCTTATTGCAAACAAGCATTAAAATAATTTTGACAATTTGTAAAAATTATTTATATGAGGAAAATAGAACGAAATAGTATAGACATTTGAAGTAAAGATGCACATAAGTGCACAGAAAATAAGAAAATATCACAGAACATTACATTTATTTTGCGTTAAACTGAACATTTCCACGGAAAGTAAAGGCATAATTAGCAAACTGTGGATTAGGGTTATTTTCATAGATGTTCGACAGGATGGTGTTTACTGAATGAGAAGATGATGTAATGGGTGATGTCATACATGGTGCTTGAAGATTGACAGTCGGTTGAGATACAGACATAGGTGGTACATATTGTGGAGCATGGCCCTGATGGAGAATGGAAGACCAATCTTTATGTTGTGTGGCTTGAGGCTGCCAATATCTGGTGATTGATGTTTGGTTGTGGTGTCCAGTCACAGACATAATTTCTCTGGTGTCCAGTCCAGCATTGGAAAGTAGTTGGATTGCAGTTGCCTGAATGCAGTGATTGGTGTACACTTTACTTAGGTGGGCGGGTCGACTGTTTCATTGCATGAAAGTCCCTAGAGTGTTTTTACCAAGTGGGCGATTAGTGTACCACATAGGTTCTTCTGTTGATTGATTTTGGTGGAAGTGACAAGGCATTAGGAAAAAACAAGGTGTGCCTGATGGCACTTTGGAGATGTACAGGAGAAGTGATTTCACTGGACATTTGGGATTGGTAGGTATTGCATGCATTTTGCCTCTCAGCTTGCTCCGGTGTCGGTCCGATAAATTGTGGTGATTTTTGGTTATTTTGTTGAATGTAAGTGTGGCGTACTGCTTGCCATTTTCATCAGCCACTACTTCGAAAGCATTTGCTTGGTGCAGACGCAGTCTCTCACATACTCTTCTAGAAAAGGATGTCGAACCATACTTTAAATTGCAAAGTTTCTGAAATTGTATATCGAAAATTCCACAAGACCGTAGTTTGATGAGATCTGTATGTGTAATTGGTGCCTTGTGTTGTGCCTGATCGCTTCCATTCCGGTGCAGTCTTTTTATAATTCCATTGAAAACATTGGTTGCTGCAATGAACTGCTCACTTTGCATTATGTTGGTATTTTTTTTTTAGTGAATGGTTGTTCATTCATGGTCATTTTTAGGGCTGCTGCTGATATTAGTCCTTCTTCAGTATCATTGAGCCACTCCTCTATTGTTAATGGGCCAGTGATTGAGAAGTTGATTACAGCAGGGGGCCCGGGAGAATCCATGTGGGCACTGAGTCACTCATAATTTCTGATGCAGGAGACGTATGCTGCCTCGTTACAGTTTTAACTGGAATGGTATTAGATGTGGCTGAGATTGCAGGCTGGGTATGCCAAAGGTTAGACCGAAGCCGCTCTGCAGTGAGTCGTTTTACCATGCAGTAATGCTCGCAATCTCACCAATCGGCCTTATTCTCTTTCTTGGGAAACTGGGTACTAATACACATTACCCTTTTGACCACCATGTAATAGTGCAAAAAGCTGTATCTTCTAAAAGGAGACCCAGTGGTTCATAGTCTCCAACCTCAACGTTGGCAAGAGCTATTTGTAGTTAATTGGCAATAGGTGGGAGCTAATGGGTTGGTAACGTCCATGAGTATGAGGATTTGTACCAAGATGTTTTTGGGAGGTTTCTTTGCTCTTAACATGAAAATAATATCTTCAAAAACATTTTTATTTCATGATGTTTTATTAGTAGCTGTCTCCCTAAAATTGTCAAACATATCAGAATGTCAGAAACCAATGGGGGCATTCAAGGTGAAGACAGACACTGCATGCTATCCACCAGTGCTCAGTTTTCTGGTGTGTAGCTTGAAAAAGCAACAGCACTCAGATGCTGCCAGGTGGGATCAAATTTTTGATTTCAGGAACTTTGTCTGGAAAATGCAGATTCGCAGAGATGCAATCAAATTGGCTGATAGTGCAGATACCCTCCTTGCCATAGTGTAACTGCACACGTGACATGGCAGACATAAATTCAGGACAGTTTTTAAAATCTTTTACAACAGACTCAGCCATGGGAGTCACTGCGTCCTTCACAATTGCACCATCTGTTAAATTAAATTTGTTTTTCATCAAACAATTAGCAACTTTGAAGGATGCCTCTGTAGCGACATTTGCATTGCAGCATTTAATTTACCCTCTTTTTAGGATCTCAGACAGCTACTTTTAGGAAAATTGTTTTCATAATTTGTGTGTAATTTTGCAAAATGCCTATCAATCTTACTCCTTTTTTCCTGCTGTAGCTTGGGTACCGTAAATTAAAGATGCGCATTTACTTTTTACACTTAAAGAAAAAAATAATAGTTTCCTATTCTGAATGGAAATGGCACATCTTTTGCCTTTTGCTGGATGGTGCATCTGCATCCAGGATTTCAACAAGGGTAGTTTGTTTATTTTGGAGCTACATGTGCAAAAAGCATTTGGAGGAGTATTTCAATCAAAGTGTAATACGTTTTTGTTTTAATTAAACATATACCACGCTTTGCTTTATCAAAAAATAAAATGCACTGCCAGTTTAGCCTATCATGCAAATCACTCACATGCCTGGCCTCACTGTGTAGGCAAGGAAAAGTAACTTAATAACTAGGTTCAAGCTATATTTATGGTTGTCCGTGAATTAATCGAATTCAAAATGTCAGCGGAAGAAAGAAACAAAAGAAATTCCAACGAAAATGACTTTCTTTTTTTTTTTCTCCCATTGACATTTCTGGCAACCCGCTCCCCCCGACCCACTTACTTACCTGTTCGAGGCACACCTCGTTGTGTGCCGCCGACTCCTCCATCCCTCTGCGACGCCGGTTCCCTTCACTTACGTGCATGGGAACTGGCGCGCAGGGTCAATTGTTTTTCTTTTTTTTAAAACGTTATCCTATCAGGAGCAGGGGGCAGACCCGCAACCCCCATGCCATAATGGCACCAAATGTTACATTTGTTTTACATTTTTCGGCTGTACGAAATTTTTACACAGCCGAAATTAGATGAAATATATCATTTGTTTTGTTTTCATTCGACCATTTCTATGGATACCATATTAATCCTACACATTTCAAAACATAGACATACAAACCACTGCTCACTTTTCCCAACTAATTACTTAATTCATGCTCATATCTCTCAAATCATGTTTTTTAAGTCCTGGCATTGATAGCACATGTCATTTTACATTCCTATTTAGTTTTTATAAATGTAAATGGACAAGCACCAGAATGCAGTGCAGGAAGTTGTTTCCCACATTTACATAAATGTAAAATTGCCATTAGCACTTTCACTCCTGTATTGGGACACACATAGATGTGGCATCCTCCTTATTTGCCAAATTCTATCTTAACCTTTAATACAGTTTTGGTACTACTGCCTTAAAACAGAGAGCTCAGTATCTTCCAATAAAAATAAAATCACAGTTTTACCATGAACAGCAACATGTAACATTAGGTACCCTTTTCATTTCTACCAGGGACTCAAACGGATTGCTTTTTTTACACACATGCCACACACACCTTTTGCTTTATTTTTCCCATTCTGTTTGAAAGCCTACAGTTACCAGCGTGCAAAGTAATGCTAACCGAAATAGATCAAAAGAAACACAGTTAGACTGAAACAATCACAGCCCCAGCATTGATTCACAGGGTGTGCAGATTTTTGCAACCCCCCCCCTTTTCTAAGCAGCCATCATTTGCATCTCTTGGTGATGATGGTCACAACACAGATTTTCCATTTACTATTGTTATTGATAGTTAACCCTTTGTTGGGACACTGCCCAGAGCCCTTAAGGCCCAGATGCAGCCCATCCGCTCACTGTGCACACATCTTTTGCTGTTTGCTTTGCAGGAAGAAGAGAGGGAGGGGACAGGAGAAGAGGCCGAGGGACTTCAGACATCAAAATATATGCACAGTGCTCATTTTGGTTTCTGATGTAAAGAGCTACTGTGAAGCCATTTGGGATTCACAGCAGCCTGAACACCAGGAGCCAGGAGGGAGGTGAAAAACATTTCTGTCTTGCTGAACAGCTTCTACTTCTCTGGAATGTGTTTTAGTATCTCTGAAGCTGTCGATGAAATATAGTTGGAGCGTTTATGGCTCTTAAAGGTCCCTAACATTTTGTGTTCTTCAAAAGTCACTGATCTATAGGCACATTTTGGGGGGAGGGGGCCCGGTGTAACTTGGGGTGGCACATTAACAACAGCGAGATGAGCGTCAGGCTCTGTAAGTGCTGGCGTATGCAACATGGAAATACTACACACCCTTTTCCAAGATGGAGGGAAGTTGGAGGGAAATGAAGATATGCAACGTCTCCTCATGTCCAGTATACATCCATAACCGCGGAAGTCCCACCAGCCGTCACTCCTGAAACACAAGTAAAAGTGTGTAAGTAACTGGATCTAAATGGTTTTTTATTTTTGCTTCAGCCAGGTCAGTTTTTTAATGTACACATTCCAAATCTCAAGACAGTTTTCATTAATATGTGCCACTGCTTCTTCTGTGAGCCTCCACAATTTTCCTCCTCTGCAACTCATCACCCCATCTCCCATCGATTTTGTGAAAACACTGAACCTTCCAATTTCAACTGAGAACGTAGGCTGCACCTCACATTTTCCTGCTCTCATCTGTCCTTTTTAACACACTCATTTTCATTGATTGGTGTGATAGCAGCCTGTACCGATTGTCCTTGAAATAGGCCACGTGTTTAGGTGCTGCTGAGCAGCTAGCAAGATGGCTGCCTGAATGGGAGCTCCAGCCCCGGCATCATCCTTTTTTAAAATAATCCTCTTTGTGTGCCAGACTGTGAAGGCTGAAAGGATACTGGTCCCAGCCGGTGTGGAGAACATCCCAAACCAATCTTGCCCTGATTTGCTGAGTGAATAGGGAGGAACGAGCCTCCAAAGTTGTCTGCAGGGCTGCAACATCACTGAAGCCGGCTGTGGGTCCATGTCTGCAGCTGTGGTGGCTGAGGGCCGAGCTTTTTGGGAGCGGGAGAGCTGGCTGCTTGAAAAGCAATTGCAGCTGCAAGAATTCCCAAGTTGGAAAGGAGCCAGGAGGTGTGCAGACGTGAGCCTATGCCGGTGAAGGTAGCCGGTTGGGGGTCGTCGAACGAGCCAGCTTCCACATCCAGTGGCACGTGAGCGCACAGCAGGCAACAGTTCTGGTGGGGGCCATGAGGAGATGTTGGCGGTGTGCTGTGGGCTACCTCTTTTCCTCCATTGGTATATCGTCTGCCGGTGACCAGAGCATTGCAGCAGCTGCCGGTGCATTGCAGTGCTCAGAGTCCCGTAGCACATGCTGCAGATGATTCCGGATTGGATTGGGGCTGCCCATAGGGGACACTGACGGGCAGTGCAGCAGAGTAACAGTGATTGCTATGCAGTGAGGAGGACGACTGCTGCAAGGACGCTGCCAGCTGACCTGCGGAATTGTACTTAAGGGAGGTTGGTGTGATACAGCCCTGAATGGGAGATTTGCAGTGCTGTGCCCCCCCCCACTAAAAGTCAAACATAAATACGGCAACCCATTGTCACTGGGAGTGCAGTTCCAGCACTGGGAGGCTGGCCTGGCCTGCCAGGGTCTTACTCATATCGCTAGGGGCTCGGTCAATTAGACCTGCAAGCTGGCAACTGCAATGCTGGAGGCGTAGTGCGGGTTGGGGCCACTCTGAGATCTGGCACATAGTAATTTATTGAACCACAGACATGCTCAGCTAGTTGCTCCAATGTGGCAGATCTGGATTGAAGCCCACTGGATCTCTGGTTGACAATGTTCCCTGAAAAGCCCATAGAGTCTGGTAGAGGTCAGAAAGGAAGGTGGTGTACTGTATTACTGGCATGGCCATGACGGCTACATAGATCAGGGGTAAGTGTGGCCCTGAGGACAAGGAGCAGTGTAAAAGTGACGCATTGACCTTTGAGGCAGGAAAGCAACATGGCGAAGGGGACTGGCAAGAAGTGGGGTACCATGGACTCTTTTACTAATACCCCTGTGATGATCTCTATTGCAGATATTCTGGAGCAGGACAGCGGCCCAAGCGCGATGCCCGGAGAAACCCGGGATGATCAATTGATGACAGCAATGCAGAATGGCTTCATGTCTGTTAAAGTCAAACTGGACGACATAGTGGCAACCATCAGCGCACTTAAATCTAAGCTGGACAAAGAAAGTGGCCGTATCAACGAAGCTGAAACCAGGATCAGGGAAGTTGAAGACAAGATGGGTCAGCACGACGGCGCTATTGCAGACTTGAAATCCGAATCGGCCACAATCTGTGTAAAATGTGATGACTTGGAGTCACGATCCCAGCGTAACAATGTGCACATAGTTGGTGTGCCTGAGGCAGCAAATAAGGGGCCTATGAAACCATATGTTGAGGGTCTGCTGAAAACTATGTTTGGGACAGCAATGTTTTCAGCACACTTTGTGGTAGAACGCACCCATTGCGCCCTAGCCCCGGTGCCTAGGACAGGAGCCCCCAACCTTGCACCATCATTGCAAAACTGCTTAACTACCGGAACATGATCTTTTCCTGAAAATATTCAGAGAGCAGGGGACACTATGATTCGTAGCAAAAAACGTACACATCTACCCTGATTTCACTGCTGAGGTTCATGCTTTAGGTCGATCATATGATCCGGTTAAGAGAATGCTGCGTGCCCACCAAATTTCATATGCCCTCATTTTTCCTGCTAAACTATGAATCCAACATGGAGGCCGTGCACACTTCTTTAAAACTCCGGCAGAGGCCACTGCATTTGTTGAGGCATCCATCCCACTTCCACCGAGGGAGCTCAAGAATAACAACCGAGGCCAGAATCCAGCTGCTGAGAGTGCTCAGATCGATGTGGGGGATTGAAAGGGCACACCAACAGTTGCACCTGTGTGCACTAGGAAACAACAACAAATCGCATGGCATGCATAGATGGAAGACCAAGCACCTGGCCGTGTGTTTAACGGGAGACTGCTTGGCAGGTACCTACTGGAATTACTATAGGGTAACATAATCTACAGTGTAACCTTCAGCCTGCTTCTTCCACAGGAACAGCTGAACACTGAAGTGGGCTCAGCTGGGAGGCAAGGCACCTGCTACTGGACATATAATATGAAGGTCAGGTTCAGGTCATAAATCCTGGCCTGTGTTGGTACAATCTGATGGCACGCAAGACTTTTGGTTTATTATTGCCGGGACTCTGAGGCACACTGGGGGCATCGCTTATGCTCACAGTCTTACCAAGGAGGGCTCCACTGAAGTGTGGTGGATACATCATCAAGTTGGGGGAGATGATGAGGGTGAGGGTGGGGGATGGGTATGGATGATGAGAGGCAGTTGGGTTGCTGTAGGGAGGTGGAAGACCGGGGGTGAAAGGGGAGAGTAAAGAGCAAGGGAGTTATGGGGGTTTAGTTATAAAAGTTAGTGGACATGTTGCACATTGGCTGATATGTAGGAACAGGACATTATATGGGAGATGAGACTGGGCGTTTGGCTCACTGTCTCCATGATGATCACCTGGAATGTCCAGGGCCTTAATAATCCTGTTAAAGCCAGGAGAGTACTGGCGTGCCTGGACTGCCACCATCCCAAGATTGTGATGTTAGAGGATACGCATGTGCTGGTGTTATGCTCACCTGGTCTCTGCAGAGGCGTTGGGGCACAGTTGCAGCCCTTCCGGGGGTGAAGTCGCTCGGGTCCAACTTTGCCCTCTGCGCTTATGTGGTGACTGATGGTAATAGGTGATGCTGCTCGGGACTGCTCCTGCGTGGAGAATAGGGGGCGTGAGTATGCCAGCTTGTGCGCCTGATCCCCTTCCAGACACCTTCTCCCAAACTGTGGTGCCCGTGGGATGCGCTGTCCCTGGAAAGCTCACCTCTTGATTAGTTTTGGCGAACACTCTGTCCTGCTGCTTCTGGCAGGTGCACTTGTATGATCTGGACCGAGCTCCTTCACTGGTCCCTCGCACGTGGTAGTCTAATCCTGCTGAGACTAAGCCTCTATACTTCAGGTAAGTGTTCCTGTTTGCCTTTGTCTTTCCTCGTCTGTTTTTGTTCTATTGTAAAGTTTGTTGTCTTGTATTGCTGTCCGTTCCACTTTTGGTGTTTGCTCTTTTGCATTCTTCCCTTGCAGGTGATGTTGCCGGCCCGGCAGAAGCTGCGGAGCTCGAGGTGGTAGCCGGAGGGAACAAGGAACGAAGCTGCACCAGTACAGTAGCTGGTAAGTTGTTAACTAGGGGGCGCGCAAGGTTCAAATGCGGCACGGCCCTAGGACGGATGTTATAACCTAACCTTGTCTTTCTTCTTCTTCACAGGGTTCGTGTTCGTGGATGCGGAGCGCAGTGTTGCGGCGTCGGGATCAATAACACTGGATGTCAGGAGATGAGTCTGCAGATGAAGTGATAAAGCATTGGTTTCCTGGAGGTGAGTATGCAGGTGAATGCCTGGTTTCAAAGGTAAGTAAACTGGTCCAAGCGGCGGTGAGTGTCACGTTGCACACGAGTGCATAGTAACCCAAAGCATCAGCCTTAAGGATGGAGCAGCTTATATAGCTGAGCATCTGAAGCCACGCCCACCAGGTTCAGCCTGCCTGCCACACCCTGCCATACCCGATGAGTTAGCACATGAAGACCAGGCCTAGCGAGCCACACCCGATGAGTCAACACAAGAGGATGTTCTCTGGAATAAAGGCTTTCAGCTCCTGGAAAGTTCTTGTAAACTAAAAGTACTCCTGCACTGAAATAAAGTGTTCCTGCTCATATCTCTATATGATCCTGGCATCAAAGGTGCCAGGAATGAGTCCAACCAGGGGCCCTGCTTTTATGGGTCCCAAAGGGACATAAGTGAGTCAAGGGACCCATTGCCCCCATCAATAGATGGTGTGATTTTTGTGTTCTGGGACCTGTGGCCATGACAGCGGCGCTTCTGCATAAGGGGTTTGCGCCTAAATGAGGCAAAAGCGCTTGTATACAAATTATTCATCTCAATCTAGAGGGGTGTTCACTCTGATACACCAGTGCATAAAGCTGGGGTTTGCCCAATAGTACTTTAAGATGAGGTAGCAGCACCCGTGAGATGGATGGGGCTGAAGATTCATACTCTAGCATCGGATCAATAATGACAACGCAATAGTTTGGCAAAGGGAGTCTGTTTAATGACAAGTACAAAAAACGGGGAGTTCATGAACATCAGCTGTTGCTTGATCTTCCTTCTCGCTTCAACTCCAACAAAATTCATAGAAAAAACTCATCATCAATGATGTGTAACGCTTAAAATGTTGCATGCAATTCTATTGGTTATGGGAAGCTAACTTTACTATAGGTACTATATCTGTATGTGGTAACGGGGTGACAGGATAGGGTAGTCAGTGTCAGATGGGGCATCTGAGCCCTTCCTTCAGAAAAGATATTGTGGGCAGCCCTAAAAGTACAACTTCCCATTGGTTCTACCAACTATAGGATCCTAGATTACTTAGTCTATTGTGATTGGGGTGGCATCAAGCCTCCTTGTACTTTTCCACTAGTTTAGCAATGTGCAGAATGGTCGGCCAGGTGCAGGGTGCTCACCCGCTCTTCCAGCCTTCCCACACCCATTGCCATCATCAATCACCTCTCCAATGCCATGTGTCAATTATTTCTTGTTGGTTCGGCCTTGAGACTGTATCTCTGTTGGGAAGAGTTCAGATATCTGTGCATCTTGTTAGTTGACAGGTCACGTGATTCAGACACTGTGAAATTGTCTCTTTTTCCCTGAAATTGGAGTATTTTATTTAGCTTTCTGCCCATCACCTGCCTTCTGCTGCTTATCTTGACTTCTTTGAACAGGATACTCCGCTCTTTCCTTCATAAATCATATCTATGGTTCGTCTATGTCAGCCGATGCAACCTTGGCTTCTTGGTACAGGTTGCAGGCATCTGAGTTTTGTTTCTTGTCTTTTAGCTTTCGATTCTCGTGTTGAGGGGCTCCTCTCCTGCGGCCTTTCAGTAATGTTTGGTTGATTCCGCTCCCGGTGGAAGTATACTTATATAAAATGCTCCTTTTTGAGGTAGATATGTATAGGTGGCGCTTGCCGCAATCTATTTTACTACTAAGCATAGCAAGCTGCACGATTTTCTCAGCTTTCTTGCAGTTCCAAGCATATGTACACGTGTAAACTGGCTGCATATCTTCATCACGCTTATGACACAAGCTTCATACCTTTGAGATTGTTATTTCACTTTAAATTCATGATGTCCCTTATCCATGGTGTTTTGTCTCTTTTCGTCATTCGCAGGTTGTCATATCTTCTAGATGTGAGTCAGTCCGGGTTCTTGTGACATCACCATTCGTCTTCCTTTAGGACTTGCTTGGCTTCTTCAGGCATTGTTTTTTGGCGATCATCAGTTTGTCTCACTTGTCGATATGGTTTTCTCAATGGGTACCTTACTGTCCAAAGTTTCTTAAGTACAGGTACTTCAATGGGTGCTGTCCGTCTGATAGGTACTGGGCAAAGCCCCTCTGCAGCTCTCTGCTGGTTTATTTGCTCATCATACGTCACATACCTCGGCGTGAAAGTTCCTGGCGCTTCAAAATGGGCGAATTGAGTGCGGGTCAGGCTTGAGACCTCCTCCACAAGTTTATATGTTTTCCGGTAGATAAGAGCTACATTTACCAAGACAGGTGCTATGTAATTGTGTGGGGGAGCATCCTCGGATTAAAACTTGGTTTGGTTAACACGTATGGCCCAAACTTAGATGACCCAAAGTTTTACTGCCACTCGTCAGAATTGCTACTAAACACATCAGACGCCCCTATTGTGTGGGGTGGAGATTTTAATACTGTCCTTGATACTGTGTTGGACTGGTCCAGATCTACCCAGCATGCACTATCGGGTGCAGCACAGATGATTAGATGGGTTATTTGCCAGATCAGCCTGGTCGATGTCTGGAGGAATGAACACCCGAAGACGAAGGAGTATACTTATTACTCAACGGTCCATGACACCATGTCCAGAATCAACCTCTGGTTATTGTCCTCTAATTGGGTGCCAAGGGTGGGCAACTGTACAATACACCCAAGGACTCTATTGGATCATTCACCTGTTAGGCTGTCCCTGCTGCTGTGGGTAACCCCTAGACCCAGGCAATTGTGGAGAAAGTCTCTGGCGCTACTACGTGACACTGGTGTGGTAGCTCCCTTGTAGGACAAGATGGATGAGTTTTTTGTTATAAATTAAGGGTCAGTGGCACAGTACTCCACTATTTGGGAACATTTAAGGTATGGCTATGGGGGGAGCTGATGTCCACTGCAACTGGGATACTGAAAGACACCCTTAGAGAGCTACAGGAGGTCGAGGGGCAACAGAGGCGGCTGGAGAATGAGCACAGGGTCACCAGTGATAGGGCACAACGGGGCATGATTAAGGGAAACATGCTGAAATTCTGTGAATTGGTGCATAAGGAGGAATGATGTATATTGAAACCCATACTAGCACGCAGATACGGGGAGGCCGACAGGCCTGGGTGGTTCCTTGCGGGTGTCGTGTGATCTGAAATGGGGGTGCAACCCATTACCGGTATTGAGGGGCGGTCAGGACAGGTGTTGACCACCGATGAGGGGATTAATGGCAAATGTTTTCATTAATATGAGTCACTGTATGGCAATGCGTACACCTGCACAGACGACGAGTTGGACATTTACATGAGAGATATAGGGCCTCATTGCACGTTGTGCGGTAAAAACCGCAAATTAGCGGCATGGCGCTATTAACGTGTCCGCCCTCGCAAGAGGGCGCTAATAGCGCACGATCACGAGTACGCGGACACGAGCATAGCGCCATGCCGTTAATGACCCTACCGCCATGCCGGTAAAGTCCCCTAAAAGACCCTTACCGGCTTCCACAATAGTGCAGATAGCACCTCCGCCCTCGCGCTACTTGCAAATAGCGGTCACCACTATTAGCGGTGACCGTTAAATTGCGGAACTGGAAATAGCGTCATCGCACAGGAACGGGAAAAAGCACGGCGGCCATCTTTAAAAACACAATCCATTGCCATCCTCTGCCCCCAGGACCTGTTTCGAGTTGTGAGCAGTGCAAAATCATCTGGGACACCTGCATCATGCCCAAGGCACTAAAAAAAACCTCCGACAGGCAGCGCAAAGAGAAATATACGCCAGAGGAACTGAACATGCTAACACAGACCCAGGCTGAGAATGCCAAGGTAGTGTTTTTGCTAATGACATGCGCCGGCCAACCTTATTGAAAAAAAAAGCCATCTGGGAGGAGGTAGCTGTCAAAGTCAGTGCTGTGGGCACCAGCACGCACACTGTGCGTGAATGCAGGAAGAGGTGGGACGACCTCAGACTGCGGGTGAGGGGCATCCTGGCTGAAAACGATTGCATTGCCAGTGCCGGTGGAGATGGTTCACCTATCCGAATGAAGGAATGGGAGGAGACATGTTCCAACCTGATTGCCGTTGAATCCATTGGAGGAGTGGGCAGCATGGAGTTCGGCGTGGGTATCACTTCAGATGGAGGTGAGTGTACATATGACAGGATGCGATGTGAATGTACTGTCCCCCCCATATGTGAACACAGACTCCTCCCATGCATGGACACACATCCACACATGCATCCATCCCTCACCAAGTCAGTGTCAGACCCAAACACACACACATGCACACATCACCAGAGACAAGTTCCAAACACAACCATGCATGGATGAGGCACTGAACTGGCACATCACCTGCATCCACAACTACTAAGTCCCAATGGCCACAATTGCATCATTTACGTAATCTGCATTAAGTATATTGAAACGCAACCAATGCCATCCCCCTTCTCGTCCCTGACAGGCTCACTACAGATGGTGAGGATGCCACTGATGCATCCCAGGCACCAGCTACGTGCAAGAGGCCAAGGGCACAGGAGCCGGAGGACACCCCAACAACATCCAGGGGCAAGGGTGGAAGGCCACACCTGACGAGCAGAAAACATTGCCACAGTGCCAATGCCAGGGCAGTAGTAGCTGCACCAGAAACTGCAGCCCCACCACCGGTGGAGAACCCACTTGCACCAATGCCTGCCACTGAGGGCCCACCATCAGCTGTGGCTAGCTCCGCTGGTGAGGCAGCCGCCACTGCCCCCCTATCCGATCCGGAGGACACCCTAGAGGAGCCTATGGTGATGCACACCCCAAGCCCCCCTAGAGCCCCAGAGCCAGCCCCAACCCAGACCCCTGGGTCTGATGTGACTGTTGAGGACAACTACCCAGCAATTATGTCCCCCATGTTACCTTCACCTGCTGCAGTGGGTGCATCAGAGGGCACAGCATCCAGTGCACGGTCACCCAGCACTGCCCCCCAACTGACCACCATCCTGGAGCGACAACATGAGCTGACTGTGCTGGTTGGCCAGCATGTCGAGGAGGCTGCCCGACTCAGGGAGAACATTGTGGAGACGGTGAGGCACTCCACTGAGAGAATGGATGCTAACACCGACAGGCTATGCAATGAGATAGCAATGCTCAGGGAGGTCCTTGTTCGCATGGCCGACACCATGGACCGCCACTTTTCACAGCCAGCCCAGTCTGCCCCATCATCATCTTTGGGGTCGGGACAAACAAGCCCCCTCCGGCGTTCTACACGCACCACCAGGCGCACGACTGACCGTCCCCAAGATGCTGCCAAAGACAATGGCAAATAGGGTGCCAATGGAGATTCATCTATGTGCATTGGCCAGGGCAAACATGCCAGACACATGAGGGACTGTTGGTGGGGGGTGGGGACTAGGGTGTTATGGGTCTGTTGTGGGGGGCGGGGGGTAGGGTGTTATCGGTCTGTTGTGGGGTAGGGTGTTATGGGTCTGTTGTGGGGGGTGGGCGGTAGGGTGTTATGGGTCTGTTGTGGGGGGCTGGGGGTAGGGTGTTATGGGTCTGTTGTGGGGGGTGGGGGGTAGGGTGGTGGGATGTTTTGTTACTTGCACTTCTACACCTTTCTGTTTCTCAATACACTGGTTTATGATCAAAACACAGGCTTGGACATCTTCATTGTGTATGTGTACTTTATTGGCGACAGGGTCCATTGCGTGCTCCCAAACATACACCAGTGCATTGATACCCATATCCATGTGACAGTACGTAAACATGTTCCTCAGAATATTTGGTTGATCAGATGCTGTCTCACAGCACGTCCCTCCTGCCCATCCCCTCTTGCAAGACCTGCATCCCCTTCACCTCCGTCCTCATCACCATCATCATCCTCATCAGGTGCTTCCATTTCAACCTCAGGGGGCAGTGGCACATTCCGTCTGATACACATATTGTGCAGCATGACACATACCGTGGTGATCTTGCCCACCTTCTCATGTCCATACAGGAGAGCACCACCAGACCTGCTAATGCACCTAAACCGTGACTTCAAAAGGCCAAAAGTCTGCTCAATCACGATGAGGGTACGGGTATGTGCACGATTGTATTCCTCCTCGTGCCTGTTCTGTGGGTTCCGTACAGGTGTGAGGAGCCTGGTCTTCAGGGGATAGCCCGCCTCACCTGTGTGGGGGAAGGAACGGGGTCCTGTTACTGTTCACCTCAAGAGCGGCCTGTTCATATCACACAAATTGATATTGCATTGTGATTCAAGTACACAATTGACAGAATACATGCAGATGGTCTGGGTGACAGCAACGTGCAAGGGGGAGGTTGACCCTGCAAGTAGACATGCCACATTGATGCCTCAAACAGTAATTGACATGTCCTGGGTGATGCGAGGTCTTCGGTGTCCCTGGGCCCAGGCAGATATGTTTCCACACTGCTGGTGTACTGCCATTCCAACATTGATGTTGCCATGCAGAGAGGCATCTCTTCAGTGGTGGAATAGGTGCGTGGGGAAATGCTATGGCTAGTGGTGATCCCTTTGCATGCATTATAGGGCACATTGCATTATTGATGTTGTGCTGGACTAATTCATGATGCAATCTTGATGGCATGTGTGGAATTTTTGTATTTTGTGGCGTGGAATGTTGTGCAATTTGTATGTGGATGGATGTTTAATGTTACTAGACCTGGAATGTCATCTGTGTTGTGTAGCCTATACTTGCATGTCGGTTCATCTCAAGTACGTTGCCGCCTTCCCAGATGGACATTGCCATACATCTGTATGTGCATTTTGCCCACATACGACAGGCTACACCCAGTTGGAGTACGTAACTCTCCCCCCTTCACACCCAGTTGCAGTACGTATCCCCCCCCCAGTCACATTGCCATGTACTTGCCCTGCTACTCACCAAGTAGCCACGAACGTTGTCCGGTGTGTGGCTCCATGTAGCGTGGGATAGTTGAGTTCCGCAGGACCATGGAATCATGGGTTGATCCGGAAAATCGTGCTCAGCAATGTGTGATTATCTTGTTGGCGTCACATACCATTTGGACATTGATAGAGTGGAATTGCTTCCTGTTTCGGTAGACTACTTCATTGTGATGTGGGACCACCAATTCGACATGGGTACAGTCGATGGCCCCGATGCAACTTGGGATGCCTGCCAGTGAATAGAAGCCAACTTTTGTGTTTGCAATCTCCTGGGCAGTCCGTGGCATGGATATGTGTTCAGGTGCATGCTTCAGGAGGGCATTGAGTACCTGGTTCAGCGTGCGGGAGAATACTGGTTGTGAGATGCCATGCATCTGTCCCACTGTATGCTGGTAGGTGCCTGTGGCCAGGAAGTGCAGCACACTCACCACCTTCAGTAGCGGGGGGATGGTAGTTCTGATGTCTATGAGGCTCACAATGTTGTCGTGGATCATGTCCACGATGCTGGTGATGGTAGCCCTGTCCAGACGGTACAGGGTGTGTATCTGCTCAGGGGTTAGGTTTAATGGACTGACCGTGGTGGTGCTTGCTGTGCCTGTCTTGCCCTCCTCCTCCTCCTCCTCCTGCGTCTCCTTTGTGCTGCCTGTTGTTGTTGCAGCTGCACTGCAATGAGGTCCTCCAGGCCATGTAATGCTGCCAATATTGGAACCATCCTTTTGAGCTGCCACAGTCTCCATTGCCTCCACCTGTGCTGATTTTCTCCACCTGTGGCAGGTGGGAACACTGCTCATTTCTCTTAACGGGTGGTTCGCGATGGCGGTATTAGCGCCATGGCGGTAAGGGGTTTTACGTGCTTTACCATGCTGCTATTAGCATGGCCGCTTGACTCGTGATAGTGTGCTATTGGCGGCATGGCGCTATTTACAGGATGGTGGGTCGCGCGCACGCGGACTGCCCGCTATTAGTGGCAGCCTACTTAGCGGTGCCGCTAATAGCGGTGAGCCGGGTCGTGATCCGCATGGGGATTTAACATTACCGGTATTCCATTACCGGTAACGTTAAATCCCTACCGCCTACCGTGTAATGAGGCCCATAGACCTCCAATGCCTGACCACGGAGGCCTGTATGTCCCTAGATCAGCCAATATCAAACTTAAAGAGGACTGGGGTTTTTTGATATTAGAGGTTAGGATTGTGCCCCAAACAACACATACTGTTTACAAAAGAAATCCTAACACCTCTTAGACTGGCTCCCTAAAGGATCCGGGCCTAGATGCCCAAAAAAAACCTTTTTAAAACTGCGCTCCTCAATTGCAACAGATGGCACTGACAATTGTTTTTCATGAAAAATATATATGTCTATGTTTTATTACAAAAATTCTTTTAAAAATGTTTAGGGTTTTTTGATAAAATAAAAAAAGTGTTTAAATTACAATCATAACACTAACAACAATGTTTGAAAAAGAAAAAAGAAAGGAAAACAAACACCAAAGAGAGTTGTGTGTTAACCCAACATCATACTGTGAAAACAATCAATTACTATATTAAGAACCAATTCAATCCATAAAGAAAAAAACAATAACAAAAAAATAAATGTGATTTCATACAAAATTATTATCAACATTAAAATACAAAACATACAATTTTATACTAAACCAACCAGCTGACACTGAGTGTAATATTAGCATCCATATAGGTGCACAATTATGTTGTCTAATTTTGGAACCCCTATTTTGGTACTGGGATTCTTTAAATATCTCCAAGTACAATTCAGCTTTCAATGCTTTATTAGAACTGTGACATCATTCTCACAGTTGCATTGACCCAACATGTTTCATTCCCATTCTCCTAAAAAGGTTGGTAAACGGGAAATTTTTCTGCAGAATACTTTTTAGTCAACAATTGGTATGTCCATAACTGAATATGTCCAATCAACGATCTGTGCAACTTGATGCAGACGGGAAGGCAGCTCTGTTTTAAGGTAGCTTATAATTATTGTAGAGCAAGAACCTAAAACAGGGGGGAGACAAACAACAGAACTAATCAGTTGTATTGTCCAACGACTAACTGATTTCTGTAATAAAAAT
This sequence comes from Ambystoma mexicanum, assembly GCF_040938575.1. Lineage (NCBI taxonomy): Eukaryota > Metazoa > Chordata > Amphibia > Caudata > Ambystomatidae > Ambystoma > Ambystoma mexicanum. Next base: position 995,963,754 of record NC_090931.1, read on the forward strand.
AGTCTGACGCACGATATGAATTCATATCGTCACGACTTACCTCACTGCCAACTTGTAAGTAGTAGCAGGGGTGGTGGAGCTTATTCTTGTGCACGGAGTCTGTTTTCTGAAAAAATGAAATGACAACACACGACTGATCAACTAGGATGGTGGTAGCTAGACTATATTTAAAACTAGTAGCATTGTACTATGCAGGCTTTTTGTCCTGTTCGCTTAACACTCAACAAACTACCCCCTTGTTCTTGGGGTTGTTATGCTTTAAGCATATGACAAAGCACTATTATTAAATGGCTCGTTAAACTATTTAGTTGCATTGTTTAGTATGTTGCAACATTACAATTTCACGGTGTGTTCATTCTAAAATTTGTTCCATTAAAAACCTCTTAGAAGTGACAAGTTAAAAGGAACAGTGGAAGTGTGACTTACTGCAAGCCGAGGAGAAGGGAGGGTGGGGCATGTGTGAATGGTAACACGATCAATCGAAAGTGCCTCAGTGCTAGATACATGTTATTTGTCAATTTACACCCACCGTTATGCACTGTTACGGCAGCCCCTGTCGTGGTGTGGCTTATATGTTGTGGCTGCAGCTGCTTGTACCTATTCAGCAAATCCTCTTGACTGATGAGCAGCTGTAGAGATATCGCGAGATCTCGCCGCGAACTATAGCTCCGCCCCCGCACACATTACGGGAAGAGCCAAGGACGCGATAAGGTGCGTCCTGCCGGCTCCTCTGAGAACGGGGCAGGCGGCCCACACTCATGGACACAGACATTACGGCTGCATCTCCAAGCCACGTTAAGCCCGCTGGCATTTGTTATTGAGGCACGCACCTGGCGTGCACTGTGCATGAAACCTATAAGAGAATAAACACAGCGTGACAAGCCCCGCGACTCCTGTCTTCATTATAAGCAAGTTACAACATAAATTGGTGACGAGGATCACCACCAGAACTCACGGAGGATCATGCAAGGGGCAACGCCACCGCCACCCTTTCTACAAACTCCAGGTAGGCCTGTCATCCCATGGCCACAATGGCAACCCCTATTCACAACATATGTGGAGGCTCTAGGAGGAGCAGGGTTCTCAGCGGCAAGGCGCAGGGCCATGCTACTCAATGCCTTGGGAGTAGAAGGACAAAGAGTATTCGAGAGTCTCACCCCGATACCGGTGGCTGGCGACAATGACGATGTTTTCAAGGAGGCGGTCAGGAGAATCATAAAAAGATTTGCCAGAAAAGAGAACACAGTGCTCCACAGGATACGGTTTTACACTCGAAGGCAAGAAATGTCTGAACCAGTTGACGATTACGTCACCAAACTGAGGGAACTAGCGGCGCTGTGTAGTTTTGGCAACAATGCAGAGAGCCTCATATGTGATATGTTGGTCGTTCACACTAACAGTCGGAAAGTCCAAGATAAGTTCATTGTTGAAAAGGAACTGCAGTTGGAGAAAGCAATTGAGATCGCCAGAGCAGTCGAAGAAACGGCGGGAAGACGAAAGGAGCTTACAGGGGCCCAGAGTTCCGCTGAAATACAAACAGTGGGCTTCCATGCAAAAAAAGAAAGGCCGGCAACCGACACGAGAGAAGGGAGAGGGAGCAGGAAAGAACCCCTCAAGTGTCACAGGTGCACCAGCACGAAACACCTAGCGTTCGACAGGGAGTGCCCAGCCAGAGACAAGGAGTGCTCCATATGTAAACGTATTGGCCATTTCTCAATCGTGTGTCGGTGGAGAAACAAGAAAGTCTCCAGTCTCAATGCAGATCGCAACACGGAGAAAGAATCTTCCTCAGAAGATGAAGAAAGACCCACGGTCATTATGGTGAACAGCACAAGAGCAAGGAGGGAGAAGCCTCACTGCACGATCAAAATTGATGGCATGGAAACAAGGGTCATGGCAGACTCAGGTTCGGATCTAACGATCATTCCCCTTCGGACTTATAAAGACATGGTGGGAAAAGAAAAGGTGCAAGTGTTAATGACGAGGCATAAACCCACGGTGTTTGGAGGGGCGTCAGTCGAACTGTTAGGATACATCAAGGACAAAGTAGAATTCAAAGGAAGGGAAACCACAACCAGAGTCTACTTCAGTCACGAAGGTCCAGCAGTGCTAGGTTGGGATGACCAAGACAAGCTGAAAATCAGACTGGATCCCAGCACCGAAGATCAGGTCCTGTCGGTTAGGGTGACGAGCGGGCCCGTCGTCAAAAGCGACTACCCAACACTTTTCTCGGAGGAGCCGGGGCACATTAAGGGTTTTCTGCACAAAATAGTGCTCAAAAGAAATGCAGTCCCCGTAAAGCACCGCGTGAGGCCAGTACCAGCCACGGCAAGGGACATCCTTAGAAGTCAGTTGGAAAAGATGAAAACGGAGGGGGTCATCGAAGAAATCGAAGCATCCGAATGGCTGAGCCCCGTCGTGCTTATAAAGAAACCCCAATCACAGGAACTCAGAGTGTGCATAGACCTGCGCAGTTTAAACTTGGAAGTCATCACAGATAATTACCCCCTTCCAAGCATAAACAAACTCATTCTGTTAATGAAAGAAGCCAAAATATTTTCGAAACTGGACATGAGGAATGCATACCACCAAATACAGCTACATGAAGAGTCGAAACCCCTCACGGCATTCATCACTCCATTTGGCACATACCAATTCACCAAAATGCCATTCGGGTTGTCATCAGCAGCATCAGCCTTCCAACGCATGATGGATGTCTTGCTACGGAAAGTTAAAAATGTGGTGTACTTCCAGGATGACATCCTCGTGTATGCGGAGGATGAGCAAACGCACGATGCCACGTTGAGAATTGTCCTAAACAAGCTACAAGAAGCAGGTGTGCGATTACGTCATGAAAAATGTTTGTTCAGGGTGAAAGAAGTTGAATACTTAGGGTATAAGATTTCAGAAAAAGGAATCAGTCCCAAACAGAATCTCATGCAAGCAATCATTAAAGCACCGGAACCCACCAGCAAAGAGGAAGGGAGGTCATTTCTTGGACTGGCTGAGTACTATGCGAAGTTCATACCGAAGTTTTCCGAGACCACGGCACCCCTCCGCGACGTACTCAAAAAGGGCTCGGAATTTATATGGCAAGAACCCCAAAAGACGGCGATGGAGAATATAAAGCAATATATCATAGATGCACCATGCCTTCAGCCATTTAATCCGGTGTGGGAAACAGTCGTCACTACAGACGCCAGTGCATATGGACTAGGAGAAGTGCTAACACAAAAGAAAGGTGACACGGAACATGTTGTGGCCTTTGCTTCGAAGGCATTATCGGAGGCGGAACAGAACTATTCCACCATAGAAAAAGAAATGTTGGCCTGCGCATGGGCAGTGGAACATTTCAGGACATACGTATGGGGCACAAAATTCAAACTAGTGACTGATCATAAGCCCCTCATCCATATGCTCAGCCCAGGAGGCACTAAAGTATCCACACCCAGATTAGCACGCATTGCAGCCAAACTGCAAGAGTACACGTTTGAGGTCCAGCACATCTCAGGCTGGAAAAATTCGCAAGCTGACTGCATGTCGAGACTGCCGGAGGGTAAGGATAAAGCCACCACGTTCCTTCATGGAGAATGCATAGTTGCATCCATCACGGACTTGAGAGCACCAGATTACCTAGAACTCAGTGAGAGACACTGGGAAGAGGAAGATGGGAAAGACCCCACCATGGCCATGATTCGCAAATGGATCAAGGAAGGTTGGCCAAGTGAAAAAACGCTGCCCGAGGGCATGAGACCCTATTGGAAGGTGTCAGACGAGCTATCTGAAACAGAGGGGATAATTATGAAAACCGATCAGATTATTCCCCCCACAGGAATGAGAAATACCATTCTATGTAGAGCCCACGTGGGCCACTTGGGAAACACGATGACCCGTCGCAGAGTGAGAGAGGCCTACTGGTGGCCATCCATGGACCAGGAAATTCGATCCATGATAGAACGTTGCCATGAATGCCTCAATAGCGACAAGAGACTTAAGGTCCGCCAAGCACCCCTAATACCCACGGAAATACCAGAAGCCGTGTGGTCAAAGGTTGGCATCGACTTCATAGGGCCTTTGGAAGCAATGGCACCTGAACATCGGTACGGCATAGTACTGGTTGACTACCTATCAAAGTGGGTGGAGGCGGAGTTTGTCCCAAACATAACTACAGCAACAGTTATAGAAGTACTTACAGAAATTTTTCAGAGAGAAGGCCTACCCAAGGAAGTGGTTACAGACAACGGGGTGCAACTGGTCTCTAAGGACATGGAAGAATTCTTAAAAAGAAATCACATTAAACAAAATAAAGCGGCCCTATATCACCCCCAGACCAACGGGCTTGTAGAGAGGGCCAACAGGTTCATAAAGGGCGCCATCCAATTGGCAACGGCTTCGGGTATGGACCCGCTCAAAACCACCAAGGAGGCCATAGCGGCCCACAGACTCACTCCAAATGGGATCGCGCAAATATCCCCGTTCAAATTGTTGAGAGGGAGGAGTGCGGCATCCACACTGATTCCACCATGGTTGTCGAAAATACGAGAAGACGAAGCGGTGGACATGGCAGAAGTAGTCTGGAGAATCGAAAGCAGCAAGACACGCATGAAATCATGGAGTGATCGGAGAAGAAGAACCAAGCAAGCGTCCGACATAGGAAAAGGAGACTTGGGTAAAATCAGACTACCGAAGAAAGATCAGGTCACGGGGTATCGGTTTTGCCGACCCATCAAAGTGATTCACAAAGGAGCAAATCATGTTCGCACGGAAGACGGGCGAGCGTGGAACCTCGAAAGAGTGGCACTATACCAGAAGACTCGAGAAAGAGCAAGGACTCCGGAGAGATCATGAACGGAAACCGAAAGAGACTACGGAACAGGCGAAGAACGAGAACCAGAAGGAGACGACAGAGAGAGGGTGGAAACCGAGGCCGAACCGGAAGCACTGAGTGCAGATCCCGAACAGGAGCAACAGGAAGCTTGCGCCGGAACTGATGATCGGCCCAGAAGAGAACACAGAAGACCGGTGAGATACAATGACTATGTTTTACAGTGATTTTGCAGTGCATTGAAAAAGGGAGATGTGTAGAGATATCGTGAGAGCCCCCACTCTCGCGAGATCTCGCCGCAAACTATAGCTCCTCCCCCGCACGCTCCGCGCGCATTACGGGAAGAGCCAAGGACGCGATAAGGTGCGTCCTGCCGGCTCCTCTGAGAACGGGGCCCGCGGCCCACACTCATGGACACGGACATTACGGCTGCATCTCCAAGCCACGTTAAGCCCGCTGGCATTTGTTATTGAGGCACGCACCTGGCGTGCACTGTGCATGAAACCTATAAGAGAATAAACACAGCGTGACAAGCCCCGCGACTCCTGTCTTCATTATAAGCAAGTTACAACAGCAGCTCTCGTGATACCTCGAATATAGCTGATGGAAACAGAGAAAAGAATAACGGCCCAACGATGTAATTGAGGACCTTATTCCTGCATGCTACGCTGGTTTCACATTAACTAAAATTCATTTTATAGAGAGTAAGTGAAGTTATTGCCTCTCGCGTCCCCTTTCACTTACCGAGTATATCGCGAGCTGTATGCTCCAAACTCTTCCCAGCACCTCTCTGGAGCTACGTCTGTATTACAATCACGTGACTTCAGCACGCTCCCTTCCGTCCTGTTGTTTATACGGCTACGGTGGAGGGATACGTAGACACAAACAAGGACAAAGCTATTGATTTTCCTTGTGGTGTTGTTGGTATTCGCAGTGCGCCATCTTCAAAGACCTTTTAGCTGAGGTAGAGTTTATTCAGCTATTGTTTACTCGCCAAGTAAAACGTACTTGCCGATAGTATAAAGCAATATGTTTATCCATATGCATATCTCTTCTAACTCGTATCTCGCATCACGAAAAAAACAAAATTAGTGCATGTTATATTTTGCAACGTGATGCTTAGTGAATATTCTTTCAACTGCAGTGCGGACTCAACACCCCATTCATGTAAAGTTTCTTATACTAGCAACCGTGACCGATGTGATCCAGAAGGCCTTTGGTTACAATATTCATTCTTTATGATTTTATTTTTACTTTTTCTTCAGGGACTTACTCTGAACCCATCGCTTGATTTGCTTGTGTTAAATTATGGCTGTTATCAACATCTCGTGTGGGACTCCTACAGGTTCTTCAGGGGAGAGCAACTGCAGGGCTCCATTTCACATTTAGGAACACCAATGACGTTGTATTACCTCAAGCCTCTCTATGCACATGCTAAATATCAGCTGAAAGCAATCTCATATGCTACAGCTAGAATTATAATATGTTCCAATCAATAAGTTCATTAAGTCCCAACTCTACAGAATTGCAAAGATAAATTAATCTCTGTTCTTTATCGAATAATCTTTTCTTATTTGAAGTAGTAACATCTTTTTGGTCCATCTGTAATAATACACTCCATGTAAGCGATTCTGGTGTGTGGTTCATAGCTAAAAAATGGCCCACCAATGGGGCTGTTATGTTTTTATTTCTCATGCAGCTTTTGTGTTCTGTGATCCTTGTTTTTATTTTCCTTTCTGTCATACCGATGTAAATTTTCTTACAAGGACACCAGATTACATATACTACCATTTGTGAATTACAATTGGTAAATTGTCGCTGTTGCCACGGCTTCTTTAGGCCTAGATCCACTTCTTTAGTGCATTTAGTACTTGAGCAACAACTACAACTGCCACACGGTGTGTGTCCAGTTGGTTTAGGCATACCCCAGGTCTCCGTTAAGGACTTTTGAGATGGTTTCAGGGAGATGTCATTGCGGGTAATGAGATCCTTGATGTTTGGACCTCTTTTAAACGCACATAATGGTCTGGTGATCGGACATTCTCCAGAATCCAAAATATGCCAGTTATGCTTAATAATGGCATTGACTTTATTTGAAAGTGTGTTAAATGTGCTAACAAACACAATTTGTTCATTATCTTTAGATTTTACACGATATTCTAGAAGGGCTTCCCTATTGTTGTTCTTTGCTCTTTTACGAGCTCTCTTTACAATTCTTTCGGGATACCCTCTTATTTGAAGTTTAGAACTTAAAATGGCTGATTCTTGTTCAAAGACAGTCATATTGGAACTATTCCGCTTGAGGCGTAAAAACTGGCTAACTGGCAAGTTCTCTCTGATGTGTTTGGGGTGGCAGCTGTTAAATTGTAACAAAGAGTTTCGATCAGTTGTCTTGTGGTACGGTTTCACTTTTAATGTATTGTCTGTAGTGTCTGCCCAAATCGTAATGTCAAGAAAATAAATTTCCGCTGTGCTTGTTGTTGCCGTGAATTTCAGAAATTGATTTTGCACAGTAAGCCAAATCTTGAATTCTTCAAATGTAGTTGTGTCTCCATCCCATATTAGCAGAATGTCATCTATAAAGCGCCTCCAGATCTGGAGATGGCTTAAAAATGGATTGGTCGTACTGTAAATAACGCTTTTTTCGAAATATTCGACAAACAGGTTGGCTGCAGATGGGGCCACAGACGACCCCATCTCAGTTCCATAAATTTGTTGAAACAGTTGATGATTCAAGCTGAAGTAGTTCTCTTCAAGGACATGGTAGCACACCATAAAATAAAGCTGTTGGGGCAGTCTCCTTCAGTTCTCTTCGTAAGGAGTACTTCTTCTAAGACATCAAGGGTTAAATCTTGAGGAATGCACGTATAAAGAGACACTGGGCCTCATTACACGTTGTGTGGTAAAATCCGCAAATTACTGCCATGGCGCCCTTAACGTGTCCGCCCTCGCAGGAGGGCGCTAATAGCGTACCATTACGAGTACGCGGACACAAGCATTGCGCCATGCCGGTAATGCCCCTGCTGCCTTGCCGTTAAACTCCCCCAAAAGTCACTGTCATGATCTCTGCTTCCAAAAGGTCAGGGTTTTCCCAACACCCTTGGAAGCAGATCCATAACCCAGGTTCCGAGTGCCAACCAGTCCCAATTGGGACCTTTTGGACCCAGTCCTGGCGCCAGTGGCACCAGGCTCATAAATATGCCCAGTCCCAGCGCTGGAAGCGCCGGGCTCATAATGCTTGGGTGGACTTACCTTCAGCAGACCATGCTGCTTACTTGCCTGCCAGTTGAGCCTCTGATCCTCTTCTGTTTGGAACTACTTTTCCTGTTGGGTGGGGCTGGAGCCACTCCCTAGATTCAGAACACTGGAACTCTTCTGGAAGGCAGGAACTCTTTTCTTACCAGGAACTCTTTTCTTACTTAGGCGTGGCTGTGGAAGGAGACACCTAAGCACTACAGGAGGCTATTTAAACCACACCCGGTGGATGAATCTTGCTTTGCGTTATTCTGCAACCTCTGCAGCAGAACGCTCATCGTGTCTTCTGCATCCGGTCCTGGGCCTAAGGAAAAAGGCTTACCATCCTGAATCCAGTCTTCAGCAACACCTATAAAGACAAGAAAGAACAGGTTAGCATTCCGGCATCTGAAAGGCAAAGGCTTACCATCCTGAATCCAGTCTTCAGCAACACCTATAAAGACAAGAAAGAACAGGTTAGCATTCCGGCATCTGAAAGGCAAAGGCTTACCTACTCTTCGTGCGCTCCGGAGGTCTTCACACTGCATTCCGGCATCTGAAAGACAAAAGTTTACCAACTCTTCGCACGCTCCGGAGGCCTTCGGCGCTGCATCCCGCATCTGAAAGACAAAACAAGGTGCGTTTAAAGACATTGGGGAACTTTAATACTCACGTGCCATTACTCCTTTCCACATCTAATCCAGTGGGTATTCCGGCACCCTGCAGCCGCTCCGAACTCATACCTGCAAAATAAAAAGACAGTTAGAGCGCATAGTGAAGCAGGCAACAAGCGCTTACTTACGTGCTTCCAGGCGCTTCTATTCATCACACGGGCTCCATCTTCAACTCACTTCAGCCCGTCATCCGCCATCGCCGGAACCCTGCAAAACAAGAGACATCATTACTAAAGACTTTAAAGACATTTGAATGACTCGAAACTTACCGTTCGTGCAGTAAACGACGGACAGCAGTCCTCTGAAGTCAAGAGGCCTGCGCTACCTATTCAGTGAAGAAACTGGTTACAGCACCCTGCCCCGAGGCAGATGGAGAGCTCGGCATTCACTTACCTAAGGTGAGAGCGTTAACCTTTGGGGGTCTACAGGAGAGGAGAAGAGGAAAGAGATAGGGACACCCCAATAACCCCAGTTCATTAACCCCATATTTTCTATCTGCAGACATCTTACTCTACACGTCAGGCATACAGTGCACAGCGGTCCAGCCCAAAGAGCCAACCGGGTGCTACACATCACCTTTGAAGATACGGTAGTCGCCCAGTCAAGACCGGCGCCTCTGCGAGAATCAGGTGAGCGTTACAGAACGCAAAGCCTACCGCAAAACTCTCGCCCAGGCGCTATGGAAACCTCGGATACTGACCCCCTAGCCCGGTTACTTGGGGAACTAAGGGCAGAAGTGCATGCAGCTCGTCAGGAAACGAATGCTCTAAGAAGGGAACTAATTATTTCCAAGGAGAGAACAGACAATCTTGCTAGACAAGTGCTACAGTCACAAGCCGGACAGACCCCGTTAGCCGCATCAGGGGCAAATCTTCCTTCAACATCCTCTATGAATCCAGTGCAGATCAACCTACCTGGGAATGTACCTCTGGCTCCGCCCGAACGATTTTCTGGTGACCCAAAGAGGTTTGCAGTATTTATCAATCAGTGCCGGTTGCACTTCTTATGCCGGCCAGCAGCCTTTCCAACTGATCAAGCAAAAGTAGCTTTTGTACTTTCGTACCTTAGTGGCAATGCGGCAGACTGGTCGATCCCTCTAGTTAATCAAGATGATCCGGTTCTCCATGATTTTCAAGCCTTTCAGCTTAGTATGGAAAAACTGTTCGCAAGACATTCACAGGGGCAGGCCTTGGACAATGAGCTTCTTTCGTTGCGACAGGGTAATCAAGACCTTTTGGCTTATATTGCATCTTTCAATAGACTAATAGTGGAAACTCAATGGCCTGAGGACAAAAGGATTAAGCTGTTTTATAGAGGTCTACGTGGAGAGCTCAAAGATGTTTTAGCCCAAGTAGTGAATCCCCCACAAGACTGTTCGGATTATATAGACTTGGTCGTTCAAATAGATCACAGGCTGCAGAACAGGAAGGCCGATCGTTCCAAGTTTGATGCTCGAGTATTTTCCAAACCGCCAACTCCTTCCAAAGGAGTAGACTCCGGGGAACCCATGCAAATAGGGGGTCTGAAAGGTCCTCTAACACAAAGGGAGCGGGAAAGGAGGAAACAGTTGCAATTATGCCTATATTGCGGAAACTCAGGGCACTTTCTTCGAGACTGTCCGGTGAAACCTGCCAAGAAGGCAGTAGGAGCTGCAGTTACCAAAGTTACAAACTCTGAGCAGGGAAACGACCTCGCCCGACAAGAATAGAGGTCCTCTTGCCGAGCGTGAAAACCAGTTCCGTGACCTCGCATTTCGTGATACCTATGGTCCTCATTAGCCCTGATAATCCAGATCGATTACATGCAATTGAAGCTTACGTCGACAGCGGTGCCATCGGCAATTATGTGGATCATGAAATGGTTTTGAGGATGAATCTAACTCTTTGTCCCAAGGCTGTAAAGGACGTCATTACTACGGTGGATGGTACGGAGATAGCCTCCGGGCCAGTAACGCATACCACTCAAGAGGTGACGCTAGTAAGTCAAGATGGACACCATGAGAAGATCGTGTTCGATGTGATCAAGGCCCCTCAGTTTCAGATTATTCTAGGAATACCTTGGTTAGAGAAACACAATCCTCTGATCGATTGGCGAGCAAGAACGGTCCAGTTTCCAGAATGTGTCTCTACTTGTCACCCTCCACCTGGTGTTGCACTGGCCGCAATTTCTTCAGAGACTCCCCAGTTACCTCCCGAATACCTAGAATACTAGGATGTTTTCCGGAAGGATCAGGCTAACTCTCTACCTCCTCATAGGTCTTATGACTGCCAGATAGACCTGATACCTGGATCTACTCCTCCTTGTAGTAGAATGTATGCCCTCACCGAGCCTGAGAACCTTCACCTTCGACAATACCTGGATCAATACCTGGCAAATGGGTTTATTCGTCCTTCCAAGTCCCCTGCTTCTTCAGCTTTGTTCTTCGTTCCAAAAAAGGAAGGAGACCTTAGAACTTGTATCGATTATCGCTCCCTGAACCAGATCACCGTTAAGAATAGATATCCGTTACCTTTGATCCCTGAACTCCTGGACCAAGTCAGAAAAGTATGCATATATACAAAGCTGGATCTTAGAGGAGCTTACCACTTGGTACGAGTAAAAGAGGGCGATGAATGGAAGACGGCCTTCCGCACCAAGTATGGGCTATTTGAATATCAGGTCATGCCCTTCGGACTTTGCAATGCCCCGGCCGCCTTTCAATATTTTATGAACGATGTCCTCAGAGAGCTCATAGATGTATGTGTTGTTGTTTACATTGACGACATCCTCGTTTATTCTTCATCGGAATCTGAACATCGGAAACACGTGAAAATGGTCCTCGAAAGATTGCGTCAACACAAACTTTTCGCTAAGTTGGAAAAATGTGTTTTCAACGTGACTGAAGTTGAATTCTTGGGATTCATATTATCACCTGGCGGAGTGCGTATGGATTCAAAGAAGGTCGATGCAGTTCTCAAATGGCCATCACCATCCTCCGTAAAAGGTGTGCAAAGCATGTTAGGCTTTGCTAATTTTTACCGCAGGTTTATCCCCGAATTCTCTCGAATAGTCCAGCCCATCACTGCCTTGTTAAAGAAAAACAAACGTTTTGAATGGTCTACCGAGGCGGAACAAGCTTTCCAGGATTTGAAGACTAAATTTATCTCTGCACCAATCTTAAAACACCCTCGCCCCGAACTCCCCTACATCGTGGAAACTGATGTTCAAGCCTTGCCATGGGGGCAGTTCTATCACAAAAGGACCCGGTAACCAATCAGTTGCATCCCGTGGCATTTTGGTCCCGCAAATTCTCGCCTCCTGAAATCAATTACACGATTACTGACAAGGAACTTCTGGCTATCAAGTCTGCCTTTAAGGCTTGGCGGCATTATCTGCTGGGGGCCCGACACACCGTTACTGTGATTACGGATCACCGAAACCTGCAATATTTGAAAACCGCAAAAGCCCAATCCTCTAGACAACTCCGTTGGGCATTATTCTTTGCCGAGTTTGACTTCATAATTACCTATCGACCTGGTACAAAGAACGGTAAAGCCGATGCCCTTTCTCGGATGGGAGTGGAAGAACACTTGGTCAACCCTAAACCTGTACCAATCATTCCCGAACAAAGAATTCTGGGTGTAATCGCCACAGAATCCATAGAGGAAGTTAAGGATAAAGCCAGGCAACTTGTAACTCCAGCAGACATACAGAATTGGCATCTGCAGGGAAAGGACTTTGCAGTAAAGGACAACTTATTGTATTTCCAAGAACGATTATACCTACCCAGCACAGATTTACAGAAAAAAGTAATCTCTTGTTATCACGACTCTTTAATGGAAGGTCATCCCGGTATAGCCAAGACCTCAGAAAAGATCAAGCGCTACTTCTGGTGGCCGTCTTGGAAAAAAGATATCAGAGACTTTATAATGTCCTGTGGAGTATGCGCCCAAAACAAGAGTCAAAAGGAAAGACCAGCAGGCCTCTTACGCCCTATTGACATCCCACCTCGCCCTTGGCATACGCTTTCTATGGACTTCATCACCGATCTACCTCCATGCTCCGGATACAATACGATTCTAGTAATCGTGGACTTATTCTCCAAGATGGCGCATTTCATTCCGCTCAAAGGCTTGCCAACAGCAGCAACTCTGGCCCGAGAATTTCTCGAAAACATCGTCCGACTGCACGGTTTTCCTTCGGTTCTAATTTCGGATCGAGGTAGTCAATTTATTTCTCATTTTTGGCGAAGTTGCTGTCGGTCGGCTCAAATTGATGTGAGACTATCGACCAGTCACCACCCTCAGACCGACGGACAAACCGAGAGGACCAATCAAACTCTGGAACAGTATTTACGGTGCATGCTGCAACAAACTGAAAAAACTTGGAAAGATATCCTTTGGATAGCCGAGTATGCCTACAATAACTCTGTCCATTCGGGAACTGGGAAAACCCCGTTTTTTCTTTTGTACGGCAGTCACCCTCGAACCTCGGAGTTGGATCCCCTCCAAGATCTTGAAACACCAGCAGTAGACTACCTGCATTCTACAATCACCCAAGCCTTTAAGGAAGCTGTTTCTCACCTTCAAAGGGCTAAAGAACAATACAAGAAAGGAGCAGATCAACATCGGAAGGAAGCCCCTCACTATCAAGTAGGGGATCAAGTCTGGTTATCCACCAAATATATATCTCTAAAAGGGCCACGCACATTCAACCCAAGATACCTTGGTCCCTATTCCATCACTACCATAGTAAACCCAGTAGCGGTCAAGTTGGACTTGCCCCCGCACATGAAGATACATCCGGTCTTCCACGTCTCTCTATTAAAACCCGTGCAACCTCAAACCCGACTAACCAAATCTCCAAAACCTATCCTAGTGGATGGAGAACTCGAGTTTGAAGTCAAAAGCATTCTGGACTCCAAGATCTCCAAATCTAAACTATTCTACCTAATTGACTGGAAAGGCTACGGCCCCCAAGAGAGATCCTGGGAACCTGCTGAATATGTCCACGCTCCTCGCCTAATCAAAAGATTTCACCGAACATTTCCTGACAAGCCAAAACCCCCGGAGAAGCCCGGTTTGGGAGGGGCCTTGAGGGGGGGTACTGTCATGATCTCTGCTTCCAAAAGGTCAGGGTTTTCCCAACTCCCTTGGAAGCAGATCCATAACCCAGGTTCCGAGTGCCAACCAGTCCCAATTGGGACCTTTTGGACCCAGTCCTGGCGCCAGTGGCACCAGGCTCATAAATATGCCCAGTCCCAGCGCTGGAAGCGCCGGGCTCATAATGCTTGGGTGGACTTACCTTCAGCAGACCATGCTGCTTACTTGCCTGCCAGTTGAGCCTCTGATCCTCTTCTGTTTGGAACTACTTTTCCTGTTGGGTGGGGCTGGAGCCACTCCCTAGATTCAGAACACTGGAACTCTTCTGGAAGGCAGGAACTCTTTTCTTACCAGGAACTCTTTTCTTACTTAGGCGTGGCTGTGGAAGGAGACACCTAAGCACTACAGGAGGCTATTTAAACCACACCCGGTGGATGAATCTTGCTTTGCGTTATTCTGCAACCTCTGCAGCAGAACGCTCATCGTGTCTTCTGCATCAGGTCCTGGGCCTAAGGAAAAAGGCTTACCATCCTGAATCCAGTCTTCAGCAACACCTATAAAGACAAGAAAGAACAGGTTAGCATTCCGGCATCTGAAAGGCAAAGGCTTACCATCCTGAATCCAGTCTTCAGCAACACCTATAAAGACAAGAAAGAACAGGTTAGCATTCCGGCATCTGAAAGGCAAAGGCTTACCTACTCTTCGTGCGCTCCGGAGGTCTTCACACTGCATTCCGGCATCTGAAAGACAAAAGTTTACCAACTCTTCGCACGCTCCGGAGGCCTTCGGCGCTGCATCCCGCATCTGAAAGACAAAACAAGGTGCGTTTAAAGACATTGGGGAACTTTAATACTCACGTGCCATTACTCCTTTCCACATCTAATCCAGTGGGTATTCCGGCACCCTGCAGCCGCTCCGAACTCGTACCTGCAAAATAAAAAGACAGTTAGAGCGCATAGTGAAGCAGGCAACAAGCGCTTACTTACGTGCTTCCAGGCGCTTCTATTCATCACACGGGCTCCATCTTCAACTCACTTCAGCCCGTCATCCGCCATCGCCGGAACCCTGCAAAACAAGAGACATCATTACTAAAGACTTTAAAGACATTTGAATGACTCGAAACTTACCGTTCGTGCAGTAAACGACGGACAGCAGTCCTCTGAAGTCAAGAGGCCTGCGCTACCTATCCAGTGAAGAAACTGGTTACAGCACCCTGCCCCGAGGCAGATGGAGAGCTCGGCATTCACTTATCTAAGGTGAGAGCGTTAACCTTTGGGGGTCTACAGGAGAGGAGAAGAGGAAAGAGATAGGGACACCCCAATAACCACAGTTCATTAACCCCATATTTTCTATCTGCAGACATCTTACTCTACACGTCAGGCATACAGTGCACAGAGGTCCAGCCCAAAGAGCCAACCGGGTGCTACACATCACCTTTGAAGATACGGTAGTCGCCCAGTCAAGACCGGCGCCTCTGCGAGAATCAGGTGAGCGTTACAGTCACTTACCGTCTTCCTCGACAGTGCAGATAGCAACTCCGCCTTGACGCAGCATGCAAATAGCAGTCACCGCTAATAGCAGTGACCGTTAAATACCGGAACCGGAAAAAGCGTCATCGCACAGGAACAGGAAAGAGCATGGCGGCCATCTTTAAAAACACAATCCATTGCCATCCTCTGCCCCCTGGACCTGTTTTTGTTACCTTGCTGTCTGAGATCCATTGCAACACCGTTACCATGCCCAAGGCACTTAAAAAAACCACAGACCGCCAGCGGAAGGAAAAGTTCTTTACTGAGGAGTTACTCATGCTGACTCAGACCTTATCGGACAATGCTGCAGTGGTCTTCGCAAATGACATGCGGTGGGAGACCCTCCTTAAGAAAAAGGCTATCTGGGACGAAGTGGCAATGAAAGTGAGTGCTATGGGCAGCAGCATGCGCACTGTACGTGAGTGCAGGAAAAGATGGGATGACCTGAGACTCTGGGTCAGAATGATCCTGGCAGAGAATCATAAGACTGCCACCGCTGGCGGATCTGGGTCGCCAATCAAGTTAAAGGAGTGGAAGGAGACATGCGCCAACCTCATCGGAGTCGAATGTATTGAGGGAGTTGAGAGGATGGAGCATGGCGTGGCAGACACTTCTGATGGAGGTAATTTCACTGATGCAAGCATGCAATGTAAATGTACAGGTCCCCACAAATGTCAGCCCTGGATCACCTCATGGATGGCCAAACATCCACACATGCATCCCACCCTACCCATGTCAGTGCCAGACCCAAACACACACACATGCACACATCAACAGAGTCAAGTGCCACACACAACACTGCATGGATGAGCCACTGAAATGACACATCACCTGCATCCTTCACAATGAAGTCCAAACGGCCCCAACTGAATTCATGATGTAGCCTGCATTGAGTACATTGAACCATAACCAATGACATCCCCCTTCTTGTCCCTGACAGGGTCACATACAGACAGCAAGGAAGCATCCCAGGCACCCCCTGTGCAGAAGAAAAAAAGGCCACAGCCCAGCGAGGACGCCCCAACGACATCAAGGGGAAAAGGCTCAAGGCTCCATTTGCAGCGTTCAAAACATCGTTTGAGCGCCACTGCCAGTGCCACGCCAAACCCTACTGCCCCGCCTCTGGAGGTTCACTCCCCCCAATCACAGCCACCGAGGGTCCACCCTCAGCTGCAGCCAGTTTGGCAGGAGAGGCGGCAGCCATTGCCCCATTGTCTGATGTGGATGAGCCTACAGATCTCGACCTGGCCATGCACACCCCAAACCCTGCTCGAACCCCAGAGCCATCACCCCAACACACACCTGTCTCCAACGTCACTGGTGACGAGACCATGGAGGCCTTCAGTAGCCCCCCGGAGCCTACATCTGTACACCGGCCAGCATCAGAATGCGCAGCAGCCACACCCCCACAGCCCGACACTGCCCTTGACCTGGCCAGCATCATCCAGCGGCAACAGGCTCTCACTGTGCTGGTTGGTCAGCATGTCGAAGAGGCTGCCCGTCTCAGGGCGGAGCTCGGGGAGACATCCAGACACTCCAGGGAGGGGATGGAGTCGTGCACAGACAGGCTGTGTGGGGAGCTCATACGCGTCCGGGAGGTGCTCACACGCTTTGCGGATGCAATGGCCCCCCAAATCCCACCACCACCACCAGGACAGTCTGCCACCTCTTCGTCCACCAGTTCGCGGCAGACAAGCCCACTCAGACGCTCTGCACGCACCACCAGGCGCACCTCCAGCCAGCCCCCAAATGCTGGTCCTGCCAATGACCAATAGGGTGTGAATGTCCATTCCCCTGTGTGCATGCCTGGACGCAAACATTGTTGGAGACTCATGAGGGACAGTTGTGGGGGGAAGGGTGTGATGGGACAGTTGTAGGGGGTGGGGGGAAGTGTGTGATGGGACAGTTGTGGGGGGTGGGGGGAAGGGTGTGATGGGACAGTTGTGGGGGTGGGGGGAAGGGTGTGATGGGACAGTTGTGGGGGTGGGGGAAGGGTGGTGGGATGATTGGGGACTTGCACATTTTTCTGTTTCAGTTCATAAATACACTGTTGTTTGAGCAAAACACAGGCCTGGACTCCTTCATTGTGTATGTGCAATTTATTGACGCCAAGGTCCATTGTGAGCTAGCAAACAGACACCAGTACATCACCAGCCATATACAGGTGACAGTACGAGTACATGGTACTCAGAAGATTTGGTTGATCAAATGCTGTCTCACAGCACGTCCCTCCTGGCCATCCCCTCTTGCATGACCTGCATCCCCTTCACCTCCATCCTCATCCCCATCATCATCCTCATCAGGTGCCTCCATTTCAACCTCAGGGGGCAGTGGCACATTCTGTCTGATACACATATTGTGCAGCATGACACATGCTATGGTGATCTTTGTCACCTTATCATGGCCATACAGGAGAGCGCCACCAGACCTGCTAATGCACCTAAACCGTGACTTCAAAAGTCCAAAAAGTCTGCTCGATCATGCAGCGGGTACGGGTATGTGCACGATTGTATTCTTCTTCGTGTCTGTTCTGTGGGTTCCGTACAGGTGTGAGGAGCCACCTCTTCAGGGGATAGCCGGCATCACCTATATGGGGGAAGGAATGGGGTCCTGTTACTTTTCAACACAAGTGTGGCCTGTTCATATCACATACTTTGACCTATCATTGGGATTCATGTACACAATCAACTGCATGAATGAAAATGGTCTGTGTGACTGCTTTGTGCAAAGGTGAGCGCAAGCCTGCAAGTAGACATGCCCCATTGATGCCTCCAACAGTAATTGACATGTTCTGGGTGAGGCCAGGTCATAGGTGTCCCTGTGGCCAGGCACATTTGGTACCAAACTGGTGGTGTACTGTCCTTCCAACATTGCTGTTGCCATGCTGAGAGGCATCACTTCAGTGGTGCCATGGGTTCGTGGTGCATTGCCATGGCTAGGGGGTATCCCTTCGCATGCATCGATGGGCACAATGCATTGTTGATGTTGTGCTGTAGGAATGCTGCATGACTATGTTGACGGCATGGATGACATTTGTGTATTTCGTGGCATGGCGTGTCGTGCAATGTGGATGAGGATTGATGTTTGATGTTACTAGAATTGGATTGTCAGCTGTGTTGTGTAGCATATACTTGCATGTCCGTTCATCTCAAGTACGGTGCTGCCCTCCCAGATGGACATTTGCGTACATCTGTATGTGCATTTGGGCGACGGACTACAGGCTACACCCAGTTGGAGTATCTATCTACCCCCCCAATGCACCCCCAGTTTGAGTATCTATCTATCCCCCCCAATCACACTGCCATGTGCTTGGCCTGCTACTCACCAAGTAGCCACGAACGCTGTCCCATTTGTCGCTCCATGTAGCGGGGGATATTTGAGTTCTGCAAGACAATGAAATCATGGGTAGATCCTGGAAATCGGCCACAGCAATGTGTGTTATCTTGTTGGCGTCACATACCATTTGGACATTGATGGAGTGGAATTGCTTCCTGTTTCGGTACACTACTTCATTGTGATGTGGGACGACCAATTCCACATGTGTACAGTCGATAGCCCCAATGCAACTTGGGATGCCTGCCAGTGAATAGAAGCCAACTTTGGTGTTTGCAATCTCCTGGGCAGTCCGTGGCATGGATATGTGTTCGGGTGCATGCTTCAGGAGGGCATTGAGTACCTGGTTCAGTATGCGTGAGAATACTGGTTGGGAGATGCCATGCATCTGCCCCACTGTATGCTGGTAGGTTCCTGTGGCCAGGAAGTGGAGCACTGTCACCACCTTGAGTAGAGGGGGGATGGCAGTTCTGATGTCTATGAGGCTCACAATGTCGTTGTGTATCATGTCCACGATGCTGGTGATGGTGTCCCGGTCCAGACGGTACAGGGTGTGTATCTGCTCAGGTGTTAGGTTAAATGGACTGGCTCTGATCTGGGGAATTGGTGGGTGCCTCTGTGGTATGATTAGGTGGCGTGGTGGTGCTTGCTGTGCCTGTCTAGCCCTCCTCCTCCTCCTGCCTCTCCTCTGTGCTGCCTGTTGTTGTAGCAGCAGCGCTACAATCAGGTCCTCCAGGCCATGTAATGCTGCCAGTATTGGAACCATCTTGGTGTGGGAAGGGGTGTGGGAAGGGGTGTGGTGTGCTTCTTTTGAGCAGCCACAGTCTCCATTGCCTCCACCTGTGCTGATTTTGGCCACCTGTGGCAGGTGTTAACACTGCCTAGTTCTTTTAACGGGTAGTTCGCAATGGCGGTATTAGCGCCAGGCCGGTAAGGGGTTTTGGGGGATTTACCATGCCGCTATTGCCATGTGCACTTGCCTTGTGATGGTGTGCTATTAGCGGCATGTCATTATTAACGGGATGGCGGGTCTCGCACACGCGGACTGACCGCTATTAGTGGCACCGTACTTAGCGGTGCCGCTAATGGCGGCGAGCCGGGTCGTAATACGCATGGGCATTTAACGTTACCGGTATTCCATTACCGGTAACGTTAAATCCCTACCGCCATCCGTGTAATGAGGCCCACTATGTCCAGACTCACTATCATTTGGTGTTTGCTATCAAAAGGGTAGTTCTCAATGAGAGTTATAACTTCCGTTGTATCTTGTATATATGAATACATCTCCAGTACAAAGGGCTTTAAGTACTTGTCCGCAAACTTTGATAACGGTTTGAGTAGAGATCCTGAACCTGACATGATCGGACGGCTGGGAGGGTTGGATAGAGACTTATGAATTTTAGGCAAAATTTGGAATAGATGGTTTATTTGCCACTAAAAATTCATATTCTTGCTTGCAGATCCACCCTCTTTCCAAAGCTTTACTTACTTTCACTTCTATAACAGCTTTCAAACGAGGTGTGGGATCTTCTAGTATCTTCTTATAGAATGAAGTGTCTTCTAACTGTCTGGTATATTCAAAGATATAAAAATATCTGTTCAAAATAACTATTGCTCCACCTTTGTCTGCCTTCCTCACTACAATTTGTTTGTTGTTTTTTAGTTGGTCGAGGGCTTTTCGTTCGTTACGTGTTAGGTTTTGAAAAGAATGGCTACTCATATTATTTTTTTCAAGTGATTTTAATTCTGCTAAAACCCGTTTCTCAAGAACTATTGCTTCGGGTGTCAGGCTCGAAAATGGAGGATGAAAATCCGAAGGGTTTTTTAAACCACTGTTGTTTTTTTCACCTTCATAACTTTTATCTTGAAAAAATTGCTTCAAATGGATTTTACGGAATAGTTGATGGATTTCTGTTCGCATCCTGAAGCCATCATAATTCGTGGTGGGCACAAATCCTAAACCTTTGTTCAACAAGCTTTCCTCTGTTTTTGTAGGGGTGTAACTAGATAGATTCACTAGTAACCCCTGGTGGTCCTGGTTTGGCGTGGGGCATAGTCCCAGTCCTCGTTGTGCGTTTCGTCCTCTAAATAATGTTGTCTTTGTGGTGGGGGGCCTTGTCTACCACGAGGGGGTCTGTTGTAATTCGACCCTCCACTATTGTTCCGTCTCCCCCTACCTTGTTGCCTCATGGGGTGTCCGCTATTTTTCTGTGCTCTAAAATTAGAGGAGCTAATCTTCTCCAGAGGAACCTGATGAGAACGAAGTGTTCCCAAAATGGACTTTCCGTTGTTTTTGAAACTGAGTTGCCTGGTTTTTCGAGGGGTCATACCCTTCTTGGGTGTACTTAAACGCTTTCTCATGTGAGAGAATTCCGTCAGATCTTTCTTCATCCTCTTATTTCTTTCTTTTGTGGTGTACTCTTTGAAATCTTGGGTTAAGGTGAACGAGCACCACCTAGGTTGATGTGTTGGTTATTCGGTTAGTTCAATGTAAATGCGATTCAAGACAGGGTGCAAACCCGCTGGTGAGGTGCCTCCGTGAAGTAGCACGCTAAAGTATACGAAAAAAGTGGACCAAGGCCGTGAGGCCAGCGGTGCGGGCTGCACTCCCAATAACCACAGAATGGTATAACTGTTTTCAGTCGGTCAATCGGAGGTAATAATCATTCAAATACTCTGTTAATATTTGTGAAGAAATAGAGTTTAATTTCCTTAGTGCTCTACAGTTATATATCACTGTTTTAGCAGATGCGTCACATGAGCCCAAATTGGCCTATGCATTTCGGAGTCAATATCCTTCCTCAGGGCCAGCTCATGTACTCTCCGATGTATCAGAAACCTATCATCGGTTTCAGTCTAAGTCCCACAATGTACATTATATATATATGTCGGGCATGCATCATATAAATGGCATTCAGAATAGAGGTGCAGCATTAATTAATCATACAGAGAGTATTATGATGAACAGTAGTCACATTATGGGTAGAACAAAGGCATAAGTGGGCCGTGTGGTGCAATATCATCATGATTAACATTCCAAATAAGGCCAGTGAAAATTCACCGCGTCAGCATTTGATCATATCAGCCACCATCATCATCAAGTTAAAGTGTCACATGTGTAGGAATATAAAGCGCATCATTTAGATTATGATGATTGTAATATAAAATCATGAAATATAGCCCATACATAGGTGCCAAGTCGCGGAGGTATGAAAAAAAAGAAAAGAAGAAAAGAAAAGATGAATGAGAAAACATCGGATTTACTAAATTAACTGATTATCCACTAATGTGAAATGCTGTAAAACTACTATCAATAAACAAGAGGTACTGACCTTGGTGTGTATCCAGTGTCAGTACTTCTACTGTAGAGTAGCACGGAAAAACTGCTCAGTATGGCTGACTAGAGAGGACTGCAGCGCTAGAAAATGTATACAAATGCAAGTATCAGGTCTATGTACGTGCGGTGAGCACAGACTTGTAAGCGATTAACAGGTGCATTGAGATAGCATGTAAAATCAACGGACTACTTACCTAGTAACCACAAGAGTGAATCCTTGAAGGACGCCTTGTAAGCGCGCGAGTCGTGTGCTGAATAACTAGATTCTCCAGCTTGTTTGGAAAGCGTAACCATGGAAACCGCCCAACGCTTCGTTACGGCGGCGGCCATCTTGTAACATATATAATTACTGTTGGGTCATGCTAAATGTAATCTTTCCCTGTGTTCCTAGGTCTAGTCTCTATTGCTTCCCCCCAGAGCCTAATGGAATGACTTCTGACTCGAAATGAAAAAGTCGAGTAAATAAATGTAAAATTAAGAGAATAATAATGATTAAACATTTTTTTTAAATGCTGGCGGCATAGATGTGCTGGTATATTTAAATATATTTTAATTTCATTACCGTCTGGCTATACTGCTAAAGCGTGATCAATGGTAAGCAGTGATATGTGCTGGAATGTGTAGCAGGCGCTACCATCGTGAAGAAAAAGGCGGGGATGTATCCTGATGCGCACGTGTGGCATCTGTGAGTAGGCTAGCTACTGCCTGAAAACGAGTGTATCATGCTGTGCTGGACTCTAGGTCTGCCTGTTATGGTAAACGGGGGTATGCTGATCTGGTATTCTACTGCCTGATGGAAAGTTCATAATACTCGGTGAGGCTCAAAATCAACCTTGCGTGGTGCACAAAGACCTACAGTGTGTTACAAATATCTCCATATCTCCAACAGATACACAGTCATAGTGTCATAGTATGAAAGAATCAAGATGATAGTAAAGGGGAGAAGGCAAGAAAAAACCTTTGCAGGCCACTGGCAAGACATATATGGACTTATGGGATGCAAATACGGTAAACCACCTTGCTACATTGCTAACCACTATATATTCAATTAAAGTGGGTATACATCAGAAGACAAAAGAAAAAGAATGCTAAAGGAAACAACTGAGGTCTAACTCTTCGTTCATCCCATTAGGTGATTGTGAGTCCAGTCTATCCTTCCTTTTGTGCTCGCCATTTCTTAATATCACGGTTAGGACCTTTGGTGGATATCACCTCAAGTATCAAAAACCTTAATTGGGTGATTGAGTGTCCATTGTCATTGAAGTGTCTGGCAACTGCCAAAGTTCTGTTCTTGTTCCTAATGTTTGATTTGTGCTCATTCATCCTGATGCGAACTTTTCGTGATGTTTCTGATAGACACGTCGCAAAACACTGAAAAACTGCTCATGTCTTTCATGATTTCTTCCAATCTGCGTTTAAAGGTTTCTAACGGGACAAGTTTTTTTATTTCGGCTTCCATCTCCAAAAGATCTTTTGAGATTTTGTTTGACATATCGCTGGCTGTGTCTATAGTAAGAATTAGCCAATAACAGGGGAAGAGCTTACGGCAGCAATTTCAGCACTGGCGTATGGTGGAAGGCCCCTGGATCGGACAACTTGGGTATTGAGCTGTATAAAGAATTTGGGCAAACTCTTTCACCAAGACTGCTTAGAGTATGGGAGGAATACTTGGAACGCGGGAGGCTCCTGCCAACTATCTCTGAAGCCATTATTACTGTACTGGCGAAACCGGGTAGGCCTCCCATAAAATGGGTTCCTACAGGCTGCTCTCGCTTATAAACGCAGATGTTAAAATGTTTGCACAAATATTGGCTACTCGATTACTCCCATGCATGCAAGGGTTGGCACATCCGGAATAAATCGGGATTCATTCCCAGTTGGTCCAGCATTTGATTCTATGTCATGGAAATTCCTCTTCACAGTATTACGCCACTTTAAGTTCGGGAACTATTTCATAAACTTTGTACGGCTGATGTATGATGCACTGACAGCCAGGATCCAAACAAATGGGTTCCTGCCGCACGCCTTCCATCTAGGCCAGGGGACAGGGATGTCTCTTGTCCCCGCTGATGTTCGCCCTTACGATAGAACCTCTGGCCTGGCTGATGAGATCACGACACGGGTATGGCAGATTATTTCCCCATACGCGGATGATTCTCTACTGTTTATCTGTAATCCGGAGTCATCTGGGCCCCATGATGGAATGGTACATACATGTATGCACTTCCCTGGCTATCGGATAAACAGGGCCAAACCAGAGCTATTCCCACTGACGGAGGTGATGCTGTGCCCGAGTGATCTGATGAGGTTTGCTGGTCTCCCCAGCAGGTTAAGTATCTGGGGATCTTAATGCTCCATTCACAGCACTCGTTGCTTAGAGACTACCATGAGGCATACCTGACCACCCTACCGGTTAAACTTTGTCTCTGGGCTAAACTCCCAATCTCCTTGTACACACAACTATCATTAGTTAAAATAATAGTGGTTCCTAAGCTGCTATACTATTTTAATACCATTTCAATATGGCCTGAGTGTGCATTTTTCAGTAGACTACGCTGATTAGCGGTCGACTTTGTCTGTGGGGTGGGAATGGCTTGAAGAGCTGGGAAAAACTGGTGGAACCATATGACCTGGGGGATTAGCCGCACCTGATTTTGAACTGTATTACGTCGCATTGCAGGCCCAGTATGCCGGTTATTGGCATGCCCCGGAGCTTGACCCAGTACACAGTGCATTAGAGCACTATAGTGCGGTGCCTACAGAACTGAAGTTGGTTGTACTCGGTGACCGACATGCAGACTCCTGTACCTTTGATCCGGTTCACACAACTGTCAATGTGTGGTCAAGGCTATTTAAAAGGTTAGGTGTTGGTAACCCATACAGTGGTGCGATCCCCTTGCTCAACGGCCCTGGGCTTCCTCCTACATATGACTCTGATATTCAAATGTCCTGGGATGGCGACAGGCGATTGGTTATAAGATATTTATTTCCGGGTAGGTGATTTGTGACATTGGAGGAGTTTGTGGAGAAATTGGATAATACTCCTATCAAAACATTATAATATTTCAGGATGAGGGCGGCGGTCCGACGCAGATGGCCGTCATTTCTACAAGAGCCGGATTACCAAAATTGCATAGAGGCAATGCTGTCGGGTGGGAATACCAGTAAATTGATATCTAAATGATACAGGTTGGTCCATGCCAGCCAACCTTCAGGTAACATGTTGTGCAGCAAATGGGAGCATGATCTGGTTGTTGAAATACAGGATGCACAATGGCAGAAATACTGTCTCCTGATGAAAGAAGTCTCGCTAAATGCGCAATTTCGACTCATACAGTTTAAGGTTCTCAATTAATTGTATTACACACCGACAAGAATCGCCAGGTTTTCGTCAGCAATGAGTGATGAATGTCCAAAATGTAGAAGGACCGGGGGCGACTTCTACCATATGTTCTGGGATTGTCCGAGTGTGGGATGGTTCTGGCAGGAGATTGCTGTTGTGTTACATGAGATTGTTAACATCCCCCCAACTTTATTACGGCTAAAATTTATTTTGGGAGACATCAGGAAAGTATCCATAATTGTACGTAGATTTTTTAACCTTGGATGTGCAATTGCCAAAAAATGTATATTGAAATACTGGAAACCTAAAGTATCTCACACATGCAATGAATGGCTTAGAGACTTAACACATGTAAATGAGAAGGAGGAGGGTTACGTGATGATGGTTATAACCTCAGGCCGACCATAGGACATATGGGAACCCTTCTGGAATTTCCTCCTACGAACAAGGGAGGATGAAGAGTGAAGAGACACACTAAATGGTAAGCCAAATGAGCGAGCCCCCGTAGAAAAGATATAGTCCCTCGAGTTGACTTGGTCAACTACTGGATTGTGGCAAACAAACTGGTCCAATGTGTTGGATCTAATCTGGTTTTCGAATGTGAATCATACACTGTCAAGTGTAAAGTGTCTGCCTGTTTTTATTAAATAAAGGTTTTTAAAAAAAATTAAATAGGCCACCTGCTCTGCATAAGGCTAGATGCACTAAATATTGTGCTAGTTGAGGTGGCATTTGTCTTGGAATAAAAAGTCTGGGAACGCCAGAAGTGTGTGGGATGAGGAAACAGATATAAAAGGGATTCTCTACCTTCCCACCTCTCTCATGTGGTTATACCACATGTTTTCTGAATCAGGGTAATGCACATCTACGATACTATCCAAAACAACACATTCGACAACTCTTTGTTGCTCAGTGGACCTTCTCCTTCTGGGCACTGGGACATCATGACACCTTATGTCAATGACTGCTATCTTATCAACATTTTTATACCTACCCTCTCCAGACCCGAATCGCACAATCTGTTACACATAGACAAAAACAAAAGAAAAAAGAGAAAAACAACAGGAAAGTATACATCATAACATTCTTTTCATGTATGCTGCTCCTTGAGTGACCGAAGAAAAATCATTGTCCATTTGTCCACAAGGATGCCCTAATCTAAAAAAAGTCACAAATATCATAAGAGTACTCATCTTTTCTTTGGGTTGGTTTCCACTAAGGTCTTGCTTTTGCGGATGTGGATTGGTGCTGTTATCCCGTCCAACATCTGAAAGATGGATCCGACACTTCTGACCTTTTACCTTCAATGCACTTAGAGTCACGAAAACAACCCGATATGGCCCATGAAACCACTGTTGATTGCAATGGCGGACAAAGGTTGTAACATAGATGTTCTCCCCTGGGAAGAGTTGAGGTTTGTGAGCAATCAGAGGGTGTTTCACCCTCTAGTCCCCGGGGATCTCTCTCTCAGGTGGCCAGGGCACAGCCATCGCCTTTGGATCCAGATCCTGGGGGTGGACCAGTGGGAGAGAATCACCTAGGTGAGGGGTCTTCGGCGAGTGAGGGTGAGATAGCTGAGGGCGAAACGCAGTATTCACCCTTATATTGTTTATCAAACCCATCCTATGTTTTAGGATGCTCCGAGATCCAAACTCCCCTCCCTTTTTACACAAACACTGGGCTGAGAAAGAGGATGACTGAGAATAACAACACTGACTTGCATACATCGTACTGGCCATGTCCTGCTAATCAGGTCAGGCAAAGCCAGGCACTTAATCCTATGTGCATCCACCTGATATCAATTAGCTCTCCTCACACGAATAAAAGGCAGAAACCAAAGACACACTCTGAGCAAGGCGGAACACGAGAACGAGCAGAACTTCCGGGACAAAAGCACACCTACTGAAGCAGAGCAACAGACCAAGGGATGAGAGCAGTGGGCCGAAAACCCCAAGGCTTCCCCATTGGAGGTCGCTGCCTCCGACAGGCCTTGAAAGACACGTGGAGAAGGCCAAATCCTACAAGTGAAGATTCCATTGTGTTTCAAGGATGCCAGCAACCCTCCCAGGTGAAAATGCAGAGTTGGGGAGGTGAGGTCAAGCCTGTGGTACTAACCTTGACTCTGAAAATCGGAAAACGACAAACAAGAAAGAATTGCACATAGCCAGTGAGTTGGCAAACACCCTGAGAAACTGGTGTGTGTTAAAGTGAATGAACGTTAATGTAAAGAACAGCTGGGAAATCAGTGATAGAAAGTAACAGAGTGGTCCAGTGAAAGGAAGTAACCCACTTGAAAGTCTCAGTGAAAGGTACTTTATTTAAAGCGAGAAAGTAAATGAACAGTAAAAGTAAAAGGAAGATTACTTCCTAGAGAAGGGAGTGTGAAAGTTACACAGTGAACTTTGAGTTGAAGTGGTCCTGCAGTGGTCTGACAAATAAGCCATGCACATTCAAAAGTCTTCGACATCTGAAAGGGGTCTGAGCCTGACAAAGGGAGACCGGATGTCTGTGTTGAAAATGATTGTGAATGGCCCGAGCCCGACAGAGGGAATACCTAAGTGAAATAAGCTTGGGGAAGGGAGCCCCCCTTGCAACTGGTTTTGAACTTTATTGTAGGAGATCTCAGCCCGATAGAGGGAGATCTAAAAGAACTGTGTAGTGAAAGGTTTGAGCATGGCAGAGGGGGATCTTTTGGGAACTTTTTGGATAAGACATTATTTTGGAAGAAAGAGAAAGAGTCTTGAGCGTGGAAGGCCAGGCAAACCTCGATCCACGTCTTTTTGAACTATATATATTGTGTTACAAACCGAGCCAGAGTGTGTCATCCTGCCTGCAAGGATCACCTTACTCTGTGAGGCCTAACGTGGAGAGGAGAGCTGGTTCAACCACATTATCATTTGATCAAAATGTTTTCCTTTGGTAGACATTTTTACTTTTTACTTTTTTTGTACAAGAGATAGGGCAGGCATTAGGTTTATGTTAGCATATGCCATTTTGATTTGACAGACTCCACTAGGACTGCGTTATTTATTATTTGATGGTCAGATGCAGCCGGCTGTTGATGACAAGATGCAATCTGTGAAGATTTAACTTTAACAGTTTTGCTTAGGTCCCTAAGATAGCCCTGAAATTCTTCCCATAGGATGTCCATGGACTTATGTGTACCAGAGGCCGTGCATGCCGGTGAGAGTGGTATGTGCAGCCTCCTCCCTGTCACAATTTCATGGGGGTTCAGGTGATGTTCTTTTCCTGGTTTATTCCTAAGAAGGTAAGACAGTGTAGCCAGTTTTTAGACATGGTATGGCATATTTTGGAGACCTTTAACTCTAACAATCCATAAAGATGGTCAACAATACCGTTGGCTTGTCGATGATACACTGAACACAATCTTTGTTTTAAAGAAGTGATCTCATTAAAAAGCTTGTTAAAGAAGTGAGTCCCATTGTCAGATTTTAGAACGTCATATATTCCCCAATGAGGAAATACCTTGTGAGCCAAAAATGTAGCCGCTGATTTAGCACCAGGGTGAGTACAGTGCCCATCCTTAATCCAATGGGAAAATTGACAGACAACAGCAATTAAATAACGATAATTACTGTACCTGTAAGTCATATCAATATTATTGATATGAAGCTCTGTGAAGGGCCCCGAGGGATGTGGTGACATTCCTTTCAAAGTCTTGAGAATGTGGCCTGTGTTATACTGTTGACAGGTGGTGCAATTCGCCATGAAACTATCTACATGCTCTTGGAGCTAGGGGACAAAATAATCCTCCTGGATATCAACAGTAATGTAATGCTTGGAAAAATGGGTAGGGTAGTGCAGTTGCTCAAGTGCAACTGTAAGCAACTCTTGGGCATCAGTACCTTACCTGTGATATGCCGTCTCCAAACCAAATCAGTGGGTAATAAGCAACATCCTCTTTTACTCCACAAATCCTTTTCTTGCTGCAAGGCCTGGCTTTGCAATTTGAAGATGCACGTTAGGGGCACAGAGCACAGAATTTGAAGGAATTGATTACTGAACCTGTTGCATCACTAATTCAGGGGATTCTGGGGGATCTCTAGATATTTCTAGATAAGCAGATTCCTTTGCTGCTTTGTCCGCTGTATTGTTACAGAAAACAATTGAATCAGTACTGTTAGTATGCATTGCACACTTAACTACTGCCACTGTTGCTGGCATTGCTAATGCTTCAATTAATCAGAAAAGTAATGCAGCATGCCTGATGGGTACCGCCAGACCTCATAAATCCTCTCATATGCCATCTCAACAACCCTGAGTGGACAGTACATGTAATATAGGCAGAATCTGAATAAATGGTGACTGCATTTTTTACTGCTAATTTCTAGCACCTCTATGAGAGCCACTAATTATGCCACCTGTGTGGAATAATGCAAAGGCAATCTCTTCTTCACCCATACCTGATACACACCCTCCACAAGGCACACAACTGCTGCACCAGTAGGCCTTTCACCATTGCCCTAATCTATTGTTGAGGAGTCATCAACAAAGAGTACTTCGCCCTCTTTGGGAGCATCCTCCCGAACATTGGAACTCTTTTCTGTTTCTCCTTCGTATGATGCGCAATCATGCACTACCTCATCTGGTTACACTGGCTCAGCAAAGAATGTTGTGGGATTGACCGTGTGGCATGTTACTAGGTGAATGGAAGCAATCAATAGTATCACCTTATCCCCCGAGGCTCTCTGTGTGGTAAGGGTTGACTTAGACATTTACAAGATTTCAAAAACTTCATGCTCCAAGTATAAGGTTACCAGGCAGCCCATAGTAATGGTCGAAGACTTCTGGCTGTCAAAGGCTGCTGCCGCTAAAGCTTGCTTGCAAGGAAAATGAACCAGCATCACTGGATCGACAAGTCTGCTATAATAGCCTAACGGGCGTGACCCATAGATATTTGCTGCATGAGGACAACCGTCATCACTTGCCCATTTAAATGCGAAAACAGGAGGACATGGGAGATATGGTATTTGAGGTCTGTATACCATGCCAGATTACGATAGAGCATAGAGAGATGCCACAGATTATTTCTATTGTTAAAGCAGCATCACCACATTTGCTGTGGGATTTGGAGAAAGTACCTAGCCACTTGTGGACCAGTAATCCCCATAATGTGGGGTTATTGAAGGTCATAGGGGCAGTGCAGATAAAGTTAAAGCCAGGTGTGATATTGCCCTGAGTGAGATAATACCCCATGTCAAGGGAGGATGATGAAGGGATTTATGATACTATCAGGGCATTGTGGCAGCAAGGTATAATACAACCATCAGTGTACACATGTAACACACCCATGTATCCTGTAAAGAAAGCAAAGGGTTGTAGTTGGAGGATGGTACAAGAGTTGCATCCTTTGAATAGAATTGTTGAGGCTGAGTTCTTGGTGGTTCCAAATCCTGCTAACATTATTTGTAATATTCCCACTGGTTCAACTCACTTCACTGTGATTGATTTAGAAAATGCATGTTTCTTGGTTCCCTTGCACCCAATTCTCAATATCTCACTGCGTTTATGTAATGTGGACAGAGATTTCAGCACACAAGGTTACTGCAGGGTTATTGGGTTATTGTGAATCCCCTAGTATCTTTAATAGGGTACAGATGAATCTGGGGAATTTCCACGTGGCAAGCACAGTGATCACGTACATGAACAATTTGTTAGTATGTAGCCCTTCCTTGGGGGTAAGGGTTTGTTACCCCATGACTGTATTGGTGCCTGTGCTGGTACAGCTGGCTGTTATGCTTGGGTGTGTGCGACCCCAGGCCCTGGGTACTAAACTACCCTTGCTTGCTGTGGCTGCACAGATCCTGGGGAATATAGCATAGTTTGGGGCTGCATTTGTGACGAAGGATGCTACGCAAACCTACCTACTGATCCATTTGGGTTTGCATGGGAACCATACAAATATGGAGATCTACCCCTACAATCCCATGCTAAATGCCCCAACCTTGCAGAAGACCAACACTGACCTCCACACAGTCCTCCACACTGACCTCCAAATTGTCCACCAAACCTAGGCCTCATCCCTCCAAATCCACCACCTCCTCCTCTCTGAAAAGGTCCAATCTCCCTGCTACCTGTAGCATATCCATCTGCCCATGCATGTGCCATATTCTGTTAATACTGCCCTTGCTGACCCTGCTGTTCTTCAGTGGGGTTCGTAACCATCACCCCTTCCATAATTAGTTTAGCTAAATTATTTTGTACTAGCTTCTCTTCAGCTTTCTGAGCCTGTTCCATTGCTTCTTTCTCTTTTTCTTGCCTCCTTTTACAATGATTAACTATATGTGCCTGAATTTCAGACCAACATTTTGCTTCAATCCCCACTACTTTATTTAGATAATTCTGTACGTCTTTGGGGAGTCATATGATAGAATATTGCAACATATTATCCCATGCCTCCCCTGTTTCGGCTCACCATATTTCCTGAATTTGCTGAGTATACAAGGCAGGGTCGTCATCTACCTTCATAGTGCGAGCCATAATTGAATTTATACCTGGCGGGTCTGGGTATGAGTTTCTCAAAGCTGCCCATACTCGGATCCTACAATTTGAAAAGGGTGCACCATGATCATTAGTGTCCAGCTGCACCCCTGGATACCCTGCTTTTCTCCAAATATCATCTGCCTGCTCCCCCAAAACAGCGGCGAAAAAACGTTTCATATCCCCCACGGCCAACATTATCCCTGCTGTCTGTTTTTCCAGAGCATAAATCCACTTTCCTACTCCTGCAGTGTGCTAGGGTAGCACTTTCAATACATTATTTTGTTCCATATGTGCCCATGGTACATAATGTGCTCTTCCCAGTCCCTTCTGTAATAGCGGGAACTGCATCACCTTCACTTGTGTCTGAGCCATCCCTGTTACCTTTTTACATTTCACGACAGCCACTTGGCCGCCATGGCGCGTGTTAAGACGGATTTCTGAACTCTGACCTAGTGGACAGAGGTTCAGAAGGCCAGCCTAGTTTCTTAGTACAGGGGAACCTTCTGGACAAGCCAAACCAATCAAGGTAGCATTGGCGGTGGTCAAGACTAGGTCTCAGGTGGGGTGAGGGTGACTGAAAGACCTCAATGAGCACACAGAGTAAAGGCCACTTACGAATCACTCCCAGACAGGTGTATATATATTAAAAATACAAATACATTTATTTCAAGGCCATTGAGTTTCAACACATAAATACAATCACAGTAATACTTCTAAGCCAACACAATCCTATCAATATGCATATATACAAGCCCAATAGGGTCTAAAGGGTTAATGCACAAAATGGGTCCACAACCTAAAAAGGGAAGGACGCAGGTAGTGCAAATAGTTTGTGGGCGCTTCTGCATCAAACACAATCCTAACTGAAAGGCAGTCCAATCCCTAAAATGAGGGGAGCCTAGTGCTCAAATGTACTTACGCGGCTGGCACACGCGGTAGTGCAGATGGATGAAACAGGGTCTTTTGTAGGGGCTGTAGCAGCTCAGGAAGGTGGGTGAGGTGATGCAGAATAGGTTCCCGCTATTTGTGGAGGGTCTCCCCTTGAGATCAGAGCAGTTGGGAATAGTTCACTAGTTTACATGAGCAGTGGAAAGGAGAGGGGCCCTCAGCGGCCACTTGTGCATAAAAATTGATGGATGTGCTAGAGGCCACCAGTAAGGGTTGCAATTACTCACTGACCCCCAGTGCACTCCGGACCAAACTTCGGCAGTCGAGTCCACTTCAGTTGCATGTTCAAATGCGGCAATCTCGTGACTCTGCGGCTTTAAGCGATAAAGTTACAGCATTGATTCACAAACAGGACAGTGGCGATTTCTCCGCTCTGGGTCGATGGATAAGGACAGTTCTGCTGCAGCAGGCTTCAGGGCACAGAGGGACACAGCTGCAATGAGTTTGCAAAGTTCGTCACCACGGTTGGGGATACGGTCACCACGTGTACTCCGGTTCGGGCGCTCTCTCTTTACTCCAGACCTGGGAACGCCAAGTGTATGAAATTTGGTGAAACTGTGCCTTGAACACAGAGCTTGCGGGGTACCAAGTTTCAAGGGCCTCCTCAAAATGGTGGCGGTATCAGGGAAAAGGTTCTGTGCAAGCTGGTCAGCCCATTGGTTGGCCCAGGGACACTTCTGAAAAGGCTTGCTTGCAGGTTTTGATGAAGGTGCCGAGAATAGTTAGTCCCACTATTCCAATGGGTCGAAACATCTTCCCAGACCTTCTAGGATGACCAGATGCAGAGGGGTCCAGCAGGACGACAGCGGGTTTGGGGTGCCAAACCTTCCAGCGGGTCACCAGCGGTTCCTCGACTCTGCTTCTTAGTTTCAGGATACTTGGATCCTATCCTTTGTTTAGTGAGAACTCCATAGATCGACATGGTATGGGTGTTTGGAGTTTTCTCTTATCCAAAATCTCCTTTGCGCCAAAATGAAGAGGACCCAATGGGAGAGCTGCTCACATACAGTCATACCATACGTGGACCAATCATGGACCACTGTTGTCCCAGGCATTCACAATACACCAGACTCTCTGGCACCCAGGATGTGTATTGGAACCAGACAGTTCAGCCCACATCCTGGGAGCATACACACAAAGCATGCTGCAGAAGCCCACGAAAGCCTGGCGTTTCGTGGGAAAATGCATGCCCAAATCAGGACAGACCCAGGTCGGCTCAACCTGGGGAAGGTGAAGGGGCAATATGGCCATAGGACAGGACAATGAATCTTGGGGCATGGCCATTTTGGAGCCAGGCCACCTATTTGGGCAAAACGCGGTAACCGTGGTTTACCTGGCAGGCAGGGTTAAAAATACATGAAAAGATAAACTGACACCAGCCCTGTCCAAGGCACATCTGCACTTCTTCTAAAGAATCTTTCGAGAGTATCTAGGGCCTTTATAAATGATAGGAAGACCCAAGTGCACTGTACTGTAAGGTACATTGTGCACTTGCAACATGTTGCAGAAAAGTTGCAACATTGACAAGGACTAAGGGAAACTAAGGGCCTCATTCCGAGTTTGGAGGTAGCCATGGCCAGTGTTCCCTCTAAGCTGTGCGCATATGCGCTTACCCAGCTTCCTTTTGTGTGCCGCTCAGAAGATTTTTAGCAGCACACAGACAATTTTAACCTATTAAGAAAACATTTAATAAGGCGCAGCAATTACTTGACATTTTCTTTCTCTTAAAATAAGCAACTAGTCTTGATATTCTGCTCATTTGCATTACACTACTATGCAAGAGAGACTGTAAACACCCAAAATCCCTAACAGCAAAATACACACATAAGAGGTTAAAAACTAATATGAAATACTGGCTCCATGAACAGAAGAA
This sequence comes from Ambystoma mexicanum, assembly GCF_040938575.1. Classification (NCBI taxonomy): domain Eukaryota; kingdom Metazoa; phylum Chordata; class Amphibia; order Caudata; family Ambystomatidae; genus Ambystoma; species Ambystoma mexicanum. Next base: position 995,998,435 of record NC_090931.1, read on the forward strand.
TCTAACCAAACGTTTCCTGTACACTTTAACCTGATAATGTTCCCTCCTCACCCATGACTCCTAAGCTTGATTCTACCACATTTTTACCATATGACTCTAACTTCTGCCCCAGAACACATTAAGATGGTACCGGACAACCTTGACTCTTCCTCTCTTGGCTCTGCGAAAGATTAGAAGATGTGTACCTACATCCACTTGTTTTATGTTTGTTGTAATATGAATAATATGAATAACATTCACATGCCAGAATTTCTATTACTCATTGTGCATTACAAAAAGCATCAACCATACGATACACTCGAACGACCTGCTCTAATATCGGATACTGACTGTAGGTAAGCAGGCTACCTGGATGTATAACCTTATCCCATACTTCCTCTTCTTTGTACATATGTCACGCAAGTGTTTTGAAGCGGCCCCCTTGCAAGTTAACACATTGGCCCTCATTACAACCCCGGCGCTAAACCATGGCGCTATTAGCACCATGGTTGGTGCCGGTGTTGTAACGAGTCCGCCATGGTGGAATGGGGAAATACCGCCCCATTCCAAGGTTGGCGGGCGGTAATTCCCCATACTGCCATGGCCCTTCCCCATTTCCATTTTTGCCCCATAGGGCTCAATGGGACTGGGGAAGGCGCTAATTACGGCACCGTAAATTACGGTGCCGTAATTAGCTCCTAGGTCCCTTTGCAGGTTGGTTTTTTAATGCCTGCGAAAAGCAGGCATTAAAGTGCAACCCGCAAAGGGACCTCGTAATCAGGCGTTAAGGGTTTAACGGCGCCGACACCTTTTACGGCGCCGTTAACCCCTTAACGCCTGGGTTGTAATGAGGCCCATTATAAAACTCATATAAATTTGCCCTGTAAGGATTTTGAGAAGACAAATGTGATGCTCATTGTCTCCTACTGTTGCATTACTAACATTACCCTATACGTGGAGAACAACATTGCAATATCATTTACTTATGGGTATGGACTATGCCTGGGATGGCTTGTCCATAGTATCAGGGCACTGGATATTCAGAGACAGGGGAATGCTTTCCACACAATCTGCCTCGTTTCCAAGTGTTCAGAGTTCCTTTGGGCATAGACCTTCACACATTCTATGGTAACTCGCTGCTATACAAAAACGGTTTCATGAAGCACTGTGTAATCCTGCACAATAATATAAGGGTGGAGTATGTTGAAAACAATCTTGTATGTGTTGCAAAAGTATTGCGTACATGCAGAGTCATGACATTCTTAAAATGCACATAATATGTTGAGGCATTAAATATGCCTTGCTTGCAAAGTATTGTGGGTCTGCAAATATCCCAGTGAGTGTTTACTGCTACAATCCCTCACTTTTTACAGTGCTCTATCAACTAGTAGTGGAGGCTAGCGCCGGGGAAGGGTATGGGTGGAAGAGCACAGGTCATCACTCCTTGCGGGTGATGAACAAACCAGCACCTTTCCAAAACCCAATCAGACGTTTCGGCAGTACACTGAACGAAATGTGTTGCTTGTTTGCTAAAGGATAGGACATTCTAGTACCCGTCTAAACAAAAGCTCCTTCTTTTTCTTTCTATTATCAGTGGCTGAGGGCTTTTCAATATAACCATGTGGCCTGTGTGTATTGTCTCTAGCATCCCCCTGCATCTTATTTAACTGATAACAAAGAATTACAGAAGAGGGATCCATAGTTATAGAAGAAGGCACTCAATCAGTTGTATCTCTGGTGAATTGATGCTATTAACTTAAAAGGCATATATATGTGACTTTCTTCAGCAGGGCTCCATAATAAACCTCAGTAAGGCACTTATTTAATTTTATCTAGGCTGTGATGTGGAAGGATGGGCAAAACAATAGACTTTATTATGTGCCCTGTAATTTAACTTCCTACGTCAGGTGTATAAGCAGGTCTCTAATCAGATTTTGCTCCCTACCTGGAATCAAATGATTTTTCAGGGAGTCAAAAAGTAATTCGCTTTGCCAATAGGTATACTTTCTGCTTAATAAAAGATGTTCTTCCCCTTAGAATTCCGGTTGAGATCAAGCGTTAATATTATTAGAGGTCCTTTCTATGCCACTGCTCTACTGGTCACTAATTCGAAAAAAGATCAGTGAAACGTTGTGGGTCGAAGCAACAACATTTTCATGGTTTCTCGTTTTTGTTGGGCACATTTTGTTTTTTTAGGGAGTAAAAATGGATGGTGTATATGTCTCTTAGCTGTAAGGCTGGTTTTATCAATACCCACAGGACACGTAATGTGGATAGTAAGCAAGGGCACAGGAATTTTTTATCATCATATTCTGAGGTGCAGTTATTCTGATGCAATAATGATCCTTACACACATTATTAGAAGCATGTTCTCCTGGACCTTGAATTACTTCATTAAAGTGGCACTTGAACTCCTATCAGTATGTTTTTTGACACATTGCTTTTAATTGCCATTAATTCATTGGCAAATGTATTCTGTTAGAATTTCTTGACAGCCACATATATTTGTGTTTTGTAGTACATATTAGTGATTTTCCAGTGGCATAAAACATTTGCAAGGTACTGTGGCAGATGTTGAAGACTTGGACTGGTTGATGAGTTTTCTGTTTAATCACATATGACATTTTATTTTAGCCTTTGTGTTTGGGAAAGTGTTGTAAGATTTGTCAAGAATTGCAGTGGCTGGGAAGAGGAAATTCCTTTCCAAACTCTCTTCTGCGACAATAGTTCACTAAATACGCATGGTCACAAAGTGGATTACCTCATTAGTCAGTTGCGCACATGGAAAATAATGTGCGCACAACAGCAAACCAGTTGCGCACATAGAGAAAAATATTTAGAGGGAACATGGCTACCTCCAAGCCCGGGTCTGGGTCCGGTCTGACAGAATGGGGACTTACCGGGTCATTCCGACCTTGGAGGACCCGGTAAATCCCCATTCTGTAGACCATTCCCTATTCCCATTTGAGCCCCAAAGGGCTCAATGGGAATGGGGAAGGCACTAATTACGGGCCCACGAATAGCGGGCCTGTTATTAGCGCCCGGGTCCCTTAGCGGGACCCGCAAAGGACGTGTGGTCAGACCACACGTCCTTTGCGGGTCCCGCTAAGGGACTTCGGAATTGGGCGGTAAGGGTTTAACGGCACCGGCATCATTACCGGTGACCAATAACCCTTACTGCCCAACTCAGAATGAAGCCCTAAGTCTCCTAGTACTGACTGTCTTTAAGGGCATGTCAGTTTCCCCATAACAAAGTGAGCAAAAAGCCCAGGTGAGTGCAGCAGAAGGCTGTGTTCCTCTGGTAAATTCAGACTATGGTGTTTAAACAAACCAAAAAGTTGGGGGTACACAACTTGAGGGACAATTACACATGAAATCTAAATCTTTCCTAACAGCGCATCCTAAACTGCGATCCCCATGGTGTAATCTCCCTCGTACCTCTTGGTGCTTCCCCCTGTTCCTCATCTGTTACTCATCTTCCTCTTCTACTTCTGCTTCCTTTTCGTTATTCACTGAATCAAAGCCTACACATAGCCATTCCATGTAGTTGAACTCCAGGTATCCCATCTAGACCAAGACCTTCCTTGTCTGGGTTCTCGTTGACATCTCTAATAACCATGCTATCAATTTTAAAAATAATCTGTCCTGCTCTCCACTTATCTATACCTATCTCTGTACTCTGCTCTTTGCTTTCTCCCTGTTTCGCTCTTGCTAACTGCTCCTCCACTCTTTGCAACTCTTCTTCTAAACCCCTAGGTGCTTGCTTTTCTACCTCTGTACTTAATCGTTCCCTTGTTCTAACGGTTGGAGTTGGCGGTTCCCACGTAGCCTCTACGGAGGCAGAATATTCGGGATTGGTATATGCCATAATGAGCTGTAAAGGGAAACAATGATAGGAGGGGGGTTGGAGTTTCTGGGTACATATCCATCTGCCTTACTGACATAATCTTATCCTCAGGGGCTTTTCCTTCATCCCCAAACATTTTCCACAGCTCAAGAATGCTGTGCCTATTCTCAGATTTCTTCCCCTTGTATTTCGCCAGCAAATAGGTGCACTTTTTTCCCTATATACCCCTGTCATATATGGCCTCTCCGGGCCAAGATTTTATCATCCTGCCTTTTAGTTCCCCGAACCCACTCACAGTGCTAGTTCAGGATTTTTCCTTTATACCATGGGAGTGACTGACACATATATTATTATGGAAATCTGCATACTCATTTCCAATTCCTACCTTGTTTTTAACCAAAGAAAATTTGATTTTCACAGAGGCCGATCATGCAGCACCCCAATAAATACTATAACCCCTTCAACAAACCCCCTCACCTTTTTACCCCTCAATAATCACTCACCTCATCTTCGTTCACACCTCAATCACCTCACTCTGGGCTCACACTGGCCCAAACTAAGCTCTCCTACATATAAGACAAATAGGACATCAATATTAAAAAACACAATGGGCCTCATTACAACTATTGCGGAATACGTTTAACGGCGCCGGTAATGGTGACGGCGCCGTTAAGCGCATTCCGCAATATTATGAGGTTCCCTCGGGGGACCCGCTCTGGACGTCTGGTTTTACTGGTCTGGTTTTCTGGTTTTACCAGACGTCCAGAGCGGGTCCCGCAAGGGGACCACGAAGCTAACAACGGGCCGGTCCTAATCGGCCCGTTGTTAACTCCCGCACCCATTCCCATTGAGCCCTATGGGGGTTCAAATGGGAATGGGGAAGGTCTGGGCCCGGGTTCCCTGAAGGAGGAATTACCAGACCCTCCAAACTCGGTATGGGCTGGTAATTCCCCATTCAGGGAACACGGACACGGTTTTGGAGGCAGCCTTAGTAAGGGCATGGCTACCTCCAAAGTCGTAATGAGGCCCAATAACTTATACTATGGTTCATTATCACCTCTCCTTTACTCAAGACAAAGGAGTGTACCTCTGCACACACCCCTTTTTATAGGGACGGGTAAGTACTGCGCATCTTCCATATAATGGACTGCAACTACAGTGCTTTCGACTACAATGCTGTCTTTCCTCGACTATGAGGAGATCCATCTTCAATACTTGACTGCCAATTAGAAAAGAAAATAATAAATAAAGTAATAATGGAAAAAAGGACTTGCAACATATAACAATTCACAATTCCATTTGTTTCAGCCACACTCACAATTACCTTTCTCACTCTTATTCATTTACCTTTCTGACTCGATTTAACTTCAATGACCTCTCCCACTCCATATATATCTGTGCATTTATAGCATGCTTAATACCAGGAGTGGTTTCTAAGCACGGGATCGGTATTCAGACTTGCTTCTAAGACTAACGTGTTGCCCCTGAGCTATCCTGCCTTCCGCCTCAATGACCTCTCTGACACCATTCAACCTCACACATCTCCATAACCCCAAATAATGACATTTCCCTCTCGGCCCTCGGTTGTCCTGCAAAATGCACTCACCTAATATGTGTCCTCCGGAGCTCTCTGAAGCTGCGTCCATTCCAATGGCCTGCACAGCTGGGCCCCAGCACCATGCCCCAGAAAACAGGAAGGCCGTTAGACAACACAGCGCTTGCAAGCAAGGAAAACCGTAGCGTCTCAGAGGGATTGGAGATCACGTTGGGTCACAAAATGTAGAAGGGCAGACCCAAACCCTGATAAGATAAAACTCAAAAAGGGAGTAAATGCACATTGCCAGAAAAGCAAATGTATTACATGAAAACAGCCAGGGGCAGACAAGGGGGGTTAGTCAGAAAATCAAGGTAAGCCCTCTTGGGCTATTGAAACTGCAAAAGGTGTGCATTCACAAATCGGATGGATCTTAATCCAAATTGCAGGGATGAGCTTCAATTGTCTGTTGCACCATTGCGTTATCTCCTGGAACCCCCAAGCAGTTTGATGCCCATCAACAGCTGCCGAAGCTGATATTTCGCCCTTTGTTGGTTAAAGCCGAAACACTTTCCAAAATGGCCGCCGCCATGTTAACACTGGAGTGTTAACACTCTGCGGCCTGTTGCTGCATTGATTGGACAGCATTCGCTTTTAGCTGCCCAATCAGGGAGCCGTAAAGCGAACGTTGGCCCCCACCTAAGGCCCACGCTCTGGCCCCTGTCTGTGCCAGTCTGTGATGAACAGGGCACCACTGAGGCACAATTAAATCGCAAGTAAGGTCCCGTCTAGTACTGTGCTATCCTTAGAGAACCTTTGCTAACCTCTCCCCTTGGCACTTATCGATATTCAAACCCTACTCGAATACTTGCAAGGCAGTGTTGCATCTGCTCCCATTTCGCCTCTACATTACGGCAAATTTATATCTCACGCCTACGATCTAGCCCCCTCTGTATTGCTGACCCTCTGGACGTCTATTGAAGTGCATCGCCCTTATTGGAACTGACATTAATGCGCCTCCCTGCATTATGAACTTGGTGTACCTAATCTAACCTGTCCGGCAAAACCGCCTGCATGCGGCTCAGTACACACAATAGTTGCTGAACCCACATAATCATCAGTGCACGCTACACTGCACCACATTTTTAGCTTTGGCCAGCCACTGAACAGAACCTGATTAGCAGCTCCACACTTACTGACCAGTCATGCCTGCCATTCCTCACTCTTGTACCACGTCATTGGCATGCCTAGCTACTGTATGTTAAATGCAGAAACTTGTCGCCTATATAAAATGCTCTACCACTGCTGTTTCATAACTGGCACACCTACCCACTACTATGATCAGACACTAAGGTCTCTATGTGTCTGATTCCTGTGTACTATGCCTAGATTCTGTGCCCATGCCCAGTTATTGTGCTATGTTTAACTCTCTGCGCTCTATGCCCAGATACTGTGCCCATGCTTTGATTTCTGTGCCCTATGCCCAGTTACTGTGCCAACTTTATATTCAAGGGTCGATGGCTGCAATGCAGAAGGCCCCTGCGTTGGGGGGGCCTCAGACACGTCATAAGACTTTGTTACAGCGTTGGATGCTTAATCCATGGACTCCCCTGCCAAACAATGCAGCGGTCGGCCAGAAGTCACAAGGTAAGTCCGCTACTTGCCTGAAGGAGACCCCCCGGCGCTTCCGGATTCTTCGGCAGCGCCTGTCCAATTGATACAAACAACTGCACAGGTCCATCATGACGTTGCCTCTCTGGTTGATAGCTGTGCGGTCAATGCTATTGATTCAGCGGCATCCGCAGGCACTAGTCTGGACCACAATAGGCTCAGCGCGACTACACATAAGCCCTTGTTAAAACCACTAACTATGCTTTCTCTTGCTGACCTTGCGCCGATGCCACTCCCGCTGCTGAAGTCGCCGTCAACGGAGCACGTGCTATCAAAAGTGGCTCCAGCCACGCATTTTCATCCTCTCAAAATGTTTTCGCCATTTGATTTGACGGATGCAGAAATAATAAGTGCGATTTCTGCTACACAGGATAAGCTCAATGTAAATGAGAGCCCGTTGGTTCGAGCGCACACTTCAACTACGCAATTCAAGACTACTGGACGCGCTGTCCTTCCGATGCAGAAGATCACCAACTCCATGGGAGGCCTTTCTTCGACTGACTCTGTCCCTAGTGCTGTAAGCACTGGAGTTTTCAGTGTCCCTAGTGAACATCAGGAAAGTGGAACGGCCTCGTTGGAGCAATCTGGTGCGTCTCCAGAAAGTTTAGTGTCATGCCTAATAAACAAAGAAGGTGTCGGTCACTCTGGACTCATGCTCAATGCCCCTATAATTTCACAAAAGTCAACTCTGACGACACGGGCTGGTAGTGCCCTGAGCAAAGCCCCTGAAGGGCTAAAAATGACCGATGTAGACTTGAAACTAACGTCTTCTAGCGATTCTTGCACTACTTCAATACAGTCTCCTAAGGATAAGCTTGCTCGCGCTATCGCCCAAAACAAGATAGCACAAGATACTTCTTTGCTGCAGCTTTCGATCAATGACCGTCTGAAATGCAGTGCCAGTCCGTCTTGCCCGCCGCAGAAAAAGCAGGTGCTTTTGTCTCCCATCATGTCAGCGCCGCCATCACCAAAATCACGACTGGAACTCTCTGGAGCGCAGGACCAAGGGTTAGCTCATCATTCTCTAGGCATGGTGAACTTATCTGAAGGCAATAGCTACACAAAAAGGCACAACGCAATTGATATCCTGCTAAAAAAGAATGCCCCATCAATAGCGCCAGTCACCCCTGCATTAAGCACAACTTCTGTGAATGAGTCCCTACTTATTCAAAGTCCGGGTAAAGACTCTCTGAAAACACCGACCTCAAAAATAAACTTGTCTGCAGGTGCAGCCATTCAACTACACAATAACGTTCTTGCTGCATCATCTCAGGCGATGATTCCGTTCGTAAAGCTCTATGAGACTTTAAACGAGAAAATAAGAGACCAAGATGCTCTCATTCTGAATCTTTCGGCGAAATTGGATCAAATAGAGTCTTTCACCAAGCTCATCCAACTCGATGTTCAAGCTGGTAAAGACCTAAGTTCATTCTGGCAATCTCGTCTTAATGATCTAGTGACCCTGCAACAAGAGCGACATGACTTACAGCTAAAATGTCTTTTAGAGGTGCTGTCCGAATTAGTACCTCTGTTCAAGTCAGGTCATAGTCCTAACCAGCCCAAATCTGATGTACAATGTTTCGCCCCATCACAAAATTTTGAGCAGGGGTCCAGGACGACGATGCATACTACTGAACACCTGGACGCAACAACAGGCCAAACGGTTGGTGCAATACAACAATCGTCGAGCTGTCACAGCGTCAAACCATCGTCTGTGGTCTGTGATGCTAATTCATCTGATTGCGTCCTCTTACATGTCTCCTCTGACATAAGCATGCCAATAGGGGCTGCAATGGTGCCCTCAGCTGATGCTACTCAGGCGCACAAAGCAACAACACAAGCTCTTTCTCGGGATAGTGCGCCGTCCACATTTGGCATCTTTGTAGGCACGGCAAAATCTTTTGCACCGAATGGTATTGCCAAGTTGAAGGAGAAAGTGAAGCCCACCAAAGCGACATCTACAACCAAGAAAACAAAACTAGCAACTCATGCTGTAACAAAGAGCTTTATAAGAAACTTGTCGACTCCACCAAGGCCGGGGCTGTTCAAGCGCCCATCGAATGGAGCAAAGGTGCCCCCCTCAGCACAGCATCATGCACCGTCTCTATCATTGAACCATGGTGTCAAGCGTAGACGTTTAAATTCGAGTGACAGCACTTTAGCCAGTATGGTGGCAGCTGACGTTCATGATTTGTGCGACATTTCTATATATTCCCATCGTAGCGACGAGGAGTCATTGCAACACTCTATTGAAGACCAGCCACCGGATATATATCTGCCTATGAAATCTGACAACACTAGACTAAGCTGCCCGCCCTCAGAGTGGCAAGTAGTCCAAGGTCGCCGTGCCTCCACTATGAAAAAGGAAGTTCTGTCCTCAAAGGTTATTTCTTCAAAACTGAACCCAAAATTCACAACTAATCAACGTAGCAAACAGCGCTGCTCCCCACCGAGGTCACAGGACCAGCTGCAGCACCGCACAAAGGATAACAGATCTAAATTGAGACTGCAAAACATACTCACGGATGATAATGATCTGAATCTCAACCGTGCAAATGTTCTGCGGTTATTTAAGCACATTCCACCTCTTCGACTGATTCAATCAGATGATATTAAAATAGTCGAGTATGTGACAGAAAGCGCCTCTGATGCGGTGCTCCTTCATATTGATGCCGCTGGGGTACGTAACACTCTTCTCAAGGCAGCTGAAGACTTTCTGCTATTCGGCTTTGACATCTCAGTTGAACCAGACGTGGTCAGGAGAAGCTCAAATCCGGTGCAGACAATTTATGGCTCAAAATCGAAAAAACAAACAGTTGTGACATCTGGTCGCCACAGTATGACTTCTGAAATACGTCAAGGAGACTCTCGTCGGTCCGAGAAACAGCTGGGGCATCAGAGACAGCCGAAGCAGGAATAGCCATGATTGGATTCGCAGGAATCAATCTGCTCGATCCTGTCATGGAATACTCATGGCTCTCAACATTTGTTTCAGGACTTTGACATTCCATTGGACGATGTGTTTGTAATTTGTCTGCAGGAGACTTGGTTAGTTGATGCGCCAATTAGAGATGGTTTCAATATTTTTATCAATCCTGCAATACAAAATACTCAGGGCCGACCCTCGGCAGGACTCTTGACAATGGTTCGAATCTCACGAGTATGGTCTACTCCTAGTTGTCTTAATCCTAATCCCTACGTCCAAAGTTTAATTATGCAAGCATGTTCAGATTCTCTAAACACAGTTGCAACTCTGTTGATCATAAATTGTTACTGGAATCCGGCCAAAATAAATGTTACAGAGTTTACCACAGCAATCAGCTGTTTAATGGAAGAGGCAGCCATGCAACACAATAACTTGAGCATTATATGCTGTGGTGACCTCAATGGCTCGTGGTTTAAATACGATCTCCCCAATCAAGCTTATAGCCAGATTCCATATGTAGAGTTAGGCGAGAAAGAACAACGTTGGTCAGATATTATGGAGACGTTTGACTGCGTTTTGTTGAACGGCAATGTGCGTGGCGATATTCCAGCTCAGGCCACTTGGCATTGTGAATCCACGCACAGTATAATCGATTATTTCTGGGTGTCTAGTAACCTGGGGTCAAAGATTCTGACACTGCAATCACTGACAATGACTAAGAGCGATCATTCGCTGTTGAAAGTGAAATGTCTTCTGGCGGTGTCTGATATTTTGTCCCCATACCCAGCAGCAGTTGAAGTAAACATGGGTGGAAATCGATTGAGACTGAGCGCAAATGAGATCTGTGCCCTAACAGCTAATCTAAGTGATTTGACTGACGCTGTGGAATACACTCCACTGCTACAGAATCATATCACCTTGATCAAAGACAGCGCTCAGCAACATAAGCTGCACACCCACCCTTTTAGTAAATTGCTGGATGATAAAAAGAAAGTTTTAAGAAAAGATGTCCGCAAAATAAAAATGCAAAAAAATGTATCACCTAAGACAAAGTTGGAGAATGTGAAGGCCAGACGAGCTATTTATAGAAACTGGTTGAAATCCCACAAAGCGATTGTAGAACAGGATTCTGCCGAGCTTATGATGAAACTGATGGTTACTAAGAACACACGCGACATCTGGCGAATAATAAATAAGGGCCCCTTCAGCGGTTCCATTTCTACGCAGAACACAATTTCTGGGGATACCTGGTGTAAACACTTTAGGTCAGTGTTCAATAGCCAGCTGAAGGTTCCTAAATGGAAATCAGTGGCTAGATTGGGTTCCTGGGATGTCCAGATGTCGCTGTCAGACATCATTGACGCTATTAAGGCACTAAAAAATTCTCGTGCTGCTGGTCCGGATATGATAAGTAATGTCAGACTAAAAAAAAATCCAGAGATCTGGGCACCTTTCATTGAGTGTTTGTTTCACAAAATCGCAAAATCCAAGTGCTTGCCTAAATCATGGCTAACAGCAATCGTAATTCCAATCCATAAGAAAGGCTGTTGGGACGCACCTGAAAATTATCGTCCCATTGCCCTATTGGACACGATTGGAAAACTCTTTGGTTCCAATTTGAGATGTAAATTGGTGAGTTGGGCTAAAAAGGCGGGAATCCTTGACATCCGGCAAACTGGATTTTCAAAGGGTACAGGTGTGGAAGTCAACCTTTCGATTTTGACAGCTTTGAAATATCATGCACTACAGAGTAAAACCAAATTGCATTTAGCCTTTATAGACATGAGGCAAGCTTTTGATGGAGTCAACCGGCAGATGCTATGGGCCAAACTAATGAAATGGAAATGTCCTATGGCCCTTCTCAACCCAATAATGGCACTACATACGGAGACCTCTTTTAGAGTACGCCTTAACAAACAAGGCATATTATCTGACAGCATTCCAACGACAAGGGGTGTCAAGCAAGGCTGCCCATTGGCTGCGGATTTGTTCAAACTATTTTTGGCAGATCTCCCATTATTCTTGGAGCAAGCACACTGTTTCCCTCCACGTCTAAACGGAACTCCAGTTCGGTATATTGCGTATGCTGACGATCTCGTTCTGATCGATAGAACACAAATCGGCCTTCAACGTCTGCTAAGTTGCCTGCATGAATATATAGTTGCAAATGAATTGGCCATTAACACAGATAAAACTAAAATTGTGTCGATTGATTCGTTAACGAGTAGAAGAGATCGTGCATTCAAATGGGCGGTAGGTGGTCAACAGTTAATGTCCGTTAATTCGATTCGCTATCTAGGCATCGAATTTAACAGTTCAATCGGGGAAGTCCAATGGCTAAATGCGTTGAAACTGAAAGCAGTAAGACTGGCACTTCAAGCAGCCCCGATTAATAAAAACTTTGGTAAATTTTCATTATCCCCGGTGATAATGTTTTACTGTCAAAAGGTTGTTCCTATTTTAACGTTTGGTGCAGAAGCGGGATGGAACATCAGTGAACAAAATTGGAATACTGTGGAGGGTCTTTTTTGGAAACGGGTTTTTAACCTCCCAAATTGTATTCCAATTATTGCAATACGCCACGAACTTTCGTTAAATTCTCTTTTTTCAAATGTGGTTTGGAAGTCCATCTCACTTTGGTGCAAGATGAGAGAAGTGGGTGGTGCGCCAGCATATAGAATATTTACCGCCTCTGATGATTCGAAAATTAGTAACCTGTTGGCACGATGGAGCTCAAGAGTGCAAGAGTGGATTGCAGCAGCTGACATTAATAATTTCGACCTGTTCTCACGCCCAAAAGTGGCAAAAAGAAAATTTGAATCGTGGGCATGGATCATAAATGTGGAAAGATACTCAAATCTTGATCTCTCCAATAAGTTAGGTAATGCTCAAAAAAAATTAAACTGTCAACAACCTTACCTCCTGCAGTGCTACAATCGCCATTATCGGGAACAATTTCTTCGTTTCCGCTTAAATACGTTGAATACGAAAGAAATTCTTTTCCAAAGAAGGCAGCCTGCTATAAACAACAATCTATGCCAATTCTGTGAGGAATCGGTCGAATCATTGAAACACCTGATTATAAGCTGTCCAGCAATTGTTAACTTACGTTCTGTCCACCTAGGCGAATATGCCCCGCTAAATGATGATATGATCACCTGGTGGTGCCTGATATCCTCAGGCCAAAACATTAAACATGTTTGTGCGATTGTAAATTTGATGAACGCTCTCTTGAGATGTCCCCCGTAATCAGGAGCGGTGCTAGGTTGATGCTCGAAGTGTGTAACTGTTTAACTGATAAGTCGAATGTTTAATTGACTTTGTCTGTCTGTTTGCTTGACTATGAAGTGTCTTATATGTTACGATGTTGCGTAGAAGAACTTTGTGGAAAGCATAATAAGACATAATGATGATGTTGATAACAATGATATGTATTGGATGTTTAGACGATTTGAAACAAAAGTTCTCCTTTCTTTTCTTCTTTCCATCTTGGTGTTGGAAAGAGAAAGGAGAAAAACTGTAGTTTTTCAATAAAAAATAAAATAAAAAAATGACATTGAAAATTGCACTCACGCACACCTGCACCCTTACCCTCCACATTTTCTACAGACCCCCAGGCCGAATATCTTCCTTTGAAGATGACATCACTTCACTCTTAGCCTCCAATACAAAACCGCTCTCGAAAATAATCATTCTGGGCGACTTCACCCTAGACCTGAATGACCCCCTCGACACTCAAGCGTGCCTCATTGCCAATTCAATGACTGCCCAAGGTTTCACACACACTGTAACTCCCTCCCGACTCATGAAAAAGGATGCACCTTAGATTGGCTTGCTGACAACAGTTGTGTCACTGACATACTAGCAAACATGCTTTGTCACTGGTCGGACCACAATATCATCCTCTTCCCTACTGCTATAATTACTAAACCTGCCAAACCTATCCTTCTCACTTCATCATTGCCGTCGAGAAGCCAAAAAAACATCAACCGAGAAAACATGCTACCCCTTCTGCTGCCAATAACTAACTCTCCCCATCCCCACGAGGACTCTACTTCACTAGTGATCCTCTACAATAAAACGATTCTAGTAGCCATTGACAAAGTAGCTCCATTAAGCACTAGGAAAGTGAAACCAATAGCGCATGCCAACTCCTGGTTCACAACAGACTTAAAAACTATACGTGCGGCCAAAAGGTCAGCTGAGTTTCACTGGGAAAAAATACCTTCAACTGCAAATAAGGGCCACTTCCATGCCCTAGTCAATGAATATAAGGAAGCAACCATTAAAGCTAAAGGGGACTCTAACAACTAGAGAGCTGAGAATGCCCAATCCAGCTCTAGAGAACTGTTCGACCTACCCCTGACCTTTGTATTAAGGACCTGCAATGGTGCTCCAAAGTCCAAAATGCCCTGGCAGACAAAATCACTCTCCTAAGGAACAGAATTGAAGGCCAGAAAACTAAACTTAACCATGACTCTGCCGCAGTGGATGCCCCCACCACAGGATTGCAAGTCGTACACAAATTTGCCTTCACACCATTGATCACAATAGAAACTATTAAAATCATCAAAGGTCTAAAGCCATCAAGAAGTAAAGGTGACACCTGCCCTGCCACATTCATTAAAGAATGCGCCAATGAGCTGGCACCCTTCCTCAGCAAACTTATCAACAGTTAATTTGCGCCTAGCATAGTACCTGATGACTTAAAAGAAGATTGGGTACTACTGTTGCTAAAAAGAACTATGTTGGATCTGAACATTCCAACTAATTTTTGACCATTTACCACAGTGCCATTTCCATTAAAAATCCTATACCGTGTAGCCTACCTACAGATTAAAAAATTCTTGGAATCCAACAATCTTCTCGGCCTTACACAGTCTTGCTTCCGCCTGGCCATGGAACGGAAACAGCACTTCTGGATCTTAAAACACAAATGGACCATATCAAGGACAAAGGGGACCTCTGCATCCTCCTTCTGCTTGACTTATCCGCAGCATTTGATCGGTCAACCACAAACTCCAATGCCACCATCTAGCAATAGCTGCTCATTTCTCCCCTGAAGCTATAAAATGGATTGAATAATTTCTTCCAATCCTACTATGAGGGTCTTCTCTGCTTCTTCAGCAGCCACCCCAGCTCTACTCTCATGTGGCGTACCCCCAGGCTTATGTGCGTCGCCACATTATATAATGTATTCACCAAGCATCTCTTCGACAAATTAGACAAACTAGGTGTCATGTATACAAAATATGCGGATGACACCCAAATACTTTTACCTATCACAGGCTCCTGCGACACTGACTCAAACACTCCCAACAAAATGTACTTCACCATCGAGGCCTGGATGGTGCAAAATGAGCTATGTCTCAATGATGAAAAGACTGAATTACTCATCATTAGGAGCAAATACAAATGAAATAAGTTACCACAACACTATAAATCCTTCAACATTGAAGGCAATACTATCACTTTTGCCAATGAGATAAAAACACTTGGTGTGTACATTGACAACACTTACCTTAACAAGACAGGTTAACTCCATTGCCTCTTCTGCAGCATACACCTGTCATGATGCCTACCCCCGGGGACCCAGACCAAGTCCAGCAACCCCGGAAGCAGGCATCAAGTTATTCCAAGCAAGCCCAACAACCCCTGCTAGGGGCTATTTGGGTGCAGTCCTGGCGTCTATGGCGCCAGGCTCATATGGAGAGTCAGTTCTGGCACCATAGGCGCCAGGCTCATAGATTAAAACTTACCTGATGCAGACCATGCTGCAAACTTACCTGATGCAGACCATGCTGCAAGAGCTCCAAGCCAAAAGAGGCTTGGAAGGGACTACTTTACATAGGGACTATTTTTTACTCGGGTGGGGCTGGGGAGGAATACTTACCTGGGACTACTTTGGAGGCTATTTAAACCACGCCCGAAGAGCAGCAAGCGCTTCGCGTTATTCTGCAACCAGCGGCGTAACGCTCACCGTGCCTGCAAGTCTGAATCCAGTCTTCTGCCAAGCCCGCCTCGAGTCTGGAGCTCCTAGAAAAAGGGAGAAAGAAGGAGAAAAGGTTAGTACAAGAGCAATACCTTTGATCCTTACCTGAATTCCCGATCCATCGCGCCTTTGAGCTGGAAGAAAGAAGTTATTTTATGCGCGTTGCCTTGCCTGCTGCAGAGCCGCGCTGAACTCACCGGCCTTCACAGCATCTTCACATTCCACTGCATCCTTCTGCATGTTCCCGCTGCACTCCGGCACCTAAGGGGAAGACAAGATCAGCAAGGTGAGCCAAGGGAATACACAGAGGTAATATTAGTTACCCCCCATAGACTTACCTGATTTTACCACCGGGGGTACTATTCATCTTCACGCGTCGGTGCAGCTTCCACTGCATCCTCGCCGAACCCCGGCCCCTAAGGGGAAACAAAAGGACAGCAAGGTGAAACAAAGGGACAAACAAGGGGAAACCTCCTCACCACAATAGACTTACCTGATTTTACCGCCAGAGGCATTATTCCCCGAGACTTCATACTTTCTCTCAGCGCCTGAATAAGGGAGAAAGCAACAGGTTACATATTGACATTATTTTATCGAACTGTGTTGGATAATACAAATCCTTACCTGAATATTACCGGTTGCCACGAGGAACTCTTCGCTAGGGTCAAGCTGCAAATTGCAAGGAATCGGACAAGAGTGAAAGCCAGACATTTGAACTTTTACGAACTACATACTTACGGCGTCTTGCCGGGAATCTCAGAGTCAATATTGTTCTGGAACTCACCAATTCCTTCGAGCCAGTGAAGCAACTGATTATCTACGCGCCCCTGCGCTCAATGCAGGATGGAGAGCTCATCTTTCCAAACCATCAGGTGAGACTATAAGAGGGGACATCAAATGTGATCAGTGGGGAGAATAGCGGGAGTGGGGGAGGGTTAACGCTCAACTCCACGGGTGGTTAATTCCCTTTCTCCATTTGCAGAAGAATATTCCTACGGGCCAAGCAATCGAAGCTAGGTGGGCCAGTCCAGTCCGTCATCTCGGCACTAGGCGTCACATTGGTGGAGACCGCAGCTGTCCAGTTCAGATCGACGCCCCTGTGGGAGCCAGGTGAGCGTAACAGAACGCGAAGCCTACCCACAAATTCCCACCCGGGCGTTATGGATACGTCAGAAACTGACCAATTGGCCCAATTACTAGGGGAACTGAGTGCTGAAGCGCATTCCGCCCGTCAAGAAACCAATGCTCTTAGGAGAGAACTGATTTTGTCAATGGAGCAAACTGATGACCTTGCTAGGCAACTACTGCAAAGCCAGGATGGAAAAGCACCCCTACCAGGTCCCGGGGGAAATCCAGCTCCTGAGTCATCGAGTAACCCTGTGCAAATAAACCAACCAGGAAATATTCCATTAGCTCTGCCCGAACGCTTTGCAGGAGATCCCAAAAGATTCGCTGTGTTTATGAACCAATGCCGCTTGCACTTTTTATGCAGACCTGGAGCCTTCCCAAACGATCAAGCCAAGGTAGCCTTTGTATTGTCATATCTCAGCGGCAGTGCAGCTGATTGGTCAATTCCACTAGTTACTCAGGATGACCCAATTCTTCGGGATTTTCAGGGCTTCCAAATGAGCATGGAAAGACTATTTGCCCGGCACTCCCAAGGACAGGCCCTGGATAACAAACTTTTGTCCCTACGACAGGGTAACCAGGACCTTCTATCCTACATCGCGACCTTTAATAGGTTGATAGTGGAAACTGGATGGCCTGAGGTAAAACGAATCACGTTATTTCATCGAGGGCTTCGAGGAGAACTCAAGGATGTCTTGGCTCAAGTCGTGAACGCACCTCAAGACTGCGCTGAATATATAGACTTAGTGGTCCAGTTAGATCACAGACTTCAGAACAGAAAGGCTGATCAAGCCAAGTTTGAGAATCGGGTATTGGTCAAAACCCACGCTAATCCCAAAGGAGCAGATGCTTCAGAACCCATGCAAATCGGAGGGGATAAAGGACCCTTAACGCAGAAGGAAAGAGAAAGGAGATGGCAAATGCAATTGTGTCTATATTGTGGAACTTCTGGGCATTTTCTACAGGATTGCCCTGTAAAACCACCCAAAAAGGTGGTAGGAGCTGCTGATAAAAGCCATATGGAGTCAGACTCGGGAAACGACCACACCCGACAAGCGTAGAGGTCCGCTTGCCGAGCTTGAAGAAGGATACTCAGACCTCGCATTTCATCATACCAATGGTCCTCATAGATCCAAGGCAGCCATCGTGTATGCACGCAGTAAGGGCATACATTGATAGCGGGGCCATAGGAAACTATGTGGACTACGAATTGGCTTCCAGGATGAATCTACCTCTCTGCCGAAAAACCACCTCAGATGTCATCACCACAGTCGATGGAACTGAAATTGCCTCTGGGCCTGTAACTCATTCCACTGCAGAGATGACACTATTGGGTCAGGATGGGCATCGAGAGACTATTGTGTTTGATCTAATTAAAGCCCCACAGTTCCAAATAATACTGGGGATACGTTGGTTGGAAACACATAATCCTTGTATTGATTGGCGAGAGAAGAGAATAACCTTCCCGGATTGTGCACAAACCTGTTACCCAAAGAAAAATCTGAACGCAGGCCTGGCCACAGTAACCACAGCAGTCGTGCAACTACCTCCAGAATACCAAGAATTCCAGGATGTCTTCCAAAAAGAACAGGCAAGCACCTTACCACCTCACAGATCATACAATTGTCAAATCGATCTCATACCCGGTGCACAACCCCCTTGTAGCAGGATCTACGCCCTTACGGAACCTGAGAACCTTCACCTACGACAATACTTAGACCAGTACCTTGCTAATGTCTTCATTCGCCCATCCAAGTCCCCTGCATCTTCAGCTTTGTTCTTCGTGCCCAAAAAGGAAGGTGACCTCAGAACGTGCATAGACTACCGCGCATTGAACCAGATAACTGTTAAGAACCGATACCCATTGCCTCTGATCCTTGAACTACTAGACCAAGTGAAGGACGCTTGCATATACACTAAGTTAGGTTTCCGGGGGGCATACCATCTGGTACATGTAAAAGAGGGCGACAAATGGAAGACTGCTTTTCGCACTAAGTATGTGTTATTCGAATACCAGGTGATGCCTTTCGGGTTGTGCAATGCACCAGCAGCCTTCCAATACTTCATGAACGATGTCCTTCGTGAACTCATTGACATTTGTGTTGTTGTATATATCGATGATATTCTAGTATACTCCTCTTCAGAATCTGACCATGTGAAGCACGTCCAAGCAGTCCTAGAGAAATTGCGCCAGCACAAACTATATGCAAAACTGGAAAATGCATTTTTCATGCCACAGAAGTTGAATTCCTTGGGTTTATCCTGACCCCAAGAGGAGTCCGAATGGACTCACGAAAGATGGACACAATCCTTAAGTGGCCATCACCAAGTTCAGTTAAAGGAGTACAAAGCATGCTCGGCTTTGCCAAATTCTACCGGAGATTCATCCCGGATTTTTCACATGTTGTACATCCCATCACGGAACTCTTGCGAAAAAATAAACGCTTTATGTGGACTGAAGAATCTGAAAATGCCTTCCAAGAGCTGAAAGCGAAATTCACGTCTGCACCTGTATTAAAGCACCCGCGCCCTGAACTTCCATACATAGTGGAAACTGATGCATCCAGTCTAGCCATGGGAGCTGTCCTGTCTCAAAAGGACCCTGAAACTGGCCAGCTTCACCCAGTAGCATTTTGGTCCAGAAAGTTCTCGGCACCCGAGTTAAACTATGCGGTAACCGACAAGGAGTTATTAGCCATTAAATCCGCCTTCAAGGCTTGGCAGCACTATGTTCTCTGTGCCAGGCATACCATTACTGTGATCACCTATCACCGGAACTTACAGTATTTAAAGACAGCCAAGGCCCAATCGTCACGCCAACTCCGATAGGCATTGTTCTTTGCCGAGTTCGATTTCGTGATAACTTATCGACCAGGTTGTAAGAATGGTAAAGCAGACGCCTTATCCCGAATAGGGATGGGAGAGGTAGAAGTGAACCCAGTACCTATAATTTCCGTACAAAGGATTCTTGGCATGACTACTCTACAGACACTAGAGGACATTCAGGTAAAGATCCAGCAACTCTTTGATCCTACAGCCCTGCAGGACTGGGTAAAGAAAGGCCCGGACTACTCTGTCACCAATGACCTGCCTTATTACCAAGGGTGGCTATTTCTGCCACACAAGGAACTACAAGAGCTAGTCATTTCCCGTTATCATGATACCCTAATGGAGGGGCACCCATGTATTGCAAAAACTGAAGCTAAAATTAAGAGACCATTCTGGTGGCCCACCTGGCAAAAGGATATTAAATCATTTGTGATGTTTTATGGCATTTGCGCCCAAAACAAAAGTCAAAAGAAAAAACCAGCTGGACTCTTACAACCTTTAGACATTCCGCCTTCACCATGGCACACCTTATCGTTAGACTTTATTACTGATCTACCCCCATGCAATGGATTTAACACCATTCTAGTTATTGTGGATCTTTTTTCCAAGATGGCCCACTTTATTCCTTTAAAGGGATTACCTTCAGCTTCAATCCTGGGCAAGGAATTCCTCGAAAACATTGTTCGCATACACGGATTTCCATCTGTATTGGTCTCTGACTGGGGCAGTCAATTCATTTCACATTTTTGGAAAAAATGTTGTCAATTGGCGCAAATCGATGTGAGGTTATCGACCAGTCACCACCCCCAAACCGATGGTCAAACGGAGAGGACCAACCAGACTCTTGAACAATACCTGCGTTGTATGTTACATCAGACTGAGAGTAATTGGAAAGACATTCTTTGGATCGCCAAATATGCATACAATAATTCAGTACATTCTGGAACTGGACAAAACCCCTTTTATACCTTATATGGGCACCATCCTCAAACCTCAGACCTTGACTCACCCCAACACTTAGAAATGCCCGCAGTGGACCATCTGCACGCTACGATTACACAAGCCTTTAAGGAAGCAACTGCACATTTAAAACAGGTGAAAGAAAAATACAAGAAAGATGCTGATCGGCATAGTAGTGATACTCCACAATACCAGATAGGGGACCAAGTATGGTTAGCCACAAAACATATACCTCTAAAGGGAACACGGACCTTTAACCCCAGATATTTGGGACCTTACTCTATTAAGGCAATTATCAACCCGGTGGCTGTCAAGTTTGACTTACCTGCTAATATGCGAATTCACCCCGTCTTTCATGTGTCACTTTTGAAGCCAGTGCAACCAGGGACAAGACTAACCAAGCCACCAGACCCCATCCTTGCAGACGGGGAACCCGAATTTGAAGTTAAGAACATCCTGGACTCCAAGCTGATAAAGTCAAAACTTTTTTATTTAATCGACTGGCAAGGTTACGGACCACAGGAAAGGTCATGGGAACCTAGTGACCACGTTCATGCACCCCGATTGGTGAAAAAATTCCACCGAAATTTCCCAGACAAACCGAAACCACAGGGAAGAACGACTTTAGGAGGGGTCTTGGGGGGTAGTGCTGTCATGATGCCTACCCCCGGGGACCCAGACAAAGTCCAGCAACCCGGGAAGCAGGCATCAAGTTATTCCAAGCAAGCACAACAACCCCTGCTAGGGGCTATTTGGGTGCAGTCCTGGCGTCTATGGCGCCAGGCTCATATGGAGAGTCAGTCCTGGCGCCATAGGCGCCAGGCTCATAGATTAAAACTTACCTGATGCAGACCATGCTGCAAACTTACCTGATGCAGACCATGCTGCAAGAGCTCCAAGCCAAAAGAGGCTTGGAAGGGACTACTTTACCTAGGGACTATTTTTACTCGGGTGGGGCTGGGGAGGAATACTTACCTGGGATTACTTTGGAGGCTATTTAAACCACGCCCGAAGAGCAGCACACGCTTCGCGTTATTCTGCATCCAGCAGCGTAGCACTCACCGTGCCTGCAAGTCTTCTGCCACGCCCGCCTCGAGTCTGGCGCTCCTAGAAAAAGGGAGAAAGAAGGAGAAAAGGTTAGAACAAGAGCAATACCTTTGATCCTTACCTGAATTCCCGATCCATCGCGCCTTCGAGCTGGAAGAAAGAAGTTATTTTATGCGCGTTGCCTCGCCTGCTGAAGCGCCGCGCTGAACTCACCGGCCTTCGCAGCATCTTCACATTCCACCGCATCCTTCTGCATGTTCCCGCTGCACTCCTGCACCTAAGGGGAAGACAAGAACAGCAAGGTGAGCCAAGGGAATACACAGAGGCAATATTAGTTACCCCCCATAGACTTACCTGATTTTACCACCAGGGTACTATTCCTCTTCACGGGTCAGCGCAGCTTCCACTGCATCCTCGCCGAATCACGGCCCCTAAGGGGAAACAAAAGGACAGCAAGGTGAAACAAAGGGACAAACAAGGGGAAACCTCCTCACCACAATAGACTTACCTGATTTTACCGCCGGAGGCATTATTCCCCGAGACTTCATACTTTCTCTCAGCGCCTGAATAAGGGAGAAAGCAACAGGTTACATATTGACATTATTTTATCGAACTGTGTTGGATAATACAAATCCTTACCTGAATATTACCGGTTGCCACGAGGAACTCTTTGCTAGGGTCAAGCTGCAAATTGCAAGGAATCGGACAAGAGTAAAAGTCAGACATTTGAACTCTTACGAACTACATACTTACGGCGTCTTGCCGGGAATCTCAGAGTCAATATTGTTCTGGAACTCACCAATTCCTTTGAGCCAGTGAAGCAACTGGTTATCTACGGGCCCCTGCGCTCAATGCAGGATGGAGAGCTCATTTTTCCAAACCATCAGGTGAGACTATAATAGGGGACATCAAAGGTGATCAGTGGGGAGAACAGCGGGAGTGGGGGAGGGTTAACGCTCAACTCCACGGGTGGTTAATTCCCTTTCTCCATTTGCAGAAGAATATTCCTACGGGCCAAGCAAACGAAGCTAGGTGGGCCAGTCCAGTGCGTCATCTCGGCACTACACGTCACATTGGTGGAGACCGCAGCTGTCCAGTTCAGATCGACGCCCCTGTGGGAGCCAGGTGAGCGTAACAACACCTCCAAATTAATCAGAGCCAGTAGACCCTTCTTTTCTGGGCACAATTGCTTTATGTTGGCTAGAGCGTTGATCTTCTCTAGGATCGACGATTGCAATTCCCTTTTTGCAGGAACCAATGCCAGAAAAATTAGTAAACCCCAAGTCATGCAAAACAATTAAATCAGAGTAGCACTTGATGTACCGAAACATGAACATATCTCTTCAACCAGACGCCACATTCACTGGCTCCCATAACGAGACAGAATCACATTCGCTTACTCACAAATGCCTTTCAAATAATGCCCCAGGATTCCTCAGTAATCAAATTGCAAAAACCCAATCTAACAGACCTACACCAGCCTAATCTCTACACCCAAATTTAGGAGACAGAATGCTGGCAGTGACAGCTTCCCAGTGATCACGGCCAAACTTTGAAACACCTTACCGTTAACATTGAGGACTGACACATCCTTGTGGTAATTCCGCGAAGGCCTTAAAATTCTGCTTTTCAATAAAGCTCCCTACTAATTGTCACTGAGCTCAGAAATCCATATCCAGTATGGGACTCCACATGTAGAAACAAGTAACCTCTGTAAGTCATCCAACAAATCAGGGCCTGTAATCGAGTGTAAATTGTATAAACTAAGTAAATATTGCATTATAGTGCATAATGTTTTTGCATGATTTGAATATAAGATGGTAACCCTCACTTATGCACTGCACCTTATGTTTGTATTCCAATCAATGATGAATAAGCTGAATTACCTGCCTGTAAGCAACTTCTTAAGATTAAGAGCCTAGATACCCCTGGGTTTTGCACGCTGTTCAAATAAATAAAATAAATAAATAAATAGTCAGCTTCGTGAAGCTGAAAACTAATGACTCCCCTCTGTATTAACCAAGGTTACAGCTAAAACTATACAAAGAACCTAAACATCCCCTATATTCTCTAACCCCATTGGACACATTTACTACTAAACACAATCCCCATTTCACATGTTCTCATTAGACAGTCATGACCTCCTGAAATATAATTGGTCTGTTATCTCAAACAATTTTCAATAGTTGACACGCCCCATTTGTCAGAGAAATGTTAACCCAGTTCATGATGTGCATAACCTCGATAAGATCCCATCAAAGAGAGGGAGGAGTGAAGACAGTGGCCATTCATTTGATCAAACAACAGTCTCCTCATTCCCCTAGACCCAGTGAAGCCCCAAACTGCTCCTTCAGAATTTGTTTGCAACACTTCATGCGACTTCCATCTTAAATCATATGGCCTCCCTAGCACGTATCCTGGACAGAATGTATTCCCCAGCCTGACCATGGCTATTTGCCAGATGCATCTTCGTTGATTACTCGTTTGATGGCTATGTTATAATGAAGAAAGCTATGTTTTCTGAAAGGAGAGTCTCTAGCTCAGGGGTTAAAGCCTGTAGGCTCAGACTGGCATAAAGGGCAATTGGGCAATGTCCGAAGTGCCAGCCCATTATTCTAAGATGGCTCAATATTTTTGACACAATGGACCACTTTTTCACCCGAGTTACTACACTAGTTGTAGCCAATGTTACTAATTAGATGTTTTTTCAAATGCATTACCTACAACATATTTTACTAAATGTATCCCCTTGGATAGTAAACAAACAGTCTACTGTAGATTGTAATGAATTATAATGTGTGATTGTGGGCCACTTTTTCATTGATGCCTAGACAGATTTTATGCCCAGTCCAACCCTGGCTAGTTCCCAGCCAGATTTCATAGACTACACATTTGACTGTTATGTTATGCTGAAACAAACTATGGGTGATGAAGGGTGAGTCAGTAGATCAGAGGTAAGAGTGTGGGTTTACCAGTTGCAAAGTTGCAGGTTCAGGTCGACTCACTGGTATGAAAAAGCTAAAACTGGTAAATTGAGGTATGCACTGGGAGTAAATAAGTAAAATGCTTACCATGAAATGTCTTTTACTATTATAAGAATACTAGCAAAAAGTACCAGTTCTGTAGACAGATTTGACAACACTATCATCAATTGTTGAAAATCAATGATCCTGTAGGTTGTTCTCCTGATTCACTTATCACTTGGTGTGCTTTGCACCCTGAAGTAAACTGCACTGAGAATGGGTGCATGCGGCTGGCTGCCATACCCCGAAGCAGACGTTGGGGGGAAGCGAGAGTTGGTGTGCTGCTGCATACTAGGTGCTTCTGTGCTCTTTCCCCACATGTCGCATCACCCTGGCGTGGTGCAGTTTGTTTTGGTGCATTGTGGTACAAATATCTTAGAAATTGTGGATCCTAGTGCCTTGAAACGTGGAGTTGTGTTCCTCATGTCGAGACCGATCCTTCTATGACCACATTGATGTTTTGCCGATTTCACGCCACGGTCTCATGTGTGAAGGTGCTGAAATCCAGGAAAAGGGGTGGGGTGTCCAAATGTTATGTAGCCAGTAATGTACAAAGGGTCCTAACAGGTAACTATGCAAAAATTGGTGCAGATGGGTGCAAAGGTGTGGAATTGTATAAGGAAAATCGTTTTGCCAAGCCACAATCCCACAAACACATTTAGAGTTTTGCTGAAATCCTGGGAAAGGGGTGGGATGTCCAAAGGTCACATAGCCAGTAATGTCCAGAGGGTCCTGACAGGTAACTATACAGAATTCAGTGCATATTGGTGAAACAGTGTGGAATTGCATATATAACAATGCTTTGCCAAGCCACAAACACACAAACACATTTTGACTTTTGCTGAAATCTAGGGGAACAGGGTAGGGTGTCCAAATGTCATGTAGTCAGTATTGTCCGGAGGGTCAAACAGGTAACTATGCAAAAATGGGTGCAGATTGGTGAGACAGGGGTGAATTGTATTAGGAACAACGCTTCACCATGCCACAAACCCACACATTTTCACTTTTATAAATATAGAAGATTATTTTATTATAATTTCCATTACAAAGGGCTCAGAGCGAGAGACCTGCATCGTTATTTATCCCAACGAGCAGTGCTAGTTCCCAGGTGCATTGTCAGACACTGCTCCTTTGACGGCCATGTCACAATGCAAAAAGCTATACTTTCAGACTAGCACCTTTGATTATCCCACTGGCATTGCTAGTCATAATGCAACAAGCTATGCGTTGTGAAGGGAAATCAAGTGGCTCAGAGGTTAGTCTAACGGTTTTTCCAACAGCAAGGTTTCAGGTTCAAGCCCCCTCAATGGCATTAAAATACTCAAACTGGCAGGTTGAGTTGTGCATTGTGAGGTAATACATCATATGTTTATTTCAGATATAAAAATATTTCTTATTTCTATTATAAATGGGGTATGATGGTTGACATAAAATTACACTTAAAGTATGTTTGTGCATAATTGGGAGACTACTGGAGACATGCTGTTCTGGAATCATTGTGTAAACACCAACAGTATGCGTCTGTTAACTGCACTCTATTCCATTTGGTTAAGAGTGGAAGATGAGCTGGGTATATCCATATGAGGAGAGCTAGCCATCGCACTGGATAGAACTATGGGATAATACTGACCAGTATATGTATTTTAACTGCCGACTTGATAAGAAATAATCAAAACTATGCTCATGTGTAACTATGGTGTGCTATCTCACGAAGAAATTTTTATTTATTTTTAATTTTATGTTTATGGTGCTTTGAATTTTGTACTGAAAGTAATTAAGATGTATATGTGTAAAGTTTGAATTTTTAAACTATATCACATTAAAGATATTATTATTATTATAAATGGCTCAGCGAGAAAGAGATCATCAACTTTGTTTTTTCCAAATGCTATTACTGGTTCTAAGGGCATCTTCATCCATTATACCTTTGACCGCCATGTCGTACTGCATGTCATGATTACACGTTTGAAAGCTGTTATTGCGCAGAAAAAAAACGTTTTTGGAAGAGAGAGACGGCAGCTTAGAGGGAAGAGCATGGTTTACCGTTGGCAAAGTTACAGGATCACATCCACTCACTGGCATAAAATAAAACTGGTAGGTTCAAGAGTGTTGTCAGAGGAAATAGTTCAAATGTTTACACCTTTTGCTGATATACAAATATTATTTTATCTTTATTTCCATTACAAATGGATCAGAGAGAGAGAGACCAGCACATTTGTTTATCCCCACCAGCATTGCCAGTTCACACAGGCAGCATGTGTTCACCAGTGACAAGGTTGTAGGTTCATGTCCTATAGTTGGCATGAAAATATTCAAATGGTAGGTTGAGCTGTGCATTGGGAGAAAATAGGAAACATTTTAAATTTTTAATGTTTTTATACTTATACAATAACAAATATTTTGTTATCTTAATTTTCATTAGGAATGGCTCAGAGATAGAGAGACCAGCACATTTGTTTATCTCACCCGACAATGCTCGTTCCCAAATGCATCTTCTTCCGTTACACCAGTGGCTCAGAGGTTAGAGCATAACTTTACGACTGGCGACTTTACCTCTGACGAAGATAAGATCAATACCATTTACAGCCTCATCAACTCTTGGATGGGTTGTAACTGGATGTGTTTAAATGGCGCTAAAACAGAGATGATGTTGGTGGCTTCTGTATGGAAACTAGTGAGGATAGAGCAAGATTACAATCAATTTTCCATTAAAGGCTGTGCCAGGAATACTCTCTGGAAGGTCTGGACCCTGGATGTAACACTGGACTCTTCCTTGACTATGTACTGCCATGCCAGTGCGCTGGTGAGCTCCTCGTGCTTTCATTTAAGGATTCACCTTTATCTGTCTGAAAAGAAATGGCGCTACAATTGCTAGAGCATTTGTTCTCACCAAATTGGATTATTGTACCAGCTTGCTTGTTGGAACGTCTGCCAAAAACACGAAACACCTGCAAGTTGTACAAAATGACACGGTTCAAATATTGCCTGAATTAACAGCAGGCAAAACATTTCTGATCATAGGAAGGCCTTGCATTGGCTCCCGGTGAAGGCAAGCGCTGAATTCAAAGTGCTTTCTATGGTTTACAAATGCTTAAATGGTCAGGCTCCTAGTTATTTGGCTGAAGCCATTTAGCATCATGAAACAACCCTTTCCGTCCGGTCCAATTCTCAATCACTGCTCTCCTGCCCCAGGGGCAAGAAAAATGTTTTCTATTCCTTTTGGTACTACTCTTTGGAATGATCTGCCACAGGATATTCAGCTAACATCTAGCGTCTTAGTGTTTAAGAAGCAACTAAAAACTCTGCTCTTTGAAAAGCAATAACATTATTAGAATCTGAATCTGTTTTGATTTGGCCTCCCATGCTGTCCTTATGATCCATTTGCTTAGTTTTCTTGTGTTGTTAATTTCTCTCATTTTTATGTGTGGCACCCAGATGCCTGTGGTCTCCAGCGCTTGATAAGTAAATAAATACAAAATAAATAAATAAAATAAATACAGGCTCAGTCTGGGCAATGACCAAAGTGCCAGCCCATGATTCTAGCATGGGCCATTTCTTTTGACAGAAATGACCGCTTTTTGTGCCTGAGTGGGACAATTTCATAAGTTACTTTAGTAGTTGTAACCAATGTTGCTAAGCAAATATGTTTTAAAATGCATTATTTTCAGCATAGTTGACCCCCTTGTATAGTACTTGCCTATGAAGCACCTTGCCTCATAAGTAAGTAC
The DNA here is from genome assembly GCF_040938575.1 of Ambystoma mexicanum. Taxonomy (NCBI): domain Eukaryota; kingdom Metazoa; phylum Chordata; class Amphibia; order Caudata; family Ambystomatidae; genus Ambystoma; species Ambystoma mexicanum. Next base: position 996,027,099 of record NC_090931.1, read on the forward strand.
TGGGATGATGAAGAGGGACGTGAAGGTAATGTTGGGCCAAGGGGCTGAGTTTGGTTTGGAGGAGGAGAGTTGGAGGGATAGGGAACGTGTCAGTAGTGTGGGGCAGGTATGGGGTGCACGATCACGTAATGGGCATCCAGTATAAAGTAGGCATGATATCTGTTATTAGTGTCTAGACTTGCATTTTTGTATAACAAGACTAATCATTTCTTAATGTTGCATGCCATTTTTACAGGGCATCTGTAATAAAGTGAGCATTATAAGTGTTTGTTACCTATCTACACTGGCATTTAGGTTCAGCCAGTCTAATCATGTCTTATTGTGGCATAACATTTTTACAGGGCATCTCTAATAAAATAAGCATGATAAGTGTTATTACCTGTTTGGACTGACATTTGGGTGCAGCCGGTATAGCCATTTCTCACTGTGTCATGGCATCATTTTCTGGGCATCTATAAAGAAGTAAGCATCATACGTGTTATGTGTCTAGACTAGCATTTTGCTGCGGCTAGATTAGCCATTTCTTACTGTGGCTTGGCATTTTGTACTGGGCATCTCTGATAAAGCAATCATGGTAAGAGTTATTACGTGGTTAGATTGGCATCTTGGTGCTGCCAGTCTAGGTATGTTTTACTGTGGAATGGTATTTTTACTGTGCATCATCAAGCTAACATCAAACATGATAAGTGTTATTATGTGTCTGGCTTACATTCTGCAGCCAGTTTGGACTTGCTTTCTTATGGTGGCATTGCATTTTTAATAGCAAAGTGGTAAGATAGCAAAGCGGGTTGAGCGCCTGCTGCTGTGATATGTGTCTGATCTTCAAGTTGCAGGTTCAAACCCTGGCAAAGCCAACCCAGGCAAAGCCAACCCAGCCTTTCATTCTTCCAAGGTTGATAAATGAGTACCAACTTCAGTTGGGGTGATAATTGTATGTAAATATAAGCTATGTACTCAGTGGGGATGATAATTGTATGCTAATGTGAGCTATGTACAGCGCTTTGGAGAAAGATCAATATAAATAATAAATATACTAGCATGAATGCTCCTGTGCACTGAAGGTGACTTGCATCTATTGGATTTTTGGATACTGTATTATCGAAGCAACTGGCAATGTAGGGGATCTCCTTTTCATATATTGACACTACCCGACATGCAGCTATAATTTGCATAATATGGAAGTAACTGGCCATAAAATGCTGAAGTTGCATATCTAAGGCAGTGCACACATTCTAGGTGTGAGCGTGCACCGCTATAGGTAGGTTCAGTATTCTCAATTATTTATTGGTTATTCTGGTTAATGGCAAAGTCAGAGGTGCATGCCCATTGGAAATGGCTCAGCATGGGGCATTCAAGATGATGGCAGAACTGTGGACCTTGGCTAGTGAAAGCCAGTGGTGTGGGTTGCACACCCTTAATCTAGCTAAAGAGCCAGAGCAATGTACATTAATGGTGTCAGTGATCTTGTTGTATTAGTGGATTGGAAAAAGTACATAACTACAGATTTTTGTGGAAAGAAAACAATGTTGTATTCAATGTGTTGACCACTATACTGCGCCCAATGCCAAAAAGCTACAATCCCTATGCATTTCGCACCAGTGGTACATCGTCAGAGCATATAGCTGTGCATGTCATTGAGAAGGCCATTGGGACCCCAAACAATCAGTGAAGCAAGAGCAACCCTATGCCGAAAACAGAAAGATACATCAATAGAGAACCGCAACGTTTCCACACAGTTCACTATTGATGTTTCTTTCTGATATCTATGGCAGTGCCTCAGCCTATTTATTTTGTGTTCTCATAGTTTATTAAAAACGTGAACACATTTGTAATCATACACATCACAACTCCTAGCTCATTACTAATAGCAATAAATTACTTCAGGCACAACATGCTAAAACCAACATTACAGTCATTAATTCATTCAACAAAATGCAATATAATATCAAATACTATATACCTATCAGGGCCTCCCTTTCTAACCCGCAAGATTACATTTTCTACCAATCCGACAAATTACTCCCTTCCCTACTCCATAATAGCGGACTAATTAAGAAATATATTTTCCCCCGACTTTTTGTGTATCACAATGAAAATATTCACTAAAGCAATTGTCAGTGAGATAAATATCCATACAAGAGCCTAGCCCGATTTATTTCACTGTTTAAATCCTCTAATCTCCTTATGAACTTTCCCAAACACATTTTCTTCGACTCTAGTGTTGCCCTACAGCCAATTAGCCAATGTTTTAGCGTTTCTGCTTCCCCTGGCTTTTTAAAGAGCAAACCATTTATTTCTTGCCAGGGGCCCCTCTTTTGGGGCCCCACCTTTGTAGGGACCCAGGTAAGCTAAGACAAAAGCGCATATAAATGTAACAATATTTGAGACCTTGGAATCTCATCATGGAGGTCTGCATTTGCTTATATGTCCTCAGGTGTGTCGCTAGCTCCCTTTGTAGTTTGTACAATGACATTGTCTGTATATCTTTCCCATTTTACGATTTTTCCTTTTGTTGTACATCTTCACCGGGCTTTCCATCAATGTACGCTTGTCTGAGTCCATTTCAGCAAGAACCGGGTCACAGCACTCCCCAAAATTGCTCAATGCTTTATCATAATTATTGCTTAAAGATATATTAAAATCTTTAAATAGCGAACCCGAGGATGGAACCAATATTGCCTCGACCTATGTTGTACTTTTGAGTGTAACCCTATTATATTATGACCCCTGTCCATGGCATATGAAAGCGGCACCCTTGTTAAAATGTGATTGGTATCTAAAATATTTTAGGAGAGAGTTTTTTAGTGTCTTTCTTTTCATTGATTTGTTTTGCAATAAACTCGATAGATGTTAATTTCACTAATTAATTGAACACCACATTTGTATTTACCTCCGATTTAAATTCTCACATGAATATCATATTTGTATGCTTACTCTGGTTATTTGCAGTGTGTGTGTAGCAGTGAAAATGGCCACCACTGCTAACAACACTGCAAGTAATCAGAGTAAGCACCCAAATATCATATACATGTGAGAATTTAAATTGGAGATAAATGAAAATTTGGTGTTCAATTAACTAGTGAAATTATCAAGTATTGCGTTTTTCCTTTGTGGCAAACAACAGTATTTGTTCATCTTTTTCGGGGGAATATAAAAAGCAAATCTGAGAATGGACATCCCGGGCGAAGTCGGGGTACTTAAGCTAGTATCCTTATCATATACGGTATGGGGGCCTGTATTCATTATACTACATGAACACACTTTCATTTAATACTTTCCACCTGATCATTCTGATGCAAGAGATATTCCAGTTCTTCATGTATGTCATCAGTGCAGAATGTATTATTTTTTTTAAAGAAATACTAATATGCAATTTATAATGTTTTGTAAAAAAAACAAAAACGATTGTAAGCAGGTCTATACAACGCATGTACAATCTTTCCTGTGGTTTAAACAAGTGACAACCTGCAGATAGATTCTTGCACCTATGTGCTAAACTCCAGTAGGGAACCAAGTCAATTCTGCTCTGTGCAGGTGCAAGAAGCAGATATTGTGACATGAAATCTGACTGCAATAATGTATTACAGTTGTACGTGATGTCAAGTGGGTAGTGATACCCCACCTATGCATAACCGCAATAAGAACATTACACCCAGGTTCACTCTTCCACGTCCCAGTACTTACACATCTAAAGGACATTGGTCCACCCCCAGCCCTTCCCGCACCTGATACAACTTTCTTTTCTTCTAATCCTATTTACCCAGCCCCAGAGGGTTATAAAGGTGCTCTCGCACCAGCAACTCTTTTTGTTGGTTGCGTGTCAGTCTTCCTGGATGGGGAGCTGCTGGGCTGTGTACTCGTCCTCCTGCAGAAAGAGTTAGTTCCTGTTCTCTTTGCTGGGATCAGGGTGGGTGGAGCATGTTGACCGTTGGGGCCCCCAGAGATTTAGAGCTGGGCTGGATGGTCCCGGACTCGGGTATGTGGCGGCAAGCACCAGGCTTGGCAAGCTGGGCGCGGTGGCAGAGTGGCACAACATCATCCCACACAGGAATGGAGGCAATCTCTCTTTAGGCCCCTCCGTTTCAACCTTTGGCTACCATTGACATGACATTTATGACCATGAAGGCAGTCTTTTTAACAGCCATTGTGTCAGCCCAGAGGATTAGTGAAATGGGGGCCCTATTGTTTACTCTTCTGTCCTTTTGCATTTCCCCTGAGGCCATTGCCTTGTGGTGCGATCCCACGTTTTGCCCTAGAGTAGTGTCCACGTTTCATTTATCACATGACATTGTTATCCCGTCCCTACCTAGAGATATGCTTGCAGATGACTCAACTCTGATGAGCTGTTTAGATGTGAGGGAGATTCTGTTGGTATATTCAGACAGGCCCACTCCCTTCAGATGTTCAAACCGTCTATTTGTCACTTTCGTTGGGACTCACAGAGGACAGAAGGCTTCATCTCTGTCCATTAGCCACTGGATCACGGACACCAGTGTTCTACAGTCAGGTGGGGATTCCTCTGCCTGGTAGGATCGTGGGTAGATCTACCAGGGGGATTGGCATCTTCCTGATTAGAAACAAGAGGAGCATCTTTGTTGGACATTTATAAGGCGGCCACATGAGCATCACCTAAAACATTTGCCCAACATTATCCCTTGACTCTTCCTGGAAAGGAAGGTCAGGGGTTTGCTTCTGCTGTGTTGCGATCTGTCATTCCTTGATGCATTTGTTGTTGCCTAATTTAGTGGCTTAAAAGTTCACTGGGTTTGGAGTATTCCTGGCTCTACCTGTTTATTTTGGATTGAGCGGACAATCAGTCTGGTCTTGGGGATACTTCAGATTTGTAAAGACTGGAACAAGGAAGAGGAGACTTGGGGATAATGCTGATTACTACCAGTAATTTTCATTACACCTAGTCCTCTTCTTCCTCATTATACTCCTGACGCCCACCTCTCCCACCTGATGGGACTATTGTCTGTGGTCTTGGTTAGGGCACAGGAGGGTTGCTGGATAAAGAGCACCCTGATACCACTCGTGGGCGGGGTAAGTAGGATTTTTAAAAAAGCAAGTTATAGCAGGTGTGGGAAGGGACTTGGTGCGGACAGACGTCCTTCAGATGTTTAAGGACTGTGAGGAGGAAGAGGAGGACTAGGTGTAATGAACATTCCCGGTAAGTAATCAGAGCATTGTTGCAAGGTTTTTTATACAATTATTCCAGGCATCCATGTATTATAAGAATGTAGTGAACACCCAGCTAGTACAGAAAAGTGGGCGAGGGGGCACAGAAAGAGCTAATGACGCAAACATTCCCGCCGTGCATGAGCGCTTCTGAAGGTGAACCACTAATAAGCGGGAAGATAATGTTAAAAAAAAAAAAAAAACAAGAGGGAAACGGAGATGGATGCGCTCTGGTGATTGTACACAATATTCAATGTGTTCGATGATGACGCCTGTGGTGGTGGTGGTGGTGGTGGTTGGAGTGTTTGAATTCAGGAATGTGTGTGTTTGAGTCACGGGCACGGTTCCTAACTGCCGCGCCGTGTTAACTTGGCGTTCTCGCGCTACCTTCGTGTACCTTAGTTAAATAAGGTTTAATTGGTTCGAGTTTAGAAATAGGCTCTGCCAGTATGAAACACTCCACACATCTTGATTGATTGAAAGGTAATTATCCTAAATTGTTTTTATGATAAAAAAGAACCTGCGATCGTCTATGGAAGATGAGTGTTTAAATACGCGCGTTCCCCTTTGAAAGCAAATTGCCCAGAATAATTTGCTCTGACTGTATTATTGATAAATGTGCAATGCTGAATCGCGTGCGCTGCCATTTTTAGCCAATCCGAACTGTGATGTATTTGCTGAAAGTATTTCGCCCTCTCTACAGATTACAATGCAGATTTTGATTTTGGAAAACAAATCATGATGGGAACCTCCTTAAAACAGTAGGCAACCTTTCCAGAACAGAGTTCGTACCCACCACTCATTGCACTGAGCCAATTATCAAAATGAAATTGCAGCTTTAACCACATCTGAACATTTGAATTTCGAACCATGTTTATATTTGTCTGCAAACTATTTGCAGAGCACTAATGCACTTCCATTCCATTCTAACACGCAAAAAGAGGTGTATACATGTATGTATATAAATAAATATGTATATACATATATATATATATATTTATATATATAAACTTACTTGTATAAGAAATGCTAAATCCAGAAACAACTAAGAAAATGGCTTTCTGCACTACTTCTCTACATGCGTCAATTCAAATGTTTGACTGGCAAAGCTTTGGTGAAGGGTGAGAATTGGCGCCGTGACCCTTACCTTTGTGCACTCAGCTGGGAAGGGTTAACCTGTGGTGGCGCGGGAGCCATACTCCTAAGTTTTTCTATCCTATTTGGTGGGGTAAGTGGGTTATGTTGGATTTTCAATGTTGGCTCCTACATGGACAACTGACTGAGTGAAGTATATTGTCTCGCAAGCCACAATAGAGGACCATCTTGGTAAGTGCAATGCTTTAGTGGGCCCCTGAATGCTGAGGGACCTCCTAGATGCCCTAAATCACAGGAAGAGACATCATGGAGTTGGAGCAAGCCACCATTGCATACTAGGCCCACGTTGTACATGGCTATACTCCTAAATTCAATCATGCACCATTCTGGCCTGCCTCAAGTTATGGACCCTGCATGTTCAGAGCTTGAATCCTCCAATTAATAAAACACTTTATTAGACATGCTTTACAATGAGTAGATTGATAAAGCAAAATACCACAGGAGATCCATTGTATGTTTTGAAGATACTCAGAAGTTCAGCTCTTACAATTCCCTTCACAAATGCACTCCATGTATGCTATCAAGATGAAAAGGGTGACCATCTTAATCAACAAGTGGGTTCAGTTTTACCACACAGGATTCTTTATTGACAAGGAATGAAGACTTGCTGGTGTAAAGGGTATCCTTGAGGGGAGACCTATCTCATTTGTTGGCTCAAAGGACCACAAAAAAGCCTTATTTGCAGAGTGCCAACCACTTATAACCAGTTTTGCTCAGGGGAAACTACTAATTGAAGGGAACCGTGATGTAGTCCTGCACTGCCCCATGATAGATTGTGTACTAACCCCACATCTAGGTGTGCCACATCAAATGTTCTGGTAGAAGGCCTAGATGATCTGGGACTTTGCAATGTCTGGGTACTCCAACATCCAACAGGGCAGGATGATGATGGCTTGCATGTTCACATGGGTCATTTTCTGTTGACTGTGTCCTTCAAGGAGCTAGGCTGCAGGAAAAAGGCAGTGATTCAGAAATTAAGGAAACATATTTTTGGACAATTCACTTGTGAATGTTAGCCTTGAGTGAAAGATCCCAGATATTTAGATACAGGCCACGGAACACGAACAACAATGCCCTCTCCACCCTAGCATTTAGGGATAAGCTGCAAGGCATCATTCAACAATACTATGAGTTGAATGTGACAGAGGGCATGACCTGGGAAGCAGCGAAAGCAGCGAAAGCAGTGATTAGGGGAGAATTGATTTACTTAGTTCTCAGCAGCACTACAGAAGGCTCTCAAATCTGAAAGATCTAAGATAAGTCAGCTCTTAGACATGTGTTCCGACAGAAGCATGTTAGGAGGGGTGAGCTAGAACTCCTATTAATCCATTGGATGGAATGTAGCCCAGGTAATTTCACTCTGGCCTGCTGACTAGCCATTTCAACCAGATCAGAGAGTGAAACACTAGTCCACCAACCCCATTCCCCAAACCCGCTGAACTGTAAGGGTTGGTTAAGCCCTAAAACAACCTGCCAATTGAGGGTATACACTTGAGGTCCCCATCAATAATGGACATGCAACTCCCACCAAGTCCGCCAGAGATGAGTGTACATGTTACTTATGTTGACCTGCAAAGAGCAAAGAAGAAGACTACCACCCTGATCCCATTATGATGAGGCGTAGCCCTGGATGCCCTTAAGTACCCACCCATTAGAGGGAGCCTCAGAGGCATAACCCTTGTCTGCTAGTCACAATCCCCTTGTGCAATTCGAGTCAGGGTTAGGGTTTGAAAAAGAAACATGCAACGCCATAGGATTTCTTCAGGAATGTTTCCTAACTTGGCCACATCCTACTTTGCCAGAGGGGATCATACAATTACTGCACCGTTTTTACGGTGACCACCAAAAATGTCGACTTATTTTTTATTTCGACCCCATATATATTTTGGGGGATGGGTACAGTATATAATGAATCTAGGGGAGCTAATGGGACCTTCTGGGGGTCTCCCCCTGTATATATATGGGGTGAAAGTGGTGTCAAAATAAAAAGGAAGTCCTCATTTTCAGTGGTCGCAGTAAAAAGGGACAGTGATCACATAGTTCCTTGCCAGAGGGCCCTGTGCACGGTCTGAGGGGCCTGCCTGCCAAACAAAGCTCCCTGGGCTTACTACACCAAGTACTCTGCCTGAAAGTGTGGAAGCCACCTGGAACACTGTGGTTGGCTCCCAGAAGGACATGCGAAAGTCTTCAGGTTTGTTTTTAATCACTTGTATTTCTTTTCTTTCTTGGCCACATCCTGCTTTGCCAGCGGACTCTGTGCACCATCTGAGGGTCCTGCCTGCAAAACGAAGCTTGCTGGGTCTAAACACCCAGGACGCTGCCTGCATGTGTGGAAGCCATCTGGAGCACAGTGATTCTCCCCCAGAGGGACATGTGAAACACTGCCTCCATTATTCAGTGGGCATCCAGTCCGGGCATCTGCAGCCAATGGCCAAAAGCAGCAATTGATAGCTCCCTGTTTGGGCTTGCTGGAACCAGAAAAACCATCTAAGGTCCAGAACACCTGTTCAAGCCAGGAATTCACCAAGCCCATTCTTTACTTGGCATCTACTTCCATGCTTAGGGATCCTTCCACCCATTGACCATCCATTCACTGCAGAGTTTCTGTTGCCTCACAAGACCAAGGAGCATTGCTGTTTTAAACCTAGTAACAGTCTATTGATTACTTATAGCCCCATTCTAGCCCAACTCAGAACTTGCACCTGCTTCCTCTCAGCCAACCGTCCAGCCCTTCGATTTCTGCTCACCTACCTAATCTCTCTCTCTCTCTCTCTTGGGCTGCACCCTTTCTTCATTGTCTTGACTATTACTTCTACCCTTCATCATGCATCTTGACTTCACTGAATTCCTCCTTCTACTCACTCGTCTCCTTCCCTAATCTCATAGCCTGCAGCCTCAAACAGAAGTAACTTCTGCATCATTCTAGGGGGATCCTATCTTTCTCCTTCCCCCCTGTACCCATCAAATAAGGCAAACCCATTCTCCCAGGATCTCCAACCTCATCTACCTCCGGTCCTCTCAACTCATTCTTCCCTGATCTTACCCTTCTCTTTGAGTCATTCCCTACCGACATCCACATTGTCCTGCTGGGGGACCTTAAAATCCCCAAAGCCCTCTGCAGCCACCTGCCTTGTAATTAACTTCCTCCTACCTGACCACTCATTCTACTCCCTGTAAAACCAGCTTACCCAATCTGGTAGGACCTCTCCTGAGCATGTCTTTCTCCCTAACTCACTTTCCTCCTCTGACCGCTTCATTGACCCCTCTCCCATTGATCGCTCCACTATTCACCAGAGGTGTAGACAGGGTAGGGCCTGAGTGTAAATGCCCACTCAGCAGCACTGTGTGGGCATTTACAGATGTTAATGTCACTGCTCTGGGCCTAACTACATTAGCTTCAGACCCCACTGGTAAGACAATCCTGGCTACGCCACAGCTGTTCACTTTAACATCTGGGTCCCTCCACCTTCTACTCCTCAGCTCCCCTTTTCAATGACCCAGAGAAACTTCAGTCAGAACTGTAACCCTTATCTTGATGATGTAAGGTTCTCTCTCCTGTTTCTTTCCCTTATTCCTTTCTCTTCCATTGACCATTCTTACTCTGACGTTCACTATGCTCCATTTGATAAACACTATCCTGCTCGCACATTCACACCTTCCTGATCCCATCCTCAGCCTTGGATCACCTCTGAAATTCACACCCTGAAAACAAACATTTGCTGTGACCTACTAAGTCTACTACACAAACCTAATCTCCTCCAAAATCTCTCAAATTTGTGACATTCTCACAGCCCTCCTTTCTTTCTCTCCCCAATCCTCCTTCTGTCCATCACCTCTCATCCTACCTTTTCTACTCTTGACTACTTCTCCCCTACCTCTCTAAATTAATTAGCCCCATCCCTTGCAGTGCCAACCCATCAGCACGCCTGCCAACCCCTTTGATCCCGAAATGGTCAAAGACTTAGCCTCAATCACTTACCCATATCTCTCTGAGCTCTTTAACGCCCCTCTCTCTCTCTGCTGGACTCTTCCCTGCTTCTTTCAAATCTGCAACTGCCTTATCCCTACTGAAACAATCCTCTGCTGACCCAAAGATCCCGACAAACGATCGCCCAGTTTTTCTCCTTGCCCATTGCTCAAAAGATCTTGAACAAGTGGTCTTCAACCAGATCATCAAATATCTGAAAATATTAGAGTGTGGGTTCAAAATTATACCAGTGCGCTATTACCCACTGTTAATGCTTTGATGGTTGTAGGCTACGTCCACCACTTTCTTTAATTTTGCAACATGGCTTCACATTTTTAATGCCTAACAAATCACCTTAACAAGCAATGTCAGAATTAGATGTGACAGTTTAATGGATGCATTTGTCTCAATCCACCACGAATACCAATTGAAACAGTAGGAGAAAGGGTGATTTAGCACTTACCACTAATAGCGCACTCCTTATGGATGATCAAACACAATGGGTGAAATAGTTTTAACTCTTGTATGAGTGCCCTATCAACTTAATGTTTCAGTTCCTATCTTTTGCTAACAGAAATCACCATTTAGGGGCAATATGGACAACACATGGATCACTCAAGACCAAACAAACAATTTTGACATCTTTTCACTTAATAGTTGGGTGTAAGTGAGGTGCATTGCACTACTTTCTATTGCATTAATCATATGCTTATAATATCTATGTACCTTGATGGTAAAAATATGTGTTTTTGTTCTGTTTTTTCACTTCTATGTGACCCTCCATCGTAATAACCTCACACAATTAACTCATCTATTTTGAAAAATATTATTCAAAAACATATATATAATCAAAAATAATGTACAAATGTACCACAAAACCTTTTTTATTTTTATTTTTGGCTTGTATGCAAATCACCAATGTGCGGATTTTATTTTTGAAATCAGATTTCTTTTGTCAGCCTTGAGGACGACCAAGGTCGAAACACTTGTCGGCTGACCTTATCCGGAATTAACCTATCTGGAGGACTCTGAATTAACTGCTCACTATTATGCAGTTTATGAACTTTGTGGAGATAGAGCGTGGCTCACCGGAATTCAGTTCAATTCATGCAGATCACTAAGTACCTTGAGGATGATGGCCTTGGAGATCCACTTCAATCTGACTTCCCTAGTAAACACTCCACCAAGATTGCACTATCCAACTTTCTCTCCAATGCTCACCACTCCAAACTCTCTTCCAAACTCATCCTTTTGGACCTTTCTGCTGCTTTTGTCACTGTTAACCACTCATTTCTCCTTGTCACTCATCGGGATCTTGGGTTTTGCACATTGGATCATGCCTGGTTTTAAGATGAATTTACAAAATCAACCCGGTGGGAGGATTGTGTGAGGCCATCCTATTTATGGTAAACAGGGAAGACACTGAGAGGTTAGCCAAAACCCAGTCAAGGTAAGGTAGCTGAGCAGTCAAGGCTTAGGGCCTCATTACACGGATGGCGGTAGGGATTTAAAGTTACCGGTAATGGAATACCAGTAACGTTAAATCCCCATGCGGATCACGACCCGGCTCACCGCTATTAGCGGCACCGCTAAGTACGGTGCCACTAATAGCAGGCAGGCCGCGTGCGCGTGACCCTCCATCCCGTAAATTACGCCATGCCGCTATTAGCACAGCATCACAAGGCCAGTGGACATGCTAATAACGGCATGGTAAAGCCCCCCAAACCCCTTACCGCCATGGTGCTAATACCAGCATCACAAACCACCCGTTAAGAGAACTGAGCAGTGTTCCCACCTGCCACATGTGGACAAAATCAGCACAGGTGGAGGCAATGGAGACTGTGGCAGCTCAAAAGGAGCACACCACACCCCTTCCCACACCCCTTCCCACACCAAGATGGTTCCAATACTGGCAGCATTACATGGCCTGGAGGACCTCATTGCAGTGCAGCTGCAACAACAACAGGCAGCACAAAGGAGACGCAGGAGGAGGAGGAGGAGGAGGAGGAGGGCAAGACAGGCACAGCAAGCACCACCACGGCACCTAATCATACCACAGAGGCACCCACCAATCCCCAGGATCAGAGCCAGTCCATTTAATCTAACCCCTGAGCAGATACACAGCCTGTACCGTCTGGACAGGTTACCATCACCAGCATCGTGGACATGATCCACGACGACATTGTGAGCCTCATAGACATCAGAACTACCATCCCCCCGCTACTGAAGGTGGTGAGTGTGCTCCACTTCCTGGCCACAGGCACCTACCAGCATACAGTGGGACAGATGCATGGCATCTCACAACCAGTATTCTCCCGCACGCTGAACCAGGTACTCGATGCCCTCCTGAAGCATGCACCTGAACACATATCCATGCCACGGACTGCCCAGGAGATTGCAAACACAAAAGTTGGCTTCCATTCACTGGCAGGCATCCCAAGTTGCATCGGGGCCATCAACTGTACCCATGTGGAATTGGTGGTCCCACATCACAATGAAGTAGTCTACCAAATCAGGAAGCAATTCCACTCTATCAATGTCCAAATGGTATGTGACACCAACAAGATAATCACACATTGCTGTGCCCGATTTCCCGGATCAACTCATGATTCCATGGTCCTGCGGAACTCAACTATCCCACGCTACATGGAGCGACACACCGGACAACGTTCGTGGCTACTTGGTGAGTAGCAGGGCAAGCACATGGCAACGTGATCGGGGGGGGGAGAGATACATACTCCAACTGGGTGTGAATGGGGGGGAATACATAATCCAACTGGGTGTTAATGGGGGGGAGATACATACTCCAACTGGGTGTGAATGGGGGGGGAGAGATACATACTCCAACTGGGTGTGAATGGGGGGGGAGAGATACATACTCCAACTGGGTGTGAATGGGGGGGGAGATACATACTCCAACTGGGTGTGAATGGGGGGGGAGATACATACTGCAACTGGGTGTGAATGGGGGGGGAGATACATACTCCAACTGGGTATAGCTTGTCGTATGTGGGCAAAATGCACATACAGATGTACGGCAATGTCCATCTGGGAAGGCGGCAACGTACTTGAGATGAACCGACATGCAAGTATGAGCTACACAACACAGATGACATTCCAGGTCTAGTAACATTAAACATCCATCCACATACAAATTGCACAACATTCCACGCCACAAAATACAAAAATTTCACACATGCCATCAAGATATTCATCCTGAATTAGTCCAGCACAACATCAATAATGCAATGTGCCCTATAATGCATGCAAAGCGATCACCCCTAGCCATAGCATTTCACCACGCACCTATTCCACCACTGAAGTGATGCCTCTTTGCATGGCAACATCAATGTTGGAATGGCAGTACACCAGCAGTGTGGAAACATATCTGCCTGGGCCCAGGGACACCGAAGACCTCGCCTCACCCAGGACATGTCAATTACTGTTGGAGGCATTAATGTGGCATGTCTACTTGCAGGGTCGACCTCCCCCTTGCACGTTGCTGTCACACAGACCATCTGCATGTATGCTGTCAATTGTGTACTTGAATCACAATGCAATGTCAATTTGTGTGATATGAACAGGCCGCTCTTGAGGTGAACAGTAACAGGACCCCGTTCTTTTCCCCATACAGGTGATGCGGGCTATCCCCTGAAGACCCGGCTCCTCAAACCTGTACGGAACCCACAGAACAGGCAAGGGGAGGAATACAATCGTGCACATACCCGTACCCGCATCGTGATCGAGCAGACTTTTGGCCTTTTGAAGTCACGGTTTAGGTGCATTAGCAGGTCTGGTGGTGCTCTCCTGTATGGACATGAGAAGGTGGCCAAGATCACCATGGTATGTGTCATGCTGCACAATATGTGTATCAGACGGAATGTGCCACTGCCCCCTGAGGTTGAAATAGAAGCACCTGATGAGGATGATGATGGTGATGAGGATGGAGGTGAAGGGGATGCAGGTGTTGCAAGAGGGGATGGGCAGGAGGGACGTGCTGTGAGACAGCATCTGATCAACCAAATATTCTGAGGAACATGTTTTCGTACACAAATACACAAACACAATGAAGATGTCCAAGCCTGTGTTTTGATCAGAAACCAGTGTATTGAGTAACAGAAAGGTGTAGAAGTGAAAGTCCCAAAACATCCCACCACCCTACCCCCCACCCCCCACAACAGACCCATAACACCCTTCCGCCCACCCCCCACAACAGACCCATAACACCCTTCCCCCCAACCCCCACAACAGTCCCTCATGTGTCTGCCATGTTTGCCCTGGCCAATGCACACAGAGGAATCTCCATTAACACCCTATTTGCCATTGTCTTTGGCAGCATTTTGAGGATGGTCAGACATGCGCCTGGTGGTGCGTGTAGAGCGCCGGAGGGGGCTTGTCTGTCTCGACCCGGAAGATGATGATGGGGCAGACTGGGCTTGTTGTGAAAAGTGTCGGTACATGGTGTCAGCAATGCGAACAAGGACCTCCCTGAGCCTCGCTATCTCGTTGCATAGCCTGTCAGTGTTTGCATCCATCCTCTCAGTGGAGTGCCTCGCCGTCTCCACAATGTTCTCCCTGAGATGGGCAGCCTCCTCAACATGCTGGCCAACCAGCACAGTCAGCTCGTGTTGACGCTGCAGGATGGTGGTCAGTTGGGGGCCAGTGCTGGTTGACCGTGCACTGGATGCTGTGCCCTCAGATGCATCCACTGCAGCAGGTGAAGCTCACATGGGGGACATAATTGCTGGGTTGTTGTCCTCAACAGTCACATCAGACCCAGGGGTCTGGAATGGTGCTGGCTCTGAGGTTCTAGGGGGGCTTGGGGTGTGCATCTCCATAGGCTCGACTAGGGTGTCCTCCGGATCGGATAGGGGGGCAGTGGCAGCTGATGGTGGGCCCTCAGTGGCTGGCATTGGTGCCAGTGGGTTCACCTCCGGTGGTGGGGCTGCAGTTTGTGGTGCAGCTACTACTGCCCTGGCAGTGGCACTCTGACGATGTTTCCCGCTCGTCAGGTGTGACCTCCCCCCCCTTGCCCCTGGATGTTGTTGGGGTGTCCTCCGGCTCCTGTGCCCTTGGCCTCTTGCACGTAGCTGGTGCCTGGGATGCATCAGCGGCATCCTCACCATCTGTATGTGAGCCTGTCAGGGACGAGAAGGGGGATGGCATTGGTTGCATTTCAATATACTTAATGCAGATTACATGAATGATGCAGTTGTGGCCATTGGGACTTAGTAGTTGTGGATGCAGGTGATATGCAGGTGATGTGCCAGTTCAGTGCCTCATCCATGCATGGTTGTGTTTGGAACTTGTCTCTGGTGATGTGTGCATGTGTGTGTGTTTGGGTCGTGCACTGACATGGTGAGGGATGGATGCATGTGTGGATGTGTGTCCATGCATGAGAGGAGTCTGTGCTCACATATGGGGGGAACAGTACATTCACATCGCATCCTGTCATGTGTACACTCACCTCCATCTGAAGTGGTACCCACGCCGAGCTCCATGCTGCCTACTCCCTCAATGGATTCAACAGCAATCAGGTTTGAACATGTCTCCTCTCATTCTTTCATTCTGATTGGTGAACCATCTCCACCGGCACTGGCAATGCGGTGGTTTTCAGCCAGGATGCCCCTCACCCGCAGTCTGAGGTCGTCCCACCTCTTCCTGCATTCGCACACAGTGCGCGTGCTGGTGCCCACAGCACTGACTTTGACTGCAACCTCCTCCCAGATGGCTTTTTTTTAGTAAGGTTGGCCGGCGCATGTCATTTGCAAAAACGACCTCTGCATTCTCAGCCAGGGTCTGTGTTAGCATGATCAATTCCTCAGCTGTATATTTCTCCTTGCGCTGCCTGTCAGTGGTTTTTTTAAATGCCTTGGGCATGATGCAGGTGTCCCAGATGATTTTGCACTGCTCACATCTCAAAACAGGTCCAGGGGGCAGAGGATGGCAATGGATTGTGTTTTTAAAGATGACTGCCATGCTCTTTCCCGTTCCTGTGCAATGACGCTATTTCCGGTTCCGCATTTTAACGGTCACCGCTTATAGCGGTGGCCACTATTTGCATGCAGCGCGAAGGCGGAGGTGCTATCTGCACTTTCTTGGAAGCCGGTAAAGGACTTTTTGGGGACTTTAGCGGCATGGCGATAGGGTCATTAACGGCATGGCGCTATGCTCGTGTCCGCGTACTCGTAATGGTACGCTATTAGCGCCCTCTTGCGAGGGCGGACACGTTAATAGCGCCATGCCGCTAATTTGCGATTTTTACCGCACAACGTGTAATGAGGCCCTTAGTCTCATAAAAAGTGTGAGAGTGATCTAGGGCAACAATGAGTCCACACAGAACAACAGCAGTAATTGCAGTTAGACAGTAAGTATATAAAAATACCGTTATTTATTGGGCCTTTAGTTACACACAAGGCACATCAAAATCACAGGCTAGCATTTTCACACATAACCTTATAAAACATATATAAACTTTCCCCATTTGGAGACACAACTGCATGTGAATCAATGTCCAGTGCAATACAGGTGGGTCGTCAGATGCAAGAAGAAATAAGCAGAACTCTTCCGAATAAACATGATTACAGCTTTCCTCAATCTTAATAAGTCCAACCCTAAAATGGTTTGGAGCCTTGTGCCCAAAAGTCAACAGTTTCAAAGGATAACTTCTTCATGTAAGTTTGTATAGAAAAGAATGCTGTGGGCTGTAGTGGTGCTTATAGCAAGTTCCCAAAGTCAGCTAAAAGTTCAGTAAAGTTAGGGTAAGTACTCAACTCAATCAGACCCACTAGGATAGGCCTAGGGAAGGATTCTTAACCAGGTTCCACCATTAACGATCAGGTCAGAGTGAGTTAGGGCCAGGACTTTACACCCAATATTACTGTATTGGACAGGAGGGGACAGAAACACATATGTTAGCTTACCCCCTGACTCAGATTCTTCCAGAAACCACTGTAGGTGTTCCAGAATCCATTGGGGACACAATCATATGCGAGTGGTCTGGTAGAGGAAGGCTCAGGGATCACTAGTGCACAGGTCATTTTCGACATTGGGATTTAGATTTGGTCTGTCACGGTGCACAGGAATCGGTTCCAGACAGTCTCAAGCAGAAGACCCAAAACAATGAAAGATTAAGGTTTCTGCAATGCAGACCCCCTCACGACACCTCAGAGACGTTAAAGAAGGAGTGCTCCAACGAAAGTCACCATGTTCAGGCTGCGACAGGCAATCGTACATCGGTTAACACAGGAGCCGCCCCAGCACAGCTTCTCATGGAGTAAGGTGGCTAAAATGCAGGAGCAGGAGACTTACGACACAAGCTGAGGATCTGCAAAGTTCCAAGGCTCTGCTCAGAATGATGACGGCCCTAGCGAGGTAGCCCAGGAGAGAGTTAGTCAGTCCACGATTAGGTTCAGAAGGCCTTGAGCAGGAGGTGAGACTGGTTCTTCCCACGGGTCCAAGGGTTGAAGCACCAGAAGGTTGGGACAGGGTTCAAAACAAGCAAAAAGAATGCAGTCCCATAAAAGTCTATGGAGGGAAATGTGCAAAAAGAAAATCTTTCCTAACACCTGAGTTGCCTCCTACCTGTAAGGTCAATCCTTTAAAATGTCTTGGAACCCGCAAACCTCTGGCCCCAGCCCTCTCCCGGTTTTCGTACCCTAAGGATCAGTCCTTGGACCTCTACTCTTCTATACCTCTCTGCCCTAAGAAGACTCATCATTTGACTTTCACTATGACCTTTTTTCTGATGACACTCAAATATTTTTTCCTTTCCATCCTTCACCCCAGCCATTTCGGAAAAAATTGCAAACTGTCTTAGTGCAATTTATCGCTGGGTGGCTCGCTGATACCTCATGCTGAAGTCTTCAAAAAATGGAAGTCATCTTTCTCCTGGCTTCCAATGCCATCCCCACCATCACCTCTCATATCTCCTTCCCATCTGACATTCTTGCTCCCTCACCCAAGGTTCTCAATCTTGGGGTCCGTTTTCATAGAAGCCTACAACTTCAAACAATTCATCACTATCACCACTCCTGCGGCTCGTATTAACCCCCTCAACATTCTGAAAATGTGTTATTTTCTTACTAACCACTGTACAAAAGCTCGAATTGCCCCTTTCGGCCTGAGCAACCTTGATTACTGCTCAAGCCTACCACTTGGCCTTCCTCTCTACTCCTTCGTCCCTCTAGACAAAGTCCTCAACTTTGCTACTGGCACTCACTACAACCTACCTAGATTCTCCCCCACTTCTACCTACTGACAACATGCTAGTTGGCTCTCCATGCACAACCACTCTCTTTTAAAGTTCCTTCTCCTAGTCTACAAAGCTATCAATGGTCTTGCTCCTCAGAACTTGTCTGATTGTATCTCAATGTACTCACCATCTCATTCCCTCAGATCCTCCTCTGCACTCAACTTCACTGTCCTATACCCTCCCTGCGCCTCTTCTCGCTTCCGCTCTTTCACCCTACTCGCCCCACTCCAATGGAACTACTCAGTGCATAACAATCAAAGAAAGCCTAACTGTGGACCTCTTCAAAGCTTGGTTTCAACTTCATTTTATTGCTAAAGAGGGATCTCCCCATGCCCTCTACCCATCCTGTCTACCTGACCACACCACTGCCTCCAGTGACGCTTTATAGTGTAATTTTGTATATTGATATAGTACACCTCTTTACTTTGGAGCACTTCCCCCTTAAGTTAAAGTTTTGTTTTGTCTCTGGCATATGTCACTCTTTTTTATCCCCTCATAAACTGGCTCACCGCTGGTTCTCATCTTTGGGCTATTGTACAGGTACCATTCATTGGAATGCTTCCACCATCTGTAAATGCGTTATTGTAAGTAATTTCTGATCAAAATGTACATCCCTGTTCTCAATACAATTACAAAATATAAATACAGTGCTCCCACACCTGGACCTATATCAATTTAAGACATTACCTCATTACCCCTCTTCCTCGTCCCAGTACTTATACGTGTAGGTACCCCACCTCCCACCAGGAACCTCCTTTCTATTTCTATTCTTTTTTTGGTCCTGTTTCCTGCTCTCTGGCCATAAAAGCCCTCAACCCCAAACTCCAGTTTTTTCTATTCCTGCCTTTGGCAGGGACTCCTTGGGCGGTGTTACCGCATTCCTCTCAGGCAGAGCCAGGGGGTCCATATACTTCGTGTCGTGGATCGGATGTCCTCTGCAGGTCTGGTGACCTTTAGCCTGCAGTTGCTGCTCCTGGGAATCCCTGCTCAGCAGAGTTTCCCGGTTGAGCATAGGGCCTTAGGCCCACAAGACTCCTAGCGCGCACTCATAGGACAGGGCGATGGTTGAGGGGGGGGTCTTCCCAGTGGTGGGGGATGCTGCTTGACCGGGACTACAGAGCAGAACTCTGGTGAAGCTACAGCAGCCTGGGGCAATCACGCCCCGGGCACAGGTGAGGAATAAAAAAAATGAAAAAACAGGGACGGGCTGAAATAATGCAGGAGTTGTTAGGCATCCGGGCTGTTTCATGCACTCCCCATGAGGGTATATTTATATGTGCTGTGGTGCGGCAGGCACATGACATCAGCCTCTTGCAGTGCTTGCCTCCTGTACCTATCCTCTACAGTGATTAGCCTGCTGTGGGCAATCTGGCAGAAAAGAGACTCCGTGTGGAGATTAGGTCTCCCTCACCCTCCTCCTCTTCTCCACCTTCTCCAAGAGGAGACAACGAGATAAGGTCTCAGAAGACAGGCTCCTGGAGGTCTTCAGAATAGCCCTGCTGGAGGAGGGTATCAGGGGTCACCAGAGTGGAGGTGTGCCCCCCTCTTCGTTGTCTGTGTCCTCCAGCTCTAGCTCTGAGGACTCACCCTCTGCTCGGAGTGAGGACATCAAGGCCAAATACCTACCTAACAAATCTACTGCTAATGTCCTTATCCAGGTGGACCATGGGCTTTCAAGATTCTGAGCCCCCTACAGTGCTCCCTGGCATCACAAGACCCTCTCGTCCCCAGTTTAAGCACATGCTGAAAACGGGTCCCCCCTCCTCACAGATATGAAGGATGAGATCATTATAGAATGGAATGGGCCAGAGAAGACATCAGTGCCCATGTTCTTGGGGAAGCTCTTTCCCTTGCAAAGGGAGGAGAATGTGTTGCTGCAGGTCATCCAGGTAGATGAGATCCTCCCGAGCCTGGTAGGGAGGTTACCCATGTCTGCGGAGAAAGACATCAAAGATCCCACAGAGAAGATAGTGAATGTTGCCCTGAAGAAGGCATACAGTGGTGCACACCTAGCACTTACATCCGCCACCTACTCTTCCTACACTGCAGAAGCGGCGATAGGGGGACTGAAGTTGGCAATCAAAGTGGCTGAAGAGAGTTTGGATCTGATTCCATTGCTGCAGGCTGTGAGGTTGCAAGTTGAATTCATGTTGGACCTTGCCTAAACGCTGCAGCTATGTCCATGGGCTCTCTGATCAAAGGAAGGAGGCACCTGCACATTAGGGATTGTAGAACTGACTCCCACCAAAAGAACATGGCTTTGAAGATTCCTTTTGAGGGCTGCATGCTGTTTGGTGATTAACTTGATGATAAGGTTCACAGAGTCTTCAAAGCAAACAAACATGCGGGGAAGCTGTGGAAAAATTGGGATGCCAGGCCCGGACCTCCCTCCCAGCTAGAAAGCCTATGAGATCCTAAAGTACAAGGCTTGGCAATCGGGGGTAGCCCATGACAGGGCAGAAGTGGCACTTCAGACTATTGTGGCCTCCTTGGCAACAGAGGTCCTGATGCCAAGCCTGTTGGGGGTCATCTGAGGCCCTTCAGGACCCATTGGATCTGGCTTTCTGGTGATGCCTGGTCCAACAGGCTTGTTTATTGGAGCTACAGGATTGAGTTTACATCCTCATCACTCCCCTCGTGAAGTGTTGGAACACCCCTCCCCAGAAGCTCCTCCAAGTGGTTGGCAATGCTGCAGGCACTACAGGAATTGAGGGACAAGAATGGTATAAGAAAGGTTCCCCAGGAGGCAAGAGTACAGGGGATCTACCCCTTAGTGTTCTTGGTGCCCAAACTGTCAGGGACATACAGGCTCATCATAGACTTGAAAACCCTGACCCATTTCAACTCAATGCTTCAAGATGTTGCTCAGTCAGGCTCTGCCAGACTTGCTCCGGGTGCAAGGGTACATGGCTTCCTGTGTCTTCCTTGTCCCCTGGGCCAGACTACATATAAGACCCCTGCTGCTACACCTACACAGGTTCTGGAGGCAGGATTCAATGGACTTCAAGGCCCCCGGTACTTCTGGGTCCATCACTTCAGGAGCAACTACAGTGGTGCTTCATCTGCCCAACCTCCTGAGTGGGTTTTCTCTCTGGCAGCCTTTGCCGAATATTGTTACCACAGACACCAGCAAGACCAGATGGGGAGCAGTGGTGTTGGGCCACACCCATCAGGAGCAGAAAGGTCTTCCAAATAGAGGGAACTTGCAGCAGCCTTCAGAACCCTTCAGTCCTTTGCCCACATGCTCAGGAGGAAGTTGCTCTTGCATCAGTCAGACAACACTGCCACGATGGCTTGCATCTACAGGCAGGGGAGTTCCTGCTCATGGTCTCTGGGCAAGCTAGCACTGAGATTGGTTACCTGGGCAGGAGAAAACCTCTTGGCCTTGTTGCCCAGCCACATCAGGGGTCAAGACAACACTGTGGCAGACTGGCTCAGCAGGGTATTCCTATCAGCAAACTGGGAACTGCGGGAGGAGGCACTTCAGAAGATCTGCAGGGTACAGGGGGCCCTAGCTCTGGACCTGTTTGCTTCTTCCCAGAACACAAATGTCCCCAGTTCTTAGCTCAAGGTTCCCCTCTCAGAGTGGTTGGGGAATAGACGCAATGTCCATGCCTTGGTCGATGGGGCTTCTATACGCATTCCTACCGCTTCCACTGATCTAGAGGGTCTTGCTCAAGATTCGGAACTCACAATCAGAGGCTATTCTAGTGGTTCCTCTCTGTCCCCGCAGGAGCTGGTTCCCCCTCCTCCTGGACCTGGCTGTACCGGCCATGCTCCCCCTCTGGAAAGTGAAAGGGTTTGCCTGCTGTCGGAAGGGCTCTCAGAGGAAGTATCTTCCTCTTTTCGGCATGATAGATGGCCTTCCAACCTGAGGACGTATGAGAGACACTGGAAGCACTTTATATCATGGTGTCAGGTGCGTGGGTCTCCCTCTCCCATGGGCTATGGGGCTACGGTTCTCCAGTTCCTCCAGGAGAGTTTTAACATGTGGCTTTCTGTCTATACCCTTAGAGATCAGTGGGCTGTTTTTAGGTCTTTTAAGGGTCATGGGAAGGGGCGCGCAAGTTGCAGGATCTGGTAAGTCGGCTACTGAGGAGTTTCTCGTTTGCTAGGCCTGTCTCTGCTTCTGGTTTGCTCCCCCTGGGATCTCCCGTTAGTCCTTAGGGCACTGCAGTCCCCCGCCCACCCTTGAGCCTCTTGGAGAAGTCCATGTCAATTCTTGAAGTTTCAGACAGTCTTCTTGGTAGCATCACCTTGGCGAGGCGGCTGGAGGAGATCAGTGCCATTTCATGTGCGGCCCCATACCTAGTGGTCTCCTAGTGGTCTCCCCTTAAGCCCTGTTCCTCTGGTGCCATCCATCCTTCCTCCCTAAGGTGGTGTCTAAATTCCACACCTCTCGGGAGATCCTCCTTCCTTCTTCCCTACTGGCTCTTCCCCAGAGCAGCAGCTCTGTGTGAGTCTGGATGTCAGGAGGGCTGTACTTCTGTATTTGGAAAGGAGCAGGGTCTTTCGTTCCTCCCAAGCCTGTTTGTCACCTTTGAGGGCCCATTTCCAGGGAAGAAGGAGTCTGTGCCCACAATCAGTGGGTGGCTGAGAGACACAATCTCCCTATCCTACCAGTTGGAGGGTTCATTCCAGATTATCAGCTTAACCTCCACTGTCAGGAGGCCGGGGCTTTGGTGCTGGAGTTTTTAGTGTGCCACTTCTGTGACCCAAGAGATGAGGACACAGGACTTTGGGCTGTGTGCTTGAATACATGTGGTGTTATTCGGTATACATACCTACATACCTCCACCTGGTCTGTGTTTTTGTTCGAGGCCTATTCTTTAACCAGAGTTGGCATGCCTCATGTATAAGTACTGGGCCGGGGAAGAGGGACATGAAGGTAACGCTCTGATTGCTTACCAGTAATCTTCATGGCTCCTAGTCCTACTCTGGCTCTTCCCAGTACGGCTTTCCCAACTCACCCTCCACCGATGTTGAATGGGGCTTCCAGGACAGTTGGTAGTAACTGCAATGTTTGGGGGAGGAGGGCTGCTATAACAGGGGAGCAGGAGGCAGGCCAAAAAAGGATAGAATTAGAAAGGGGGCTCCTAGTGGGCTCCCTATAGGGCTCAATGGGAATGGGGAGGATGGTAACAACAGTCCCGTTAATAACGGGGCAATTGCTACCATCCGGTACTGCTCGCGGGTGCCGCTCTGCACGTCTGGTCTGACCAGGCGCGCAGAGCTGCCCCCGCGAGCAAAACTCGTAATGTTGCGGCAAGGTAACAACGGCGCCGGTAGCACTACCGGCGCCGTTGTTGCCTTACCGCAACACTTATAATGAGGCCCACTGATTGTTAGCAGCTGCAGACATCACTTTTGCCTGAGTATCCTTGAAAGTACCCCCACATCAATCCAGCTTGGTGAGTGAGAGCGTGTGTAAATTCATTTTCATGAGCTTTGCTCTTTCTGACACAAAGATATGTCCCATAAATGGTGGGGCGTGTAACCCAGTTTCTAGCCCCTCATGGTTTAGAGGTAGAGTGGCGGTGGCAGGCTGTCTCTGTTGCAACTGGAGAGTGTTGTGCAGCTCAGTAGTTTGCTGCAAACTGCTTGATCTGCCGGTGCGCTCGCTCTCCCACTCAGACATCAGACAGTAATAGGTACGTTCGGAGGGTTGCTGGCACTGTTAGGGGTCTCATTCTCTTCAAATGTAGCTCTTCGTTCGGGATAACTTCAGGGTGGTTTTGAAACAAGACTGGTAATCATTTGCTGCATGATGTAAAGTGCCAGATAATGGTGGACTGCATAGAAACAGACTGGCACAGAGAGACAGAAATGGTGGCCCTCTCAACTGCCACCATTCTCAAGGTTTGGACTGGCTCTGGACATCTCCCTATGCCTTTATCCCTAGCTGAGAGTTGGTCTTATCCTTCTTTGACAAGGGGTGGGTACTGGCCTTGTCACATTAAATAGGAACGGCATCAGACAAATTAGGTCACTGAATGGCTAAACAGAGAATGATGACCTGGGTAAACAGCAAGCCTTCTTCAAAGCCTATACTCTTTTGTATTCCAGGGAATTCCGAAGCCATTGTTTACAAGCCAGTTACTCTTAGCAGATTGAGCTTGCTGAGCTGACTCCTGAGGAGGGCAAGGGGTTAGAAATTCACATAACAGAGAAGGTGGACGAAGCTCCAATGAGCTTTGCTGGCAACAAGCACAAGGCCCAGACAGCTGCTACTGAGGGTATCCTTCCACAGTTACGGTATACAATGTATTTGCATCCCTGGCAAATATCACTCTTACGTTCAATAGTCACACAAATATATTTGCTAAGATTTCAATACACACAGACCCCTTATTCATGCAAGCAGTGCTTAATGTGCTAGAGCTTCCCCCCCGCACTTATTTTTGAGTCCCAGCACTTATTGTCTCAGACTCATATTAATTATGAAGTGATGATAGCCAGAGCATCCAATAACCCCAATGAGCAGCTACGAGCTGTAGTTGAACCCCAAATGTGTTGACACTTGGGGAGCAGCTGTGGGTGGTGGCAGCAATGGTGGGGAACTGCCCGCCCACAGTGTCACAAGCGCGCTAGAAAATATTTGGGCCCTGGCACTTATTTGATTACAAATTAAGAACTGGTAATACCGCCGACGGTAATTGCACCGGAAATTGGCATTTTCTCAGCGTGTTTACCCTCAGCTCTAAGCTGGGGCTAAACACGGCCGACTTATGATAGGGCAAGCCCTTAAATGCAGTGATAACACCGTTACTGCCGCATTTAAGGGCTAATGCCCAACTCGTGATCAGGCCCAATCCTTTTCGGATTCAGCAACTGAATTGTCTGTCAGGTTTACACATGCTCTGTATAAATAACTTCTGTTCCATTGCTTTTAGTTCTCTGGTTATGCCTACTCTTCTGTAATGCTCAGAAAAGACCTGCTTAGCCCGGAATGATTTAGACTCTGCTGCCTTAATGAGAATGCTGAAAAGAGGACCTCCCGCATTAGCCAGCTTTTTGTAATCATGTACTGAGCCTGATGACTCATTCCTCTTTTCAGGGCTGGTTACCTCTTCCGCCACCATTAGCTTTTCCCTCAAGTGGAGCATGAGATCATCCCATCCAGTGCCACCCATCCCTTCTTTTGGGCCACTCTTCCCTAAAAGAGAAACTATCTTAATACGTTACACACTTTCTCTATCTCTTAACATAAATGTTCACTCTCCAGCTATCGCCCACTTCAAGTGATCTGGAGCAGGGCTGGCACAGCTATAAGCCCCACTGAAGCCTCTATGGATGCTTTAATTAGCCTGAGTGTGACAGCTATCAGGTGTATAAGTGAATGTGATGTGTACATGCAAGTAAAAAGACATATCATTCTCCCATGGATGCCAGTATACCCCTGTATCATTCAAGCATGCCTCTGTTAGTACAGAATAGCACCCAGTGACATGGCCCTAGAGCTGTATGCTATCCTCTGGTTATAACTATCCATACCTGAATATATCACCATGATCACTTCCAGCCATTATCATTTCCTCTTCTTCAAAACTGTTCAACTCCTGCAATTCTTCCATAAGAAACCCCTTTTGATCTTAATTAGGAACATAGACCCATGCAATTGCATATTTCTGGTTAGGGGCAACTGTATTGATACAAATATATCTACCTCTTGGGTCCTTTTTCACTGTGAGATCTTAGAAGTAATAAATAAGTGCATCCACTCCTGCTTTCTTAACCCCCAGATTTGCATGGTATTGTATTGGGTATACTCTACTCAAAAGTCTCCTCGTGTCTTTTTTAGTAAGTTGTGTGCTCTGTAGAGAAACTAAGCTTGTGGGATATTTGTGTAGCTCTCGTAAAGTTCCTGCCCTTTTGGCACTTGGAATTCAGAACCCCAAGCATTCCGAGTGAATAGTTGTATCAGTCTGTTTTCCACCTGATCTTTTTCCTTATGCTTTGCTATTACCTCGCCTACTGATCATGCAAATCTTGCCTATTTTCTGTGTGATGGATATGACTAAGGTAACCTTCAGTGACCCAGATAATACCCTGCTACATGAAATCATCCCAGAATAACTATGCAAATTTCAAATCTGTCCACCCATAACCCAGATACCTCTGGCCCCCCAACCCAACACAGATATGCCCCAGAGCCCATAGGAAGATACATTTGAACTTTTGGTACCATGGAGATCATTTGAAATCAGCCGCAACCCAAACAGCAACAATAATGTTAAGCAACAACCCCAAGCTGAGAAATGTCTTGTGGGGTGCTGTCCCTTCCGCCCAGTTTACCTCTTAATGTTAAACCACTCTTGTGCAGAGTTTAAATCCTAGGCCATCCTCTGTAAAGTAGATGTGCCATCACTCATTTCGCCATCTAGATCATTAAATCCTATGATGACTATGTGTTCAACTGCGTTTTTGTTTGCTTGTAAGGGTTTCGACAAATGATGGCAAATGTTGACTGCCTCCAGCTTCAATGTTCGATTTCCATTAACAGCAACATTTTCACCACAATAGAGCTGGAGGAGTCCCCCTCCCACCCAACAATGAAAATACCAATCGAAGCATGGATTGTATAGAGGTTTTGGGAGGCTTGTGTTTTTCAGACCTCTCTTCTTATTTGGATTCTGATGCAGTTTCTTGGGTCCCATTCACTCCAATTCAAACAATCACCTTGATATGCTCACTTCAAATCACAAACTCTACATTATCCCACTGCTTGCCCATGGCAGAATGCAATTGAGCTTAATGCTGTGGGTGTTAGGAGTGATATGGCATCTGGAGTAATGCTCTCCGAGCTCCTTCCCTATGCAGACCTGCAGTCTCCTCAGATCATTCTCTTGAGTCTGGATGGCAATGCACAGAATACCCCCCTCCCTGCTGCAGCTCGCCTCCAGCAAAGAGCGGGGGGGTGGGCTTGTATGCTTAGTAGGGGCGGAAGAGAGAGGACCACAGAGGATGAGCTCATCACGTAACAAGTCATTGTGGGAAGGTTCTGCCCACTTCTGGTTTAATCACCTCTATGCCACTGTACCGCTTTTCTGGGTTTCTCCTGTAAGCACAAGTCACAGAGCCTTTCCTTGGCAGAGTCATCCTCTGTAGCCACCCCAAGGCAAAGCTAAGAGCACTAACGAGTAGGCCCACGGTCTGGAAGCCCACTGCAGCCTTGCTTCAGTCAGAAGCTATTATTTTTGTGCTGTGATTGCTGTGATGAATCCTGAGGAGCCTAAAGTCTCCTCCCATGTGGCCAGAGGAAGGCAGCCTCTACCTGATCCTAACCCTGGGGGAGGTAACATGAGAGGGGATCACATGGGAGGAGACAGCTGTCAAGGGGAAGTGGTGACTCCATAAGGAGGGAAGCAGTATTCAACCTCTTCTGAGGATGTGATTCCCCTAATACCTAAATATCTAATGGCATGCTGTCAATGTACGGTTCCCTCTCCTAGAACTACCCAGAGTACAGAACATGAAAACTCTTTCAACCAACATAAAAGTGGTACATTGGGTCTTCAGGAAGTTAATTTCACAACTTCTAATTGTGATGATTCTGCCGTATGTACAGGTTTAAAACCTAAAGATAAACAACCCACTCTTTGAACAACCTCGCATAAGTCTGACCACTCTCAGTTAACAAATCAGCTTAAGTTAACTAAAAGAACATAAACATTATGGACTTCAAGTCCCATAATGTTTGTGATACTGGGGAGTAGGAGGGACTCAGAGTTGATGAAGTATCATGAGCAGTCTAGTTGTTGAGGTAAAAAGCACCTGAGCAGGACCTTTCAATATATAAATGGGTTCCTGGTGCAAGAGGGAGGAGCAGCTGATGGTGTAGTAGTGGTGGTAGCAAGACGCTGTGCAGGAGAAGCTGTAGATGCAGAGGAAACGTGGCCTTGCAGAGAATGCACAGTAGGAAACGGCTATGAAGAAGCATTGCACATGCTCAGTGTAACATGATGGGAGCGTTGTCATGAAACAGGAAATAACCACAGCCTGGACATGTGCTTTCCTGCATTTGGATCTCACGTCCAGACTGTGTTGTTGCATCTGCTATGCCATAAATGACTTGGCTTCTCGGCTCACCCTCTACACCAGGGGTGGAGGGGTTACCGAGAAGCGAGCGGATCAGGCCTTCCTGTTCCTCCTGCTCCCCTCTCCCCTGTGGGCCCACGTAGAAGGCTGCATGCAGAGAGGAGGCGAGCAGGGGATCGGATCACTGAAATGCCAGCCCCCATGTTCCCCTTTCCACCCCCACCTTTGGGGCCATGCGGGAGAGTAGGTGAGCAGGGATCGAAGCATGCTTTGCGAAGTTGTATGAAATCCGGCTCCCCCACAGCAGATTTCTGAATACCGGCTGCAGCAATATGCTATGGGGGCCAGATATCACACAACACTGGTCGCCCTGCCTTGGTTGCCCCCTGCCTCTTCACCCCTCTTCCCTGCCCCCTCCACCCCCACAGACCCACATTGAAGGCCCTGGGCACCACGGCCTCCAAGATGGGTCTGTGGAGGAAGAGGGGGACCAGCAAAGTCTTGCCCTGGGTCCCACCCCCATGGCATGGGGACAAGGGTGCCAATGTGCTGGTCTCCATGTGCGCCTCTCCCTCCATGGAACCACCATTGTTTTTTTGTTTTGTTTTTTGGTGCTTTTTTGTTGCCCTGCACGCCTCCCTCCAGAGGTCCACCTTGAAGGCCGTGGGCCAAAGTGGTGGGGACCAGGGTGTCACTTTTCTGGTTACTCTGTGCCCCTCTCCCTCCACAGACCCACCTTGGAGGCCGCAGGGGGAGAGGAGGCGAGCGGGAACCCACCATTGTCCCCCCCCCCAGAGACCAGGCATTGAAATTAAGATATGATGAGCAGGAGCCAAAAGCATCTCCTGGGTATCCAGCATTATCTTGTCCTCAGGAGCTAGCATTGGGGAAGGAGGAGGTAGCAACTTCCACATATTCTTCTCATTTTGTCCATTATTTATGCCGCCTTATGCTTTGAATTATATAGATATGCCCCCCAATGTGTATTTATAGAGTGCTCTAGCACACAGTCAAATTCACATAGGTGTGTTTTGTTCCTCGTCAATTGGCCTGGGGGCCACAAGCCTTTTATCTTTTGGCGTCAAGCAAACCAGGCACTTCTAGGCTGTAAGCAGGAACTTAATGGCTCCCAGCTCCCCTCAATTTCAAACCCTGCAGCCCCACCTTGGAGGCCATGGGTACCAAGGCTTCCAAGATGGGTCCGTGAAGGGAGAAGGGCACAGGGGGATGATCCGCTTTGCTTAAATGTGTAATAGATGTGCCCTAATTTGCTGTTCTTAACATTCTCAACTACTAATATTGCATATGCATGTTTGTAAGGCATCAGCTGGTATGGGGAGCTAAAAGTAGCTCCTTGTGGCTGTTGGATGAGGCTGTGCACTGACTGGCAGAGGGCAGTGCGCAAATGTATTATTGGTAAGGTCACTCTGATAGGTCTATAATTAATATTTTTTATTGTACTTTTTCATTTGCTGGAACACAAATTGGCTGTATAATCCCAACTAAGAAAGCAAAGTCCCCAGCAGCAGTGGCACCATCAGAAATCCTGACATCTGTAGATGGACTTGCCAAAGATAAGGATGCATTTTTCTAAGAGAAAAAAACGTTATTTTACTGTGGGTGAAGAAGGTGGGGCAATTTTAAAGGTAATGTAATGTAATGGGATTTATAGAGCGCGACAAAGAGCTGGAGGCATCAAGGCGCTAGCAGAAAACAACATTACCAGAGAGGAGAGGAGGACAACCCATGTTAAAACAGAAAAGTCTTTAACTGCTTGCGGAAGATGGACAAAGCGTGAATGCTCCTAATGTGAAAAGGGAGAGCGTTCCACAGGGCCGGGAACAGTACAGACAAATATCTACCTCCCGTACGAGATTGTCAAAAATGAGGGACGTCCAGAAGAAATGGATTGGATGAACGAAGAGATCTCTTTGGCTGGTAAAGGGAGAGCTTTGTTTGCAAGAACACGCCCCCACAGAGTGGATGGCTCATGAACCGTGCATAAGACTTTAAACGTCACCCGGGTTCTTACAGGCAGCCAATGAAGACACTGGAGAAGATCATAAGAATGGGAAAGTCTAGGGGGCACTAAGAGCAAGCCTAGCTGCTGCATTCTGTAAGATCTGAAGATGTTGAAGGAGTGCTTCTGGCTGGCCAAGGTAAATGCCATTGCAATAATGAATTGCACCCATGATGGCAGCAGACACAATTTTACTTCTAGCCTCTGACGGAAGAAATGGAAGTACCTTCCTCAAAACCCTCAGTTTTGCAAAACCACTTTGGCAGACCGCCGAAATCTGTTCCTCTCTAGAACCTGAGGACATGATCTTAATCCTGAGGCTTTTAACTACAGTACACGGTTTGGGGCAGAGTCCCAGGCAAGCAGGCCAGATCTCAGAGGTCCAGCTACTGAGGGTCTGGCCAATCACCATACCTCAGTCTTTTCCCCATTCAGTTTAAGTCAGTTTTCAGACATCCCCTAGCACAGAGCTGAGAGGCAGTCTCTCAGAAGCTAAAAGGATTCTCCCTAAGGGTATTTAGATGAAAAAAGATCTGAGTATTGTCTGCATAGATAGAGAAATGCACACCAAAACTAGCAATGAGCTTGGCAAGCGCAATCATATATAAATTAAAGAGTAACGGGTAAAGTGCTGAACCTTGAGGGACACTGCAGTCAAAAACCATCGGAGGAGAAGAAAAAGGGGGGGGACACCACCTGAGTGCGATTCGATATAAACGACGTAAACCATTTCAGAGGCGTTCCTGAAACCCCAGCTTTCAAGAGGCATTGTAAAAGCTTCTGGTGATCGATAGTATCAAGGGCCGCGGAGAGATCGAGTAAAATAAGAACACTCGTCTCTCTGCAGTCCTGGGCCAAGGCGATGGTGTCATGGAGTGCGATAAAAACTGATTCTGTACCCAGCCCAGGTTGAAAACCAGCCTGAAATGGATGAAGAATATTATTAACCTCCAGATAGGCCACCAGCTAAGGAATGATGATAGATTCCAACAACTTCGACCATTAGAGGATCAAGAAGAGGTTTCTTAAGCAGGGGGAAACCACAGCATGCTTAAGGGGAGAAGCAATACATCCTGTGGCACACAAATGTTGAGCAAGCAAAGGAACCAAGTTCATAGATGGGTCCTGCAGAATGTACAAAGGAATAGGATCTGCAGGAGAAGCAGATTTAAGCTTCAGTAATGCGTCTGCCACAAGACTTTCCGTAACTGTCGCAAAGCAGAATGTACTGGGGCAACATTCTGCCAAGCAACTCACAGATTTAACTGAACCAGAAGAAGTAGGTCTCTCCCTACAAATGTTCTCCCGTATCATACTAATTTTATCTTGGAAGAAAAAAGCAATCTGGTCACAATGAGCTTGAGTACAAGTGTCCATAGATGGGGCCTGCACAGGGGCAGAAAGTTATTTGGTCACCATAAAGAGCTCTTTTGAAGAACAAGGGGCCTTCAGAATACGGTCAGCATAGTGCTGAGCGTTGGCTATTTTTATAGAACGTTGATAGTGATTCCGAGTCTGAGTATAAGTCACCTTAGGGAAATCAGACAATAGACGGCATTTCCGCTCCAAGCGATGGCACTTCTGTTTCTATAGCCTCAAATCCAGAGAATACCACAGAGCTGAGGACACAATGCGGATAGGGAGCAGCTGAAGAGGGGCCAAAGCATTGGCTGTGTCTTTAAAAGCAGTGACCAGTGCATCACAAATATTCATGCCCTTGTTTCTACACTGTTGAGTAGTTACAGCAACAGTGTTAGAAATTATATCAGTGGAGGGGGCGTGGCTTGGAGCCATGGCAGTCGGACGTGCTCTGTGAGAGCTCCCGGCTGGCGCCGCGTCGCCATCAAAAATGCCTGTGTGAACTCCAAATTTTCGCGTTCTGCCCAACTGCGACCGAGAGCTGAATCGCTGCGGCATGCCAGGGCTGCATAACGAAGCCCTACTGAAGCGGATCACATAGATCCACCGACCGCGATGCACCGAGAGGACGCGGGAGACAAGATGGCGGCCTCCTCCCAAGCCCGGCACTGATCTCGGGGCCTGGGGGTGGGAGGCGGAGCATTCCGGGTGCGGGGCTCGGCCCGCGGGAGACAGCGACTTGGCTCCAGCGTCGCCCCTGCGGCTCACCGGCATCCTTCTGCACTCGGCGTGGGATCTGGCTCCTGGGGCCCCTCCCCCACCTCCCCTGCTCCGGAGCCCGGCGGAACCGGCGGTCCTCGGCGGTCCTCCTTTTCATCTTAGCCCCGCACTCCGGCTACTGCTCCAGCTGCTCCGCTGGGGCCGGCGCGCCTGGGAGGTGACCGTGGGCCTCTCCGCTTCCCCTCTCCCGCCCTCCGGACAATCCCGGACTCTGCCTCCTCTCTTCGGCGGGGGGCGGCATCCTGGGCCGGCGACCCCGCGGGACGTTCTGGAAAGCCGCCAGCTTTGAACCCGGACAGAGCCCTTAAGGTACAACCACCTCTAACTGCACCCCCCTGCCCCTGCCGGAGTCTGTCCTTCCCCCTCAACAGCCCCCCCCAGCCGCCCCCGCCAACATACAACTTCGGCGGGCGAACGGCGCCGGGTGTGGACGGGGCAGGCTCGCCTCAGGGCCCACGGAGGCCGCGTCTTCCAACGGAGCTCCCGAGGGGGGCCCATCTCTGAAACCAGGGGATATTCTCACTTGACAATCCCCCCCCCCTCACGCCGCACCAGCAACACAACCAGGGCTCTCCCTCCTTCGTCGCCTACCTCTGGGCCCCTCAATAACCTTGGAACGCCTCCCCCCCCTCGTCGCATTGAAGCCACAGACAGGAGATTCGGCCTGCTCGAAGGTCTCCCCACGCTCCTAACCCTGCGGATCGCGCCCGCATCGGGACACCCATCAGCTCCTGCACCGCACCCCTGGGCTCCTGGACTTTCTTTCGCCACTCGCTCCTGGCTCATTCCTGGAGGGGGGAGACAGCCTTTCACCGCTACAAGGTAAGGCGGCACCTGCCGCATCTCGCCCCACCTGGACGCTCTGCTGCCCTCCGGGCCTGGCTGGTTGCCCCCCGCCTCTGTCCCAGCTGCAGGGGCTGCCCCGGGTGTCATGTCCAAATCGGGCAAAACCGCCATGCAGACTGACATTTCCACACTATTAACCATGCCTACTGGGGGGGGAAAAAGCAAGAGGGGTGAGCGCATTGAAGCTGGGGCGGGGAATGGCCCCCCTGATGACCAAGCATCACAGGCGGTCACGAAAGCAGACCTCCATGACCTTCTATCGGCCCTCACCAGGGAATTCCAGAAGGGCACTGAAGAAGTCAAGACCCAAATTGCCCGGTTGGACAAGAGAGTGGGGGAGGTGGAGGCAAGAACCGAGGAGATTGAGACTACATTATGTGAGCAGAACTTCGAGATCGGAGAGGGGGCGGACAGGATTAGGGCCCTGGAGTGCAGGTGTGAGGCTCTGGAAGCTAGGCAGGAGGATGCCGAGAACCGCTCGAGGCGGAACAACATCAGGATCCGGGGAATCCCAGCGACAGTCTCGGAGAAGGAACTCCCATCCTATGTTTCCGATCTCCTCCGCCATATCATCACCCTCCCAGATGGCTCCCCCCTGGAGCTGGACAGAGTACATAGGGCTAGACCCAGGCAGAGGCCCAACGGGGCGGCTGATGTCCTGGTCAGGGTCCATTTCTACAAGCTCAAGGAGGAGATTATGCAGGAGGCCAGGGCCATGGGTCAGATCCACTTCCGCGACTCGGAGACAGCCCTGTTTCAAGATTTAGCTGCACCCACCCTAGCCAAGCGAAGAGCTCTTAAACCCATGACGGATTGGCTACGGGAACGCAAGATCCCATATCGCTGGAGCTTCCCTTCGGGCCTCTCCTTCATTTGGGAGGGAAAGCCTCAGCAAATCCCATCTCCACGGGAAGCAGCTGCATTTATGAACCCGGACACGGAGGAGGAGGCCCCAAGGGGCCCGGCCCGCTCTCCCGAAGGGGCCGTGGGGGGGGCTCTTCGCTCCTGGTCCCAGGTGGCCGGTCGGCGCAGGATGCGCGGCCCTCTGGCAAGGGGGAAAAACACCAATACCCACTGAGAGCTTGAATGGCCCAGATCGAAGCTTATCCTCATCAGAGCTCTACAGCAGCCACCTGACCGCCCCCTGGGAGCCCAGTCTTTAAACCCGGAGTCTCACAATTACCCGGTCCATCCGGGTCGCTATGGAGCGATCCTCCAACCTAATGAGCTTGCTGGCCGGGGCGGCCTGCAGCGCGCTCTCTTGAGCTGAGAGATCTTCACCACTACAGCATGAGACCCCTTGGTCTCCGACACAGATGGCGACTGTGGCCCAGCCGACAGCCCTGTTGGTAGAAGGCTGGCCTGGATACCTTTATTTGTTTGTTGTTTTTGGTTCTGTTCTAGTTTATGTTACTGGTTCTCATTGGTCAGGGGGAAATGGGGAGCTAGAGCTTGGGCTCGGGTGGGAGGCAAGGGGGAAACAAAGGTCAAAATACAACCTGACGAAGCCAGCTCCGCAACACAAAAGATGCAGGGTAAAGTCGTTTTCAAACCCATCCAACAATGTCTCAACCGGATAAGGAAATCTCGTTCCTGACTTGGAACGTTCAGGGTCTGAATTCCCCCCGGAAAAGGAAGTCCGTGGAGCATAGGCTCGCCCAACTGGCACCCGACATTATCTGCTTGCAGGAGACTCATCTCCTCAAAAGCGACGAACGCCGCATAACCTTTCAACGCTACACCAAAAGATTCTTCGCCTCTGCGGATCTCAAGAAGAGAGGGGTTGCCATTCTACTAAGCCGGGACCTGCCCTTAACCAATATAACCACCAAGCGTGACCCCGAGGGTCGTTATCTCCTGCTAAAAGGCCTCTTGGTAGAACTACCCATCACCATCGTCGCTATATACTGCCCAAACACCGGGCAAAGCACATTTCTCCGGAATCTTCTACCAACACTTGCTGCCTTCACCGAAGGTCGCGTATTTATAGGGGGTGATTTCAACTTGACCCCCGACCCAAACCTGGACAAATCGCTCCCTCCATCGAAAGAGGATTTCAGCAAGGCCCTTGCCATGGCAGAATTCTTAAGGGAAACCGACACTATAGATGTGTGGAGATTGGCCAACATGGGAAAAAGGGACTACACTTTCTTCTCCCACGTGCACCTGGGTCACTCGCGGATCGATCTGCTCCTGATCTCAAGCATCCTCATACCCTGCGTCGAATCCATCCAAATCGGGCTTAGAGCCCTCTCGGACCATGCTCCAGTCATATTGAACCTGAGGGTATCATGCCTCCCGGAGCCGCCCCAGAGGCAATGGAAACTGCAAGATCACATTCTATCAGATATCACAATCAGAAAAGAAATTGCGGAAGCCCTCCAAAATTATTTCAGGGAAAATACCACCAAAGACTCCTCATTGGCCACAATCTGGGACGCTATGAAACCTGTCATCAGGGGCACGGCGAACGACTGCACAGCCCGACTCAGACGTCGTGGCAAGCTTCAACAAGACGCACTGGAAGTGGAGGTGGCAGAAGCGGAAAGCATCCTTAAACGTGGCCTGAACAGGAAAGCGAGCCGCATGCTCCAGAGGGCGAAGCGCTCCCTAGAAATGCACCTGGCCGACAAAGCGGCCAGGGCCCTCACATACACTAAACAGTTTTATTATGTGCACAGCAACAAAGCAAACCGGCTCCTGGTCCACAAACTAAAAAAGCTACAAACAAGAAACCTCATCCACAGCCTCGCTGATGCGCAAGGGACCCTCCGTTACTCTATCAAAGAGAAAATTGAAATTATGGCTTCTCATCACAGAACGATCATGTCGGGTGTTCCCACGGCCGAAACAGCACAAGCCAAATATCTGGCAGAAGCACAAATCACCGTTCCATGTCCGCAACTTGAGGCCCTGGAGGCCCCCTTCTCGGCAGAAGAAGTTAGTGAAACCATAACCAAACTGAAAAATTCAACCCCTGGCCCGGATGGGCTCACAGCCCAATTCTATAAAAAATTCTCATATATCCTATCTCCCCACCTGGCTACCCTATTCAACTCATTCCTATCCTCCGGTACGACCACCCCCTCCATGGAAGAATCAATAACCGTCCTATTGCCGAAGCCTGGAAAGGACCGGAGCCAGTGCGCCTCCTACAGACCTATCTCCCTTTTGAACTATGACGCAAAAATTTTCACCAAAACCCTCGCGAACAGGTTGGCCCCCTTGCTTCCTTCAATTATCCACCCGGACCAGACGGGATTCATACCCGGCCGCAGCACCCATGATAACATAAGGAGAACCATCAACGTCATCGAATCTGCCAATAGGAGGGGGCAGGCATTAATGGTATTATCATTGGACGCACACAAAGCTTTTGACATGCTTGACAGGGGCTACATCCGAAACTCACTCACAAATTTCGGCTTCGGCCCAAACTTCATAAAATGGACATTAGCAAACTACCAACATCCCTCCACCAGCCTCAGAATGAATGGAGTCAGGTCCGAAACGATCAAAATCTCAAGAGGCACTAGGCAGGGTTGCCCCCTATCCCCCCTGGTATTCGCCCTGTCCATGGAGCCATTCGCGATCAGAGTGCGCCACAATGCAGGGATCCAAGGTCTGGCAATCAAATCCCAAACATATAAAGCCGCCCTGTACGCCGACGATGTCCTTCTCACTTTAACCAAGCCAGAGGAATCCATGAAGGCCCTATGGAAGGAACTGCTAGAATTCGGGGAAGCCTCAGGTTTTAAGGTTAACCTTACCAAGTCTACAGCATTAAGCATCAACCTACCTAGCGAGCTATTATCAAACCTGGAGAAAGAATACCAGATACCTTGGGCCAAAAAGAACCTCCCGTATCTGGGGGTCCAGCTTCCCGGTGCTTTCAGCAGATTGTATAGAGCCAATTTCCCGGCACTCCTGAAAGAATTCAAAGCCGATCTCATACGCTGGCAAAAGCAGGAGATTTCCTGGTTCAGAAGAATCACGGCCTTGAAGATGAACCTCATCCCTAGACTGCTTTACCAATGCGCTGCCATTCCCACCACAATTCCGAAGCAGGAGATCCAGAAGCTACAAAAGAACATCATGAGTTATATCTGGGAGGGGAAACAGCCGCGCATCCCGCGAAGGGTCATGCTCCGGAGTCGGGAGACGGGAGGTCTGGGAGCGCCCGATGCTGCAAGATATGTTCTGGCCGCACAGCTCTCATCGGCGTTCGCTTGGCTCCCCGCCACCACCAAACCCCGCTGGCTGGAGCTGGAGGAGGCCTGGAGTCCAAGCCCGATAACCTCGCTGCCACACCTGAAGGAACCCAACGCTAATGAAGGCATGGGACCCCTGGCGGCAACTGAAAATACAGTACGGAGTTGGAAGAAAGCGGCGCGTCTGTGGAACCTCCGCGGCACGACGGGCCCACTCACCCCGGTTTGGGGAAACCCAGAATTCACCCCAGGCTGTAATCCCAGGAATTTCAGGAGTTGGAAAAATGGAGGACTGGAGAGAATACAAGACTTCTATGAAGATGGAAACCCCCTGGACTTCGAGGCCTGCAAGGCGAGATTCGACGTGCCGGAGAGCGAGAGATTCAGATACACCCAGCTACGCCACTGGCTCTCAGGCAGGGAGATTAAGCGCCACGGAAGCAGAGCCCTCATGGCCCTGGAACTCACCCTCACAGGGTCCCCGCCAAAGGGCAGAATCTCCACCCTCTACAAGCTCTTGGACAGAACAGACCCATCCCGCAAGGAGCCATATATGCTAAAGTGGGAAAATGATATTGGGAGGTCTATTGATTTGGAGGAGTGGAACCACATCTGGGCAAGAGCAAACAGAAGCTCGAAGTGCGTTTCCAATAAGGAAGGGGCCTTTAAGGTATGCTTCAGGTGGTATCGGACCCCAGAGACACTCAATAAATGCAACCCCACGATTCCCCCGGCTTGCTGGAGAGGATGCCCATACAAAGGCACCCTCTTTCATCTGTTCTGGTCATGTCCCAAGGCTTCTCAATTTTGGAAATCAGTGCTGGATCACATCAATAAAATCACAGGACTCACTATCCCATGGGACCCGGGCATCGCCCTACTGGGATCATGCGGGGAGGGCCAATTCCCCCTCTCCGGGCACAGAGCAGAGCTATGCTCCCACCTGCTGACGGCCGCAAAAATCTCCATAGCCAGGCTGTGGAAAAACCCAGAGGGCCCATCAGTACAAATGTGGTGGACGAAATGCTGGGACATAATCGCAGCGGAAAAAATAACTGCCCTCCGGTTCGGAAATAGAGACAAATTCTCCCAAACATGGGCTCCCTTTATGGACTTCACCCAGAAATTCCCAGGCCTAGCACGGCAACCCCCCTCCCTGCGATGGATGGACAAAACTGAATAGACACAAAGGGGACAATGCAGAGCTGGAATACAGATTGGCCTAGGGTCCCGCCGGCTAATAAACCCGGGAGTGAGGCATCAAGGCCCGGATAAGCTGACGCTCGCCGCGGCCCGCGTATGACTCAATGCCTAAAGAATATATAAGGATCCCCTTTTCGCCCGCCTGTAACCCATCACTGCCCACTAGGGCTAGACTAATCACTTGCTTCTCCCCTTGAACTGCCCTCTGACCTGTTATTAATGTTGTTTGTTTTGAAGGACGTTGTCCTTGTTGTTTTACTACTTGCACATCTAAGCTCAACCGCGTTGCTTGCAGCGCTCTTTATGCACCGACAACCACTCGATGCAATATGTGTACAAAACCAATAAATATATATTTGGAAAAAAAAAGAAATGATATCAGTGGAAACCTTAGACCAGCGCCATGGAAATTTCATTGGTGGAGATATAGTGAAATGAAAAAGGGATCAGAAAATGGTCAGACCAAAGCACAGGCAGGGGTTTAGAAACCTGAAGATCCTTAATATTCAAAAAAATCAAGTCAAGCTGATTACCCCCTACATGAGTAGGGCTATGGTTACAAA
The DNA here is from genome assembly GCF_040938575.1 of Ambystoma mexicanum. Classification (NCBI taxonomy): domain Eukaryota; kingdom Metazoa; phylum Chordata; class Amphibia; order Caudata; family Ambystomatidae; genus Ambystoma; species Ambystoma mexicanum. The sequence goes on from NC_090931.1 coordinate 996,066,673, forward strand.
GGAAAAAGCCATAATCTTCAAGGGAAGCAACCAGACTCTGCACATGGCGGTCTGATGGTTGTAGAAGATGGAAGTTAAAGTCTCCCAACAAAACTATGTTAGGATAGATGAGGGCAAGATCTGCAATGACTTGTGCGAAGTCAGCCACAAATTGATTAGTGACGTAGCCCAGAGGGCGGTAAACTGCAAGAAAATAAACAGCATATTATGGGGAGGCCTGTAATTTAATAAGGAACAATGCACAGAGGAGATTGGGATCATTGAACTAACTGGCAATCAATAGACTTCTCAACCACAAAAGCAACACCACCTCCACTCTTGGGAGGTGGCCGTTTTAATTGCAAGATATCATAGTTAGCTGGAAGCAGCTGAACAATATCCGGACCTGAGTGTGCATTAATCCAGGTCTTGGTAATGCAAACCACATTAGGAGCGTGTGTTTTTAAGATATATCTTAGATCATCTTGGTGTGCAACCGCAGAGCAGGCATTAATATATAGGGCTTTTAATGCAGGAAAGGAGCCGGTAGGTTTCTGAGATACTGAGGAAGCAGCAACTGGTAGGCATGAAAAACCACAGGGCCAAGGTATATTAATGGGTGGTATATTAATGGGTGGCAAAGCAATAAGCTCTTAGCGTGAGTAGGCAATGCAATCCTTAAAAGAATCAGTACTTACACCTCCAGAGCCCCAGAGCCCGGACTTGCCACGGACGGGCACAGATGGCACAGCCGCTGCACCCGTCCACTGCACGGGTGTTCTCTTTAGCACATATGTGCCAGAGGGAATGCAAATAAGGCAGATAGTCACCGCCTCCCAAGAGACAGAAAGAGGACTACCAAAGTCCCAGGGAGATCAAGACAGCGCTCAAGGCTGCGCAGATAGAACAGTAATATTAACACTGACAAGGTGAAGCTGACACAGCCAGCAATAAAGCCCAGTTCAATTCTGAATTAAATTATAAAAGCAACACATTCACACAAAATATTATCAGTACAATTAATTGACTTTAAAATATCATAAATTGTGGAATAGATCATGAAAGTCAGAGTGGCTTTAAAATGGTTGCGAACAACCTCACCTCTCTACGGTATAGTTAGAAGTCACAATCAAATATTTCAAACCTATTTTTGAGGCTGTTCCTTTCTCATGTCCAGTTTGGGGGGGGTATGTCTTCGTCTCATGTGGGTGTTGCATTTACAGTGCACTTTGTACTCTCCTGGTTCCCCACTGTTAGGTCCTGCTTACTGGCTGATGCCTTACACCAAAGAGCTGGTTTTAGCTCCGGCTCATCGAATCTGAATTTTGAAGTCCCAGGTAGACCACTGTACCCTTGATTAACTGTTCATTTTCATTGCAGCAGCATCGCTACAAGCATCAGTGTATCAACCTAACCACCTATGTCGCAGCAAGAAATATCCAGTGAAGCACTTGACCCAATCGTGCAGGTAAGTAAGGATTTAGTTTCACCATGTACCATTGGTTGAGTAGAAGTGCTGAAGGTTTCTATCGGCCCTGTGTAATGTGCATCCAGGTGTGGTTTTTGCTGCCCTTCTGTGACCTAGTCCAGGATCACACCTCAAAAGGAAATTCGAACTAGGACTTTACAATCTGAAAAGGGAGTCTTCAGAGACTTGTATCAATGTGGTGCTTTTATTTTTATCCAACCAGTATTTCCTACCCATTTTTTGTGTGGGGCGTTTCCCCCCCCAAGCCTTTCACATGGGTCCTTTTGAATGTTTGCATGTGGTGTTTGCCATTTATTTTTATCCAACCAATATTTCTGAACCATTTTTTCATGGGGCAATTTTTCTCCCCAACCTTTAAACATGGTTCATTTGAAATCTTTGCATGTGGTCTTTGCAGGTTTAAATCCTTTGGAGGCATTTTTAATTTTTGAAAACTTGAAATGGTTTTTAATATCGAACTTGACATTGGGTTTGCGATGTTTTCACAGATTCAACCCCCTTTTTTGAGATGGATTGTTTCCTAGTGCCCAAAGATGCTAGGAATCTGAAACAAAAAGCAGAAGGAGAGGTGGAAACAGACAAAAGAAATGCAAATAAACGGAAATATGAGGACTCTTATTTGGACTTTGGGTTCACATGGATCGCAGTTGCTGAAGAAGTTAGGCTGCAGTGTGTGGTTTGTGGCGCTACATTAGCAATTTATAGCCTGAAGCCAACATAAGTAAGGCGCCATTTGGAAACAAAACATGCTGATTTAGCAAAAAAGACCAGGGATTTCTTTGTACAGCAGTTGTAAGGCATAAAAAAGCCAAAAGACACTGTAACAAATGTGGCCTCAATACCTGAAAATGCTTTGAAAGCTGCTTACCACGTTGCATACTATCTGGGGAAAAACAAAAAGCATTTTACAGATGCTGAGAACGTGCTTCTCCGAACAAGTCAAGCTGTCAGCCGAGAAATGCTTGTTGATGGCGCAGCAGAGAAATGTAAAAGTATCCCAATGTCAGACAGCACCATTTGCTGCTGCATCGCTGACCTGACCTCTGATATCAGTATAGAATTGACATTGCGCTTGAAGCGCAGTCAGTTTTCCCTGCAGTTGGATGAGGCCACTAACATTTGAAAAGAAGCTAATTTGATTGCTTATGTGAGGTATTGCCATGGACAAGAAATATTGGAGGATTTCTTAATTTGTAAACCAATTGAGGGCAGAGCAACTGCATCGGAACTCTTTGAAATTATTAACAACTTCCTAGGTTTCCACTGCTTAAAGTGGGATGCCTGTGTTGGTATTTGCACGCATGATGCTCCTTCACTGTGCGATACTAGGGCTGGGTTAAAAGCAAAAGTGTTGGCAGTAGCTGCACATATTGTGTGGACACACTGCATGATACACCGGGAAGCTTTGGCTGTGCTTAATTTGGGGCATGAACTCACATAGGTGCCGACTTCTGTTGTAAAGATTGTATAGTTCATTAAGAGGCACCCCACAAGAGCCTGTCTCTTTGTCATATTATGTGCAGAAATTAGATCTGAACAAGATGCTTTGTTCTTTCACGCGGAGGTCAGGTGTCTACCTGGGGGAAAGGTTTTAAATCGCATTTATGAACTGAGGAATAAAGTGAGACACATTCTCCGGGGTTTAGACCAGACAAAAGCAGAGCCTCTGTGTGATTCACGTTGGCTTGTACTGTTAGCCTTACTTGGTGACATCTTTGAAAGCTGAATTCTCCAAACCTCTCCCTGCAAGGCACATAAACCACATAATTTGCTATTAATGCAAAAATATCAGCATTCAAGAAGAAGCTGGAACTTTGGAGGAGGAGGGTTGATGTCAGCATTACCAATGCATTTCAATCATTAGCAGATGCTCTTGAGGAGAATGAGTATGATCTTTCATGTGTTGCTGAACTAATAGGAAACTATTTAAATGCTCTCAGAGCCAGTTTCGAAAAATACTTTCCAGAGGCCAAATGTAACCTCAATGACTGGGTGGTACAGCCTTTTTTAGCAGACGTAGTGGCCTATCTCCCAACACACCTCCAAGAGGAACTAATTGACCTTCAAAGTGACTGCATACTGGAAAGCCAATTCAATAAATTGTCTTTGGGAAGATTTTGGCTAAATGTGTCTGCAGAGTTTCCTGCTTTGTAAATGTACTGTTATCTTTCAGCACCTTGTTCTTTTGCAAGATTGGATTCTCAGCAACTGCAGCCCTAAAGACAAAATATTGGTCAAAGCTGGAGAAAAGAATTGGTTCATCACTTGCATGTAAAACGTTACTGTAGGACAGCAATCTTGGCTGTTTTCTTGTGTGGTAAATAAATATCCAACACTATTTTTAGTCAAGTACTCTGTATTCTAACAAAGAAATCTGAATGCTGTGTTCACACATATTTGTCCTCTAATCTAATTTGAGTTATTGCAAGCAATATGATTTTGAAAGAATTTAGTGTTTGGCACCCAACCTTCATTTGGGGCACCATTCGACGCCAGCGCATGATACCCATTGGCAACCTATTAAAATGTTGGAGTCCATGTGTATAGGGGGGCCCAAACCTGGTCAATTTTTCTGAGGGGGGCTCACGGTCAAAAACCTTAAAGACCACTGGCTTAAGTTAAATGATCATAAAAAGAACAAAAATATTATAGACTTCAAGTTCCATAATCCTTGTGGTACTGGGACGAGGAAGAGGGACACAGAGTTGATGAAGTATATTGAGCAGTCTAGTTGTGGTAAAAAAGCACCTTAGTGGGACCTTTAACTATATAAAGGGGTTCCAGGTGCAAGAGGGAGGAGAAGCTGATGGTGTAGTAGTGGCAGTAGCAGGACACTGTGCAGGAGACGTTGCAGATACAGAGGAGGGGTGGCCTTGCAGAGAATGCCCAGCGGGAACCGGCTCTGAAGAAAGCTACGCCATGTGTGAAACAAGCTCCCAAAACACTGTGGACTGCTCTGGTTTGAAAGTCGCACCAGAGATCACACAGAGCTGTCAAAGCTCCCTTGAATGACTGCGTGCATTGTGGCAGTCAAACCAAAGCTGGAAGGATTGGAGAAGACCCTGAAAAAACACGCAGCACTACCAGTGATTCAGAAGAAGATGCTGAGGCATACCAGTGAGTTGGCCTGAAGCAGGTTACCCGGGGCGCTTCGAAGTTGACTGCTTGACTACCGGACAAATAAAATGATGCAAACTGGGTACAACTCTCCGAACCAGGGGTTCCAATAAGGGGACAATTGTAACCCACACTGCCAAAGCCGCAGAAGAGTGATATTAAGGCAAACTCGATGCAACTCTCTTAACTAGGGATTCCAATTAGGAGGTGATTGTAACCCGCATTGCCCGCAGCCAAGAGGTTTCATTAGCATAAAACAAAGGTTGCAGTAGCAAAGCCCTCCTTGTATGAGAGATGAAGGAGGAGATAACTGTAACCTGCATTGCCTACAGCCAAGAGGCGATAAAAGAATAATACAGAAACAATACTAATTTGGGAAGAGCTGTAACCCACTTCGTTAATAGTCAAGAGACTATCAGGAGACGCAGTTGTTGTTCAATCCTCCTTGCTTAGAATCCTGGTGTGGAGAGTTTTGCAACAAACATTACCACAGAGTACAATTGTAGTATAAGGAGTTATATCCTGGCAGGTAAGTAAACAAGGAAAGGGACCAATATAGTAGTTATTCCTGGCAGGAGAGTATACCAGGAAAGAAGAAGATGATTTAAAGTACTGTGGCAAAGAGGTGTGTTGGAAAAGAAGTGTTAAATCCATCACCTTTTCTTGTTGAACGGTTGCATTTTAGAAAGTGTTCCCTTTGAAGAAGTATGATTATAAAGCTATTCTGACTGAGGTGCTTCATTTGAAGAATGATGATGTGCTAATAATTGTTTGACAGCTCCTGAGGGTCACTAATGATTTACAGTCAGTCACGGCTGGTGAATATTTTCAGTGCAGGGGCCTATCTATTTCTCCAAATTAACACAAGCAACTGAGCGTAGTGAGGAAACCCCAAGGAAGAGGTGTTTGGGGGTCATCTCTCCCCCATGAACAATTTTGTCACATGCTATAAGGATGCATTTTACAGCGCACATTTTCAGTCAAATAGTGTAAACAGCCATACAATTTGCAATTGGTTCTACAGGGTAACACTAGAAAATCTCATAAAGGTATGCCACCAACAGTAAACATGAACATTTTAAGATATTTTAATGAGGATGAAACCACAATCTATCTATGCAAGTAACAACGGTCACTGTAAACCACTTGCATGAGGCTGCAGCCACAATCTATCTGTGCCAGTAATAATGATTGCTACAGCTGAATTTTATGAGGCACCAGACAGAATGTGTATTCCAATAATAATGGGCACTTTAAATCATGTGCATGAGGCTAAGGCCACAATGTATCTATGCCATAATAATGGCCACTGTAAATAAATTACATGAGGCTACAGCCATAATCTGTCTGTGCCAGGAGTGATTAACACAATAAAGCAATTGCACGAGGAGGTGGCCCCAATGTATCTGTGTCAATAATAATGCCCACTGTAAATCACTTACATGAGGCTGATCCCACAGTAGAAATCAGCATTGCTATTAAGCTACCATAAAAACACAGCATACACACATGCATTGCATTCATGCTCACACTCATACCAAAACACACACAAACCTTTGACACTAAAATACACATATAGCTACAGACTCACCTGACCCAACTATTGCACAGACCAAAATACACATTACAACAAACACTCTCTTTTGGCAGTGGAGAGAGTTGGAGCCGCACAAACGTATCCAGGCCGCTCCAATGTATCGCAAAAGGACTAGAACATGTAAGGCGGGGTGTTCCACTGATCAAAAATGTGGTTGCTGTAATTGTTTATTTGTAAAGCGCTTATACACAAGTGAGGTGCTTCAAAGTGCTTCAAGGCGGGAAGGCAACAAGGGAATACAGTTGTCATTCTTAGGGCTTGAAGATTTCAAATGATCTAACAACAATAGCTAGCATACCAGGCCAGAAGCATATCTACTAGTAAGTGCTTGGCAAAAAAGGAGAAAAGGGCGGGGCATACAGATCAATGAACTACAATACTGGTCTGGCAACATTTAGGACTGCTTGGTAGCTGGTCAGCCAATGCACCTATACATGAGAATATCAAACACGACCAAGCTAGGGTGGGGAGAAAGAGGGTGGACCAGACAGACTTGCAAGGCCTAGACCATTCAAGGTCAAGGTTGTGCAAGTGAGCAGAACAGGAAGTGCGAGGCAGGGGGAGGTGGACAAGTGCGCCCAGTCCAGCAGGGGCCTGGGTTAAGTGCAGAGTGGTTTCTCCTCACAAGGAGCATAATGCAGTAGTGCCAAGCAGAGTGCAGAGGACTGTAGGCATGTACAGGACTGACGGGGGAGCCTGGGACCTGTGGGGCTCTGGAGATACACCAGGCGACCAGTCAGCTAGCTGTGCAAGTTGGAGAAGAGAAGGAATGAGGGAAAGAAGCGAAGAGAAAGGAGGTTAGCAGGGGATAGAGAAAGAGGAAGAGAAGATGTAGATCTTGAAGAATTTCCAGAACTTAAGGAGGTCCGGCTCAAGACAGAGAGATGTAGGTAGGCTGTTCCAGAGGGATGCCCCTGCAGAGGATAAGGATCTACCCACAAATCTATGTTTGGAGAAGCGGCTCACCCGCAGAGAGCTGGAGGAGGCCGAGCGGAGGGCTCTGGAAGGAGAGTATTTGGGAAGAGAGCATTTTAGATAGTAAGAGTCCTGGCTCTAGAAAGCCTGTTGCCTAGCAAGCTAGGAATAAGTGCAGTCGCCACACCAGTGGCGTGCACACATTTTTAAAATAAAAAGGAAATATAAAAATGTTAGTGCCAATGTGAGGATCCTGAGTGACTGACAACCCTTGCCTCCCCTACCCCACTCTTTCACTGCTTCCTGCTTTTTATGCAAATCACAGGCCATTTGGTGCATAAGTTGGCAGTTCTATTTGAGCCTGAATGGCATGTTTACTTATGGTCCTATGTAATCTACATTTGTTTTTCTAAATCCACAATCTTCTCCATCTGTGGTCAGAGCTCAAGTAGATTTTGGAAAGCCTGAGGTATGAAGATGGGCCAGCTAAATAGGATACTATAACATACTTGCATAACTAACGGTCACTGCTGGCCTATATGCAATATGCTCTTTGAACCTGGTGTGTACTGTGAAGTGGGAGTCATGTGTGATTGTTTCCTTAACACACATACAACTGTCTGTGTCACCAAATAATTGCTTTCCATATAGAGAGTCACCTTAACCTGCTCCTTCCCAAGATACATACGGTCAGTTGTAACAATCTAACCTGAACACATTTTTCCCATGATTTGCAGCTGGGGAAGCTACATTGGCCAGAATTCCCACCAGCTATTTTTACTCCCACCCAGACATCTGGAGTTACCCCTGGTGTAACTACAGCAAATCTGCACAGTCTCAGAGAAATCACAGCAAATTGCCCAATCCATAGGCAGCTTGCCAAGGGTCCTGGCAGTATTCAGTCGGTGATAGCCCACATTACTTCAACAGGCCCAGATGTTTGAAATCAGCATTGTGTGTGTTTCCACTGCCATCTAGAATATTTCCAGATCGATCACCCTTGCCACATATCAGGTGATATTCTAGATTCATTTGTCATATCCTTTGGCCAGGCTTGCTGCTTAATATCATCCCAGCTTGTTTGTAGCTGGTCATTCAAGATGTCCTGCTGCTGAGTAAGCTATGGCCCGGTCAGCCAGCTCACCTGAAGAAGATACATTCATAACCACTTTTGTTAGCAGGATCTTCCTCATTGTGTCCTGACCAGAAATATGTGTGCTCACCAAAACAGCAAATGGCCTTTTCTAATAGATCTAATTAGTACCCAGGTTATTGGCCTTCAACGCTGCAATAGGAGGATTTGAACTATTCCATAAATGCCCTTTGAGGTTTCTTTTCCTCATGATTAGAATCAGTTCTCTCTGCTGAGCTAGACGAATAGCACCAATGTCCCAGGTATGAGACCTTACCTCAAATCCTGACAAAAGTAGGGATTACTTGACTTCTCCAAGGGAAGCGTTTAGTATGGTCCAGCTATGCCCATGATATCTTATTTGGTTGTTGTTACATACCACAGTTGTTGAGCTGCTACAGTAATAAGGCACTGAAAACAGGTCGCATTCAGAATATGAGAGAGAGGTCATGGAAAAAATGGATGAGTCATTAGAAATTGGGAGTATTTCAACACATGATAATTAGAGCTGAAGAGCGCTAATCTTTGAGAATAAGTGCCATTTTATATTCAGTCTGTTATCAGAAAACAATCAGGTAATTCTTTACCAACTGTCTCACAATATCTAGGAGCAGCTACAATAACTTTCTTCAGAAATGAGAATAAAAAGCCAAACTCACCCAGGGTTATTCTCATTTGTAATAGCATGAATATTGGTAACTACTTTACAATCTGCTTACACACTTTCGTATCTCCTACCTCTGCTTGTAAAATATAAAGCATTAGGACAATATAAAATCAGGTCATGAATGTGAGAGGATGTGGGTTATTTGATCTCATCTCTGTACACCATAGCAGCATGGGGTAGCAGTGCTAGTACATCATGGCAGCATGGGGTAGCAGTGCTAGTACACCATAGCAGCATGGGGAAGCAGTGCTAGTACACCATGGCAGCATGGGGTAGCAGTGCTAGTACACCATGGCAGCATGGGGTAGCAGTGCTAGTACACCATGGCAGCATGGGGTAGCAGTGCTTGTACCCCATGGCAGCATGGGGTAGCAGTGCTAGTACCCCATGGCAGCATGGGGTAGCAGTGATAGTACACCATGGCAGCATGGGATAGCAGTGCTAATACCCCATGGCAGCATGGGGTAGCAGTGCTAGTACACCATGGCAGCATGGGGTAGCAGTGCTAGCACACCATGGCAGCATGGGGTAGCAGTGCTAGTACACCATGGCACCATGGGGTATCAGTGCTAGCACACCATGGCAGCATGGGGTAGCAGTGCTAGCACACCATGGCACCATGGGGTATCAGTGCTAGCACACCATGGCAGCATGGGGTAGCAGTGCTAGCACACCATGGCAGCATGGGGTAGCAGTGCTAGCACACCATGGCAGCATGGGGTATCAGTGCTAGCACACCATGGCAGCATGGGGTAGCAGTGCTAGCACACCATGGCATCATGGGGTAGCAGTGCTAGCACACCATAGAAGCATGGGGTAGCAGTGCTAGCACACCATGGCAGCATGGGGTAGCAGTGCTAGCACACCATAGCATCATGGGGTAGCAGTGCTAGTACACCATGGCAGCATGGGGTAGCAGTGCTAGTACACCATGGCAGCATGGGGAAGCAGTGCTAGTACACCATAGCACCATGGGGTAGCAGTGCTACTACACCATAGCAGCATGGGGTAGCAGTGCTAGGGACTGTATATGGGCTCGATGCATGTAGGTTGTGGGTAGCTGGAGAACATCTCCAAGTACTGTTCATCAGCAACCCAATTAGGTGGAGCATAGTATTCTGGCAGACTTGTCCAAAAGAACAATCAGCTACACCCAGGAGAAACCCTAAATAATAAAGTACTCCACAATACAATGATGCATTTCCATAATTTCCACCTTGCCACCCAATAATCCTCCTTTCCGTCCACTACACCCAGTTCCGTACATCCTTTGTAGTGACGATGACTGCAGCATTCAAAGTCTTTTAAAATCAGTCATTGCATGCTGTACCATTGTTTAAAAGCATTTATCTGAACTCTTATACTCCACTGGTTCTGTAAAGACTAACAGGGTAATTCATAGAATTTCGCAGAAAAGTGTCGCAAGCGGCTGGCGCAGAGTGTCCGCGTGCGATTGTCTGCGCCAGGCACGTGCGCAAAAACCGATTTCCGCGCACAGCGTATTAATGGATTTTAGGCTCCCAAACCAGCCGTGGCGCAGAGTATCGCAGCGACCCTGCAGCAGCGCCAGTAACGCCCCCAAGAACGCCCTCGCGCAAGGAAAAGCCATCAAAATCGCTAAATCATCGCAAAGGGCTGCGCTAACCCTTGACCAGTTTACAGGGCTGCCAAACAAGGAACGCAAAGCGGGTAACGTGCATATCAGGGGTACGCGGGAACTCATACACGCGATTAGCCAGGGTACGTGTATTACAGGGGTACGCGGGAAGTTTTACACGCGATTCGGCTGGGTACGTGTATTACAGGGGTGCGCGTGAATTCTCACATGCGATTTGGCCAGGTACGTGTATTACAGGGGTGCGCGGGAAGTTCCACACGCGAATAGCCTGGGCGCGTGTATTTCAGGGGTGCGCGGGAAGTTCCACATGCGAATAGCCTGGGCGCGTGTATTTCAGGGGTGCGCAGGACGTTTTACACGCGATTTCAGCAGGGTACGTGTATTACAGGAGTGCGCGGGAATTCTCACATGCGATTTGGCCAGGCACGTGTATTACAGGGGTGCGCGGGAATTCTCACACGCGATTTGGCTTGGTACGTGTATTACAGGGGTGCGCGGGAATTCTCACACGCGATTTGGCTTGGTACGTGTATTACAGGGGTGCGTGGGAAGTTACACACGCGATTAGGCTGGGTGGGTCCTCACAGGTGTTCCCTGTACACCCTCGACGGCCCCTGCAGGCAGCCCACAAAACAGGGGACTACCCTGCACACCTGCTCATGTCCCCCTGCACCCCCACCCCCCAGCAGTGCAGGGGCACCCTCCACCAGGCCCCCACTCATGTCTCCCACCACCCCCACACCCCAGCAGTGCAGGGGCAACCCCACCAGGCCCCCACTCATGTCTCCCACCACCCCCACCCCCCAGCAGTGCAGGGGCACCCTTCACCAGGCCCCCACTCATGTCTCCCACCACCCCCACCCCCACCCCCCAGCAGTGCAGGGGCACCCTCCACCAGGCCCCCACTCATGTCTCCCACCACCCCCACCCCCCAGCAGTGCAGGGGCACCCTCCACCAGGCCCCCACTCATGTCTCCCACCACCCCCAACCCCCCAGCCACCAGGGGCACCCTCCACCAGGCCCCCACTCATGTCTCCCACCACCCCCACCCCCCAGCAGTGCAGGGGCACCCTCCACCAGGCCCCCACTCATGTCTCCCACCACCCCCACCCCCCCAGCCACCAGGGGCACCCTCCACCAGGCCCCCACTCATGTCTCCCACCACCCCCACCCCCCAGCAGTGCAGGGGCAGCCCCCACCAGGCCCCCACTCATGTCTACCACCAAATCCCCCACCGCCACCCCCCCAGCCACCAGGGGCACCCTCCACCAGGCCCCCACCCATGTCTCCCACCACCCCCACCCCCCAGTCACCAGGGGCACCCTCCACCAGGCCCCCACTCATGTCTCCCACCACCCCCACCCCCCAGCAGTGCAGGGGCACCCTTCACCAGGCCCCCACTCATGTCTCCCACCACCCCCACCCCCACCCCCCAGCAGTGCAGGGGGCACCCTCCACCAGGCCCCCACTCATGTCTCCCACCACCCCCACCCCCGCAGCCACCAGGGGCACCCTCCACCAGGCCCCCACTCATGTCTCCCACCACCCCCACCCCCCAGCAGTGCAGGGGCAGCAGGCAGTCAGGCAGCAGCAGGTGGGAGCGTGCTCGGGGCTCTGGGGGGCAGTAGTTCGGCCTTCCGGGCAGGAGCGTGGTATTCCGTGTGCGTACGCGTGGCCAGCTTGGTACGGAGTGATTTAGCACGTGAAAATCCTGCACGTCAGGGTGAAAACCGAGGAAAGGCCCTCAGCGCGTAAGCGCGTCTGTGACGTGACCCGCACGGGTGTTTCCCACACAGCACGTGATGACAGAGCACACGTGGAAAGACTGCACGTCAGAGTGTAATCGCGTGTGATTGGTGGAAATGGCCCTACACGCAGAAGTGACAAAGCGTGTGATTGGTGGAAATGGCCCTACACGCAGAAGTGACAAAGCGTGTAATTGGTGGAAATGGCCCTACACGCAGAAGTGACAAAGCATGTAATTGGTGGAAATGGCCCTAGTGCGTACACGCCGCGTAAGTGACGCTGGACGTGTGGGCCTGTATAAAAGGTACGTGTAGAACACGTTTTCCTTGTACGTGCTTTTCGTGGAGAGCGAGTGGGTGAATTCTGTACTTCTTGTCGTTTCACACGCGATTTACTTCACGGCGTTTCAAGTTCGTATTCCCTGTTACCTCTGACAGCTTTTTCTCTTTTTTCGCTTTTACTGGTTTACCTGGGCCTGTTCCCTCAAACAGTGTTCCCTTCTACTGTTGTCCTGTCTCCTCAGACAGCGTACAAATCTTCTTTTGGCGGGGGTGTTGCCAACCAAACGTGCTCCTTTTACACGCTCGTTTACCAGGCAGACGGTGAGTCACGCACGTATCTAACATCTGTGCTTGCCCCGTGTGTAGCCTACCCCTTCAGAGGTCATTCTAGGCTGCGTGTGACACGCATACGTTCATTCTTGTGTTACTGGGTGCCACAGCGTAGTGCAGGTTTTTCTTTCTGCACACGTGGTCTAGGAGGGGTTGCGTGCACGTCATCTCCCTTTTTTGGGGCTCCTGTGCGTAGCGTGACCCGTCATCTTTCCCCAGGGGTTACAATCAGCCTTGCAAGAGCACTAGGGTACAATTACCATCTGGTACCCAACCCCTTTGACCCCCAATTGCCCAGGACAATAGTTTACAGCCACTCCCATACGCACATTTACATCAGTGCCATGGCTGGGAGGCGAGGATTCCGTAAGGGTGGCAAAGGTGGAAGAGCCACAAGTGGTGGCCGTGGTGGATCCGGTAGGGGGCGTGGTCGTTACTTGCAGGGTGAGCCTGTCCCCCCATGTGTGGAGGACCAGTCAAGGGCACCCATAATCCCCCCCCCCTCCCGTTGAGGCTGATGTGGCTGACACCATCCATGCTCAGCCCTTGTTGGACCAGCCCATTGTGGCACCAGATCTGGCTGACTCCATGGCTGACTTCCAGGTCAGCAGGCCTATGACACGTGCGCTGGTGCACGTTGATGTCACCATGCCACGTGCATCTGGGCCAGCAAGGTCATCTGCTGCACCAAGGAGGCAGGGCGGAGAGGCTGCAGGGGCAGCTGCGGCTCCATCCACCCCAGCCCTCACACACCCAGCCAGGACAGTGTCGGTCCTAGTCCATGCTGCTGACATTCCCCCTGACACCATCACACTAGAGCCAATGCCTGCACCAACTCCCATGCTGAGTGTGCAATCCCACACTCCTGATACAGAGTCCACCAGGGCTCCTGCCCCTAGTGTCCAGAGCGGCGCAGGACACTCAGGATCACCACCACCTTCCAAGCGGAAGAGGAAGAGTGCTCGTCCGGCACAGGCTGATGCCCCAGACACGGCTACACAGTCCGGCCCGTCCAGGAAGCCCAGCTTCACGGATGACGAACTGAATGCACTTGTCGAGTATGTGTCCGCACATGACAACGAGATGGTCATTGTTGCAGGATCCAAGACCACACCTGCACAACGCCAGGCACACTGGCAGACCGTTGCGGACATCGTAAGTGCCCTTGGAATCGTGAGGCGCACAGCCAATGATTGCTATAAGCACTGGAATGACCTAAAGCGCAGGGCAAAGAGTAAGCTGGCCTCAAGTCATGCCGCAACTCTAGTGACTGGAGGTGGGTCTCCAGTAGTAGACATGGAACTCACTCCACATGAGTCAGTCGCTGGGACCTACGTCACGGAGGAACAGATCCAAGGCATGGGAGATCTGGCTGATTACGAGGCATTGTCCGGTGAGTGCACATGCATGTGTGTGTCATCCATGTGCATGGTGTGTGTGTGAGGGCTTCTGTTTGTGTGCCAGGTGAGAGTGTGTGCGCCTGAGTTGTATGGGTCAGCCATGTGCTTCATGCAATACTTCCTGCGCAGCTGCATTTGGCCATAGCAGTATCCCTTCTGCCAACAGTAGACATCTAGCCCAACTGCATGCCAGTTGCCCTTGAAGTGTCACCTTGCCACAACATAGTTGCTTATTTTTCACTGTTCATTCAGTCAGATTGTTTGCATTCCCCCACTTTTACTAGGCATGTCGCTGTCCACTAGTCACATGTCTGACATGGCTATGGTAAAGTGGAGTGACTTTGTTACCTGGATATCATTTGTACACACATGTCCCTATGCAATTGGACCATTTCAGACTGGCAGCTCCAGGCGAAAAATCTGACCTGTTAGAATTAGAAAAGCGATTACATGCGGGAACTGGACTGAATGAATAGGTGCTGCCCTCCTCTCCATCTTCCCTCAATAGCAATAGTACATGCCATCTGTGTGTTGGCATGTGTGTTTCACCTGGCAATCACAGGCCAATGTGTGATGCCACTGCCAGGCAGCATGCAGAAAATGTGTTCATCTTCCATCTTGGTGTCATCAGTGTGTGCCATTTGCCTGCACTTCATACGCAGTGAGGGTGCATGCATGGGAGGGTTTTAGTCATGTGGGACATGTGTCAATCAAGTACTGGTTCTCTTGCTTCTCAGCCCTCATTGTGTGCCATGGTGCTAATGCCTGTTTCCATTTCTTTGTTTTTATGTCTTTGCAGGGGAAGACGCACCTGATACTGCTGGGGTTGTGGAGATGGTGCAGACCCAGGAGGGGTCCGAGGGCCGACCAACCACCAGTGAGGGACGTGGTGTGGTGGTGGGGGAGAACCCACAAGTGCTGCAGGTCGTGCTCTCAAGGGGTGTCTCTGGCTGCACCTCCCCCGAGCTGTACTCAGGTGTTGATTCGGATGAGACCTACGTGCCGTCGCAGGTGAGTGTTCCAGGGAGGGATTCTGTTCTGTCTCACCCACCTGCACCAGGGTCAGAACCCTCCATGGGGATGTCAGTGTTGGCAGCTACGCCTTTGGTGGTTACGGATGCAGGGTCACACTCCGCGACATCTGATCCTGTTCCTGGGCCAGCAGATCAGAGGGGGAATGCAGTCCTGCAGCCTCAGGCAGTGCCGGCACAGCAAGGCGCACTTCGCCTTGCCCCAGACAGATGTGGTGCCCGCCGACGTGGTGGCCGTACGCCACCTGGCAATACCGCATGGGAGCAATCCATTTACGGTATGGCAACCCAACAGGCTGCATCATCCGAGATGATGGCTCAGGCCATGGATAGGGTGGCCACTTCCATTGTCCCCCCAGAAAGGCTGATGGAGCGACTAGAGCAGGCAACCGACTCCATCTGCCAGTCACACAGGGAGGACATGTTGGGGTCCAACAGGGACAGGCGGGCGGCACTGGCGACTCTGCTAGAGGCCATCTCCATTGAGTCCCAGGGCCACAGGGAAGCCCTGAGGCAGGAGCTCCTTCACCTCAGGACAACTCTTGTTGAGCTTGAGGCTTCAACACACCAAAGGACAGAACAGCAGCTGGAGCGTCTCACCCGTACGCTCTCAGCTGAGATGCAGGCAACGAGGGCGGAGGTCCGGGCATCCCGTGAGTTGTTGCATGGGGACCTCCGCACACTCATCCTCCAGAACCAGACCTACCACACCCGCATGCTTGCAGCCATGGAGGAGCAGACTAGGGCCTTGCGTGGGCTGCCTCCCATAGTGCAACCACCTCCGGATGCAGCTGCACAGGGTGATAATAGCGACAGCAGTGATACTCCCACAATAGGGTAGCCGTG
The DNA here is from genome assembly GCF_040938575.1 of Ambystoma mexicanum. NCBI lineage: Eukaryota > Metazoa > Chordata > Amphibia > Caudata > Ambystomatidae > Ambystoma > Ambystoma mexicanum. The sequence goes on from NC_090931.1 coordinate 996,082,822, forward strand.
TGGGCCATGAGCCCATGGAGGTGTTTTATTTTCCCAGGATCCACGCAGGTGGGTTCTGGTGTGCATCCTGTCCTCGGACCTCCTGGGTGGCCTCCCCAACCCCCCCGGCCCATCAATGGCCATTTTTGATTGTTTCTTATTTTTATTTTTATTTATTTTATTCCCTATTTTTTTGGGACGATTTGTTGGCTTCCGTGGTTCCTGTGGGCATAAGCTGCATTGTGGCTGGGCACATGCAGGCTTGTAATGTATTTGGTTCAGATGCTTGGGTTTGAGTCACACACACCCCTCCTGCTTCCCGTTTCCATGGGCTTGCAAAGGGTGTGCCCAAGTGACAGTGAATTACACAGTGACGTTGGACTCCCATGAGCTGTGTGGGCCGTCTGTAGTCAATACTGTGTATACATTCCTAGTGCATATTGCTGTTGTGTTGTACACTGCATGTTGCATTGATGTGTAACTCATCTTCTGTGTCTACCTCCCAATTTGCAGGTCCCTTCCTCATGTCTACACAAGGACCTCTAGTCTGGAGATGGGGTCCATGTTGGCAGCAGTGCACCTACAACTCTACATGGCGCCAACACTGCACAGTTGGTAGTGGTGGGAGTGCAGGCATTTCCAGGTGGTGAGACTACTAATATGTAACATTTGTGATGTCATGTTAATGGTAGTACGTGCTCAAGTATGTTGTTGGTCCGGCATTGCTGTGAGCATTTCAGGTGTTGCAGGTTTCTAATAGGGACACTGTACATAGTGACACTAGTGTCATGTTGTGGGGATTACTTTGTTTACCTGCAAATAGCATGACATGGCACGGTGTGTCGTGTGGCGGTGCTGGGGTTGGGTTGGCTGACATGGCACTGTCCTCTTGTTGCATTTTGCAAGTGGGTATTCATTTTAGCTGCTTGAATGTGTAACTTCACAAAACTGCATTGGTGGTGTCTGTGTGGGTAGGGATGCACACATTGTGACACTTCCAGGTGAACAATCTCAGGCTGATATGGTATTCACGGTTCATTCTCCAGACATTCAGGATCAGTGTCAGGTTGAGTCATCATTGATTGTCAGATGGAATGTGCCAGGGCAGTGTGCACTCCACAGGGGTGTGATTTCTATGTGAAGTAATTAGCCACTAGCTGTGTACGGGCTGCCTCCCCCCGTGCCCTTTCCCCTCCCATGTGCAGCGGCTGTGCATGTGGTTGGGGATGTGGGGCCACCACCATGTCCACGGCCAGGCCCCGGCGTGTTGCAACGTTGTGCAGGACACATGCTGCCACTATGATCCTGCACACTACTGGGGGAGCGTATAACAGCTGCCCGCCAGAACGGTCAAGGGAGCGAAAGCGTGACTTTAGCACTCCGAATGTGCGCTCCACTATGCCCCGGGTCGTAATGTGGGCTGTGTTATATCTTACCTCGGGTGGCGTGGTGGGGTTCCGAATTGGCGTCATCATGTGGGGGCTGAGAGGGTAGGCACTGTCCCCTGTGGAGGTGGTGATTGGTATCATTGGTGGGGTTGTGACCTTGCTCAGTATCCAACATGCATGCATGTGCAGTGGCATACATACTCACCAAGCAGCCATGTATCGCCATGCCGCCCAGCTTCTAGGTCCCGGCTTAGGGTGGACATTCGGTAAATGAAGCTGTCGTGGGTGGACCCGGGATAGTTGGCATATACTGAGGTGATGATTCCCTTGGCATTACATGCTACCTGCACGTTGATGGAATGCCAGTGCTTGCGGTTCCTATAGATGTGCTCAGATGCCCTGGGGGGACGTAGGGCCACATAGGTGCAGTCGATGGCACCTAGCACTTTGGGGAATCGTGCCACACCGTAAAAATCCAGGGCGGCAGCATGCCTTTCTGCAGGTGTTCTGGGCATGTATATGTGCCTGCGGACTGATGGGTGTGCAGTGATGATGTTCAAGACCTGGTGTAGGCAGCGTGACTGGGTGGCCTGTGACACCCCACCCACTATGGCACTTGTCCGCTGAAATGATCCAGTGGCTAAGAAGTGCAGTACATTGAGGACCTTCTCCAGGGGGCTGAGTGCTTGGGAGCACAGGGTGGGTGATGTGAGGTCATCCTCCCACTCACTCACCAGGTCCAGTATTATGTGTGGTGGAAACCTCTACCTCCCATACACCTGGTCATCAGGCATCCCGAAAAGGCTGGTTCTGGGTGTGAATATTCTGGCCCTGACTATCCTCCTCCTCCTCCTTTGGTAGCCCACTGCCACTGCTGCAAGGAACGGTATGTTCATCCTGGCGTTTGAGCTTGTTATTGTTAAAGTGCGCAAATTTATGCTTTGCGCGTGTTCTAGGCGAGCGTGTGACCCGCGCACCCCTGGAATCCAGTTCCCAGTCCAATAGCGTGTGGAAATTCCCACGCACCACGGGATACAGGTGCGCTGACGTACTTGCGTGTGTAAGTGCCCACGCACCCATGAAATACACGTACATAGGCCAATCGCATGTACGCGCACTTTTGTCCAATTACACGCGATGACACTCTGACGTGCAGTATTTCCACGTGTGCTCCGTCATCACGTGCTGAGTGGGGAACACCCGTGCGGGTCACGTCACAGACGCGCTTACGCGCTGAGGGACTCTGGTCCAATAGAATCGCGTATGCGCGCTGACGCGCTTACGCGCTAAGGGCCTTTACTCGGATTTCACACTGACGTGCAGGATTTTCACGTGCCAAATCACTCCGTATCAAGCTGGCCACGCGAAAACACACGGAAGACCACGCTCCTGCCCAGAAGGCCGAGTTACTGCCCCCCAGTGCCCCGAGCAGCCTCCCACGTGCCATCTGCTGCTGCCTGCCTGCCTGCCTGCTGCCACCGTGCCCTGCCATTTGGTGCCTGCACATCAGCCATCTGCAGGGGTCCAGTTGCTGTGTCCACCCCTGCTGGAACTGAAGACTCCCGACTGGGATTACATCGCTCCACAGCCCAGCCCCAGGACCCAGTTGCCCACCCACACCTGCCTCTGGGGTTGCCATGTCGGGCACTTCCACATCTGGCACCAGTGGCAACCCCAGGCCAGAGGGGCAGAGGGGCACCAGCTTCACTGCCACCGAAGTTGGTGTCCTGGTGGAGCATGTCCTGGGGCAGTATGATGCCCTCTTTGGATCGTCCCGCGCCAGCAAGGAAGGACGGGAGAGGATCTGGGCCGACTGTGTGGTTGCCATCAACGCGGAGGGGGTGGCAACCCGCAACGTCCTGAAGATCAAGAAGCGCTGGGAGGACTTGAGGTCCAGGACCCTTGTGAAGGCCCGGCGCCTCGTGGAGGGGGGCCGGGGCCGCATGAGTTCCATCCAGATGAGGGTCCTGGAACGCGTACGCCCAGCGCTCCACGCCCAGATCCTTGAGAGGGAGGCCCGTCTGGAGTTGAGCGGTAAGTGTCCAAGCATTACTGTGTGAGACAGGGCATGTTGCGGTGTGCTGGTTCTATGATACTTGCCTGTATGTGTGCCATAGGCCATGTATGCATGTATGTGTGCAGGGACATCATGGTAATGCATGTGCGACCAGTGATGTGTGACCCACATGGTTGTTGCATGTTTTCAAATGCCGCATGGGGAGCCCTATGCTGATTTTGAACATGAGAGCATGCCAGTCTCTGTACCTGGACATGGGTGGGGGTGAGGGATGGGTGCTGATGCCAGGTACATATATGGTAGCCATGTCTGTGTGCCTGACCTGCGTGTCTGTGACTTGTGCATGCCATGGATGCATGACACATGTGTGTGACAATGCACAGATTCAGTGAAGCAGCCAAATTACCCTTGTATCCGCTGTGTTTGGTGTGTTTGGGGCCAGATGGATGTGACTGAGGTGAAGTGTGTGCATGTGATAGGCATGAGCCATGATGCATGTGAGTTACATATCATTGAATGTTTCAAGAGTCCATTGGACATGCATGGAAATGTCCATGGCATGCACCATGCCTGTTACTGTGTGTGTTTTGCCTGGACTGACCCATGTGTTGTGGAGGGACATGATGGAAGTGTACTTTGACAGTGGTGCTCATCTGCTATTGCTTCCTGTCTAGGGGACCATTGTACAGTGCCCTGATGCTTGTGTTCTTTGTCTCCCTCTACGCAGCGGCTAGTGAAGAAGAGGGCGGAGACGGCGCTGTGGAGCAAGGCGGCGGGGATGCCCCCACGGCTGCAGTGGAAGGGGTGGGTGAGCCCCCACAGGGGCCTGCTACGGTGGGAGACGGTGAGGAGCCATCCAGGTTGGTGGTTTGCACAGAGGAGGAGGAGGCCGCCACTGGGGCACACATGGGGCCTGGTGGGGGCATCCCTGCTGGTGCAAGTGGTGCAGTCCAGGGCCAGGGGCAGGAGGCAGCACAGGTCACCGTGGAGGGGCCTGTGCATGTCGCTGTCCCTGACCCTGTGAGTGCACCACCATGCACCAGCAGGGATGCCCCGTCCCAGGCCCGTCCGCAGGTAGAGGGGATGTCCATGTCACCTGACTCTCCTCCACCTGCGGACGTGGGAACCCCTGGCCGTGTGGAGAAGGTCCTGATTGGGGTCGCGATGCGCACGGCTGTGATTCGTGATGCCGTGCGTGCTTCCCGGGAGGAGCACGCACGTCATCACAAAGTGCACCGTGCCGACGTGGCCCAATTGGGATCGGCCATGTTCGGGGGTTTCCTGCATGTGTTGGCCAATCTGGCGGCCCTCTCCTCCTCTGTGCAGGCTATACACCAGTCGTTCTCCTTGCCGTCTTCTGGCCCAGATGCCACCAGGGCCCCCTGTGGACCTGCCCCGACCAATGCAGCCAGCTCGGTGGGGATCCCATCCCTGCCACAGTTGGGAGTCGGAGGTCCAGCAGGGGTGGACAACACAGCAACTGGACCCCAGCAGATGGAAGATGTGACAGCATCATCGGGCAGGGCACGTGCACGACGGCGTCGGTGGTTTCCATCAGCCTGGATGCCGTCGTGCTGGCAGAGGCAGTGGCGTCGGAGGCAGCAGCAGGCTCGACGTGGGAGGCATCATGGCTCGGGGCCATCAAGATCAGAGGGGCAGGCATCGGCCGGAGGGCAGGGCAACCCTGGGATGGTGGTGTCTTCCGTGTGGGAGCAGTTGGTCCAGCGGATAGGTGCGGAGCGGCAGCGGGCGGAAGAGGAGCGGCTCACCATGGTCAGGGCGGAGTTCTCCATGCGTCGGGCGTTGAGGCGGGCTGAGTGCCTCGAGGAAGCTCGCAGGGAGTTTGAGCTGGACATGGGGTTATCCCTGCGAGACCTCGGGGCCAGGACAGAGTCCCGCCTCCAGGACATCGACATGGAGTTCGATGATGCCCTGGCCAGCAACATCACCGAGTGAGTCGCAGGACTTGCCCGCTGCCTTTGTATATAGTTATTTAGTTAGTTAGTGTTAGGTTTCCTTTATTCATTTTTATTTTTTTGGACCGCTCGGACAATGGCCTCTTTTTTGTATATATTATTTTCATTAGGTAGTAGTAGGTTTCATTTATGGTGTTGGGCTCATGGACCCTGGAATATTCGTGTATATAGTTTGCTTTTTGAAGAAACATTTTTTTTATTAATTATTGTGTTCACCATAAGGAAATGGTTTTTCATTATTTTCCTTCCACATGATATTGCTTTGGACAACATTTGTTTTTGGATTACTTTGTTTTTTTTATTTTTACATTTGTTCTCGGACATGGACCATTTATTTTGTTATCCCCATTGTTGTATGTTTGATTTGTTTACTTATTTTTCATCTTTAATACATGTTTTTTAACTTTCACTTGAGGTATTTTTTCATTGGTTTCATACATGTCATGATATGGGTTTTGACATTCACTTGCACCCATTGTGTATGTGTGTGTGACGGACATGTGTTCATTTACAGACTTGCCATTGGGGTTGTATCATGTAATTGCATTCACTATGTGGGTGGATGCAATCCTTGCCTGGGTGTTTGTGCTGGGTATGCTGCCCATTACTGCCATGATTGAGTATCATCAGGACCTGGGGGCAGGGGGACATGTGTGGGTGCCTGGTGGAGGCTGCCCCTGCACTGCTGGGGGGTGGGGGTGGTGGGAGACATGGGTGGGGGCCTGCTGGCAGGTGCCCCACAGTGCTGGGGGGTGGGGGTGGTGGGAGACATGGGTGGGGGCCTGGTGGAGGGGGCCCCTGGTGGCTGGGGGGTGGGGGTGGTGGGAGACATGGGTGGGGGCCTGGTGGAGGATGCCCCTGCACTGCTGGGGGGTGGGGTGGTGGGAGACATGGGTGGGGGCCTGGTGGAGGATGCCCCTGCACTGCTGGGGGGTGGGGATGGTGGGAGACATGGGTGGGGGCCTGGTGGAGGCTGCCCCTGGTGGCTGGTGGGTGGGGGTGGTGGGAGACATGGGTGGGGGCCTGCTGGCAGGTGCCCCACAGTGCTGGGGGGTGGGGGTGGTGGGAGACATGGGTGGGGGCCTGGTGGAGGGTGCCCCTGGTGGCTGGGGGGTGGGGGTGGTGGGAGACATGGGTGGGGGCCTGGTGGAAGGTGCCCCTGGTGGCTGGGGGGTGGGGGTGGTGGGAGACATGAGTGGGGGCCTGGTGGGGTTGCCCCTGCACTGCTGGGGGGTGGGGGTGGTGGGAGACATGGGTGGGGGCCTGGTGGAGGATGCCCCTGCACTGCTGGGGGGTGGTGGGTGACATGGGTGGGGGCCTGGTGGAGGGTGCCCCTGGTGGCTGGGGGGTGGGGGTGGTGGGAGACATGGGTGGGGGCCTGGTGGAGGATGCCCCTGGACTGCTGGGGGTGGGGTGGTGGGAGACATGGGTGGGGGCCTGGTGGAGGATGCCCCTGGTGGCTGGGGGTGGTGGGAGACATGGGTGGGGGCCTGGTGGAGGGTGCCCCTGGTGGCTGGGGGGGTGGGGGTGGTGGGAGACATGGGTGGGGGCCTGGTGGAGGATGCCCCTGCACTGCTGGGGGGTGGGGGTGGTGGGAGACATGGGTGGGGGCCTGGTGGAGGATGCCCCTGCACTGCTGGGGGGTGGGGGTGGTGGGAGACATGGGTGGGGGCCTGGTGGAGGGTGCCCCTGGTGGCTGGGGGGTGGGGGTGGTGGGAGACATGTGTGGGGGCCTGCTGGCAGGTGCCCCACAGTGCTGGGGGGTGGGGGTGGTGGGAGACATGGGTGGGGGCCTGGTGGAGGGTGCCCCTGGTGGCTGGGGGGTGGGGGTGGTGGGAGACATGGGTGGGGGCCTGGTGGAGGATGCCCCTGCACTGCTGGGGGGTGGGGGTGGTGGGAGACATGGGTGGGGGCCTGGTGGAGGATGCCCCTGCACTGCTGGGGGGTGGGGGTGGTGGGTGACATGGGTGGGGGCCTGGTGGAGGGTGCCCCTGGTGGCTGGGGGGTGGGGGTGGTGGGAGACATGGGTGGGGGCTTGGTGGAGGATGCCCCTGCACTGCTGGGGGGTGGGGGTGGTGGCAGACATGGGTGGGGGCCTGGTGGAGGATGCCCCTGCACTGCTGGGGGGTGGGGGTGGTGGGAGACATGGGTGGGGACCTGGTGGAGGCTGCCCCTGGTGGCTGGGGGGTGGGGGTGGTGGGAGACATGGGTGGGGGCCTGGTGGAGGGTGCCCCTGGTGGCTGGGGGTGGTGGGTGACATGGGTGGGGGCCTGGTGGAGGGTGCCCCTGGTGGCTGGGGGGTGGGGGTGGTGGGTGACATGGGTGGGGGCCTGGTGGAGGATGCCCCTGGTGGCTGGGGGGTGGGGGTGGTGGGAGACATGGGTGGGGGCCTGGTGGAGAGTGCCCCTGGTGGCTGGGTGGGGTGGGGGTGGTGGGAGACATGAGTGGGGGCCTGGTGGGGTTGCCCCTGCACTGCTGGGGGGTGGGGGTGGTGGGAGACATGGGTGGGGGCCTGCTGGCAGGTGCCCCACAGTGCTGGGGGGTGGGGGTGGTGGGAGACATGGGTGGGGGCCTGGTGGAGGCTGCCCCTGTTGGCTGGGGGGTGGGGGTGGTGGGAGACATGGGTGGGGGCCTGCTGGCAGGTGCCCCACAGTGCTGGGGTGTGGGGGTGGTGGGTGACATGGGTGGGGGCCTGGTGGAGGGTGCCCCTGGTGGCTGGGGGTGGTGGGAGACATGGGTGGGGGCCTGGTGGAGGCTGCCCCTGGTGGCTGGGGGGTGGGGGTGGTGGGTGACATGAGTTGGGCATGAGTGGGGGCCTGGTGAGGGTGCCCCTGGTGGCTGGGGGTGGTGGGAGACATGGGTTGGACATGGGTGGGGGCCTGCTGGCAGGTGCCCCACAGTGCTGGGGGGTGGGGGTGGTGGGAGACATGGGTGGGGGCCTGGTGGAGGCTGCCCCTGGTGGCTGGGGGGTGGGGGTGGTGGGAGACATGGGTGGGGGCCTGGTGGAGGGTGCCCCTGGTGGCTGGGGGGTGGGGGTGGTGGGTGACATGGGTGGGGGCCTGGTGGAGGGTGCCCCTGGTGGCTGGGGGGTGGTGGGTGACATGGGTGGGGGCCTGGTGGAGGATGCCCCTGGTGGCTGGGGGGTGGGGGTGGTGGGAGACATGGGTGGGGGCCTGGTGGAGGGTGCCCCTGGTGGCTGGGGGGGTGGGGGTGGTGGGAGACATGAGTGGGGGCCTGGTGGGGTTGCCCCTGCACTGCTGGGGGGTGGGGTGGTGGGAGACATGGGTGGGGGCCTGCTGGCAGGTGCCCCACAGTGCTGGGGGGTGGGGTGGTGGGAGACATGGGTGGGGGCCTGGTGGAGGCTGCCCCTGGTTGCTGGGGGGTGGGGGTGGTGGGAGACATGGGTGGGGGCCTGCTGGCAGGTGCCCCACAGTGCTGGGGGGTGGGGGTGGTGGGTGACATGGGTGGGGGCCTGGTGGAGGGTGCCCCTGGTGGCTGGGGGGTGGGGGTGGTGGGAGACATGGGTGGGGGCCTGGTGGAGGCTGCCCCTGGTGGCTGGGGGGTGGGGGTGGTGGGTGACATGAGTTGGGCATGAGTGGGGGCCTGGTGGAGGGTGCCCCTGGTGGCTGGGGGTGGTGGGAGACATGGGTTGGACATGGGTGGGGGTCTGCTGGCAGGTGCCCCACAGTGCTGGGGGGTGGGGGTGGTGGGAGACATGGGTGGGGGCCTGGTGGAGGCTGCCCCTGGTGGCTGGGGGGTGGGGGGTGGGGGTGGTGGGAGACATGGGTGGGGGCCTGGTGGAGGGTGCCCCTGGTGGCTGTGGGGTGGGGGTGGTGGGTGACATGGGTGGGGCCTGGTGGAGGGTGCCCCTGGTGGCTGGGGGTGGTGGGTGACATGGGTGGGGGCCTGGTGGAGGATGCCCCTGGTGGCTGGGGGGTGGGGGTGGTGGGAGACATGGGTGGGGGCCTGGTGGAGGGTGCCCCTGGTGGCTGGGGGGGTGGGGGTGGTGGGAGACATGAGTGGGGGCCTGGTGGGGTTGCCCCTGCACTGCTGGGGGGTGGGGGTGGTGGGAGACATGGGTGGGGGCCTGCTGGCAGGTGCCCCACAGTGCTGGGGGGTGGGGGTGGTGGGAGACATGGGTGGGGGCCTGGTGGAGGCTGCCCCTGGTGGCTGGGGGGTGGGGGTGGTGGGAGACATGGGTGTGGGCCTGCTGGCAGGTGCCCCACAGTACTGGGGGGTGGGGGTGGTGGGTGACATGGGTGGGGGCCTGGTGGAGGGTGCCCCTGGTGGCTGGGGGTGGTGGGTGACATGAGCAGGTGTGCAGGGTAGTCCCCTGTGGTGTGTGCTGCCTGCAGGGGCCGTGGAGGGTGTACAGGTAATACCTGGGAGCACACAGCCAAATCGCGTGTGGAACTTCCCGCGCACCCCTGCAATCCACGTACCCTGCCTAATCGCGTGTGGAACTTCCCGTGCACCCCTGAAATCCACGTACCCGGCCAAATCGCGTGTGGAACTTCCCGCGCACCCCTGAAATCCACGTACCCGGCCAAATCGCGTGTGTAACTTCCCGCGCACCCCTGAAATCCACGTACCCTGACTAATCGCGTGTGGTACTTCCCGCGCACCCCTGAAATCCACGTACCCGGCCAAATCGCGTGTGTAACTTCCCGCGCACCCCTGAAATCCACGTACCCTGACTAATCGCGTGTGGAACTTCCCGCGCACCCCTGAAATCCACGTACACGGCCAAATCACGTGTGGAACTTCCCGCGCACCCCTGTAATCCACGTACCCTGACTAATCGCGTGTGGAACTTCCCGCGCACCCCTGAAATCCACGTACCCGGCCAAATCGCGTGTGGAACTTCCCGCGCACCCCTGAAATCCACGTACCCTGCCTAATCGCGTGTGGAACTTCCCGCGCACCCCTGCAATCCACGTACCCTGACTAATCGCGTGTGGAACTTCCCGCGCACCCCTGAAATCCACGTACACGGCCAAATCACGTGTGGAACTTCCCGCGCACCCCTGCAATCCACGTACCCTGCATAATCGCGTGTGAGACTTCCCGCGCACCCCGGTATACACGCACATGTTTTTTTTCTGTCAGCGCGTGTCTGTGTTTGTGGGTACCCCTTTGCACGTCATTTGTCCTGGAGGGCCACAGTATTGGGCATTCATCATGGCTGTATATAGGTGCTATTTGCTGGCGCACCTTTTGGCGCACATTTCTTCCAGGCGCAGAGATGCTACCGCCTGCTTTCTTGTGGCGGTCGTGTTTGTGCCTGTGCGCTGGTTTGAGCGTGCGCTTTTTTGCCCTATTCTATTCCATGAATACGTGTTGTAGGCGAGCGTGTGGGCGTTCCGCGCACTTGTACCCTGTGCTTCCCCCGTGACGCCCATATTTTGGCAAGTTGTTCCCCATTCCGAGTGGTACGCCCCGTGTTCCGCCTACTTTTGTTGCGTGCGCCGCGCTATGTGCGATTTTCGCTCTGGCCTGTGCGATTTTCGCTGTGACCTGGCGCACGCTGTTTGATGGCCTGTGCGCCAACGTGCGCCGCGCACTTTTTTATCGCACATCCGCTGGTTTTCTCGCGCACGGACTTCCATGAATCGATGTGCGCTGCTTTTCGTGCGATTTTCGCACTTGCACTGCGATTTTCGCTATTCCACTGCGAATCGCACGTTTTTGCCCACTTGCGCCGCGCTAATTATTCCATGAATCGGCCTGTAAAACTGCAAGCAGAAAGCAAGCGATCAGTAGGCGTCGCAACATCTTGAAGGGCTTGTATGTTCTACAATAAGCAACATGCAATCCGATGTAAGAATTGACATTTGATGGCTGTATTGGTGGGTAGTAGAATTTAACAAAGACTTCAGCAAAGCGATGTAAGGGCAGTCTTTTGTGTATGTCCCTTGACGAGTACACAGTTATTGAGGCACAGGAAATGACATGGTTGCTCGGTTACTTTTGGCAGTGCTTCCTTGACCTCAGAATGGATAGACCTGGCATGCCATTAGTGTTTTGTAATAGTAGTCTTATAGCAAGTCACTTTATAAATGAATGTCTGTGCTAAAGCCATGAAAGAAGAAACTGTGTAGGGGATCCCCAGTGGAATCTTCACACAAGGGGAAATAATTCAAATGCAAAAAGGAAGGTGTGTGGAAATATGAACAAATTGATTAATGAAGTGCACATCAAGCTTCAATGTCAAGGCTACCATGAGTCCCAGTTCACGCTCTGAATAACACTGGTGAGATCCCAATATATATTCACAAAAAGTACATTTTTATTAATAATGCTGTAAAACATTTTGGTTAAAAACACATATACAAACATACATATAAGTTATATGATGGTTAAAATGCATTTCATGATGTTCTGACAAGTCACATTGAAACAAATCATTGCTAGTGAGTACTGTCATAAATAACTAGGGGGATGGATGACCCATTCCCAACTTGCATGCTGCACCAGCTGGTAGTGGGGACAATCATTCCCTGTTGCAATAGGGATTTAACAGCAGTGAACCTTCCTCTACCTGAGGACATAGTGGGTAATGGGAGGGGGCACCTTCAGGGGGGGTCCACCAGTCATTAACAGGTTGCATATGCAACCTACTTCACTGTCATGCTGAGATCAAAGGTGGTCAGGGACATGATATAACAAATAAACAAGATGTGTGACAACATTTACTTTGGTTGAGGAAGCCTGTGTGAGCAGTCTCACTTGTAGAGCCACATTCGATTATTGTGTTTTAATAGGGGGCATCCAAAGACGCAGGTATGCAGTGTGTAGCACAGTGTAACTTACGCAAGGGAACAATTCACATTCACTGTCTACTTGGCAGACACTGCTGCATGCTCGTCTTTCACTGCTCATGTTCCCCTCCACTGCCATACAGTATCAGCTGCTGTCCACTGCCAGAGATGGCAGCTGACTCAAGAATGCCCCACGACCTATTCTCAAAAGTACCTGACCCAATGTATACCATAACCAAGTTGTCACCAAAGACACCCTCCTGAGATGCCACCATGGGCACACCAGATGGATACTCAAACGTGCCCACATCACACCCCACTAACCTCCCTGCACTAACATTCTCAACTGCCACACTCAACCACACTATAGCATACCAACTAACCCACTCGCCCACAGCAGTTGAATATTATTTGAATGTTTATAGTAGATATATATATATATAAGGGGCAACAGACATTAAACAACAGAACTCTACACCTCTAAAATCAAATTACATACCACTGTCCTGGCCAATGCATCCTATGCTAGCACCACAGGTATTGAAGACTCCGCTCTGGACACAAATACATCTGTGCTCTCATCACATGCCACCTAAAAGCAGACCTGTACATGTGAGCACAAGAGGGAAGCCATCTTGGAGTTTACCCTCTCTCCCCACGTATCTAACCCACTCACTTCTCTTTCAGGTCTGCCATAGCACATTTATACCTTGTAAAGGGCAGCAATGCACAGTCCAAATGACACAACAAGAGCGCTAGGTCTAAATGTTTACCAGGTGAAGCCTGATAGTCTTCTATAAGAAACGAACAGATGCTGGTGTTGTCGTGGGATAGAGAACAGGTTAATTGTAGAAGAAAGAATAGCCGCGGGAAAGCCATCAGACCGAAGAGCCAACCAGCTTGCTCCAGTGTCAACGAAGAAACATACAGACGGACCTTCTATTACATATTGCACAAAGAAAACGTTGATCAACAGGATTTCTCCCAGGCTGTCATAACATGAGTCTTCCCCTGCAGCAGTCAGTGTTAACGTGTGTATGGGGAAAAGCAGTTGCATCAGGGTTGGGAAATAGAGGTGGAAACCTTTCATGCAGTCTTTGCTGGGACATTTAAACTGCCAATGACCCTTCTGTTCACAATCATTGCACACAGTGTAGCTGCACGGTGCTGTGCTCTAAAAGGTGTGCAAAGCCCCCCCCCCTCCAGCCACAGTATTGGCATATATTTAGTATGGAATAAAAAGAACTGAAAGATAGACTAGCTGAGGCAAGGCCATTCAAGCAAGAGTGTTCCAGAGACAGTGGTGAGAAAGAGTGGGAGGGCAGGAGAGGCTGGTCGGGGGGCACTTTTCATGTATCTTGTTAAGGGGTAAGAAGGCAATAAAGACATATACTTGTTCTTCATGGTCCAGGCTGTCTTTATTATATTGGTGAGGAGTTGAAACAGCACCCCACCCAACTGCAGTATCAGTGAAGGACCGGAGACGAACCGGAAACACGGTCTCTCCTGTGGAGCACAGGAGGGGAAACAAGCAACACTCGTGTGCAGCGCCCACAAGAGGAAAAGAGGCTGGTGTGTGTTGCATTGACTTCCTCCACCAATTAAAAATGATTGGTCTACCACGGTTTTGCTGTAAGGACCTCAAGTTGTACCCGTGCCCGCGTAGCTCCTGGTCCCATTAGAGGAAAGTAACCTGCCACACATGAGCTGCCTATCGCAAGAGAAGGCTTGCTCTTCTTGTTGGCTAGCAACAGTGTAAACAAAGGATTTCTGTCTTGAGAATCACAGAGCGCTAACACTGCAGCCAGATTTTGAATTTAAGAAGCTGTATGGTTTCTCAACAGAAAGAATAAACATTAAAAAAACACAAAAATAAACATAACATAGAGGCTACACAGAGAAAAGACACTTTCTCGTTATAGAGAAACACATATAAACATATAAGAAGAAAGGCCATGGTACATTTTGCATGGCCTATCAATTTTATGCCATCATCCAGGAGTGCAAAGGTCAAATGGGGACAATGGGAAAAAGGTTTCATGCATTACATGCATGCCACCTGTGGGAGTGGGTTTGCAATGGACAGAAAAAAGGTCTCTTTTGATGCCTTTTCTTGGATCTGAGGGCCAGCGCATACATGAGACATTGCCAGACGTACCTGACGATATGCATAATGTGGAGGACATGACTAAACTGGAGGAGGCTCTTCTGAAATTAGATCTCCATTTCAACCCGAAGACAAGCACCATACTGGAGTGTTATAACTTTGGAACACGTGCACAAGGAAGTCATTAGAGTGTCGAAGAGTATGTCACCTGTTGAAGAGTATGTCACCGCTCTTAGACACTTGGCAATTGCATGCAATTTTGCAAGTTCTTTAGATGAGCACATAAGGGATCAGTTCAAGACCCACTGCAGCAGCAACCGCATCAGAGAAGAGCTATGGCTAAAGGATGACCCAACATTAGACAGTTTTAGAAATTGCAAAAAAAAAGAGTAGTAGATTCAATGGCTTGTGTTGCAAAACTTCTTAAGGTGTAGAGTACGAACCCAATGCAGTACATTTTAAAAGTGGACACACAGGATAGAATTCATTAAGAAACAAGGCGCTGCAACCCTGTGTGGAGAACCCGAACCAGCATGGCAGAGAAAGAGGACCACAAAGAAATGTTGCAAGTGCGGGTGCACCTATGGAGCGAATGTGTTTGTGATGTGGGAGAAGGAACCACTCAGCTGGGGCGACTGTGTCCAGAAAGAAAAGTAGTGTGCACCAAATGTAAAAAATGAGGTAATTTAGCTAACTATTATAAGAATGTTCAAGGTTTTTTTTTATTTTATTTTTTTAGAAATAATAGAAAAAGTGTAAAATGTGTTACTGGCACCAGGTACCCATCCTCAGAAGATGAAGAAACACCAGAAGTGGTAACAGTGAACACGGTGGGCTCTGAGGATGAAGCTGAATGTGAAGGTCCCATGGCTGATGTTGTAGTCAATGGGAAGTCTTTACGAATGATGACAGACTCAGAGGAGAAGGAAACACTGAAGGAAAGGAAAGTATTTGAAGAAGATTTAAGAGGGGAAGTGGGAAACCTTTTACCCCCAGACATCAACACAGGGGGATATAACATGGACAGAATTTAATTGTTAGGACACTTTGCAGAATATTTTGAATTTAAAGGAAGAATCATTTCTGGACAGGTGTATGTAACATGAAAAGGGACGTTGTTGTTAGGTCGGAGAGAACAATAGAATTTGCACATGAGGCTGGATCCTAACACGGCAGAGAAAGTATTGCAAATGCGAGTGAGTGAAGGTTTAAAGATTGTATAGTCATGATAATGATATGATAAGATATGATAGTTTATTTATATAGCGCCTATACACAATGTGTTTCAAAGTGCTTCATGCGTTTTCTGACAAAGTACATAAGTTGAAAGGGATGTCACATCGCATAGTGTGGGGAGCACAGCAGTGGCATCTAATGTATATGCAGTGCCTTGATGTTGAGGGACAGCATAAAAAAAGGAGCTAAGAATATTAAGTGATGAAGAGATCATTGCGCGAGCTGGAGCTGTTCAATGTGTGTCTCCTTTCGTGATTGCGAAAAAACAGAATGGGAGTATGTTTGTGGATTTGAAGGCACGCCAATACATGCTCACACCAGAAAAAATACAACCCGCTAGGGACAAAAGGCCCAAGACACCACTTGCCAGGATAACACGTTTTATTCATACAAAAAAAAGGTGCATCAGCAAATAACTCTGCTGCCGCTGAACGTTCTGCCAAAATTTGCATGAGCAGAACCTTATGAAGGTACATGTCATCATATGTAACGTCATTACATACAGGGAAAATCCACGTGGCTGGTCGGTAGGATCCTATAAATAGGTGGCCCACTACATAGGGGATGCTAGGCCATTTGACCCAGCCTTCATGTCCATCTCTGCCCACCTGGGTGCTGCTGGGGTCATCATCCGCAGAAAAACAGGGCCTGATAAGCAATTAGTTCTAAAACAATGCTACTCTATCACTGTAACAATGCACCTGGCAGACACAGACACGGGGGCCCAGGGGAGAGAAGAGGTCATCCTGCTTTGCATACTTCACTCATTCCCAGGTGCGCCAGCAACCTCCCATGGTCTTTCACCCTAGTTTTGGGCTATAATTTCATCCCTCTCAGGCACCTCGCAGCACAAATCACATGGCCCAAATGTAAAAGCAAGATAGCCTCGCTTTCTGATCTTTTCGATCAGGGGTCTTACAGCTTTATGGTCGGTGGCCTGGCTGGCACCGTGGTATGTGGGGATTTTGGGATCAAAGCATAGGCGGCTGTAGTTATGATGCAGAGGGGGTGTTGGCGCTGAGGGGGCATGCTATCTGTATCGTGGGATCGTAACCCTTCTCGTGGCCTTGCAGAGCACATTCTTCCCAGCACGTGAAGGTCTGCAGCCTCTGAGACAATGAAAGGCTTGTAATTCCCTGAAGCTCACTCGTGGTGTGGATTATGTCTGTGCCAATAATACTAACACATTTGGTGCTTTCGCAGCGTTTAGGCCTACATTCCAAAATGGCTGCCAATAACTAAGATGGTGTTTACACTTGCCTCTACTATGTAGCTCCTAATGCATGCACTACGCAATTGTGCACTCTCCTGCGTGCACGTAGCGCAGTCTGTTTCTCATTCAGAATCACATGGGAAGGGGAGAGGGTCTTCCCACCCCCCAACAGATCTTAGGCAACTAAATAGATGTGTGTTGGTGAAGAGACATCCACTTGGTAATATGCGAAAAAATGTAAGAATGGTCAGGAATGGAAGAATTTTCTCTAAATTAGATTTGGCCACAGTGTACCACCAAATAACGGAGTTGTGAAGCTTAACAGCTTTCAATTAACACAGGGGAGCGTTTAAATTTCATAGGATGACATATTAGTATTTGGACGGTCGGAAGAGGAGCTTGACAAGATTTTAAGCAAGGTTTTGACTGCATTGGAGGAGAGAGGGTTAACTTTGAGCAATGAAAAATGTGTGTTCAGGAAAGAGTCTGTTGAGTATCTGGGGCATGAGGTGTCCCAAGAGAGATTCCAGCCAAAAAAGGAATTGGTTCAGGGGATTAGGAAAATCAAGACGTCTGACAATAATAGTTGTGGTCCATTCTAGGAATGGTAAAATGGTATCAAAAAGGTTGTCAAAACTTTTGCAGAGAGAGAGTAACAGAGATGAGGACATTGGGCCTCATTACGACCCTGGCAGACAGCCGTGCCTGTAATATGGACCCGGTAATTGCCCATTTGAGGGCGCTGGAAAAATTCTTCCCCATTCCCATTTGAGCCACATAGGGCTCAATGGGAATGGGGAAGTCGCATGCACCGGCAACATTCGTGAATGGTGTCGGTGCATGCAGCATGCGGTGCTCGCGGGTGCCGTCAGAAAAGCACCTGCGAGCACAACTCGTAGTTTGCCGGTCTGGGAAATAAGGTATCGGCAAGCTTACCGGTACCATAGTTCCCGGACCGGCAATGAGGCCCATTGTTGTAGAGAGGAGTAGAGTATGAGTGGAATTGAAGGCGTGAATGTGAATCTTGCAAAATAAAGGATGAGGTTATGTCAATTTGCTAGGGTCAGTGACACGTGTAGAAAAACAGTGATTAAGGTAAATGCAAGTGATGTGGGACTTGATGCAGTGCTCTCTCAGAGGTGTGACGATGGTGTTGAATAACTGTGAATAACTGTGCCTGCATCGAGTGTTGAAGGGTCCTGAAAAAAAGTATTCAGTTTTGGAAAAAGAAACATTGGCTTGTCATTGGGCAGTTGAAGAATTTCAGACGTTTGTGTGGGGATTGGAGTTCGTTTTACATACTGATCATCGTCCCCTAAAGGCAATTTTTAAATCAAAAGGAATGGCTAGGGTTTCCTGCAGACTGGCGGGTTGGGTGGCAAGAATACAATGCCACTCATTTGTTGTGGAGGTGGTAGCAGGAAGGGATAATTAGTTTGCGGATCATTTGTCTCATTTGGGGAGCAAAGAAGAGGGGGGAAGGATTAATGACGTGAGCAAGTGTTTCTAACCCATGATAGTGTTATAGGGCGTGATGAATGGATGTATGCAGTACCGCGTGATGGGGATATCTCCAAAGCTATGGAGAGTGTCCTTTCTGAGTCGCCGAAGAAAGATTGAATGGTGGGGATATGAGGGCATATTGGGAAGTTTGTGAAGTATTAAGATTGGGGAGAGGATTGCTTTTTTGTTCTGGAAAAATGGTTGTTCAGAGTATATTGTGAGACAAATTAGTGAATATGGCGCATATAGGCCAGATTGGGATCAATAAAACAGACGAGGTGTTGAGGGGATTACTGGTGGCCTGGTTTTGACAGGACAGTGGAGAGAAGGTTGAATGGATGCTTGGAGTGCGAAAGAGTAGGAAAAGGACTGTGCGCGTGACCAAGGCCCATGATGTATTCAGATTTTCCTGTCAAAGGGTAGGCGTTAACAATGGCCATTCTAGATCCTGTGGCGTTTGGAGGGGGACATGGGAAATGTACTTTGGCATTGGTAGATTTGTTATCCCATTGTATTGAGGTTAAGTTTTTCAGAGAAGTTGTAGCAGGTACCATTGTGGAGTTCCTAGAGGTGGTGTTTGGAAGGGAAGGATACACCATATTGACTGATAACAGAACCCAGTTCTGTGAAAAGATGATAAGAGTATTTATGCGACATTTGGGATTAAGCACAAGAGGTCCTCTTTATACTATCCAAAAAGTAATGGGGTTGTGGAGGAAGTGAATAGCAGCATAATGGATGTGATAAAATGGCTGGTGTGTGGTGGAGGAAGGAAAGAAGCAGTGGTGGAGAGCATAAGGGGTTTGAGGCTGTCTTCCCATGTTGTGATGGGTGAAGTACCATTTATGTTGATGAAAGGGAGGACAGTAAATCCAAAGGTGTGTTTATTCTGTGAGGCCTCACAAGGGTCTTTTTGTGCTTTTAGACATCAGTGGCAGAAACGTGTCCACTTACTAGTATATGGATACCTGGTGCTGCCCTTCCTGGCCGCTTTGATGATAGTTGTATTTTTGTGTGATAGACCAATGTGACCACATCCCCAGGGACCAAACCTCCAAGAACACGGACTGTGGGCTGCTGCTCAAGTACCTTTCCTTGTTGACTGAGTATATCCAGACAGCTGGGCAGCGGCCATGGTGCCAGACTCTGAAGATCCGAAAACCAAAACATTTTGGACCAGTACAGAGTCACCAGAATCATGCAGTAACCTGTTGTGAGTTTCAATTTGTGCAGAAACCTGGATATCAGAGGAAGTGGAGTGAATGCATACGATGAGCCTCATTACGAGGTTGGAGGTAGCAATGGTGCTATTAGCCGTTAACCCCTTACCGCCGACCTCGTAATGAAGCCCAATGTCTGTGTATCGCAAGGAAGTGGGAATGCATTCTCTGAAGAGTCCATGCCCTTGCCTTTCATACAGCGCACACTTTCTGTTCTCATGGCTCACAAATAGATCCAGAATCAGGAAAGGTGCCTACTAGAGCTTTTTGGTTTATCTCCCACTCGTGCTAAATATGGGTGAAACAGATGGAATGCCACAGGTGATATTGTATGCCCTACGCACCAGACACAAATCTCCACTGCCAGACAACAAAGCTTTGGCGATCTTGTACCACCCTGCTTGTTCAGGTAGAATATTGTGGTTGCGTTGTCCATATAAATCAGGACTAGTCCCCCAGCTCATTTAGGCAGGAAAGCTATAATTCCCAAAATGATAGCTTTGAATTCCAGGAAATTTATGTGCTGACCTGATGATCCAGCCTCCAAAGGTCATTGACTTTCCAGGTGTTGAGAACAGTTCCCCATACCACAAGAGATGCATCTGCAGCCAGTTTCCGAGTCAGTGGTGGGGGCGTGAATGACACTTACACAGTGAGGTTCCATTCTTCCATCTACCACCGGTGTCTGAATGTAGGAACTGTGGCACAGAAATCTGTTGTGTTTGTGGTTTGGTGTCTTGACACCAAGACGATCTCAGTTGTAGTTGTAACTGTCTTATATGTACCCTTGCATGAGGGATCACGAGACTACACAATCCCATCAGGCCTAGGAGTTGCTGATATTTTATGGGTAGGACAGAGGTCTTTCTCAGGAACTCTGCACAGTTTCGTCACATTCTCCAACATGTCAGAGGGCGGAAGAACAAATTACTTACCTCTCGGTAATGTTCTTGTGGATAGATATTCATCCCACGGATTCTTCTTCTATGATATCTATCTCCCGATGCCGGCTGCTCTTCTGAAACTTTCCTGCCACAAGGGATTGCAGCGTGGCTCCACTCAACGCGTGCCAGACATGACGTTGGGGCCAGTTTATATAGAGGCGCTGCACCCTCAGTTCCACCCTTTTTCCCTAGCATTCTGATGCTGAGGGACTGCAGAACTAAGTTGTACAAGCTACCCCAAGAGGTGCAGGTAGAGAGGGCTATAAGGAATCCTTTAGAGGAACGTCCATCACAAATAACATTACCATGAGATAAGTCATTTGTTCTTCTAATGGACTCCTTCCTCCCACGGATTCCTCCTCTATGAGAAGACTCCCAAAGTAGTACAATGCCCTGGTGGAGGGAGATTAGCAAGTACAACACCTAAACCAGAAAACTCTGAAAGCCAGCTCTGCTGAAACAAGCGTCCTGACCAGACCTAGAATCCAAGGAGTAATGCTTAGCAAACGTGTGCAAAGAAGCCCACCATAGCAACTTGGCAAATATCTAGAACAGGCACTCCACATTCCAGAACCAAGGTGGCAGCCAACCCTCTGGTGCAGTGAGCCCCGGAACCCTCAGGGACATCCTTGCCGGCCAGATCATAGCATTCTGAGATGCACAGAATGATCCATCGAGACAGTGTCTGTTTGGTAACAGTGCTACCAGTTTGGGGAACCGCGTAACCAATGAAAAGTTGGTCATCAGTTCTTTCGTCCCTTGGCTGAGAGATGCAGAACTTTAGACCTTGACCAGATCCAGCCAATGGAACCACTCCTCTGCCTTGGAAGGATGAATTGGAGGAAGAAGACAGATGGATCTTTTGAATGAAGGAGCTTAAACGGAGCACTCATTAAGATTAAATTTAAGTACCACGCCAGAACAATAAACTGCTGCGAGGGAAACATATTGGAAAGACCCCCTCAGGTATTGAATGACTGTGGGGATCAGGCCAAAATGGCCGCAAGATGCCCCTTCACTGTACCAATCTGTAAGCTCATCCGGGCCAAAGACAGAAGAAATTCCAACAAGGCACAGAAGAAATTGAGCAAGAAAAAAGGGTACAGATCCCCCTTTTGACACCAAGCGAAAAACCTGCACCACTCTCAGGCACAAATGGATTTGGGGGCAGGTCTTCTAGCAGATAGGAGCATGTCCAGCATGCCCTCTGAAAAATCTTGCTTCCTATACCTTAGCCTTTCAGGAGCCAGGCATGAAGGTTCAGGCTGCACAGGGTTCAGGTGCAGGACCCGCGCCTCCAAGTGGGAGATGATGCCTGTCCTCTGCCAAAGACGCTAGGGGTCGGGGGTGGGGGTGGCAGATGGCAATGTCTAGCAAATACAGGCAGCATGTTCACAGGCCCAGTCTGGAGTGATCAAGTTCATCATGGATCCGAACAGATGCAATCTCCTGAGAACAGGCAGGAATGCATAGAGTAGGTCGAACCATCAAGGATTCACCCCGACGAGGAAATTCCCTGGAGCAGAACCACCTGCATTTTCTGTTTATACTGGAAGTGAAGACGTCTACCTGGGAGGGGGCAAGCGGGATTCCACAGAGGGAAAAAATCTCCAGAACTTCCTGGCAGAGCTCCCATTCATGGGAGGCTGATGACGGTCTGCTCAGTGTGTCCGCTAGAACGTTAACCTTGTCAGTCACATGGTGGTCAGAGACACACTGTTCTCCAGAGTCCAGAAGCACAATCACAATCACTTTGCTACTCTGTACAGCGGCAAGAAGCCTATGCCACCCCTCTTGTTTAGGTAATGCATGGCTACTGTATTGCCAGTTAGGCCCAGTAGCGATGTACCCTTCACAGAAGGGAATCAAGCGGGCAGCGCCAGCCTAATTGCCCTTAGCTCCAGCACATTGATGTGCTCCCTTCGCACTGATGGGGACCACAGTCTGCACACCGTAAGGTCTTGGATGTGAACATCCGAGCCCTTCAGGCACGCATCCGTGACTAGATAGACTTGTGGCCACTGTTATCAAAAAGGCGATCCCTTCAGGAGGTTCTCCTTCATGTGCCACCATTGTAAGTCTCCAAACACTCTCTTCAAGACCAGTAGAAGGTCTAATGTTTGCCCCTGAAACTGCGATCCCGGACGGAAAGTGTGCAGACCTGCTTCTGTCACTACCAACATGCATGATATAAGACCCAGTAAGCACAGAGAAGCCAAGGCCGGAACTGTTGTCTGAGGTTGGAAAACCTGGACCTTCCTGAAGATGTTCGCCACTCTGTCCAACCCAAGTGAGTGTCCAAGACTGCGCCGATAAATCGGGATGGCGAAACCTGAGACTTATTGAAGTTCAGGGAGAAGCCCAAACTGTGCAATAGACGGCACGTCCGATAAAAGTGTACCAATGCTAGTTCTGGTGAGCAGGCTCAGACAAGTCAGTTGCCCAAATGAGGAAAGACATGAATACCTTTGCTCCTGATGCGAGCTGACACTACTGCTAGCATCTTAGCGAAAGCTTTGGGTGCAGAAGAAAGGCTGAAAGGGAGGACTGAAATAAAAATGACAGTTCCCCACTTTGAATCTCAGGTACTTTCTGTGCTTCTTGTGGATAGCCAAATGGGAATATGCATCCTGGAGATCCAGGGAGACTAGCCAGTTGCTCATGTCCAAGGCCTAGAGGATCTGAGCCAGAGAGACCATCTGAACTTGGCCTTTCGCAAGGACCAGTTCAGAAGCCGCAGATCCAGAATGGGTCTCAGACCTGCATCCTTCTGCGGCACCAGAAAGTATGTTGCATACCAATTCCTGCCTCGTTCTGAGCAGGGAACAACTATCCAGGGAAGTGTGGGGTCTATGTCACGCTCACCTGATTCCCACGGAGGCGCTGGTCTGGCTTCGAGTGCTGATGAAGCGCAGGACTCTGAAGATGGCCTCACTGGTTCGCAGGAATATTCCCCTGTGCGTGAAAAGGGAGTATTACCTACTGACGGAACAATGCTCAAGTCTCCCACTCCCTTCCAAACCTCCACGATACCCTTCCTTGATTCCCCGTGAAGTCTCACCTTAGGGTCTGGAAGGATGAGTTCTCCATCCTGCTTCTGATGCAGGGGCGCGTTGAAACCCAGTTACTTCACTGGATTGAGGTTTGATGGGAGTTCAAATAAGCTTGACTATTCAGGTAAGGCGCTGTAAGAGTTCTGTAGCAAGTTCAAAGGTTCAAGCTTAATAATAATGTTCTTTGTCTTATTGCAGCAAGCGCTAACGCTTATGTCTTTTTCCCCTTAGGGGCCGGGGTTCGGAATGCCGGAGATATGGCGCCGCCCCGAAGTGAAACATGCAGTTCCAGTAAATGACAGGTAAGTTCTGGATGAGCGTTCGGGTAATGTCTTTGCATTCGCTCATTCAATGTCTTTGTCTTTTTTCCCCATAGGGGCCGGAGTCCGGAATGCCTGGATGCGGCAGGACCCGAAATGAAATGGGAATGACCCAACAGGTAAGTCTTAGAAGGAAACTGAGCTTTTCCTATTCCCTTCCTTCTCTCACCTTGTGTTCTTGTCTTTTTCTCTCTAGGCTCTGGGAAGTGGCTGCGGATCCGGACGATCGCTGCTGAAGATGGAAATGCCCTGGAAAGGTGAGTGAAATGCAGCACTGCAGCGATCGAAGCGAAATGCTTTTAAAATGATGTCTTCCCTTTCAGGATCGTCGGTGTGAAGTCTCTGTGATGCTGCTTTAGCAGGTAAGGTCTTCTTTCTCTCCAATTCTCTCTTAGCAGGTGGCCCAGGATGCTGACAGGCGTGGCTGAAGTCCAGATGCAGGAGCTGACACGGTGAGCGTCCAGCTGCGAGGAGCAGAACAACGCTAAGCGTGAGTTGCTGATCGGGCGTGGTTTAAATAGCTTTGGAAGAAGTTCCAGGTATCCTTCCACCGATCAGGTATGTATCCTTCCCCGACCACACCCAGGGGAAAGTAGTTCCACAGGTAAAGTAGTTCCATTCAGGCCTCAAGAGGGCCTGGATGTAGCAGCATGGTCTGCATCAGGTAAGTGCACCTTAAAACACTTGAACACATGTCTAGCTTTATGAGCCTGGCGCCTAAGGCACCAGGACAGGGGTCCAACATGAGCCTGGAGCCTAAGGCGCCAGGACTGTGTCCAAAGGGCCCCAGCTTGGGCCCGCTGGCACTTCCCTGGGGGAAATGATGCCTGCCTCTGGGGTTGCTGGGTCGAACCTGGCTCCTTGGAGGCAGGCATCATGACAGTCTAAAGGGGCTGACCTGTGCTTCTTGGCCAGGTTGGGGTCCACTGTGAGGACTGATGCTGGTTTGGCCCACAGTTCCATCACAGGCCCCTCGACTGCCTGATTGAATGGCAGCAAAGGCTCCTTTTTAGGACCCTAGTCCAATATACCAGCCAGGCTCATACTGCACCTAAGGCCATGAGGGTGCTGACAGCCTTAAATGTGTGGACCAGGGGTTGCAGCAGGGATCATGTCGACCTGTCCTTCAAGTCAGCTGCCAAGTCCACCAAGTCACCCTGTTCCCCATACATTTCTTCTGGGAAGTGTCTCACTTTCCTGGAGAGGAAGGGTTCTAGCACAAAGGGATGGAGGATCCTGGTGCTGATATATGTCCTCTAACTGGGACATATATGCCCTTCTCGGGATTGGAAGAAACTCTTTCACGACTCTGGCGTCAGAGAGCGCTGCGGACAGAGACCCTAGGTCAGGGAGCCAACATCCAAAGATGAACTGGTGTGCCTCTAGTCGCACTCTCTTCAGGTTTCACTGCAAGCTCCCAGCTGGCTTTTCTAAGCACTGTGGGATCAGTCAGCCTGGCTGAAGCAGTTGGCACCGTGGATGGAGCTGCCAGGGCTTTGGCAAAGATGTCTAGCATCTTCATTCGGAAAGCTTCCCATTCCCCTGGGGTAGAGGATTGGGTAGGAAAAGTTATTTGCAGTGCCTCTTCCTCACGCCTCTCCTTGAAGTGCTCGCTCTTCTTCTTTCAAGATGAGTGATGCCGCAGAGAACAGCTGGGTGATCTTAACCTCTTGCAGTTCTTCTTTTTGTCCTTTTGGACAGTGGACCATTCCTCAGTGCCGCAATCTGCGCCCAGCAATCTCAAATGGGTCCGCTTATCACGTTTCTCTTTGCGGAGGATGAAGAGCTTTGCTTTACGTTCTTCAATTGAAGCACATTCAGGTGCCTCAATTGGAACGATGTACAATCCCGAGCATTGTGGCCTTCACCAAGGCAGTAAAGGCATATGTGGTGCGTGTCCAACACAGACATCTGACACCCGCAATCCATGCAGGGTTTGAACCCCGACGAACTCGACATATTCGACATTGCAGCGGAAAATGTAGGAACAAGTTTGTAAATTTGAATACAGGTAGGTAAGAATGGTGTACCTAGTAGCATGCAGAGTGCACAGAAAAAATTAACTGAAGTCATGGGGCGCCTCTATATATACTGGCTCCAACATCATGTCCGGCGGGGGTACGTAGACTTGTTGGGGAGATCCATGCTGTGCCCTCTCGTGGTGGAAATGTTTCCTAAGAGCAGCTGCCACTGGGAGATGGATATTATAGATTATCGATCCATGGGAGGAAGGAGCCCATATAAACACCCTTCCTGGAGTCCCATACTAGTCCAATAATTTGTAATCTCTGTGCTGGAGTCAGAATCGACTTTTCTAGATTGAGTCAGGCCCAGCACAAAAGCCTGTTGCATAACCAGCAAGACAGATGCCATCATCGGTGAAGGCGTTGAGCCAGGAATCAGCCAGCAGTTGTCTAAATATAGGTAAATATGTCCTTGCAGACTGAGATGCGACATAAATGCAGCCTTCACTTTTGTAAAGATTTGTGGTGCATAGTTAAGGACAAACGTAGGAACCTTGTACTGATAGTGAATCCTTTGTATTGCGAAGTAAAGACATCCTGCGGTCCCAAAATAGGTATGTGCATGTAGGCATTCTGAAGATCCAGGGCGCATAGCCATTCCCATTCCAACAGAGTAGGTGGGATCTAACCCAGATTGACCATCATGAACCTCTCTGTAGAGAGGTAGTATTTGAACTTCGATAGATCGAGGATGGTTCTCCAACCTGCCTTGTCCTTCTTTGGGAGCGTAAAAAAGCAGGTTACAGGAAAGGAAGCCTCTAGAGGTAAGTTGTGACTTTTGCTGGTAGGAGTATGAGCTTGCCCTACCCGGTGATTGGGATATTGCAGAGATGCTTTTCACTTTTAGTGCATATGCCTTTTCCTTTGCCAATTTGTCATCAGACGATGGGGGGAAAAAACAAGTTACTTTCATCAAGGGGGAATGCCTGTACTTTCTCTTGAACCTCAGGCAGAAATGTTGTGCTTTTCACACAGGCTTCTACTCCGTAGATCGATGCCCAGGCACCTTCCTCTTGTAGCCGTGTCTAGACAAGCTGCTGCTGCCTCCTCTTAACATATCGCAGGAAAATAGATTTGCAGCTCACAGTCTGGCCAGATATTGCTCTTCCTCAGCTGGTAAATCCTGCCCAAACCCCTCCATTTCACAGCATAGCTTGTTGCTGCAAGCATGGTGTCTGTGTTGGCAAGCCTAACCTAAGGTGAAGGGCACTTTTTACGAATACCTTCTTACCAACGGCATCTAGTGCCCATTCCTTTCTGCCAGAAGGCATAACTGTGGCTGGAGAAGCTCCACTTGGTGCCTTTCCTTCGGTTAGGGCTGAAGATACTACCACTGAGCGGTTCGGCGGGTTGCTCAATAAACACAGCCAACTCTGGTACCAAGAACTCTTTGCCATACTACGAGAACTTGAATCCCTAGTTCTTCCCACCACCAACTGTCTCAAAGGCCTCACGGGGTGCTCCAATATTAAAAATGCATTACTGCATAAAATCTCAACCCTACAAGTAAAAATACTTGACAAAAAAAAAGCACTTAACACCAGTGAGCTTCGCGGGGGGCGTGGCCAGCTAGCCATGTAGCAGGCAGCGAGGTTCTGAAGCTCCCCTGAATCCGACTATGATCCTGTAAAAACCAGCCGTCTGGCTGCAGCATTTCTACCCAAAGAACGGGTACTTGCAACATGAACACATGCGGGGTGCATGGTGCAAACTGGAGACACATCCGACCCAAGTGACAGCAGTTACACGGTCACAAAAACACAGGTGCCCTGATAGTCTTTGTCTAAAAATGGCTGCCTTTTCACAAGACAAAGGGACTGGGGGCGTGACGCCGAGCCCGGAGTGAAGAGTGGCTGGCATCCAGGACGAGCGGTCCGTGGGTCAGGAGAGCCCGGCAGTGGGAGAGCCAGACGGATCTGTGTGGAGACTACCGAGCTACAGTA
This sequence comes from Ambystoma mexicanum, assembly GCF_040938575.1. NCBI lineage: Eukaryota > Metazoa > Chordata > Amphibia > Caudata > Ambystomatidae > Ambystoma > Ambystoma mexicanum. The sequence goes on from NC_090931.1 coordinate 996,110,506, forward strand.
GGAGGATCAGCCCGGATCTGCTGCGCGACGGGCTGAACAAAGGAGCTGGCACACGCAACAAGCACCTAACGCCTCTAAGCGCTAGTGAGTATCATGCTCTGACTCGTTCCCTGGTGCCCTGGTGGAATGTTGGAGGAGCTTGACAGCGCCGCGGGGCCAGAATGCGTGCGGATTGCAGGTGGGGGGCCACGGGCGATCCCAAGCAGGGCCAGGCGGGCTCCCAAGGCGCACATTAAACTTAAAGCGCACCGCAAAACAACATTGACACTGAGAAGTGAATGATCAACACCCGGCGCAGTCTGCCTGCAAACTGCTCCACTATACAGCAGAACACGGGTGCGGCCTGACAGATGGGGGAAAAAGCTAATTGAACTCTCACTGCATCAATACCAGGGGGCTCCGGGAGGATCAGCGGAGGCCCCCACAGAAGATCAGTTTCCACATACTGCAACATCAGGAGGCCAACGACTCCCAAAGGAGAGATGCACCCTCGGCCCATGGCCTGCGAGTGAGTATGGTCTGCCTAAACAGAACACTAGGAGCTTGGACTGGCTGGAGCCATGGCAGGGCATGCCACAGTTAAGCCAGGTCCCCCCAGGCACCACCACCTAATAAGCTGGCAGGGGGGCTCCCCACCTGAGGAGGTGCACTAACCAGACAGCACACTGCAAACCATAGGAAAAGCGACCGAACTGGAAGGCAGTCAAAAGATGAGCACCACAACACATTGAGGACCAAACACTGAAAATGTAGCCTGCACAACCCATGGGCTGTGAAACAAAGCACCTGTCATGGCCATGGGGCAAGGGCCCAGGCCTTCATCACCCCAGGGGCCACTTGGACCCTGTCCTGGCACCATTTGGCGCGAGGCTCATAGAAATGTATGCTTGAAACACTCTGTGCCTAAAGCATGTGCATCAGGGCCGGGCATAGCCATAGAACAACATTGGGAGGTACGTGCTGGAATCCTTGGGCGAGGCAAGGTGGAGCCACAAGTCGTGGCTAAAGGGAGGGGCCGGAGCCAGCCTATATAAGGCCAGCCCAACCACATGCCCTCGCTTTGCGTTACTCTGCTTTGCAGCACGACGCTTACCGCCATAACTCACCTCGATTCCGGTACTCCAGCTCTGAAGACCATCTTACTTACCGGACTCCAGCCGCTCCACCGCTGAAGGTACGCTTACCTGACTTCAGCCGCACCATCGCTGAAGGCGTACCTACCTGACTCCAGACATTCCACCACAGAAGGTGCGCTTACCTGACTCCAGCCGCTCCATCGCTGAGGTGTGCCCACCTGATCCCAGCCGCTCAATCGCTGAAGGCGCACCTACCTGACTCCAGTCACTCCACCACTGAAGGTGCGCTTACCTGATCTCAGCCACTCCATCGCTGTACGTGCACCCTACCTGCATTCCGTCGGATTCGGGGCTTCTTCTCTACCGATTAGGACTTCCAGTGATGCGGGAGCCTTTCACTTCTTCTCCGCGGTATCTTCCTGCGGAGCCACCAAACTGTCTTCAAGCCTCCGGAGTCTGCACCACGCCGCCGGACCGCTTCTACAAGGGAAAAGAACACAACAGGTTAGAAATCTCATAATCACGAACTCTGGGCTGTATCTTACCTGAGTCTTGACTTCCATCATAACGGCCAGCTTACCTGTTGACCTTGAGAGTCCATCATCCTCAGGGGAATCCCAGGATTCACTCCACGCTTCGGATCATCATCTTCACACCTATAGGGAAGAGCAGAGACATTGAAAGACATCATTATTGCTAAAGACATTATTAAAAAACCAAAGACTTACCCTTCAAGTGGATTGGTCACAGCCGGTCTGGATCGCCACTTCGCGGGCCAGTGAAGCAACTAGGCCCATCCTACGCACTCCTGCTGAAGGAAGGAGAGCCCAGCATTACAAATAACAGGTGAGCTTTCATGGGAAGGCTCTTGCGCACACCGTTCTGGCACGAAAGGGGCGAGGGAATTCGTAACACCTCTGCACCATCCTCATTTCCTCTCCTCTCCTCCCAGGGGCAATACCAGCATCCAGAACAACATTCTCCGCAGCAGCCGGGGAAGACAGCTGACACCGGGGAGCCAAGTTGAGGGAGGGCTCCAACCGTGCCCCAACGCCCCCGCAGAGACCAGGTGAGCGTAACAGCACCACCCTCAGGGGAAACCGCAAGCGAAGCACCCAGCACCGGTGCAGATGGGCAGCGGACCCCAGGCATTGCCTAGTTGAGACCTGACAGCACGTAGGCTAGCCCAAAAGCTCCACCTCTCCTGAGGACGCGACCCATGGGATAGCTCTCCCCATACTGATTTGGCATCAACGGGAGGTGCGTGGGTGTACACCAGACGCCTGAGCCCCATCCAACCACAAACAGTAACATAGTACTCATTGGTATGGCATCCAAGCAGCCCAAGCCGAAAGGGAGACAGCCCACGATGGAGGACTTCACGCAAACTCCACAACCATCGGAGGGGGTGTCATGCATCAAGCATGGAAGATATGGTATCGATGGAAATTCACCTAACATGGATGCCATTAGTTTGTGGTAATGGTCTAGTCTTCTACCAAGATGGCGTCTGAAACGTATATGTGTCATACGCACTGTAGCAGTGGTGCGTTGTATCATCGTTTACTCAGAACTTTGGACACTACCTTTGTTCGCTTGTATTCTCTGTACTACAGTAGCCTATTCCAACTACCTTACCCTTTGCATTTCTGATCTGCAGTCACTCACGGTGCAGATCTTAAAGGTTTATTTCTGTTTAGCGGTAACTCTCTGGTAAGATCACAGAGGTGTAAGCTCCTCTCCTTCGCCGGTAGCTATCCCCTCTGCTTCTGTTCTATTAGCTTTCTATCCCTGTCTTTCGGGTCTACACCCTTCATCTTTCGAACTTTCTTATTTTTTTCCTTACCTTGTTAATTCCGCTTTGGCGTTTCCTTTCTTTCCTTCTGTGTGTTTGGAGGAAGGAACCTTCTTCTGTCAGGGCTCTCTGGCCCGTATTCCTTCTGGTCCTCCAGCCTTCAGTGCTGCATCCTTACGGTGTCGCCAGTCCTACGGTGTTGCCAGTCTTGCGGTGCATGCTGGAACCTGCAGTTCCAATCTATCCTACTCAGACCGTACTTGCCTTCCTAGTCAGACTGTATCCCTTCCAGCTATTCCAGCCAGCGGACTACAGTATTCCCGTCACTTCCAAACTCCAGCTATTTCTTCTTACCGTGACAGGGAAAAGATTCTGGAATACTTCCGAAAGGGTGGCACAATCCAGAGGTCATCTTCATTAATCGCAGCATATCCGGACTACACGCTCCAGGTGCAACGACGGCAACTCAACTTTGGCGCTGTGAAGAGGAGGCTACGCGCAACGGGCTATAAGTACATGGTGATGTACCCAGCGAGGCTGATGATGTTTCATAGGAACAAATCACTATTTTTTTATACCCCCATGGACGCAACAGAATGGGTGGACTCACAAAACGGCACGGAAGGGGGAGACGGCCAGGGCCAGAAGGATCCTCGGATACCGAGGATTCGTATACACTGTAATATTGGGACTAGATTATAGTCTTGAGACGCAAGAGTACGGCTGGTGAATAAACAATGTGGCACATGATCTGGGAGAACAGAACACCCAACCTCACGCCCCATTAGATAGATTAGTTGTGTTACCAGTAGTGCGGTAACCCCCTGCTGGGTTCCAAGTATCGGCCTTGCCGAAAGGGACCAAATGCGGGCACGCCTGAGATCCAGGTATGGAGCTGGGCAACAGTTGGGGTTGGGATGTGTGGGGACGGGATGAGAGTTGGGGAGTTTGAAGTGGTAAATGTTAGGGAACAAGCTTATATCGATGGGCTCTCAAGCCAGTTTTATATCAAGTACATCTGGAGAGACAGCCAGAAAGGGAGGGTGAAGGGACGGGTGATGGAAGATAATGGGAGACCTTAAGATAATAACTTGGAACGTCAGAGGTCTTAACAGCTACTTGAAGAGAAACAAGGTAATGATGTACCTGAGAAGGAAGAGGGTGGACATAGCCTTACTGCAAGAGACCCACCTCACCAAAGAGAAACAAGAAATAATAAAGAAAAAGTGGAGAGGGACTACCATAGGATCAACATACTCAGCAAATGCCAGGGGGGTGATTACCTCAGTGGCACCAAACGTACCTTTCCAGATACAACAGGCTACGGTGGAGCCGGATGGGAGGATGGTGGTGATCCGGGGTCTGCTGAAAACAGGGCAGTGTGCATTATAAACACATATGCACCCAACCAAGACACAGCTGCTTACTTTAAGATACTATATAACAACATCAGCCCCACATAGGAGACGCAATCATATGGGGAGGGGATTTTAACTTACGCTGAACCCCAAAATGGATAGATCAGATACAAAATTGGATAAGCCCACCCCTGCAGCGAAAACGCTATGAGACCTGCTGAGAGATTTTAGGTTAGAAGACATATGGAGGCAGCAACACCCAGAGGATAGGTGCTATTCGCATTATGCCGCCCCACAGAATTTGTACACGAGGCTTGACTATATGTTCGCCACCTCTGAACTCGTTGGGGAGATGACAGGCTCAGAATACAAGGCGAGAATCTTATCGGATCACTCCCCCCTGGCCCTGGTGTGGCGACATCAGCCCCTAAGGGCCAGGATCCCGACATGGAAGCTCAGAGCCAAGGCACTGAAAGACACTGCATTCCGTGAAGATATAAGGGAGGAGATAATTGGGTATTTTGAAAGTAACACCGGAAGCATGGAGTCGGAGGGCACCCTGTGGGAGGCTTTCAAGGTGGTAATAAGAGGGGCGGTCATATCCAAATCCAGAGGACTTCAGGGGGGGATAGCACGTGAGCTGCAGGAAAAAGAAAAGGAGCTAGAAGCACTCATGAACAAAGGAGGCACCTCACAGGAGGATGCCGAACGCACGAGCCAACTACAGCTGGCATGCAGTGGGCTCTGGGAGAGGCTATGCAATTTGAACTATAATAAATACATGGAAAGGCAACATGCAGGGGGAGACAAACCAGGAAGGCTGCTTGCATGGCTATATAAGAACGAGACCCCTAGACTAGCAATCAGAGAGATAATGGGAGAGGCGGGACAAGTTTGTAATACCCAGGAGGGGGTGAATGAGTGCTTTCTCAGATACTACAAACACCTCTATGAGGATGTGGGAGAGAGGGCAGAGCGGGAGACTCAGGAGACGCTACATGACATAGAACTACCTAAATTGAGTGCAGAAGAAAGGGAGAACCTGGAGGCTCCAATCAAAATAGAAGAACTGGAGATAGTGGTACAACACATACCCACGAGTAAAGCCCCCGGGACTGACGGACTCCCTATTGAGTTCTACAAAATATACAGGCAGGAAGTGCTCCCCCTCTATTGGCCATGTTAAATGAAGCCTTCGAGAAAGGAAGGCTGCCGGAATCCTTGAGGGAGGCAGTTATTGTCCCACTCCTCAAACCTGACAAGCTAAGCACGGACTGTGGGTCATACAGACCCCTATCTATACTAAACCAGGACAGTAAGGTCCTAACGTCTGTGCTGGCAAACAGATTGAAACAGGCGATAAATAAACGTATACACCCCGACCAAACTGGCTACGTCCCCAGCAGAAGCATATCCGACAATTATAGGAGGCTTCACCACATTATAGAACAAGCGGAGGGGGACCCAGGCGAAACAGCAATAGCCTCGCTAGATGTAGTAAAAGCCTTTGATTCTGTAGGATGGCCTTTGATGATGGCGGCCTTGAAAGAATATGGGATAGGACCAGGCTATCTTAGGTGGGTGAAAATGGTGTACAGCTCCCCAACGGCCAGGGTTAAAACGGGAGTGATAATTTCAGACAAATGGCAGCTCAGTAGAGGCACGAGACAGGGTTGCCTATGGCCCCCAATGCTGTACATACTCGCTCTAGAACCACTAGCGATTTGCCGGAGACAGGAGTATGAGGAGATAGGGGTCCACACCAGGGGGGACCAGACCTAACATCATTATACTAAGGTACCCAGAGGAGAACCTGCAATATATCCTAGAGGTGATGGAATGCTACTCTATCCGGAATAGCAGTAAACCCCCAAACATCGAGCATGTTCCCCCTGGGAAGGTACAGAGGGATCCCACAGGAGCATCTACCGATCCTGCAAATACCCTGGCGGACCAAGACATTTAGATACCTGGGGATCAACATCTACCATACGGCGATAGACGAGCACAAACACAACATGGAGAGGGAGGTAGAAGGCATCAAGAACAGCATGGGGTTCTGGGCTAAGCTCCCCCTAGCCATGGTGGGGATGGCGGCCTTGCTTACGATGGTGGTCCTGCCTAGGTTACTACACTTCTTCGCAAATATCCCATATATGACGCCCAAGCGCTTCTTCACCAGACTCCAGAGCATGTGTAGGGGCTTCCTGTGGCACAACTCCAGAAACAGGGTGGCTTTATGGAAGTTACAAAATACATATGATAAAAGGGGCATACATTTACCAAACCCTGAGTTGTATTACTTAGCAGCGCAGCTACAATATGTGGTCAGGTGGCTATCTGAAGAGGAGACAGCGGAATCAAAACTGCTGAGGGAGAAATGTGACCCTTATTTCATGAAGGAACTGATATGGTTACACAAAACAGAGATGCATGGGAGATCAAAACTGCTGGACTTGGGATGGAAGATATGTCGCAAAGCGTGCCAAGCCCTGGGAAACCCGGCCCTGTGCTCCCCGCAGGCGCCACTAGTGGCAGTAAAGGGTATGGACGAACAACTAAGGAAAAGTATCCGTAAATATTGGGAGCCGGTGGGCCTAGCGACCTTGGGAGACATATGTCAAGATGGGGAGGCATTGGATTTTCAACGAATAGCGGACAAAGCTGGGATACATATGGGGCAGTATATTACACACAACAGAATAGTTAAAGGGGTGGTGGAAACATGGTCCGAAATAGAATTGGCAGAACAACCTGATTCGGCCATAGAATTAATGTATGATGTTTCGGAGGGAGGGCACGAAATATCCCGGATCTATGAAATTTTGATATCCAGAGTGGGCAGGGAGTCGCCTCAACTCAGAGGGGATTGGGAGGAGGAAGCGGGAATACCCTTGCAAGACGTGCAGTGGGAAAGAGCCCTGAGATACCATAAATAAGTGTCAAGGAATGCGAGGCTGCAGCAGATACAGTTATATGTCACTCACAGGGCATACATGACCCCCCAGAAGATAGCTAGATTTGGGAGCACTGCAGTACAAAAATGCCCCAAGTGCGCGGAGGTGGACGCCGGGATGATTCACATGTTTGGTCGTGCCCGGATGTGGGTAAATTCTGGGGGGAAATCAGAGCACGATTGTCAGAGAAAGGAATCAAGCTAGACGTGGAATCCGTCTGGGCATGCATGATGGGGGGGATTCACCAGACCACGTAACTTGAAACATGTGTGCAAACTTAAAGATTTAGCCTACATCCTGGCCAAGAGGAGAATAGCCATGAGCTGGAAGGCGGTCCATAAACCCAGCTCGGAAGCATGGTGGTACGACCTCTTAAAATGGGCTAATGCTGAGACAGTGGTGTGGTATGAGGCAGTCAATAGAGGGGAGGATGGGGAAGCGGGACCTCTGATGGAGTGGAGACAATTGGTAGCTGCATTGTCAGGAACCTCCCAAGCAGATTCCAGTGAAGATGACATGCCCGAGAGTGGCGGAGGGGACAAAACCAGCATACAGGAGGTTTGAAGTACCATGGGGAAAGCTCAAGTTAAAGTGGGGGGAGGGGGAATACAGTAAAAAGTAAAGTGTAAATGTATACTAAGAACTTTGTAGGAGTAACTGTCGGGTGTGATGGTTAATGTTTTTTTTTTCTTCTGTATGTTGTAAAAAACAATTTAAAAAAAATAAAAAAACACCAGTGAGCTTCCCCCCACACACTCCCATTCGAGTTTAAACCAGTCTCCACCGCTGACGTCACCAAAATAATCAAAGGCCTACAGCCATCCAGATATGAAGGGGACATCTGACCAGCCACAAACATCAAAAACTGTGCTAAAGACCTTGCCTTGCTCATCTCTTCACTCATTAACTCCTCCTTCGCCTCTGGCACCGTGCCCACTAATCTAAAAGATGCCTAGGTCCAACACCGGCCTAAGAAGCCCACCCTAGACCCTAATATCCCCACCAACTATCATCCTATAACGACTGTCCCAGTCTTACTGAAAATACTGGACAGAGCAGCATATCTTCAGAGGAGAACGGCTGAAGACTCCGAAACAGAATGACTTGAGTCTGTCTCTAATTAAGGCCTGCAGGCCCACCATGTACAAGCAGGGCCTGCAGGCCAAGTTGCCATGGGGCCCCCATGCAGAGAAGGCATCCTGGGTTGGCATGTGCTGGAGGGCCTTGACCTGCCACCCCTAGAGGCACGGGGCCTCATAGGTGCTGATATCCCATAGCACCTCAGGGGTGGGGACTGGTGTGATGCCCATGACCAGCCCCATCCATCAATCCTCTGAGGCACTGGGCCTCCATGATACTGGTGTCCCAAAGTATCACTGGGGGAGGCTGGGGCGATGTCCGTGACCAGCTCCCCCCCGTATCATTGGTCAACGTGGAAATCGTATTCTCGTGAAAGTAAAGGTGAGAAGACCATGGGCTTCGCGAGGCACTATCTCGCCCCTCACTTGTGCTGGTGAGAGGAAGGAGGGAGAGCAAGGAGAGGAGCGTCCGACCCCCACCGCAAGCCAGGATTGGCCTGTGCTTCACTGCCTTCGCCGCGGTGCAGGCCCGGGCCACCCTGCGGTGAGGTGTGCCCTCGCAGCATTCCATCGGAAAAGAAATTAAGTGTTCGACCCCTGAGGGAGAAGGAAAAGTGTGGCTGCTGTTGCAGGGAAAAGTGACATCTTTGTGCTGTACCTCACACGGCGTCCGCCGCATGAAGAAGAGGTGTGCAGTCCCCCTCGTACCGCCTACCCGGGGAGAAGACATGCAACGGCCGCATCCGCAAGAGGAGTCACGCATCGTGCATGGAGAGAGAGAGGGGGTGGATGCCCGTATGCGGGAGAAAGAAGAGGAGAGGTGGCAGCCCCAGCCGTGCTCGGAGGTGGGAGCCAGCCTGCAAACCCCCCGTGAGACATCCATTGCCTCAGGAGGGAGCGAAATGGTGCGTCCGCTGCCGTGGAAAGAAAACAACGTCCCGCCGGAAGAAACAGAGCGGCCGCGAAGAAAGGGAGTCTGCCCTGCCCATAGGGGAGAAGGTATGAAGCGGCAGTAGCTGTGGAAGGAACAACGTCTCCCGCCCGGGGGAACAGGACCCATTTGCCGAGTGTTGCTACCCCGCCCCCATGTGAGAGGCAAAGAGAAGAGGCACCCTTCACCGTGGGTCCTCCCCGGCCGAGGCCCTCTATGAAGAGGGTGCTAATGCGGCCAGGGGAGGATCCAGCATGCACCACCCGCGGCATCTGCCGCAGCAGATGGAGGACCCAGGAGGAGCCGCCGGGGCCCCCACTCTAATCCCATGCCCGGCGGTGAAGGAAATGACGTGCTCCCATCAGGCGCAAATGAAAGGAGGCGAGTGCCACTCGAAATGCAGCAGCACCTTCCTGAGTGGTGCTGCACTGCCAAACGATCCTCATGGAAGATCCCGGGCCCGGCGGTGAAATGAAGGTGATACTCCAGTCGAGAGCAGAGGAAGGTGTAAGCACTCATAAGATCCTGGGCTGCTGGCAGTGAACCTAACAAAGTGCTCCAGTCAGGAGCGGAAGATAAGGGTGGGTCCCCCCAGCTTGCGGCAACACTGTCCTGTGCTGTGGTGCTGGCGAAGCTCCCAGCATGAGTCTGGGGCCTGCAGCAGTGCAAGAGGTGAGCATAGCAAAGAAACTGCAAGCTGCCATGTCTCCGCAGGAAACTCATGAACACACTGGGCCTCAAGGCGATTACTCGCAGAAGTGCTCCGGTGCCAGAGCCCCGCAAAAGAAAAGGGCCCCTTGAAGATTCCAGCCCGACAGTGCCAACAATGACATGGTCCAGAAAAATGTGAAGGAACACTTGCTATCACTATGACTGCAACCGTCCAGGGCGAATAAAGAGGTGCTCCATGTCTCCATGCAAGAAGAGCTGAATAATAAATACTCTGCTCACCGACTGGCAGCCAGACATTGATAGAGTGAAACTTTACAGCAGCACCAACAATGGCCAGACAGCCTCCACCGGGCTACTCCGATCCTTATGCTCCTCAGGATTCCCAGCCATGAGCACTGGGGCAACCTGCTCTCCGTGCACTGCACATCCCACCAATACTATCAAGCATGGGATGCTGCCTACGTAGGACTTGACAAGGTGAAGACCCTCCAGCACCGGGGAAGAGGCGCTCTGCGCTGTCAGGTGATCCGAGAGATTGACTCCCAACACGCACCTGGGACGCCAGTCCAGTCCCGCACTGCCAGCCGGGCTAGAACCCGTGCACTGCACCAGCAGTCAAAAGGCAAGGCCAACAAGACGGAAAACAATCATATCCCGGCACGGGCCATCAGGAAAGCAGGACACCCTGCCATGGAAGTCCCCCTGCCTGCCCTAAAAGCAGCCTCGACACCATGCACCAATGTCCCCTGCCTGCCCTCCTAGTGGCCCTGACTGCTTGCCACTGTGACACCCTGGCTGGCTGCCTGCCATTAACGTCACCCGGCATGCCATCCCATCGAAGGACCAGGCCGACATGGGCTTGGGGGAGATACCACCGGCCCCCTGAGTTCAACCAACAGCTGAGGTCTGACCAACGAACACAGGTGGCCCTGACACCGGCGCAAGGAAGCGGTACACTGGGCATGGTAAGGGTTGCAGCTCCGAGTGCTTGTGCACCCTCATGTGCCACTGGAGAGCAGCACTTTGCGGACTTTAGGGACATCGCAGAAAAAGGGGGTGAGTGATGTCCCGTTACCCTGTAAGCAGTACGTGGAGCAGCCTGCCCTCAACATCAAGGGACTATGCCGATGTGGCCCCTGGCACCTGCCAGGTTCGGCTTTGCCGGTTTTGAACTATACCATCAATGGACTTGGACCTGGGGAAGTGACTCCTGAACAGACGTTGATGGAGGGTGAACTGGTCTCCTGTAGTCCTGCCATTGCTTTAAGACGACTCAGTAAACATGCGTTTTGATGCTGTGAACCTGCATAGTATTTACATGCTTAAAGTGGTCTCAGTAAAGGACAGTGATGTGAAGCTGTGCTCCCGCAGTTGGGAGGAGTGCTCTATATGGTAGCAGTGGCTATCCGTGAGCGTCATGCAATGGTGGCAATTCCGTACCCCAGGTTAATAAAAGGTTTGTAGCTTGCGGTCCAACTGCCAACCATCCACCAGGGACTTGCCCCCTGTGACCGTCAACTGAGGATGATGGGTCTGTGTGTGATATATATGTAACAATGTGAGACCATAGATGTGTTAGTAGCACATCTTGTTTGAAGTTGGTACCACGACTCTGAAGTAATGTCACTCTGTAACGGGGAGGAGGAAATCAGTTATGTTGTGGTCACACTTGTTGGTTCAAAATCAGTTATGTTGTAGTCAAACTTGTTTGCTCCTTATGAAAAAGGAGGGATGTTACAGAGTAGCCCTCCCATGTGTGTTTCCCCTTTAAGGGGACATGTCCCTCCCATGTACATTGCCCTTTTAAGATGGGCCATGACTGAGTCATGGCCCAAGCTAATAAAAGGGAGCCCTGCAGGCACATGGAGGAGAGCAGCTGCAGACTCTGAAACGGAATGACTTGAGTCCGTCTCTCATTAAGGCCTGCAGGCCCACCCTGTACAAGCAGGGCCTGCAGAGACCAGGTTGCCATGGGGCCCCATTGCAAAGAAGGCATCCTGGGTCTGCATGTGCTGGTGGGCCTTGACCTGCCACTAGAGGCACAGGGTCTCATAGGTACTGATGTCCCGTAGCACCTCGGGGGGGGGGGGGGGCTGGTGAGATGTCCACGACCAGCCCCCAACCATCAATCCGCTGAGGCACTGGGCCTCCATGATACTGGTGTCCCATAGTATCACAGGAGGGGGGGGGGGGCTGGTGGGCTGTCCATGACCAGCTCCCTCCGTAGCAGATCCTAGACTCAACTAAAACCCGATAAAGCATATAAATCCTTCATCATTGACGGTAATACAATCCTAGTCTCTAAAGAATTCAAAACAGTTGGGGTCTACCAGGATTCTTCATTATCGCTAACCAGACATGTTAACGCAATTGCCTCAATGGCAGCCTATATTGCTAAACTCATTAATTCCTGAATGCAGCTGAATCACAATCGCAAGAGTGCTTATTCTCTCACAATTAGACTACTGTAATGCCCTCTTTGCAGGCACCTCCACGGGTAATATCAAGAAATTACAAATCATCCAGAACAATCCGTTAAGAGCAGCTTTAAACATTCCAAAAAATAAACATGTATCACGTGCCAGGAAAGATATTCATTGGCTGCCCATTCTTGTGCGCATTCGGTTTAAAATCCTCACCATAACGCACAAATGCCTCTCAAACTCGGCACCAAGATACTTCTCTTGTAAATTTACCAAATCACAGTCCAACAGACCAACTAGGGCTTCCCATTCACACTTGATTCCCATCCCTAGATTCAAACTACAAAGAGCTGAGGGTAACAGTTTCCTGGTAGGGGCTGCCAAACAATGCAACGCCTTACCACCATCACTAAGAATCGAACCATCACTCTGGTCATTCCACAAATGCCTCAAAACGAGGCTATTCACACAATACGCTTAAATGATCGTATCCTTGTAAATTGCATTCATGTAACTGTCCTCTCTAATTTGCACGTGTGTACCATATGCTCAGGACTCATAAACTGCGCCTAATGTAACCAGCGCCTTGATGCCTCCCGGGTTTGGTGCGCTATATTAATGACAAAATAAATATGTCCCAGACTGTGTCCTGGAATAGTGTAATGGGTCAGAACAGTTCCTCTTGTCCGCTTCATCCTCTGCGCCTTTTTCCGGGTGTAGATGCATGTGGCGTCTGTCACTGTGGGCATGGTCGGCTCTTTTGTCACTGTTACTTGTGAATGTTAGCATGTGCCACACATAGATGGAATACTTACCTCTAAACTGCATCACATCGAGATAGGATTTTGAATGTTAGCATACGCCACACTTAAATGAAACTGTGAATGTTACCAAGTGCCACACTTGGAGGGAATCGTGAGCACTAGCCTGCCTCACATCTAGATAGGATATTGAAGATTAGCAAGTGCCACACTCAGATGGAATAGTGAATGATAGCAAACATCACTCCTAGACATAACTGCAAGGACAGCAATGCCAATTAACCAATACACTAACAATTTCACCCCTCTGCATACACCTCTCAAACTCTAACCAAACACAACCACAAGCCTAAAACACAGAAATACCACAAACCTCAATACACTGCAACAACAAAACAAACCACACCTAGACTCGCACAACAGCACATGACTACCGACCATAAAACACCCCAAGCCCAGTCAACGGACCCACCAGGCTGAGGCTGCCAACAGCACATCACTGCTCTCTTGCACTTTTCCAGCTTATTCCCACTAACTCACCGCCCCTTCCCTTTTTCAGAGCCGTCAGAGCGCCAGGGGACCACTCTGGTGGTGATAGTGCACAGTACAAATATCCTTTAACATTAACATTAATTTGTGTCGCCCGATTCACCATGGAGACAAGACGGTGCATGTGTCACTGTGGTTTGAGGGAGAGCAGTGTGTTCAGGTTGCTACGTGCTGGACGTTGGCGGCGCAGGGACTGCCAATGCGGGCATTATTTCAATCATGAGCTCTATAAAGAAGCTTTGCATGTCTGGCCCCTAGGGAGAATTTTTAAATCTAGTCATTAATTACTACTCTGCTTCATCTGGAAGGGTCCTGTGACCTGCCCCAGTGGAAAGAATGGTTGATGAGGAAGGGTCCGAGTTGTATAACCGCTCCAAAAGGCATGCGCACTTATGCCACTTGCAAAGGTTGATGCCCAAAATATGATTCCATGAGGGCATAGTCTACATTACTCATGGTTCAAAGGGTTTTGGTTGTGCATCTTTGACCTCGAAGCCACCTGGGCTTGGGAGCTTTGTATGATTGTTTTATTGACCGTGCCGTCTGGGGCTTTACCAAACAAAGCTAAAACATGTCTCTTCCGAGGCTTCCCCATTTTGGTGGCCGGCCCGTGAGGACCTGTGCTGTTGTCAGCTTTTTGTTGGTCCCTGGCCCGCTCCTCTTTTTTCCGCTTATTGGGTCCATGCGCTTGCTTGCATAGAGCCGAGATAGATCATTCCTCCAGGTCCTCCGTTTTCCTAAATGGACTGGGGCCCAAGTGGAGATTATCCTCACCATGAGGATGGGAAGTATGACTTGTATCCATCCCATGAACTGCTGCATTGAAGCCACATTTAGGTGAGCACAGGTTATCAGAGAATAGTGTGCAGCAGTAGAGCATTGCCCCTTTCGGTCAGTAGCACTGTGTGTATGGAGCCGGGTGTCCCCAGAGTCCATCTTGGGCACACACCCTGTATGCCACACAATGGAGGAGTAAAGGGCCCTTAAATCCTCTCCCGTGATGGGAGAGACCCCGTAGAGTATCATCAGCATTGGGGAGCCCTTGCAAATATTGGAAACTCACTTACCTTCGCTCTCTAAGCAATTAAATCCTGGTGGTTTTTCGAGGGACACCCTCCAAAAACAGCCTTGAAACACGTGCCTGGGCAGGGGGGGTGACTCGCTAGAGTGCCACACGAGTGTCCTGGCAAAGCGCAATAAACCAAGTGTGAGGTTTAATGGAGGAATAGCTCCGTGGGCATAACGCACACCTGTGAAACCCATTGCACAACAAGGAGCAGCTGCCATTCGATGCTCTGTCCCGTCAGACGTGGAGAAAGAGACAGACGGCTGGGCAGGCACGTAGAGCAGGTACTGTACAGGGTTTGCAGACATCTGCTTGTACTAAGCAAAGTTCAACCATGCTGCCTAGCAACAAGCTCCAGCCCGTCCCTCGTTCTGAGGGACAGTCCAAGAGGCTGGAGAAAAGGGGACGGGATGTAAGAGTACTGGAGATTACATACACATGTAGTCTGTTCACTTAGTAGGAGAGCATCTGAAACATGGTTTCACAATGTATTATTCCTGCAATATTAATAAACATATTAGAAAATATGTACTGTGTGCTACTCTGCCTTTCAACCCACTCTAGAACTACAAATACATGGTCATTTTAACATTTTAATGCTTCCGAGGTAAATGGGGGGTGAGAAAATAATCCACTTCAATTATGAACAAGGCTCTAATTGCTGGGAAAGCATTTTCCAGTGTAGGCATAATTCGTCAAGTAGGTTTTAGTACTATGTCTGGGCATTATACAGCCTACATAAAGCACACAATGGTTAGTTGGAGTTTAATTTACAAAATGCCTACTTAATATTTCAGAGGCTAAGGTTTTCATAAGTAGAAGCCATTGTCCAATTACTGCCAAAATCACCTCCTGAATTTCTTCAAATGCATTTAATTGTACGAGAGAATCATGTACCTAGGAAGAAGACTTTTAAATCATGCTCTTTATAAACCTACCTTTTAATGCGTCCTCGCTATTGCGTGAAATCCATCTTTTTGTCCAATGTTATATCTCACATGTGCAAAGTATTCAACAAGTTTACTTTCGTATATTCCACAGGTTACTAGTCCAACTTAGATTCAAATGCAACATATATAAGCTTCAAACAATGCATACAAAAACTTAAATGAAGACCCGCTGTTTCCATTCTTCCCACGTTAAATGTTCAGAAGATGCCAACGGGTGTCAAACAAGTGACCATATAGGAGTAATTTAATGTTATTCTCTACTCAGTTTCAAACATTATAATTTATACTAATCTTACAAAACTGTGAAAAGTAAGATATTTACAAACAGCTATTTCTCTTTCTGCTTGTTGGTAAATGAGTTTTTGAAAATCCATTTTGGATTTCTTTCCCCGTGACCCAAGGATTAAAAATACTAAATAAACAGATTCTCTACACATGTCACTGGTGTATTGGGGTGAAATAGACATGTATGCATTTCTTTTATATCTCCTATCTCCTTTTCAGATATAAAGTACTGATTCTATATTAAAGCCCAAATGGTCACTGTTACTGCTCAGCATACCATCTTGTCCGTGAACATACCTCAAACTGTGCCAACTACTTAATTCCAGTTTTGACCCTACTTCAAAAAGCTCACCATGACAAATGTCAAGTAGCAGGCAGGGATCCTTGTTAGATTGTGCATTGTATGCTTCCAACATAAAATCTCACTACACCCTATACAATGCAGACAGCAGAGCAGATTGGTGACAGAGGGGAGAAGGACAAGGATCATGATGCCATCAAATATGTAACAAAATAGAATGGAGTAGGCCCTTTAGCTATCCCAAACAGTAAATTATTTATCTAAAAAACCCAATACTACCACTGATTACAGCTCAGAGATACCTTCTAGTTTTCTATCAATCCAGCTCACAAATCCAACTATGGCCCCGCCCCATCCCTTTCATAAAAATCTATTAATACACAAATGTTACCACTAAACATACCTTAGACATACCCATTACTTATTTTAACTAGATACACCTATCCTGCCAACGAATCTCAAACGCCCCCTAAAAAGTCATTAAATGTTTGCAATTGTCTGGTCAGCCTGTTCATGGACCGATAACCCCCGCGCCACCTGCACCAACAGGCTCATATATGGGCCACAGTTTGCAGAATAAGCCTACTATTCCCACCACAGACTATTGTGGACTGCAGCGACCCAAATAAAAAGCATATATGACAGACTCAAGTCCTCCTTTGCTACCCCCCATAGTTATGAAGATCCCCAAATGGGGCCATTTAGCAAACATTTGTAGACAACTGTCTGACTGCAGTCATCCACACAAAATACTTGTGGCCAGTGAAATACTGTAGTCATTCAGGGTTTTTGTGGACTATTACAGTTTATTCAGGGACCGATTGTGCTCCTCTGGGGCACACCTTCCTATCCCCCTAACGACCTGCTACATGGCACTTCTTACCAATTCTGTTCTCTCTGACTCATTGTGGAGCAGCTTTTTCATTCACTGAAAATGCTAACATTAAACATATTGAACAATTATTTATGGTAAACCTATTCAGGTTCCCTTGATCTACAAGGGACCAGCTGTTCCATTTAATGAAATGTTATCTTAACCTATTGAATTAATATTAATGGTATTTGATATTAGAAATGTCTATGGTTTTCAACTGTTTTCCTGCACAAATAATCTGGTTCTTGATATTGGGAGGATGCTAAATTTAATTATTGTATCTATGCGTATCCCGTCTTGCACAACTGTATTCTGTATATTGAAGTATTTATGAAATGTTTGCCTCATGAAATGCTGACATTTGTTAGGTTTGTTTATAAAATGTGGATACATTATAATTTGTGAACATTAGTAGGAACACTTGTTTATGTACATGCTTGCAGTCCTCGGTTCTTAAAGGTATTAGGGGACACTTTTGAGTATATGTACATGTCACTTCTCACAGCATAGGGTGCGGGTAACCACAGACATCTGCACACTCCATGGTATCCTCCACAAAAATGTTTTGCCTGCAGTCACTTAACCAAAGGGAGAGCAAGGTGGCTGTATGTGCCAATAGACTATACAGAGCTAACCAACATAGCAACCTCACACGTTGGCACCAAATTTGCAGAAGCAAGCTTTCAGGACTAGACACGAGTTCCTTGTGAAGAATTCACACAAATCTGTCAAGCAGTTGTAGAGGGGACCAACAATGTCTCTTTAGAGAATGAGTGACAAAACTTAGTTTTGGGACCCATCCATAACTGCCCCCTTCCATGATGAAACCAGACCAAACATTCCCCAAAAGAAGAGCCAAACTAAAGGACAACAAACATCACTACCCCAAGAACAAATACCTCTTTAGTAATCTCCTGAAAAATATAATTAGAGACAATATGCACCTATGCCAAAACCACCTTCTGTGTAAACACCATTGAAATTTGAAGTGAGAACTATGCTTCTTGACAAAGAATTTTGCAGATTAATTGAATGGCATCAAGTCATAAGCCTCCCAAAAAGTGTTCTTCCTCTGGGGAACCCAACTTCACCATAGTACAGGATCCATGTCCGTCCGTGTGCAAGAGTGTGTGTATCTAGTAGTAACTCTTTAGTTATAGTTACAGGACACAAGAAAATGAAACCTTTTCCTGTGTAATGTTTGACTTTGCATGTTCGCTACGTTTGACAGGCAACTTCCAAACACCACAGCAGGAACACATTTGGCGCCCCCAATCACAGGTGCAAATATTGTGCTAAATCATTTTCCACATGTTGAACGAACATCAGGATTATATTCTTAAAATACCTGAAAGAAGGTATATATTGCAGAGACTACTAGAGCGTTGAGGAAACACGCAAGTGAACACACATCAAAAAAAGAAATGTAACATTAAATTACTTTTTTCACATCACAATTTGGAAGCAAATCAACTTTGCTAAACTTCACAGTCAAATTTCATAGCGTGTGCCTTCATTACAGAAAAGGGCTGCTCAACAAAAACTATCAGATCAAATGGAAACGTTTGAGTACATTTTTGCAATTCAGTTTATCCATTTGAGATTAATGCAACATGGAGACTTGTCCAATTCTTGTAATATATATATATATATATATATATATATATATATATATGTTATTTTAACTGAATTTGTTAAGCGCATGTACGCCCACAGGCAACATGGCGCTGATTAGCTTAAGTAGGAGATTTTAATAGTATATCAGACTCTAGAATGTGGTTTTCAACAGTGGGCGGAAAGTTATATATTGCTGTATTACATTTATTTCCGTGCCCAATGCATTTCGTGACTTGGTACTTCTGTTCATGTCTTATGAAGTTCCGACATTCTGCTTTTGTACCTATGCCTCTCTAAACATCACATCTACTTTCCTCTTGTACAGCTTCTTAAATTTCAATGGGTGGAGCTGTAATGCGGTCTAGTTTGTCACTGCTGCAGACAACACATCTTTATGTTCATTCAGCTGGGAAGGAGAGAGCATGTAAAGCCTTGAACGCTCATTACACATTTTTTGTTTTCAGTTGGTTTTGTAGTGTTTGGTCTGAGGAAGGGATTGCATCCTTAAACATCACCTGGATTTTCGTCACTCGTACGTGAAGGAAATCCGTGGCATCAATTTAACGCATGGTGGAAACATTGAAAAATAAGTGTAATTTATTTTTAAATAATGCTCGGCCTGATAACAATTCGTAGTGGTGTTGTTATCTACTCTTATTTCAGCACAGAAACTACCATAAAAGTATTAACAAAAACATAAACCTTCGTTACATTGACTACATAATCAGTTAAAAAAAATTAAATATTTCCATAAAAACAATTCCAATACATATATTGATAAATAGCAGCTACCGCAGTATGGCAAAGTGAGGATACCTAAAAAACATTATTTATATAATTGACTAGGATCAGAATAAAAACAAGTTACTTACCTGTAATTCCTGTTGTCCAGCATTGGCAGGAAAACCTCTACAATATTAAAGCAGTTTGCTTTAAAGTTTAAAAAACTGCTCGACACTTACATAGCCTATTGCCGTCACTTGGGATCATACTGCCCCATCAGTCCTCTTTAGCTCCACCCCTGGTGGCCATCTTCCAATTTGTAAGCAAATGTAACATGGCAGTAGCAACCAAGAAAAGAGGGGTAGGACGGAGGGTTGCATGTGAATCCATGAAAGATGACAAAGCTGGAGACCTCGAGTTACAGGTAAGTAACGGGTTTCTTCTCCAGCATTGGATCTTTCATGGATTCACAGGCTCATGAATAAGAAAGTCACTCACCGTAGACTACTTTACACCTAGTCCATAGTTCCCTTTCCTCCATACTTATGGGACATTCTGTTCTGCGGGAGTGCAACGGAGCACTTTTGAAGCATCCCAAAATACTTTGTCTCCTTTTATTTTTACACAGGGCAACAACGTGTGGCTGTAGCCCCGCCCAGCGCATCCCCCTCAATCCTTTTCTATCACCAAAGTCGAAGGACAAATTAGCATATAGAGAAAAACACTACAGTGAGTAACTGTTACACTCCTACGTCCTGTCCCATTTCCTCCATACTTTAGGGAGATTTCCAAGCATTGACTTATGAAGGTTTTTGAGCACTGCCTGGTCAAACCAGGCATCAGTCCAGGAAGTGTGATAAAGGCAATAGTGCTTACACAAAGCCAAAGGTGAAGATCATGTAGCTGCTTTGGAAATAGTCTCCTATGGCACACATTTTTGAAAAGCGGCAAGCGGTACTTTACCTCACACTTCATGTGCGTGGATGCCTTTAGTAGCTTGCAGGCCTTGTATTGTATAAGCCTCAGAGATACACAAAGCAACTGAGATGGAAGCCTAGGAGGCAGGGCTTCCTTTTGGATTCCCAAAGGTAAAGTTGAGAAGAGCCGCCAAGGTCGCTTGTTCTCTGCAGGTAAACCTTAAGTACCCTCCTAACGTCCAAGTTATGACATACTCTTTCTGCATCTGAAGCCGGGTATGGAAAGAAGACCGGCAAGGACATTGTTTGGTTGACATGGAACTCATCATTTTTTGAAGGAAGGATGTGTGCGGAGCACTACTATGACCTTATGAAAAACCAAGAAAGGATACTCAGTAGATGAGGCTTGCAGTTCACTTACTCTTCTGGCTGATGTAACCGCTATCAAGAAGGCCACTTTCTAGGTGAGGAACTTGAGTTCTACAGTGTCTAGTAGCTTGAAGGGTTTGTGATAGAGAGCAGCGAGGACCACATTGAGATCCATTTAGGATGAGGTGGTTTGACTGGAGGAAAAAGAAGTCCAGCAAAATGTCTCTTTATTACCAGATTTGTCAGAGTGGAAAAGCAATTATACGTGCTAAGGTATGCCCCCAATGGCAGACAATTAAGTTCTGCATGACAAAATGTGGATGCCCATGGCCGCGAGATGAACGCCAGGGCACAGTCAATAGAAGCCTGATGCGGGTCAAGCTGTTTGGCAAGGCACCAGTGACAGAATCGAAGCCAGACTAAACTGTGCTAAGGATTTGAACTCAGGAACCATTCTGTTAAACTGAAGGATTGTGGGAAGGGATGCCACACTTGTTGATTGTTCTGGTGCACAAGATTGGGGATCTGCAGCTACCTGATTGGACTGCATATGGACAGGTGCTGAAGAAGAACCAGAACCTGGCTGGCCAAGGAGCTATGGGCAGCAGAGTGCAATTGTTGGCACTCTTGAGTTTCCAAAGCGATCGATGAATCAATGGCATAGGAGGAAAGGCATACGCTGGCATGCTGTCCCACAGAATCACAAGTGCATCCTCCAGGGAAGATGCTCTGTGTCTGTCCCTGGAGGCATAGAGCGGAAGCTTCTTGTTGGCTGCTGTTGCAAACAGGTCCATTGTCAGAGTGCCCCACTGTGAGGAAAGGTGGAAAAGAACATTCTCGTTGATCTCCCACTCATGGTTCACCTCTGACTGGTGGCTTAGGGAATCTGCCCCAATATTGTTCCGCCCCAGAATGTGCACTGCCTGTAGCCAGATATTGTTCTGCACTGCCCATTCCCATATTTGGATGGCTAGATTGACAAGTGAGGGAGCCCTGATGCCCCCATGTTTGTTCACATGGAACATAGCCACCGAATTGTCTGTGCATATTCTCACTACCTTGCTGACAATGGAAGGCCGAAAGGCTTTCAACACCAGGAACAGAGCCAGGAGTTTGAGGTAGTTGATATGAGACTTCCTGTCCTGAGGTGTCCATAAGTCAAAAAACTGCAACTAATTCAACGTGCCCCCCCCAGCCCAAAAGGGAGGAGTCTGTTGTTATTGTAACCTGAAAGGAGGCTCCCACTGAAAGGTTGGCAGGAGTTGACCACCAATGGAGATCCGCCAGCATGGATGATGGTATTGCTATCAATTGAGGGTCTGGGTCTGAAGCTTGATACCAATTGCTCCGTAGTGTTAGTTGTGTGCGCCTCATCTTTAGCCTCGCCAGAGGGAGAGCCAGAACACATGAGGCCCAGAAGTCTTTGGAACCACCAGGCTGACCTGTGGGACACGTTGAGAAATAAACAGCAGGAGACTGACAAGTCTGTAATTCTGTACTGTGTAAGAAAGATCTTGGCTTTGGTGGTATCCCTGCAAAAACCTAAGAAGATCAGGTCTTGAGAGACCGTCATGGACGATTTCAGCCAGTTTACCGACAGCCCCTGTCGGAACAGTAGCTGGAAAAGGGTCTGGAGGTTGCGTGTTGCAGTGTGCCGACAGTGACCCCAAAGGTGCCAGTCGTCCAAAAATAGATAGACATGGACTCCTTGGTGTCTGAGGGACGCTGCAACGAATGCCATCATTTTTGTAAAGACCTGCGATGCTGAACGGAGACCAAAGGGGAGGACTTGATATTGAAAATGTTCCTTTCCTACTGAGAAACTGAGGAATTTGCATTGTTGAGGCTATATCAGGATATGCATGTGAGAGTCCTGAAGATCCACCACAAT
Source organism: Ambystoma mexicanum (assembly GCF_040938575.1). NCBI lineage: Eukaryota > Metazoa > Chordata > Amphibia > Caudata > Ambystomatidae > Ambystoma > Ambystoma mexicanum. Next base: position 996,133,100 of record NC_090931.1, read on the forward strand.
GAGCTAATTGCCTCTCCGAAGGGAGGATCTGATTTAGTTGGGTGTGATCATCTTGAATTTTTCTTGGGGAAGAGAAAGATTGAAGTTGAACAGGTTTAGGATAGTGCGCAGGCAGCCTGGTTGTGTTTGGGCACTGCAAATAGATGGGAAGGACACGCTTTACCGCCCTCAGGTCTAGGAGCTTTTTCACCTCAGCCCTTAGAGAAGGTGACCCTGTCTGCTGTAAAGGATGGTGAGAAAATGGGGTATATAGAAGAAGAAAGTGAAAGCCTGACCGGGGGACGTCCCACCGGTAGTCTATTATGGTCCTTCATGCCCCCAGATGAGACGAAATTCATCCTCCCACTGGAGACTCGTGCGGCCAATGAGAAACATTTTGTTGACTGGCCTGACAAGGACACCTGCAGTTGAAGAGAAGGTGGAGGATCGGGAGAAAAATCACCCTCATTTCTGTAGCTTGCGCCAAGACCCATGGGAGGAGTGATCTGCTTGGCACGCTCTTTGGTCCTGAAACCCTCTGAAGCCCGTGAAGGATCTTGATCATGATTCTGATTTTTGAGTTTAAGATGTTTTGGACGGGGATGGTTTAGCTAAAACAGACAGGGATTTGGCCGTCAGCTTACTTGCCTTTGTTTTGTTGAGAGTGGAGGAATGGAAAAGTTGTTTGCCCTTGCAGAGCCATGCCTGGTGGGAAACATCAATGCTGATCATAAGGCCCCGGGCTAAAGTGTCCACATGATGGGCCGGAGCATCGAGTAGATCTTGAGCCAACACTCTGGCACCAGACAGACCTTCCTTGAAGCCTGACAGCCTATCCTGAGGGAAAAGTCTTGCAATTCAGCCATTTCTTTCATAACTTGAGGTGGGCTGCCGCAAGTATGACCTCTTCGTTAGCCTGACGTAGCTGAAGCCCTGCATTGGCAAAGACGCCCCCCCCTCCACCCTCACGCCCGGACTATGCAGGCTTCTGAGAGCACATCTTTTTTTGAAAAAATAGACCTGCGCGCTCTTGTGACTTTAAGGTCAAGCCCCCTGCAAGAGTTCCCTCCTGCAAAACTGGAGTCTCTGGGGTTGGCATTTTCAGCAGCGCAATTAAATCCAACACCCTGTGATGAAAAGCTCTGATAGAATGGGGCGTGTCTTCGTCCAACTGCCCCTCATCCTTTTTGGTGGGAATTTTAGGCTGATCCGCCAGATGCAGTGTTTCAGGCACTTTTTGCTCAGGTGGCTGCACAACAGGAGTTGGGTGCACTCAGAAAGTGGAAGTAATGGAGGCAGGGGAGGCACTGGAGGAGGCTGTCCTGCTGGTAGCAGAGGAGGTAGTTCAGGAGACTGTTGTAGTGGAGGAGCAGGCTGGGGTTTGGGAGGCTTAGGGTACATATCCTTGAAGAGGTCCCTAAAATACACCTTCATTGGGTCCGACTGCATGAGGGCCTGGAACTTGCTGAAGAACGCATCCTCTGAGGATGGCCTCAGCTGAGGAGTGGGCAAAGGCTGATCCAAAGGACAGTATCCCCACAACGCCATTGAAACTGGCTGCCACGATGGTCCACCTGTAGCTGGATCGACATAATGCAGCAGAGCGGAAGTTGTGGGAAGTGCAACTGTGTGCAGAAGAGGACATTGAGCGCCAGTTGATTGCTGGCCGAAAAGGGTTTCTGCTATCCAGACTAGGCAATGAAAAGGGCAGCTCAACCCCCATTCCCGGTCCCCCTGACATCATTGTTGATTTGGCAGGGCCCCAGAAAAATGGCCGCCTCTGACCGCTTAGGTTGGTTCGCCATTTTGTCACTCTGAGGAGATCTGCATCACAGGCTTATGTGAAGCCATCGTCACCACATGATTTTTAAGAGTTTTTCAGTCAATATTACCCCTCTGAGAGGGAACAGCAGCAGAGCAGATACTAGACGATCTGAGACGTTTGTTCGTATTTTTTGCCTTGAGAGCTATTTTAGCCCTCTTTGAGAGAACCTTGGTAGGGCCAGTATTGGAAGATCATGGGCTTTTGCCTGTCTTCTTTGCCCCCTCAGCAGGCCTGGTATGGTATTTAGGCTCTGTGAGGGGAACCTCAGGCTGAAGTCTGGTGTTAAGATCCCCTGAACGAAGACCATCAGAACCGCTGGTTCTCTTTTTAGCCCCAATTTGTGAATCCTCGGAAACGGGCCTGGTAATTTTAGCCCCTTTACAGGGAAACTCTAGAAGAATCTCGGTACATTTAGCCTGACTGGAAATCCTTGGGAGTTACCCTGGTAAAACTGGCCCTGGAACAGGGAACTTCGGGGGTGAACTTGGTACCCTTAGCCCCCTGATGAGCCCCCTGATGGGGAACCTTGGAGGCCACTCCGGTATCCAGGTTAGATCCCTTTGGGATACCTCATGGTGACCCCCTGGTAATGTTAGAGCCGTTAAGACTCCTCCTAGCACCAGACGACCCCGGGAAGGAGTCATTGGGCCGGGGGTGACCTAAAAAGGCAGGTACTCACTAGACAATTCTTCTTCTCGTCTATGAATTGTTTAAGGTGAGCCGGAGGAAGCCATTGGTCATGTCCTCTCACTGGATGAGCATATGCTGAAGTGCCCGAACAGATAGCGAGTCGCAGTACGGACAGGAATCCCACCGATGTTTCGGGCCAAAGCACTCCAGACAGAGGGAACCAGGATTCGCCCTCACAAAATGACATTTGCACGAAGAACAGGACACAAAACCCTGATGCTCTGGCATAGATGAAGATGACCGCAGGACTGGAGCATGAAGAGATGAAGGACAAGAGCAAAAAGAAAAATCCTCAAGATGCAAGTGCGTCCGACCCCGATCGCGCAGAGAAAAGGACTTAAGGCCGCGTAAAAATAAAAGGACAGATAGTATTCTTTGATGCTTCAAAAGTGCCCCTGTCCCCTCCTGCAGGACAAAATGTCACAAAAGTATGGAGGAAAGGGGACGGGACGTAGGAGTATATGATTATACAGCAGTATATACACACACCCAATGGGAGGTGATATAGCTCCAAGGAAGCAATGGAAACTCATCTCTGGAACACTCACCTCAAACAAATAAGATGCAAAACACTGCCTGGCTGACACAGGACTCCTCCCTGGAATCCCTGCCAATTCAGTAAAGTCTTGTGAAGTTCTGGGTAGACCTCCACGTAGCTGCCCTGCAAATGCCAAGCAGGGGAATATCACATAGGAACGCCGTCCACGGCTCTGGTGGAATGCGCTATTGGTCTACTTCGTTTGCAAGCCGATGACAATCAAGATGCAGCTAGATAGCCACCTGGAAACAGAGTCCTTCGACAGGTTCTTTCCTCATTTCAGCAGGTCCAAATGTCACAAATGTTGTGAAGTGCAAAAGTCTTTCTTGTGTGAGATATAAAACTTTAAACGACAGGCAACGTACAGGGAGTGCAATGCCCTCTCCACAGAAGAGCCAAAGAATACGGGCAGAACCAGTGGCTCATTTACGTGAAATGATGGAACTTTCGGCATTAAGGAGGGATGAGTGTGCAGAAAAGCAGGATTCCATGATAGAAACTTTAGCGGAGCTCAATTGGAGGACCAATTAACTTTGAGAGAACCACATTAAGCTCCCACGCTGGCACCTTTACCGCAGGGAATGCCCAGAACAGACCCTTGAGGAACTCCTTAACCAGCCTATGAGACCACAGGGAAGGCTTGCCAGTTGTGCGATGATAGAGATCGCCACAAGATGGAATTTAATGGATGCGCGTGCAAGCCCTGCTTTTGCCATTGACCGAAGATATGGCAGGGTTTTATTAGCCGTGATGCGAAGAGGGTCGAGTTCTGCCGTTCGCGAATGACACCATACAGTGAAGCACTTCCACTTGTGCTTGCAGCGGAATAGAGTAGTTGGAGCTCTAGCCTTTGCCAGAATCTTTGTGCATTGTCAAGGTAATGCAGACTGACCAAAATCTAGGGCTTCAGGAACCAAGCCGTTTACTTCAGGGAGGCTGAGTCATGATGCAAAACTGACCATCTCTGGAGAACTGGTCTGGCAGAGGAGGTAATTTGGGCCACCAACAGATAAGAGGTCCGAGTACCAAATATGAAATGGCTATGCCAGAGCAATGGGAATCATCTTGCATGACTCTGTTTGTGTATTTAGCATGCTTAGAAGAAGCAGAATTAGCAGGAATGCATAGAGGCCCTCCCAGGTAGGGTTACCAGACATTCAGATTTTCCCTGTATATCCACTGCAGTTCTGAGAGCTTTTTAACTTTAAAATCCATGCCCTGCTTTTTCGACATCAGAAAACTGTCCCTTTTTTTGGTTCTATGGTTCATTCATCGATTTGTGAGCATGCACACTTGATTTAGGAGGCTCCCTGCGTGCTCATGATTCCTTCTGCAGTGTCCTCCATGCTTCTCATGAGTTGCGCAATTATGACAGAGCGGTGCTGACATCATCAGGCATGCGAGATTGGCCTGCTGTGATGATGCGGTCTTCCATTTCACTTACACATGCAGCACTTTAAACTTCAGCAGGACTTTAAAAGGCTTGTGCCCGCCTCTCTGCGTCTTGCACAACAGAGGATTCCTGGACCCACCGCCTCATCATTCAGCTCGAGTTCCACTGGGCACTGACTAGCTGCACTTGCTTTGCAACTACAGATGAAAATACGCCAGATCCGCAACCGATGATTTTTCTGGTGTTGACATGGCATGATCACTCCCTCCAAGTTCAAACAGTCTCCTTGGCGATTGATGCTGCAGCTATGCCTCATCAAACACCGAACCCAGCCTCCCCTTTACACGGCAGTGCCAGAGCCTCATCCCTCTTATCATTCGGGAGAGATTCTAAGATCGGACACAACTTGTACCACAACTCTGCCATACCGGGAGAGGATCGCCAATGAATTGGGCGCTTTAATGGTAGTGGCGGCAGTGGTAATAACCCGCTTGTCCAGGGGCACCATTCATGGGGAAGAAGGGTTGGCTGATCTCTTCCTGCACAGCTGCTGACAGTACAGTCAGTGCATGAATGGGTGCAAAGACATTTAGGAGCTGTATCCAGTACCTCTTATTTTTTCTCCAGTCAATCCTTTTTTGAAGGAGCCAAGAAGAACAAGTTACTTACCCAAGGTAACTTTCTTTCGATTGGATGTTCCTCCCACGTATTCCTTATCTTTGATATTTTCCATTATCCAACTTGCTGCCTCAGAATTTTCTTTTTCAGTAGAGATGCTGTGCGTCGATGCCTGGTCGAGTCGATGTCCCTCTGAGGCCTCCGTCTTGACGTCATCACAGGTATAAGTAGCTTGCGCAGCGCCCATTGCCCAGTTCAGTTTTTCCATGTTTCACAGTCCTCGACTGAAAAGAAAATTCCAAGGCAGCAAGCTGGATATTGAGAAATATCAAAGATAATGAATACGTGGGAGGACACAATCCATTCTAAAGGATGTTTTAATTACTAATAAACTATCCTCCAAGATGTCATCCAGCATAGGAATTGCAATGTCTGACTTTCTGGAGATTTCACGCCTTTCAAGGAGCAAACCTTCCTTCTGCTGCTCTTCCAGAACCCGACTGAACAGCTTAACTGCACATGTTAAGAGTGCATGGAACAAGCTCATCTTGTCTGGAGGTGAATCTTGGAAAGGCAGATCTGGGGTCTGCCCATCAGCAGGCACAAGGTCATCATATTCTTCCGTAGTATGTGTGTCTGGTGACATGTCCCCGACCGTTATCAATGTCCGTGAGGGTAGCCACTGGGACAGGGAACTGTGGTGTTGGACGGGGCGAAACCAACGCCTCTCGTGAAGGTCAAAGTTGGAGGACTCCTACTAGGTGCACCCTGGGAGGTTGAAGGAGGCAAGGGATGCTCTGGGACCTTGAACAACAACTGTAATGCAGATAGGCTATCCAGAGGTAAGTCCTGGGTGCCTGTGGAACTAGCGACTGTGGCATTCCCAAGGAAACTGCAAGCACAGCAGTGGGTGGAACAGCTGGCTAAATTGGCTGACGCGACATTTGAATAAATGGGTCTGGATCTTCCTCCTATTTAGAGAACAAAGCCTCCAGAAGCTCTTCTGATACATTGCCCTCTTGCCACAGTTGGGCCAGTGGGTTCACCCCAGCTGACACAGCAGGCACTAAAGGTAAAGAGTGGCTTGGCCTTCTTGGGCAGTGGCAGAAAGGACAGTGCGGGAGAAATCTCCTTGCCACAATAGTAGCTCTAGGAAATTAAGCAAGCACTGTGGTTTGCAGAGTAGTCAAAGGTGCTGAGACTAGTCTGGGAGGCAAAGCCATTCTAGCAGCAGCAGTTTTAGTCGTCAACGAAGCAATCATGGACGGTGCAACTGTCGGCAAAGAGGTGGTGGATTTTGGCATGCGGACCGTTGACAGGGATGGCGATGCTGCATGACAATTATGGCTGTGGCTCATGGACAGAGTCATCATCACAGACATAGCGTGGTGTTGTCTCTCCGAAGAGTGAGACGAAGATGGTGGTCTAGTCGTCATCGTCGTCGTAGCAGACATGGACTAGGGCGGGGTAGTCGACGTGTGCAACTTGTGTCCCATTTTTGGTTTCTTGCCCAGGGAAGTTTCCTCATGCAACCTCAACCTCTTGGAAGAGGGAGTTTGCATTCCAGAGGCCTGCCAACCCTGGCAGAGTCATGACTACTGGCACCCTCCTCTAGCCAAGTCACCAACCTTCGATGACTATCCTTTCTAGTTTTCTATGAAAAGGACGGGCAAATGGAACAGTTGTCCATATCATGATCCAGGTGCAAGCAATACAAACATGGTTCATGCTGGTCGTCCACTAAAAAGTTCTTGAGGCAACACTTTAAGTAGGCCTTGAGTGGCTTATCTTTTTGCCAGCCGCCATCACAGCGTTTTGAAGGCCTCAAACCTAAGAAGGCCTCCCCAGCAAATTTACACATTAAACATACAAACACCATAACAGACATTCACATACAACAAACAACCCAGGCATTGGGCCTCACCCTTATGGTACCAACAAGCCAGTACACGTAATCACCCCCAACACACACAGAAGCCAGTTTCAACTGGTTTTGGACCTATCCTATCCCTCACTAATCAACACTGTCCTCTTTCCTGCAAAGCCATGTGAGCGCCTGGAGACTGCTCCTGCGTGGTAGCAGTATAAGTCAACATAACATGGCTAGAAAATCAATCGATGGTCAGGATCTTCACAAGAAAAGAACAGGGCCCCGTTCCAGGTAGTCACTAAAATCAGCGATTAAAAAACGATTGAAAACAGTACCTCACAAATAGGACAAAAGTCGATATTTCATGGAGTAAACCCACACTGACTCGCAACATGTAAACATGAGGTAAAAATATGAAGACAGCCACCAGGGTGGAGCTAAGGAGGACTGATGTCATTGGCTGCGGCGGTATGACCAAAGTGAATGCAATAGGCTATATAAGTGCTTAGCAGTTTAAGCTTTAAAGAAAACTGTTTTAATATTACAAAGGATTCCCAGTCTGACAATGGGGAATATTCATGAGCATATGAATCTATTAAAGACCCAATGCTGGAGAATGGTTTGTTTCAAAACAGTTTTTACAATACCATAAACATACTAAGTCTTACACAGACTACGTCCACATTAAATTTCAGAATTTATATTACATATTCTTTCAGCAGTTAATGGTAAAACTTCAAATACCATGAACCCAATAACCCCAATCTAAAATATTCAAATCCGAACTTAAACTCGTCTCACCATTATATCAAATTGCATATTTCTCCCGCAAGTGCCACGCTCTCTCTAAAACATGACCGCCATACACATCGAGTCTAACAGCAATTGGCATATTACTTAAGTGCATCCGAACATTGGTAAATATGCCCAATGCGAAATGTTGGTTTCAGGTAGGACCTGTGGGTATAAAAGATATTACTAAAAGGTATCAATACCCTGTGTATAACAGGCATTTAGGACATTTATTTGAAATGCCAGACTGAAGTTACTTCAGCTAACGGAAAACATTAAACCACAACATTGTAATCAAGTTGCCGGGAGAAACCATGGTTAATAGCAGTCCATCAGTTTCTAACCCAGTCCAATGTTATACAAGCAATATCTTCGACCCTTTCCTGTCATTTGACAGCTATATTAACTAAAAATGTGTAGCAAAGGCTTCCTGGATCATCTTGATAGTATGGGTATCTGTAGACTGGAGGCTTAGATAGACAAACACCCAATGCACAACCTTTTAGGTGTTTCTTTTTCTGGTGTGCGCACTTAGAGAATTGGGGTATACAATATTTGGTTATAAATTTGGCACCATTGCCTACGGGTCAGTGTTTTAGATTTCTTCACATCTGAATACATGACAAATTTAGTAATGTTTCATGAACATTCGGATTTAGGAAAAGAATGTTGAAAAAATTTATTTTTTTACTTTTATTTTTATTTTCCAAGGAAGGACCAAAAATTAGGACACAGAAACCTCAATTGTCTGCCTCGATATTCGAGACTTAGGCCCACAACTAGCACTTACCTTGAATGCACCAAAATGAAAATTGATCAGTCAAATGTTTGATCTTAAATTTTTTAAGAAAAATGTATATATTTGTAACATGTGGTAGATGAAAGAACAAAACACCAAATAGCAGAATGAACAGACTAACGCATCGAATGTCAATATGTTTTCACATTTGGAATGCAGATGAGAAAATCTGTGGAAAAAACAGTTATTTAAAAGGGATACATTTACAACCTATAAAAAGTTGGAAGTCACATCGGGAATGGCAATGTTAAGGTACACTTAATACAAATAAAATATTGTCCAAATCATAACAAAGTCCATATCAAAACAAAGTAAACCTTAATTCACACAATCACTATAGTTTAAGCTACCTAATATTTAAAGAGGCCATTGGAAAGTTGTGGATTTGTGTTTATGTGCCCGGCCCAAACTAGGGCGTGGTAGTGCTGCAGGCTCTTTGGAAAGTTAAGGTGACTGCTTTTAATAGAAAATATAAGCAGTAGAAATTCTGCTTATATTTTATAAAATCCTCTTAATCCCTTTAAAACGTATGCCCCCCGGACATCCTCCACTCAGGCTCCAGTAGGAAGGGGTGGGTGCAACACCCCAGTTTGCAGACCACTGGTCTAAACGCTTGTACATTAGAATGTTGTGCTTACCAACTTGGAGACTACACCTTGTTTTATGGAGACAAACCTTACAGTAATAGTTTTCCGATACGCTTATCTGTTTCAATCATTTTTTTAAAAAATGTTTTATTTAATTGTATAACAATTTTTACAAAACAGCAAACAGGTGCCAAAAGGGAAAGGAAAGGAAATCCATCCTCCTAATTTGTAACTTAGCAGTTCCAATTGGTGTTGGTTTGGTTACACTGTTTGTCCTTCATTTACTTGGCCTTGCCGCCTTCCAAGTTTCTTACACCAGGCCAATTTGTTTCAAAAATAGAGCTACTGCGATTGACCATTTTGTGGTTTCGCCAAAATTTTCATAAGGTAGGTTTCTCTAGCTCCTTGTGTACCGGCACACTTCAATAGTAAGTGGCGTATTGTCTCTTGCTGTGGGGTCTCGCAGAAGCGACGTGTTCGTAGGGGATTCCCCTCTGATAGCCATGATTTCGTTTGTCCGTATCAGGTTCAGTCTGGCTCTCAAGAAAATTCTTCCCAAGTTCTTATCTGGGAATTTCTTCAGGTACGCTCTTGTCTCGTTGATTTTCATTCAGTGGATCGGTAGGTTATTTGTCAGTTTCTAAGTAGCTGCCTTTTCTAACATTTTGATCCAGTCTAATTGCATCAATTTCTTTGAGACTTTGACTGGGTTACCAATGAGACACTTCTTCGTCATTGCTATTTCGTCCAGGAGGTTAATACATTTCTTTGCCCAGTGAGAGAGCATTTCATTTTTGCCACTATCCAGTTCCTTTTTTAAGATCTAGAAGATCTTTGGTTTTGGCACAGTGATCAATTTCCTGAAGAGCATCATGGTGTTTCGTGTTACAATGCCCTTCAAAGATGATAAGCAGAGTTCTTGTCTAATGAGAGGAACTGGGACGGATTGTGAGAGCCCAAGCACCCTTCTCCAGAACAGCCCTTCAAGTTTATCCCAGAATTGAATTGTGATTTGTGGCTTTGCTTCCGTCCCATCTGTAATGCATGGTACGACCTTAGCCTTAAAAAAGGAGAGGACTGGTACGAGAGAGTAGCACCCACATTTCTTGTCCACTAACCTTGCCTGGTGGGCCAGAGTCTTCATCTTGGCTTTTAGAGATGTCTGCATTGGGAGCTCTATGCTGCTATTACTTAGCATGACGCCCAGGTATTTGAAGCTGCTCATGATTTCCAGTTTTTCATCCAGTGTACAGTTTTTCCTTCTGACCGCTCTTGGTAGATGTCTCAAGTACCATAACTTTGGTTTTAGTCTGGTTTAACTCCAAATTGTTGGCCGCCAAGTAATAAGGTCATCAGCGTACAAAATTTCACGTTACTCTGGACTCGCCCATAGTGGGAGAGAAGCTTCTGATGTCGACGTCCCATTCATCAATGCCAGCTATGTACGCATTGTATAGAGCCTGTGCTAACGGGCAGCCTTGCTTGACCCCTCTATGGGTCCGGATTTCCCTTGACAAATCACTGGGCCCATTTAGGTGGACATGCATTGATGTTCCTCTATATAGAGCCATGATTGGGCCCAACAGTGTCGCAGGACAGTTTTTCCATTTTAGATTTGCCCAAAGATTGTCACGATTCACTGTCAAAAGCCTGTACAAGATCGACGAAGGCCATAAAGATTCTCAGACTGCCTTGTTGTACTTTGTCCTTGAGACAGCTTAGCAAGAGGATGTTTGCTGTGGTGCCAATATTTTTTACAAATCCGGATTGGAAGTGGTCGATGTAATTTACTTCCCTCAACCAGGTCTGTAACAGGTCTAGCACACAGGCCCCAAACACCTTACCAATCACGTCAAGCAGGGCGATTGGGCGATAGCGTCTTGGGTTTGTTTTTGTTCCCTTTTTAAAGATCGGCATAACATTTGCTGTTTTCCAAGATTTCGGGATGTTATTTTCATTGCAGTTCTTTAAAATTTGGCTAATGAGAGGCGACCATGCATCGATGTTTATTTTTAAATCCAAGTTGGATATACCATCCGGCACCAGAGCCCTTGAGTTCTTCAGTTTTAAGATTTTGCTCTTGATACTCTCAATATCATGTGGAATTTTCCATGCAGAGACTCCCTGGGGCTTGATTTGTCCGATTATTGGTTCCAGCTTCTCGTACAGGTCTTTGAAAAATTCGAACCCACTGCTCTTCGCTGACGTTGACCTGTAAAGCATTGTTAGTGCCTTTGTTTGTTTGGTTAATTAATGCCCAAAAGTCTTTGCTTTTTTTTGTGCTCAATGTTCGCAGCATCTGTTCTGCGTCTTGCTAGATTAGATGTGCCCGGTGTTGGCGAATCCAGGTTCTATAGGTTCTTTGAGCCTGTTTTAAGGATACTTCCATTTTTTCGCACTTTGAGGATTTCACCATGCGCTTCAATTTTCTCAAAATAGCTCTTTGTGCTACCAATTGTGAGTTATAGACATGGTTATGCGTTTTTCGACAGTTCACCTCTCCTGACTTCTTTACCCGGTAAGCTGATAGTAAGGGTACATAGTCTACCTTGCAGATCTGCGTGCCACTAGCTTTCACTTGCGGTTTGGAGTTCCGCTAGTAGGCAGTCGTTATTTCTCGGATACTTTGGTCCGTCAGTTTCAGGCGGTTTTTCCTCACGCAGGCTTCTATCCCGTTTGGCATGGTATTTTTCAATGGCTGTTTCATCAGCCAAGTTGTTACTTGTAAGTTGTGATTGCTTTTCTCTGTTTTCTCGACCTTGAAGGATTTTTATTAAACTCAGAGGTTCCTTTGAAACAAATGTGTAATCAATGGTTCCGGACTGGTCGTCTCTTTGCCAAGTCAGAATCTCTCTATTGGCCTCTGTTCGTAGCCAATGTAAGTTGTAAAAATCCAACTTTTCCATGAGGGTCTCCCATTTTTTTGCTCTTTCCCAGGCCGCTTTGGCTTTAAAGTTCTCAGGTTTTGCTCTCTCAAGGTCAATGTCTCGGCAGTTTAGGTCTCCAGTTATGATGTATTTCAGTTGGTGACCATCGCACTCTTCTTCCAACAAGCTATCGATGTTTGATAGGTAGAGCTCTGTTTCCATATCCGCCGGATTCCAGTAGGTGTTTAGTAACGGGAGGCTTTCGGCTACTGTGTTTTCTTTTCCATTTTTATCTCTTTGCCACAATATTATTGAGGCCTGCAGGAGGGGCGAATGTAGAATTTCAGATTTTAGCTCAAAACCACTCCCTGAACGGATCGCTGTCAATGGGACGGCAGAGTCCCACCTTCTGTGCTGGAGTAAAGGCCAGGGTGTAGCCGTCTAAATATGGTTTATCCAATAACCATGTCTCCTGTAAATATAAAATATCAAATCTTCCCAGATTTATCTAGCAGATGTTGGTCAGGTGACTAAATCCTCGAGTGTTCCATGAGCCTAAGTTTAGTTGTGTTCTTTCCTAGTCCGTCTTCACCCTAACTTTCTTAGTTGGTGTTTGCTAGGACTCCTGTGGCTTTGCTAATGCTTTAGAGGACCAAATGCATTTCTTTTGTATTGTTGGTTTCTTTCCCGGCCCATTTCCACTCTTTAGGTTGCCACTAGTTGGTGGTTTTGGACTTTGGTCGACTGTAATCCTGATTCTTTCCCCCAGGCCGAGCGGCCTCCTTTCTCGGCTTTTGTCCGCCTCGAGTTTATTTCTCTTTTTGTGAGTTGATGTCGAGTTCGGCCCTTTAATTCTTCCATATTATCTCTTTGTTTCTCATATCTCCTCTGTTTGTTGTGGAGGTCTTTTCCGTAGGTACTCCTTTCACCTACTTGTCTGTACCCTGATCTCTCGCTGCTCTGCCCTCTATTTGTTCTTGAATCTTTAGGGTCACGATTTGTTCTAGGGGCACTTGTATAAGAGTCCTTGCCACTGGGCTTGCATCTGTCGTTTAGTTCTCTTAGGGTGTATCCTAATGTTCTTAGGTTCTTCACTTTGCTAATTAGTATTCTCCACACCACCATTGAACCAATATGTAAGTAGACGCTATTGCTGCGCCCAGTCTCATAAGGTTTGATTATTTTTAAATCGTTCGATGTTAATCGTCATAGATTGGGCACTTTTTTGCAGAGTCCGAATGTTGAGTTCTTACTGAGGATCAAGTTTAAGGATGCAGTTGCTCTGGAATAGTATGGTCGGAGGTCTATCCGTCCTCGCAGGGCTCTCTCTCCGTCCACATCGAGAGCCACTCTTCTGGCTTTCTGATCTTCTTCGACTTAATTTATGTGGAGTTTCGGCTCTTCTCTGTTTTCCGATCTTGATGAACTCCCTCATCCTGGTGGCCTCTCCTTCTCTTGCTCTTGGCAGGAGTGTTTTCCCGCTCGTGACTTCTCCTTAATGCTTGTCTGCCGTGACGGGTCTGATGTATTCTTTTGTCTTCCATAGATCTAGCTGGTCTTCGTTGTTGCTCTTCTGCACCCATTTTTTTGTTCTCATTTCTGCTCTGATCTTCAGGACATTTATTCCTGGATCTTTTTAGTACCATTTCCAGGGGACAGATGTCAGCTTCTGAGTCTTCTACCGTATAAGTACTTAGATACATAAGTACTGCTAAAGCGGCAGATTCTTCCTAGTCTTTCAGTTCCTCTGAGAACTTTCTTTTCTTCCCGACCTGGCGCTCCACAATTTTTGTAGCCTTTTCAGCTTTACGCCTGGCCACTGCCATATATCTTGGTTGCTTTTTGGTGTTCCCAACTTTCATAACTATTGGGAGATTGTCTTTTGGTCGTAAGCCTCGGTCCTCATTTGCATTTATTTCATTTATAGGTTTAAGATTTTTAAGAAAAAATCTTTCTAGGTCTGGTTTCCCTCGTTTCAATTTTTCTGGTTTTCGTCCTAAGATTTCATTTATCACTAATGAGGTTATTTCTAGTTGGTCCAGGTTCATGCAGCCATTGTCTGCAAGTCTGTCTGGCTTCCTTATCTCCAGTTGGTAAGGAAGTTTTATGGAGGCTGTGCTTACGTTTGTGGATTTCTTTTCGACATTGTCTTTCCGTCTATTCTCATTTCAAACACATGGTGTTGGTAGGCTTGTTGTATGTGTTACCTGTGCATGTGTTATTGCCTCAGTGACACTCATACAAGCCGTCCCTTGATCCCTTAAGGAGACTTTCCGCGCTTCCTTAGTTATATGTTTCTCCAGGAAGGACAATTGTGAGTTCATTAGCACAATAAACATCGAGTGGTCTTTAAGCATATCATTCAGCGCTTCATATAACTTGCTGAATGGCGCCAGCACAATAGTCACTGTTGACATTATAGCCATTAGGTCTGGCTTTTTTTGTGGTGCGTCTCTATTTATGTTCAGAGGCGTCTCCTTCGTTTTCCTGCATCGTGGTGGAGTTTCAGGAACTTCAATGATGTCACACAGTTTCCCCTGTGGGCCTGTGGTCGTTTGAGTAGCCACAGCTTTCCTGGCAGGGTTCTTCTAGTTTAAAATCCTTTCTTTTGGTGTGTTTATGCTCTGTACTTCTAAACCAGCTTGTTTATCTATCTGTGATGATTGTCTTGGATCCAGCAAGTTTGCTGCTTCAGGTCCCATTTTTTGTCCCCCCATCCATCCCCAAGATTGACTTTAGTGCGGTTAGAGGGGTTGTCCCTGACTCGTAACTGGGCACTAGGGCCGGGGGTAGCACAAGTTATTTGATTGCCACAGGCTCATTCGTATTTCCAGGTTCTTTGCCCGGGCGTAGTGTTGGTTCTTTGCTTGCCACAAGCTCTTTAGTGTCTCCAGGTGCTTTGCCATAATGCCATCACACTGGCGCTAAAATGTTAGCCAAGGGTCTAGGTGCTCCTTCCGATAGTGGTACTTTCGCCACGAGCTGCGCGGCCTGTTCTACGGCCTCGCTACCCTCTATTAGCTCTACGTCAGAGATTTCATCAGTGATCGAGTTGGCTAGTGTGCTTTTCTTTTTTTTTTAAAATGTTGGTGACGGAAGTACACAAGGTTTGTGTTGGCGTTTGAGGTAGATTAGACTTGTGGCAAGAACCACGGTAGTATGGCTTGTTTTGATGTTTGCATTTTTTCCGGGGTTTTTTTTGCCTTCTTACGGTCGCTGTTTTTAGTTTGTGTCAAGGCACAGGCTGCAGGACCCTGTCGGGCAATATCATTGTCCCCTTTCCTTTCGGGTCCGACAATGCTCTCAAGGTTTAGCTTAGTCACCTTTAGCTCTTGAGGTGAGCTCTCCGTTCCATGTATGTGCTGCTCTCTATCTGATCTTTTAGGGCAGGGCTCTGATGCAAAGTCTCCAATGCATGCAGCACCGGATTATGCTGGTTTCTGCGGAGTTCAATCTCCACCTGTAATAGGTGCGGGGTACAGGGAGTAAGTTACAATTGCTGTTACGCTACTGCTATCCCCCTCCTCTCCGCACCCAATCTCAGGAAGCGCTTCTTCTTGTGTAGATGGTGTGTGTCTTGATACTTTCAAAGTGTCTGTTTGCATTGAAAATAATAATGGGCTACTGGTGGCCGGGAGGGGCTCTATGCTGTCATTTACCGTTACTTCCGCCCTCTTCCTCGAGTATGTATGAACTTTGCTTTGACTCGCAAAGCTACTGTCCAAAGGATGGATGCCGTCCCCACCCACCTCCCTTCTCTCTCACTCACTCCCCTCCTCCCACAGCAGCAGAGGCTCTGCCCCCCTCAGCCCCCGGCACCTGAACACCGACCTCCGGGAAGCCGAACACGGGATACCTCTGCTGCTGTGCTCCCGCGAGCACCGGGGTGCACTCACAGCCACCCTCATGGGTTAGTCAGTAGGTTTCGTTTTTTCTTTTTATTTTATTTATTTATTTATTTTTTACACGTTGATGAAAAGTTCGAGGGAGCTTGCATTTTGATGCGGAACAGCTGTCTGAGCCTGTTGGCTCCAAGGAGGATAAGCAGCTCTTACCTGCATTCTCCACCACGGTCATGCCAATCTTTGGGGAGGCTCCGTTCTCCTTCTGACATTGCCCCTCACACTGAATATTAGCACTTCGCAAGCAATGTTCTTCAATCACTTCCCCAGCTGAGTCAGCCAAACCTGGTGTTGTGACTGCCATGACTGCAGTACTGCACCACTCAGCGGCCACTCTGCAGCCAAACTGGGATTTTAAAGGCAGTCCAGTCCAGTTTAGGCACTGTAGACAGCATGGATAGATTCAGGTCCAGGAAAGCAGGTCCAAGAAAACTGAGTGGAAATGGAGTGCCTGCAGGACTGCACCACTCCGATCATTATGCACGTACTGCCTTCTAGTGGTGGGTCCATAGTACAAGTAAACGTAGGCCTCAACAGGGCAATTCCAGTCATAGCATCCATACCCTACATCTGCAGGTACCCCCCTATGTCCCTAAGCACAGCAGTTGTTTCCCACAAATGGGAGCATAGTGTGACCCCTTAACAGAGGGGAGGTTGGATGGGCACATTGGATTATAAACAGATATAAGAACCATAAAAACTAGTACTGGTTAAATACCTTTTTGTCTTCTGGGGCTTGTGATATTGGTTAGATGAACATACTGTTCATAATTAGCTAGCAGAATATATGGAGTTGGTGGGTGCGCAGCTCGAAAAGCAGGAAACAAAACTGCACAGAACTGCTCGACTCACTTAAGCATCTGCACGTTTGAGCATAAATGCAATTGTGCTTTGTGAATGTACACATTGTAGAGCATGTAGCAACTTAGCAAACAATGTGTAAAGCCATGTTGGCCATGAATGGTAGTGTAGCACATTGTAATCTATTAAACTCACTCAAGAGTTGAAAGCAGTCCATTGTTTGCAGAAAGTAGCATTGATTGCAGTGCACGCATACATCTAGCAATGTAACCTTTATGCACATTACCAGCTTCCCCTGTGGCAAATGACATGAAAAACTAGCTTATTTTCCTCATCTTTATCCGGTCCTATACAAAATTCCAGCCATACATAAAAGTGTATGCAAGGACCTTTGTGCGCCTTATTTCGGCTATTTGAAAGAATACTTGTAACTCAATGGACTGGTTAACACGAAACGTATAACTGTATTTTGGAGAAATGCATGGATGTATTCCAGAAACATGTTGCTTTTGTGGATGGTAACAAAAGGGTCATCTACAGAAGACATTTGTCGTTTGACGACTCAGAGCCATTAGGAATGCCACTTTATGTTAGATGGGAGCATTAACCTGTGCAAGTAGATTACCAACTAGTGAATAATTCTGCTAAAGTCTAACAGGTGCAATCAATAAATCACGTTTGCTGCTGTGTGTTGTATGTGGTTAACAGTGCTTTGGACATCAAATCAAGCCTTTTCAATTTCTAGAAAATGCAGATCCACGAAATGTGGTGGTAGGTGTAGAGATTAAAACCTCTACGACTTCAGGAGTGTGGGTTTGGATTAGCTATCTGCTGCTGCTCCGAGAACATATGAGTAGGTTGAAGTCTGAATGGGGGTCCAACCACCGCTCATGGCAGACTATACACCACTGGTCATGTCCTTGTTGGTACAAGCATTATTAAAGTAATGGGTTTCCATAACCAAATGTGTACAAGGTTGGCATTGCTCAGTAACCCTTCTTGTGGGTACCTGGATGAAAAGGTTGGGCATCTTGCATTTGTTGCAAATCTAGATCTGGCATTCCCCCCACCTCGAACAAATTGGAGCGCTGCTGTGCTTAGCTCTGACTCATGCTCCTGCTGGACAACTCTGCTGACTGAGTCTGCTAAAGCATTCTCCACTATGGCTCCAAGCAAAATTCCCCCCTCTATGCTCCTGTACCAGATCTGCTGTGAAACCCAAGGTAAGTTTAGGGAAAGAACGTCCCTGTTTGTTTAGAAAAACATTTTAGTGCAGTCCCTTTCTAGATCACACTGTGCAGCAGTGTTTGGAAAGAGTAGCGATTTCAACGTCCTAAGATACTGTTATGGAGAATTCTCAGAAGTGTGTTAAACAACTTGCAAAGGTACATGGAAGAAAACAATTTGGAAATCAACGTGTCTAAAACTAAAACAATGAAACTCCAAAAAAACAGAAAAGTCCAACTTCTGCCTCGGCTCCATCCGAATCGAAAAGGTGCACAGCTTCAAGTACCTAGGAGTCATACTAGACAGCTCGGCGCAAGACAAATCAATGCAAGAAACCCTCATTGACAAAGTCAAGAACCTATCGAACCAGGGAAAGGCAATTGACCTTAAATTTGGTCGTTATTCCATAATTCCAGTAAGGGACTTCTACAAAAAGAAAGTTATCCCTACAGTAACTTATGGTACAGACGCGATGCCTAATCTACCGGCAGAACTGTGGCCCAAATTGGAAGCGCTATTCTGGAGGAAAATACTGGGTCTCCCGAAATCGACACCGATAGCGCCGCTCAGGCGTGAACTTAGTCTGATATCCTTAAGTACCTCGGTGGCGTTGAATAGTGTCCTATTATACAGGAAATGCATTATGCCAGAGAGCCCATACGTTTATCGCCTGATAAACCAGGAATTGGAAATGAAAACATGTAATTCACTGTTGAGATGGGAATCTAACATGCTGGCCCTCCTTCAATCAGCTGACAGTTGTAAGGAAGAGCTGATTATCAACCCAGTAAAAACCTCTAAAAAAATCAAAGAGTGGGACTGGATTCAAACCATAGAATCAGCAAACAAATACAAACTTACCAGCCATCTTCCATCGTTCTTCAAAAAACAGGATACACTGCAAAGATACCTTAAACTTTTTCCTAGCAGAGCAGCTCGGCTCTACTTTCTGAGAATCCGTTTAAATCTCTTGGAAACAAACGAGATCCTGGCAATAAGAGGCAGATCAAACACAAGTCAATGTCGTTACTGCAAATCGCCAACAGCAAAAGAAACGATTTGTCACCTGCTGTTGAACTGCCCTAAGACCCGAGAGATCCGGGGTATCTACTTGAAGAACTGCATCTCCGACTTCACAGCAACCGACGAGGAGAATTGTTGGAACAAGTTGATTGCAGGCGACAAACAGGGTTGGGCCCTGGCCACGTTAAACATCATGCAACACATCATGACCTCAAAATGTGCCGGGGAAGCTTAGCCTCTAAATTCCGCCAGTAGATCGCACAAACAACCACAAGCTAGAACTCCCTTCACGCATGTTCTCGCCGACGCAACAAGACACCTGACGATCTATTTAATCAGCTGTACGCCTAGTTTCTCTTTGAGATCCGAGACCTTCCTGAAACCAGATATCAAAAAAAGGGAAAAAAAAAAAAAAAAAAAAAATATTGAAGGGGAATTTCAGACATTTATCCTTCGTTTTGTAAAAATCCAAAGGGATTAAATACAAAAAAAAAAAAAAAAAATGTGTTAATTCCCCTTCTACCTTAGAGACCCTCAGCTGCTGGACTTTAGGACTTTTAATGCCTATCCTGGAGAGAGCGAGACCTTTTTCCCCATTCATGTATTTGAACACTTTCTTTTGATTTTGGAGTCTGACAAACTCCATATGCATTATCTTTTCACATTGTGTCACAGCACCTTCAGTGCAGTGGCACAGGAAAGTCTTCCAGATTTCCCAAAGGTTTAAAAACCTCCTCTTTGTTAAACTACTGTTCCCAAGGACAGTGAAGTGAAATTAAATTTACCTACATTTATAACTTTCTAGACCCAGCACACATCTTACAACAGGGTGCTGGAGGGGTTACTTAGTATCCCCTTTGTCTAGTTTCCCATGTAACATTTATATTTTACCCTTTCTTCAATGAATGGCTGGTGGCAGTGGTTTACTTTTTCCTACTATTGTGTGTCTGTACCGCAGGCTGCAATTTCAGCAGCAGTAAATCACCCATGGGTGCCCATTTGGTCAAAATGACCCTGGTCTTTTTTAGCCATTTCTTGTTGGAAAGGTCCTTCTTGAGATTTACTCAGCACGTAAAACCAGGTTTGGTCCCTTTGTTCATTTCGTCTTCGGCAGGATTCACCAGTGAAGCCCGCCTCTGACTCCAGCGTGTTCAGTAGGGCAGGAAGTGGGGGAGGTGCCCGACACTCCCTGTGCTTAGTCTCCTTGGTTACAGGAATGCACCCAAAAGGTGATTGGCCGGCTGGCTGTCCTTGGAAGAAAGCCACCCTGCTGTGTGATTGACAGCTAAGCTGCGAATGAATGGGAGAAACCTGCATAAAAGGCAAGGTCTTTTGCTTGGAAGGCAGAGTCAACCACTGGACAAAGGAGTACGAAGAACTTGGAAGAAACGCTTGCTGCAACTCCTGGACCGTTGGTTTGCCCAGTGAAGCCTTGCTGCATTGCTGAAGCTCCAAATTCGCATCGACTAGACTTCTCCCCTTGGGTTGGTGGGACCAATCGACCCCAACACAAACTCAACTGGAAATCCTCTCGGAGCTGGCTGTACTTCCATTACTGCTGCAGGAACAGATTGCCAGGGAGAGGAACACCAGAATTAAGTGTGTCATCTTTAAGTCAGACCCGAGTTCTGGACCCCAGATGCGAGGAAAGTCCACCAGTTATACAAGAACCGCGGTGGTGCTAGTCATGAGAAGCTCGAAGCGTAGTGCAGGAGTCCCCAGACGTCCTCCCTCTTAGCCCCACGACTGAGGCCCAAGAATGGGATCTGCAGGACCTACAACAGGAACAGAAGCCAGCTGGAACCAATTTCTTCAGACCTAAGGTACTGTAATCTAAGGGTTACTTGCCTCTTGTCGTGTAGCCCTGCTAGCTCTCAGTTGAGACTGGTCTTGGTTGCTCTTGCAGAGTTGCTTGCAGCTTTGCCCCTCACAAGCCTCCCAGCTCGTGGCGTAACAGTGATTTAATTTTATACAAAGACTTCTAAACGATTGTGCAAGACTTTTTACATACCTTCAAGAAGTAATTTCAGCTCACTTAGACTTTGCTCCGTTGACATTGGCTGTCCTGGCTCCCTGAAAGACTCTTCTATCCTCTGACTTTGTGCTTTAACTATCCCTCAGCAAAAGTCATACATTCCATAATTTGTGCAGCTGGGAAAGGATTAATGTACTTTGCATTGGGGGGTGGGTTGCGTCGAGAGAAACAAAAGTACTTACCTGCTTAAGAAGATATGTTAACCTTTATTCATTCCCAAAACATTTTCCTTTTGACACCAAACTCAGTACTGCTCTAAATGTACCAGTGATATATTAATGTCCTAGTTATTTAAGTCACCTCAGGGTGTAGGAAGTATCTGCGTACCATCCCAAATGGGTATCTGATTTATTGAAACAGAGTGTGTATTTATGAAGTATATTTTTCTAAGGAAGGCTTATTCAACTGACACATTAACAAATAATTGTTCAAAAAAGTGAAAGTGTTTATTTGAATACTTGTCACTGTGAAACTGTTATAATCCTACAGCTCACATTGACCCCTCTTGAGATGACCCTTGCTGCTCAGTCACTCTACCAACTTGTGTAGTACATGGTTATACCAAAGGTTGGGTTAACTATTGGCAAGAGGACAAGGCTGGTGCAGTCTCCCACAGGGTACTGCATACAATCCTGCCTAACAGATATGTTGCAGTAGCAGCCTGCTTAGCATTAAACTGGCCTTGGGCTGCAAATGTTCCCAAGTATACAGCTCCACCTGTACATGGAGGAGCCAGTCTTGATGGTCACCTGCACTGGGGAGCTTTTTAAAGGTTGTCATATCAACACATTGTACAAGCTCTGCAATGTTGGACCTCAACAACCGGCTTTGAAAACACCACTATATTTTCCTAGGACGCAGTCGCCTGTGACCATCGTGCTCTGCACCTTTCTTGAAGCTGTCTCATGTGCAGCTGTGTACTCTGTACGAAATACACTCAACCAGCTTTATGACCTCAAACTGTAAACGTCACTGCTTTACAGGGGGGCAATCACCTGAAAAGCTTTTACACTTGCATCTGTCTCGTAGTACATAGCGATTTCAGTGTTAGCTTCTGCTCCATACAACATTTTCCCCTGGGATTTGGGGACATTTACTGAGAAGCACAACTGGTGAAGTCATGTGATCACAAAAGCTAGTATCTTCATGAACACACATGGTTCTGTTTTTCCAAAAGGTAGTACTTTGAACTGGTAGTGCTTTTCCCCTGTACCCTGAATCAGAGATGGTTCCAATATATTCGGAACAATGAAATATGAATGTATTCATGTTTAAAGTTGCCATCCAATATCCCCTTGAGAAGTAATGGAATGACTTGTAAATTTGTCATTCTGAACTTCTGGAAAGAATTTTGTTAGCCAAAAACGAGGACTGGTCACACCACCAGCACAAAAGTAGAATTGTGAGTTTCTTGCATGCTCTGGAACCTCCTACATTGCGCCTTTTCTGGCACTGTTGCCACCTCTGCCCCTAGGAACTGGTGGGTATTTTGCATGCTATTGTGTCGAACTCCACACAGTACCCCCTTTCGTATGGCATCTAGTACCTGCTGGCCTGTGGTTATGGACTGTATGGGTGTGCAAATTTTATAATTCTCCCCGATAATGGGAAGACATGAGAGGTCATCTTGTAGGGAAATTCACTGCTTGGCTGCTGTTGTTGCCCCTTTACAGCGAGCACCTTGTGCATGCCCTCATCTTTTCTTCTGCCTGGACTGGCCCTGGTAGATGTTAGCTTGTTAAAATCTTTGCTCAGATTTGTTTTCTTTAAATATAACAGTAGTATGGGGGAATGAGGCTGCACAGGTTTGCCCCCTCCCCATATACAATTGCAGGGAAATGTTTAACAAAAACAACATTTTGACATTTCAGGTTTGCGGGGGATCACACAGATCCGTGGTAACTACTAAAGAGTTTGCCTAAAGGCAGCCCTGATAGTTTGAAGATCAGTGTTTGAGGGCTTAAACAATCCTCAGGTCAGTCTTTGAAGCCCATGAAAGCAGTCATCGAGATCTTTAGCTGGGTTGTAATAGACTGCACTAGCGGTACATACTGCGCAATGGGTTTAGACTCCACCACCATATGCTCGATAAAGCCTCTTCAGAGTCTTGCTGTATTTTAATATTGAAACAGAAAGCTACTCTTTTGAGCAGGTCCCTGGTCTTCCAGGTGAGGGGAAACAGTGGGTAGAGTGGGGCAAGGATGATGGCTTCATCTTCTGAGAATTCAACTGAATAGTCTTGTTGATCATCTGTCTTGACCCCCTTGTGTGTGATCTCTGTTACAGTCAAGTTCCTCTTCTGTGGCCTCATCAGTGATCACTTATAGGCATCTTTAGGTGGTGGTCCACCACATTCCTTATTGCATATTGACATTACCAAACGTTTGAGATAAGCATGCTCTTTCTTTCAAGGAGGGTAGTTGAGCATATGTTCACCTGGCCGTTCTTGATGTACATATACACTTCAGCATGAAACGGTTCCTTGTATTTTTGCTCTTGGCCCAGAGGGGCGATTGTGGGTGTCTCATGCAGGCACACAAGTGGTCGTTTCTACTGACCTATGGATGCTGTAAAAGGATCAGTGAAAGTAGTATGGAAGATCACTTCTGGCTGAGAAGTGGGCTGGGATCCTATGTATCATGGCTGTCACCATTCTTCAGTGCCGGTTTGTCTTCAGGCTTTTCTGTGCCTTGTTAAGACAATTTCTCCAACACCTGTTTTTTGGCACCGTGCATGGGTTGAGAGGATCATCCAAACAAGATATGCTGCTCAACATCCAGGTCAGAGAGTGATGTCCAATCAATCATGTATCCCACAACATTTCTTGGCTTAAAAATATGAAATAAAGACTAATAGGATACATGCAAGAGGCTTAGGTCACCTGTCCAGATCAAATTCACCATCTATCTATAGCCAGCATCAAGGTAGCTAGATGTACCCTTGAGTGAAGGGAGTGGATGGTCAACAACCATTAGCTCAGTCATCCAATGCCTGGCCACGATATTTCTATCAAGTCTTCGATATTATACAGATGGCTAAGGACAGAAGATGGATCCTCTTGAATGAGTTACCACTAAATCATGTTATGCTCCGGTATATTTCTGTACTGATTGAACCGTAAGGAATGTCCAATTGTGGGGTGGCTTGTCTAGAGTACACTTTTTTTTGTTCCTTGTATCACACACAGAAGTGCTGTGTACTTTGAGGTCACTTGACTCAGTAGGTTACAACGATGTTGAAGGGATATGCCAATTGACCTAGGGTAGCCTTGAAAATGCGATCTTAACTAGTTTAGATGCCTTACACTTATGAGGTGGTTTTGTGGCTTAGTTACTGATTAGAACACCCTGATTACATACGCTCTAGTTAAAGTAATCATTAATTAGGCTTGCATATTAAATAATGCCAATTGCTTCAGGCGAATATTTGATAGAGTTAAGGGACTATTGTACTCCGTTTTATGGATTTTAAATCCATTAAACATGAAATAAAAGTCCCGGTCTCTGGTTCACCAATGTTTTAGTGCAGTGTTTGTGCGCCTTTCTTTATCTGAATACTTGTACAGTCACTACCTGCTTTATGTGACATGTCTGTGTTGACTGCATCATTTTGAAATGTAGGTACCGGGCTTTATTTACCCTTTTGCTTAAGCAGTCTGTGTGCCAAGCCCATTGGTGTGTTTCTGCACCAAAGTGGGAAGTGTGTCCCCTCAAACCTTATGGTCACCAAAGTGTCCAGCGTAGGTGGCCCCTTCATGGATGGCGGCTAGCTGGTTCTGAACCTAGGCGTGGATTAGAACCATGAGCAGACATAGTTGCCTCGAACTTTAAAGCAGAAGGGAAGCTCCAACACCCAGTGATTCGACTTCCATTACCTCATTGCGTGCTTTGGTTACCTCCATAGTATATACTGTCCAGGGCTGGAAATGGCTCTTTAAACGTTTCGGGTTTTAATTTTTTTCTTGTCGGTTATGCACTGACATGGTCATTCAGCAAACCGGTTACAGACACCGTGGGTGTCAACCCAAGGGAACCATGCATTGCACTCAGAAGCATTTCAGAGTTAGTCCATCTGCCGGTTCTAACTTTAATGGAAAAGAGACCCAAAGACTGAAGTTTTGGCAGTTAACCATTTGTGACTTGTCCCAAAGTACATTGTGCACTAGTGTCGGTGCAAGGTTTCAGGGCACTTGCAAGTTCCACGATTTGGTGCAATCTCGCTGCCCCAACTGCTGCACATTGCGTTTTGTGTCGCAAGGTATTATCTGTGCTTTATCTTTCTATTCAAACGCCCATGGCCATACCAGTGGTGGAAAAAAGTTTGGTGGGCACAGGCACATAAGAGCACTGAGTACCAGAGTATGTGGGGTCGGGATAGCAGGACAGGAATGCCCCTGTAGACATCAAAAACAAATTGTTATACTTGGTCCTACCGCAAATGGAGGAACTTGCATAGCATGTGAATCTGAAGCGATTAATAAGCCCCAGAAATAAATATGGCAACATTTACCAATAAATGGTCTCTCTGGGTTTGTATCAGTTTAGGACCACATTCAATACATATTTCACCATTTAGTCCGGAGTACACAAAAATAGTTCACCTCTAAAGCAATACATAGGCATCAACAGTGGTGATCCTGTCATGGTAGCCTCATCTAGGTGTGCATGCACCCACAATGACCTGGAAGGATCATCTATGCAACTCAAGAGGATGGGTACATACATGCGATTTTAAACTTTAAATTAGTAAAGTAAGTTTGCATTCTGGAGCTTGTCCGCTATGCAATTGTCCACTCCAGGGAATGCAGTGCCTGCCATGCATACACATGCCAAATGCATTCAACTATCTGGAAATATCAAGGACAGGTTCCCTCTGCTGTTACAAATCATTATGGTGTTCTGAACTTTGTAATGCAATGTACACTGGAAAGAGCTATACGATACTGGTATGCAGCTACGTCTTAGGTGGACTACCTGCTTTAGGTACTGAGAGGTGTCCTCCCCACATAGCTGTGAGGCAGACTTGCGAGTGAAATTCACAGGGGGACTTCTAAATCGCCACCTTTTAAACAGGTTTGCATTGCTCCACGATTGCAGAGCTAGACCAACACATTTTCTACCATCACTAGATCTTCCCAGTCATGTGGCTTGTGACACTGGGTCCTGAGCCACTCCGGAAACAGTTTGCTGTGGTTTTGTCATGCATGTGGTAGATCAACCTTTGGGTACATTTCACTGCTCCACCAACTGTACTTCTCAGTAAATGTCTTCTGCATGTTTTGGAAACAGTGCTTGGTGCCGTTCCCGATTACTAGCTAATCGTGTAAGCAGAGGTAAACATACACACTGGCACAGAAGTGCGATGACCACAGAAATCACCTTTGTGAATACATGTGGTGCTGATGTTATGTCAAAGGGAAGTACGGAACAAGTTACTTACCTGTAACTGTTGTAATCCAGCATGGGTCTGGCATAAATTCACATGCTCATGAATATTCCCCGTCGTCAGGCTGGGAATCCTCAGTAAAGAAAAAAAATCAGTATCAGTTTCGTTTCTGATCTTTCTTTCGTAGTAGTAACCAATCACTGATCTCTGCGTCATACTGACCACAGCCAATGACTGCCCTCTCCCTAAGCCCCGCCTCTGGCAGCCATCTTCAGATTTGGTAGCACGTGAAGTGGCAGTATGACCAAGTGACGAGCCGCAGAGGGGTAGGCGGGAGGGTTCGCATGTGAATCCATGCCAGACCCATGCTGGAGAACAACAGTTACAGGTAAGTAACTTGTTCCTTCTCCAGCATGGGGTCTGGCATGGATTCACATGCTCATGAATAAAGAATACATAGCAGTACACACATGCACAACCACGGGAGGTGGCAAAGGCTCAACATTAAGCATTACATCAAACTCAACATTAAGCAATTCTTACCTCCTCACCAGGCTCACCTTAGGCGAACAGATTGCGCAGCACTGCTTGGCCGACCCTGGACTCCTCCCTGGAATACCGATCGACGCAGTAGAATTTCGTGAAGGTGTGCGTCGACCTCCACGTAGCAGCCCTGCAGATGTCCAGCAAGGGCACACCAGATAGGAACGCCGTAGTAGCTGCAATCGCTCTGGTGGAATGGGCTCTCGGACGGCCAGGCAGGGGTCAGTTTGCCAACCGATGACAGTACATGATACAGCCGGAGAGCCATCTGGAAATGGAGGCCTTTGAGAGAGCCTTCCCCTGATTGACAGGTCCAAAGTTCACAAAAAGTTGTGACGTCTTCCGAAAACACTTTGTGCGGTCCACGTAAAACTTCAGCGCTCTAGCCACATCCAGCGAGTGCAAAGTCCTTTTGGCCGGCGACGGGAAGAAAACAGGCAACACCAAGGGTTCGTTGAGGTGGAAGTCCGACGACACCTTGGGCATGAAGGAGCGGTGCGTCCTGAGCACTACCCTCGTGTCGTGAAAAGTCAAGTACGGGGGCTTGCAGGAAAGGGCCTGGATCTCTCCCACCCTTCGTGCGGAGGTGATGGCCACAAGAAACGCTGTTTTCCACGACAAGAACTTCAACAGAGCCGAGTGCAGAGGCTCGAACGGAGGTCCCATGAGCTTGGTCAGCACCACGTTGAGCTCCCACGCCGGGGCCGGAGCCTTCACCGGCGGGAACGATCTGAACAGTCCCTTCATGAATTCTTTCACCGGACGATGAGACCGCAAAGACGTCCGCCCCGTGGTTCTGGTGTATCAGGAGATTGCAGCAAGATGAATCTTGATGGACGTGTGCGCCAGTCCAGCCTTGGCCAGCATCAGAAGGTACAGCAGTACCTGGGGAGCCGTAATCCGTAGAGGGTTAATCTTCTGTGCGTGGCACCAGACAGAGAACCTCTTCCATTAGTGTCCATAGCATTTAAGAGTTGAGGACGCCCTGGCCTTTGCAAGAACCTCTCTGCAGTCGGCTGGTATGTCGTATCCTCCAAACTCTAACGCTGCAGGAGCCAGGCCTGCAAGTTCAGCGACTTTGGGTCATGATGGAGGATGGCGCCTCCTTCCCTGGAGAGAAGATCCGCGTCCACTGGCAGCTTGATTGACGGGGACGCTGACAAGTCCAGAAGGTCCGGGAACCATATCTGCCTCGGCCACGCAGGTGCGACGAGGATCATCCTGCACCGTGACCTCTTCAGCTGGTTGATGAGCCGGATCAGCAATGGCAATGGAGGGAACGAGAAAGCATCGCCCATGCTCCTCGGCTGGGGAAACCTGCTGGCGAACCTCCGGCACTTGGAGGCCGTCGCAAACAGATCGATCTGGGGTGTGCCCCACCATCGGAAGAGGCGGTCCACTAGATCCTGTCGTAGTTCCCACTCGTGGCACGAGCGCAGCTCTCTGCTGAGCGAGTCGGCGATGGTGTTTTTTATCCCTGCCAGATGAAACGGCACCAGAAACATCCCTTGGGCGACGGCCCAATGCCACAGATCCTGCGCCTCCTTGGACAGGGCTGGGGACCTGGTTCCGCCCTGCTTCCTGATGTAGAACATGGTGGTGGTGTTGTCGGTGAAGATCCTCACCACCTTGCCCTTGAGGGACGGAAGGAAGGACCTGAGGGCCCAAAACACTGCACAGAGCTCCAGGACGTTGATATGGAGGGACTTCTCCGTAGGAAGCCAAAGGCCTCTCGCGTGCAGATTTTCGGTGTGCGCTCCCCACCCTTCCAGGGAGGCATCCATGGTCACTGTCTCCTGGTGGCCGGGGGTCTGGAAGTCCATGTCCGCCGTCAGATGTGCGCGGGTGCCCCACCACCGGATCGCTCGTCGGAAACTCTCGTCGAGTGTGATCCTCTCCTCGAAGCTGCCCGTCGTCTGGATCCAGTGCACGTCCAGGAACTCCTGCAACGGGCGCATCTGGAGCCTGCACAAGCGGATGAGATAAATTCAAGAAGACATCATTCCGATGAGGGACTTGATGGACCTCACCTTGGCCGCGTCCGCAACCAGCATCCGCTGCACCTTGCCCAAGATGGCCCTCGTCCTTTCCTCCGACAGAGAGGCCAGGAGCGACACTGTGTCGAGCTTCGTTCCCAGAAACAGTGCGTCTTGCGCGGGCACCAGGTGGGACTTGGCGTAGTTTATGGAGAATCCCAGGTCCGTGAGTAGTTGGACGGTCCTTGCCGTGTGCTCCACGGCGAGCTCCTTCGTCTTTGCTCGGATGAGCCAGTCATCCAGGTAGGGGTAGACGTGGATCCCCTCTAGGCGCAGCTGCGCCGCCACCGGTGCGAGGCACTTGGTGAACACCCTGGGTGCCGACCTCAATCCGAAGGGAAGGGCTCTGAACTGGTAGTGACGCCCTTGGACCACGAACCTGAGAAACTTTCGGTGTCCCTTTAGGATGGGAATATGGAAGTAGGCATCCTCCAAATCCAACGACAGGAAATCGCCCTCCTCCAGTTGACCCAGGACGTGTTGGAGGGTGACTTCTGTGCCTTGATGAATTTGTTCAGTCGTCGTAGGTCCAGGATGGGACGCCATCCTCCCGTCTTCTTCTTCACGAGGAAGTATCTTGAGTAAACTCCGGAGCCCCGAAGCCTCTTTGGGACGAGCTCGATGGCGCCCTTCTTGAGCAGCGCCTTAACTTCCAAGAGAAGTTGAGGGACGTGATGTTCTTTCCTGGCCACAGGGGGGACGCGCGGGCACCTCTTTAGAAACTCGAGCGCGTGACCCTGAGCTAGGGCGTCCAGCACCCAACGGTCGGTGGAGATGGACTCCCACACGCTGACGAAGCTCGCCAGCTGGCCTCCCACCGGGGTGCTTCGGCGGGGGCCCGACCCCACGGCCGGTTCAGTCCTGCTTCGACGAGGCTTTGCCGCCTTGTCCTCCTTGGCGACGACGGCGGGGTCCGCCTGACTTGCCTCGTCCCCTGTAAGCTTCCTGTGACGACGAACGGGCCGCTTGACGGTAGGTGGAAAATCCGCCGCTGGAACCTTTGGAGGCACCCTGTTTGCCTCCGCCGCTCCAAAAGGGCAGCCGCCGTTGCTGGAGAACCCCAAGAGCCCGGGCCGTCTCCGTGTCCGCCTTGATGGCTTGAAGGGAATCGTCCACTGTTTTCCCAAACAGGTTGTTTCCGTCGAACGGCATGTCCAAGACTCTGGTCTGCACGTCCTGACGGAAGTCAGTAGCCTTGAGCCATCCACGCCGCCTAAGGCACACGCCGTTGCCCAACTGGCGAAATCCAGTGTCAGCGATGTCCATCGCAATCGTAATGGCGTGGTCCGGCGCCACCCCTCCTTCCTGCAAGATCTCTAGGGCTTCCGTCCTCTTGTCGTCTGGTGGGAAGTCCAGCAAGGGGGCCAGTTTGTACCACAACGCCCGGTCGTAGCGGGCTACGATAGCCAAGGCGTTGGCCGCCTTAATCGTCGTCGCTGCCGACGAGATGACTCTGCGTCCCATCGTGTCTAATTTCTTTCTCTCGCCGTCCGGCGGGGAGGTAGACGTAGAGGCC
The DNA here is from genome assembly GCF_040938575.1 of Ambystoma mexicanum. Taxonomy (NCBI): domain Eukaryota; kingdom Metazoa; phylum Chordata; class Amphibia; order Caudata; family Ambystomatidae; genus Ambystoma; species Ambystoma mexicanum. The sequence goes on from NC_090931.1 coordinate 996,163,526, forward strand.
GCGCCCCCCCGCTTTCTTCCTGGCCGCCGCGGAGACGTCCGAGTCCGGGGTCGGCTGTGCCCGAAGGCACAAGGGGGCCGCGTCCAGGACCCGGTACTTCTCGTACCGATCCCTTCTAGCCGGCGTCGTGGATGGGTTCTTGAGGAGGGCGGGGCTCTCATCCCAAATATCGTCCAGTAGAGGTACAGCGAGGACCGTCTTCCTCTTGGCCTCACACCGTTGATAAAGGAAACCTTCCTTCTTCTCTTCCAGGCAGAGCTGGAAAAGCTCGGATGCCCTAGCGATCATGGAGTGAAACGATCCAATCTCGTCGGGCGGGGAAGCCCGGGTGGGAGGTGACGACGGGAGATCCTCGTCATAAACCTCGTCGTCTGTACCCGTCGCGGCCGTGTCAGTCCCTGTATCATCCCCACGTGTCGTGGACGGGGAGGAGGGCTGAACAGGGCGCGATGGCTGAAAAGGAGGTGGAGGATGAATCCTCCTTCTCTTAGGGGGGGGGGGGCTCCCCGAAGGGCCTGGCTCCGGGTCCCCCGTCGGGAGCGGTTCCTCGGTTGGTGGTAACGGCAGTCTCGTCCTTATCTCAGAGCATAAGGACTGTATAACCAACAAAATGGCCGCCGAGTTGTCTTGCGGCACTGGTTGAGGGGAGTCCGACGGGCGGTCAGGAGCCCCGTCGGCACCCTCGACGTTCTCGTCGTCTCCTACGTCGGGGTCCCTCCCGACGGGCTGGTCTTCTTCCACGCCAACGCCGTGGCTTGACTTCGATCAGCTCTTCCACAGAGGTTGAGGCCGAATCCACGACGACCTCCTGCCCCCCCTTTTTCTTCTCCGTCAGAGGTTTCACGGGGGTCATGTCGATGGGCATGAAAGAGGACTCCCTCCGCGGTGGCAGGGAGACTCTGGGCCCCGAGGTCACCACCACTGGTGTAGCCTCCACAGGCTGAGCCAGGGCCGCCGCGACTGTCTCGATAGAGGCCTTGGCCGGATGGATTAAGGCTTTCACCACCTTAGGTGCACTCACCGCCTTCTCCTTGGGGGGGGGGGGGGGTGGGGGGGGGAGTCACCGCCTCGCTCCCCCTCCGATGGGGCCTTCGAGCTCGACCGGGGTCTCTCCAGGAGCTTTGCCGGGTGCTCGGCCTTCCTCTTACCCGAGCCAGAGCGTTGGCTTGTGGTTGATGGCGCCGGGGAGGATGCGCCCTGCCTGGCACCCGTAGAGCCCGACCGTTCGGCGCTCCCGGTGCCAGCGGACTCGCGGTGCTTGGCCTTCTGTTGGACCCCCGTCGCCGGGGCGCCCTCAAAGGCCTTAGAAGACCGCTCAGACTTCTTCTTCTCGCCTGACGGGCTCTTTCCTTCCAGCCAGTTGGCGAGACGTTGATGGCGGTCCTTCATGGTCCGCTCCGACATATTGCCGCAAAACGCACAGTCCTTCTCCACGTGCGTCTTTTCCTCATGTAAGCAAAGGGAGTGTTCGTCCTCAAAGACATTCTGAAGCTGGCATCCAGGGCAGACCCTGAACAGCTTTCCGGGCGTCGAGCTTCCCTTCTCCTGGGCCATGTCCGAGATGGGCCTGAGAAACCTCTGGAGTCCTCCAAAAGCGTGGCTCGACAAAATCTTCACCCTTGAGGGGCGTAGACGAATCCGACACGGGTCCCCGTAGATCGGATGAAGAAACGGTAGAGCTTGAGGCTCTTTTGACCGAAAAAGAGAAATTTTTTGAGAAAAAAAACGTGAAAAATAGCACTAACGCTCGAGAGCAATAGCACGAGGATCCCAACACTTGAACGTGCGGTAAAAATCTGAAGATGGCTGCCAGAGGCGGGGCTTAGGGAGAGGGCAGTCATTGGCTGTGGTCAGTATGACGCAGAGATCAGTGATTGGTTACTACTACGAAAGACAGATCGGAAACGAAACTGATACTGATTTTTTCTTTACCGAGGATTCCCAGCCTGACGACGGGGAATATTCATGAGCATGTGAATCCATGCCAGACCCCATGCTGGAGAATTTCATGTTTACCAAAAGCCGGAGTTCTGGAATATGAAAAAGTGAACAAATGTATTTCTCAAGTCCAGAGCTTCCATGCAATCCTCTTTGTTGAGTAGTGGTATGAACTTATGCAGCATGGTCATCCTGACAAATTGCAGCTTGATGAACCAGAGAACTGAATCATGATGCGCGCCCCCGCTCCCCCTTCTACCTCTAGATCTATGCACGTTTATGTTCCAGGTTTTTGAAAGGCTTCGGTGGTATGGTATTTATTTTATTTTTTTTAAATGCCGCACAATAACCTACACTCACTGTGAGCAATAAAAATGATCCTGGACTCTGCCCTCATGCCTAAGTAAAGGGGAGTAGGGGGCGTGGCCAAGAATCCATGTGAAAAGACGTGTCCATACAGGGGCTCCTGCAGATCCGCACATTATCCGACTGAAAACCGTGCAAGGACCGATGCAATTCGGTTGTGACAAAGAGGATCGCGTACATGAAGCTCGGGTGCACGTGTGGATAAATTTCGACACGGGCCCGCACCGGGAAAGCGCTGCTAGAAGCTAAAAGAAAATCTGGAGGCAAGAGCGCGACGAAGGAGAAAATGGCCGCCACCGCATAATCGAGGAACAAAGGAGTGGCTGCCCTGGGCGCCTGGCGATGGCAACGGAGTAAAGCGGCATTGGTGGGGCATGGATCGGGTGCGTCGTGAACATTAAGGACATCCGGTATCCAGCCCTAGGCCCGCGAGGTGTGCAACCTTCGCAGTGTGGCGGCTTCGTGCGACGCAACCCTGGGGTCCGGGAGTCGCCGATGCAGCCAGGAGTGAGCGTCGAGATCAGAAGGTGCGCAGCCTGCCCGACTCATCGTTGCTGAGGACAGCGTGTAACCGAAAGGGAGCCGGGCCTGGCCAGAGGTACTTTGTAACCTGACTTGTAGGCTACAAAAGTAGTGTGCGTCTGGACACGGAGCGGGGCCCCTGACCTTTCGTAGCCCAAGCGCTGGCTCTTAATAAGCATACAGCTGGAGATAGATGGGGCGAAGGCCGGGCTTAGCTGGTGGTGAGAGCCTGCGACATGGGCCTAAAGCGCAGATAAAGATCCCAGTGGTTGTTGGAAACACACGTGCGCCCTCAGAACTTTTCAAAGGGAGAAGCGCAACCTGGCCTATCATGGGGCTGTGAAGGGCAGAGGAAGAAGATAGAATGGTCGGAGGGGCCAGGGAACAAAGGAGCCTCGTGACTGGAATGCAACGATAGCGAAGGGACAGCAAAAGAGCGCACTGGGACATCCTGCTGCAGATCAGAGTGCGGACAGGAGGCTGCCTTTGACGAAAGAAATGTCTAATAAGCTCCTGAGAGAGAAGAATAAACAGCCCACGCTCGACGAATACGCCAAGACACCGCTTGGCCCGGACGGAGCCAGAAGGACAAATCTCAAGCAAGGGAAATGGCCGCGGGGGGCGCGAATCAGGAGGTCCTTGCGGCGATCGCGGATCTGAAAGTGGCTTGGGAGACCAAGCTCCAGCTGGCTGTGACCGAACTGAAGACCGCAATGGAACTCCAGGTCGGGGCGGTGCAGGAAGACGTGAACCTCCTAAGGCAGGACGTGCGGACTCTGGCGGAGCGCACAGAGACTCTGGAGAAAGAAATGGGTCCTACTGCGGCAGACTGTGCTACACAAAAGCGTGAGCTCCATGCCCAGGCCGGTGATCGCCAAGATCCTCAATTACCGGGACCGGGAAAGGATCCTTGAACACTTCCGCAAGGGAGGAACAATAAAACGAGGAGCGGCGATCATAACTGCCTATCCTGATTATACCCTGCAGGTACAGCGCAGTCGCATGAACTTTAGATCGGTCAAGAGGAGATTGCGGGAAGTCGGGTACAAATACATGCTGCTCTACCCGGCCAAGCTAAAGGTTTTCTTTAAGAACAGGATGCTGTTCTTTGATACTCCAGAGGATGCTATGGAGTGGCTGGACGCGCAAAACTGCCCTCAAGAGCCAGATGTCCAGACGGCAGATGAAGTAGGACGAGATAAGTAACGCTGTGGGCCCGGTCGGGCTGCGAACGGTGGGACTTGAATATAGTCATTGAAGCAGTTGGAGAACATGTATGTGTCAGTTGTTAGGAAGCATGGTCCGTGAGCACGGATACGGCTGCGAGGGAGGAGCCTCCAGGGGCCGTTCTTTATACCCCATTTAGAGTTCAGTCTAGTCACTGTTAGTGGGGTGACACCCTGTCGGGTTCTCTACTCGGGTTTCCCAGGGAGAACCAAACACGGGGATGCCTGAGATCCAGGGATGGAGCTGGGCAGTTGGTTGGGTTGGGGTTTTGGGGTGTGTAAGTTTAAATATGAGCCTGGGGGGAGGAACTAAAACTAGGTGTCTGCTTGGTGTGGGGGGGGGGGGGGGAGGGTTGCTTCGAAAGGGGAAGGGAAACTATTGATGAACCATGGGGGACCTTAGGATATCAACGTGGAATGTTAGAGGGCTCAACAGTTATTTGAAGCGAAACAAGGTCATGCTGCATCTGCAGCGACAGAAGATAGACGTCGCCTTGCTACAGGAGACGCATCTGACGCGAGAGAAAATGGAGTTGGTAGGGAGGAAATGGAAAGGGACAGCGGTGGGGTCAACGTACTCTGCCTATGCTAGAGGAGTCCTGGTTTGGGTGGCGCCACATGTCCCATTTAAGTTAACTGAGGAGGTTGTGGAGGCGGACGGGAGGTTGGTCATAGTAAGAGGGCTGTTAGAGAACAAAGAAGTATGCATTGTAAACACATATGCTCCCAACCAAAACACGGCGGCATATTTTAGGACGCTGTGTACCAAGCTCAGTGTCGATGTGGGGGGTGCAGTGATTTGGGGTGGGGACTTCAATTGTGTACTGAATCCTAGGGTGGACAGGTCGGATGATAAGACGGCCAAAGTACTGCAGACGCTGTTAGCAGACTTTGGCCTGGTAGATGTGTGGAGAGCGAGACACCCGGGCGCGAGGCAATACTCGCACTAGTCGGCTCCGCATCAACTGCATACGAGGCTTGACTACTTCTTTGCCACTCCGGACGTAGTCGCGGAGTGCGACCATATAGACTAGAGAGCGAGAGTTCTCTCTGATCACTCGCCCCTGGTCCTGTGGTGGCAGCATTGCCCCCCAAGGGCGCGCATACCAACATGGCGCCTCAGGGCGGAGGCGCTCAAGGACCCAGTCTTCAGAGAAGACATAAGGGAGGAGATTATTGCTTACTTTGAGGTGAATACTGGTAGTGTAAAGTCGGCCGGTACTTTATGGGAAGCTTTTAAAGTCGTAATGCGGGGGGGGGTCGCCATTGCGAAGTCAAAGGGACTGATGGGTGGAGTCCTAGCTGATCTGCATAGAGCTGAGATTGAGCTGGAAAGAGAGTTGGAAGGTGATGGGATCGATACGGAGGTAGTCTCCAAATTACAACAGAAGTGCGCAGAATACTGGGACAGGCTCTGTAACCTAAATTATAAAAAATATATAGAGACAGCATGCGGGAGGAGACAAAACGGTCCGACTTCTAGCGTGGTTGTACAAGAGCGAAACCCTGAGATCCCCGATTCGATTGGTAATCAATGAAGAGGGCGAGGAGGTGGACACCCAAGAAGGTGTAAATAGGGCATTTGTGGAATAGTATAAGGCATTATATGAAGATGGTGAGGTGGGGGGCAGCCAGGAGGCGATAGACGAGGTACTGGAAGATATAGGCCTGCCTAAGGTCAGTGACGAGGAGAGAGAGGAGCTGGATGCTCCGATCACTCTGGAAGAGTTGAAAGAGATTGTGAGGCAGTTACCCACCAGCAAGGCTCCAGGTGCAGACGGGTTCCCTAGTGAACTTTATAAAGTGTATGGAGAGGAGGTGCTCCCGCCCATGCTAGATATGCTTAATGAATAGTTCGAGGTGGGACGGTTGCCAGAGTCACTCAGGGAGGCGATTATAATACCGCTCCCTAAGCCCAATAAACCGGGACACAGTTGCGGCTCCTACAGGCCCCTGTCGATGCTGAACCAGGACAGCAAGATCCTGACAGCTGTCCTGGCTAACAGAATGCGGAGAGTGATCGGCAAGTTGATCCACCCTGGCCAAACGGGCTATGTCCCGAACAGGAACATCACTCACAACCACAGACGCCTCCACCGGGTGGTCGAATGGGGGTGTAGTGATGATGGTGAAATGGCGATAGTGGCATTGGACGCGGTTAAAGCGTTCGACTCTGTTAAGTGGCTGTGGTTGCTGACGGCCCTACGAGGGTATGGAGTGGGGCCAAGCTACATTAGGTGGGCCGAGATGTTATACAGTGCACCACTGGCCAGGGTCCGCACGGATGCAGTGGTGTCGGAAAGATGGCAGCTGGGCAGAGGCACTAGGCAGGGGTGCCCTTGGTCCCCAATGCTGTACATATTGGCCCTGGAAACCCTAGCAATTTACCTCCGGCAGCAATATGACCCGATCGGTATCGAGGTCGGAGGAGAGTGTCACCTTATATCCCTGTACGCAGATGACATGCTACTATACCTGAGATACCCGGAAGAAAATTTGCGGTATGTCTTGGAGGTGATGGAGAGATATGCCCGGCTGTCTGGTATAGCGGTGAACCCCCAGAAATCTACTCTATTTCCGCTGGGTAGCTATATGGGGTCTCCTGTGGGGAGGTCGCCAGTGTTGCAGATTCCGTGGGCGACGAGCTCTTTCCGGTACCTGGGAATAGACGTGTATCACACGGTAGAGGAAGAACATAGGCACAATACTGAACTAGCCATTGGGAAATGCATGAGGTTCTGGGAGAGATTGCCATTAGCGATGATGGGCCGGGTGCTATGCTTAAAATGGTGGTACTACCTAGGCTTTTGCATTACTTCAACATCCCATACATGATACCCAAGAAGTTTTTTGTAAAGCTGCACAGTATGTGCAGGGAATTCCTGTGGCACGGTACTTGGAACAGAGTTGCATTATGGAAGCTGCAGAACTTCTACGAGAAAGGCGGTATTAAACTGCCGAATTTTGAAGCCTACTATGTGGCAGCGCAACTGCAATATGTGGCCAAGTGGCTCTCCGATGATGAGACCCCTGAACACAGGCTGCTCGGGAGGGACTGTACCCCCTTTTATCTGCGGGAGCTGATCTGGGTGGCCAGCGCAAACATGAGGGAGCGTCCTAGAATGCTGGCCTTGGGGCGGAACATGTGGCGCCGAGCCTGTCGGATGATGGGGGACCCATTGCCGTGCGTTCCGCAGATACCACTGGTCGCACTGGCGAGGGGAGACAGGCAGCTGAGGGCGATCATCAGGACATACTGGGAGTCAGTGGGGCTAGTCACTATGGGAGATACTTGGCAGGACGGGACCATTATGGAGTTCGAGGAACTTGAGGAGGTGTCGGGATTGCATAGAGGCCAATATGTCACTTATCATAGGGTAGTGCAGGAGATCCGGAGTAGGTGGCCTGAAACTATCCTGGCGGATGAACCGGATGCTACAGTTGAGATAATATATGACACCTCGGAGGGCGGACATGAGGTCTCTAGATTGTATGAGATGTTGATGACTAAGGTCGGGAATGACCTAGTGCACTTGAGATTGGAATGGGAAACAGAGATGGGAGCCCCGATGGCAGATGGGCTGTGGGAACGTGCGTTGGGATATCACAAAAAGGTGTCGAGAAATGCCAGGTTCAAACAGATACAGCTATATATAACACATAGGGCGTACATGACCCCCCTGAGAATTTCCAAGTTCCGGAACACTGGACGCCAGGCGTGCCCTAAGTGTGACGAGGAGAATGCTGACATGATACACATGTTCTGGGCGTGCCCGGTCATCGCAAGCTACTGGGGTGAAGTGGCGCAGAAACTAGCAGGAAAGGGTGTCACGCTCAAAGTAGATTCGGCCTGGGCCTGCTTGCTGGGGGGGTATCCCAGAGCACGAAAACTCAAACATGTTGAGAAACTGAGAGATTTGGCATATGTGCTTGCGAAACGTAGGATCGCCATGGGATGGAAGGAGTGTCATAAGCCACGGGTGGAGGTCTGGTGGAGGGACCTACAAAAATGGGCAGAGGATGAAACAGTGGTGTGGCAAGAGGCTAGTAATGCGGGGGAGGATGAAGAAATGGGCTCCCTCACGGCATGGAAATTACTGATAGCTGAACTGTTTGGAGCAGTGCCGGCTCCTGTTGAATCCGAGGACGGCGATACCCTGCCGCACGAAGCGGATACTGAATGCAAAAACCATACAGGCTCATAGGAGGGGACGGACGGGGATTGCGGTGTTTATGTTGTTTAATGTGTTTATTTATGTTCTGTTGTATTGTTGTTTGGTTTGAATAAAATAAAAATATATTTAAAAAAAAAAAGTAAAGGGGAGTGCGCCACAGGTGGTAATATATAGCGTGTGGAAATGGGCACGTCATGACTTTGGGCACTGTTGCATCCCTGTTGGGAGCATCTCTAAGGAAACCACTTCCCTCATTTGTGTTGCCTTTACCGGCATTACCGGTGCTGATTCGGTCGGTAGCCCTGCTGGCCTGAAGGCAATGGTTGCTGGGTGAATTGAACAATCTGAAAAGCATGCAGGAATGATGAAACTTGTTAAGCCCTGTACACACTTCTGCCACCGAATGAATCACTATGTGGAAACGTCCAGACCCTTCATAGTGCTCCAAGTGTCTGATGTTCCGCTTTTGCTTTGTCAACTGCCCTAGCAAAGAGGTTTCCATTTATTGGCTTACTGAGTTAGTTGCTTGGGGTCCCTTAATTTTATATTTTGGTGTTCACTGCCTTTAATTGTATCGAGCGTTTCCAAAGTAAGTAACATTTGCCACTTTCCAGATGCCAAAGGTATGTACCAAGATATAGGTTTGGGTTCGGTCAAAGCAATTTGTATGAGCCTCTCCTGCTCTTCCTTCATTTTAATACTGACACACATGGTTGCCCTTTTAATGCAGGGAGCACTGATCATCCATAGGGTAGTTGGACAAAGAGGACGGTCTGCTCTGGCGAGGCAAAAATGTAATCACCAGAACTCAAGACCACCGGTGGGACATCAAAGTACATAGCATTGCAGATTGGCAAGGAGGTAGTTGTCAGCAAATAAAAGGGTGGAGAAGATCAGATGGCCTGTGAAGGCAATTGGTCAGATGTAGCGGCTAGCCAGAGCTTGGCTTTGCGTTTGAATAGGGTAGGAGAAGGCAAGGTTCAAATGGAGAGTGGCAGTGTGTTCCTAGGTTTGGCAGCTAGGACTGGGAAGCTAGTACCTCCGGCTGTCGGTAGCCTGTATCTGGGGATCGTGAGGCAATGTGCTTGGGAAGATCTGAGTGACCGTGAAGGTATATACTGAGAGAACGGAGAGGCTAGGTAGATGGGGGGGGTCTGGTTGTTTACACATTTGTGAGTGAGGGCCAGGGATTTCAGTGATATCCTTGACAACTGAGAGCCAGTGTAGCCTCTACCTGGTTTCAGTGATATGTGCAGATCTAGGAATGTTGAGGGCTGCTCTAATAGCATTATTTTGAGTGATCTGGAGTTTGTTGAGGTTGCGTTGGTTGGTGCCTTGATAAAGTGCATTGCAATAATCGAGTTTGGACATAACCAGTGTCCTAGCAAGAATAATGCAGTTCTGAGTGGAGAGGAATGGACGGCAGGCTATGATCAGCTTACATGTGTAAGCAGAGGCAGCGGCAACCGCATTAGTTTGTCTATTAAGGGAGAGTGTAGAATCTAGGTAGATTCCCAGAGTTTGAGTATCTTTGGATTCTTTGATGGAGTTGCCATCGATATTTAAAGTGGTAAACAAGGTGTCAAGCTTATTAAGCCTTTGTTAGGTGCCTAGAATGAAGAGCTCTGTCTCGTCATCGTTGAGAAGAGCTCGTGTTGGGCCATCGAGGCTTGGACAACTTGGTAGATGTAATTCAAAGCTTTAGAATCAGCGATGTAGTCACCAGTGATCGGGATGAGTATCTGGGTGTCATCAGCGTAGTTGGTGTAGGTGACACCCAGATAGTCAAGCAGGTCAAACAAAGGTTTGGTAAATACATTGTAAAGTGTAGGGGATACACAAGACCCTTGTGGGACTCCACATTCTCTTCGGCCCAGTTGGTGTAAAAATATTCTAGTACTTTAAGCACCTTGGGGCTGGTATGTCCATTCGCTCCTGGGACTAATCAGTTTTTAATTTCTCCTCTTTATGTTCTTGCAAGAAAATGTGCACATCAGATGTGGCTTGCTGTATAAGCTGGCAATTGTAGAGATGGCTGACCCTGATTTTCCTCCTATTCTTCATCAGAGCTTGGGTAATAATTTAGTCAGATAGCCCCGATCCTTTATTGTACGGGGTAGTTGAAAGGGGCCGTTATAATTATGTGCAATCAAATTCTTTAAAAGGGAATGAAGTGTACATTTAAAAACTGTCAAATGATGTGTGCCTTTCTGTAATGTCAAGGTAGAGGTGCCTCGAAGTCCATTTTCAAAAGTGGTTGGTGATCGGGCCACCGTTTGAATTTGTGAGCTTTTCTAAAATGGAGGCCTCAGAGCCATTGTCTGAGGTCTTCTGTGTGTTTCAGGGCACACATGCGTGGAATCGTCGCGTTGATGGGTCTGGTACCTTTGATACACTGGTTTTAGTTATCGATATCGTGTCAACCTTTTTACTTATTTTGCAGCCCTCGGCACAGCCTTTCAGGGTTCACTTTGCTATTATCCGACATACACTTGAATTATTTTGCAGAGTCCTCCAGCCTTTTGCACGCCATGTTGTGGCTACGACGCCGATCCTGTGGGAGGCGCTTTGTGGGGCAACTGACTGGAAGCCTTTGGGACTTCCTTCGGCATTGATCAGGGGCTCTCAGCTCAGTCAGGCTCACCTACCCCAGTTTATAACTGGACCTCTACCACCTCAGAAAGGCACTCTTTCCTTCCTCAACTGAATAACATTATCCAGCACAGCAGTTTCGAAGAAGTCTCTTTGGCTTGTACGTCTCACACATCTCTTCGTTATGGTACAAAGGAAGGCAGTGGTTACACTGTGCATGTGTGTCTGCCACCAAATGAACTTAGTTTCGTTTTTGTCTTAAATGGATCTGTGAGTTTTACAAGGATTGTACCAAAGTTAAATGTGCATGTTCTTGAGACCTTCTTTTAAGACCTGTTCCTGAAGCAATCTGCGAGGTGGAATGTCGGACTAGTGGCACGATCCATCTAGAGTGCAGACTCAGTTTGAGGTAAGTCGATGACTCCTGTAACCATACAACAGCTGTAAAAAAATATCTGAAGGTGTAGGCACCAAGAATTGTGGGTGCTTGCACACCCATAATAGGAAAATTAGGCTAGGAACACCCTTGTTTGTTCGTACATTTTACTTTAGAAGTAAACAATTTCACTGTCCCTTAAGACTTCTATTTGGGTGCTTTTACCATGCAGCGATTGGCGTGTCCCACCATTCGCAATGACTTCTTGACAAAATGTAAAAAGTGATAGACACAGGAGATTCTGGTCTCCTGGTAGGGTAACTTTTAGATAAATGTCTCGACACCATAACATTTGGTTCATCATTTTAAAGCCTACCTCAAAAATCATTAACTTTTGTATTGTTAAGAAGTATTTCATGGTAGTCATTTTTATCAAACTCAGGCAGATGACTAATGCTGCTGGTTGCATAGGCATTACATGCGTTGACCCACTGAGCCATCAGATATTTTTGTTTAAAACGTTGCAGAATCAACATCTGTTAAAGAAATCTCATTACCAATACATGTAAATAACTCACTGACTACACAAACTGATTCAAAAATTGGTTGTTGTCAATGGTCATGGTAAATTTGTTAGCCACAATCCTATTTCTCGAAAAACAAAAAAAATGGTTTGAAGGGATATTTCCCACCACAAAAAAGGAAATAATGTATATGAATATAGCAAACTCAAAGAAAAAAAAATAGTGTTTTTATTAACTACCACACTGTTATAATACACTTTAAACATACAATAAGGTAGCCTTTTAATCTGAGGTGGTTTTAAGAGTAACAAATGAAAATAATTCCAAGCAATGCCTGCCAATAGGTGAACTGTTGTAGGCGCTGCAGTTACTGCTTTATTACATTTTAGGGAAGTTGGCTATCACTTACATAACTGCAATGCAACTGTATATTTGTACACGTTCTATAATTGAAAATATAAACAGTTATTAAAAAATAAAAAGAAAGTACAGCAACATGATAAAAAAACATACATATTCATCAGGTAAATGTATTCGATACATACAATTTTTAAAGGATGAAGCAAAAGGTTTGATATTAATGCAAGTTATCTAGGAAAAAAAATATTGAACCTCTCCAGCGGTTTAAAACTAGAGTCTGTATGGTTGTAGTACTGCCACTAAGAAAATGATTTCTCTAGGTTTGCATATGCAATACTTTACTTGTAAAATTACATGATGGCTTTTACGGCCCTTGAAAACAGATTTAGAAACAAGATTGATAGAGACACAATACACCTCATTTTTGGTCCTCCAATTTTCCAAGAAAGGGTTTACAGAACTACAACATTATCCTAATCACCCAAATGCCTCAACCTAGAAAATGGTTCTCTTTTGACATTGGTTTATACATTGCTAGAATTACCGACTGAAATCATATGAACAAGATACAATTTTGGCAAAATAAATCAGACATGGTTTTTAAACCCTGAAAGGTGACTAAGCCCCAGAGTACCATGTTAAAATGCAGTTCTGAAAATCTTACAAGAGTAATGCTTAAAATATTGTACATAGTTTAACCTAATTAAAATAATTAGCCTTGAAATGACAAATTGGTGAGCTAGGTAAAGCCTACACTATGTAACATTTACTTGGAAACTTGATTTGTCAGTAATGCATAATAAAAATTCCAGTCATCAAGAAAATTACAAAAGTTCATATCATTACATGATTTTGTTTGCACCCATCAACTTTGTTATCTTACAATAGATAAATACCAACGTTCTCATTTTTACACTAAACCACACAGGATTGATGCATTTGGTTAGACTACCATTCTCATCTTCCAAGTTAAACTGTGACTTTACATAACTTGGTAAAATTTCATCTCTTCTAGATTCCAAAAGTACCTACAAAAACATGCAATTTTACCATTTTATTATAATTTGGAATATCATACAAAGTAAGGCATTTCAGTGTCATGTATAACCAAGTTACTGTCAATCCAAAATAGTTTGCACATCAATAAAAAGATATCTAAGAACTTAGGAACAATATTCTTTTCACTACTGTATAAAAATAACCACAATTAATAGGTATCTTGTGAATATTTACTCCATGGTCTCATTTCCAGAAACTGTGACAAGCTGTAAAGGTATTTCTGAGTTGGAAAGAACCTCTTGATTGCTGGTGCTAGAGGCATTCATAGTTCCTAATGCTGAAAGAGACCCTTGCTGAATATTTGCAAGAATAAGGGTTGTTCCTCCCGCAGAAATCAACGTATCTTCAGGCTTTGCTTCTATGGATGCAAGCACTGCACTGCTGGTATGAATACCTTTTTTATTCTGATGTGTTTTTATATGTTTGGCAAGGTGATCACTTCGCATAAAGCGCTTTGAACACTCCGGGCAGACAAACTTCTTTTCCCCTGTGAGATAATACATGATCAGTCAGAACATAATAAACTTCAATGGTACAAGCCATACTTGCTTTTTTCTCAAAAACAACATCACACAGATTTTAAACTTCACAACTAGCGATTCACGATAAAAAAAAAAAGGTTATGACATCCATGCAAATAAACCATTGAATCTTCAAAACAAACCTGAATTAAAAGCAGATTATGGATTAAAATCACCATTCAAAATTAATACAATACTACCTGTAAATAGATACCCTTGGTGGTCAACTGCCATGGTCTTAACACTTTGTTGAAATCTACAACCGATACAGAACAGCTTCGAAAGGCTTATTTTGTAGGCCCTGTGCCACTGGGAGTCAGCTTCCAAATCATCAGCATATCAAAGGATATAATCACAAGAATCTCCTGGTGTAGTGTTGAGTTTCACTTTGATTGGGAGAGCATCAGAAAAATGAATCACACTCACAAATGAGCTACCAAAAAAAGCTAAAACCTTGGCGTGTGGGAAATCTTGGCAGCTGTCACTTGTTTTGTAGTCCCCAATGTATGTTTTTTTGTGCATATTGGTCAAGTATAAAGAGTTCACGCATTTTATTATACATTAAATATATTACTAATCAAATCATTACTACAATTAAATTCTAAAGCAAAAACAATTAAAACACGACTTAAAACACTAAACAATAATCATAAATTAAAAATCAGTCGCAATGTGAAAGTCAGAAGCAGTTATCACTATAGATTCTGCCTCGTATAAAAAAAAATAATCCAAAATTGACCTTCCTCAATGGATTCAAAATAAGATTGCAATACAATAAACTGGGTAAGAATGTGCCGTGCAGATTCCGTAGACAATTTACATAGTCTACAGATTCTCTCGTGTCGAGGTATCGTCGACATGGACCCATCGTCCGGTGTGTTCCGAGTTGGGAAGGATGTTAAGCTGAAGGTATGTGATAAACCTTTGTAATTGTGTTGAATATAATGAAGATAGGTACAAGGGAGGTTATATCGAAAGGTCTGATTAATATAAACGGCATATCCAAAGACTTACCAGGCCGGTTGATATTATTGCACATCAGCATCTTTAGTCTTTTTAATAGTTACCTATATATATATATATATATATATATATATATATATATATATATATATATATATATATATATATATATATATATATATATATATATATATTATATATATGGGATACATTACTCACCGTAATCGTATTTCTGATGCTTGTATCTGCTTAGATTCACATGCTGTGCATAGGCCGACATCTAGTGGAAGCTGCGGAGTATTACAGTTTGTTTTTCGAAACTCGAAAATGGGCGTCGACACAGGCGTGCCAGTAATCCTATCCCTAGTGTGACGTCCACTGTACCCAAGATCCCTCACGCGTCTAGGATCCTCAGATTGTATTTTTTCTGACATGAGGAAGCATGAGGAGTAGCGTGAGTACAGATAATCCAAGCAGATAGACAGAAAGGTAAGACTACAAGCAATCATGCGCCTTCTCTCGGAGGGGAGGCAGGGTGGGTCGCATGTGAATCTAAGCAGATACAAGCATCAGAAATACGATTACGGTGAGTAATGTATCCCTTCTGAGGCTTGTGGAATCTGCTTAGATCACATGCTGTGCATAGATTAGCGAGCAGTACCCGAAGAAGGAGGTGGGATGTGAGAAGGGTCATGAGCAAACAGGTGTCTTAGAACCGCTTGTCCCACTTGTGTATCTGTCTTGGAATGAGTGTCAATGCAGTAATGCTGAGTAAAAGTGTGAATAGAGCTCCAAGTAGCTGCTTTGCAAATGGCGTCGAGGGGAACATTTGCAATGAAAGCCAGAGTGGCCCCAATGCCTCTAGTAGAATGGGCCCTTGGCGTAAAAGGCAGAGTTTTTTCAGAAAGAGAGTAACACAGCTGTATACAGTTGATAATCCACTTCGAGATCGCGCCCTTAGAGACGCGATCCCCCTCTCTGCCTGTAGCTACGGAGACAAACAGTTGATCTGTTTTCCTTAGCGGTCTGGTTTTATTCACATAGTAGAGGACCGCCCTACGCACATCAAGGGTGTGTAGTTTCACCTCAGCTGAGCTTTGCGGGTTCTGGAAGAAAGCCGGAAGCTCGATGGACTGGTTTACATGGAATTTAGATATATATTTAGGTGAGAACCTAGGGTGTGTGCGTAAAACCAGTTTGTCTTTGTGGATAGTAAAGAAAGGATCCTGCACTGACAGAGCCTGAATTTCACTGACCCTTCTTATAGAGGTAATGGCTACTAAGAAGGCCGTTTTATAAGTCAGGTGTTTGAGACTACTTTTATGCATGGGTCCGAAAGGGGGGCCCATGAGCTTAGCTAGCACCACATTGAGGTCCCATCCTGGCGGTGGGTTCGAAATAGGAGGGTGGAGTCTCTTTACTCCTTCCATGAAGGCTTTAACTACTGGTACTTTCCACCACGATACTTTGTTATGGGATGTGGTGTAAGCCGAGAGGGCTGCCAGGTGTACTTTGAGAGTTAAAAACCAAACCTGCGTCCAGCAGGTGGAGCATGTATGTTACAACGTTGGAAGGAGTGCAATCAACTGGGTTGATTTGTTTATTCTGGTAGCAAATAACGAATCTCTTCCACTTGTCAAAATAACAGTGCCTTGTGTTTGGTTTCCTGGATTCTTTTAGGATGTCCATACACCTCTGTGGTAAATTGAGATGCCCAAACTCTATGACCTCAGGAGCCATGCTGCCAGGTTCATTGAGTTGGGTTCTTGGTGCACTGTTTGACCTTGTTGCTGGGACAGTAGGTTGTACCAGGCTGGGAGTTTGATGGGCTCGCACACCGCCATCCTGCGTAGGTGTGGAAACCATGGTTGTCTCGCCCACATGGGAGCAACTAGGATGAGCGTCATCGATTCCTTGTTCATCTTGTACACCACCTTCCTGATGAGGAGTTGGTGGAAAAGCGTACGCAAACATCCCTGACCAGTTCATCCACAGGGCGTTCCCTTGGGAGTCTGGCTGGGGGAACCTGGATGCAAATCCTGGGCATTGTTTGTTTTCGCTTGTGGCGAATAGGTCTATAGTGGGGAAACCCCACTGAGAGAAGAGATCTTCTACGATATCTCTGTGAAGGACCCATTCGTGTTCCTCTGGGAGGGAGTCTCTGCTTAGGGCATCCGCTAGGGAATTGAGCTCCCCTGGAACATGTTGTGATGACAGGAAGATGTTCCGTCTGAGTGCCCATATCCAGATTTTCTGGGCAAGCTTGGACAGATTTGGCGAACGAGTCCCTCCTTGTTTGTTCAGATAGAACATGGCTGTCGTGCTGTCCGTCCGGATCTGCACTGACAAGTTTAGCAGATGGTGCTCGAACGCCCGAAGCGCTCGGAATACTGCCAGAAGCTCTAGCAGGTTGATGTGGTTCTTGGCTACTGAGTGAGACCAGAGACCCTGAGCTGTGTGGTGGAGATGGTGAGCTCCCCACCCAGTCAGGCATGCATCTGTAGTCACCACTGCCTGTACTTCGGGATCGTAAAAGGGTTTTCCCCTTGCAAGATTCTCTCTTGTCCACCAGTGTAAGCTCTGTACGAGTGTTGGCGAAACTACCACTAGATCGTCCCACTGACCACTTGCCTGAGACCACCGTTTCGCCAACCATTCCTGCATGGGACGCATGCGCAGACGCGCGTGGGGGACCAGGTAAATGCATGACGCCATCATGCCCAGTAACCGCATTGCTTTGCGTACCGTTATTTGTTGACCTGACTGATAATGTGGAATTTGCAGTAGTATATTCCGAATTCTCTCTTCCGAAGGGAAGGTCAACCCTTTCTGAGAATCTAGGATTGCTCCTAGGAACTGTTTTGAGGTGCTTGGCACCAGACTTGACTTCTTCTCGTTGATAGAGAAGCCTAATTCGTGGAGGAGGTCGATAGTCCTCTGAATGTTTGACCTGCAAATTCCTGGGGTTTCCCCCGTTATGAGAAAGTCGTCCAGATAAGGGTACACTGGGATTGCCTCCCTGCGTAGGTGTGCAGCTGCCACCGCCAGTACCTTGGTGAATACCCTTGGTGCTGAAGCTATCCCGAAGGGCAGTACCTTGAATTGGTAGTGGCGACTGTCCACCTTGAAGCGCAAGTATTTTCTGTGGGCTGGGAGCATGGAAATATGAAAATAAGCATCTTTCATATCCAAGGTTGCCATGTAATCCCCCTTTCTTAGGAGGGGGATTACCTCTTGTAGCGAGGTCATACGGAATTTTTGGGGCTTGACATACTTGTTGGCAGGCCGTAAGTCCAATACTGGGCGCATTGTTAAATCTTTCTTTGGCACAAGGAAGTAAGTTGAATAGATACCCTTGTTTACCTGGTGTCCTGGGACGAGTTCTATCGCGTCCTTTTCTAGCAGAATGGCGATCTCCTCGAGAAGGATCTTCTGATGTTCTAAGGAGTGTACTCTTTGTCGTGGAGGGTGGTTCCGGGGACGCTGCAGTAATTCTATACAATATCCTGTGGACACTGTTGACAGCACCCATCTGTCTGAGGTGATCCCTCCCCAAGCCTGGGTGAAGTTGGAAATGCGTCCCCCTACTGGGGTTGCGTGAGAAGGGACCCTGAACTGAGCGTCACTGCTTTGGTGGAGGCGTGCCACCTCCCTTGTTGGGGCTGCCTCTGCCTCTTCCACGACCTCTCTTGTTACCCCTGCCGTAACTTTGGGTAGACTGCTGGTTGTTGTTCCATTGTGTACCCTGTCCTTGGGCATAGTTGCCTCTTTGTGAATTTTGGCCGAGTGGGCGACGAAAATTACTGTTCCCCCTCTAGTTAGGGGGTTTGTTGGTAAGCTGGCCAAGGGATTTGAGAGTCTCGTACTCGTCCTTGGCATTCTTAAGTGCGTCTTCGACCGCTTTCCCAAACAATAGATCGGGTTCCACCGGCTTGTCTATTAATGAAGCCTGTGTTTCTGTTTTGAACCCCGACTGCCGTAACCACGAATGTCTCTTGATAACAGTACCTTCTGCTATCAATCTTCCTGCGTTGTCCGCGGCGTCGAAAGTTGCTTTTAATATGCAACCAGACATGGCTCTCCCTTCTGCCGAGATCCGAGCCAACTGGCCCTTTAACGGTTCAGGAGCAGAGGCTATGAGCGCCGCGACCTCTTCCCATTGATGGCAGTTGTAACTTGCCAACAGGGTGGTGGAGTTTGCAATCCTTGCTTGGTAGGCGGACGTTGAGGCTACCTTCCTGCCAAACCCGTACAGTCTTTTGCTCTCCTTGTCGGGAGGAGCTTCTGACGACGATAAGGGTGTCCCAGCCCTCTTCCGAGTGTTGGTAACCACTAGGGAGTCTGGTTTAAGCTGTCCTCTTATATAAAGAGGGTCAGACTGGGCTGCCCGAAAAAGTTTTTCGACTCTGGGGTTGACGGCTCTGGTGAGGTTAGGATTCACCAGGGATGGATCTATTCTACGTTGGATGGATTTAAGGATAGGGATGGTCTGAGCGACCGGCCTCCTCTCTCCCACCAACTCTTCTGCGAAGTCCCTTTCCTCCTGTACACCGTGGGTGTCGATGTGAAAATGTTCTGCCGCGCGAGCGAGAACTTCATTAAGGAGGGGCTGGTTATCAACTGGCGAGTCGGTAACTGGGGCTTCGCCCTCTACCGGGGAATCTACTCTGTAAATTTCCTGCTCGTCTTCTACCTCCTCCAGGTCCTCATCATCCGCATAGTATTCAGTCCCGGTTTGTTCCTCCATAATTGTAAACTCCTGGTCCCCTTCAGGGAAAGGCTGTCCTTGGTATCTGGGGTATGGAGTAGAGTAAGGCTGCACCTCGAAGGGTTCAGGTCTTTCGAACCGGGCCTTTTTACTTAGGGGGATAGGATCAGAGGAGCCTGAGGGTGTGGCCCCTTGAGGGTCATACGAAAGGAAATGTTCTGGGTTTTTGTCATAAAAATCAGCTAAGGAAGACATCCTTGACATGACCCTGTCTATGTCTTCACTGGACCATTCTTTGGAACAGGGTATGACTTTAGTAGGCAACTTAGAGGACTTATCAAGGGTAGCCTTGCTGGATGTTGATGTCCCAGTAGATTTATGTTTGTCTGTCTGCTTAGGGTGGAAGGATGGTGTTACAGGAGTGGAAAGCTGTGCTTCCCCCCTCCCCGTGCGTGGAAAAATGTTTTCCCTGCCCCTTGGAGGCCCCAGAGACTTTCGACGCCTGGCGTCGAGGGTCGGGAGAGGTACCTTGTTTCGAGCGTGGGGCCTCGCTGGTGTTAACTGCGGCCTCGGTCTCCTGGAGCGCGGCCTGGGGGTGGAAGTCGTCTTCGTCTTCCGACGATCGAACTTCCGTTAATCTAGGGAGCGAGGCACTCTTGGCAAGAGTGGATGATTGCCTTGCGTCATGAGGCGATCTCGATCGAGAGCGCCCAGAGGACACAGAGTCGGACCGTTCTATCTGTGCCTCTTTCCGAGAAGTCGACATCGTCGAGGTTCGGTTGGACTTAGTGTGCTTAGTGTGTGTAGGGTGTGTAGCGCTTGCGTCGCCGGGGGTCTTCCCCATAGCCGCCCTGCCGGACAACCTTCCGAGGTCGGGGACCTGCGCTCGGCAGTCTTTCGACGCCGTAATGCCCTCGCCGTCCGAAAGTACGGCGTCGCTGCCATCGCTGAAGGCGCCCTCCGCTGCCATGGCCGCCTGCCTGGCGTGGTGGGCCCAACGCTTTGTCGAACGGTCCTTAAGTGTCTTAGGCTTAAACCTACTACACGCTCTGCAGTTCGCTTCGGGGTGGTCCCTCAGCAAGCAGAGATTGCACGTGGCGTGCCTGTCGACCCAAGGGTATTTGCGGTTGCACTTGGGGCAGAATTGGAAAGGGGTACCCTCCATACGCACCTTGAGGCAGCGGGCTGGTAAGTGTAGGAAATCTATAAGGTGTACCTATATACCAAGAGTGAAGAGTATGTACCACCCCCCACTCTCCCTACTTGCAGGGCCGAGGCCAGCGGCCTACTAGGCCCGGGCCGAGGCCAGCAGCCTTCCGAGGCCCAGATCCGTCGTGCAGCAGCCGACGGTCGATGTCTTCTCCAGCCGTCGTCGAGTGTCGAGGGTCGACGTTGGGGTGGGGAAGGATGTCAATAAATAATTTTAAACTTCAATAATTAGCAAAAGTATGGCTAAGGCCAGGGAACTCCGCAAGATGCTTCCGACCAGTATGGCGGAAAAAAACAATCTGAGGATCCTAGACGCGTGAGGGATCTTGGGTACAGTGGACGTCACACTAGGGATAGGATTACTGGCACGCCTGTGTCGACGCCCATTTTCGAGTTTCGAAAAACAAACTGTAATACTCCGCAGCTTCCACTAGATGTCGGCCTATGCACAGCATGTGATCTAAGCAGATTCCACAAGCCTCAGAAATATATATATATATACACACACACACAAATTGTGTTAGTGGTTCTGTATGTGTACAAAGTGCTGAACTGGTTAATTTATTTCTTTTTCTTTTGCAATAAGCTTGATGTGTTATTTCACGTTTTCTTTTGCAATAAGCTTGATGTGTTATTTCACTAATCAATTGAACACCACATTTTGCCTTCAAATAAAATTCTCACATGAACATCGTATATCCTCCACTACTAACATCGCAAATAATCAGAGTAAGCATACACATATGGATCACATTTTACCTTTGTGGCAAACAACAATATTTGATCATCTTTTTCTGTGGAATATGAAAGAAAATCTGAGAATGGACATCCCGGGCGGAGCCGGGTTCTTAGTTTAGTTTCTTCCTACAATACATCTATTGAAGCTAAACACGTTAAAGTGGCTGCTCATAAAAATTCATTTTTTGTGGCCTGCGCATATTGTTCAGCCAACAGTGTAAATAGAGTTAATACTGCGTTAGATGATCGGAATATGTTTATTTACAAATTGCTGTACTGCGCCAGCCATATTGATCGTATGGAAGGGACTCCCAATTCACAACCGAGGGCCTCGACTGGACCAGATGGAGGTATTCCCAGGATCGAGTGCGGTATCTTGCCCTCCAATTGGTCCAGCCAATTGGATATGTTAATAGGGATAGCTACAAGCCCATGTAAAAACATTGGAATTATGCTTTTATGGTACAAAGCTGTTAACCCCTCGATATTGTGCCCACCCATCTTACATATATATCGCATAAGAAGCCATTTTCTCCATACTTCGAGGAAGACAATTGCTGTAAATGTTTTGAGGGGGGGGGGGTGCTAGTGATTGGGAATGCAAGATTATATAATACATTACTCACCGTAATCGTATTTCTGATGCTTGTATCTGTTTAGATTCACATGCTGTGCATAGCCCGCCATCTAGTGGAAGCCGCAGAGTATTACAGTTCGACAGGACGTGCCAGTAATAGTATCCCTAGTGTGACGTCCACCATACCCATGATCCCTCACGCATTGAGGTCCCTCAGATTGTATTTTTTCTGACATGAGGTAGCATGAGGTGTAGCGTGAGTACAGCTATATCCAAGCAGATACTTATTATACAAGTTCATAAGCATCCATGCGCCTTCTCTCCGAGGGGAGGAAGGGTGGGTCGCATGAATTGGTAGTGCTGGTTCGCCATCTTCAAACGCAAGAACCTTCTGTGCGCTGGAAACATTGGGATATGAAAATAGGCATCTTTCATATGCAGTGTTGCCATGTAATCCCCATTTTTTTTTTACAAGCGGGATTACTTCTTGTAGCATGGTCATGAGGAACTTTTGTGGCTTTACATACTTGTTTGCAGGCCTTAAATCTAATACAGGGCGCATCGTTAGATCTTTCTTGGGCACAAGGAAGTAAGTTCAATATATACCCTTGTTTACCTGGTTGGCTGGGACCACTTCTATGGCGTCCTTTAATAGAAGCACTGTAATTTAATTTCCTCTAGAAGAATCCGTTGATGTTCTTCTGAGCGTATCTTTTGTCTCGGGGATGATTGCGAGGTTTTTGAACCTACCTTTGACAGCACCCATCTATCTGAGGTAATACTCTCCCATGCATGGGTGAAGTTGGAAATTCGACCTCCTACTGGAGATGCAAGGGAGGGTACTTGGAGCGGAATGTCACTTGCTCTGAGGTGGCGTACAACCTCGAGCGTGGCCTCTGCCCTGAGTACCACAACCTCTTTGTTGTCCTCGTGGGTAGCCCTGAAAGGATTGTCCTTGGTTGGTACCATAAGAACTCTGACCCTGGTTCTATCCAGATCGCCTCTGGGTATTCTGTCCCTGAAAGCGGCGAAAATTGCTGTTGCCCCTCTGCCCCGGGGGTTTGTTCGTGAGTTGGCCTAAAGACAAGTGTTTCGTGTTCGTCTTTAGCAGTTTTTAGTGTGTCTTCAGCCGCCTTGCCAAAGAGCACATCTTTTTCCACCAGCATATTAAGGTGGCCTGTGTTTCTGGCCTGAAGCCCGATTGGCGAAGCCATGCGTGTCTCTTAATGATGGTGCCCTCTGCGATGATTCTACCTGCATTGCCTGCTGCGTCAAAGTTTGACTTTAGGAGACAAGTAGATACTGCTCTACCATCTGCTGACACCTGGGCTAATTGGGACTTAAGTGGCTCAGGTGCAGAAGAAAGTAATGCTGAAACCTCATCCCACTTGTGGCAGTTGAAACTTGCCAGGAGTGTAGCATTATTTCCGATGAGAGTCTGGTAGGCTGCAGAAGAGGCTATTTTACTGCCCATTGCGTAAATCTTTTTGCTCTCCTTGTCCGGAGGGGCCTCGGAGGAAGCAAGGGGAGTGCCTGCTCTTTTCCGTGTGGTGGTAACCACCAGGGATTCCAGTTTTAACTGGCCTCTTATGTAAATAGGGTCGGAAGGTGCAGGTCTGAACATTTTTTCAACATGCAGGTTAACGGCCTGTGTGAGGTTGGGTGCCTCCAAGGAAGGTTGGATTCTGCGTTGTACAGACTTCAATATTGGAATGAATTGGCATCCTGTTTTTTTTTTATCTCACAACAATTGCTCAGCAAAGTCTCTTCTAGCACTTCCTGGGTATCTATGCGGAAGTGTTCTGCCGCCTTAGTTAGAACTTCGTCGAGTAGTGGTTGGTTGTCTATAGGGGCGTCTACTACTGGAGGATCCTGATTAATGGGTGAATCCAAGGAGTAACTGTTGGCCTCCTGGTCAGGGTCTTCATCGTCCCCATCATAGAATTCGTCCAAAAGTTGAGGATCAGATGTATCAATAAACGAAACATCCTCCTGTTTGTCTTCTGGATGGACTTCAGGGGCATACAGATCTAAAACTCTGCCCCGAGTTTGGACATCGGTACAAACCCTCTTAGAAGGGGGTTGAGACACAGGGGGTCGGGAGCTCGAAGGGGCTGAGGTGCATGGGGTGGTCTGAAGACTTAAAAGCTGTTCAGGGTGCTTTTGGAAGAAGTTTCCAATGAAGGACATCCTACGCATAACCCTGTTGATGTCCTCTGCGGACCAATCTTTCGAGCTTGGAAAGACAATTTCGAAGTCGGGAAGGCCCATGTCTTTATTAGTGGGTGGGATAGGCTTAGGCCTAGGGTCTTTAGGTTTGCCCTCGGATATGCCTTCTGTATGGGTGTTTTATGGTGTTTGTCCCCACCCTGCGTCCCAGAGGAGAGTGAAACTGTTGGGCCTGACGTCTTGCTAGATGAAGAATGTTGAATTTTGGGTGTGGGTGGCGAGGTTTCATCTGCGGATGAATGACCCTCAGGCGTTATTCACGAGGCATGCTTGCCGTCTTTCGACGTTTTGCCGTCTTTCGACCTTTGTCTTGTCATGCGGCGATCTGGATCAAAATTGCCCAGAGGATCGTCATTCATTCGACCGTTCACGGGGTGCCGAGCATTGTCGGGTACTCAATTCCTCTATCGAGTGTCGACTAGGGGGTTGTGTGTTTTGTGGTGTGTGTAACTGGAGTGCTACCGCCGCCGGGTGTGGTCCTCACAACATGTCCGCCAGCCTGTCCTACAGGGACGGGGGCTTGCGCAGCTACCACTACTCCGGTGCACTCGCCATCTGAAAAAGTGCGGCATCACTGCCATCTCTGAAGGCTCCTTCCACTTCCATGGCCTCAAATTGCCTGGCGGGCCCCTCAAGTTGCCTGGCGTGGTGGGCCCAGCGCTTAGTGGAACTGTCTTTCAATGGCTTCTTCGACGTGATCTCTTGGGAGACAAAGGTTGCACACGAGAGGTTTGTCTACCCAGGGGAACTTACGGTTGCACTTAGGGCAAAACTTAAATGGAGTGTTCTCCATAAAACTAGGTATGGGTGATGGCATCTACAAAGTGTAGGAAGGGGAGAATATGCATTCTACAAATGGCTTCCTAACAATAACCTCCCCCCTCTCTCCCTACTGTCTGGGCACTGAGGCCCGTGGCGGCCTCCCGGTCTGTCGCAATGATATTCAACGGTAGTCTTCTTCCTGATTCTTCGGCGTAGAATTACAAAGTCGAAGAAAGGATAGAATGAGAAACTATCTTAATTAAAGTCAATGGCTAATTTGCCGAAAGGAACTCCGCTATACGCATCAGTCTAGCATGGCGGAAAAAAACAAGGGATTTCGATACATGAGGGATCATGGGTACAGTGAATGTCACACTAGGGATAGTATTACTGCCAAGCCCTGTCAACGTCCCTTTCAGTTTGGGGAAAAAAAACTACTAATACTCTGCAGCTTCCACTAGATGGCGGGCTATGCACAGCATGTGATCTAAGCAAATTCCACAAGAGAGAAAATATATATATATATATATATATATATATATATATATATATATATATATATATATATATATCCAATTGCCAGCGCTTTATTGGCCATTGACCAGTTCTAATTAACCTTCTTGGATTTGCCACCAATATTAAGATTTTAGTCTTACCTGCATTCATTTTTAAAATTAGCCTTTGCAAAAGTATGCAAGGCTACTATGGATCGCTGAAGCCCAATTGGGGTGCGATCTATCAAGATTGTGTCGTCCGCGTAGCCTATCCAGGAGCCTGGAATCATGGCAATCTGCGGCGGAAAATTATGGGCAGCCTTAATGGCAAGATCCATGACGCCGACATATATATTGTACAAAAGGGGGGCTAATACACAGCCTTGTTTCATGCCTATATTAGTGGGAATTTCAGAAGTAATTCACCACTTTGGTTCATGCGTACCAGTACGCTATTACTTGTGTAAAGTGCAGTCATAAAATGTAGTAAGGATTCTAGTCAAGAATGGCCTTTCAAATATTGGTTTCCAGTTAGCACTTGCCATCAAAGATTTATGGGCTTTTAACCAGTTTTTAAAACGAGTGGCGGCATGTACTTTCAATGGATGTTCGTCTTGTGTATTCAACAGGGATTTATTAATCTCTGAATATTTCTTTAGGAGGCTTTTTTTGGCCAGATATATTAGTATGTCAAAGCCTTTGGTATTTGCACAGTTTCAAACAGAGTTTAATTTTTAATTCAACAATAACAAACAAAGGAAATGAGCACATATATCAATTCATCAGAAGAAATTCAATCCAGTTCCCTTCCCTTAAATCCCTCCCCGCTCAACAACACAACACATTATCAATTCATCAATTCAATTTCAGCTAGAACACAAATAAATTCATTTATCAACAATTCATTGGGGAACAATGTAAGTGTAAACATGAAGTAAGGGAGAGGAAAAGAAAAAAAAAAATTTAAATTGGAGCCTGTGCAAACTTTAGCAATGTCTTTCTGTGCAAAGTAAGCAATTTCAAGCCTGTCAGGAGTTCATAAAGTGTCTCAGCAAGTTTGGTCGAAAAAACATCTGCTCTCTGTCCGACACATAGTCCAGGAAAGGGTTCCAGATCCGCCTGAACTTCGAGAGCTTCCCCTCTAGCATGGCAGTGAGCTTTTGAAGACCCATCAATTCCCACACCTTCACCCACCAATACGCCACATGTGGCCCTTCCACCCATTTCCAAAATCGAGCTCTTGTGATTCGCGCAGCAATGAGTAATTGAGCAGTTAGAGCTGCTCTAGAACCCGTCATCGGGAAAAGCCCCCCATCTTCAGGCACATCACCTAAGATTAGTATACGCGGGTCCATAGGAAGCAGCATGCCAGAAACATCATTGATCTTGGAACGGATCTCCAACCAGTAGGCCTGGATAACCGAGCAGTGCCACCACATGTGCCCCAGATCACAATTTTCTCCACACCCATGCCAGCACGTATCCGGATAATCTAAATTCATTGCATGCAACCTAGTCGGAGGGAAGTACCAGCGAAAGCAAATCTTAACAGCGTTCTCTTTTACCAATGTACACCTAGAGGTCTTGTGGGCCCTTAGCCATATTCGCTGCCAAGATTCCTCTTGGATTTCAACTCCGAGCTCCCTTTCCTATGCCATCATATAGGGGAGCTTCTCGCCCTCCGAGGCATTTTCCAGAAGGTTATAACAACGGCCAACCTATGGGAGCTCTGTCCCTCAAGAATTCTAAGTTCTATGCCAAAAGGCGCCTTATTGGCCGCTTGGCGTGTTTCCCTGTTAGTCAACCAGTGTCGTAATTGTATATATCTAAACCGTTCCAACTCTGACGGCCCAAACTTCTCCTTACATTCCTGAAATGTCAAGGGTTCCTGATCCACATATAAGTCCCTAAGCCTTACCGGTCCATTCGATTTCCCATCCTTGGAATGAGCTAGGGTTTAGTCCCGCGTAAACGCCAGGTTTTGAGCCACCGGAGATAGCGGACCCAGCCCCAGCGAGATCCCCCTTTGCGCCCTTGCCTTGTCCCAACTTTGCAACGTAGCCAATGTTGTGGGCAACAGTCCCCGCTGATAGCTTCGCGCCTCTTTGGGCAGGAAAGGGAAGTACTCCAACGGGAAGGGAGAAGCTTTTTGCTCTATTTCTTGCCATCAAGGAGTTTCAGTAGGGCTTCTCCGGGCTAACATAGGAGCCACCTGTGACACTCTATAGTATCGCTGAACCGAAGGCAAACCTATACCTCCATGTACCGCCTTTCTCGTCAAGAGTTTGTGAGGGATCCTAGGCTTCTTATTTCCCCACACAAAGCGTCCTATCTCCTTCTGCATATCGATAAGGTCCCTCTCAGGAATCTGTATTGGCAAGGAATAGAAGGCATACAGCAACTTTGGAACAAGAGACATCTTCACCGCGCTCACCCTGGCCAGCCAGGATATTTCCTGTGAATCCCAACGACGAAGCCACTCTTTGGCTTCTCTCACTAAAGTTGATACGTTTGCTTTAAATAGGCCTGCATAGGTCGGGGTCAGTTTAATCCCCAAAAAGGGAATGTTCGTGGAGGACCAGGGAAGGGGGAAAGCCGCCTGCATCTCCGCAAGGCCCTCTGGAGACTCAGTTAACGCCATACCCACCGATTTATTCGCATTCACCCCAAAGCCAGAAATCTTTTTAGGTGCATCCCGTAGGAAGCACAACAAGTCATCCGTGTATAACGCTATTTTATGGCATTGTCCTGCAAACTCAAAGCCCATAATATCTCTACTTAATCTGACCTGCTGTTCCAAAGGTTCTAGTGCTAATGCAAAGACCAAAGGGGACAGGGGGGCAACCCTGCCTAGTGCCCCTATACAAACGAATAACTGCGGTCAAGTTTGCGTTCACTTTAACTTTAGTAGAGGGGAACTGGTAATTTGAGAGAACCAGCCTCAGAAATCTGGTGCCAAACCCAAACCTTTCCATCACCAACTGTAAGTAACTGCACGACATACTATCAAAAGCCCGATGAGCATCTAATGACAACAGAGACAGTTTACTCGGCAGTCTAGGGGCCAAAGCTATTAGATCTATCGTCCGACGTATATTATCATGTGTCGAACGGTTACGGATAATGTTACGCTCACCTGGTTCCCAAAGGGGCGTCGATCGGACCCGGACAGCTGCAGTCTCCACCAACGTGATGCGTAGTGAAGAGATGACAGTCTGGACTGGCCCACCTAATCTTGTCTGCTGGACTCGTAGAAGTATTCTCCTGCAAGTGGAGAAAGGGATTTAGCCACCCGTGTACTTTAGTGATGGCCCCCCAACAGTTCTCGTCCTCCCCACTAATCACCTCCGATATCCCCTTTTGGTAACCTCACCTTAGGTTTTTAAATGATGGGCTCTCCATCCTGCATGGCATGCAGGGGCGCGTAGATACCAGTTACTTCACTGGGTTGAAGTTACTGGAGGAGTTCTGGAAATATTGACTCCAGTGTCTATGAAGTTCCAAGAGTTCAATATGTCCGATGTTCACTCTTGTTCCACTCCCTCGTTAGGTTGCAGCTGGGTCCAAAAGAATATTGCCTGGAGGCAGCTGCTGGCATTCAGCTAAGAGTCTATTAACAAACGCTGTCCGGTAAAAGTTGCACGAATTTAACTTGCTGTTTTCTCTCCCTTTATAGCTGCGGCATAGGAAGATGCGGCGAATTAAAGAATAATACCTCCGGTGGTAAAGCAGGTAAGCCCATGGTGGCAAAGAGATTGTCTTTGTTGGTTTTCTCAGCTGACCTTGTTATTCCTTTTGTTTTCCCCCCCCCAGGTGTTGGGTTTCGACGAAGAAAATGATGGAGGCAGCGCCAGGTCGAAAGATGCGGTAGACTGGTGAGTATAACGCGGCACTGCTGCTGGCGAAGCGACGCATGCTGAAATAATGTCCTTTCCAGGCTCGGAGATGTGCTCGTCCGGAATCAGGTAAGGAATCAAATAATGTCCGTGATCTAACCTCTTCTCCTTTCTTTTCCTTTTGTCTAGGAGCTCCGGATTCGAGGCGGGCGTGGCAGAAGACTGGATGTTGACTTGCAGACACGGTGAGCGTCAAGCTGCTGGATGCAGAATAACGCGAAGCATGGGCTGCTGTTCGGGCGTGGTTTAAATAGCCTGCAAAGTAGTCCCAGGTAAGAAGTTCCCCAGAACCACACCCGAGTGAAAAAAAGTCCCTGTAATAAAATAGTCCCATCCAGGCCTCACGTTGGCTTGGACTCATTTGCACCATGGTCTGCATAAGGTAAGTAAAGTCTATGAGCCTGGCGCCCCAGCCGGGGCTGTTGGGGTTTTAATGAGTATCTGGATGCCTGCTCCCGGGGCTGATGGACTCGATCCAGATGCCCGGGGGTAGGCATCATGACAGATAAACCCTGTTTGATCCTTCTCCACTAACTTCGGAAGGACTAGGCACCCTGCTATTACCCTACTCAAAATTTTCGCATCTGTATTTAGCAAAGTAATTGGTCGATAGGATGCACATTCTAGTGGAGACTTCCAGGTTTCAAAACCAGCGTCGTAAGAGACTGCCATAGTCGCCGAGACCGACCCCGTTTCCCAGATGTCATTAAAGAGTTTTTCTAAATAGGGGGCGAGCTCAGCCCTGAAGGTCTTATAGAATTTATTCGTGAACCCGTCAGGCCCTGGGGCCTTACCCAAAGGAAGGGATCGTATCACCATTTCCATCTCCTCCCTCGTAATGGGCTCCTCTAGAAGTTCACGAGTTCCCCGAGACAGCTGTGGCAAGTGCGCATCTCTTATAAACCCATCTGCCATGTCCCTGTCCTTTTGATGTGGGGCGGAGTGAGCCCTAAAATACTCCTCCACTACCCGAAGTTTATCTCTCTCTCTGAGGTGACCCTCCTCCCTTCCCCATCCACCAAAGCCTCAATCCTATTGCGATACGTGCGCATTTTAAGCTTAGCTGCCAATAGCCGATTGGCTTTGTTACCTTTAGAATAATAGTATTGTTTGGCTCTCATCATGCTATACGCTGCGCGGCTCATATGATGGGCTTCGAGGGCCCTCTGGGCTATCCTAACCTCGCGCTTCAGTCTGAGTGGGTCTACATCGATGCGCCTCCTCCCTCTTCCGGAGCTCCATCTCCAACTGGGACTGTATTTGTTTCCTTGCCCTCCCAGTTTCCACCGAGTAAGCAATTATCTGATGCCGAAGCACAGCTTTCGCTGCATCCCATACCTTAGTAGGAACAAGTTACTTACCTGTAACTGTTGTTCTCCAGCATGGGTCTGGCATGGATTCACATGCTCATGAATATTCCCCGTCGTCAGGCTGGGAATCCTCGGTAAAGAAAAAACCAGTATCAGTTTCGTTTCTGATCTGTCTTTCGTAGTAATAACCAATCACTGGTCTCTGCGTCATACTGACCACAGCCAATGACTGCCCTCTACCTAAGCACCGCCTCTGGCAGCCATCTTCAGATTTGGAAGCACGTGAAGTGGCAGTATGACCAAGTGAAGAGCCGCAGAGGGGTAGGCGGGAGGGTTCGCATGTGAATCCATGCCAGACCCATGCTGGAGAACAACAGTTACAGGTAAGTAACTTGTTCCTTCTCCAGCATGGGGTCTGGCATGGATTCACATGCTCATGAATAAAGAATACATAGCAGTACACACATGCACAACCACGGGAGGTGGCAAAGGCTCAACATTAAGCATCACATCAACTCAACATTAAGCATCTTACCTCCTCACCAGGCTCACCTCAGGCGAACAGGTTGCGCAGCACTGCTTGGCCGACCCTGGACTCCTCCCTGGAATCCCGGTCGACGCAGTAGAATTTCGTGAAGGTGTGCGTCGACCTCCACGTAGCAGCCCTGCATACGTCCAGCAGGGGCACACCAGATAGGAACGCCGTGGTAGCTGCGATCGCTCTGGTGGAATGGGCTCTCGGACGGCCAGGCAGCGGTCGGTTTGCCAACCGGTGACAGCACATGATACAGCCGGAGAGCCATCTGGAGATGGAAGCCTTCGAGAGAGCCTTCCCCTGATTGACAGGTCCAAAGTTCACAAAGAGTTGTGACGTCTTCCGAAAACCCTTCGTGCGGTCCACGTAGAACTTCAGCGCTCTAGCTACATCCAGCGAGTGCAAAGTCCTCTCAGCCGGCGACGAAGGCGACGGGAAGAACACAGGTAACACCAAGGGTTCGTTGAGATGGAAGTCCGACGGTACCTTGGGCATGAAGGAGGGGTGCGTCCTGAGCACTACCCTCGTGTCGTGGAAAGTCAAGTACGGGGCCTTGCAGGAAAGGGCCTGGATCTCTCCCACTCGTCGTGCGGAGGTGATGGCCACAAGAAAAGCTGTTTTCCACGATAGAAACTTCAACGGGGCCGAGTGCAGAGGCTCGAACGGAGGTCCCATGAGCTTGGTCAGCACCACGTTGAGCTCCCACGCCGGGGCCGGAGCCTTCACCGGCGGGAACGATCTGAACAGTCCCTTCATGAACTCTTTCACCAGACGATGAGACCACAAGGACGTCCGGCCCGTGGTTCTGGTGTATCGGGAGATCGCAGCAAGATGAATCTTGATGGACGCATGTGCCAGACCAGCTTTGGCCAGCGTCAGCAGGTACGGCAGTACTTGGGGAGCCGTAATCCGTAGAGGGTTAATCTTCTGTGCGTGGCACCAGACAGAGAACCTCTTCCATTTGTGTCCATAGCATTTAAGAGTCGAGGACGCCCTGGCCTTTGCAAGAACCTCTCTGCAATCGGCCGGTATGTCGTATCCTCCAAACTCTAGTGCTGCAGGAGCCAGGCCTGCAAGTTCAGCGACTTCGGGTCGTGGTGGAGGATGGCGCCTCCTTCCCTGGAGAGTAGATCCGCGTCCGCCGGCAGCTTGATCGGCGGGGACGCTGACAAGTCCAGAAGGTCCGGGAACCATATCTGCCTCGGCCACGCAGGTGCGACGAGGATCATCCTGCACCGTGACCTCTTGAGCTGGTTGACGAGCCGGATTAGCAGAGGCAAGGGAGGGAACGCGTAGAGGAACAGGCCCTCCCAGGGGAACGAGAAAGCATCGCCCATGCTCCTCGTCTGGGGAAACCTGCTGGCGAACCTCCGGCACTTGGCGTTCGTCGCCGTCGCGAACAGGTCGATCTGGGGTGTGCCCCACCGTCGGAAGAGGCGATCCACCAGATCCTGCCGTAGTTCCCACTCGTGGCACGAGCGCAGCTCCCTGCTGAGTGAGTCGGCGATGGTGTTTTTTATCCCTGCCAGATGAAACGGCACCAGAAAAATCCCTTGGGCGACGGCCCAATGCCACAGGTCCTGCGCCTCCTTGGACAGCGCTGGGGACCTGGTTCCGCCCTGTTTCCTGATGTAAAACATGGTGGTGGTGTTGTCGGTGAAGATCCTCACCACCTTGCCCTTGAGGGACGGAAGGAAGGACCTGAGGGCCCAAAACACTGCACGGAGCTCCAGGACGTTGATATGTAGGGACTTCTCCGTCGGGAGCCAGAGTCCCCTTGCGTGCAGATTTTCGGTGTGCGCTCCCCACCCTTCCAGGGAGGCATCCGTGGTCACAGTCTCCTGGTGGGCTGGGGTCTGGAAGTCCATGCCCGCCGTCAGATGCGCGCGGGTGCCCCACCACCGTATCGCTCGTCGGAAACTCTCGTCGAGCTTGATCCTTTCCTCGAAGCTGCCCGTCGTCTGGATCCAGCGCGCATCCAGGAATTCTTGCAACGGGCGCATCCGGAGCCTGCACATGGGAATGAGGTAGATGCAGGAAGACATCATCCCGAGGAGGGACTTGATGGACCTCACTTTGGCCGCGTCGGCCACCAACATCCGTTGCACCTTGCCCAAGATGGTCCTGGTCCTCTCCTCCGACGGGGAGGCCAGAAGGGACACTGTGTCGAGCCTCGCTCCCAGAACAGTGAGACTTGCGCGGGCACCAGGTGGGATTTGGCGTAGTTCACGGAGAATCCCAGGTCCGTGAGGAGTTGGACGGTCCTTGCCGTGTGGACCACGGCGAGCTCCCTCGTCTTGGCGCGGATGAGCCAGTCGTCCAGGTAGGGGTAGACGTGGATCCCCTCGCGGCGCAGCTGCGCCGCCACCGGTGCAAGGCACTTGGTGAATACCCTGGGTGCCGACCGTAGTCCGAAGGGAAGGGCTTTGAACTGGTAATGACGCCCTTGGACCACGAATCTGAGGAATTTGCGGTGCCCCTTTAGGATGGGAATGTGGAAGTAGGCATCCTCCAAATCCAATGACGATAGGAAGTCTCCTTCCTCCAGCTGGCCCAGGACGTGCTGGAGGGTGACCATCCGGAACTTCTGCGCCTTGATGAACTTGTTCAGACGTCGCAGGTCCAGGATGGGGCGCCATCCTCCCGTCTTCTTCTTCACGAGGAAGTATCTCGAGTAGACTCCGGAGCCCCGAAGCCTCTTTGGGACGAGTTCGATGGCGCCCTTTCTGAGCATCGCCTTTACCTCCAGGAGAAGTTGAGGGACGTGAAGTTCTTTCCTGGCCACGGGGGGGACGCACGGGCACCTTCTTTGAAACTCGAGCGCGTGGCCCCGGGCCAGGGCGTCCAGCACCCAACGGTCAGTGGAGATGGACTCCCACACGCTGACGAAGCCCGCCAGCCGGCCTCCCACCGGGGTGCTTCGGTGGGGGCCCGACCCCAAGGCCGGTTCAATCCTGCTTGGACGCGGCCTTGCCGCCTTGACCTCCTTGGCGACGACGGCGGGGTCCGCTAGACTTGCCTCGTCCTCTGTAGGCCTCTTGCGACGACGAGCGGGCCGCTTGACGGTAGGAAGCGAAACCGCCGCCGGAACCTTTGGAGGCGCCCTTGCCTCCGCCGCTCCGAAAGGGCGTCCGTCGTTGCAGGACTCCAAGGGCCCGGGCCGTCTCAGTATCCGCCTTGATGGCCTGAAGGGAATCGTCCACGGTCTTCCCAAACAGGTTGTTCCCGTCGAAGGGCATGTCCAGGACTCTGGTCTGGACGTCCTGCCGGAAGTCCGTAGCTTTGAGCCATCCACGACGTCGAAGGCAAACACCGTTGCCCAGCTGGCGGAATCCAGTGTCGGCGATGTCCGTCGCCACGGTGATGGCGTGGTCCGAGGCCACCTCACCTTCCTGCAGGATCTCAAGGGCCTCCGCCCTCTTGTCGTCCGGCAGAAAATCCAGCAGAGGAGCCATCTTGTACCAGAGCTCCCTGTCGTAGCGGGCCACGATAGCCAAGGCGTTGGCCGCTTTAATCGTCGTCGCTGCCGACGAGATGACTCTACGCCCCATAGTATCCAATTTCTTTCCCTCGCCGTCCGGCGGGGAAGTCGATGTGGAGGCCGCACCCCCCCCCGCTTTCTTCCTGGCTGCCGCGGAGACGACGGAGTCCGGGGTAGGCTGCGCCCGGAGGCATAGGGGGGCCGTGTCCGGGACCCGGTACTTTTTCTCGTACCGGTCTCTTCTAGCTGGCGTCGTGGAAGGGTTCTTGAGGAGGGAAAGGCCCTCATCCCAAATGTCGTCCAACAGAGGCACTGCGAGGACCGTCTTCCTCTTGGCCTCGCGCCGCTGATAAAGGAAGCCTTCCTTTTTCTTCTCCTCAGGGCAGAGTTGGAAAAGCTCGGAAGCCCTGGAGATCATGGAGTGGAAAGATCCGATCTCGTCGGGCGGAGAGGCCCTGGTGGGAGGCGACGACGGAAAATCCTCGTCGTATGCCTCGTCGTCCGTACCCGTCGCTGCCGTGTCAGTCCCCGTATCATCCCCTCGGGTGGACGGGGAGGAGGGCTGGAAGGGGCGCGACGGTTGAAAAGGAGGTGGTGGATGGATCCTTCTTTTCTTGGTAGGGGGAACACCAGAAGGTCCCGGTTCTGGATCCCCCGACGGGAGAGGTTCCTCCGTCGGTAACGGTAGCCTCGTCCTTATCTCGGAGCATAAGGACTGTATGGCCAACAAAATGGCCGCCGAGTTGTCTTGCGGCGCTGGCAGAGGGGAATCCGACGGGCGAGCAGGGGCCCCGTCGGTATCCTCGACGATGTCGTCGTCGTCACCTGCGTCGGGGTCCATTCCGACGGGCTGGCCTTCTTCCACGCCTAGGCCGTGGCTTAAGACCTCGATCAGTTCCTCTTCTGAGGTTGAGGCCGACTCTACGACGACGCCCTGCCCCCCCTTCTTCCCCACGGAGGGTTTCACGGGGGTCCTATCGATGGGCACAAAGGAAGACTCCCTCCGAGGAGACAGGGAGATTCTGGGCCCTGAGGTCGCCACCACTGGTGCAGCCACCACAGGCTGAGCCAGGGCCGCCGCGACCGTTTCGATAGAGGGCTTGGTCGGATGGATCAAGGCCTTCACCACCTTAGGTGCGCTCACCGCCTTATCCTTGAGGGAGGGGGCACTGCCACGCTCCTCCTGTGCCTTAGAGCTCGACCGGGGCCTCTCCAGGAGCTTCGCCGGGTGCTCGGCCTTCCTCTTACCCGACCCAGAGCGTTGGCTCGTGGTTGATGGTGCCGGGGAGGGTGCGCCCTGCCTGGCGCCCGCAGAGCCCGACCGTTCGGCGCTCCCGGTGCCAGCGGACTCGCGGTGCTTGGCCTTATGTTGGGCCCCCGTCGCCGGGGCGCCCTCAAAGGTCTTAGAAGACCGCTCGGATTTCTTCTTCTTCTCGCTAGACGGGCTCTTACCCTCCAGCCAGTTGGCGAGACGTTGATGGCGGTCCTTCATGGTCCGTTCCGACATGTTGCCGCAAAACGCACAGTCCTTCTCCACGTGCGTCTTGTCCTCATGAAGGCAGTAAAGGCAGAAAGAGTGTTCGTCCTCCTTGAAGACGTTCTGCAGCTGGCATCCAGGGCAGACCCTGAACAGCTTTCCGGGCGTCGAGCTTCCCTTCTCCTGGGCCATCTCCGAGACAGGGCCTGAGAAGCTTCTGGAGTCCTCCGAAGTGTAGCTCGACGAAATCTTCACCCTTGAGGGGCACAGATGAATCCGACACGGGTCCCCGTTGATCGGATGTAGGATCGGTGGAGCTTGAGGCTCTTTTGACCGAAAGAATCGAAGTTTTTGTAAAAAGCGCGAAAAAATAGCACTAACGCTCGAGAGCAATAGCACGAGGATCCCAACACATGAACGTGCGGTAAAAATCTGAAGATGGCTGCCAGAGGCGGTGCTTAGGTAGAGGGCAGTCATTGGCTGTGGTCAGTATGACGCAGAGACCAGTGATTGGTTATTACTACGAAAGACAGATCAGAAACGAAACTGATACTGGTTTTTTCTTTACCGAGGATTCCCAGCCTGACGACGGGGAATATTCATGAGCATGTGAATCCATGCCAGACCCCATGCTGGAGAATATGGCAATTCATCCATCTCATTCGCTTTAAAATAATGATTAATAGCCTCAGAAATACATTAGCAGAACTGGGGATCCTCCAGGAGGAATTCATTCAGCTTCCAGATACTTGTTGGGTTTGGAGAGTCGCTAAAGGAAGACAACGTGAGTAGTACCGGGGCATGATCCGACAAGGCTTTGGGCAATATATCTACGTCAATTGTTTGGGCTATAAGTTTGTCAGATACTAAGAACATATCCAGCCTGGAGAATCTCCTGTGCACCGCGGAATAAAATGTATATTCTCGCTCTTCTGGATGGCAAAATCTCCATACCTCTATAAGGGAGTGCTCTCGCAGGAGCGTAGTCAACGCCAAGTAATTCTTTTTATCAGCACTCGTTAGAGGGAGAGACTTGTCCATCAGAGGATTAACTACAGCATTAAAATCACCCCCAATTACTATTTCATCCTCCGCATGTTCGAACAGGAGTTTGGAGACAGACTCGAAAAATACGTCCTGCTGTGCATTAGGTGCATATAAAGAGACCAGTGTCACCATCCTCCCCTGCAGTCTAGCTACAACCAAGACATATCTGCCCCCCACGTCCTTCAGCACCTTGCAACCCTCAAACGATATTCCTCTGCGTACCAGGATGGCCACCCCGCCTCTCTTACTCCTTGAAGAAGCGCAGAATTTCGTAGGATATAATTTATTATTCAGCCTGAATTCATCATCCGGGAGCAAGTGAGTCTCCTGAAGAAACAGGATCAAAGATGGGGAGCAGCTGCAAGTGGATCTAGGTCACCTGGCCTAAGCCGCGCCCACCTGGTGCCTTCCTGCCTGCCGCTCTTTTTCACCACTTAGCAAGCCCCGCCTACCTGGTGCCTTCCCGCTCTTTCACCACTTAGCAAGCCCCGCCCACCTGGTGCCTTCCTGCCTGCCGCTCTGTTTCCCTACTTAAGGAGCCGTCCAGCTTCTTTTCCTTTGCAGATGGGGAGCAGCTGCAAGTGGATCTAGGTCACCTGGCCTAAGCCCCGCCCACCTGGTGCCTTCCTGCCGCTCTTTTTCACCACTTAGCAAGCCCTGCCCACCTGGTGCCTTCCTGCTTGCCGCTCTTTTCCACCACTTAGCAAGCCCCGCCCACCTGGTGCCTTCCTGCTTGCCGCTCTTTTTCACCACTTAGCAAGCCCCGCCCACCTGGTGCCTTCCTGCTTACCGCTCTTTTTCACCACTTAGCAAGCCCCACCCACCTGGTGCCGTCCTGCTTGCCGCTCTGTTTCCCTACTTGAGGAGCCCTCCAGCCTCTTTTCCTTTGCAGATGGGGGAGCAGGTTCAAGTGGATCTAGGTCACCTGGCCTAAGCCGGCCCACCTGGCGCCTTCCTGCCTGCCGCTCTTTCACCACTTAGCAAGCCCCGCCCACCTGGTGCCTTCCTGCTTCCCGCTCTTTCACCACTTAGCAAGCCCCGCCCACCTGGTGCCTTCCTGCTTCCCGCTCTGTTTCCCTACTTAAGGAGCCGTCCAGCTTCTTTTCCTTTGCAGATGGGGAGCACCTGCAAGTGGATCTAGGTCACCTGGCCTAAGCCCCGCCCACCTGGTGCCTTCCTTCACCATCACTGTCTTGTGGCCAATGCTGGATTTGACTTTTATGGACTTCATTCATTCACGGTGTGTCACTCTTTCTCAACTCCCATGCTGGACTTCCTTTGCATCTTGTACTCATGGTGACCCTGAATCATGCTGTTCCCATCTTCATCTTGTATCCTGGCTTGCAACATTATGTGTTACTACTGACTTCTGCAATTCTATTCGCTCTCCAAGCTTGCTTCTTCCTTCTTTGACTGCTTACTCTCTTTTCTCTCCTCCTTTCCCTTCTCCCTTTTCCCTTTTCCTATCTCCTCCCCTTACTTTCTTCTATGCACTTACTCTATCAGAATTGTCCCTGGACCCAATATGATAGCAACCTCGTCCGTTTCCTCCACCCTCCCATTACTGTTTTTTTCCTCCCCACAACTCCTCCAGCACCATCTGAAATGTCGTCAGGCCTAGTATGATGGTCGCTTGGTTTTATTCCTCCCCTCCCTTTCTGCACCCCTCTCCCTCACCTTTTGTTTTTCTCCGGCTCTACCAGAAATGTCGTCAGGCCTAATACGGTAGTCGCCTGTCCGTTTCCATTTCCTTCCCACTCTCCCCCTCCCTTCCTTATGTCTTAGCACTTGCACTATCTGAAATGTCGTCAGGCCGAGTACGATAGTTAATTTCACATCCTTACTGTTCATGGCCTTTAAGAATGTGGTTCTTGTTCCCTCCCTTGCCTTCAAGCGCTTTGAAACACATTGTGTATAGGCGCTATATAAATAAACTATCAAATCATAAGGTGGCCATGTGGTGCATCAATGCCCTTCGTTTAATCTGAGAATTCAACCCCTGCACATTCAGGGAGAGGCAACAACAATTCGGTTTAGTCATAGTTTTATCATTGTCTCCTCCAAGCCAACGCCCCTCCTCATCACCCATTCAAAATGGCTGAAGTAGGTGCCTCTTCTCCATCCCCCTCCCCAGTCTCCCCTCTCCAGTGGGCCCAGGTGAATTAAGCATATACTGAAGCTGGTTCCTCCCGATCACCATCCCCAACATTTGTGTTTCATCATAGTGTCTTTCAAACATACTTCAGAGGTCTCATGACGCCTCCAACCCAACAGGCCAGTTCAGACCTAGCAACCACCTTTAAAGACCAGGCTCCTTAAAAGACATAATGCAGTAAAAGAAGAAAAAACAAAAAAGAAAAAGAAAAAAGAAAAGTGAATAAAAAGTGCTTGCCAAACTCGTAATGCAACTAATTTGAACAGTAACCCTTCCAGGGTAACAATAATGGGCGAAATCCGTGTGACGGGCACCCAACTTCAAATTTCTCAAATTCATCCCCCAATACCCCCCTTATGGTAATCCCACATCTGATGTCCATATAGAAAAGTCTCGCCAGGCCTTATTGCATCTCTACATGCTCTGCCGCCCGGCGCAGGATCCCAGCCAAACCACCCTCCAATCCGTTTACGTGTGCGGCTATTCTAATTAATCAGTTCACAAGCAACTCATAGCTCCATTTCATCAGCTGAGCAATACCCGGAACAGGGCGCATGTAAATCTTTTTTATCTCAACTCATTATAATGATTGCCCCACAGGAGGCGCCCAACGTCCGCCTCCATTCGCTTCTCATCAGTCACCTTGCTGACATCTGTCACATATTCAGGCAAATACTTGCCACTGAGAAGAGGACTGGTCCGCCAACCTCCAGCCATCTGTACTGCTACAGTCTTGCTAAGCTTCCTGCTTAGGAATGTGGATTCATCATATTAACTTTCGCCACCCACTCCAGGGGGGTGGTGCTCCTCTGTACCGCATCCTCTGGTCCCTTGGGTGTTCTAGCTAAAGCCCAACCCCTGGGCCTTCGCCTCTTGTCCTTCGGCGTGGAGCCAACATCCAACTCACTCTCCACTCCAGCACTTGCGCCGCTCGACTCCCCCACAACGCCTCGCAGCCACTCTTCTGCTTCTCCCTCGGAGCCGATGATGCAGGAGCGGTTCTGGTATTCGAACAGTAGTCTGCACGGGTATCCCTATCTGTAGCGGTTCTTTTTCGCTTGCAGCCAGGAGGTGACTTTCTGGAGGCGCCTGCGATTTGCCAAGGTATATGGTGAGAGGTCCTGGAACAAAGATATGGCAGAACCGCGAAATTCCACCTTTTCTACTCTTCTAGCTGCCGCCATGATTTCCTCTCTCTGCCGGAAAAGATGGACCCTAGTCAGGACATCCGGGAGAAGATTACGCTTTTGCTGAATGGAGGAATACACCCGATGAGTCCTGTTCAGGATCAGCTCGTCAAGTCTCGCATTTTCAATAAGATTTTGAACAGCTCACGCACATATTCGGCAAGATCCTGGTCCTGAACCTGTCTTGGCACTCCCCCGAATCCTAATATTATTCCTCCTTGAGCGGTTTTCCAAGCCGGCATGTTTTGCCGCCATCTCCTCCAGTCTTATCTTCCACATTATGCATTCTCTTGGCGAGGCCCTCGTTGTCCCTCTCATGCTCACATGCCAGGTTCTCCAGTTCATCAACCCTGGTCTCAAGGCCAGTCAAATTGGAGCTTATGTCTGTGATAGACCGTGCCAATGAGGCTTTTGAAGACTGGATCTCTGATGTTATTGCCGTAGTGATGTCCTGCTTAAGTGTCCTCAGCATTCCCTCCAATTCTTGTCTGGATATGGCCAGATCAAGATTCAAGTCAGGCCCCTGTGAGGCATGGATCTCCACCACAACCGCCTCTATCTTCTGCGGAGTCGGTGTCGATGTCGTCAGGAAAGTTGTGATTTTGCTCCCTTTGTTCTTATTCCCTATTTTGGGCATCGCCGGGGGAGGCTGCGCAACTCTAACGCGCCCTCAGGAGTGCTCCCAAGGGCTATATCTGCAGACCACAGCATGTGGGAGACTGGTGCCCCTATGATGCAGCATTCAGGAGTATTAAGAGTCCCATCCTTAGCCCCTATTTATACAGGGGTCCTCTGCCTCTTCAGCTGGCTTGCCAATGTTGCTCCGCCAATTCCCAGCTCCCGGACTAGGCATTGGTGCACCACTCCCCCATCCGCCGTGCCTTCGCTTCACCACGCTGCTCCTCAGTTTCATAGATGCTCCACAACCCTGTGAAGTCCGCCCCGAGCCACACGGGGAAACCTCCCCCCCCCCCCCCAACTTTTCCCCCCCAAGCTAGTGGATTGGAGGGGGGGGCACGCTCCAAATCCGCAGCGCCTCACCACCTCACCAGGCTTCTTCAGGCTGCCCGCCCCAGCGTCCCCTTCCGCTCCGGGGCCCTCTGCTCGCCCACGGCCAGTGCACCAACCCTTCCTCAGGCTTGCCGTCTCAACCTTCGCTCCTCCTCCCACGGCTCTCGCCTTTCCGCTGTCTAGGACACCTGTCTGCTCTGGAACCGCATGTCCCGAGCCCGCGGACCGCTGAAGGGTCTCAGTGCCTCGGTCTCCGCCTCTTCCCCAGCGCGCCGGGCAGCTCGCTGAAGGGGCTCAGCATCTCTGTCTCCGCCTCTCCCCCGGGCAGCTCGCCTCCTCTCCCCGCGGCACTCCTCGCTCCTTTGCCACCACCTCAGAAGGCGTCGCCGGACCGCAGGGCACAGCTCCTCAACTGGCACCTCCCGGCGTCTGCACACCTCGACTCGCAGCCACGCTCCTCTCCCGCAGTCCCGTCACAACTTCCAGCCTCTGCGCACTCACTCGGACCGTGCAGCCGGGTCCATATCCAGCAGCTCCCGCGCGCCCGCCATCTTGCGCGCCTTCGGCTTCCCCTCTCGCAGCTCAAACCTTCAGGAAAACAGCTTGCAGGTAATTACCAACGCCACATTTGCTCTCCGCCGTACTGCCAAACACACTCATCGGCTTCCATATAGCAGTTAAGGGGGATTAAGGGCATCTAGTAGCCTTTAAGGCCCGTCCCGTAGCTTACAGCAGGCACGTCTGCATGGCCCCCTGCCTGGCCACGCCAATACTGCAAGTTTTACAAGACAGATCAAATCATGCAAGTCCACAGAGTGGTCACCATTCGAAGCGAATGAGAACATTACTAATTCTCACTTAAAACAATCCTGAGAAAATAGATATGAATAATTAAAATACAAATCCCCGGAGGGAAGTGTAAAGACCGGAGGGGGGGGGGGGGTCTGCACTTCCGCTCTATATGGTAGAGAGGCGGCACAGAGACCCCTGCCAAGATTCTCTAGTATTGGTAGACGTAGTCGAGCAATCAACGCCTAGCTTCTCGGGAGGTGATGCAAGCTGGTTCTTAAGTACAGTAGTCCCCAAGCACCCACGAAGGAATGTCCACACTCTATCGGTTAAAGCACAGTTTTTATATAAATATTTAAAGTCATATACACGATCACAATAA
Source organism: Ambystoma mexicanum (assembly GCF_040938575.1). Lineage (NCBI taxonomy): Eukaryota > Metazoa > Chordata > Amphibia > Caudata > Ambystomatidae > Ambystoma > Ambystoma mexicanum. The sequence continues at coordinate 996,206,135 of NC_090931.1, forward strand.
CTCACTTTGTGCTCCGAAAATCAACAATGGTAAATATGTACAATTCTAAAGTGGTACCACTAACATTATTAGATCTTAGTAAAGTGCATACGGTCAGAAGGACACAGATCAAAATAAAGAGGAAACCAGCAGTAGAGAGAGGAAGGAAAGCAGGATGGTTGAGCAACAGGCAGAGTACTGGTAACTACCGTTAAACACAGCTCTGTGTGGAGATCTCCCCCCCCCCCCCCCCCCAGCTGGGCAACCTGTAGAAGAAAGATACAAGCCCAGTCCATATATTGTTCACCCTTCGACTTCCCAATAGTTCTGCAACCCCCCCCTACCTTGGTGTTGTAGTGTTCCGCGTCGGGGAAATCGACAACCCTTCTTCAGTGTCCTCCCTTTCAGGCAGGAGTCACGGGTCGAACGTCCGACAGAGAACAGGTCGAGCTACGACGGTGAAGTGGCCGCGTCGTTCCTAGCGGTGCTCGTTGACGGGGAAGCGTAAACGTCCTGCCAGGAAGAGGCGTGCGGGACACCTCGGTGTAGATAGTTCTGGACCACAAAGAGTTGAAGAACTGTGGCCCAGCAAGGGCGTCGAGTCGTCGCGTCTCTGTGGTCTTTGGGTGGCGGGAAACCCCCCACCCCCCGGTGGATGCTCCTCGGCGCGTCGACGGTCAGGCCTTCTCCAGCAGGATACAGCGGCGACGATGCGGACGAGAGCGTCCTTGGATCAATGAAGTTTTTAAGCAACGGGAGCACGGCGGCTCCGGTTGGTGACGGCGGTCGGCGACAGTGGCGGACAACAGTCCGGGCGCTTCACCTTGGAGCTCCGCAGCAGTCCCCGTATCGGGTCGGCAGCCTGTCGAAGGTCTGTCTACCAGGGAGCTTTGGCAAAGATCAGCTGTGCACGATGGTCCCTCGTAGCTCGGGAAGAGGGCGCCTTACCAGGTCCTCTCTGGGTCAGTTCTTGAAGCACAGCAGCTTTCAGATTGCGAAGGAGAGCAACAGCAATTCTTCTCGTCCAGCAGGACTCAAGGTTAAGCTTCACTCCAGTTACTCGTCGTAGTGGACTTCAGCTTCTGAACAGAACACGTTTCCTAGCAGTTAGAGGTCCCCAGATATACTGTTGATCTCCCATTCATTCCGCTGGGTCGCACACAAGCATCCAATCACGGCTACGGGAATTCATGCAGGCAGGCAGCCAATCAGGCACACGAGGTATTCAGGTCATTCACTTCTCTCCAGACACTCACAACAAGTTATGTGTATTGGGACAAGTTCCGAGCCATTCAACACTCCAAGCTGCATTCATACCGGTTTCGGGCAGGGCAGTCTCAAACATTGTGTCAAACACCAGATACTAGACAGTCCCAACATAGAATGTATATTCGTCACACACTCATTCACCCAGGTCCCACCCACAGGCGTACCCACAACATACGGTCGTTGAGAAGGCTCCAGCCAGTCTGGTCGGCACTTCCCCACACTACCATATACGGAACTTCCACCCAACAGCAAGTCAGGGGGAAGGGACAGAGGCAGGGCTTCCCGGGACTTCGGGAAGATCAGGGTAACTTATGATGGAAGGCAAGAGGCCATTTTGTCTCCAGGAATCTACCGATTCCAATGACGGGGCCTGGGCATCCCAAAATGGAGGATGCTCAGGGCACCAGTCATTTCAGCACGGAGCTGCCACCAGCCTGTACCCTGCTCTGTGGGTCACACACAGGTGCCCAAAAACACACTAGGGGCACAGGGTTGTACCCCTACTCATGGGTGCCATAAGGGTATCCCACGGGTCCGTTCACCAAACCAAAAGGAGAGAGCGCCCCACATGGACTCCTGCGCGGAAAACACAACAGAACACATGATAAAAAGCAGTAAAGGACAAGGATACGGAGGCCATGTCCCTCCAATGCATTTCCAGCATCACAGGAAGTCAGTGAGAATAGCAGATAAGACGCAAGAAGCAATTTCCTCACAAAATGGCACAGGTCTAAACGAGGATTGAGCTCCATCACAAGGCCACCCATTGGTCGCCCACGAATGCCATGCACGGCATGTCTGTGCAATATGTTTTATCCATCGATATGGAAATCCGCCATAGTCACAGTTCTGTAGAATGAATATATCACTGCTTATAATATATGAAATCCCACGGGGTGATGTAATAAAAGAACGGAATCCCTGGGTATTCCAATTGATGAGTTTTATAGAATGCTAGTTGTTATACAGTCAATAATCCACCCGACTCATTTATTCCGGGATCCGAGAAATGTTTTGCAGGTTACCAGTCAAATTGCTGGACAGAGGGGTGCTGGCTATTTGTGCATAGTTCCGCCCTTCGATGACATTTTTGGGATATTTTGTTGGTCTATCTGCAGAATATATAGCTGCAGAATATGTTGGTAGGAGTCTGGAGGTTTAGGCATGTTACAGCATACAATACGCTAAAGCCCAAGTAAGTAAAGTATCTGAGCAGATACATAACCGTGATACTGTAGCAGGCGAGGCAAATTCAATGAGAGCCCAATTCGCAGGGCTGTTGTACTTGGGACGTTTGACACAAGAGATCACTACTCAACAGCAGAGAGCAAAGGGACATTCTTCCTCATAGCTAACAGTTGAGAGCGATTACAAAATGCACTACCAGCAGTGGGGAACTTTCTTCCAGTCTTACTAGTGTACCAAAGAGGGCACATTTTCCGATGTCCGGCTGTACTTGGTGTATCAGCAGATTCACTGCTCACACTCCCATGCTGACCATTCTAGTGATAGGCAGCCAGTTTGTTGCCTTAAGTGGGGTGTGAGCACCAGTTATCTTCATCTCTGCTCCAAGTTGATTTTAAAGAGCTTGCAGGATTGCAACCATCTTTACCAGGGTTGTGGTCCATCACTTGCTTGACAGATGTCGGCACAGACACCATCTCTTTGCCACAGATCCATCTCTCAAGGGACCTCTCAATTCCACTTGCCTGGATCGACCGTTGCCTTTATCTTTAGTAATGACAGTTCACGTGGGTGAAGAGGAGGCACTGCTCTCTACACAAGGGCGTTCACGGGTATGTTGAATATTCGTGAATTCTACCCGCTTGAGAGACCGTGACAACTTTTTTGCCAACAGTTTTCTGCGACACTCGCTGCAGACTTTTGAACAAATATTTCAGCATGTAAGGCTTCAATGGTGTCTTCCTCTGAATCAGCAAGGACCGTTCATGAACCAGTGTGTGCCAGACCAAGGTCAGAGGAGATCAAATCAAACACCTGACCCTCTGCATCAACAGGCGGTTTCTCAATGGTGACCCTACAGTCTTTTGCCCATATAGTGTCCACTGACGCAGCCACATTTTGTGAGGTTAGGATGATCGATGCAGAAGTGTTGGCCTGTTTATTATGTTTCAGTACTATTTTGAAGTTTAACGTCAACCACTTTTGCAATTATTCCTTTTAGCTTGTGATGCTCTTAGTGCCTATTGCAACATCCTCTTTCTAAATCTGTCTCTACTCTTTAATCTTTACAACTTATTCAGACCAGGACTGGAAAACTTGGACTTCGTCTCAAGCCCAGGGATCGGATCTGTCCAGCTCTGAAATCTCTTCACTGGCTCCCTGTGGTTGCAAGGATCAAGTTCAAGACCCTCTGAATCGTCCACAATGCTTTCTGGGACCTGGGACTGCACTGCCTTCAACTTTCCCCTTCTAGACATCTTCCTTCGATCTCCTTTCTCAGCTGGGTCCTCCCTGTGGAACAGCCTCCCTCCCTCTCTCAAACTGAGCAGGACCACCTCTGGTTCCGGAAGCAACTCAAGACCTTCCTTTTTGTTTACGCTTTCTCTCCCTCTCCCCTGCTGTGTCCCCGACTGCTCTGCGCACTGGTCACCTGGCCACCCACTGAACTCGGGCCCAGGCTCCTGCATGTCCAGTTGCCTTGCACTGCCTCTGGGCTCCCCCAGCACTCAAGGGTCTGTATCAGCAACCCTACAGTCCCTTCTCTCTGCACTTATGGCCACCCTCCGGCACTACTTATTGAGATACCTGAATTGCACTCCCCTCAACCCCCCACCCTGGCACTTCCCACTTCCTGTTTCCTGCACTTGCGCAATCTGAATGACAAGGCCTAGTAAGATTGTTGTTTTGTCCTCTTTCTGCTTCCCTCCCCCACCTCATTGTCGCACCTAGGAACACTGGTGTACGGGCGCACTACAAATGTTCATATCAAGTGCATAGCATAAAATACCTCAATTTTTATTGGGTGTGTACCCTCCAGGGACCACCCACAGCCATGCTCCCACCAGTCCTTTGCAATCATCTTGAAGGGAACAGACCAATGACCTTAACGGTGAAGGTGGGACTGACTAAGCAAGCAGTACTGCATAATTGGTTTAGTTAACGAGTGGCTGGATCGTATTACTGAGATTAAATCGAAGCTGTAAGGTTTGGAGAAAACAAAAACGAAAGTTCTTTTGTTTTTTTCTCTCTGGGACATTTCAGACTATTCCCTTGGTCCCACCCCCCCTCGGCCCCCACCCCCCACACCACCCCACATCGCCTTACTTACCTGTGTATAACGCACACCCTTGTGATGCTGGTTCCCTTCACGTGCGTGGATGGGAAACAGCCACAGGGTCCACTTATTTTTTTTACTTTCCGACGGGTGCGGTGGACACGCCCGCAGCCCTTGTTCACTATAATGGCACCGAACGGAAGACTTCCATTTTCAGCCATACATAATTTTCGTACAGCCGAAAGTCGGCCAAATCTTTTTATTTTATGCCCTTCAATGTCAGAATAAGGGTTAGTCTCCCACAAGCATGAAGGCAGGGGGAGCAAAATGGGCGCCAGAGTGCCTCAAAGCTTACTTCGTGACCACATTAAATAAGGATCGGGAATCCCCTTCCAAGTCTTTGTTCTCCGCTCTTTGAGGCAAGCATGTTATGTTTGAACCATCACCGCCGCTCCCTGAAGAAGGCAAAACAGAAATCTGAATCACGTCCACAAGACAACACATCCATGTGTTTGCCCAAGCACCAGTGACAACATCTGTTTTTTTTGCCTCTTGTACAGAGCCCTCATGGATGGTCACTAAGCAGCTAAAAACCCCTCAGGATTTCCCTGAGCAATACCAGGCATACCAGAGTCACTTCTGCAGGAACCAGGCAGACAAGTGGGGAGTGAAGGGTTGGCTGTCAGATCAAAAAATGCAACTCCCCTCATTTCCATCCCTTGTGTCCCCCCCCCCCCGGCCCTCCAAGTAAAGGGGGGATCCAAAGGATGTGCAAGAGGGTTGGCCAGTGTGGTGGCCCAGGAGCAAAAGGGAGGTGGTGCAACGCAAGATCTGGAACCAGAGGCAGTACAGTAGAACATGTGCCTTAGGAACCCACGACAAAACCAGGGGAATGGTGCTCAAAGGCATGACTGCCGAGGAGGCCAGCAGAAACATCAGAGGTGCTAGCTGAGGTGGTAACATCTCATGGAAGATGCTCTTGAAGTAACCCTGCATGGCTGAAGACTGCATGACCATTTGAAACTTAGCCAGATATCTGTCCTCAGATGGGGGTTGTGGAGACTGAACCGGCTGGGACCAAGAGGCTAGGCAAATTGGAACTCAGGATGGCCCACTACACGACAGACACTGCTCCGTGAAAACTAGTGGCGAGGATAAGAAGGGTAGGCCAGTCTTCAGAGGAAGGGTGTGGGGAGAATTCTAATAAATGTGCTAATTCCCTGCTATCTTAAGAGACCCCCAGCATTTTTGCTGGACTTTAGGACTTTTCGTTTTTATCCTGGAGAGAGCGAGACCTTTCCCACTCTCTTATGTATTTTTCATGGATTTAAACACTGTTTCTTTTGACTTTGGAGTCTGACAAACTCCATAGGCATCATCTTTTTACATTGTGTCACCAAGCACCTTCAGTGCAGTGATACAGAAGTCTTCCAGATTTCCCAAAGGTTTAATATGTTTCCAAGAGCAGAACTTTCTAGATGTAGCACACATTTCCACCATAGGGTGCTGGGGAGGGGGTGGGTAGGTGTCACTTAGTAACCCCTTTGTCTAGTTTCTCATATAACATTATTATGTTAGCCCTTCTACAATAATGGCTGGTGGCAGTGGTTTACTTCTACCATTGTGTGTTTCTACCGCAGACTGCAATTGCAGCTGCATTAAAGCACCCATGTGTACCCATTTTGTCAAAATGGCCCAGTCTCCTTTTTTTGCCATTTCTTGTTGTAAAGGTCCATCTTGAGATTTACGCTGTGCGCCAAACCAGGTTTGGTCCCTTTGTTTGTTTTGTCTTTGGCGGGATTGACTGGTGAAGCCTGCCTCTACCTCCAGCATGTCTGGCAGGGCAGGAAGCGAGGGAGGTGCCGAAACTCCCTGTGCTTAGTCTCCTTGGTTACAGGAATGCACATAAGGTGATTGGCTGGCTGTCCTTTGAGGACAGCCACCCTGCTGTGTGATTGACAGCTAGGCGCAAATTAATGGGAGAAACCTGCATAAAAGGCGAGGTCTTTTGCTTGGAAGGCAGAGTAGACCACTGGACAAAGGAATCCGAAGAAGAATTTGGAAGAGACGCTTGCTGCAACTCCTGGACCGTTGGTTTGCTCTGTGAAGCCCTCCTGCATTGCTGAAGTTCCGTATTCGCATCGACTAAAGAAGCCCTGCAAAGGACGACTTCTCCCCTGGGGTTAGTGGGACCAATCGATCCCAAGACGAAATCTGGAAATCCTCATGGAGGTGGAAGTACTTCCATTACTGCTGAAGGAACCGATTGCCAGGGAGAGGAACAGCAGAATCGAGTGCGTTGTCTTTAAGTCGGACCAGAGCTCCAGGAATATCCTCCAGACTCCCAAGAAGCAGGACTGACCAAGCCTGAGCCACCTCAACAGAGTGCTGGACCCCAGATGCGAGGAAAGTGCCGAAAGGTAACCGAGAACCGCAGTGTTGCTAATTGCGAGAAGCTGAAACCGGGAAGTGCCGCCAACCTTCAATTCATAGTGCAGGAGTCCACCGACGTTCTCCCTCTTGTCCCCACGACTGAGGCCCAGGAACACCAGGATCTGCCATACTGCAATGGGAACAGAAGCCAGCTGGAACCAATTTCTTCAAACCAAATGGTGCTGTAAACTAAGGGATTGCTTACCTCTTGTTGTATAGCCTTGCTAGCTCAGTCGAAATTTGCCTCGGTTTCTTTTGCAGAGTTGCTTCCAGCTTTGCCCCTCGCAAGCCTCCCAGCTTGCGGCCCAACAGTGATTTCATTTTCTACAAAGATGTCTAACACATTGTGCAAGACTTTTTTACTTGCCTTCAAGAAGTGCTTCAGCTCACCTAGACTTTTGCTCAATTGACATTGGCTATCCTAACTCCTTGAAAGACTATCCTCTGACTTGGTGCTTTAACAATCCCTCAACAAAAGGCACACATTCCATAACTTGTGTAGCTGGGAAAGGATTAATTTACTTTAAGTTGGGGGGTTCAAAAAGTACTTGCCTGCATAAGAATATTTGTTAGCCATTGTTTTATTCCCTCATCTTTTCCTTTCTCAGTATTGATATAATGTGCCAGTGATATGTCAATGTCCAGTGTCCTAGTTATTTAAGTCACCTCAGCGTGTAGAGAGTGCCATCCCAAATGGTTATCTACTAATTTAAAGAAACTGAGTGCATTTTGAAGTATATTTTGCGCTACATATATTTGCTCCCTTCTAAAGAAGGAATTGTTTAATCAAGAAACCTTGAGTGCAAGTGTTTATTTGGATCTGTGTCACAGGGAATCTGTTACAACCCTACAGCTCACATCGACCCCTCTTGAGATAAGCCAGACTGCTCAGTCACTATGCATCACACAATGCATCAACAAAACGCTACTCATGCAACTTCAGGGTTGAAATGAGGTAGGCGACAATTGTGTTTCTCTGTATTCTCTGCATCCTCCCTGGTGGGAGTGCATTAATGGGTTTGTGCTGTAAGGAATATGAAATTGATTAGTGTTCCTTGTGTTTTTTTTGACAGTGGTGCTCTTATGCCAGTTGGAGGCATGTTAGAATTTTTGGGATTCTAAGTGACAACCGTGTAATTAATTCTACAACATCGAAGGCGTGTCTCATGCGTAATTAGAAGGTATTCTTATGAATTGTGGTCTGTGTGTGGTGCACACTCCTACTACGATGCTCTACTTTCAGTATCCTGGTGTGTATTGATGCAGTAACAGCATTGAAAAAAAACATTGGTGATTTATGTCCTTTTGTCTAAACTTTTTGTGTTTTGAACAATGCAGTGAATGGTTTAATGTTAAACTCACTGAAAGCATAAAGAATTGGAATCCAATTATCAACTTTAAGAGGCCATCCCCTGATGAGTGTTGCCCCAACGTGGTGCTATGAACAGAAACATGTTGAGATTATGAAATTGGACACATGATTTCTAATGAGATGTTATTTTCGTCTATGTGTGTCGTTTATGAATTGTGCATATTTATGTATCGTTAGCGTGTGAGTGATTTTGTATACTTTTACAATAATTTGTGTCTTGGGTGTTAAGAGTTTTTTTAGTGCCTTTATAGTGTTGGTTGATATATGTCATATTGACAAAATAAAGGACGTTCAGTAGATCGGGGACAATCGCCATATAATGAAATTGTTATGAATATTATGTCTGCCTCTTTTTGATATCTACATAGTTTGGTCTGCCCAAAACAGTAGAAATAGGTTCACCTCTACAGGGGGGCTTCAATTGTTTTTTTTTGTGATAACTGTATTGTATACATATGTAAATATACAGGCAAGTCTCTGCTCAGTTCAGACTTTCTACCTTCTTGCTTAACCTACCCAATTGCCACTTCAATGAGAAACTAGCTTTAAGTATCAAATAATCTAGCAAAAGAAAGGGGACAGACACTTAAGATCACAAGCTAAACAATAAAACCTATTCAGAATTTTTAGGCAAGTGCCCAAATATTAACAACTCCATCCCCCCCCCCCCCCCCCCCCCCCCCCCCCCCAAGTCTTTGCAAAGCACTCCTTAGCTTCCAATACGAAACTCAAGACTACTACTTGAATAATATGTAATCAACAAGACACAACATGCGTCTTCTGCAGGCAAGCCTAACAGTATTCATGAATCTGTTTCCCAACCCTTCATAGCGGACGTTCACCTTGCTTCCCCCTCAACCAATGTCTTTCCCCCTCCCTCCTCATTAACATTGGGGCCAATTGCTAACAATCATCCGCCTATTCCACTCTTTCTTGGAGCGGAGGATTAGGGGGCAGACTTAATTTTCTTCCCCCACTATGGAAAGCTGACACATTTGCACCCCTTTAACTCACCTTGGAATACCCTAGTGTATGATTGCATTTACACACTGGAATGTAGCCATGTTTGCATTCTTCCATCGGATAACTAACTGTACTCCTTCTCAAACCTCCCTTCTGCTTAGCCTGATCTGCCTGGACTGCAGCAAGGCAGTAGACTTGTGTTTAGCAAACAAGTCTCCCCCACCCTCCGACCTTGATAGTTGTTACATTTACCAACACTTCCTACCTACTTTTCACTCTGTTGTCTGTCTTTCACACAACTTAACATGCAAGGTTAAGTACCCCTTCCTTACTTCATTTACCACCTTTGATGCTGCAAGGTATTAGATTTGCATTCTGCAATCGAACACACCTTACCCCTTCTCCATTTTCTATCCCTCTCCAGTGCAGCATGATCTTCATGAATGCTAACAACCCACCAACACATGAACTTTCCACCAGTGATTCTACTCTGCCTAACAACCCTAGTTCAAGCACTCTTCAGCTAACTTAGCCTATTTTCCTCACCCACTATTTCTACCAGACCACTCCCATATCACCATAACTCACCTCCTGGCCCCTAGCCTCATCTTTGTGTATGCTCTTGTTGTGTTTATATTTAATTTGAATTTAAGGTTTACATCCAATACAGCTCTCTTGCAAGTATTCGGACTGTCAATCTCTTAATGTAGGACAAAAATCATCCTTTCATTAACAAGGAGGAGAGTTTAAAGACTGAAAACGAACAACTTGGCATTACCTATTATCCAATAAGAACTACCATATCCTTCTGAAATACATCAATCTATCAGGATTAGCATGTAAAGTTTGTGCAACCCAAACATTTTACGAAGTTGCACTGGAAGACTAGAGTCTACTTTCACATTAAGTGCAATCTGATCATATTTGGTTACTCCACACATTGACTATTTCGCTCTGTTTTGGCAAATCCCAAGTCTTTGGAAACATTTCCCCTTTCATTAATCTTCTATAAGCAATCTAAAACCCTTATGAAGGCCATATCTCCCAGGATGTTTGTGGAAAGCCCTTGCTATCAACTCCAGTTTTGCTACATTATTTGCCCTCTGATAAATCCTTTTAACCTCCCAAAATTAAGTCCATAGCCAACATCCTGGCCAAATCTTTATGGACCAAACAAGCCATGGCACAAACATTAGGAGAACTGGATTAAGTGACAGATTTTCCATTTTTGATGAAAGAAGACACTGAAGCATTTGGGACAGTGTAAAAACACCCATGCCTATTCTTAAATCACTTCCGAATTGGATACCTAAAAAAAAGGTAGAATATACAGCCAGCATAACTAGGCAATGTGCATACAATCTGTTAAGAGCTGAATTATCGAAGTGTCTAAGGTAGTAAAAACCTTTTTTACTTGGACTCTGCTTTGAATATTAAACAAGTTAATACTACAGTGTCAGCTGCCGCTTACACCTCCAAGCTGATCAATGCATGCAGACCATTCCTTTCTTTCACCTGACAGCTGCATCACACTAGCCAGAGCACTCATCCTGTCGAGATTGGATTACTATAATGCACTCTACGACGGAACTAAGACCCAAAACAACAAAATGTTACAGGTGATTCAAAACAACACCCTCAGGGCAGCCCTGAGCCTACCCAAAAACTCACATCTCCACGACTAGAAGGAACGCCCATTGGCTTCCTGTTCATGAGTGCATCCTTTTTAAAACCCTCACATTAACTCAAATGTCTTCATAACACGGCTCCTTTATACCTCCATGACAAGTTTTCTAGATCCCAATCTAACAAGCCTACTCGCACTCCACACCTAGATTCAAACTACAAAAAGCCAGAGGCAGTAGCTTCTCTTCCATTGCCGCAAGACAATGGAATACCTTGCACGCCAAACTCGTTCTGGACCTTAGCTGAAAACTTGCCTTTTTTGGACTGAAACACACAACTAAACCTCTGATAGTAACCTGCTAGCTATCAACATAAGTAACACCCCAATTTAAGTTGACTCCACCTATCGCACAATTCATAAGATTATCACTTTGTCGGACTCTACCATGTAACTACAGTTGTACTATCTTGTATTTCTTTCACGGCTCCCTATCACCTGTATAACCATATAACAATGTATTTCTGCACCTATTTATGACAAACTCTGAAACGATGCATGACAATTTCTGTAAGAACAGCGCCTAGATGCCTCCGGGTTGGTTGCGCTATATAAATTGCAAAATAAATGCATAGATTAGCAAGTGGTATCTGAATGAGGTGGTAGGTGAGAAGCAGGAAGAGATTAAAATAATTAAGAATTGCATGCGCCACCTGCTCTTGCTGGTGTGTCTACACTATAGTATTGTGTACATGTATGGACTGAACCATTTCCTCTAGAGGGACATTAGCAATAAAATCTAATGTTGCCCCAGTGCTACGTGTGTCAAATGAGTCCCTATGTCTGCATGTGCTAACAAATTCGGCCCACTGCCAAAGGAAACACATAATTCACTTATTTTCCATATTCCTACTCTGAGGATTAGGGAAAAAGGAAGGTAGTTCGATGGACAAGTTGACATGACATTTTTAAATGCATTTTACAGAAAATTGAGGGGGTGTTCTTAAGACCGCTTTGTGCTTGTGAATGGAAACAAATGGTTCTGTAACAGAAACAACCTGCAATTAACGTATCTCCTAATAGATGTAACTGCTATCAGAAAAGCTACTTTGTATGCAAGGTTTCTTAAAGAAGCTTTTACAAAGGCTTGTGGGAGGCCTCTTCAAGCCTATGCATAAACTGTATTCACATCCCCACCCAGGAGGCGTGTGCTACTAGGGGATGAATTAGCTGAACCCCCTTACATGAATGCTTTAAATACTGGTACTCTCCACCAGGATATTTATGTTGTGTAGGCTACTAGTGCTGCTAAACACGGGAGATAAAAGACCAGTCCTGACAATCTAATAAATGCAACAGATCCATTACAATATCTGAAGATGTGCAGTTATCAGGGTTACTTGCTTCTTGTTTATACCAAATTACAAACAGTTTCCACTTGTTGAAGTAACAGTGTCTTGTTTTGGGTATTCTAGCTTCCTTACTTCTTTCCAGGCGTGACTTCATGAGCCAAGCTCAAGGTTTGGGGCATGGGTGTTTTAACTAGTCAGAGTTGCTGTCATGATGCCTACCCCCGGGCATCCAGACCAAGTCCATCAACCCCGGAAGCAGGCATCATGTTACCAGGAGCAAACCCAGCAACCCCCGTTAGGGGCTATCTGGGTACAGTCCTGGCGCCTATGGCACCAGGCTCATATGGGACATCAGTCCTGGCGCCATAGGCGCCAGGCTCATATGTTAAAACTTACCCGATGCAGACCATGCTGCAAGGGATCCAAGCCCATGTGAGGCTTGAAGGGACTATTTTGTTACTCGGGTGTGGCTGTGGAGGAATACTTACCTGGGACTACTTTGAAGGCTATTTAAACCACGCCCGAAGAGCAGCACATGCTTCACGTTATTCTGCATCCAGCAGCGTAACGCTCACCGTGTCTGCAGTCAGCATCCAGCATCCAGCATCCTGCATCCTGCCACGCCCGCCTTGAGTCCAGAGCGCCTAGAAAGAAGGGAAAGAAGAAGAAAGGTTAGAACAAGAACTTTACTAGATTTCTTACCTTTTCAGATTTCGGATTTAGTGCATCTTCGAACCAGAAACAGACTTAATTTTAAACGCGTCGCATCGCCAGCAGCAGCGCCGCACCATACTCCCAGTTCCTCGCAGCATCTCTACGATCCGGTGCTGTCTCCATCACCTGGTTGCCGCATTCCAGCGCCTAAGGGGGACAAGAAAACAACAAGGTGAGCCAAGGGAACAAACAAGGACAATCTCTTGCCACCATATGCTTACCTGATTTTACCGCAAGAGGTATTATCCACCAGCACGCCAAATCTTCCTACGCTGCACCTGCAAGAAAAGAGAAAGCAGCGAGTTAAACCTTGGCATCATTTACCGGACAATGTTACAAAACACAGACTCTTACCTGAACGCTTTCAGCTGCCACAAGATGATCATCTTTTGGGTCTAAGCTGCAAAAGAAACAAGGAATTGGACAAGAGTGATTAATCAGACATTTTTAACTCATTAGAACTATATACTTACGGCCTTTCACCCGGAAGTTTGGAGCCAAGATTTGTCCAGAACTCTTCCAATATCCTCAAGCTAGTGAAGTAACTGACCGTCAACGCGCCCCTGCATTCTTCGCAGGATGGAGAGCTCATCATACAAAACTATGAGGTGAGCTTTGTGAAAGGGAATGTCAGAAGTGATAAGTGGGGACGCAGTGAGGTGTTAATACTCAAATCCACGGGTGGCTAATTCCCTTTCCCCATCTTTAGGAGACTACTTCTACGGGTCAAGCAGACGAAGCTAGGTGGGCCAGTCCAGTCAGTCATCTCTGCACTACGCATCATGGTGGAGACCGTGGCTGTCCAGTTCCGCACGACACCCCTGTGGGAGCCAGGTGAGCGTAACAGTTGCTGCTTTAGCAAGTATGGGACTTTATAGGTTTGCACATCGCCAGTTTGAGCAGATGTGGAAACCAAAGTTGTCTCGCCCACAAAGGAGCAACCAGGATTAGAGTTCCTGGTGCATCTTGTGCACTATCCTGCTCAGGAGCAGTGTCGGTGGAAAAGCATAAGCACATTTCCCAGACCAGCTCTTCCACAGGGTGTTCCCCTTGAATCCGGCTTGGGGAAACCTGGATGCAAAGTCTGGGCAGTGTGCATTTGTGGCAAACAATAACCACCCCAACACCAGAGGGAGAAGACAGTCTAGAATTCCTCCGCTGAGTTGCCATTTGTGTTCCTCGGGTAGAGGACTTCTGCTTAGAGAGCCTACTAGAGAAATTAGATCCCCTGGAACTAGAGACACATGGAACATATTCGCTTGAGTGTCCACGTCTACATTTTTGGGGATAGTGGTGTCGTCTATGAGGACTTTGGCCGGTTAGATGCAGTTGGAACGCTTTCAGGGCTTGGAGTACTGCTGGCACTTCTAGAAGGTTGATGTGGTTTTGGGCTGTGATCTGTGTCCACAGGCCATGTGCTGTGTGGTAAGATAATGGGCTCCCCATCCAGAGAGTGAGGCGTTGGTTATAATTATCGCTTGCACTGGAGGATTGTGAAAGGGTTTCCCTTTTAAGATATTTTCCTTTGAACAGCAGCGAAGTGCTTGTACGAGGGTTAGCGAAACAACCACTAGATTGTCCCACTAACCGTTTGCCTGAGACAACTGTTTTGCTAATCACTTGTGCATTGGGCACATGCGCAACCGTGCGTGTTCAACTAGATAAATGCATGAAGCCATCATCCCGAGCAGGGGCATTGCATTGCGTACAGTTATTTGGTGAGCGGCAAGATAATGAGGTATTTGCAGCAGTATGCTTTGAACTCTTTTGTTTGAGGGGAAGAGTAGCACCTCCTTTGTCTTCATGATAGCTCTTCGGCACTGCTTGGGGTGACTTGGAACAAGGCTTTTTGTCTCGTTGATTGAAAACCCCAATTGGAACAGAAGATTGTTTGAACTTTGGGCATTTTGCTTGCAAATTGCTTGCCCGTCGTCCAGATAAGAGTACACTGGGATTGATTGTCTACATAAGTGCGCCGCCACCATCGCCAATACCTTGGTGAACACCCTTGGAGCCAAGGCTTTGCCGAAGGGGAGCACCTTGAACTGGTATTGTTGATTTGCTACTTTGAAGCGCAGGGATTTTCTGTGCGCTGGGAACATTGAAATATGAAAGTATGCATCTTTCAAATCTAATGTTGCCATGTAGTCCTTGTTTTAGCAGTGGGATTACTTCTAGTAGAGTAGTCATGCGAAACTTGTGGCTCGACATGTGTGGTTGCAGGGCACAGTTAAAGGCGCATTGTACGGTCTCTCTTTGCCACAAGAACATACTTTGACTAGATACCAGTGTTTACCTGGTTTGCGGGACAATCTCTCTAGCATCCTTTTCCAGCAGTGCTGGACCTCTTCCAGCAGAATGCGCTGTTCCTCCTACATTCTTTGTTTATGTCTTGGCGGGTGGTTGGGTGGTTTCTGTACGAGTTCTATGCAATAGCCTCCTGCTACAGTGGAAAGTACCCACTTGTCTGACGTGATCCCCTCCCATGCATGGGTATAATGACAAATGCAACCTCCTACTGGAGGAGCATGGGAGAGGACCTGGAGCGGGTTGTCATTGCTTAGGGGGGGGAGCCTCTGGTGGAGGCGGCTTTGCCTCTACTCCTAGACCTTCTGTGTCCCCTTTGAAAATTTTGCTGGGAGGACTGCCCCTGCGAGAACCCCAAGATGAAGTTTGTCCATTCCGACTATAGTTGGAGGACCGTTGGGAGTATTGTCCTCGAAAGCTGCATGTATAAAAAAAGGCACCTCTCTGCACAAAAGGTTTGTTAGTAAGCGGTCACAGGGACTGGAGGGTGTCGTACTCTTCTTTAGCACTTTTCAGCGCGTCCTCAAATGCTTTCCAAAATAAGGCATTTGATTCGATCAGCATATTAAGCAGGGTGGCTTGAGTGTCCAGCTTAAAGCCGATTGTCTTAGCCATGCATGGCGCTTAATGAGAGTACTCACATACTATACAGCCATCGGCTGCGTCTAGATTATACTTTGATTTTGTGCATTTTATTTTACCAAATAAAGGTAATATTGCAGTTATTACATAGTCTGATAGGCATCACATTCATCTACAACATATCCAAAGCTCAGATCAATCAGAGCTTGCATGACAATGCACTGCCTAATTTTGTTTTTGCACATTTAAAGCATGATGCTCTACGTTTTCAATTAAATGTATTTCTTTGGTGTGCAATTGCAGTAGTTCTCTGCAAGAAGTCTGCAAAGACACATGGCCCAATTATTCAATTTTTATGTCACCACTAATCCAAAGTAAAGGCTTTTAGAGCACATGTTTTTCAATGACATTCCATGACATTCCATTGTGACTAATCGAAGACAGACTTGGTAACAGTGTAGGGGAGTATAGCTCAGTGGAAGAAACTGGTTCAAATCCCCGGGTCCGCGCTTAGAAACCTCTTTGGTATTAAGTGTATTACAATTATAATAAATGTAGGTTGACCTCCCATTGCCAATGGATTCTGTTGATGTGAAATACAAATGTGATATTCTTTGAAGGCAAAACCTGGTTTGAGTGAATACCAGAATACATAGTGTTCATCTGCTTTGAAAAACCACCTGGACTACAATAAGGAGCACCTCAGGTATCTGGCCTGACCATTACATGCAATTATTTTCTAGCAAATTCCCAGTAGCCGAGACATTTGTTCTCTTCAGTATGCCTAAAAGTGGGAACAGACCTGAAATGCAAATTCAATTCTGCTCATTTAGGTGCAAGTTAATTTACCGTCTTTTCAATGTACATGACAGCAAAAATGAAAATGTATTGCATTTTCATACCTATTCAGTCAAACAATATAGTTTGAAAGGAATTACTAACATGGCAGACTAAAGGAACACATTAATTCCCACATTGACTGGAATACAAATGTGTGTTAATGAAATCTTTATGTAGGCCATTCGTATTGGAATTACATGAAGAAACAAATATAAGCTTTTAATTAAAGGGCCTGTGGATGATCCAAGCCTGCCTTTCACATGTGACATAGTTCAGGCAGTTCACTTTAAATATGACATTTTTCTCTGCTTAAAGATGCACTCCACATGTAGAATATGCTGTGCTAGATGTTTTTGGCTCGGGGTTTCACAGACAGGGATGCCCGAGAAGGCTAGTCTACTCCACAACCCATTTAAGATACTCCACAACCCATTTAAAATGGCCATTATGGAAATACTCTGCTGATACACTTTCTGTGGGTTGCAAAATGGCTGAAGGGAAATATGTCACTATACACTGGTATTCTAAAGTATGCCTTTGTAAATAAATTAGTTCAGTAATTTGACCATTTGGAGGTGCACCACAATTGGGCAGTTTTTCGGAAGTCTGCCTACGGGCTTAGTAAAACCATTCAACTGAGGCAGTACAAGAGTCTAGTATAAGGCTGTACTACCCGACTTCATGGTAGCGTAGACAGAGCAGCCAGGCTTATCTTAGGAGGGAGAGAGGGTTGTAGAATCAGTACAAATGAAATTGTAATACAAATGGTCAAAAGAAACACTACGGATGTAAAAATAAATTATTCATTTAAATACAGGAAGGCCCAAATAAATCTATGGGTAAATAGGTACCAACACATTATATGAAATCACAAGTATAAAAACACAACACTATACTTGAAGGTACACAGACCAAAGTATAAACCTTATTTGGAATACCCAACTGTAGTTCTAGGGAAGTCAAAACCTTTTCATACACATTCAGTATAGGTCACACCTATTCTTGGGGAGTAAAAACCAATTGTTACTTTTGCAATTACATTCAGTAATGCAAAGGCAGTAGTAGATCCTACCAGCTGTACAGGGACCCTCATTACAAATCACAATCAGTCAATGAACTATATACTTTGGGAATAGTAGAACACTTATTCCAGGTACAGTAAAAACCCATAACTACTTTTGTGATAACACAGTTATAGTAGGCGAGTAAAACTAAGGATGTAGTATTCAATTACATTGAGATCAGTGAAACACAGATCGAGATGAGCAGTAACTCTGGTAACCTATTTTTACATGAACACAGCTAACTCAAGGTAAGTAAAACCCATATACTTTTTTAATCTCACAAGGAGTCCAGGTTAGATCTTACCCAACTATACAAGTGACTGATGTAGGACTTATAAGGGACAGTTAGAACCACAGACTCTGGATTAGATAGCACAGGGAAAGTAAACCCTAATGTTGCACTTTACTGAATGACTCAAAGTTATTCTAGGTAGGCAACAATCTAATAAAAACTTCTTCTGGACAGGCTAACAGCAAGTCACGGGAAACAAGATCCAGCTGGGGGACACTCATAAAATTATCCTAACCGGACTAATCTGGTGATACCAACAGTCGGAGGACACTCCTATAATTACCCTGCAGGAATAATCTGGTGAAACCAACACATTACTTTTAGAAAGAGGCACAACCTAATCACAGGTGAGTAATATACTTCACATCTACGTTCTATTAGAATGGCAAAACAGTTTCTAACAAAAGCAATAGGTTAACCATTCTTTTAAGAATAGTGTGTCACACATCCAAGGTAAGTAAGAACCTTTGTAACTGTTCACTCTTAGTTACCAACCAACTCTTACAAGTAAGTAACTTTTAAACACTTATTTTCTTTTCTAGGCAAAAGGCCCAATCAAGTCTCTTAATCTTAGAGCATGATTGTTCTCAGTGGCAGAAGGGGGAGGGAGGGGTCACTAGGATCTAGTGTCCAACAGGCAGTGTCAGGATAAATTAAGTAGCAAACGTCAGAGTTCCTTAGGAAGACTGGGCAAACAGGTGAGTACTTTACCTCTGAGCAAGAAGAGGTTGCAGGGGCTTCACAGAAGACACCCTAGCAGGATTCTAGCAGTGGGACTGGGTGCACTGGATGAGAGGCCTCCCCATCACGGAAAACACCCCACAGCTACACAGAAATCCTTAGAGACTTAAGGTAAGTACATACCCAAGTCAACACAGTACCTCAGCATTGAAGAGGATTTTGCAGCAGGGAGGACATCCGGGTCTGAAGCCAAATACCCGGTCAGTGGATTCCTTGTCGTGGTGACTGAAAACAAGACCTCAGAAGGAATTTTGCAATAGGGATTGACGAAGAAGGCTCTAGGAAATGTTTTCCTCGTGGCTGAATGCGGTTCTGCGGATTTGGTGCCTTTTCAAAGGAGAACAGAAGACAGAAAATCGTGGCTGAATTGTCGTTGTTACAAAGGTCCAGCACTCTGTTGAGGGGACTGTTCAGACTCGATTTGCGTCTCTGGAGATCCACCAGGCTGCCCAAGAAGTTTCAGCGAGATTCAGAAGACCGTGCACCGCACAGTGGCTCGAGGTATTGGGGTATTACAGCCACACAAGGTTGCAGCAACGTGTGGGATGGCTCAAAATGAATCCTGGTAGCTACTGCTAGGCTACAAGCAGGAGCTAAAAAGCTTGCCACTCCTGGCAATTTTGTACCTTGAAAACGTGACCAGAGGAGACTCGATTATTCAAATACTTCATCCCATACAATTATGGTGGAAGAGGCAAGATCAAATTTCCCTTGCCCGGTGAAGTACCCACCAGCTTCCAATAGAGAACAGAGTGGTGTTCAAAACAAAGAGGCTATACAAACGAACCAAATGTCCCATCTGTTGTTCACTCCCCCTAGTAACACCTGGCTTTTATAAGGTTTGGACCAGTGGCAGACACTTTGCAATTTTGACAACCCATATCTGGAATTCCCTACCCGAAGGTGTATAAAATGCACAACCATCATTCTTTCAGACAACTTTTTAAAGGATTTTTGCCAATCACATCCTTGTACTCCTGATTTGTGCCCATCTTATTTAATTCTGATCCTCCACTTTGGATGGTCTGTAGATGAGATAAAAGGTGACTGTCCGACGGGGAGAGAGGAAAGTGGCAGGAGAGGACTTCGAAGGAGCCAATGTTCTCGATGTCAAGTCTGGTGCAGGGCAACTAGGTCAAGTGGATGACTGAGAGGCCTCGCCCATCTTAGCTAATAATCCATCTAGAAAGTACAGACTATAATGAAAAAGGGGACTTAACAGTCACTATTGTAGGAGTACCTACGTTTGCAGGTTGGTTGGCTGGCCTACCTAAGAAGAAGTCTGATTTATAACTAACATTTGGAGACTGTGTGCTTATTTATTTATTGTGCATTTGTAAGGCACTTGTACATCAAGTGAGACATGCATTACTTACCGTAATAGCATTTCTGATGATTGTATCCCCTTAGATTCACATGCTGTGCATATGGTCCGACATCCAGTGGTAACCGCGGAGTAGTGCATCCTGTCTTTCGGGGAACGAAAGGGGATGTCGGCATAGGTGTGTCTGGATACACTACACGTCACGATAAGGATAGTGTTACAAACTCCCTCACGCTCCATGGTCCCTCCGATAGTATTTTTTTCTGCCTTGCGGGAGCCCAAGGCTATTGTGTGCGAGTAAATGAAGAGAGAAAGTAGTAAAACGTCCATGTTCCTTCCAGCCCAAACACAGAGGTAGGGGAGGGCGCATGTGAATCTAAGCAGATACAATCATCAGAAATGCTATTAGAGCAAGTAATGCATGTCTTCTGATCCTTGTTAATCTGCTTAGTATCACATGCTGTGCAGTGCATAGACTAGGGTTCGCTAAAAAACTAAAAAGCCTTATTCACTAAGGAAAACCGCCAATAGTATTGTCTGGCTGACCAGAACTGTCCAGTCAGACATTTTTAGGTACAGAATCCGTTACATGTGGTGGCCGTCTAGGCCATTCTTTCATTTACACCCCTGCATTTGCAAAATCTATAGCAAATAATTAGTATGGCTGAGGGACAAACTTTCAGCTACACCTTAGAAGAAACTCCAGATATTATTAGAGGACCATCAATTTTCAATCCCAGTGGGCCCAATATCAACGTTGCACCGGCACCAGGCAGTACTGACTTATAAAAACTCAAGAAAAAGCAATTTAGAACGGAATTGCATGGTCACTTCCTGCGGGAGTACCTTCGAAGTAACAATTCCAGCAGGTTTAATTGTAAGGCATGAGTCCTGCCCTTTTCTGGGTAATAAGGAATACACCACCACGTTCAGTCACATAGCAGTCAAATGCAGCAATGACCTCATGGTCATGACTATCACGACTGCTCAAAGAATCAGCAAAGACAACCAAAAGGAATTAGAAAAAGAGGAACAGAAATTCCTTAATGATACTACCATTACTGATGCACGTGAACAACTCATAGCAACCAACAAACTGCTGGAAGAAATTAAGAACACAAATATTGCTACAAAAAACTAAGAAATTGATCAAAGACATTCAAGACTTTAAATTAGACTTAGTCTTCCCATCCACTACCGACAAAGCGCTACCGTTTTCCAGCCTGTTCTGTGACCTCACACTCATCAGAATGCCCTGCAATCTGACGAACGGCAGCAGTTTTCTATGCCCGATTGTGATACAGCTGCTTCAGACATCTAGTAGTTCCATGGGCTCACTCCAAGGCAATACAACAGTAAGCAACAAAAATATGACAGAGGTCTGCCTTTAGCAACACAGCCAGCACCATTACACAAGATGCCTGTTTTTCATGGCATCGGTGTGCTCTTTGTGTCTTATGTCTAGCTACTCAAAATCCTGCACACGTTTTAGAGCACGCATAAGCCCCCCCCCCCCCCCATGTCCTTCTTGCCTTCACGAGGCAGTGAATTCATTTCACCACCAGAATAAAAGAAATAAACCGGAACGCCTTGCACTGGAAGGTAGGCACTCCCACCCAGCAGCTCCTGCATGCTTTCTTTCTCCGAAAGTCACTGCCACTCCAGCACATGCTGGCCATAGTATGTTCTCTTATATTCCAATATGTAGAAGCCTTACATCCTGATTACTCATCCATCAACATTGATGGCACAATCATATCAGTACTCAAACAAGTCAAAACACTAGGTGTCTACCTTGATGCCAACCTCACCATGACCAAGCACATTAACGCCCTTTCCTCCTCTACTTCCTACACCGCTAAACTTATTGCTCACAGTCGCCAATTCCTGACACCCACTAACTGTATCACGCTGGCAAGAGCTTTAATCTTATCCAGACTCGACTACTGCAACGTACTCTACCTGGGTACCTCAAAAGCCAATCTAAACAAACTACAGCTTATTCAGAATAAAGCCCTTCGGGCGGCCCTTGGAATAAGGAAGTCAGATCATATCTCAAATATTAGAAGAAACCATCACTGGCTCCCCATCAAAGCCAGGGTCACATTCAAAGCCCTGTGCGTCACATACAAATGCATCCACTCATGTGTCCCCATCTACCTCAACCACGCCATCACCAAAAAAGTATCAAAGAGAACCCTCAGATCTAACAGTCAACTACTCCTAGCCATCCCCCGATACAAGACTACCAAGGCAGGAGGCAGTAGTTTCCAATATCTCGCACCCACATATTGGAACACTCTTCCCCTCCCCATCAAAAATGAGCAAACGTTTGCAGGCTTCAAGAAATCTCTGAAAACGTGGCTATTTAACCAAGACTAAAAGCCTCTTCCATGCTTCAGGAAATATCACTGTATTTAAGCCCTGCATTTAAAGTTGTCATGTATGATTATTATGTATTCACATGCACTGCGCCCGACTGGCAATTTCCAAGAAATGTTTTAACTAAGCTGTCTGTAACATCGCCGTGGTACCTAAGGGTTTGGGCGAGTAACAAATGCAATAAATAAATAAAATAAATACATCATGCAATGTAATCACTCGCATTTGATGTGGTGCCGTCTAGGGTATGTCACCTCTAATACAGCCGACCCCCTTTTTCTCTCCAACATAATCACTGGGGCTGCTAAATATACTAGCCACAGCCAGTCACAGGCGCACGGGTGACTAGAACACCGTCTGACTAGGTTTAGTCTGTCTTTCAGCTTTGCATGGTTTGAACCACGCAAGACCCCTTGGTCTCTGACCACAAGGCTTGGACTTCGGCCTTTCCGCTCCAAGTCCCCACAGAAGACTTCCATACAGGGACTCACAAACTGGTAAGGACACCATCTTTCGTCCACAGTTTGTTTGTACATTGGGATATTAATAATTCCATTAATGCAGTTTTTACATTATATCATCTCTTCCAGCCACACCTTCTTGCGATTAAGGGGTGGCTCTGGGGGTGGCCCATGGTTTGGCTACCACATGCGTTTCTGTACCGACGACAAAGAGGCCACACGATACACTTATCCCTGCCTAAAGAGGGTGAGTATACAGTGGACTCTTTATGGTTTTTAATGTTAGACAGTCTAATTGGGTTTGGTGTCTTTTCAATACACAGCAGAGTGCCGTCTTTTACTCACAAATTCTGATACATATTTGTATCTCCTTTCTGCCTCCCTCTGATTTAGGGACAAGAAGGTCCTTTGCCCTGAGGAAGGCTGTAGTTTGATGCCGCCAATTTTGGCAAAGCCGAAACGTGTTTCCAGTGCATATCCGTTTAAACCTGGGATTCTGTTCCAACAGCAATTTTTATGCAACACTATGTAATTTCGATAAGCTTCATTATCACCACACATTGGTAGTTTGGCAGATTAATAGACATGTTCATAAATTGAACATGATCATGGTCTAGAATAAAATGACCATATCGTACCAGGCTCAACATGAAATAATATCCTGTTCTACACTTTTAATAGTAGGAATTGCTCCACTATTAAAAACAAACTAGATAATCTTGTTAGATGAATGTTATGATTACTTGACCTGTTTTTTTTCTTTATTGAAGTACTGATTCTAACGTTTAGTTCTACTTAGGATCATGTCTACATATGGGATACATTACTCACCGTAATCGTATTGCTGATGCTTGTATCTGCTTAGATTCACATGCTGTGCATAGGCCGACATCTAGTGGAAGCTGCGGAGTATTAGTTTGTATTTCGAAACTCGAAAATGGGCGTCGACACAGGGCGTGCTAGTAATACTATCCCTAGTGTGACGTCCACTGTACCCAAGATCCCTCACGCGTCTAGGATCCTCAGATTGTATTTTTTCTGACATGAGGTAGCATGAGGAGTAGCGCGAGTACAGATAATCCAAGCAGATAGATAGAAAGGCAAGACTACAAGCAACCATGCGCCTTCTCTCAGAGGGGAGGAAGGGTGGGTCGCATGTGAATCTAAGCCGATACAAGCATCAGAAATACGATTACGGTGAGTAATGTATCCCTTCTGAGGCTTGTGGAATCTGCTTAGATCACATGCTGTGCATAGATTAGCGAGCAGTACCTGAAGAAGGTGGGATGTGAGAAGGGTCATGAGCAAATAAGTGTCTTAGAACCGCTTGTCCCACTTGTGTATCTGCCTTGGAATGGGTGTCAATGCAGTAATGCTGAGTAAAAGTGTGAATAGAGCTCCAAGTAGCTGCTTTGCAAATGGTGTCAAGGGGTACATTTGCAATGAAAGCCAGAGTGGCCCCAATGCCTCTAGCAGAGTGGGCTCTTGGCGTGAAAGGCAGAGTTCTTTCAGAGAGTGAGTAACACAGCTGGATACAGTCAATAATCCACTTCGAGATGGCACCTTTAGAGACGCGATCCCCCTCTCTGCCTGTAGCTACGGAGACAAACAGTTGATCTGTTTTTCTTAGCGGTCTGGTCTTATTTACATAGTAGAGGACCGCCCTACGCACATCTAGGGTGTGTAGTTTCACCTCAGCTGAGCTTTGAGGGTCCTGGAAGAAAGCCGGAAGCTTGATGGACTGGTTTACGTGGAATTTAGATATAAACTTAGGTGAGAACCTAGGGTGTGTGCGTAAAACCAGTTTGTCTTTATGGACAGTAAAGAAGGGATCCTGCACTGACAGCCTGAATTTCACTGACCCTTCTTATAGAAGTAATAGCTACTAAGAAGGCCGTTTTTTAAGTCAGGTGTTTGAGACTGCTTTTATGCATGGGCTCGAAGGGGCGTCCCATGAGCTTAGATAGCACCACATTAAGGTCCCACCCTGGTGGTGGGTTTGAAATAGGAGGGTGAAGTCTCTTTACTCCTTCCATGAAGGCTTTGACTACTGCTACTTTCCACCACGAGACCTTGTTATGGGAAGTGATGTATGCCGACAGGGCTGCCAGGTGTACTTTCAGTGAGTTAAAAACCAATCCTGCGTCTAGCAGGTGGAGCATGTATGTAACAATAGTGGAAGGAGTGCAATCAACCCAGTTGATTTGTCTACTCTGGCACCAGATAACACATCTCTTCCACTTGTCAAAGTAACAGTGCCTTGTGTTTGGTTTCCTAGATTCCTTTAGGATGTCCATACACCTCTGTGGTAAATTGAGATGTCCAAACTCTATGACCTCAGGAGCCATGCTGCCAGGTTCATTGAGTTGGGTTGCTGATGCACTGTTTGACCTTGGTGCTGGGACAGTAGGTTGTACCAGGCTGGAAGTTTGATGGGCTCGCACACCGCCATCCTGCGTAGGTGTGGGAACCACGGTTGTCTTGCCCATCTTGTTCACCACCTTCCTGATGAGGAGTTGGTGGAGAAGCGTACGCAAACATCCCTGACCAGTTCATCCACAGGGCGTTCCCTTGGGAGTCTGGTTGGGGGAACCTGGATGCAAATCCTGGGCATTGTCTGTTTTCGCTTGTGGCGAATAAGTCTATAGTGGGGAAACCCCACTGAGAGAAGATATTTTCTACGACCTCTCTGTGTAGAACCCATTCGTGTTCCTCTGGGAGGGAGTCTCTGCTCAGAGCATCCGCTAGGGAATTGAGCTCCCCTGGAACATGTTGTGATGACAGGAAGATGTTCCGTCTGAGTGCCCATATCCAGATTTTCTGGGCAAGCTTGGACAGATTTGGCGAACAAGTCCCTCCTTGCTTGTTCAGGTAGAACATGGCTGTTGTGCTGTCCGTCCGGATTTGCACTGACAGGTTTAGTAGGTGGGGCTCAAACGCTTGAAGCACTCTGAATACTGCAGAAGCTCTAGCAGGTTGATGTGATTCTTGGCCACTGAGGGAGACCAGAGACCATGAGCTGTGTGGTGGAGATGGCGAGCTCCCCACCCCGTCAGACATGCATCAGTAGTGACTATTGCCTGTACTTCGGGATCGTAAAAGGGTTTTCCCTGTGCAAGATTCTCTCTTGTCCACCAGTGAAGGCTTTGTACTAGTGTTGGCGAAACGACCACTAGATCGTCCCACTGACCACTTGCCTGAGACCACTGTTTCGCCAACCATTCCTGCATGGGACGCAGGCGCGCGTGGGGGACCAGGTAAATACATGACGCCATCATGCCCAGTAAACGCATTGCTTTGCGTACCGTTAGTTGGTGACCGGACTGATATTGCGGAATTTGCAGTAGTATATTCTGAATTCTTTCCTCTGAAGGAAATGTCAACCCCTCTTGAGTATCTAGGATTGCTCCTAGGAACTGTTTGGAGGTGCTTGGCACCAGGCTGGACTTCTTCTCGTTGATTGAGAAGCCCAATTCGTGGAGGAGGTCGATAGTCCTTTGAATGTTTGTCCTGCAAATTACTGGGGTTTCCCCCGTTATAAGGCAGTCGTCCAGATAAGGGTACACCGGGATTGCCTCCCTGCGTAGGTGTGCAGCCGCCACCGCCAGTACCTTGCTGAATACCCTTGGTGCCGAAGCTATCCCGAAGGGCAGTACCTTGAATTGGTAGTGCCGACTGTCCACCTTGAAGCGCAAGTACCTTCTGTGCGCTGGGAACATGGGAATATGAAAATAGGCATCTTTCATATCCAAGGTTGCCATGTAATCCCCTTTTTTAGGAGGGGGATTACCTCTTGTAGCGTAGTCATACAAAACTTTTGGGGCTTGACATACTTGTTGGCAGGCCGCAAGTCCAATACTGGGCGCATTGTCAAATCTTTTTGGCACAAGGAAGTAAGTTGAATAAATACCCTTGTTTACCTGGTGTCCCGGGACGAGTTCTATCGCGTCCTTTTCTAGCAAAATGGCGATCTCCTCGAGCAGAATCTTCTGATGTTCTAAAGAGTGTACTCTTTGTCGTGGAGGATGGTTCCGGGGGTGCTGCAGTAGTTCTATACAGTACCCTGTGGATACTGTTGACAGCACCCATCTGTCTGATGTGATCCCTTCCCAAGCCTGGGTGAAGTTGGAAATGCGTCCCCCTACTGGGGTTGCGTGGGAAGGGACCCTGAACTGAGCGTCACTGCATTGGTGGAGGCGTACCGCCTCCTTTGCTGGGGCTGCCTCTGCCTTTACCACGACCTCTCCTATTACCCCTCCCGTTACCCTGGGTAGACTGTTGGCTGTTGTTCCACTGTGTACCCTGCCCCTGGGAATAGTTAAATCCTCTCTGGGAATTTTGGCCGCGTGGGCGACTAAAATTACTATTCCCTCTCTGGTTAGGGGGTTTATTGGTTAACTGGCCAAGGGACTTAAGTGTCTCGTATTAGTCCTTGGCATTCTTCAGTGCGTCCTCGACCGCCTTACCAAACAGATCGGCTTCCACCGGTTTGTCCAACAATGATGCCTGAGTTTCTGCCTTAAAACCAGACTGCCGTAACCACGCATGTCTCTTGATAACAGTGCCTTCTGCTATCAATCTGCCTGCGTTGTCCGCGGCGTCAAAGGTTGCTTTCAAAATGCAACCAGACACAGCTCTACCCTCTGCGGAAATCCGAGCTAACTGGCCCTTTAAAGGTTCCGGAGCAGAGGCTGAGTGCCGCGACTTCTTCCCACTGATGGCAGTTGTAGCTGGCCAACAGGGTGGTGGAGTTTGCAATCCTTGCCCGATAGGCGGACGTTGAGGCTACTTTCCTGCCGAAACCATATAGTTTTTTGCTCTCCTTGTCTGGAGGAGCTTCGGACGATGACAAGGGTGTTCCAGCCCTCTTACGAGTGTTAGTGACAACTAGGGAGTCTGGCTTCAGATGTCCTCTTATATAGAGAGGGTCAGACTGGGCTGCCCTGAAAAGTTTTTCAACCCTGGGATTGACTGCTCTGGTGAGGTTCGGGTTCACCAGGGACGGGTCTATTCTTCGCTGAATGGACTTAAGGATAGGGATGGTCTGGGCAACAGGCCTCCTTTCTCCCACTAACTCCTCGGCAAAGTCCCTCTCCTCCTGGACACCGTGGGTGTCAATATGGAAATGTTCTGCTGCACGTGCGAGAACCTCGTTTAGGAGGGGTTGGTTATCGACAGGGGAGTCGGTAACCGGGGCTTCGTTTTCTACTGGGGAATCTACTCTGTAGGTTTCAGGGTCTTCCTCTTCTTGGTCCTCATCATCCCCATAGTAGCCCGTCCCGTTTTGCTCTTCTACCATGCCAAATTCTTGGTCCTCATCAAAGGAATCCTCTCCTTGATACAGTGAGTATGGTCGTGAGTATGGTTGTACCTCGAAGGGGTCTGTAGACCTCATCGGTGTCTCAAACCGGGGCTTCTTACTCGGGGGGATAGGATCGTTAGAGCCTGAGGGTGTCGCCCCTTGTGGATCATACGAAAGGAAATGGTCTGGATTTTTATCTTAGAAGTCAGCCAAAGAAGACATCCTTGACATGACCCTATCTATGTCTTCATGCGACCATTTTTTGGAACTGGGAATGACTCTCAGCAAGTCTCGGAGATTTATCTTGAGTAGATTTGCTGGTTTTAGACATATCAGCAGACCTGGTCTTGTCTGTCTGTTTGGGGGAGAGGCGTGTTTCACAGGTGTGGAAGAGTGCAAAGGCTGCTTCTTTTGCTGTTTTCCCCCCTCCCTGTGAGTGGAAAAGTGTTTTCCCTGTCCTTTTGTGGCTCCGGAGGTTTTCGACGCCTGGCGTCGAGGATCGGGGGTAGAGTCCCTGTCCTTCGAGCGTGGGGGCCGCGCTGATCTTGTCTGCGGGCGGAGGTCGTCTTCATCCTCCGACGATCAAACTTCTGTTAGCCTAGGGAGCGAGGCACTCTTGGCAAGAGTGGATGATTGCCTGGAGTCATGCGGCGATCTCGATCGAGAACGCGTAGAGGACACCGAATCGGACCGTTCTGTTTGTGCCTCTTTCCGAGAACTCGACGTCGAGTCTCGGTTGGACTTCGTGTGTTTAGTGTGTGTGTGGTGTGTGAAGCGCTTGTGTGGCCGGGGGTCTTCCCCATAGCTGCCCTGCCGGACGACCTTCCGAGGTCGGGGACCTGCGTTTGGCTGTCTTTCGACGCCATAATGCCCTCGCCTCCGAAAGTACGGCGTCGCTGCCGTCGCTGAAGGCGCCCTACGCTGCCATGGCCGCCTGCCTGGCGTGGTGGGCCCAACGCTTCGTCAAACGGTCCTTAAGTGTCTTAGGTTTGAACCTACTACACGCTCTGCAGTTCGCTTCGGGGTGGTCCCTCGGCAAGCAGAGATTGCACGTGGCGTGCTTGTCGACCCAACGGTATTTGCGATTGCACTTGGGGCAGAATTGAAAAGGGGTACCCTCCATACACACCTTGAGGCAGCGGGCTGTTAAGTGTAGGAAATGTATAAGGTGTACCTATATACCAAGAGTGTAGAGTATGTCCAACCCTCCACTCTCCCTACTTGCAGGGCCGAGGCCAGAGGCCTTCCAAGGCCCGGGCCGAGGCCAGAGGCCTTCCGAGGCCCAAATCCGTCGTGCAGCAGCCGACGGTCGATTTCTTCTCCAGCCGGCGTCGAGTGTCGAAGTTCGACGTTGGGATGGGGAAGGAAGTAAATAAATTAATATCTTAGCAAAAGTATGGCTAAGGCCAGGGGACTCCGCGAAATGCTTCCGACCAGTATGGCGGAAAAAAACAATCTGAGGATCCTAGACGCATGAGGGCTCTTGGGTACAGTGGACGTCACACTAGGGATAGTATTACTGGCACGCCCTGTGTCGACGCCCATTTTCGAGTTTCGAAAAACAAACTGTAATACTCCGCAGCTTCCACTAGATGTCGGCCTATGCACAGCATGTGATCTAAGCAGATTCCACAAGCCTCAGAAATGTATGTTTCAAATTATACATTTAACAAACTGATGTATGATTTTGTTTTTCGATTTTCTTTTCCTTAACTAATTGTATTAGCAATACATTTTGATTCAATTTGTAGAGTGCTCTTGCTGTTCTGTTTCCTCAGTGACTCTTGGAGCACAAAAGAAGCCTTTTTCCTTAAATATATTTAAGTATAACAATGAAATGAAAATTATTGTAAATGTGGATTTCCGTGTTGTAAATTAATCCGTGCATAGACTAGCGAGCAATACCCAGAGTTGGAGGTGGGTTGTGAGAAGGAACAGTAGAGAAAAGGTGTCTTGGTACTGCTTGTCCCACCTGAGAATCAGACCTAGAATGAGTGCCTAGGCAATAGTGTTTTGTAAAGGTGTGTACAGAACTCCAGGTTGCCGCATTGCAAATGCACTCTAGGGGAACATTTGCATTGAATGCTATAGACGCCACATTGCCCTGAGTAGAATGTGCTCAAGGCTTGAAGGGCAGTTCTCTCTTATCAAGAGAGAAACATAGTGTGATGCATTTGACAATCCACCTTGAGATAGCCGATTTAGAGACAGGATTCCCCCTCTCTACCAGCTGCCACTGAAACAAGAAATTGGTTTGTTTTCCTCAGTGGTTTAATTCTTTCCAGGTAGAACATGACTGCCCTGCGCACATCTAGTGTGTGTAGGCTTCTTTCGGCCATGCTAGTGGGATTCTGAAAAAAGGTAAGTAGCTCAATCGATTGGTTCACATAGAACTTCGAGATGAATTAGGGCGCGAATCTGGGATGAGTGTGCAGAACTACCTTATCTCTGTGGACTGTAACAAAGGGCTCTGGCAAAGAAAGGGCCCGTAGTTCGCTAACCCTTCTGATAGAAGGGATAGCCTCTAGGAAGGCTGTCTTATAAGTCAGGTCTTTTAGACTCGCTTTATGCATTGGCTCAAAGGAAGATCCCATGAGCCTGGTTAAAACCACATTTAGATCCCATCCAGGAGGTGGGTGAGAAATGGGAGGGTAAATCCTTAACCCCTTCCATAAAAGGCCTTAATCACCGGTATCTTCCACCATGACACCCTTTGTTGTGATGTGGTGTAGGCTGAAAGAGCAGCCAGACGAACCTTTAGGGAACTGAAGACCAACCCTGTGTCCAACAAATGGGTTAGGTACAGCACAACGTGTGTGGGTGACCAGCGATAGGATGGACGCCCTTGGTATTACACCAGATGACAAAACGTTTCCATTTGGTGGCATAGCAATAACAGGTGTTCGGTTTTCTAGCTTCCCTGAGTATGTCCATGCACCTCGGTGCCCAAACTGTAGGACCTCAGGAGCCAGGCTGCTAAATTCAGAGTTTGTAGGCATGTGTGTAGGGTCTCCCCCCCCTGTCCTGAGACAACATGTTGTATGGGCAGGGCAGTTCACTGGTGGGGAGAGGGACATTTCCATTAGATGAGCGAACCAGGGTTGGTGGGCCCACATGGGGGCCACCAGTATCATGGTAACTGGTTCCTGGTGCATCTTGTTGAGAAGGGTAGTCAGGGGAAAAGCGTAGACAAATTTCCCCGACCACGTTATCCAGAGACCGTTCCCCTTGGAGCGGTTATGGGGGTACCTGGAGGCATAGTCTTGGCATTGGGCGTTCTAAGTCGCGAAGAGGTCGATCTCTGGGAAGCCCCATTCTGCAAAGACGTTGGACACAATGTCTTCGTGTAGACGCCTTTCGAATTCTATGGGGAGAGGGAAATCTCTGCTGAGCACGTCTGCCAGAAGATGGAGTTCCCCTGGAACGCGTTGGGACAACCGAAACAGCTTGTGTTTCAGAGACCACATCCAAATGTTTTGGGACAGCTTGGATAGCCCTGGAGAGTGAGTGTCCCCGTTTGTTCAGGTAATAGATGACTGTAGTGCTGTGTTAGAATCAGCACTGTCTTCCCTTGTAGTTGTATCTGAAAGGCGTTTAATGCCTTGAACACTGCTAATCGCTCCAGTAAATTTATATGGTTGGACGCTACTTGTGGGGACCACACTCCATGCGCTGTCTGCTGAAGCAGGTGAGGCGCCTCCCCCCCACACCCCATGAGGGAATGAGTCTGTCGTGAGAGTGGCTTCCACTGCAGGGGTGGTGACGGTTTTTCCCTTCAAGAGGTTTTCCCTTGACCACCACTGCAGAGAGAGAACGAGGGCTGGCGAGACAACTACCAGATCTTCCCATTGTCCGCTGGCCTGACACCACTGGCTGTTGAGCCACTCTTGCATGGGACACATTCGCAGCCACGCGTGGTGAACCAAGTATATGCATGACACCATCATTCTTAGCAAACACACGGCTTTGCGCACCGTCACCTCACGACTGGCTACATATCGAGGGATCTGAAAAATCATGTTCTGAACCCTCTAGTTGGAGGGGAAGACGAAGTCGTCTTTCGTCCAGATTAGAGCTCCCAGAAATTGTTTTATTTGACTGGGGACTAGACTGGATTATTTCTCGTTAATAGAGAAACCCAGACTGAACAGAAGGTCTACAGTCTTTCACGTGTTCAGAAAACATGCGTCGTACAAGTCCCCTGTTACGAGTCCGTCATCGAGGAAAGGGTAAACCAAGACGGACAGTCTGCGCAGGTGTGCTGCTGCTACTGCCAGGACCTTTGCAAACCCCTTTGGCGCTGAGGCGATGCTGAAGGGGAGCACCTTGAATTGGTAATGCCTGTCCTCTATCATGAACCTTAGATATTTCCTGTGTGCTGGCAACATTGAAATATGAAAGTATGCATCTTTCATGTCCAATGTTGCCATGTAGTCCCCCTGTTTCAACAGTGGGATCACCTCCTGTAGCGTTACCATGCAAAACTTTTGAGGTTTTATGAACTTGTTCGCTGGGCGCAGGTCTAGAACCGGGCGCATGGGGAGATCCTTTTTGAGTACAAGAAAGTACACTGAATAAATACCCTTGTTTACCGAATAGGGACGGCTTCTATGGCGTCCTTTCCCAGCAGCGCTTCCACCTCTTGATTCAGGATCTCCAGATGGTCTGGTGAGAGGCGCCGTAAGTGCGGTTGTCTGAATTGTGGAGGTCGTGCAATTCCACGCAGTACCCATGGGTGACCGTCTTTATGACCCACTGGTCTGAAGTTATCCCCTCCCATGCCATGAGGAAAGATGTTAAGCACCCCCCCGACTGGGGTGACATGGGAGGGGACCTGGATCTGATGGTCATTTCTAACCAGAGGCTGCGGCTCCTGTAGGATTGGGGCATCTACCTCTGGCTTTTCCGCGTCGCTGACCCCTTGGTGGGTAGTATGCGGGGCTTCCTGAGGTTTGTCCAGCATTAAAGTTTCCTGTGCTATAGTTGTTCTGACTTGCAGGGGACTGTCCTCGAAAGGACCGACGAGAATTACCTCCCCTTGGGGGGGAAGGTTTTTGAGTAATGTGTTGCATCGACCGCCTTTCTTCAATGGGTTTGTTGATGAGAGCGGCCTGTGTCTCAGGCTTGAAACTTGAGTTACGAAGCCAAGAGTGCCGCTTAAGTGCCCTGGGCCAGAGACCTGCCTGCTTTCTCAGCAGTGTCCAGAGTGTTCTTTATTAAATTCTGGTTTACTTGCCTGTCTTTGGCCACAATGGTGAGAAGCCTGGACCCGACGTGTTCTGGGACCTCCTGGAGACCTTCCTGTACTAGGTTCCATTGAGCATCTGCATAACTCGCCAGCAGCGTAGTGTTATTCGCTATGCGTGTGGTATATGCAGCAGCCGGGGTAACCCGCTTACCTAAGGCATACAACCTCTTGGATTCTTTACCCGGAGGCGCCTCCCCCGTAGCAGGGGGTACTCCTGCCCGTTTCCGGGTGGTAGTCCTTACCAGGGAGTTAGGGGTGACGTGCCCTTTAATGTACCGAGGGTCCGAAGGAGCTGGCCGACTAGCTTTTCTACTCTTGGGTTCACTGCCCGGGTCTGAGCTGGCGACACCATGGAGGGGGCAATCTTCTTTTAACAGAATTAAGGAGGGCAATGGCCTGGCTTGAGGGGGGTTTCTCCTTGAGAATGTCCTCTACAAAGTCCTGCTCGGGTACCGCTTCTTGAGTAGTGATTTGGAAGTGATCTGCTGCCTTCCTTAACATGGCATTGAAGGCCATTTGGTCGTCTACAAGCGAGGCCTGGCGAGCCGGGGTGGACGGAGGAGAATCCAGGCACAGAACATCAGCGTCCTGATCTTGGAGCGTCCATCCCCACTTGCTGGGTTTCTTCCCAATTGTCTGTGGCATCCGCCTGGTCCTCATTGTAGCCCTGCAGGAAGGAAGATTCTTTATGTGCACTGTATATGTCCTGATAAGTATACATCTGGACGAGGTGTTCATGATGGACGGGGACCGAGGGCTGATCTTGGAAACGTGAAGCCGATTTAAGATTAGGTTCTCCACAAGACCTTTTCAAGGAAGGATGTTCAGAATAATTGATAATTTTTTCAAGACTATCCATGCACCCTTCAAATTTCTCCCTTGTCCACTTAGAGGAAACAGAAGGAGGCTACGGGTGGAAAAACGCTGTCTTGCGCCCCTGGACGCAGAAATGTGTCACTGGTGTTGGAAAGAGGCTCCCGACTGTCCTCATAGGTCTTGCAAGAATCGGGGCACCATGGCGTATCTATAGATTTGTCCACGCCCTGCCCCATGTTTTTCGATGCAATAGGTATCAGCCCAATCGCCGAAGTAACTCTTGCGATACTGTGTTCAATCACCGCCGAATCAGTGCGAGTTAGTATGTCCAAAGGTCCATCGGGAGAATTACCACCTACCGCAGCGTTAGAGGGCCTAGTGGTAGGTTTCTCGCCTTGAGGCCTAATTGTAGATTTTGGGCCTACCGGCCCTTTAGGGACCGTCGGAGCATCGCAAGTCTGCGCTTCGACGTGTAAACCTGAATTAGGGGTAGCGCCCTCGTTTGTTTTGGAATGCCCAGTTGCAAAACGCTGCTGCGGATGAAGGGAAGGCTGTTGATCTGAACGATCAGAGTAATCCGCCAAAATTTGCGACGGCCCTGCTGACGCTTTCACCTTTTTCGACATACCCGTCGAAATAGGTGGAGGGGTTGCACTTTTAGTGTGATGCATTCTTTGTAAGCCCCCCGTTGCCAGGTGGAAGCGAGACTAGTGTCAGGCCTTTAAGGGTCGGGGACGGGCGTGGCGGACCTTGACGTGTACGCCTCGAGGTCTATCACATCCGCAACGGATATTTGGTCTTCGGAGGTGCCCCGTCACTTTCGGCGGTTGTGGCGGTGGGGGGGGAAGAGGGTTCCCCTCGTGACATACCATACGCGGCCCACAGCTTTACACGTCGCTCTTTAAGGGTCTTAGGCCGAAGGAGTTTACAAGCTGCACACCGCTTCTCATCATGATCCAAGGAGAGACAGGAATTGCAAGTCCTGTGCTTGTCCTTGCACGGGTATCTGACCATACACTTAGGGCAGAACCTAAATTGAGTCCTTTCCATAGTGAAAGGTGTAAACAAAGAGGACCAGACCTAGAGGGTAAAGAGGAAAGAAAGATATCGCCACCCTGACCCCACTCTCCCTACTGTGAAGGCCGGCAATCCCCTGCAGTCTTTGTTGAAGTTGTTCCTGCCGTCGAAGTGACTTAAAAGGGGGAATAACCGACAAGTCGGTTTAAGGTAAACAATGTCTCTTATTTAAGAGCTCCGCTATAGGGCGACCAGTTATCCGGGCGGAAAAAAACAATCTGAGGGACCTCGGCGCGTGAGGGATTTTGAGTACACTACATGTCACGATAGGGATAGTGTTACAGACATGCCTATGCTGACGTCCCCTTTTGGTCCTCGAAAGACAAGATGCAATACTCTGCGGTTACCACTGGATGTCGGACCATATGCACAGCATGTGATTCTAAGCAGATTAACAAGGATCAGAAATAGTGTTTCAAAGCGCCCACATGGCAGCAGAGAGGGAACATGGGAATGAAAGCAAGTAAACATTGAAAAATAGAGGCGAACCTACTAGGCCTTGGGAGCATTCAAAACGTTCAAGTGCAGAGAGTGAAGGGATGTGGGGGGTACCAGAGAAGTGCTAGGGAGTGAGCAGCTGGTAAGTGGTCAGCTGCCAATAACAAAGTGCAGGCACGTTGTGGCATAGACCAGTGGGTGCAGAGAAGTGCTGGGGCGGAGGCTGAATGCGATTGGTGTGGGAGGCCAAGACCCAGGAGGACACACAAGGGCCTTGGTCACCAATATCAGCAACTGTCGGGTCGAGCATAGGTAGTAGGAATGGAAGGAGGTGAAAAGGAAGGTCTTGAGGAGCTTCTGGAATTTGAGGAGATCCGGCTCAAGAGAAAGAGGGAGGCTGTTCCATAGAAGGGAGCCTGCTGAGGAAAGAGATCGGCCAGAGCTCGCCATTTAGCAAAGCGCTTGACACAGAGTTGGTGCAAGAAGAGTGTAAATATCTAGAAGGAGATTATTTAATGAGCCAGTTGTAGATGGCGTGGTCCCTGGCCCCCGACTGCCTTACGGACGATGCAGAGGGATTTGAATTTGATCCTTGCAGCAACCGGGAGCCAGTGGAGAGATGAGTCTCTGGGCTTGAGGCCAAGGATAAGTCTTGCAGCCCTATTCTGGATTAGCTGGAGGGGGTCGGAGGTGGCCACTAAAGACACCTTGCTCTTGAGTAATGCTGGGGTAGCCCTAGTGGAGTGGGTTAATGCATGATGCAACCAGATCTTGTGATGAGAGCAGAGTATATACTAGAACTAGGTTAACGCCAGACCAATACACACACATTTTAATTAAGTTGTAGCCACAGCTATACAATCGGGCAATTTAAGTGGTCGTTTTCTTAAGTGTAAATATCCAGTGATGTAACAAGCAAAAATGAGCAGTATAAACTACCTGTTGAGTGGAAACCATAAGGTTCTCAGGACTTTATGAAACTACTACCATCACCTGTTATGGGAAGCAACCCTAAAAAGGTCCTGTATAATCTCTTCCTTGGTGTCCAGTTAGCTCATTTAGGGACATGATGTGGAGGTCTTACTATGTTAAGCCCCTAAGGGGATACACGCCTTGATGAGGAACCCAATATTTCTTCTGAACATCAATCTTATTACAAATTGAGCTCCAGATTATGAAAGAATTAAAGCATGCAGAGAATCACAAACAGGAATTCCATCAGCGGATCTACCTGCTGAAGAGGATACCTTGCCTATTTTTTTAACCTATGTTTTGGGAGAACAGACATCCAAAAGGAAGGAAATATCTAAGCTCATTGCTAAAGGCTTCCGATAACCCATGTTAACTAAAGGGAAATTGGTACCACAAAACCGAGTACATTTTGTATACAGCGAGCAATAGATCTCAGTGGGTTGAGCACTCGCTGCTGTGATCTGCAGTTTGCAGGTATGCATCCCGGGAAAGGCCAACTCAGCCTTTCATCCTTCCGATGTAAATAAGTACCAACTTCAGTTGGGTGGTAATTGTATGTAAAATCTTTGAATGTACAGCACTTACTATGTAACCAAATCCTTATCTTACGGTGCCTTCCACAATAGAGACAGATCTTAAAATGAGCAGGCGTCAAAGGAACTGTTAAGAGCATAAATTATTTTTTAATCTCGTCATCGAGAATCATGAAAAAAATAAAAAAAAAAAATAAAAAAATAAATCACCCCACAGGACTAGAAAGCATGGACCGAATTTTCATGGACATATCCTATTTATAACCTGATTCATGGAATTATTTGCGTGAAAAACACAGATTTGCGTGCCTTTCTGCCTGAAAAATCCCCATACTTCAAACAGGGATTTTCGGGCAGAAAGGCGCGTAAATCTGCGTTTTTCATGCAAATAATTCCATGAATCAGGCTGTATGTGTTGAGAGGATTTTCAAGAGCTTACTCCGGTGAGGAGTTCCAAGAGGCCAACGTTGGTGGGCCAGACAAGATTTCCACAAAAGTCTAAAACTCAACTGTAGAGTGGCAGCGTTAAGACTCTGTAGGAGGCAGGCTTGGTGCGCAATACATGTACCAACTATAGAGATTAGTATGTAACTGAGGTTTACTCAACATACACACACTTATGTACTCAATTAGTATTAAAACTGCTTTACATTAAGTACAACACTTCCAAAGCCAAGTAGTATACTAATATACAAAATGTTCACCTTTACAAAAAGGTACGTGGTCTTTATCAGTGTAACTTTTTTCATCTACTAGACTGAAGCACCAACAGGGTTACATGTATTTGCATAATTGACACAAGCTTTGTAATCTAAAGGGAGGTGGGTTGATGCAGTTGGCAACCTAACTGTGTGAATGCCCTACAAGACATCAACAGGCTTATACCAACCATGACTAATAATACATCACTCTTCAGGTCTTCCAGAGCACAGCCAAACAATGCCTTTCTCCTCTGGCCCTGCATAGTTCAAAGTTGGATCACCATCAGAAATGCAGGCAGGCCGCTCCTCTACGGGAAATTACAAATCACCAACAGACACGAACAGATAAGCAATTCCAGTAAGGACTGGATAAATCAAAAGCCTGAATTCATCTGCGCCTGAAATGGTCGTAACAAAAAGCTAGCAAATAAGGAACAAGTTACTTACTTGTAACTGTTCTCCAGCATGGATTCACATGCTCATGAATATTCCCAGTCGTCAGGCTGGGAATCTTCGGTAAAGAAAAAAATTACTTTGTTTTGTTTCTGAACTGTCTTTCTCCTAATAACCAATCACTGGGTCATACTTCCCTCAGCCAATGACTGCCATCTAGCTAAGCCCCTCCTCTGGCAGCCATCTTCCGATTTGGTAGCACGTAAAGTGACAGTAGGACCAAGAGAAGCGCTGCAGAGGGTTAGGCGGGAGGGTTCGCATGTGAATCCATGCCAGACCCATGCTGGAGAACAACAGTTATAGGTAAGTAACTTGTTCCTTTTCCAGCATGTGGTCTGGCATGGATTCACATGCTCATGAATAAAGGCTACATAGCCGTAAACATGCACTACCAAGGGAGGTGGCAAGGCTCATCATTAAGCATATCTTACCTCCAAGCGAGCAGGTTGCGCAGCACAGCTTAGCCGACTCTGGACTCCTCTCTGGAATCCCGGTCGACGCAGTAAAATTTCGTGAAGGTGTGCGTCGACCTCCACATAGCAGCCCTAAAGATGTCCAGCAGGGGCACACCAGACAGGAACGCCGTAGTTGCAGCGATCGCTCTGGTCGAATGGGCGCTCGAACGGCCATGCAAAGGTCGGTTTGCCCAACCGATGACAATGAGTGATACAGCCGGAGAGCCACCTGGAAATGGAAGCCTTGGAGAGGGCCTTCCCTTGGTTCACAGGGCCTAAGTTCAAAAACAGCCGTGATGTCTTCCGAAAACTCTTTGTGCGGTCCATGTAGAACTTCAGCGCTCTAGCCACAGCCAGCGAGTGCAAATTCCTGTCAGCCGGCGACAAAGGCGACGGGAAGAAAACAGGTAACACCAAGGGCTTACTAAGATGGAAGTCTGATGGCACCTTGGGTATGAAGGTGGGGTTGGTCCTCAGCACGACCCTCGTTTCGTGGAATGTCAAGTACGGAGGCTTACAGGAGAGGGCCTGGATCTCTCCCACTCGTCATGCGGAGGTAATGGCCACAAGAAACGCTGTCTTCCGCGATAGGAATTCCAGAGGCACCGAATGCAGAGGCTCGAACGGAGGACCCATGAGCTTAGACAGCACCACATTGAGCTCCCACGCCGGGGCCGGAGACTTCATCGGCAGGAACGATTAGAAAAGTCCTTTCATGAACTCCTTCACCAGGCGATGTGACCACAGCGACAATCACCCCCGAGTTATGGTGTAGCAGGAGATAGCCGCCAGATGGATTTTGATAGAAGCGTGCGCCAGCTCCACCTTAGCCAGAGACAACAAGTACGGCAGAACTTGAGGGGCCGTACTCTGTAGAGGGTTTATCTTCTGTGCACGGCACCAGCCGGTGAACCTCTTCCATTTAGGTCCGTAGCAATTAAGAGTCAAAGAAGCCCTGGCATTGGCAAGTACCTCCTTGCAGTCCTCCAGGATCTCGTATCCTCCAATCGCTAGCGCTGCAGGAGCCAGGACTGCAGGTTCAGCAACCCCGGGTCATGGTGCAGAATCACGCCTCCTTCCCTAACGAGAAGATCTGAGTCCGCCGGAAGCTTGGCTGGAGGGGACGCCGACATGTCCAGAAGGGCACCACATCTACCTCGGCCACGCTGGTGCGACGAGTATCAACCTGCACCAGGACCGTCTGAGTTGACTGATGAGTCGCAGAAGCAACAGCAATGGTGGAAACGCATAGAGGAACAGACCGTCCCAGGGGAATGAGAACGCATCCCCCAAGCTACCCGGCTAGGGAAGCATGCTGGCAAACCTTTGGCACTTGTGGTCATCGCCGTCACAAACAGATCGATCTGGGGATTGCCCCATCGTCAAAACAGTAGGTGCACCTGATCCTGCCGAAGTTCCCATGCGTGGCAAGAGCGCAGCTCCCTGCCGAGTGAGTCGGCGACAGTGTTCTTCACTCCTGCCAGATGAAAGGGTACTAGGAACATCCTCTGGGCGACGGCCCAGTGCCATAGGTCCTGCGCATGCTTAGAGAGCTGGGGATCTGGTGACCCCCTGCTTCTGAATGTAGACCATTGTGGTGGTGTTGGTGAGGACATGCATCACCTTGCCCTTGAGGGACGGAAGGAATGACTCGAGGGCCCAAAACATGACCCGGAGATCCAGGACGTTGATGTTCAATGGCTTCTCCGGGAGCCACAGGCCTCTTGCGTGGAGATTTACGGTATGTGCGCCCCATCCCTCCAGGGAGGCGTCCATTGTCACAGTCTGAGGCGCTGAGGTTTGAAAGTCCTTGCCCGCCGCCAGATGCAGACACCCCACCACTGAATCGTTCGATGGAATGTCTCGTTGAGGGCGATCTCGTCTTCGAAGCTTCCTGACACTTATGTCCAATTGGCGTCAAGGAACTCCTGCAGCGGCCGCATCTGCAACCTGCACAGCCGAACAAGGTAGATGCATGAAGACATGCCGAGCATGGCCTTGATGGACCTCACCCTGGCAACTTCCAAGGTCAACAGCCGTTGAACCTTGCCCAGGATGGCTTTTATCCTGTCCTCCGACAGTGAAGCCAGGCGTGCCACCGTGTTGAGTCTGGCTACCAGGAACCAAGCGTCTTGCGATGGCACCAAGCAGGACTTTGCATAGTTTATCGAGAACCCCAGTTCCATGAGAAGGCGGATGGTCCTCGCTGTGTGTTCGACGGCGAGTTCCCTTGACTTCGCTCGGATGAGACAATCGTCCAGATAGGGGTAGACGTGGATACCCTGCAGGTGCAGCTACGCCGCCACCAGTGCCAGGCACTTGAAGACCCTTGGGGCCGACTTCAAACTGAAGGGAAGGGCCTTGAATTGATAGTGCCGCCCTTGGACCACGAAGCACAAACTTTCAATGCCCCTTGTGTGATGTGGAAATAAGTACAGAAAGTACAGAGACGACAGGAAATCTCCTTCCTCCAGCTGTCCAAGCACGTGCTGAAAGGTGACCATCGGAACTTCTGGGATTTGATGTATTTGTTGAGGCGGCGGAGATCTAGAATGGGTCGCCAACCGCCGGTCTTCTTTCAGACGAGGAAGTATCGCGAGTATACTCCGGAGCCCCAGAGCCTCTTCGGGACGAGTTCTATTGCACCCTTTTTCAGCATCGCTCGTACCACTAGAAGCAGTTGTGGAACACGGTTTTCTTTCCTGGCCACAGGTGGAAAAACAGGGACACTTCCTTTGGAACTCCATGGTGTGTCCATGGGCCAGCGCATTCAGCACCCAACGGTCTGTGGAGATGGACTTCCACATGCCAATGAAGTTCGCCAGCCGGCCTCCCACCGGGGTGCTCGTGTGGGGGCCCAATGTCAGAGCGGTTCAGTCCTGCTTCGCCGAGGTCGTACCACCCTGGGTCCCTTGGCGGCGACTACCATTTCCTCCGGCCTTGCTGCGGCCTCTGTAGGCCTCCTGGGACTAAGAACGGGCCGCTTGACGGTACGAAAAAGAGCTGCCACTGAATCCTTTGGAGGCACCCTGTCATTTGCCTCTGGAGGATCGAAAGGACGGCCGTCGTTGCTGGAGTGTGCCCAAGGCACAGGCAGTGTGGGTGTCTGCCTTGATGGCCTGCAGTGACTCGTCCACCGTCTTGCCGCACGCGTTGTCCCCATTGAAGGGCATGTCCAATACCCTTGCCTAGACATCCCGACGGAAGTTGGTGGCCTTGAGCCAACCATGCCAGCGAGGGCAAATGCTGTTGCCCATCTGGTGGAACCTGGTGTCGGCCATGTCTGTGGCCACCGTGATGGCATGGTCTGAAGTCACCTTACCTTCTTGTAGGATTTCAAGGGCCTCAGCCCACTTGTCTGGGAGGAAGTCCGGGAGAGGGGCGATTTTAAAACAGCTCCCGGTCGTAGCGAGCCACAATAGCAAGAGCTTTGGCCGCCTTAATGGTCGTCGCCGCCAATGAGATGACCCGTCGTCCCATGGAGTCTATCCTCTTTCCCTCGTCGTCCGGTGGGAAGTGGAAGTTGATGCTGCCGACCCTGCAGATTTCTTCCTGGCGGCCACCGAGTCCAGGGACGGCTGCGCTCTGAGGCACATCGGTGCAGAGTCTGCAATCCGGTATTTCTTCTCGTACCGGTCCCTCTTTGCCATGGTTGAGGATGGGTTCTTCAGGAGGGACAGCCCTTCGTCCCAAACGTCGTCCAACAGTGAAATCGAAAGCACCGTCTTCCTCTTGGCCTCACGTCGCTGATAAAGGAAACCCTCCTTTTCCTTGGGGTTGAGCTGAAACAGCTCCAAGGCCCTAGAGATCATGGCGTGGAAGGATCTGATCTCATCAGGGGGCAGAAGCCCTGGGTACCAGCGACGGGAGATGGGAGATTTGTTCCGTCGCCGTACCGGTCGTCGCCGTATCCGGCTCCTTCTCGTCCCTTGGTGGCGGTGTTGGAGGATAGGGGTGGTACGATGGAGGATGGACTCGTCTCCTCTTAGTTGGTGGATCCTCTGACGGTCCAGGCGCCGGATTGCCCGTCACGTGGGCAGCCTTGTCCACATCTCCATGCACAGTATGTGTATGGCTTGTAGGATGTCCTCCGATCTTCCAGTCGGTGGTGGAGGTGGTTGCAACAGGAGTGTCTGCAGTGGCGTAGGGTCCGATTCCTCATTGGTTCCCTCGCCACTCTCCCCATCTGCCTGGTCTGGGTCCTTCCCGTTGGGCCTGGCCTCAAATCCCCTCTCAGGCACCGTCAGGCTTGAAAGCCCCTCCTCAGAAGAGATCTCAGAGTTTAGTTGGACCACTGTGCCCCCGCCCCTTCTTCTCGGCCAGGGGCGACGGTCTCAGGGAGATGATCGGCATCTTCAAGGGAGTATTCTCAATGGGCACTAAAGAAGATTCCCTCCGGGCGGGCAAGGAATCTCCTTCACCAGGGATGCCACCACTCCCCTCCCTCAATAGGCGCTTTTGCCAGGCTAACCTGGGCCTTCACAACCTTAGGCACGTCCAAGGCCTTCACTGTCTGGGGGTGGGGGGCGGGGCAGCGCCTGAGTCAGTCTAGCCTTCTCCCGTAGCTTAACCGGTTGCTCCAACT
Organism: Ambystoma mexicanum; assembly: GCF_040938575.1. Taxonomy (NCBI): domain Eukaryota; kingdom Metazoa; phylum Chordata; class Amphibia; order Caudata; family Ambystomatidae; genus Ambystoma; species Ambystoma mexicanum. Next base: position 996,249,652 of record NC_090931.1, read on the forward strand.
TCCTTTTCTTCGCTGAGCCGGAGCGTTGGCTCGTGGTTGACTGCGTCGGCGATGCTGCGCCCAGCCTGGCAGCCGCAGAGGCCGTAACAATGTGCTCCCGGTGCCTGCGGGCTCGCAGTGCTTTGCCTTCTGTTGGGCCCCCGTTGCCAGAGCGCCCTCAAAGGTCTTAGAAGACAGGTCAGATTTCCTCTTGGGAGAAATATGTTGCCGGGGGCTCACCTGCTGCCAGGTTCTTTGTCTCCAGCCACTCAGCGAGCCGCTTGCGATGGTCCTTCATGGTTTGGGCAGACATTTCCTTGCAGAACGCACAGGCCTCCCCCATGTGCGATTTGTCCGAGTAAAGGCACCAAGAGTGCCTATCTTCCAAGAAAACGTTCCGTAGTCCACATCCTGGCCAAATCCTGAACAGAGGCATAGAGTCTCCCTCATTTTCGGCCATGTCCACGTGGTCAAGAATCTTCTGGAATCCTCAAATAAGTGAAGTTCGACGAGAAATCGCCCTTGAGGGGCGTAGAAGAATCCGAAAATAGGACCCTGTTAATCAGATGATGAATTGGTGGGGCTTGAGGCTCAATTGACCTAAAAAAATAGAGCAAACTCTGAAAAAACACAACACGCAGTAAAAGCTTGAGAGCTATAGTACGAGGACTCCCAAAGCTTGAACCTGCGGTAAAGATCTGAAGATGGCTGCCAGAGGAGGGGCTTAGGTAGAGGGCAGTCATTGGCTGGGGGCAGTATGACTCAGAGACCAGTGATTGGTTATTAGGAGAAAGACAGTTCAGAAACGAAAATGAAATTGATTTTTTTTTTACTGAGGATTCCCAGCCGGACGACTGGGAATATTCATGAGCATGTGAATCCATGCCAGACCCCATGCTAGAGAAATAAGTTTTTTTAGCTCAAAGGTATGAACATTTTTATATAGAGAGATTGTTGATCCCAAAAAAAGACAAGTTGATGCACGTTATGCATGAGGCTGCACATGTATATTGCAGTCTAAATGACCACCAGCCTCTGCCCTTGCCAGCTCTCCTTATATTCTTTCAGATGGTTCCCAAGAAACACAACCATCGACATGCAACACATCGTCAGACCCCTGGAACGGATGATTGTTTCTGGAAAGCAAGTGCACTTGCGCCACACAAACAATACCCAGACTGGAATAGATTGGTTACACAAATGGGAACAGACTAGGCTTTTCTTCCCTATTCGGCTTCTGAAGGGAAACACCTATCCCACAAACCCCAGACTGGTAAGAGGGGAACAGTAGGGCAGCAGGAGAGATCTAAGCAGAAGCAGGGAACAGCGCCGCAGTAGGGAAGACCAGTGAACCCTCCCAAAAACCTTTGTAGGGAAAGACTTACTTGATACAAGAGAGGAAAATAAAAATGCCCAGTGACTGCATAGCAAAGATTGAGGCTGTAACGAGCCAGGGCTAGAGGTCCTTCTGAAGACTTCTAGGAAGAGCCTGGTACACCCCAGATTGAGATTAGTCCAGAGAATAATCTTACTATAGTAACCAATGGTAGTGCAGGGAAGCTTTGAGGGAGGCAGAGCAGGATATAAAAAGCCAGCAGTGTCAGATGGCAGCGAAAATGTGAACGGGTGTGGTCACAGCAGGTGAAGGACGACCAAAATACCAGAGAGGAGGTCTGCAGCAGCTAGAGGACTTGGGAGGAGACTTGGGATATGTACAGAGATTGGGCAAGGGTTTGGGGGTGAGAAAGGTTTACCGATTGGGTGGGAGTGGTTGGAGGGAATATTGGAGTGGGATGCACGTTAAGGGCCAGTAGTGTGCAGAGAAGTGATATTAGGAGGGAAGGGGATAGGAGATAGTTGCCGGGTATAGACAAGGGGAGAGAATGAAACTAAGACTGGTCATGAAGAGAAAGGACAGGAAAGTGAGGAAAAGGTTGAAAACCAGTCCTCCAGAGGAAAAGGTCAACAGGACAATCAGATTACCTTACAGGGTCATGGAGGAGAGAGTCAGAAAAGGGAAGCCTGCACATTTTTTAAAATACTGCTAGATCTCCAGGTCGAGTAACTTAGTTTACCTACTCAACATAACAGAAATGCACTTGACCCGTGGCGACAATAAGTTAACCAGAGCTTCTATGTAATGTAACCATAAAGCCACTTGATGTTTGGTGCACTACTGCCACCCAGTTGCCAACCACACACACACACACACACACACACACACACACACACACACTTTGACATTTACTTCCATCAGAGTTTGTTTGCAGTAGTAAATGGCAAGTAAAAGTTTCAAACATCCCGTAATTTCATTGTACTCGCCAGCAAGGTTGAGTAGCATGCAAATGGTCATTACCGTTCTTTTTAACCTAACTAGAGTATTTTAACATAAACATGTTTCAAACACATGTAACAGACCCAGAAAAGAAGCCCCTAAAGTAGTGGACATGTCTTAAAATGATGAAAAATAATCTGTTAGATTTGAACCTATGCCTTAGCATGCCCATAGAAATGGAGGTGGGCCTGTGCATGCATGGCATAGCACACGTTTGGCCATTTGATACATTACAAATCTGCAATATTAAACAGTTACACATCGTCACAGAGAAAGGTGGGTAGCTGAAGGTCATCTACTTCTCAAACGGAAAATTTTAGAAAAGAATATAATTGTTAACCTGTATGTGTTCGCCTGTGTCGCTGTAATTCATCACTGCGAGTGAATCTTTTACCACAGAACATCCAAGTACATACGAAGGGGCGCTCCCCTGAATGCCAACGAAGATGAGCTCTCAAATGAGATGTTTTTCCATAAACTTTACCGCATCCAGGGATGTGGCAGACGTGCTGTTTTTTTTTCCCCAAATTCGTGCCCCTAAAAAGCGTAGACAAAATAATTCAGTTAGTATTATTTATTAATCAAAAACTTGTGAAAGTTGAAGACTCTATAGCCAGTCCAAAATGCAGTGTACCATAATGGAACTAGTTAAAAAAGTCCATACTGGGAATGAAAATAGTGACAACTGCCTAGTATATGTTGCCAAAGACTTCAAACCAATATCTTGTTTGCTACTGTGACTAATGAGATTAGGTAAGTGCTGCACCTATATGAAATAGATCACATACCGGAAGCATTTCTTTTACTTTTCACAATAAATTCCATTTAAAAAATTAATTAATTTAGGGCAACACATTTTAAAATCGGAAACCACTCACCGCATCAGTTCTTCAATTCTACACACACTTGCCTACTTGCCAAGAGTAATTTATCTCTAGGCAACAGCTAGTTCAAATTGATACCTGTGTTAAACACATAACTACATGTAATTGGCAGTCTTTTAGGCAAGAGAAAAAAAAACAATGGTTACATTACTCTGTTAATTAAGAAAACAAAAATGAAAATAAAAAGAAAAGGACTGCCTCATGAAAGTATCCATAGAAACATTAATTATTTTAAGTTTGCCAATATTACAGACTTCTGGGGACTTCTTACACCTACTTCCTGAAGGATACACGGCTGATGTACACAGATCAGATGGAGGGTATCAATTCCTATAGCTTGCAGCACTTGCCACCCCCAAGCTGGTTACCTTTGTAAGCTACCAGTTTTCTTGTCCCTGGACAAGTTCATCTTTGTGCTATTATATACGCAACCTTCTGGGGAATGGTTCCACCTGTTATTGCAAGTCATTTCTTATAACGTTACACCCTCAGGTTTGAAATTCAGATTCAAGGAGCAGGAGCTAAAACCAGCACCTGGGTGTCAGGCATCAACCAGTAAGCAGGAGCTACTTCTGGGGAACCAGGGTACACGGTGCATTGCAAATCCAACTTCCACATGAGACATACACTACTTTTTTGCCACTTTTATATTTTAATGTGTCCTATGTGACTCAAAGTTAATGTCGCATATTGATGTTTGTAAGGCACCAGTTGGCCTAGGAGCCAAATGTAGGTCCCGTTAACCATTCGTTTTAAGCTGACCAGGCACTCCTAGGTTAGGAGACAAATAACTCCAAGCCATTTCGAACCCTGACCTGGTTCATCAGATAAATACAAATAAGATACATCTGCTTTGGGGATAAGTTTATCCTGATGTACAATATGGGCTTGCTTTAGTTTTTTACTAGGACTGCACCTATTTAAACCTGAAGCGCGTTCCCAAAGTCTGAGGTCTAGAAAGGATTCTCTGCCGGGACTGCCATTCGTAAAGTATTTGATTATTTATAATACGCTGCATAAACCAAACTAAATTAACTGCACCTCGGTGCAGATGTTTTTAACAACCGATGAACCAGAAAAAAATAATAAATAAAGAAAATAAGAATTTGGTAGGTTTTCAAAACAATGGTAGGGAAGTATTAGCTCAGATATGAGAAGTAAGAATGTGTGTGGACCTAGGATGTCCATCTTTTCTAGACATGCACCGAGATGAAAACGGATTAGTGGCACAAAGGGTATTTTCTGGATGAAAGACATGAACCTGGTCCGATAGATAGGATGGTGAAAAAGTATGGATACATTTGATAACCAGTCAGTATTTTGAACTGAATTCTCTGCCTGACTAGCAACCAGTGAAGAGCTTTCCGAAGAAAGACTATGAAGGAAAACTTTGGCACACAAAATATAAGTGACTGTAGCAGTTTGGGCTACCTGCCAGAAATGCAACAGCACAATCCAATTCGGAATGAACCATTGACACAGCCACAGAATGATCGTCAGCTGGAGAAATAAAAGGAAGGACACGACAAAGTAAGCAAGGTCTATGAGACGTGTTCCGCAGAGGGGTCAATGGCCTCTGCATCGGAGCCATGGCTGTCGCTCACATCCTCGTCACTCGAGGCGCCTGCACAGACGGGGGAAACTACTCTCTGCCTGCTGCATCGCATAGGCCGCCCACTGCTTTGTCCGCTAATCTTTTATCGTCTTCCGATGTAAAAGTTGGCAGTACTTGCAGGATCGTTCATCGCGGTCCCGATGTAGAAACATGTTACACTTCCGGTGAGGAGTGTCTTTCCGTAGATATTTCGTTGCAAGAAGGGCAATATTTAAAAAAGGAGTCCTGTCCATACCTCAGGTTAAAAGCGACAGCGAAACCGGAAGGGAAAAGAGGGGAGAAGGTAATGCATTCTACAAAAGAATCAAGACCCTAGTGCCCCACTCTCCCTACTGTATAGGCCTGGCCACAGGGCCGAGGTCGACCGAAGCACCAGCCGCCGAACTCTGCAGTCTTCGGGGTTGAGTCAGGGGTAGTGGTCGATGAAGAACAAGTTACTTACCAACTGGTAACGTTCTTTTGACTGTGCGTTCCTCCAACGTATTCCTCATCTTTGAATCACGTCCAGCTTTGGAAAAAGTTTCTCGGAAGAGGGCGCTGTGTGTCGATGGCATCTAGGTGTGTCGATGTCCCTCTGTCGAGGGTGACGTCATCGGGTGTATAAGTAGCATGTGAGGTGCCTGTTGGCCTCAGTTTCGTTCGTGTTGACTGTTAGCCTAGGCAAGCAGTAGTCAGCCCTGCGAGAACGAACGAAAGCTAACAGCATAAAAAATTCTACAGAGGGGTAGGATGTGAGGGCGATGAGGAATGGGAGGGCGATGAGGAATAGGAGGAGGAGGAGGAGGAACATCCAATCGGAAGAACGTTACCAGTTGGTAACTTGTTCTTCGAATGGATTGTGTCCTCCAACGTATTGCTCATCTTTGATAAGACTCCCAAAGCAGTATGTAGAATTGGAGGAGGGAGGAGAATTTTGAAGGGTCGGCTTTTTATAAAGCCGAATACAGTACCGCCTTACCAAAGGCGACATCCTGAGAGTGGGAAGCATCCAGACAATAATGCTTTGTGAACGTATGGAACGATGATCATGTTGCAGCATCACAAATGGATCGAATAGGTGAAGGAGTGCAGAAGAGGATATACCTCTAGTAGAATGAGCTCTCAAACCCTCTGGCGGAATTTGTAACATGTTGAGATGCCAAGAATACTCCACCTGGACAAAGTCTGTTACGAAACAGCTGGTCCTAATTTTCTTACGGTGTAGCCAACAAAGAGTTGGTCATCCACTCTTCGTTTGGAGAATCTAGAAGTATAGAAGCTTAAAACTCTTCTAGGGTCCAATCTATGCAGCCTCTCTTCCTCTTTACTGGAATGCGGCAGGGGGTAAAATGCCAGCATAACTATCTTTTGATTTAGATGAAAATCGGATACAACCTTAGGTTCGAAGGAGGGGTTTACCCTCAACACAACCCGGTCCTTGTGGAATACGGTATAGGGTGGCCTGGAAGAGAGTGCACGCAACTCGCTCACTCTATGCGCAGATGTCAATGCAACCAACAATATGGTTTTGAAGGTCAACCTCAATGGGCATGTGTGCAAGAGTTCAAATGGGGCACACATTAGACATTTCAGAACCAAATTAAGATCCCAAACTAGAACCTGAAAAGTATAAGGCAGGAACAGGTTTGTGAGCCTTTTCACAAATTGAATCACCAAAGGAATTTTGAAGATAGATCATTCTTCCGAAGAACGCTTTAATATGGAAAGCGCTGCCAGGTAATCTTTAATGGTTCCAATATTAAGACCTTTCTGTGCTAATGAAAGGAGAAAAGAAAGCACATCCGGAGTGAAACTTAGAAAAGGATCAACATTCTTTTCCCTGCACCAGTCGCTAAATATGTTCCAGCGGCAACGGTACAGAGATTTTGTTGCCGGCCTTCTTGCCGAAAGCAACACCTCCATCACGTCATCCAGGAGGTCCCAATGCAAACTTTCAGAAACCATGCGTGAAGGTTGAGAGTGTTGCCCTCTGGATGGAGAACCTGCCCCTCCCCTTGCAAGAGATTCTATTTGTGGAAGACGCATCAGAGGACAGATGGACCTATCCAGAAGGTCTGGGGCAATTAGGACTATGCGGCTTCCGAACCGTCTCAAATTACTTGAGGAATGATGGGGAAAATCGGTGGGAATGCGTATGCAAGTGGAAAATCCCAATCCACCACGAACGCGTCTCCTAGAGCTCCTATCGGAGGAAATTACCTTGAACAGTACCTTTCGCACTTAGGGCCGCAAACAGGTTGCCCAAAGGATGAAGATCTCTTGAAGGACTTCCTGAGCTAGCTCCCACTCGTGGGAGACTGCTCTGCCTGTTCAGAGCATCCGCCGTCGTGTTCTCCACCCTGGCTAGGTGAACTGCCAATCAGGAGATTGTCGAATTGCCCAGCTCCAGAGCTGCATTGCCTCTGTGCACAGAGGTAGTGACCCTACGCCTCCTCTCTTGTTGAGGTAATGCATGGCTACTGTGTTGTCTGTCATCAGGACATTCTTTCCCTATACAGAGGGCAGGAAGGCCTTCAACGCTAGCCTGATTGCCCTCAGCTCCAAAACGTTGATGTGAAGTCTAGACTCCGATGGAGAACAACGACCGCTGACTGTCAGAACTTTGGTGTGGCCTCCCCACCCTGTGAATGAGGCGTCCGTCACTACTGTAATTTCCGGCCATGGTTGCAAAAGGGTTCTCCCTTCTCAGAATATTGTCCTCGCAGGCCCACCACAGAAGGTCCTGTGAGACTCATTGGAAAGTCGGGCCGACATCTTTCCTATGAACTGGGACCATGGTGTGCTTAGAGCCCATTGAAGGGATCTCATTCTCAGGCGAGCCGCTTGCACCAGAAAAATGCAGGATACCATGAGGCCGAGCAACCTCAAGAAATCAAAGGCCGGAAAATTCTGGGCATTATGAAATTCAGTAACCATCTGAAGAATGTCTTGAGCCCTCACCTTGGGTGGCGAGCTCTTTTCCTAGGATGTGTTAAGGACAGCTCCCATGTACTGGAGCTGTTGGGAAGGCGTCATCTGGGACTTCTTGTAATTGAGGGAGAAGCCCAGCTTGTGAAGGGAATGGCATGTGACGTTGAGATGATCCAAGGCTTGTTCGGGAGCACATGCCCATATCAGCCAATTGTCCAGATAGGGGTAAACGTGAAACCCCCCCCTCTCCTGAGATGCGCTGCCACCACCAACATCAGTTTGGTGAATACCCTCGGGCGGAGGTCCACCCGAATGGCAGGACTCGAACCTGATAGTGCGAGCCGCTAATGGCAAACCTCAGGTATTTTCTGTGCTCAAGATGGATTGGCACATGAAAATAAGCATCCTGAAGGTCCAAGGACACCAACCAATCCTGTAACTGGCGGGCCTTTAGGTTCTGAGAAAGTGTGACCATCTTCAATTTGTCCTTCCTGAGGAACTTGTTCAAGTATCTCAGGACCAAGATGGGTCTCAGTCCTCCGTCTTTCTTGGGGATCAAAAAATATGGGGAATACCAACCCATGTTACTCTCTGATACAGGTACTGGTTCTATAGCACCTTTCTCTAGCAGGGTTAATTTCCTGCACAAGGAGCAGATCTGGAATCCTCAAAGAGTGTTTCCCAGGTAGATTGGTGTGAGGCTGCATTATGAATGGAAGGCAGTAACCTTGGGCTATTGTCTGCAGAGCCCAAGCATCTGAAGTAATGACTCGCCATTATTCGAGATGCTGTGACAGTCTAAACCGCCCCTTCCCCCCGGACCAGTGATTTGTGACGCAAGCTCTCCAAGTGGTTTTGGGGCGGTTGCTGCAGCTGCTGATGGCAAAGAAGCTGTAGCTTGAGGTGGCTTTGCACTTTTACCTCGCCCACCACAAAGTATTTTCCTTTGGCCTCCGACAGGCCATTCCTCTCGCCTTTCCAAATAAGGAGTAGTAACGATAGGATTGCCCCCCCTCCATGACTGTCCGGACGAACGAAAAGGCCGAGGTTGTCTAACAGCAGCTCGGAAAGATTTGGAAGCCACCTTTGAGCTCTGCAACCTCTCAATGCTCTCGTCAGCCTGGTTGCCAACATGGCGAGACCCGCCAAATGGCATGTTTAGAAGATGAGATTTCACGTCCGGTGCAAAACCTGACTTCGCAACCTTGCAAATCTGCGCATTACCGTGCTCTTAGCCATGGACCTGCTGATGCTGTCTGCATTGTCCAATCCAGATTGAAGGGATTCGCGCATGGCTTCTTTACCATCCTTAACGATGCTAGGAAACCCCCCCTTTCCTCCCCTTCTGGAATGTGCTCCACCGCCATGGATATGCACTCCCACAGAGGGTACGAAAACGTGGCCAAGGCACATGTGGTTTTGGCAGACTTCAGGGCCATACTCCCAGCTGAAAATACCATATGCATCCATCCACACACTTGTCGTCCCTATCTGGAAGGATGGTAGGTGTGCTGCCTTATTTGATGTATCTGTGGCTGCCTGGACCACCAGACTCTCGGGAGTGGGGTGCTTGCACAGATAGCCGGGGGTCGCTACAGGAAGGGCAGTGTTTTCTTGCAAGGGATTTATCCACCACAGGGATGGTGTCCGGGGACTCCCAATTTCTGGCCACCCTATTTTGTAAAGCCACGCGAAAACGTAAGATTGGGTCTGTAGGTGGACCTTGGTCCAGAATATCTGTAAGGTCATCTTTGACAAATTGAACCGCTGTCTAGCCCAGCCTAGATATTCCACCACCCTGGACATCAGGTGACGATATGAAGAGTCAGCATGCTCTCCTGGCTCTGGCCTACCATTTCAGGCGATGTGTCAACGACACTGGCAATATGCAGTGTGTCAACAAGGTCTCTCATCCTGCTCTCCTCCGAAATAAGACATTTCGGTACATTTGGAGTTCCAAATTCAAGGACAAAGGGGCTATATACTCTTCACCAGATCTTTCCTTCAACAATTGAAGAAAGGGATTTAAAATACTCCTTCCATGGCAAAGGGTTAAAAGTCTTTTTTTTTTTGGGAGCACTCAAAGGTGTAGCAGGTTTCACAGAAGGCTTTGGTTTGGCACCTTTTGCACCTTTATCAGCGTTTACATTATCTGTAGGCTGTACTGAAACCACAATTCTCGGTGAAGGTTTTGGTGTTGACAGTAGGATTCAACCGTTCCCTTTGAAGATTTTGACTTCGAGGGTTGTGGAGGCTTCAATGGAGTCGATGACCTTGAACGCTCTTCACGTCTCGGGTGACATCTCACCAGAGCCCTCGAGGGTTCCCGATGTACCTTCCTTTGACCACCCGTGCTTGAGGGCGCGCGAGTGTCGGGATGGGACCGCTCTCTGCCAGCTTCCAAACAAGGTGCGGACGGAGGCTTACCCTTTTGAAATATTTTCAGCATTTCCAAGCGGAATGCTTCCCACTCTTTAGATGACAAATGTTTGGTGGGGCATTTTACTTTTTCTGGGATTTCGTCCGACGATGATGAAGAAGATGGTGACCGATTGAATCATCTCCTCGATCGCTTCGACGAGGACAAGCGGTGTGAGACACTACGTGACCTCAATTGTTTGGCACTCTCTCTTACATCGAGGAGAACGATCTCCAGTGTTGACCGTCGAGGAAGGATCGGTTTTAGTTTTACGGGACAATTTCCCTACCTGTAACATCCCCTTTCGTTCCCGTAGGGCTTTTCCCGTCGTAGCCTGACACTTTGAGCAGGAAATTGGTGTCATGGGCTTCTCCCAAGCACCACAGGCAAGAACGATGCAGATCCGTGATTGAATTGCGTAGCAATTTACTAGTGAGGCTCACCGAGTCTCCGAAGCAAACGCGTTATCAGAAAAACGGAACTGAGGCCAACGGGCACTGCGCGTGCTACTTATACACCCGATGAAGTCACCCTCGACGGAGGCCTTCGAGGGACATTCGACTCGACACCAACGCACAGCCCTCTCTGCTGAGAAAGTTATTCAGAATCAGCCGAAGCTGGATGCGATTATCAAAGATGAGAAATACGTTGGAGGACACAATCCATTAGAAATGACTAATATTAAATGAGCAACAGTCGAGGACTATGGACTACAAACTTCACAATTTACTGCGCATAAGGCGACACTACTAGCCAGATACTCACTCTAGGTCTGATTCTCAGGTGGGACAAGCAGTACCAAGACATCTCTTTACTACTGTTCCTTCTCACATCCCACCACCAACTCTGGGTATTGCTCGATAGTCTATGCACAGCATGTGATTCTAAGCAGATCCACAAGTGTCAGAAGATATGCATTACCATTTCTGATGATTGTATCTGCTTAGATTCACATGTGCCCACCCTTGTAGAAGGAACATAGACATCTTACTACTTTCTCTCTGTACTCACTAAGGCTCCCCCACGGCAGAAAAAAACACAACCAGAAGGACTTCGACGCGCGAGGTATTTTGGTACACTACACGTCACGTTAGGGATAGTGTTACACGCACGCCCATGTCTACGTCTCTTTCGATTCTCGAAAGGCAAGATGCAATACTCCACGATTACAACTAGATGACGGACTATATGCACAGAATGTGATTCGAAGCAGATCCACAAGCATCAGAAATACATATAGACACACAGACAAGGGCGTAAAATGTACACTCCCCACTGGCTAGCGATTTTTTACTCTTGGTGAGTAAGAAATTATGTGCTATGTGCATGTATAGAATTTAGGTGGCGAGTGATGACAACTGGTAGCTTGGAGCAAAAGGCGGGTGAATTGGAAAACCACAATGCTTTACTTGTTTGGCTCTGAATTGGAGGCGAATTTCCAGTGATGGCTACTTGGAGAAAAGAAAAAAAAAAGAAAAAAAGAAGTAAAAATAAAAGACTGTATGATGGACCTCAACCATTTTAGTTCTATGGGGTAAAAAAAAAGGTTAGACAATGAAGACATTCCCTGCAGTGGTAGCCATAGGGGAGGACCAAAGCACCCAAAACTATAGGAGTGAGGCAAAAGGGCATCACTCACAACAAAAAATGAACTAGGATCTGCACAAAAAGCAAATCTGCTGGGGCACTCCATTAAAGTCAAGGGAGGAAAGCTGCAAAAAGAAAACACTTTCCCCAACAGGCAGAGTATTTCTTCAGTGTTAAGTCCACAGGCTCAGAAATTAGATGAAAACTACATCCACTGGCACATGTGAACCTGAAACAGCAAAGTCAGCACTGCTTGTGGGAGAAAATTTCACAATCTGCAAAGCATCCATTGCATCACAGCAGCACCTAGCAGAATCATTCATAGAAGTAACGAAGATCACCTCCCCAATGGCTACTTTTCCCAGCCCCTATTTTCCCCAACAGAAGTATGGAGACAAATCCTGTTGTGCTGCGTTGCAAACAAATATTGACCATTGGACTCCCCCCTCCCCCCACACATCGCCACCTCATCCAAATCAACTTAACACACGTCTGTGTTTACAAATACGGGGTTCAATGCGCCACTGAAAGCTTTGGCCAGTCTGCTTGTTTTAGTTTAAAAATATTTTAGGCAGATCAGCCTAGTGTTCAATGTACACAGCCTTGTGGCGCTCTGTAACAAACAATTGTATAGTTTACTGTACAAATTATAGTGTAGTTCATCTAATGTGCTACATGGCACACAGATATTGCATTACTTGGTACCAAAACTGAAAAGATTCTGAACGCAAGCTCATATGTTGATTGAATTTAAGTTAATGTAGTCAATTAATCAAAGTATGCAGTACACGTGAAATGATTGAGTGTGTCCAACCTATGAAGGATTGCCATCTGGAAAGGATGTAGAAGCCCTAGCTTTTTTTATTTTTAAAAAACAATGGAGCGGGTAACCCATCTCAGAGGTCTGCAAATCAGAGCTCCCCTTCATGAAGCTCCATGCCAAAAGCATAATAATACACAAAAATGTGGCCTTTTGCATCAGCCCCCTGACCTGAATCACTTGCCCTTCAGTGGCACAATGCAGGTTCAAAGGTCACATATCCCGTTAGACAGCTGCTGTGACAGTCATTGCAGACAGAGGTTGCATTTAGCTCCTGCACCTCTGAACAAAAAGAAGTGCTGCCCTATCCATCTGGGTACATGCTAATCTCTAAGAATAAGCCATACCTGGTTTTGGTATTGTGACGGGGCCTATTCACAGGACATGTCAGGTGGGGGGGGGGGGGGGGCACTCGGGGAAGAGGGGAGGTCTCGGGGGAGAGGGGAGGTCTCGGGGGAGAGAAGGGAAGGGATTGTGGGGGTAGGAAAGGAACCTGGCCCTTTTCCATGGTGCCCAAGTGCCTGGATACAGACCACCCTCCCACCCTCAACTGCAGGGAATGCAGCGGGGCCAGCACCGCCACAGGATGTCAAAGAGGACTAGAGGTCAACCAATGGGACGCTATACTTGGCAGCAGTGTTCGCGATCAGGCAGCTGGAAGATGAGCAGGAAAAGCAAGCACAGCACCCGCAGGACGAGTGAAGAATTTGTGGAGGGCTTTCGAGCAAGAGTAGGTGCGAAACCAAGGAGAGAAGACACCGAGGGAAACCAGCTACATACCACAACTCCAGAGAAATAAGCGCAGCTCCAGGAGACCGTTCTCCGAGCTCCCGACAGAGGAAATATCACGAAACCATCAGGGATTGTATTTTATTAAAACAGGAGGACTACAGGAAGGCAGTGACAATCTGTTGAACCTGCCTGCAATGCAGCAATCCGTACGTGTATAGTGGTGGGGCCAAAGGCCCCATTAGAAGCTTCCAGCCTTTCCCTTCACACACCAAGAAGTCAGGTAAGTGATAAACTAGGGAAAGCCAATCCTGAGAGTGCAATTTAAGTAGGGTATGTGAACAGGAAGTTGTGGGCCATTAGGGTGAGGTCAGGAAGTTCAAGGAGGCTGACCAAGAGACCAGAGGAGGGCGGAGAGAATCAGTGTGGGAGGTGGTTGGAGTGGGGTGAAAAAAAGTGGAGTAGCAGCAGAGTAGTTGTAGAGGAGAGATGTTTGTAGTGAGTAGCAGTAGTGGTGTGAGGTAGAAGAAAGGAGAGATAGTAGTGGTAGTGAGACGAAGTGGAACAGTGGGAGTGGAAGAGTACTAGTAAGAGGAAAGCAGTAGTAAAAGATTCACTACTATCACTTCCTACCAATAGAAGAGGAATAAGTGCTAGGCGAGGTGGCAGCAGGCAGAAAGGAGGAGTGAATAAAAGGAAATTAAAAGACGAACAAATATGGGTGGCAGCAGGAAGGTGGAGTGTCACATCGGAGGGACAGAAGCATGGTGCAGAGAGGGCAAGGTAAGGCTGCGCGTGGTAAGAAACTCCCAATAAGGGAGTGTAAGGCACTGTTTCGTAACTACCTATCCCCACCCCACACAAAATGGGGCTAGTTAAGGGACAGTTTGAAGACCCAGAGGGAGTCGGCTAGCCAACACCTTAGGGAATTCCACAGACAGTAGGGGTTACCGAGCCCTAGAACTAACGGGCATTATAGGCGCCTGGGCTTGGGTGACAGTGATCTAAATAGAGCAGGGAGCGAAGGACAGCCTCCCCTCCCCCATGCCAAATTCACTCAAAAGAAACTTTGCCCCTGAGATTGCAGTAATCCCAACTAAGCCCACCAGTTCTGTAAACACCCGGACAAGGGGCTGTCTTCCAAGGATGGTTTTATTTGGGACACCCAGTCACAGTATGCAGACTGTGCACAATTAACTCCATGTCAAATTGGTATACTCCCGTCAACCTTCTGAGCTCATGTCAGCTATGGAAAAGCTATGTGGATTCTTGGCCAGACTGCCTTGTCTTGGCTTCAGCAATCTAAACAAAAGGCTGCAGGGAAGTTGGGTAACTTCTGCCAGGAAACGCAGAAGGAGAACGCCTAGGAACCATACGTCAATGGGGCACATCCATTAAAAAAAAAAAAAAGGGCAGCCTGGTGTTGCATACCAAAAACCTTTGAAGACAGTCTTGGAAAGTGGGTATAGTTTAGAGTAGCCAGAAAGAGCTGGAGCGAAATCGGGGGAATTTTTCTCCATCTTTATTTCCTGTAGAGCCCTTTCCTTCCTGTCCCCTTCCCACAGAACAAAAGCACTCAGTATCAGGAATGCAAATGTCTTTGCATCAAACCAACCCAGACCTTAACCCGAACCTTTGGTAGCATCACCTCACCAGTCTCGACCCACTGGTACCGATTGTCTCGTACCATGTCGACCATCAAACCTAACCTAGTGAACTCTTCAAACCGCACTGTATAGACGCTGCATCAAACCACAAAAAGCACCACATCGAATCAGACGCTAAGCCAATTCGCTGCCTGGATCACCAGGACACTCTGGATTTGAACCCGGCTCAAATCACAAGCACAGCACTGAGAATCCCAGTGCAATGCTGCCAAACCACCAAGAGGAGATCAAGGTACTTCTGAGAGGCAAGACAATCCACATCACTTTTGGGACCACAGTGGACATTTTGCACCTTTATCTCAAAGACATATCCTTTACGGGCGACATTGTTGCAATTTCTTGCTCTTTGCCCCGATCCAGCACCCACAGTGCCTTCTTAAACCATGTCCTGCATTTTCTGTGTTCTATCCACCGGGTCGGGTTTGCTAGTGTTCTTTACTGTTTGTTCTTTGCATATTGGTGTGTTTAAATGATGTTCGATAGAATCCTTACTATAAATTCCATTCTTTTGTGAGTCTTCTATTGCTTTTTGGATTGCTGCATGTTCAAACACCGCTTAGAGAATAGCATGCCCACGTTACCAAAAAGGAGAAGGAAGTATCTCTTGACTGCAAGCTTTACCTTTATGAATGAGGTCACTGTTGGTTTGTAGCAGTGCGACGGCCTAGGCAGTTTAAACACTACTCGTCCACGTACTCCAGCAGAGCAGTAGTAATTTCAGCACACAACCCCTTTATCAAATTAGATGAATAAAGTGTCTGTATTAGCACAAACTTTGAACATAAACTAAATAGGTATAGCTTCAAAGCACAATATTGTGATGGATCATGAAAGGAATGTACAAGCTGACATAGTCAGAGAAAAAACAGATTGTCTGATCAAATAAAACAGATTGTCTGATCAAATAAAGTTAACAAGTGGGCAGCTTGGCTCAACGAGAAAGAAAATAGCAATTAAGAGCCAGAATGGACAAGGAAAGAGTTAATTAACGTCTTAATTGCCAAGGACGAGATAGCTTGTCCTTTTTGGCAATCCGTTTTGTGCGATCCCTGCAAAGCAGGGATCGCACAAAACTGATCCAACCCCTGGGCTATGTGAGTGGGAGGTCCCCCCTCATGGCCGCCCAGGGGTTGTGTTTCCTTCAGTATCACGTCAGCGTGCTTAACACACGACGACAGGAAACTAAAGCAATGTTCACTGCAGCAGCCGAAATGGCTGCCGCTGTGAAAATAAAGGTGTGTTTCTACCTTTATCTCCCTCAATCTGTGGCACTATTATGTCGTTCAGATCGAGGGAGGTGTCGCTGGAAAGGGGAGACTCTCCCCTTTCCAACAACGCCTTTTTTTGAAGCATTTCTGGGGGCAGATTGCTCGATCCATGCCCAGAAATGCCCACTAGACACCAGGGAACCGTTTTTGAAGTGGGGAGGGGGGGCTGCTTGCAATGTAAGCCCCCCCCCCGTCCCCAAACCATGGGGGCAATACCCTGGGGCAGATGGGTGATCTGCCCCCAGGGAAGGGGGGCAAACAAAAAAACATTTTTAAAAAACAGATTTGGGTGGGGGGTCCACTAGCCACCAGGCATTTTTGAAAGGGGGTGGCCCTCTCCCCCACCCTAAGTGGATGGGGGGGGGCAACTCCTGTAGGTTCCATGTGTTAATATCCCCACAAAAATATCGCAATACAAAAATATTGCCATAGTTCTGCGGCGATATGGACCCTGCGGGGGACACCCCTGCAAACCCCCCTCCCACAAAATATCCTCCCCAAAAATATCGCCCATGGCGAGACTAACTGCCATAGGTACACAGATATTTTTGGTGGGGATATTTTGTAGGGATACCCTCATGTAGCCCTCCCTGGGGGCAGATTTCACCAGAAATATTGGCACAGGCCACCCCCCACGCCTGGGCCAGTATGTTTTGCACACCCTCTGGGCAGATGGGCACACTAATGTGTCCATCTGCCCCTAGGAAAGGGGCAAAACAAAAATTATAACTTGCTTTGTGTAGGTGTGGGGGGGGGCCACTAAACCACCATGGATGTTTTTAGTGGAAAGGGGGAGGGGGTGCCCACAGGTGTCTTTTCGGAAATGCATGGGGTTCCCCGTTTTCCTTGGTGGCTTTGACACCCTAGGCCCAAATCTGTAGGTTGTCCACATGAGCAAAATCTGCCCTGCCGAAAGGCTTGGGGTTACCAGTGGGTTTGCCTTTTCCGTTTGCGCCCAGGTAGGTGCACCCACACATGTGAGGTACCGTTTTCATCGGGACACCTGTGGGAACGCAGGAAGGTATGACATATGTTGTGTTAGCATGGTTTTCCTAACGTTCCCTTTGCTGCTGCCCTTGGTCACAAAACCCTTTAATTTCCCAAATGTGACCTACATTTAGTCGCTGATTTAGGCACTATACACTTTTGTAACCTGCACAGGTCACCTACCCTTTAAAAGGTCTGCCTGTGCTCTTTCAAAAAAATGTATGCTTGCCCTTCCTCACCACATTTGTTTTCCTTATTTACACATGCCAAGTACGTCTGTTCAGGCCGTAAGCATAAAACTCCTGTGTACCATGGCTACGTTTTTGGCTTGTGGTATTGCTTGTTTTGTGAAACTTTACAAAAAATTAGCGATTTCCTAAACTGGAATAGTGGGGGGAAATGTAGCCGAGCATTGCTTTTCTCAAGATTCACAGAAGCCATTGCCTTACCAGGCCAATCATGTCCACCAGATACCTTTTTTTTCCTGTCATTTTCCCGATTTTTACCCAAACTATGGAATTATTCCCTACATAGTTGTTACCGGACCTGTGCAAATCACCCCTTCCTAAACTTGGAATTGCGTCTACTTTTCAGAAAGGCATGCCTTTCTGTCCTCCCATTCAGCTTTCCTACCCGTTTCTTCCATTCCGTCCACGCATGTCCTATTGGGGTTTATAAAAAAAAAAAAAAAAAGGAAGGAAGGAAGGCCAAAATCGCCTACCTCTCACAAAATGGTTGGTCACTGCATCAAAATATGTTTTATTTGTGTTCCACTCAACCTGTTCTTGAAGGCTTGGGAAATGGGCAATTCAGCACAGCAAACCATTTGTTCCTAGCTCTCACAAGGAAAAAACCACAGGCTTCTTTGTACATAATTTTATTTCCATGTTCTGAAAAAAACCCAACATTTCCCCCTTTTTGGTTAATTTCTCTCGCCCCCCACAGCAAACTAGGATTCCTCACCACCTAAACGTGGGAAAAGAGGGGTCCAAATGTGGCCGATGTATCTCATGTAACAAAAGTTACAAAGGATTGAATGGCGACATACCAAATCACCAAAAAAGGCCTTGGGGGAAATAGCCATGGCAGCTAAGGGGTTAATACATTTAACAAAGTGAGCCTCTGTGGCATGTGAAAATATCTCCAAGCATCAAGCCATAAAAGAGAACGAATGATCATGGCTCCAAAATTCAAAATGAAATGGCAACATGTAATTAAATATTTCCCATGTGTGGTCTGTTGCACATCTGAATGTCGCACAGGAGTGTGCCCTACACACTAAAATGCAAATGCCAAAAAGTGATGAATAGAAAATCACTGTTTGGGGGATTTTTCCACAGTCCTCTATCACGGTTCTCAGTGGAAATAGAGTAAGGCATTTACTCTGCATACAGATAAGCAAGTGACTTTAACAGAGAAAAAATTTGGTTGGTGTAAGGCTAGCAAGGTTCAAGGTTCTAGAGAGGAGATATTCGCTGAGAGATTATTTGCTGAGCAAGTCTTTTAAGTCCAAAAATGCAGCCCTAGTTAAAGGCAATTCAGAGAGGGTTCAAAGTCTTGGCAGACTGTAGAAGACTAAGAGTTCCTGTGGATTTCTTCCAGTCTCTAGTATTTAAAAGATGCAGCAAGTTAACACTAACGACAGAGACCCTGTTTGAGGACTCGCAAAGGTGACGCAAGCAATGGCTTGGGTCTGATGTAGAAGAGGGGTACCCTGAACAACTCAGGGTGGACTCCAAGGCTTTGGAGCGACTTTACGGATCAAGGTAAGCAATACCTTTCCCACAGAACCTTAGGTTTGAAGACGTGACTGGATTCTCTACAATGTGGCTGTGCTGGACCTGACCTCCGGATTCCTTGGTCTGGTGACGAAAGGCAGGACAATGGACGGATCTCTCAGCAGCAGTCTCGGGGGAGGACCTTTGGCACGGCTTCCATCAACTTCTTGGCTCATTCTGGTTTTGGCGCCTTTTCTGCAGCATTAACAAAGGACGCGATTCGCCTGGTCAATCTTCGCTTCCTGCAGTCCCGCACTCTGATGAGGGGGTCTTGGCGAGTTGGATCGGATCTGCTTGAGGGCTCAGCAAAGATTTTGATGGGTTCGGCCATTCCTCAACGATGCACACGGAATGGGAAGCAGGTATCCTGGTGTTGGGGGTTCTCAGCTCTGGAAACTCACAGGACCTCAGGAGATGGCTTGATTCAAAATCAGTCTTGGGACTGGTTATTCTCACTGGCAAAAGGGAAGGAGTCCTCTTCGGAGTTCCTGTGTCGCACAGAAAACGGAGTCAGGATACCAGTGGTCGCTTCAGTGTGTTGTATAGGGTCTGCAGGCGTCTCTGGTCATCTTCCTCAGTTACTTTAGCTTTCAATGGGCAACTTCCTTTTCACTCCACAGCTCCTGCACATACTCCTCTGCAATCTCTCCCAGCATTTTACAGAAAGGGGCGTTTGGCTGTCTGAACAGGACAGCCAGACCCCCTGCGGGAGCTCGTCCTAGTCAGGCACTCTGGCAGACAAAAGGACAGGGGGGGGGGGGACTCCCCCCCCCCCCCACTTCCTGCCTGCACAGACACCTAAGGGTTCCCGCCAAAGGCAAAACAATGACCTACAACCATGCTAGTAATAGCAAAAAAATAGTAGTGAGGCCTCAAGTTGGTACTTGGGTGCCCCCATTGTGCACTACTGAGGCTATGGACATAGCCTGCACCATAAAAATTACACAATAGTTGTTAGAACACGTCCACTGCCACCAACCATAATTAGGAGATTGTGTATGACTAAAAAGTCACAGGAGCAGAGAGAAGGATACTAGGAATCCCTTTGGCACTCCACATAAAGTGACAACCTCTCAAGTCTAAAGTTTTGGGAGCGATACTAAGTATCCTTTAGAAGAACAAGTTACTTCTTACCTTGTAACGTTCTTTCGACGGGATGTTCCTCCGACGTATTCCTCATCTTTGATAATATGTTTCCAGCTTGCTGGCCTCGGAAATTTTTTCTGTGTAGAGGGCGCTGCGCGTCGACGTCCGCCGAGTCGATGTCCCTCGACGGCCACTGTATCGGCGCCGACGTCAACATGCCCGCCCATAAATAGCCACGCGCGGCGTCCGTTGCTCAGTTCCGTTTTGTAGCATAAGAAAAGTCATGCCTGAATTGGTTATTGACCTTGAAGGAGCGTAAACTGCAACCACAAGGGAAGTATTACTGCGTGGATGGATGGATGGATGGGAGGGGCGATAAGGAATACGTCGGAGGAACATCCCGTCGAAAGAACGTTACAAGGTAAGAAGTAACTTGTTCTTCGAAGGGATTGTGTCCTCCGACGTATTCCTCATCTTTGATAGACTCCCATAGCAGTGGCATGTAATGGGAGGTGGGAGTAAGAATGTTATGTATCCCTTTAGGGATGGACCGAATGTAATACGGCCTTGCCAAATCTGGTCTCTTGACTAGTGGAGGAATCCAGGTTGTAAAATGTTGTGAATGTATGTGCAGACGACCATGTGGCAGCCGCACATATGTCTCTGACAGGTACCCCTCTTTGGAGAGCCGAAGAGGCTGCGATACCCCCGGTTGAATGAGCCCTAAGATTTTGGGGTGGCTCTTTCCCTGCCAGTTTGTAACATTCCAGAATGGCCAAAATAATCCACATGGAAATGTTTGTTTTGGGTAGTCCCAACTTGTGACCTGAGTATCCTACAAACAGTTGGTCTGCTTGCCTGACCCTAGCCATTCTGCTGATGTAAAAGCTTAGAGCTCGCCTTGGGTCCAGCCTATGTAGCCTTTCTTCCTCTTTCCCCGGATGGGAAAGAGGGTAGACCGAAGGTAAGGTAATTTTCTGAGTAATATGAAATTCAGAAACCACCTTTGGAAGGAAATTAGGCTTCACCTATAGGACAACTTTGTCCTTGTGGAAAATTGTATGTGGGGGTTTACAGGAGAGAGCTTGTAGCTCGCTCACCCTCCTAGCAGATGTTAGTGCTACCAATAGGACAGTTTTAAGCGTGAGAAATCTCAGCGAACAAGAGTGAAGTGGTTCGAATGGAGTGCCCATTAGGAAGTTTAAGACTAAATTTAAGCCCCATAAGGGAACCTGGAATGGTTTTGGAGGATAAACATTAGTTAATCCTTTGAGAAATGTATCACTAGAGATAGTTTGAAATACGATGGTTCCTCCGCAGTGCGCTTGAAGATTGAAAGCGCTGCGAGATAGCCTTTTACAGTACCAACTTGAAGGCCTGAGTTTGCCAAGTAGAGTAGAAACGATAACACCGTTGGTGTACCACATGAAAAAGGGTTGATATTCTCTTCCCTAAACCAGCTGCAAAATTTGTTCCAACGGCAGCGGTATAAAGACTTTGTTGCTGGCCTTCTGGCCGAAAGCAACACCTCCATGACGTCATCAGGGAGATCCCAATCCTTGTACCCAACCCTTTCAGAAGCAAAGCGTGAAGTTTGAGGGTTGAGGGTTCTGGTGTCTGGATGGAGAACCTGACCTCCCTTCTGCGAGAGAAGATTCTCTTTGAGTGGAAGACGCATTGGAGGGCAGATGGACATATCTAGAAGGTCCGGGTACCACGTTCTCCTGGCCCAGTCCGGGGCAATTAGGATCATGGTTTTCCGGAATCTTCTCAACCTCCTGATCATTTGAGGAATAACAGGGACTGGTGGAAACGCGTAAAGGAGTGGAAACTCCCAGTCCACTACGAACGCGTCTCCCAGAGCTCCTCTCGGGGGAAATTCCTTTGAACAGAACAGATCGCACTTCCGGTTGGTGCTTGTGGCGAACAGATCCACCTGAGGGGTTCCCCAAAGGGCGAAGATCTCTTGAAGGACTTCCTAAGCTAGCTGCCACTCATGGGAGACTGCTCTGCCTGCTCAGAGCGTCCGCTGTCAAGTTCTTCTCTCCGGCTAGGTGGACTGCCGATAGAGATTCCTTCCCGAATTGCCCAAAACCAGAGCTGCATTGCCTCTCTGCACTGTGGCAGTGACCCTACGCCTCCTCTTTTGTTGAGGTAGTGCATGGCCACCGTGTTGTCCGTCATTATCAGGACATTTCTCCCCTGTACTGATGGCAGGAAAGCTTTCAGCGCTAGTCTGATCGCTCTCAGCTCCAATAGGTTGATGTGTAGTCTGGACTCCGATGGAGACCAACGACCGCTGATTGTCAAATCATTGGCATGGGCTCCCCACCCCGTGAGCGAGGCGTCTGTGACTACTGTTATCTTCGGCCATGGTTGCCAAAACAGTTCTCCTTTCAAGATGTTCTCTGGATAGGCCCACCATTGAAGGTCGCGGGCTACTTTGTCCGGAGGAGATCTGTCATTCTCCCTGAGAATTGCGACCACTGAGTTCTCAGTGCCCACTGAAGAGATCTCATTCTCAGGCGAGCCTCTGGCACAAGGAAGATGCAGGATGCCATGAGGCCTAACAACCTCAAAATATCGAAGGCTGGGAGACGTTGGGCATTTTGAAACTTGTTGACCATCTGCAGAATATCTTGAGCCCTCACCTCTGGTGGCGAGGCTTTTCCCAGGGAAGTGTCCAGGACCGCTCCAATGAACTGGAGTCTATGTGATGGTATCATCTGTGACTTCTTTAAATTGAGGGAGCAGCCCAGTTTGTGAAGGAAGTGGCAGACATAATCTAGCTGGATCTGAGCTTGTTCCGAAGATACAGCCCTGATCAGCCAATCGTCCAGGTAGGGGTAGACGTGGATCCCTTCCCTCAGACTCGCAGCCACTACCGACATTAGCTTGGTGAAGACCCTCGGGTGGAGGTCAGCCCAAATGGCAGAACTCGAAATTGATAATGAGTCGCCAATTGCGAACCTCAGGTATTTCCTGTGTTTGGGATGGATTGGCACATGGAAATAAGCATCCTGAAAATCCAGAGATATCAGCCAGTCCTGGAGCTGGATGGCCTGAAGAATCTGTGAGAGAGTTACCATCTTGAACTTGTCCTTCCTGAGGAACTTGTTCAATTCTTGTAAGTCCAGGATGGGTCTCAGTCCTCCGTCCTTCTTTGGTATGAGAAAGTAGGGGGGGGGGGGGGGAGGGGGGAGTACCAGCCCTTGTTCCTGTCCACTACAGGTACTGGTTCTATGGCACCTCTCTCTAGCAGGTCTATAATTTCCTGCAAGAGGAGCGGATCTGGAACTTTTAGAGAGCTGTTCCCCGGTGGATGACTGAGGGATATGTAGAAAGGGTAGGCAGTAACCCTGGGCAACCGTCTCCAATGCCCAACCATTGGATGTTATAGCCTGCCATTAAGTCAGATGGTGAGTCAACCTGCACCCTACGGGTGTCTTGTGTGGAAAGACCTCAAAGTGGTTTGGGGGCGGCTGATGCAGATGCCGAGGGTAAAGAGGCACCTGCTGCGGCCCTAGTACCTTTGACCCGTCCACCTCGGGTGGATCTCCTTTGGCCTCTTTGAGCCGGCTGTCTCTCCCTTTCCTGAATGCGGAATAATAGCGAAAGGACTTTCCTCTCCCAGAGGTTCCTGAGGGGTGAAAAGGAGTTTGGCGGATAGCAGCTCCTAAAGATTTTGCTGCTGCTTTAGATGTCTGCAGCTTTTCCAGACTGTCATCAGCCTTTTTTCCGAATAATGAAGAGCCGTCAAAGGGCATATTCAAAAGTCTGGCCTGTACATCTGGAGCAAAGGCAGACTTTCGCAACCACGCATGCCTGCAGATTGTTGTACTTGCCGCCATGGCCCTGCTGATACTGTCACCGGAATCGATGCCAGTTTGAAGTGACTCGCACATGGCATCTTTGCCATCTTTAATAATGTTAAGGAAGGCTTCCTTTTCCTCTCCTTCGGGTATGCAGTCAGCGGCTGATTAAGCACACTCCCACAAGTGTGTGACTGAACCTGGCGAGCGTACAGGTGGCGTTGATGGACTTCAAACGCCATACTACAAGCAGAGAAGACTTTGCCATAGAATCGTACCTCTTGTCATCTCCATCCTGTGGGACAGTAGGGTAGACAGTCCTGCTGCTTGATGAAGTTGCCGCTTGGACTACCAGGCTCTCTGGAGTCGGATGTTTCGATAAGTATTCAGTGTCAGCAGCAGCTACCCTATACTTAGCTGATAATCTTTTATTGACAGCAGGGATAACTTCAGAGTTTCCCAGTTGGATGCAATTTCTTTGTAAGGCTGTATGGAAGGGGACCACCGGATCCTCCTGTGGACCTTTGTCTAATATGTCCGTCAGGTCATCCTGTTGAAAAACAGGCGAAGGCGCAGACCAACCCATGAAGTCAATAATTCTTGCCATCAGGGTTCTATAGGGTGTTTCAGCATTTTCCCCTGGGTCTGGCTTAACAAAATCCACTTCTGGGGAAGTGTCCAGCCCACTTGCCTCATGTAATGACTCCTGTAGGTCTTTTAACCTTCTTTCCTCAGGGGTGAAATCCTCTGAAACAGGTAGTGTGGTCCTCTGCAACTCGAAGGTTTCCTGGTCAGAATCTTCCCCTTCTTCATAAAGTGAAGATAATCCAGGGTACTCTGACCTCTGAAAATGGTATAAAACCCATTTCTAAAGGCAGAAGGAGCCAAATTCGTCATTATTGGGCGAGAAAACGTCAATGTCGTCGACGCCGATGTGACAGGCTTCGAAGGCGCCGAAAAGGGCGTCGAGAAAACCGGAAGAGGCCTCCAAGAACTCGGAAGGATCGGGATCCTACTCAAGGACATCAGCGACGTTCTCGGCATCGTGCCAGAGGCTCTTGGAATCACTGTTGGCTGTGGAGTAGCCGTGGTCGTATTTTTCATCGGTGTCGATATTGGCGTTGACGATGGCGTCGAGTCGATTGACCGACCGATGCGTCGAAGAACCCTTCGACAACGGCGTCGATGGCGCCGATCCATGCGTCGAAGGGATCTTCGACGACGAAGACGGTGGCTTCTTACCCAATGGCCAGTGGCGCTCTCGGGTGGAATGTTTCGCCGGGTGCTGCGACTCGCAGCGTTTTGATTTTTTGGGTTTTTCACCCGGGTTATCAGCCTCAGCTGTCTTCGAGGGGGACGAGGCCGCTTTCTCGAAGACGCTAACATTTTCTTCCTGAATTCCTCCCACTCAGCCGGAGAGCTGTGTTTTGTGGGACAGGAGACCCTTTCTGGGGAAACAGAAGACGAGGAAGGGGATCTTCGACGTCTCTTCTTTGAGTGTCTTGATCTCGACAAATGGTGGGAGCTACTTCGAGATCTAGAATGGGAATGTTTGACGGCGAGGAGATGAATACCTCGACCGAAGAAACTTTCAAGGAGGTTTTGACTGACTTCTCTTTCGACCTTCCCCTTGCGCTCCTTTAAGGCTTTCGCCGTCATGGACATGCAGTCCTCACACTCCGAACAATGGTGCTCGGCTCCCTAGCACCACAAGCAGATCCTGGGTGGATCCGTTATCGAAATTTTTTTGAAGCCGGATCGCGGCGTTGCCGGTTCCGATGAAGATACCATCGAGAACGAGTTGGTATATTTCGAGTAGATGTAGATTAGTTATCCGACTGAACTGAGCAACGATGCTCCGAGGCGCCACAAAGCGCGGAAAAACAGAACTGAGCAACGGACGCCGCGCGTGACTATTTATGGGCATGGTAACGTCGGCGCCGATACAGTGGCTGTCAAGGGACATCGGCGGACGTCGACACGCAGCGCCCTCTATAGAGAAAAAAAATTCAGAGGCCAGCATGCTGGAAACGTATTACCAAAGATAATGAATACGTCGGAGGACACAATCCCTTCGAACAGTAGTTACTTGAGGATATGGAAAATAATCTCAAAGGCGAACACTAAGGGTCCCCAGCAACACTGCCCATAAGGATGTGTGCTGCAGTATGAAAATACAGATGCCTTTAAGAGCTATGGAGTAGAGAGACTCCATAGTGCAGGTAAGAATAGAGTTCCAAAAGACAGCCCATAAGAATAAATGAGTGCAAAAAGGGTGCACTCATTCAGGATTTAAAGAAAAAGGGCAGATGTCCAGCAAAAAGTGCTGGTGCTCTCACTAGGAGAGGGGATGAAGCATACAAAATGATAAATCTCCGTAACAGTTACTCCCTTCCAAACACATTTATTCTCAAAGTTTAAAAATAGGGAGTAAAATACTCCCACTTAAAAAAAAAACATCTGGAGGACAGATTACAAATACAAAGTTCAAACAAGTACTTGAGATTGAATACACTAAAGCTACAGGCACAAATGCAGCAAAGGGGAATCAGCAAACCATTCAGACTAACTAAATGTATGAGTAGCTGGTACATTTATTAAATACAAGGCAAAGGAGAGGGGAGGAAAAAAAAGGAAACCCTAGCTAACAATATACGACTTGACCCGGGTCACGACCCATAATGCCAATGCTTGAGTAGTAACTGTGCTCCTCTCAATGTCTAGCACACACTTGGATATCCATCACAGGGTGAGGTAAACCATAAACTCAGTTTAGCATTGAGGGGGGGGGGGGGGAGGGGGGCTGGGGTCAAAAGGCTAGTTCTAAACAATGCTCCAAACACCCACCAAAGGTTAGCATACAATTATATAACCAAAATTAGATGCAGTACCCAAACAGTTCAATGTAACAAAATTGTTATTTGGGGGTAAAAACAAAGAATCCAGTTTTTGTTATGAAAAGGTTAGAGACAAAACTAAACCGTGAATGAAGCAAAGCAGAATTTTGGCCAATGAAGCTCTAGATGAATAACGGGGATGGGCCGGACGGATATGCAACACCAAACTATTCCAGGGGATCCCTGAAGAGGAGTCGGAAGAATATATTAGCACCCCGAACAAGTACTGAGGCGCCAGTCACTCAGGATTTGGCTTGGAAAATTACAAGGCTTCATTTACAGGTCCAGTGACAGGCTTCAGTATGCCGGGACTCGAGCCCTGGAACAGAAACAACCCAGACAAATGACAAATGAAAATAATGTGTACAGACTAAGGCAACTCACCAAGCAGAAGCGGTGAAGGCTCCAATAGGATGTGGGAACACAACCAATGAGATCTGGGCATCTTGTGTGGCAAGGTAAGGAAACCAGCCAACAAAGAACAGTCTCACAATGGACAACAGTTGCGGGTGATCAATGACTTGAACGACCCACCACGCTTAGGCCAGGGAGATTTTCCCTACCTTGAGAAACTTGGTCCAAGAGGATTTCACAGTATGCTACCATTTCAGCAACCAAGAAACACCCCCAGCATGCGTCAGCCAGTCCAGTCAGGAAGGGACTCTATTCAGGAAGAGGCCGGCTCAGGGAGCAGTTTGAAGAATTTGGGGATAAAGGACAAAAGGAACCAGTTCCCAGCCAGTATGGCTAAATGTGGCCTTTCAAAAGTTAGTTATGTCAATGCTCCATAAATTTAATTAAGCATCTGGGGAATTAATAGGGAGGCTAACCCATAGATGGGCAAATTCACTCATGGCAATTGGGTGGACCTGGAAACAAAAAAAAAGCCACTCTGGCCTGCTCAAACAGGCACAAACGGCTTACCCAATAATATAATGAAGGAAGATTCTACCAATTGGGCCACAGTACTAACTACTCTCTTCAGGATTGTAGTAGCGGGCGAGTGTTTTCTGGAGTCCTGGCAGACCGCTTTTGTTGTGCCTATTGTATTAAAAGGGGCGTGAAGGCAAATCCTAAGAACTACCGCCCCATCACCTTGCTTGATGTGAACAGTAAAGTCTTTGCGCCCCTTTTATATTGCAGCATCTTGAGGAATGCGCACATTCCTCTGGTAGGATGAAAAAGCTACAAACAGGCTTCCGCAAGCACAACTCAACAAACATCAATGGTTTGGTCATTCAAGAGCAAGCATGGGAAGATCATTTCCACTGCACCTATGCTGCCGCTATTGACCTTTCATCAGCATTCGAGAAGGTCGATAGGGGGCAGACTGGCAGAAAATTGGCCAAGTAGGGGTTGCCTGGCGGTTTCCTAAAATTGAGGCCTTCACGAGGGTTCCGGAATTAAAATATGACTCAAGGAGGGAAGCCGGTCTAGAAGAACAGTTTCGGGACTGAGATAGGGCTGCATTTTGGAACCCTTATTTTTCAATCTTTATGTATCCAACGTCAGTGTTTTTTTTAAATGTTACTGCTTTTATATCTCCTAAACTGTGTGTTTAAGGATTTTAGGATTGCATACGCCGATTACTTTCACTTTCAATAAAACATGCATCAGTCTTCAGTGCCTTTTAAGTGCTTTTACTAGATATTCTAAAGACAACTGATTTACCAGGGAAAACTAGATTGAGTTCCCCCAAGGGAAAAAAAAAAAAAGTAGTTAAAAAGGCACTTGGAAAACACTGCGTTGACTCGAGTCCCCAGTGTAATATATCTAGGTTGTGACATAACTCAGCAGCCTGCATTCCTGAACATTTACACCATTCTAAAGCAGAAGGTGTCTGCTCCGTCTAATCAACTTCTAGATAAAGATAGGAAATATGGTACTTTTTCCATGAAACCAGCGATTTCTAAGAGGGCAAGGTCTTACCCAAATTAAATTATGGGATGGAACTATGGCTTAAGGTCAGTTACAACCAGTTAAACAGAGTGGAGGGCACACTGTGGAGACGGGTCCTGAGTGTGCCTAATGTAGTCCCATTCGCAGCTATGCGCTTTGAGATTGGTCTCTTATCATTGAAGATGCGTGCTCAATGGAGACTATTGTCCATTTCTTGTAAATTAATCACCTCACCCAGTGATTCTGTATCTAGGGTTATAAAAACCTGTACAGAGTGATTCCAAAAAGGCTGAGATGCTGAGAGCACCGGAACCGACGCTCCTCCGACCCACAGGGCTGCAAATCTCTTACAAACTGTTAAACCCTCCCCAGGCACGGAAAAGACAGCACGGTCCCCCCCAACCCCCCCCCCTCCAGGACCACAGCGAGGAAGAAAAGAAAACCATTAATAACACCTGCACGTACATCCGACATAGGAAGAGCCTGGGGCTTGTCAGGGAGCAGGGCCATAATATGTGTCCTCTCACGCGGCACCTGACAGGGGCACACGCAGCCAAGACGCGAGCCGGGGTGTGGGGGTGCCAAGTGAACAGCGAGGACTGACCAGCACTCCGGGAGGCAGGAGTACCCAGATTCCTGCCCGCCGGAGCAGGAAACATCCAGTCGGGACCACAGCGCCGCCACCCCCCAACACCCCCCAAGAATGTATTGGAACTCTGCTGGATCCCCCGAACTGCAGGAACTACCAGGAACAACCGCCACTTCTTCATTTTAAAAGGTACATTGTTCCGCCAGGCGGCCCTTTCTTCGCGGTAGCTCTAAAGGTGTTTTAAATCCTTTAGCTACCTGTTGGGTTGGCCGCCCCTCTCTCTTAACATTGTCTTTCACCTTCTGCATCCACCTTTTCGAAATCGTTAACCAAAGGGGATTTATTGCTCTCACCTGTAGTCCTAATCTTCTGTAGTGCTCCCTAAGGGAACTGCACAGGATTTTGCCTAACATTCGGCAGAGCCAGACCCTCATCCCAGGCGTTGTCCAAGAGTGGTACCGACAGAATGGTCTTCCGTTACCTCTCCGGCGCTGATAAATGAAGCCCTCCTTCCGTCTCTTCTGGCGTGAGCTGGAAGAGTTCTGATACACAGGCGATCATGGAGTGGAAGGAACCCACTTTCTCCGGAGCCCTTGGAGGAGCAGAGATGCCGGCGTACGTCAGTCGCCTCAGTCCCCGCCCCCTGGGGAGGGAGGTTTGGGTGGGTGGGGGGAGAGGGGGTAGTCCCAATGTCAACTGTGGTTCTGTTGGTGGTCTTGTCGGCATCCTCTTCCTGTATTTCGGACACAAGCGTGTGGAGGGTCGAGAGGATGTCATGCAACAGTTCCCTGGAAAGTACATGGGGATTATGGTCGCCAGGCCCAGCACATATGTCATAGTCGTCACCACCACCCCCTCCGGTGACAACTACCTGCTCGACGTTATCATAGTAGTCGTCGTCCCCAACGTCTTCCCGAATAGTGTGGATGGAAGCCTTGTACTCCACATCAGAAGAATAAACATCAGTGCCCTTGAGTTCTTCCAGGCCCCCCCCTTTTTTCGGGTCCTGAGGGGTCAGTCACGGGCTAAGGGACGGCATCCTCTTTTCCAGGATTATTTTCCACTGGTTTGGCCACACTGGCTGCCATAGGGGTACCCTGGACCTTGTCAGCCCCTTTCGACTTCGAAAGGGCAACCGCCACAGCTTAATGGAGATTTAGCTTGTCGGACAACTTGTTCTGTTGGTTGGCCTTCTCCGGTTTCTCACGCAGCGTCTCCTGGTAGCTGACGCTCTTCAATGAAGAACTGGAGCGATGGCTGGAGGCCGATGGGGATGATGAACGTGCCCTGGTCGTTGCGGGACCCGCTTGCGCGGCGACCCCGACGAAAGCAGACTCACGATGATTTGCCTGGTCTTTACCCCCCATAAAATGGAGCACCCTCAAAGACTTTAAGACTGCTCTGGCTGGCTGGATCCGGATGAGGCAAGCCCCTGTGAGCCACACAGGGTAGAGGCCCTGGCCTTGAGCCACGACACCAGTCTAATGTGCCGATCCTTTAAGTGCGATTGGTAAAGCCACGACAGATCTCACAATCCTCCTCCTTGTGGGTCGGGTGAAGACAAAGGCACTGGGAATGGTTGTCCTCCATGAAAACATTCCGCAAACCACAAACAGTGCAGAGCACCTTCTCCTCCAACATGATCCAGCACGCAGTGTAGGCCCGACGGCCCTCTGGAAACTTCCAAGAAGAAACACTTGACGATTCTGCCCTTGAGTGGCGATGAGAAGCCGAAAAACAGGCCCTGTTAATCGGATGAAGAAACAATGGCGCAGACAGGTTCGATTGAACAAAAACAGGGTTTTCCTAGCAACAAAAAAAAGCACAAAAAACGCAGAAAGCTCTGAGCGAAACACAAAGACTCCCAACACTTGAACGTGCGGTAAAAATCTGAAGATGGCTGCCACAGGAGGGGCTTAGATAGAGGGCAGTCATTGGCTGGGGCAGTGTTACTCCATGCCAGACCCCATGCTGAAGAAGTTTTATTTCTTGTGATGTGTATTTTGATTAAATAACTTTTTTACTTCGTATCCCATTTGTCTAGTTTCTCATGTAACATTTTTTTGTTACTCTTTCTACAATTAATGGCTGGTGGCAGTGGTTTACTTTTTACTACCATTGTGTTTCTACCGCGGGCTGCAAATGCAGGGAAGCATCCATGGGTGCCCATTTTGTCAAAATGGCCCGGCCTTCTTTTTTCGCCATTTCTTGTTGGAAAGGTCCTTCTTGAAATGTACTCTGCGCACCAGATCAGGTTTGGTCCCATTGTTCGTTTTGTCTTTGGCGGGATTTACTGGTTCCAGCATGTCTGGCAGGGCAGGAAGCGAGGGAGGTGCCCAAAACTCCCTGTGCTTAGTCCTCAGAGGACAGCTACCCTGTTGTGCAATTGACAGCCAGGCTGCAAATGAATGGGAGAAACCTGCATAAAAAGGCTTGGAAAGCAGAGTTGACCACTGGACGAAGGAATCCGAAGAACTCCGGAGGAGACGCTTGCTGCAACTCTTGGACCGTTGGCTCGCCCGGTGAAGCACTGCTGCATTGCCGAAACTCCGAATTCTCCTCGACTAGAAAAGCCCTGCAAAGGACGACTTCTCCCCTAGAGTTGCTGGGACCAATCGACCCCAAGATGAACCCATCTGGAAATCCTCTCAGAACTGCCTGTACTTCCATTGTTGCTGCAGGAACCAATTGCCAGGGAGAGGAACACCAGCATCGAGTGCATCTTTAAGTCAGTCAGACCCAAGCTTCAGGAAGATCCTCCGGACTCCCATGAAGCAGGACAGACCAAGCCTGAGCCACAACAGAGTGCTGGACCTCAGATGTGGGCAAAGTCCATAAGGTATCTGAGAACCGCGGTGGTGCCATTTGCGAAAAGCTGAAACCGCGAAGTGCCGCCGATCTGAAGTTTGCCCACCCCCAGACATCCTCCCTCTGGTCCCCACGACTGAGGGCCAGGAACAACAGGATCTGCCATACTACAACTGGAACAGAGGCCAGCTGGAACCAATTTCTTCAAACCAAAAGGTACTGTAAAACTAAGGGGTTGCTTACCTTTGGTTGTGTAGCTCTCAGTTGAGACTTGCCTTGGATGCTTTTGCAGAGATGGCGTTATTACAAAAGGGAGGAACTGAACATCTTTGATGCTGTTGAACTCTTCAGGAGTAGGTCAAGAAAGAATTAATATCCTGTCACTTGCTTGATCAAAATGTATTCTAGGACTGCACCAAAACATTTTTATTTTAAAATGTGTATAACTTCCATAAAAAGCACTGACAAAAAAACTCATCTGATGTCAAAATATAGAATTCAAGCATAAAAATTCAAAAAAGAAATGGAATTATGAAAGCAATCTATCAAGGCAAAAATACGCTGAAGTGCATCATCTTTTTAAAAGCAAGATCCCACAGAAAGTTTGCAGGGGTGAATGAATGCACACGAGAAGAGTAGCAGAAAAATACATGTGAAAAGATGGTCATATGTTGAGGGTGGAGATAGGTGGCAAGCAGGCTGCGAAGGGAGGCCAGGGGCGAGTAGGAGCAAACTGTAGGAGTCGAGGAGATAGGGCAGCGTGGCAACAGTGAAGACCACAAACAAAGGGCCCATGGAAAATTAACCCCCAAACTATTTTCTAGAATAAAATATAGCATGTTTTTACCAAGGCATGCACAACTCCATAGCAGGATTGGGAAGCAGCATGCGTAAAATGTATTTTAGGAAAGATCAATCTTGCGGACGTGGTTTGACAAACATGCCTTAATCCATTAGACTCCCCTTCACATTAGTTTTAGGACCAAGAGAATTAAAAAAAAAAAAAGAAAAGAAAAGTATATGGCATCTTCTACATAGTTGGTTAACAGGGAAGTCAAAATTAGGACATAGGCACACATAGTGGATCTTGGCTACTGAAGGGAATGCAGAAGTTCGGACATGTTCCTAAAATCTCCTGTCTTCCTATGAATTCTTAGCTGACAGTTCTGCAGAGCAAAAAAGTTGAACTGGGGACAAGGGTAAGATGCAAAAAGCAGGCCACCATTGCTTGAATTCCCTACTTTTCAGTAGTTGGGTTATATCCTAGCTATTATGCACTGGTGACTCAATCACTTACGGCAGTACTGGAATCGGCACCAGGTCTACTCCTATATATGCGTTCAGTTGAAGGCTGGAAATTCTTAGCAACGTTAGAATAAATCTTCGAGGCTTGGGGGGGGGGGGGGGGAGGTTGATTTAATGCATCTCTTTCTCAATCTGTTGTGGGTTGCTTAACAAGGCAGTTCATTGGTTTTGCCAATTCTCATGGCTCCCTTGGCCTCTGAGAAGGGTTTTGTCCAGATATCTATTATTCATGTAGAACATCAGGGTTGTTAATTAGGAGGCATTTTTGGATATGCAACTCTTCTTTAAATTGTAGTCAACTCTGGAGTCATTGGTGCAAGATAAAACATCTCCCAATAAGACATTAGTTAAAGCAGCATGATTATGTATAGATGGCGAAGCCACACTGGGTTTATCGTTCAAATACCAGTCCTAGAGTTTGCTATGGTTTGCATACTAAGGGACAGACACGGAGCCCCAACATTCCAAAAAAATGTTTTTCAACTTTCTGCAGTAATATAGAAATTCCTGACTCATAACTACTGGATGTGCTTTTGCTCTGTACACTTTGGGGACAATGTAAGTGGGTTGTTTTCGCAGATGCGTAGCGATACATGAACGGCCACAGATTGTCTAGGGAATATGTATGGTTTGTGTGCTAATATGATCTCCCCCGCGTTACAAATCTTGAAAAACGTATTCCAAGATAATCTAATCAATTATTCCACTTTTGAAGAGGCAGTTCTGCTAGATCTGAATCTATTAGGCCAAACCAATGTAGTGGATATAGCAATGTCTACTTCAGGTCTCAGATTTCATGAATAAGTAGTCATTATATTAACACTTCAAGGGCCTTTGGTGTCCTGGAGATCACAACCACAAGGCCAAAGTAAGAGGCGAGCGCCAATTAAGGGGACTTCTGGGTTGAATTTCATGGTGTGGCTGCAGTGAGTTGGAACAGAGGTTAAACAGGTGGGATGTGGGAACAAAGCTTGTGCATGCTCCCCTCCCGACAAAGGACCATGTCAAATCTTAATCCTACAATATACGGCCATGTGCCGTGATCAGCAAGATGCCATCACAGACAGCCAAGTGTTTATGTCACAGTGTCACTAAAAGGTGCAAACATGCTATATATACCAAACATTTTTACCTGTGTGAATTTAGAGACCAAAAGATTATTCAAGGCTTCATCGGTCGGTATTGCAATATCCAAATTATGGATTTTTTTGTTTTCAGGATTTGAAAAAGTTGAAATCAAAAAGGAAAATGCTGACGTAGAAATTAGAAAAAAATGTAAATGCCCATGCCTTACCTTCCAACACCGTCTTTGCAGTTAGGACAGGTGCAGGCTACTCGTCGCAACCTTTTCCCCTCTTGATGAGATTGGTCCCTTTCGTCTTCTACCATCTGCATTCTCAAATGTGTCAGGTCATTGGTATTTACGGTGGAGTCCCCAGTAAGTCGCTGCCATTCTTCTGGATCAGGCTGTTCCTCTTTAATGCGAATTCCTGGAAGCAAGCCACAATTTAGGCTAGATGTTATGCAGCGACAAGGTCAAGTGGCACACCGCCTAAAATCAAACAGGAACCGCGTATAGGAGGTTTTGCAGTACATAAATGGACCATGAAATGCAAAACACCATGTACACTGCAGAATTTCGCGCTCATCTGAAATGGTGAGGTGCCCTTCCAGTAATCTGGCCTCATGCATTACAGCAACTTATCCTTTATCAGATGAGGAAGTCATGGTTGGCTTGGTTAATATGCCAGGTTCAGAGAGAATGTTAGAACGTTAAGTTTCCAATGTTTACACCACTAAGAACTAAGACTCCCAGCATTCTTGGTCCACAATGCACATGACCACTGGTCCACGGACAAAGGCTCAACCAAGATCTCCCGATGGTTGCGACTAAAACAACCTGGAAACAATGGCAAATGTGCACTCCTTAAGGAGTGCTTTAATGCGTATTGCTACTTCTGTGTAAACACTAGATGTTCCGGATCTAGTCTTCTCCCTGAATTCCTGATGGAGCGCGCTGCTTGGTGCATTCCTCTTCCTACCCGCTCCACGCTTCGCCCCCTTTATATTGATATTTTATTTCTATCGCGCTCATACACTAGTGTTTCAGAGCGTGACAAGGAAAGGGAAGGGGAACAGGGGAGAACAAAAAACGATCTTACTAGACCCAGTGACATTGAGAATGTGCAAGTGCAGGGTAGAGGGGGAGGGGGAGAAGTGCATGGAAGGGGGAACAAAAGGAGAGTGTGGAGCGAGGAAGAAAAACAAATATAATAAATTAATAAATAAAAAGGCAACAAACAATGGGAGTGCAGCCAGCATGTGGCAAGTGCTGGGTTTATGGCAGCAGGCCGGGTAGGTCTGAAAGTGCAGGAAGAAAATGGGAGGGCTGTATGGGTACAGATACAGACCCCAGTGCAAGGGGTGGCCCGGAGGCAGGGCGTGAGGGTGGCAAGATGAGCAGGTACCTAGGCCAGTAGGACATAGGGTGGCCAGGTGAATGGTGCTGAGAGAGAGTAGAATTAGCAGGGGAGAAGGCAGAAGCAAAGAGGAAGGTCTTGAGGTGCTTCCGGAACCGGAGATGGTTCTCCTCAAGTTCCAGAGCGGCAGGGAGGCTGTTCCAGAGGGAGGCCCCAGCCGAAGACAGATCTACCCCCAGCTCGTTTCTTTGAGAAACGACTGACCATGAGGGAGTTAGAGGCAGGAGCGCTGTGCTCGAGATGGGAGGTATTTGCAGAGGGATAGCTGAAGATATGTTGGACCCAGGCCCCAGAAATCCTTGTGGACAATGCATAGGGTTTTGAATGTAATCCTTGCATACACTGGGAACCAATGGAGAGATTTCAGAGCAGAGAGATACAATCCCAGGGCTTGAGGCCAAGGAAAAGACTTGCAGTCCTGTTCTGGATAAATTGCAAAGGGCGAAGAGTAGAGGAATGTAGATTAAGAAAGAACTGTTGCAATATCCCAATTTAGAGAGAACCAGAGCTTGGGAGACAGTGAGCTTCTGGGGGAATGAGAGGAAAGGAAGAATACCTCTGAGGAGATGCAGTAGGAAGTTTGACTTTTTTGATACATCAGAGATGTGGGCGGAGAAGGAAAGTGTGGACTCAAAGGTGACACCAAGGTTCTTGGCTTCGCATGTGGGGATATGAGGAGGGCCAAGGGGGGCCGGCCAGAGAGCGTGGGGAAAGGAAGGTGATATATCATATTGACAGTGGTCTAGAGACCGTTGGTCAGGACGGTATGCACATTTCCTTCCACTGTCTGGTTTTACACCAGTTCTGAACACTTCATAGTACTTTAATTTGATAAAATCCATTAGATGTAATAAATGAAGGTTGTTAATCCAAAAGTAACATTTAACGTTATTGATCAGTTCAATGTAAGTCTATTTCCCCAATCGGATGACTCTCCCTCAATTAAAATAGGATCAATTAGTTCACCAAGTCTCCTCATATGGCTAACTTCATACTTTGCTGTGGAGGATATAATTCTGCATTACATCCATGTACATATAGTTTGTGAAACCTACCATCTGTGTTACTATCCCACCAGGCCCAGGTGTATGTGTCTGCACACCATGTGATAATCCCCTTGGTTCAGAAAAACTTGAATATCGATCATTGTAGTGAAAGAGTCCTGAAAGTAATTTTGCTTATTCAAATATTTCTTGGGAAGATTCTCCTTTCTTAGCTTTGCATTTGCAATACAGATATCATCTTTCTAGAGTTCATATTGCTAAAAAGTTGGACAGTTCGAATAGTGTAATATATTCCACCTTTTCCCAATACTGAAGAAATCCCAAAATCCCAGTGAATGGAGGCTACATTTTATTATTCTTAGTTACAAACCGGATTAATGTAGGGTAGAATATTGGTATCTTAAGTGGCTTCATTTTTTAAAACATTGATGTCCATATCTATGTATGTAACCCTTCCGTCCATCAATTAGCATCTCAAATTCCTAAATTGATTTCATTTGGCTGCATAATTGTGTACTTCACATTTAGGGAGATCGCAAAAAACACACAATTTATCCTGCAGGCATTCACTCTTTCTTGGCCTCATCCTAACTCCACAAATTAATTAGAATAACTCATAGTGTATTGAAATGAAAGGGAAGGGAGGCAAAGTAGATTATCAATTTTTATTTTAATGGGCGATTTTGCTGCAAATCTATGCAGGCGTGTTAGGGAGAATGTTCATTTCTGTGCCAATTCCCTTTAACCTTAGAGACCCCAAGCTTTTTTACTGGATTATGGGTTTACTCCCGAGTGAGTGGGAGATTTTTCTCACTCGTGTTTTCCTGACTATAATTTTCTATGTTCCTTACAGTTTTATGGAGTCTGGTAAACTCCGTAGGCATCTGCTTTAGTATTGTGACAAACAGCACCTTTTGTGGAGTGCCACTGGGAAGTCCCTTGGACTACTCTTAATTTTTTTAATTTTTTTATTACCATTTACTTTATTACTTTCGCTATTCCAATAAATCATTAATTTAAATAATACAGGTAGAGAAAACACTAACAAGCTTTAGGAAGGATCAATAGAAAGAGAGGGTCAATAGAATGCAAAGGAGAGTGCAAAGAATAAAAAAAATAAAATCGCAGATTCATTACTAATTGAACATCTGTCCAGTCCTCAATTAGCACAATTATCAGTGACGGCTCCCGTTTGGCA
Organism: Ambystoma mexicanum; assembly: GCF_040938575.1. Lineage (NCBI taxonomy): Eukaryota > Metazoa > Chordata > Amphibia > Caudata > Ambystomatidae > Ambystoma > Ambystoma mexicanum. Next base: position 996,287,708 of record NC_090931.1, read on the forward strand.
TCAATGACCGGAAGATGGTCGCATCTATCCAGAGGGTGTATGTCGTCCCGTTGCATCCAAAAGCCAGAGAGTTTATTGCTTTCTCATTATGGTTTAATAGTTTCTCAGAATTTTTGTTCAAATAGGATCTCTGAATTTTACCCAAAGCCTCATTAGGCCTAGGTTGGATCCCCCGTAGAAGCGCTCCCACCAGGCATAGGCGTCCGTCTCAAAGTTTCTCTTCATTTGCTCGTACAAGAAGAGGGCTCTCCCAATTCTTAGTTCCGGACAGAGAAGTATCAGATGCCATCTATGTGAAACACAACTGGAGTCCTTAAAACAACTATCATCTTCAACCATACCACTGTATCCAAGCAGGGAGACTTTGGTGTGTAGAATGTTCAATCGAAATCTCAGAAACAGGTCCCTATATTTGGGGTGCAGGAATTTCTTCAAATATTTTGGAATGATAAGTTGTTTCAAAAATGGGTTGGTACCCTCTTTTGTTAACGGGGGGCCTGACTCTTGAGGGATGGAACAATTCAAAAGCACAAGAACGATGAGTCAAGGCTACCCAACCCTTAAACATTCTCCAAACAGGAGAAAAATACACCCAAGCCTTCCTGTGGGCCACTACCATCACCCGTATGTTTAAGGGTGGGGTAGCCTTGACTCATCGTTTTTATGCTTTTGTGAGTTGTCCAATAAGTGATCTTGATAGGGTGTGAATCTTTGAATTTGATCTGGTCTCCAGTTCGTTCCTGTCCGACGTCCACAATGCTCTTAACCAGTAAGGGATTTCTGCAGAGTAAACTGACAGGCCCAGGTTAGAGAGTATTCTCGGGCATCTAGCTCTCCATAGGTTTAATGCCCAGTCTGCCATACCCTGTCTACCCACTAGGTTAGGCGTCGCAGGAGCATTAATGGTGCTCTCCTCTTGAGAGGTAATTTCAGAGGGAATGTGGTTTTCAGGCATCAGACTTCTGCAGTCATTCTCATTTTGCACCTGTTGCAACTGATCCCTCTGTCTAAAATGCCATTTAAAATGTTTGTAGTCAGACGAGGATTTACTCCTTGTTTTAAATGAGGTACAGTCACCTCTTTTCCTCTCAAGGCCATTAATAGTAGGGAATGCAATCTCTTCCCTTCCTTCCTTCGGTATGAGGCATTGTGCCAGCTTGATGTGCAAGATTATGGCCTGTGTTTAGGAAATTCACAGTATTACTTGCTTCGCGGGGCAGCAGGAAGGCGGCTTCTTCAGTTTCTGTTCTCAGCTGTTTGTAGGAGTATCTTTGAAGATTTAGTGATGGCTCTGGAGTGGGATTATTAGTTTCAAGGGCGGGGAGGGCGCCAGATCGAGATTTCTCCAGCAGACTGTGAATGTGGTTGTAAAGTCATATTTAATGTGGCCGTGGATAGGACATTTGGCATGCACAGAGGATCTGTCATCTCACTGATTAGAGTGCTACAAAGTGGGAGGTTTTCGCCCATATCTCTGAAGGTAGAGGAGTTTCTCTAGCCAGGGGCAGGGCCACTACAGAGCACCACAGAGAAGTTAGACGCCACGTGAATATGATTTTCTATTGATAACTCCAGATTAACTTCACCTCACCTCTGGCCAGTTCTAGTCTTTGTGTAAGGAGGGGGACCCCCGTAGGAGCAGCAGTGATGCAGGTGGGTTTGTCAGTACTTGAATTAGCATTAGTTCTTATATTAGCATTGCTTAGAGCGCTGTTAGCAGCCGTCCAATCTCCTGTGGGTTCGGTGGGTCCATCGCTCCACAACCACTCTGCCAACACTCAGTCAAGGCTCCTCCTTCGGGGAAACTGAATTGAAGACAGTCTCTTCCACAAATCATGCTCCAGCAGCTCCAGTCACCAGTAGAGTCATCAACACTACGTTTTCTTGGGTGAACTACTGTTCCCAATAAAAGTAAGATGACCCCTGTCTTACTTACCTTTACTTTATGGGTCCAGCGCACACTACCCTATGTGGAGTGCTGGGGGGTTACCAAGTAACTCCAATAACCCATTCCTCATGTAACATTGTTACACTAACTCACTTGAATGGCTGGTGGCAGTGGTTTCTTTTTTTTTTAACCACCTAGTGACATGAATCTGCAGGCTGATACCTCCGCTGCAGTGCTGCACCCAAGGGTGACCATTTTCTCAAAATGGCCCCTGTCTTCTTTTCGCCATTTCTTGTTTGTTAGTTTCTTCTAGGCGTTTACTCTGTTTACATCAGTTTGGAGTCCTTGGTTTAGTTTGCCTTTGGCGGGCTTCAGCCCTGAAGCCCACCCAGGCTCCAGTGTGTCTGGAAAAGCAGTAAGTGAGGGAGGGTCCCAAAACGTCCCTGTCCTTTGTTTCTGAGTGTGCCTCAGTGAAACCAGTTCTTCTAATTGGCCGGCTGGCTGTGCTGGAGGACAGCCAACCTGCTATGTGATTGACAGCCTAGGGTTGTGAATGAATGGGAACTTGCATAAAAGCTATGTTTTTAGGACTAAGAGCAGAGTCGACCCCCTGGAGGACAACACCGGCAGCATAAGACGAGAGAAGATGCCAGGAGCACCCTCCTTGACCGCGTATTGCCTGGTGAAGCCCTGCTGACCCAGTTTTCTAATCGACAGGAAAGATCCGTAAAAGACGACTCCTCCCTTAGACTGGTGGGACCAACTAGCCTAGAGGGAAACTATTTTGGTGCAACCCCCGACTTCCTGCGACTTTCCAAGGCTGCAGAAGCTGAATACCCCGGGCAACTTCAGACATTTGTTAGCATCCAGAGGACCCCACAGAAGCAAGAAATCCATGTCCAGAGTACCCTCACCAGAGTCCAGGAACGAGAGATCAAGGAAATCTTAACGAGAGCTTTTGGTTCCTCATTGGTGCTGAGAAAAAGGTGCCAAAATCACAATCGATGGAAATCCACTGCTACAGAGTCCCTTTCTCGAGTGCTGCCACAGGAGCACACCAGACATCTTTCCTTTCATCACCACCACCGAGGACCAGGAACAAGGGGTCTACTGCATTGCATTGTGAAGGCAACCAGTTGAAACACTCATTCATTTTCAAGGTACTGTGGGGCTTGGGGCATTTTATCCTTTTACCATTTGGAGTGTTTCCCATCTTTGGGAGTGTGATTTAACCCTACACTAAGTTGACCTCACCTTCCCTGCATTGGACTTGCAGCTTTTGCTTTCCAAAGTTGACTCTTGAGTTGCTGTGATTTTCCTTTTGAACACAGACTATTTAAGAAAGTATTTCTAAGAAGATTGTCATAACTTTGAGTTTGTCCATTGACTTTGGCTGTCCTGGCTCCCTAAAGGACTCCTCCTGAAGCTATTGGCTTTGGCAGTGCTTGTTCCCTTACAGGTTTTAATGTTGAACACATTAATGCTGGGATAATATACTGCCTACATCCCTTTGGGAGAATCTAACTGTTCTTATAACCTACCCGTCTGTTCTGATCTAACCCTAACCTTTCCTTCCTTAAAAACTCAATACTGAAAAGGTGATGATATATAAAATGCTATACTGACCTCAATGTGTAATATATGCATGAATTACTCACCTGCTGTATTGCTCACTTTAATTGAATCCCGTGGATTGTTACAGCTAATTACTGCTTTTTAAAGAATGCAGTAAGTATCTTTGTATATAAATAAATTATAACTTTATACTTGGATACCTGCATTTACTGGTTTCATTGCACAGCTCACATTTTCACCGCTTAAAGATAAGCATAGCTTCTACCAACTTGTGTAGTACAGGTATATTAAAAAAGGTGGGTTACCTAATACCAAGAGATAAGTCTTGTGTAGTCCCACACAATTTGGACTGCACTCATTTCCCCACAGCCACCCCCTTAAACTCAATATTTAGCAAAACCCACCACACAGATTGCGACACAAACGTGTTAATAAAGAAAATAAAAAAGAACGTAATGAAAACTAGCAAATATGCTGCAGCAAAATCTCCCATTCCTGTTAATGTGTCTGATTACGGAGAACTATTTTTTTTTCTTTTTTATTTCATACATTTTATGCTCTCAATTAAAAAATTATTTTAGGTCAATGAATACAGATTCTACGCTTTTGTAAAAACCTCCGACTTAGACGATTCACTAAATAGACAGAGCATTCTCCAAATGGTCAAATAAATCTACAATTATTCAGTGAATTTATGATCTGAATTTTGTGGATCAACTAGAAAGGTAATCAGCATTTAACATCCGATTGTGGAACCATCCCCTCCAGAACTGGTCCTAGCAAGAGAATACTATTTAAATGTCTATCGCTATTACTGAGAGGGATGATCTTCTGTACTGCCTATATCTGTAGCAACACTAAGGTCCAACATGGTAACAGGTATTTATTCTCCTTAAAGAACCATATAGTTCTGCTCCAATTATTTTAGGCAAGATTTCATTTAGGTTTTTTTTTTGTGGCTATCCCTAAGAATATGTTAAATCAGAGTTAAATCAGCAAAACTGGTCTGGAAGAATCCCATTAATCTTTTCACTGGTTTGTAAAAATTACATGATGGTGGAGGTTTGTACAGAGTTGTATTTATTTGATATTTGTAAGGTGCCTATACAACGAAAGAAGTTTCAAGGCGCCATAAAACAAAAAGTGGGGTGTGGGGGGTGAACATGGGAGAAGATAACAGTTCTACTAGGCCTTGTGGCATTCGAATCGTGCAAGTGCAATAACAAGAAGTGCGAGGGAGAAGAAAGGGGGCCAGTCTGCAAGAATGCGAAGTGCTAGGGTGGGAAGGGAAGTGCAGGGTAAAGAGGAGAGAGCGCAAGTGAAAGGGGTTTATGGGAGGGGGGGCAAGGGAGGGAGTAAGGGCTGGCAGTGAGGAGAGAAGGCGGTGATTGGGTAGGCCAGAGATGCATGGTAAATGTTGAAGAGCCACAGCGAGAGAATAGAGCCTTGAGGGACACTGCAGGTGGAGAGTGTGATAGGGGAGAGAAAAGGGCCCAGTTGAACCTGGGAAGGTCGGTCGGAGAGGAATGAAGTCAACTAGTCCAGTGCCAGGCCCGTGATGCCAGGGTGTCTAAGCATTATTTGACCATTCACAATACTGAATTGCTTAGAAATGTCACTGCTTAGTCCATCAGATCGATTCCCCTTTCCACCTTTTGGGCGTTTCATCAAGTACCTGGCCTGTCCTGGATTGTTTTTTGATCCCTCACGTATGTCTGTGGTATTGACCGCAATTTGTCCGTTGACTGTTCTGAAATAACCCCTCTTGGTTAATGTATTTTTTTCCATCATTGGACCTCCCATCTGCACCATTTCCTCATCCCCACACCTGTGCTACGTTTTTGTGGATTCTCTCTCCCCCCCCCTTGCCGGAGCTGCTCCCAGGATAATCCTTGTATCCTTTTCATTTCAATATGGGTCCCAGCCTTTTTCTAAGGTAGTGTTAGGGAGAATGTTCATTTCTGTGCCAATTCCATTTAACCTTCGAGACCCCCAGCTCTTCTGCTGGACTCGCAGCGTTTTAATTTTAACTCCTGGGTGAGTGGGACTTTTCCCCCCACTCCCTTATTTATTTTTGGTTTCTTACTGTTTAATGGAGTCCAGTAAACTCCATAGGCATCTGTTTTTTGCATTGTGATAGCACCTTTTGGTACCACCGAGAAGTCCCTTGGACTTCACCCAAGAAAATGTATTTAAACATTATGAGAACCACTGTTCTCATGAATAGTAAGGATGACTTATCCTACTTAACTTTTCTTTTGTGGGTCCAGCACACACCACCCTATGTGGAGTGCTGAGTGTTAACAATGTAACCTCCTTATCCCACTTCTCATAACATTTTGTTACACTAACTCACTTGAATGGCTGGTGGCAGTGGTTTCTTTTTTACTACCTTTGTGTCATGTATCTGCAGGCTGATTTCTCAGCTGTGGTACAGCACCCAAGGGTGACCATTTTCCCCAAAATGGCCCTGGCCTTTTCACCTTTTGTCAGTTAGTTCCTTCTGGGTTTTTACTCTGTTTGAATCTGGTGCGAGTCCTTCATGCAGGCTCCAGTGTGTCTGGAAAGGCAAGGTCCTGAAAATTCCCTGCCATTCTTATCTAGGTGTGCCTGAGTGAAACCAGTTCGGATTGGCCGGTTGGCTGTCCAGAAGGACAGCCACCCTGCTGGGTGATTGACAGCCTAGGGCTTTACATGATGGGAACTTGCTTAAAAAGTTAAGGTTTTTGGGACTAGAAGCAGAGTCAACCACTGAGGACAACATCCGACAAAGACGCGAAGAGATGCCAGGAGCACCTGCAGCGGTGCCGACCCTGTTTTCGTTTCGATTGGGAAGATCCGCAAGTGACTACTTACTCCCTTGGGCTGCTGGGACCACCTAGCCTAGAGACAAGCTTTGATTTGGCGCAACCCCCACGACTTGCTGTGACTCAAGCCTGCAGAATCCCAATGCACTGGGACACCTGATGATCGAGTGCATTGTCTTCGGAAGTGCGAATCCGTCCAAAACGTATCCAGTGGACCCTACAGAAGCAGGAAATCTTCATCCAGAGTCCCCACACCAGTGTTCAGGACCGGGGATCAAATAACTTCCAATCAGAGCGGTTCATTCTTCTTTGGTGCTGAGAAAAAGATGCTAAATCCACAAAAGGCTGCTGAATCAAGGAGAACCCATTGCTGCAAAGTGCCTCTCTCTCGAGTACTACAGCAGAAGCCTGCCAGACGTACTTTTGTCACCACGACCAAAGACCAACAAGGGTCTGCTACACTGCAACAGGAAGGCATCCAGATGGAATCAATTTTTCAATTCCCTGGTACTGTGGGGCCTGGGGTGTATCTACCTTTTGCCATTTGTGGCGCTTCCTATCTTGGGGAGTACCATTTTAAACCCTTTAGAGTTGACCTCAACTCACCTGCACTAGCCTCTCAGCTTGTGCTTATTCAAGGTAGCTCTTCTTGAGCTTCTGTGATTTTCTACTGAACTGCTATTTCAAAACCTTTTCCAAGATGAGAGCATCAGAACTTTGAACTGGTCCATCGACTTTGGCTGTCCTGGCTCCCTAAAGGCCCCCTTCTGAACCTACTGGCTTTGGCAGTGCTGGTTCCCTAGAGGTTTTAAATTGTTTAACACTGATATTGCTGGGATAAAATACTACATACATCCCTCTGAGAGAATCCAACTGTTTCACTACTTACAAAGTATGTTCTGATCTAACTAACTTGTCCCTCCTTGAAACTCAATTTTGTAATGGTGATCACAAATAAGTGCGAATACGGACCTCAAATTACGTCACTCAGTGTTCTGGAATATGTTTAGCATAATAAAAGTTTACTCACCTACTTTATTGCTCTTGGTGAATGGAATTCTAACTTCGGTATTAATGTTACTATTAGTTGTGTTTTAAAGATTGTCCAATTATCCTTTTGTATATATAAATACATATTTATACTATAACTTTAAGTGTGTAAGTGGTTACTTGGATACCTGCATTTACTAATTTCATAGTACAGTTCTACAGCTCACATTACCCCTCTTAAGATAAGCCTGGCTGCTCAGTCACTCTACCAACTTGTGCAGTACAGGCCTATATTAAAAAGGTAGGCTACCTAATACCAAGAGTAGTCTTGTAAAGTCCCACACCAGTTGACTCTTGTTAGGTAAGAATTGGAGCAGCCCCACTGTGCGTTTCTCCCACTGGTCGACTACCTCTAGTCCCAAAACCCTCGCCTTTTAAGCAGGTTTCTCCCATTTATGCACAGCCGGAAACTGAAACTGCACTGGTTACCTGGCTACCCACTGATCTCGGGCCTAGGTCCCCTCCCTGCCAGTTGCACACCTGCACTGCCCCCCCGCTCCTAGCAACCCTTGCACTCGGGGGTTGTTTCTGTATCCCTCCAGCCCCCTACCAGCACTTGACACCTGATGTCTGCACTTACCCTTGGCACCAGCTGGCCACACTTATTTATTGTTTTATTTATTTTACTGTTTATCCTATGTACTGCACTGCACCCTTCCCACTTCCTTGCACAATCTCAATGTCACCTAGCATAGTAAGATCAGTGTCTGTCTTCCCTCTGTTCCCCTCCCCTTGCCTCGTCACGCCTTGAAACACTTATAGGCGCTTTATAAATGCCATATCATGTAGGAGAAGGGGCTACTAGGGACCCCCCCAACCCCCTGCACTAGAACCCTCAGCACTCCACATAAAATGGGGTGTGCTGGACCTACAAAGAGAAAAGTTAAGTAAAGTAATTTCACTTTACTATTCTTGGGAACAGTAGTTCACACAAGAAAATGTATCTAAACCTTATGAGAAATCTAAAGGATTTCTCTGAGACCGGGCACTGAAGGTGTGTGTGTCACCACACAATCCAAATCAGGTCAAAAACACGAGAGGGTGAGGAAAAAGCTCTCACTGAAGTCAAGCAAAAGAGCTGGGGGTCTAAGTTTTAAGGGAATTGGCACAGAAATGAGTATTCTCCCTAGCACCTCTACAACTTCTTACCCAACAGGTACCTAGTATATTCTTCATCTCCCTGCTAGTAGCCTTCTGCGAGGCAAGATTGTATGCAGTAGCCTTTGGGTGCACTACAATAACCTTGACCTTCAGGCAATAGGGACCCAACCTTTGGTACAAGTCTGTACTACACAGGTTGGTAGTGTGGTCGAGCAGCCAGACTTATCTCAAGAGGGGTCAATGTGAACAGTAAGGTTGTGACACAGAGTTTCGCAATACAGTTATCCTAATAAACACTTACGGTTTCTTGATAAAAACAATTATTAATTTATTTCACAGTCAGTTATATAAGCCTTCTTCAGAAAGGGAGAAAAGAAAACACTTAAATATACTTCAAAACACATTCAATTTCTCTAAATCAGAGGACACCCATTGGGGATGGCACACAGACACTTCCTACACCCTGAGGTGACTTAAATAGCTAGGACACTGTGGACCTGTGGACATTGATTTATCACTGGTACATTTTGAGCAATACGGAGTTAGGTGAAAAAGATAGACTAGAGGAATAAAACCAAGGTTAACAAATAACCCATACACACAAGTACTTTTAAACACCTCCCAAAAGCAAAGTCAGAGGTAAACAGGAATCTCTCAGGGAGCCAGGACAGCCAATGTTAAATGTCAAGGGGAGCTGAAGATCTTCCTTACAGGTAGGTAAAAAGTATTGCAATGTTTGTAAATAAAATGGAACACTTGAAGGGCCACAAGCTGGGAGGCTTGCGAAGGGCAAAGCTTTAGCAACTCTGCAAGGTAACCAAGACCGGTCTCAACTAAGAGCAAGCAAAGCTACCCAAAAGAGGTAAGTTCTTAGACTTGTACCTCTGGTTAGAAGAAAGGTTCCAGCTGGCTTATGTTCCTGTGCAGCTCTGCAGCTCCTGCCGTCATTGGGACAAGAGGTAGGACGACTGGGGACTCTTGCTCTGCAATGAGACTGTCAGCGGCAGCAATCGGCAACCTACAATTCAGCAGTCCTGTGTTTCAGCTCCTCGCGTCCAACAGCAAATAGCAACACTGCGGTTCTCGGATACCACTTCAGACTTTCCTCGCATATGGGGTCCAGCACTCTGTTGAGGTGGCTCAGACTTGGCCAGTCCTGCATCAGCGAAGTCCGGAGGATCTTCCTAGTGCTCGGGTCAGACTTAAAAGTAGCGCACACAATCTGGTGTTCCTCTACCTGGCTCTTCGTTCCAGCAGCAACTGCAGTGGAAAGGCAACTAGCTTCGAGAGGATGTCCAGACGGGCTCACTTTGGAGTCGATTGGTCCCACCAACTCAAAGGGAGAAGTCGCCCTTGCAGGGCTTCTCTAGTCGAGGCGAAATTCAGAGCTTCAGCACAGCAGCAGGGCTTCACCGGGCAAACCAACAGTTCAGGAGTTGCAGCAGGCCTCTCTTCCAAGTTCTTCTTCGGATTCCTTTGTCCAGTGGTCGACTGTCTTCCAAGCCAAAAAGCCTTGCCTCTTATGCAGGTTTCTCCCATTCATTCCAGCCTAGCGGTCAATCACACAGCAGGGTGGCTGCCCTTGCCGACAGCCAGCCGGCCAATCACCTTTGGGTGCATTCCTGTAACCAAGGGGATTAAGCACAGGGAGTTTCGGGTACCTGCCAGACATACTAGTACCAGAGGCGGGCTGCAATTGTGAATCCCGCCAAAGACAAAACAAACAAAGACCAAACCTGGTTTGGCGTGCAGAGTAAATCTCAAGAAGAACCTTTCTAACAGAAAATGGTGAAAAATGACGACCAGGGCCATTTTGAAAATATAGGGCGTTAGAATAATCAATTTCGATAAAAATAGGGCACTTGCTAGGGTGGTGCAACTGTTGGTGGAAAGGAAGGGCTTGGCCGCTCTGATTAGCTTACAGGTGTAGGCGGTGGTAGAGGCCATGGAGTTAACCTGCCTGTTGAAAGAGAGGGTAACATCTAGGTAGAAGCCTAAAGTTTTGACTTCTTTGGCTACTTTCATGGTGTTACTATCTATGATAAAGTTTGTGTAATTGTAGCCAAGTTTGTTGATTTGGAGGTGGTGCCGAGGATTACAAGCTCAGTCTTGTCATCATTCAGGCATAGGCCATGAGTGGCCATCCATGCCTGGATGATGAGGTACACTATTCACCAAGGCCAAATCCTTGTCATACTCTCCCGTCAGCGGTAGGAGGATCTGGGCATCAATGGCATTGTTAGTGTAGGTGATACCAAAGACCATCGAGATATCTAAGAGGGGCTTTGTGAATATATTGTACATGGTAGGAGAGACATGATCCCCGGGGCACCGTACAGGTAATGGGGATGGGGTCGGCAGGGTGAGAAGACACGCATGGTCCCGTTATTTAGAAATGATTGTATCCAGCCTATCGCTTCTTGCGAGAAGTGCAAGGCCGAGTCCAGGTGGTTGCAAAGAATTTTGTGATCTACTAAATTTTGTGACCAAGTAAAACACCGCTGATAGGTCTAGGGCAGGGCAGTTTTACAATTGGCTCCAAGTGTGTCAATTTGCACCACTGTTTCAGTCCTGTGTTGGGGTCTGAAGCCAGACTAGCAGACTCCTAAGAGATGGTTTTGTTCCACGTATTGCTGTATTTGGAGGTATGCTACCTTGTCTATGATTTTGAGCAGGAAGGGAACTGTGGTGATGGGTCTGTAATTAATGGGTATAGAGGGGTCTAATGATGGTTTTTGAGTAGTGGAGTACCGAAGACCCCTTAAGGTTGCTGGGGATAGTGCCAGTGGAGAAGGAGGCGTTTATCAGCTTCGAGAGAAGGGTTATAGGTCTCTGGCCGAGTCTTTAATAATTTGGGATGGGCATGGGCCGCCTTGGCAGTTCGACGGTTTGCCCTACTAGAAGGCATCCAACTTTCACTTTACTTTGCTGGAGATTATTTTCCTCATTATACCCATCCGTCTAGATTGTGGTACATTTATGTGGGGAGTCAGTGATGTGAAGGAGAAAGAGTAAGGACCAAGAGCCGGACAAGTTTTTCTTTCTTGGTTGTCCTGTTGGCCTCCATGTTCCCAGCCATGTTTGAAACCAAATTAAGCCAATCCACTCAGGAGGCATGAGACTTCATATGCCAGTCTAATTCGCTTGAATAGATTTTGCAGAATCCCTTGGCTGATGGACGCATCCCTTCTGGCGCTAGCAACACAAGAATTATGCAGAGGTGGCCTCCATTCAGATTTCTCAAGCGAAAAAAGTCTCAAAAAGCCCGAACTGAAATAGCCCCTACATGTAGGAGACAATCGTGCAAGACCAGCATATGAGATCAAAAGATGGTCTACACCCAAATAGACTCTAACATCAAAGCTACAAAGTCTTAGGAGATGAAGTGCACATGGTCTAGACTGGAAGAATGGTCCCTGGATTGTGATGTGTCCGAAAGGCGATGGGACTGTACAAAGTACCACCATACCCATTTGGCATAAGATGCAAGGCTTATTTGAAAAAAAGGGCATGTCATTTGCCAGTTGTCTTTTTCACATTAATGTCAAAGACCCATTATCTTGAGGCAAGAAGTCCAGATAATACAAAGCCATGGGCTCAAATGGGTTGTGCAATATAGACTTGGAACTGGCACTCATGTAAAGCTGGCAATTATTGTGCCCACTGAAGCAGCTCTTAACGGATGCATTAGAGGGAAACTAATCCTTTGGAGAGATCTGGCATGCAGCAGTACACAACAGTGTATGCTCACAGAAATCAAGTACTGCTGTGGCAACTAAGGAGGTCAAGCCATTATCCAATGTTGCTAAATCTTCATCTCAAGAGCCCAATTGCAAAAGTGAAGCAGATTCTCCTTGTACTGCTTTCAAACAGACTCTGTCCATGCTGCTAACAGGACTGCCTGGCTCTCATCCAAGATGCCCATGCGTGCATAGATTAGCTGTTCAGGTACCATGCTCTCCAGTTCAGCGATGGTACAGAGAGTTGAAGAATGCCCGGTGTCTGCTGAGTAATGAGATCCAACTCCAGAGGTGGTGTCAGGAACCAGCCTTCTGAACACTGAATAGAGGGGAGATCCAAATACCAGACCTGACCAGGTCCTTTCAGGACCAACAGGATGGAGGAAAGGCACACACGGCCTTGTTTCTCTGAGGGGTGAGCATCTCCCACAGAGCTTAGGCAGAGACCCAGATGATATGTGTATTTGTGACACAGAGGTGTACATTTTCAGCAAGCCTCGTAGTTAAAAGATGATCAGGGACACCAAGGGCTTGGGCATCCATTTGTGCAGAGAATGATGAAGTCAGCTCATAACACCTGCTAGTCGCTTGCATAAAGTACTGCCAGAAGCATCAATTGATGCTGAAGTTCCCAGTGACAAATCGTTATGACAGAGTGAAGTGATGCAATGACAGAGGACCTAGGCCGATTAGCCTTCGGTGTGGGCCGCACACCCTATATCCCACTTGGGGTTTGTTAGTTTTATCTTCAAGATTATTCAATTTTTGGATAGCTTTAATTGCCTACTCGTTCAATATGCAGGTATTGAAATTTTATTTCATAAAATGAATTGCAAAACCAGAGTTTGGCCTATGCAATTCGGACTCAACGGTCCTTCGCCAGGGCCTTTGTCGCCAGACCAAAAAATAAGCATGAGTTAGACAGCAATTCAAAAGCAAGATGATAAAGTCCATGTGCATGTAAAGGCAACAGTGTTCATTGAAGTGTCCATTGTATCCCCAAGAGGTAAACCATACAGTCACATTTTCGTTCCAATGGAGATCCAAATATGTGAGAATATGCATGGTTATGTCAACGTTTTCATAAAGTGGAGAAATGTTCAGTTTCATAACAAGGGCGCCTACAAGACGTTCAGACATTGGAGAACATGTACGAGTGAAAACATAAGCATAAACACTTTTAGTTGTCTTCTTCAATCAGAGTTTCCATGATCTATTTCAAACGGTAATTGCTGATTTACATTATATCTTTTGAGGCAAACAAAAACTTTCTTCATTTGTGTCAGTGATTTTCCCCTTGTAAGCCCTTCACCGTCCCGTGTATTGTAAGGTTGCTGTGTTAGGTGTGGGTGGGTGTGTGATTGCTGGATTGTTACTGGAGGTTCTAGAAAGACCATGAGGGGTTTGTGTTATGTCGTGTATTACATCTCATTACCCTGGAGAGAGTGTGAGTGTGTGTGTGTGACCTCCGAGAGAATGTTGGATGAATGCAAGAATGTTTGTGCATGAAGAGGCTTCCTTAGCCAGACAGTTGAAGGGAGAGCGCCTGGGTGGTGGGACCCAGCGAGTCTGATAGGAGTCTCTATGGAGCTTATATGAGATCTCACCTATGTAACTGAATAATAGAACTTCATACCAGCTTACCTGCGCTCCCGAGCATCCTTCATTATAAAAGTTATTTATTTTGCCCTACTCCAGTGTTTGTATATATTTATATTTTATTTAGAATGTTGTGATAAAGGGACATGCTAGTAGTCATTTTTCATAGTGTTATATGGCCATACATAAAAGTATTTTTATAACTGTTTGTCCAAGTGTGTTCCTTGACTTTTCACTATGTGTACTCCTTGCAGGATCCCCCTCATCAGGCCCACCCGCTTTGCTACCTGGTTTTATATTTATTTTGAGTATTTATTAGGCGCTTATACAACTGAAGTGTTTTAAAGCGCCACATGGCTAAATGGGGAGGGAATGGGAGGAAAAGAACTATGGCAATAACAGTAAAATAAATGTACGGTGCTACTAGGCCTAGTGGCATTCAGACAGCCAAGTGCAGTGAAGCGAAATGCAGGAGAAAGGGGGGTGGAGGGGTTCCAAAGGAAGGCGCCAGCCGAAGAGAAAGACCTGCCCCAGACTCTCTGCTTGGAGAAGCGTTTGACAGTCAAAGAGTTGGAGTTAGTGGAGAGTAGGGCTCTAGCAGGGGAGTATTCAGGGAGAGAAAGTTGGAGATTGTGTGGTCCCAGGCCCCAGAAGTTCTTGTGGATGACGCAGAGGGTCTTGGATGTTATCTTTGCAGTCACCAGGAGCCAGTGGAGAGATTATAGGGCTGCAGATACGCGGGCCATAGGCTGGAGGACATGGATAAGTCTTGCAGCTCTATTCTGGATTAGCTGGAGGGGGCTCAGGGAGGAAAGAGGGAGCTTGAGAAAGAGGCGTTTGAAATAGTCCAGCCTAGAGAGGACCAGAGCTCTGGAGACATTGTGCTTCTGGGGGGGAAGGTGAGGAAAGGAAGAATGCCCCAGAAGAGGTGGGGCTGGCAGTGGGACTTAGGTCCAAGATGTGAGGGATGAATGAGAGCCCGAAATCGAAGAGGACCCTGAGGTTTCTGGCCTCACAGGATTGTAGAGGGTCCAAAGAGGGTGGCCAAAGGGTAGGAGGGAAAAGAGGGCGCAGGTGTCCCAATCAGAAGGATGTCCATCTTACTGGTATTAAAAGCAGAGCTCGTTCACTGCACACCATGCCTGAATGGCGGACAGTCAGGGGTCAGAGAGGAGGAAGAGGGGGGGGGGGGGGGGTAGTAGAGGGAATTTTGAAGGAAAGCTGGCAGGACACTGGCAATGTGGAGTGAAAAAGGAAATCCGGTGAGCAAGAGCGGCATGATAGACATTGAAGAGCAATGGCGATGCCATGGGGGACGCCACAGGTAGAGTGAGGTGGTGGAGGAGAAAGGGCCCAATTGCAGCTGGGAAGGGCGGTTAGTGAGAAATGTTCAGCTAATCCAGTGCCCCGTCAGTGATGCTGAGGGTGTCTGACCATTTTTGAGGCTGGAATGGATGACCGCGGCAAAGGCAGAGGAATGATCAAGGAGAATGAGAACAGCAGGAGAGTTGGAGTCGAGATTTGCGAGCATGGTTTCACAGGTGTTCAGGAGAGCAGTTTCCGTGTCTTTGGATACCCGGGAACCAGAATGATGGTCACGAAGGCAACAAACAAGATCAGTGTGAAGGGTCAGTTGGGGGACCAGCTTCTGCAAGAGTTTAACCAGGAAGGGGTACTGGAAATGGGTCGATAGTTAGCCAGACAGGAGGTGTCAGCAAATGGCTTTTTTTAGGAGAGGGAGTGCTGGAGGGAAAGGGCCAGTGGCAAAGGAGTGGTTACAGCAGCAAGACCCGGGCAAGAGGCGATAGTCCTTAATGGTTCTGGGGGAGCAGGCCTTCATACGGTCAGGGTAGCGATTGATCACTTTAGAGATGAGGCAGACAGGGACATTCTGGTATTTCGAAGAAGGGATGGAGGGTTGGTGTTGGAGCCAGAGGCAATCCTTGAGGAATTCAGAGGGTTCTTTGCTACCTTGTATGCGGCATGGGGGTAGGCGGATCAAGACATTTTGCAGTTATTTGTGGGGGTTCTCAGTTGGCGAGTGTCGCTTAGTCTGCTAAGGAGGGGTCCTTGGTCCAGTCCTCACTCACTTGGGAGGGCTCCACATTACCTCCGACATACATGCCCCACGGGTTTCAATCCATCTCCCCCAGACTTGCAAGTGTTACCCAGGGCAACCCCTGGCATTGTATATCCGTTTCTCCAGTGATGCGCATCGGTCTTATTCTTTGCAGGGCACCTTGTAGCGTAGAAGGACTGCTAATAAGTGTCTTTGATTCGGTTTTGTGTACAGTCTGTGCATGGCAGTGGTTACATTAGGGGATGCAGGACCAGAGCCTGTATGGCCTGGAATTGGCGATCTGGGATGTCCAGTGTATTGCCCCAATGTACAATGGCATTGAAAGGGGATGGACGAGGGATAAACAACATGATTAACCTGGATGGCACCCTTTGTTTCTAGGGAGCAAATAGGAGGTAAAGTTAGGGGGAAGGTTCGGGCTAACATTTGAGTATTTTTGTATTCGGGAGGCGTTTTGCGCATGGTCTCTCCGGGCTTCCCTGATGAACCACAGGTGTTTCTGGTGATACCGTACCTCGTTAATACAGCTAACACTAATAGGGTTGTGTCTGTTATTTATTGATTGGTTCAGGGTATAGCTCCTAGGGAGGTGTTGAGGTGTAGATTACAGTGAGCAGGGGACAAGGGTTCGACATGAAGGATAAAAAGTAGCATGATATGTGCACATGCACCAAAAAGGTAGCAATATGCCCACGGTTTAAACGTATTCAATTTAAAACCCATCATCGGGCAGATTTGTCCCTGTTGGTACAAAAGAAATGTGAGGACTCTAAGAATGGCACATGCGCTAGCTAGATGTAAATGCAAAAATGCTGGGTTCATTCACATTCTGTAGGAGTGCCCCTTTTTGGTGGCAGGTTACCAAACTGACGGCGCAGATGATGTGCCACGAGGTTCCAATAGATCTTCTTTGTTGTCCGTTTGGATGGCTCCTGGGTATGTCAAAGGGTGGGAGGAAACCATTTGTATGATCCTAGCTAAAATATGCATTTTACTGCTCTGGTCTAGTCCAGTCGTTCCAACTGTTGAAAAATGGCTGTGTGATCTGGCATGGTGCTGTGAAGCATGAATATTCCAAGATGCTACCTGGGAATTCGAGGCCAGGGAATGTGTGGGACCCGGTTCAAGCGCTTGAGACTCCATACAGGGGTTACGGAGGAGGGGAGGGGAGGCTCCGAGGAACCGCCCCCAGTATAAGGGTCAGTAGCCTGATTGTATGCCATGATTATATAATGTCTATGCAATGGGTTCTTGCTGGCAGTGACCAGTATTCGGTGTATTAGTGGTGGGATTATGCCCGCCACCACGGGCATCCTGCTGGGAATGTGCGGGTGGGTATCAGTGCCAGACATGGAGGTGGATTGGGGCTGGTTGACGGGGTACTTCATTTGTTTATGCTATTTGGGTTTCTGATGTAATGTGACCCAGTTAATAAATACACATTTATATAAAAAAAAAATTAAAAAAAGGTTTACCAACCTTGCTTCCTCTGCGCTATAGGCACAGACTATCGTACCCTTCTCTAAAAAAAGGGTGAGACTCCTGTAGGAGGAGCGGATCAGGCTCTTTCAAGGATTGGCTTCCAGGAGAACAATCTGGGGGCCTTTTAAGGAAAGGAAGGCAGTAGTCATGACTCCCTGTCTGGAGTGCCCATGCATCAGTGGCTATGCCACGCCAATTCTCCAAAAGCTGAGTAACCCCCCCCCCCCCCGACCCCTACCTGTGGACCAAGGACTCAAAGGGCTTTTGGGGTTGTTGCAGGGGCAAAGTAGTAGAGGCCTGAGAGAGGAGAGGAGCCGTACCACCTAGTCCTCATGAGCCACAAGGAGCTCTTCTCGGACATAACTGAGAACTGACCTCTTCCCCTTGCAATTGAGGACTAGAAACAAAAAGGCCAACCCCCTCCAATAATGTGAAGACCTCCTGCTATTGTTGAGACTGGCATATGGCTGCTCCCAGCAACTTAGCTGCCACTTTGGATGCCTGCAATTTCTCCAAGCTTTCCTCAGCCTTGGAGTGGAAGAGTTGGGAGCCATCAAGTAGCACGTCTAAAAGTCTGAACTGGACGTCAGGAGCAAGACTCTTTCTTAGCCATGCAAATCTCCTGGCAACAGTACTCGGCACCATAGCTCTGCTTACGCAGACAAAGAAAATCATTCAGACTGGAGAGACTGGCACATGGCATCTTTGCCATCTTAAACAAGGTTTAAAAAACCTCTCCCCTTTAGGGATGTGCTCCGCTGCCAAAGCTGCTTCATCCCACAGGGTGTGCGTATACTTGAGAAGAACACAAGTCGCATTAATGGCCTTCAAGGCAATACTGCCTGCAGAGAACACTCTTCCTCAAGGCGACAAATCTCTTATACCGATGTGGAGGGATAGTTGGGTAGGCTGCTGCCATAGCGGTTGAAGTGACTGCCTGAACCACCAGGCTCTCTCGAGTGGGGTGTTTTTAAAGAAAACCTGGATCAATTGAGGCAGGTCTGTATTTCCTTGCCAGATCGTTAACAGCTGAATCTCATTTCAACCAGTTTACTAATACCCTGGTTCTTAAAGCGGTGTGAAATGACTGAGATCATCCTTTTCAAAGAAAGCCGCCTGCCCCAGTTGAGATACTCCTCGACTTTGCCCATGGCCAACCTATAGGAAGGGCCAGCACATCCAGCAGACTAGATTTTGCATTCTGGATTGCTCAGAGATCAATTCTTCAGGCACATTGGGGGCACCAAACTTCAAGCGAAAAAGTCCTCCTCCTCCTCCTCCTCCTCCCCCCCCCCCCCCATGGACCTGAAGCAGTCTAGCCTTAGTAAAGGTTTGAAAGGCTTTAAAGAATCAGACTGCGAGGGCGTTTAAGGTGCTGGGGTGTCGACGGCAACACTGGCCTAGGCAGGTCTGGTGCCCGCTCCTTCAAAAGGAGTCCAGGGGAAGTTTTGGCTTCACTCCATGAGGCTACAAAGCTTCCTTCGACGAACAGAGGAGACTTTCTGCCTCTACTAGACCCGGTGGGGTCCAAAGCCTTCTTGGGTACAAAGAGGCGGTAGGAGCCACCTTCTTAAACACATCCAGCATCTGGAGACGAAAATTCTCCAAGTTAGCTTGAGATTATGACTTGCTGGGAAAGCTTACCACTGTCAGGTGAGGAGTCTGTTGAAGACCATTGCGAACAATGGCGTTGCTTTTTTGTATTTTTTATGCGACTAGGATGAGCGACGAATCTAGATCGCTTATGTTTGGAGGGCTTCTTCACAGGGGTAATCTCCCTGGATTCATCAGGCGACCTCCTTTTGGTTGGCCGTCATCAACTCCCCAAACATCAAAGACAGATCCAATGTGGGTCCGTAATGGACATTTCAGCACCACAATTGGAACATCTGTAAAATCAGTTTTCGGTGTAGACATTATCGAAAATCTTTGACACACTGGAAAGAGCAGTGAAAAGGAATCGATGAGGCGATGAATCTTCCGAAGCTTGTGGAAAACCGGAAATGAGGCAACATTGACAGCGATGTCGTGGCTGAGTACAGGACAGAGGAAGTTGGGGGGTTAATGAGTCGACGATGCCTGCTACTATGGAAAACCGTTTCCGAAGCTGGGAGCAGACTTGCGAATATAGATCAAAGATGAGGAATACATGGGAGAACACAATCCATTCAAATTTTTTAAGCATCTGCAATTTAACGGACCACAAGATGCAAGCTGCGCGATTGTGATCAAAAAGTAAAATAAGACCATAAAGTCATTGCAGGTATGCAATGTACAAAGTACATAGGATTTAATTAAACGGCAAGGGTACAAGAAATTGGACATCTGAAAACGGTCTGCAGTTCTACAGGTGTACAATAAGGAAATGTTCACCACTTCAAAATTGTGATAATTTTCCCAAAAATAATTTGTATAACCATCTTCCCCTTGGCACGACATGCAGTTTTAGAAAACAATGAAGATCAGTTATTAGCATTTAAAATTAAATATGAAAGTGATACCTGATGGACTGTCGCCACTTTCTCCATGCTGCAAATGTAGTCCGCCAGAATCTATCGAGTTTACAGTAACAGTCTGTAGATTTGGCATTTGACCAACAGAAGTTGAGGCTGAAACGCCACCTGTTCCAACCTGACCAAGAGTGAGCGTCTGCACAGGTGTTAATGTAATTTGCTGCTGCGAAGGATTCTGTATCTGCAGGTTTTGCAAATTCTGGACTCCTTGTACTTGAAAAGTCTGCCATGCTATTTGCCCAGAAGGGGTTACAGTTTGAGCCTGAATTAAAAATGTTCCAGGATTTAACTGTAATTGAAGATTTTGCAAAGCCTGCTGAGATATGCCTTGGATGCCATGGATTGTCTGCTGTGCAATGCTTTGCACAAGTTGAGCTTGACTGGTATGCTGCTGAGTCTCTTGAAGTTGTATAATAGGCTGTGCAGTGGAAACCTGAATATTATGCGTCTCATCAGACATCGGAGACTGGATGTAATTTCCCTGAAGATCGGAAGTGTGCACCTGCCCACTTGGGCTGGAGGTTAAACTGTTAGAGCCTTGCTGCAACATGCTTGCGCGGTCCATGTTGGCCGATAATTGGGATGGCGAAGAGGTTGGCACAAATATATCTGCATCCATGTTGGTTTCACTAGCTTCAGGAGAGCCTTGTTCACCAGTCCTTTCAGAAGTGTCTGAACTATCCATAGCTTGCCCTGCATTTATCATGTGTCCATCTGCATCAATGCCAGCAGTCATGGTTTGAGAGCCACCTGTCAGACCCAAAGAATCGAGATCAACACTATTGATGGGTACAAAAGTGATGTTTCCCGGCAGTCCTAGAGGTACATTAGTAACAACTTGTGCTTGTCCAGGAAAGCTTGAGCCACCAATAGTAACTCCCTGAATCTGTACAGATCCACTTGAATGCTGCACTTGTCCAGAAGGAGATAACAAATTTGAGTTTGAAGCCAAAAGATTATTCGGCGATGTCCCAGAGGCAACAAGAGTTTGGTTTGTGCCAGGAATGAGCTGAATTTGACTGGATTCTTGATTAATACCACCGTTTTCTGATGATGTAGTAAAGCCAAGCTGCACCTGCTGACCATCCGCTGTTTGGAGCTGAGGAATTACTTGATATTGTACATTGGATAATGTACCATTAGATGAATCGGATCCTTGTGCAACGGAAAATAAATGATGATTTTGCAAACTTTGAAGAGGAAGGATATACTGTCCACTTGAAGTTACTGTTGTACCACATGGAAGCTGGACTAAATTACCAGCTTCATCCTTAACAGAGCCCGTCGAAAACACTTCCCATCGATTTGGTGTTTCTGCTAAATTTAGGGAATCCAAATCCTCAGTCTGAAACAAAAAATTAAAAGGTGCATGAACTTTATGACAGAGCATTATGCTAGTGAATCTGTATCATATTACACACACTAAGAAACTGATTTATGATCAAAACAAATTCTCTGCAGTTAACGGTTGTCAGTAGAAGGCAGTTCTAAGATAAACAAGATTAGTTAAGTTCTAGAAATCTGCAGTTAACTCAAGTATAGTGCTTAAACAAGGTTGTCTGACCACTTGATTTCAGCAGAACCAACCAAACCTTTAATTAGAAAAGCACACTACAACTGATAAAGCACAGTATAAATTATTTAAAAAGTGATTGAGTGATCACGGGAAATACAAAGGCTTGTACAACAATTCACCCGATGGCTAACAGTGCACAATTATAGTACTGATAATGTAGGGAGAATGCATAAAAGCGATCGTGTGCTTTTCCACAATTTCGATTTTTATTTTTTAAAGTGTGTCCAAACTGGCTGTTTTTCATGCAGACTTGCTGTAGAATAATTAACCTTTTGCACTATACCTTTGTTCAATAGGTGTAGAATGGCATTCAAGGGGGATTTAGGTGAGACACTGTTGAAGAACGCCTCTAGAATCTGGTTTCTCATAGGAACGCTGGGTCAGATGACTGTGTGCCATAAAGAAGTAGTACCCTTTGACTGTTTATCAAGAGTGCTGCTTCTCAAAATTGTCCCTCCCCCCCCCACCCCCCCCCCCTGAGAGCTTTGAGAACAGCCTCTCCCTCCACCCCCCTCCCAAATGTAGTACACACCCTAAAGTCATCTAATTGCTTATTTACTTTTGTGGTAGTTCACCACTTCCGCGGGCAGGGATGGAATGAAGCTTTTGAAAAACATTAAAGCTTAAACAGCCCCTCGTGGAGATCCTTTTTGCCTTATCTGGGACTGTGTGTAACTGATTTGTAGTTTTACTCGGAGGCATTAATGAAAGCTCAAACTCCCCTACACAGCAGGTTTCAGGGACTACATTGTTCACAGCGTTTACTATAAACAGAACAATTTTATATTGGTTGCTGCCTTCTGGATGAGGACCAGGCTTAATAGTTAGAAAAAAATGGGGGAGTGCGAATGGATAAGCATCATATAAACAGTCTATTGTGACCACCTGTGATTGTAGAATTACTGTACTGAAATGGTAAGGGGTCAGTATTGTCGGGAGGAAAAATATATTTTGGGGGCACTGTTTTGATACCTTCCCAGCAGATCATGAACATTACTAATATATATTTATTGGACCTGGCAAGATAGGCTTTTTGGCCCCTTTCCCCACTGAAGAGTATTTTCTGACAATCTCTTATTCCAAATTGATTTGGTGCCAATGACTTAAGTCGGTACCAGTTCTGAAAGATGGTCATCTAGGCTGAACCATTTATTATCAATTTTACATTTCTACACATCTACAACTTTCATAAAAAATGTGCATCTCGTGCTTTAGGAAAAGTATCCTCTCAACCTCAATGTTTCAAAAAGGCATGAAGGCAACTGGACACTGATGCAAGGCAGTAGGGCTATGGACTGTTAGGGCAGAAGTCAATTTTCTGGGGTTCTGCAGTCTATGGGACTTCTAAACCACTACTCCACCAAACCCCTTTTATTTTTCTAGGATTGTACTAACTTGGAGGTCGGTTGGGCTTTCAAGTCCTACTGCCACTTTAATCGGTTTTACCATGCTGTCCTATAGTAGCCCGTACGACTGCTACGACAGATGGTTGCTTGTTTTGGCCCAGAGGGGATTATAACCCTATAGTGGGTTTGTGCAACAGGTTGAAAGCAGCTGAAATTTAGTGTTGGCCGATTTCACTTCATTAGTAGCTTGACATATCTTTATGGGATCCATTAGGGTACAGATCAGTTTGTGAACTCTTATTCTGGCCCATTTTGCTTTGAACCATTCCTACGAGGTACCCATGATCGGTCTAAAAAGGTGTTGCGCAAACATGTTTTCGCTTGGAGCCTGGCCCTGCACTCTATGGTTAGGATTGGTCCCTAGATTTTAGGATCAGTCCGATTGCCGGGTCGTCAAAACCATGTGACTGCCTTGTGTCGATTGAAGGGCTGACCTAAGCAAGTTCATGAGTGAATGGGTATATCTAGGGCAGACTCAGTTCTGCTGTGATTTTGTGGGTTTACTTTCCTGCTTGCAGGAGACTTTTTGGGCAATGTTTTGGCCATACTGGCTGGGCCCAGTGTGCTATATCATGGTTCCATCTTCTTTTGGCTACTTGAGGTCTCCTTCCTGGGTTGCCCATTGCCCATCCCCTGGTCGTCCACACTGGATGACCCATGCTGGTACTGTTTCTGGGCTGTTTTTCTTCCACCTTTCAGGCTGGTCTTGAGAATACCTCTCTTCTAAAAGGGTGGTGGGCCATCACCAACTCACCTATGCTCTTCAGTTTGGGACGTCTTGGTTCGCCTCCACTGTTGCTCCCAGTCATGTGACGGGTTTGGCGGCTGGCTGCTCAATTTTGCGCTCAGATTCATCCAGATTAGCTAGGTGGGATGCCTAGATTAGACATTGTTACTTCGGCCCCTGGCTAGTAGCCAAACCTGCTGGGACAGCAGATTATTCTTTTGGGTGGTCAGTCAATAATAAGAGTTGCAAGGCACTGGGTGACTAGATCCTGCAAATCACTCTGCATACGACGACATGTACTTAACCGGGACGTTTTGCTGATCATAAGCCATGTTCTCTAAACTGCTGCAGTGAGACCACTGTGTCCAGCGCTGGAGGGGTTTTCTTAAGATTTACCCTCAGGGGTTCCCTCGATCTGTGGAGTGGGTTTTCCTTCTACTGCTGTTTGCCCTTGATTTACATTGTTCTGAATCCTGCCTGGCTTCCTTTGTACCTGGGGTCTCTGGGTCTCAAACCTGGAACTGAAACTCTTACGGCTTCCGTTAGCGATCTCTGGGGTTGATTGCTGCCTTTTCTGCACCTTTGGGGGTAGGACAACGTTACCTGCCTTTCTCCCATAACCACAGTTGCGTGCGTTTGTTCAGTTGGAATTTTTCCAATGGCAAACAAATATCAACTATCCAACTCCTTTAAGGTGATTTGGAAGGTACTTCTATGTACAGACATTTTTCCTGGATACCGGGAGTTTTTTTACAAGCGACTGGAATTTTGCCTATACCTCAGATGTATTCTTGATTCATGAAGATTACCAAATGCCAAATATTTTTCACTGTGTTCTTTTTTTAAACAATATTTTAACTTAATTGTTGCCACAAAATGCAGGAGGGTGTTTGGTTGAGGCAATATGGAATGGTGGCAGGGGGACAGAGAGTAAAAATGGGAAGACAATTGGAGAAAAAAAAAAATACTGCTGTGAAAAAACACCTAGAACACTGCATTATTCTCTTGCTTATGGAAATGTGTTATTTCTCTGTTCGTTATTTTGAATAGCTGAATTTCTAGGAGTGTAATGAGAACTTCTTGGTCTGATATTGCCAGATTCATTTTCTCCTAGTTGTTGCTGGTGGCCCTCGAAGCATTGTTGCGTGGCCCTCGAATCATTGTTGCCCAAGTGATGAACTCTATTGCCCCCTCTACATGCAACAAGTAGTGTATGGTGCACATCTGCAGTACCATTTCTACAATGCACTAGAAGTGAGGGAAATTACTTTCATGTGTAGCATACTGTGTCCTGAATAGGATTCTGTAAATGTGCTACTGTCGTCTAGGGTCCCCTTTTTCTTCCTGTGCCTTCACTTTATATGTATTAAGCCTACCACCAGGCAGCGGGCATAGTTCGGAAAGGGTCTTATATGTCGACCTTCTAGATGGTGTGAATTTAACGTGCATGTGTTTCTGTATGCCAGTGTGGCGCATTCTCTAGGTTTAACAATTGGGAGTAACTGTGCTTCACTACCAACTAAACCCCTTGAGAGTTTGGTCTTTCTTTTGGTTGGAAACCCCATCTTTACTAGGTTGAATAGTTTTACATCCCTCACCAGACAGCCATGGAACAATCTCCCTAAACGGGATCATGTTAGATAGCCGACACAGCAGATGTACGAAATGAAGTGTAGTGTCCATGACACCTTGATGGGATTCCGCAAGAAAATGCAGTTAAATCAATTTGGTTTCCTATGTTGCACGAGATGAGAGAGTAGCTAAAAAGGAATCTATACTATAATCAACTAGTTGGCAGTATTATATGCACACACAGACACCATAAATCGGTAGAATATAAAAGAAAGGTAAGCCAGCTTCCTGTAAGTTTCTTATCTTTTGGTATTTTTATAGTTACATGCCTTTAATATCATCAGGCTGGGATCCACTGATAAATGAACAACATTTATGGCATTTTTGAGGGGACCTATGGGGTGAATGTGTGTATGCCTCACTTGAGGCAGTCTTCAAATCTAGAGACCTAAGCTCTCACTTTACCACCTTTGAGGTAGGGGAATGTTTTACACAATCCAAACACTGGAGAATTACAACTATGGGTAAGCAACCCCCTTCTTCCCTTGCATGGTGCCCTTCATAGATTCACTTGCTTTGAGTAGCTACAAAATTATATATAAACAGGGTTTGGGTACGGGACTTATCTCTCAGAAGCGGGCTTTCTGCATGGCCTGGCCTGCCCTACTTTTGTTTCTCGCTTGCAATCTACTCCAAGTAGTAGAGTTTTATTATTATCATATGCATATACATAAGTATTTTTAAATTGCTCTCTACAAAGGTCTTTAAGGTGTAACCCAAATAATGTGCCATGAGGCCCCTTTCCACCTCGCTGAACAAATCATTGCTTTTCCTTGCATTGTCATATACTAAAATGGTAGCAAGATATACATCCATGGCTTGATCCCAAAATGGCCATTACCGGCAGAAGTAACAGCTCGCATTCTCCCTCCATGAAGGAACCAGGTCTGAAAAATTATGGCAAATTAACAATTTGGTCAACACAAAAATTGTACATACTTTCTATTATCAAGCACCAACATACAACAGGGTTCCTAAGCACAATCTTCCTAAAGATATCCGAGTTGCAGCACTTTGTTGAAGACCTGCTGCTCGGTCACTCACACTCCTTAACACCGTTTTGTCAACCATGCCATTTATTTTGCGAGGTACACATGTATTCAGGTCTACCTTATGTATAGGTTCATAAGGATGGATCACCCATATTAATATCACAGATGCCTTTCAGAAACTTCAATCACCAGTTTGAGGACCAGAGGGGTAAGAGGACCATAGGGGTAGACCAGAGGGGTAAGAGGACCAGAGGGGTAAGAGGACCAGAGGGGTAAGAGGACAGAATCCAAAAATGTCATGCAAAGATTATTAGGAGTTGCTAGATTCAGTGTCGAAACAGAGGAAGAATATAGGTCTGACATAATGGGGCGACACCCTCAACATAGCATAAGGCAAATGTCTTGACTTGGGTGAAAACTAATTTTTAATTTTCTCTTGTGACAAGTCCACTCTTGATGTGTCCAGGCCTCGCACATTCTTAAAAATTCCATTAGACCTGCAGGACGGGTTCCTTAGTTTACATGCTACCTCTGTAGTTACCTACCTTAATCCTAGTCCATAGTCCCCTTTCCACTATACATCGGGACAGGACCAGAGCACATTTTGTCCTATCATTTTTATGCAGGGCCACCGCACATGACCGCAGCCCCACCTTCCTGAGCTCTGCCCCACACTTCAGTCCTTTTCCATCGCCAGGTCCAGGACCATTTAGAGGATACAGAGGGGACAGCAGGCGGATACATGGAGGAAAGGGGACTATGGACTAGTAAGGTAGTCACTACGGGGAGTAACTTTGTCATACTCCTACGTCCTGTCCCCTTTCCTCCATACTTGTGGGAGATTCCCAAGCACTGACCATAGGAACTACAGGTGGATGGAAAATCCCTTATTGGAACACTTATAAGAACTGCCTGGCCGAATTGGGCATCAGGCCGAGAGCTCAGGTCAAAACAGTAATGTCTGCAAAAAGATGATGGGGAAGCCCATGTAACAGCCCTGGCTATGGACTCACCAGGGACGTATTTTTGGAAGGCAACTGCAGCCGCTTTGCCACGGACCAGATGTGCATGAATGCCCCTTGAGGGCTGAAGGCCTGGAATTTTTTTAGGCCTCGGGAATGCATGAAGCCATCCAACGAGAGATGGGCACTTTCGAGGCTGGTTTTCGGGTCACCAAACCTAACAAAGTTGTGAAGACCTTCCCAAGTTCGCTTGTTCGGTCGAGGTAGAACACGTCTGACGTCTAGATTGTGTAAAACCCGCTCAGCATCAGAGACTGGGTTCTGGAAGAAGACAGGTAAAGATATTGAATGGTTTAAATGGAATTCAGAAACCACTTGGGAAGGAAGGGGGAGTGTGAAGCACATCCTTATCCTTGTGGAAAGTTAGGAACGGATGTTTGACAAGAGAGCTTGCTTATTCGTCTTGGAGATGTCACTGCAATCAAAAAAGCCACCTTCCAAGAAAGGTACTTAAGCTCAGTAGTGGCCATGAGTTCAAAAGGGTTATGATATAAAGCTGCGAGGACCACGTTCAGATCCCATTTGGGAGGAGGGGCCCGGACCGGCGGGAAAAGATGAAGACCTGCAAAATGTCTCTTGATGACTGGATTCACCAGTGGGGGGGAAGAAAAAAAAAAAAAAGCACAAGAGCACCTGCCTGTAGACCGATAAGCCGCAATGGTGGATAAGTACATCCTGCATGATAAGAAATGGATGCCAGAGGCTGCAAGGTCAGACACAAGACAAGACAGTCAATAGAAGCCTGTCTGGGATCAAGCTCTTTGGCTAGACACCAATGACAAAAACGGAGCCACTTGCTCCAGTACTGAGCTCTCGTAGAGGGCTTTCGTGCCGCTTGAATTATACGCACGTCGGAGAGGTTGAACTGCGCTAATGATTGAAACTCAGGCACCAGGCCGCCAAGCTAACTATTGTGGGAAGGGGTGTCACAAATAGTGATTGTGAAGGTGGTCGGGAATCTGAAGCAACCTGATCGGGGAGCACACCGACAGGTGCTGCAGTGCCGAAAATCAGAACTTGGCTGGCCACCAAGGAGCTATGAAGAGGAGAGTGCAGTTCGATGCACTCCTGAGTTCCAGAGTGACCGATGAATCAGCGCCAAATGAGGAAAAGCATAAGCTTTCATGATCTCGAGAGCATCCCCCACCCCTCCCCCCTCCCAAGGAAGACACTCCAAGCCTGTCCCAGGCAGCATAAAGAGGAAGTTTACAGACTGATGGTCGCAAAGAGGTCCACCACTGGAGAACCCCATTGCTGGAAGATCTTGATGAGAACATCGGTGTTCATCTCCCACTCGTAACTCGCTGAAGACTGGTGGCTGAGGGAGTCTGCAGCCACATCAATGTGACCTGGAATGTGCACAGCGCAAAGCCAGTCATTGTGTTGCATAGGCCAATTTGGATAGAAAGGTCCACCATAAGGGGAGACTTGGTGCCCCTCCCTGTTTCTTGATGTAGAACATTGCCACGGAATTGGCTCTGCGAATTCAGATCACACAGTTGGTGATAGAGGGTTGAAAAGCCTTGAGCGTCAGGAAAACTGCCAGGAGCTCCAGATAATTGATATGGGACTGCCTGTCCTGAGGCGTCCACAAACAGTACACCTTGAGGTAAAGCAGGGTCGCTCCACAGCCCAAAGAGGAGTGTGCAGTAACTGTTGATTGTGGCCAGGGCTCCAGGAAGGATGTCCCCACTGAAATGTTGCTGGCGGATGACCACCATTGAAGATCTGCCGTCATGCAGGATGGAACTGGAATCATCTTGGAATCCAGATCCGTAGCCTGGGACCAACAGCTCTGAAGAGAAAGCTGAGTGCCTCATTTTCAGGCATGCAAGAGGTAGAGCTAACACGCAGGAAGCCACGAGGACCAGAGTCTGTGGAACCACCAGACCAACATGTGGGAGGATTGTAAGAAGAGTTGACACGTGGCTGAAAGGTCCGTAATCATGTCCTCCGTCAGGAACACTCTGGTACTAACAGTAACCCAGCGGAAACCCAGAAAGCTCAGGTCTTGAGCAACCGCAAGACGATCTTCAGCCAGTTCACAGACAGCCCAAGATGGAACAGGAGCTGAAGGAGTAACTGATTGGCTGTAGCGGCCTTTGGGCAAGGAATGCGCAGGAGCCAATCATCCATACTGCTTTGATGACTGCCATCATCTTCGTAAAACTATGTTGTGCCGAGCTGAGAAAAAGCTTCTTGTTCTTCTCTGGGGGTGCCTCCGGAGAAGCAAATGGTGCCCCTGCCCTTTTGGGGGTGCTGGCAATCACCAAGGAGTCTGGCTTAAGAGGACCCTTTATGTACAATTGGTCAGAAGGTGCAGACCAAAAGGTTCTCTATTCTGCGGTTAACAGCCACTGGTAAGAGAAGGTGAAACCAGGGATGGTGTATCTTTATTTATGCCATTACAAGTACAAAAGCCCACATGAGATGTGTGTTCTGAGCCTTTTAAAGGTATAGCAGCCCAGATGAGATGCATCTGTTCTGAGCCAATAAGTATAGTGGTCCTTATGGGATGTGCGTGTTCTACTTCCGAGCTATCACAGCTATAGCAGGTGCGTGTTCTGAGCCATTACACATAGCTGTCCTCATGGGACGTGCGTATTCTGAGACATTACAAGTATAGCATCCAAAATGAGATGCAGCTGTTCTGAGCCATCACAGGTATAGCAGTCCTGAGGATTTGTGTGTTATGAGCCATTACAAGTAGAGCATCCAGGATGAAATGTGTGTGTGTTCTGAATCACTGAACATTTAGTAGTCTTTTTGATAAGTCAAAAGTTAAGTCAAAAGTGTTACAACTGAAGGTTACCTGCATTTTAAATGTGTATGTCTGATGCAGACTCATTAACTCACCTATTAACAGGATTTGAACTAACAGGCTACACAATCTCTGCAGCAGAGTTATTGACCCACTGAGCTGCCTTTCCCAACAGGCTTTTGACACTGAAAGGGACATAGGGTTAGGGCACTGGCAGTTCCATGTGAGGCTTGCCTGACATAAATGGCTTGTCAAAAGCTCTGAGCCGGTTTGGTCTACCCTGCATTAGTCAGGAGATTCATACTGAAGCTTTGAAATGCGCTAGATTTTTGGCAATGGGACTCGGACATGGGAGAAGCAGAGTTTTGAAAAACGCAAGACCGGGTAGAAGGGATTGAAGTATATGACAGCAATGCCATCTTCTCACACTGTCAGAGGTTGGTGGCAAGAGCTCAGACACTATTCTTGCTCTGTACTTTAGCTCGCTGCAGAAAATGCCAACACATGTTTGTGCCTTAACAGCAGCTCTGTTAAGAAATTCAGGTACTGTCCCAAAACATTGCATCATGCCAACATTTCTTAGCAGGACTGCTATCAGCCCTGCTGGGAATATTTGGCATTGTGCCATGACATGCGTACGTATAGTATAGCAGCTCCGTTGATACATTAGGCTATTTTGCCAGAATATATAGCTGTCGGGTTGAGAGGTACAGGCACAATCTGTGCCACTGAAAATATATACAGCACTGCTTCTACATTTATCCATCATAACTGCTTGCGGTGGGTGGTCAGAAAGGGAGTTAAATTTCAGACCACATGCCGAGCTATACAATTGGTGTGCTTCTGTGATGAAAAGAAAGTATGAAATGCCAATGCTGCTGCAACTGTGCTGCCTCTATTAAACCAATTATGCAGAAATGCAGTCCTTAAGACAATTTTTATTTTACACAATACTACCCGTGTCCTAAAGCCAAGTGAAATGCATGTTCAAGATGCTTTAATTACACTGTAACCTACAAAATGGAGGCAGTTGAACAAAGTGAACAAAACACAAATTCCTTGATAGAGTCATTAACATAGGAGGAGAGTGTTAAAAAAAAATTAAACAGACCAGGACTCATCCCAATTGCTTCCATCAAGGAACTGTGCCAATTACTAAAGAGTGAATTTGCAAGCTGCTGTCACCAGTGAGCTCCATGACTTATGGGGGTGCTGCCATAAATAGCCTGTGTAAGTAGTGCGCAAGGAAGAATTGAAAAGGACTGTGTTGACAAGATTTCTGTTGGCAAAAAGGCCTCGTACGCACCTTATCTGGAGGGCTTGGCACAGGGCTTTCCAGAGTGATCCTGGGGAAGGCACCGATTGCACAACTTATGGGTGTCCTTCAGGGATATATCTTATGGCAGGAATGGCAGCATTTAAAGTGTTTTCCATGATAAGGGAAACTTGTAAAGGTGCAAGTAAAAAAGGAGGGGTAGTTAAAGGCTAGGCATTCTTTATGGGACACTTTGAATGTGACCACCCACCCAAAGGTCCGACATGACAGTGGTCGATGAGGAGTTGCTTTGCAAAGATCGTTGTCCATTGAAAGCGCTGTCGAGAAGAACGGTTAGTCAAACTAGATAACAAGCAATAATAGCCAGAAGCTACGAGCTCCACAACTTGCAACCGTCCACTATGGCGGAAATAAACAATCGGAGGAACACAAGTCTTACATATAAGCTACAATGAGAGCAGGGAAATGCCCCAGAGAATGTCATTGGTGAAGAAGGTCCCGTCCATTCTCCAAGAGGATTTGCCACACGTACAGAGCACACTATAGACCAGCAGTCCATATGCCGGCATACTACCGACTAAAAGAAGTAGGGGCGGTTAATATTAAACTACAGAAAGGGGCAATTCTAACAAGACATGGGCCCCATCACAAGGTTGGCGCTCCGGTAAGAACGGCACCGATAAGGCAATACCGGCATCCATTACCGGGCCGGTGTATCATGACCCTATATGCCGTTTCTACCGGCATCGTCAAGGACCCGCTGTGGCCATGCACCACCGTACCGGCATGTGGGCACGCGTGCAGATGGTGAGGCCTTAATACCGGCATGCCGCAAAGAAGGGGACACCACGCTTCACACGTACAAGTACATACCGGCATCGATATGCCGGTAAGAAGGGCCACCATGATGCCGGCAATACCGGCATCGCGGACCACCCGTAAACAGCAAACTGCTATGTAACCAAGTGCCACAGGTGCAAACAATCAGCACAGGTGGAGGCAATGGAGTCAGGGTCAGCACAAAAGGAGGACACCCACACACCACACCCCCTTCCAAGGCAAAATGCTACCACTTGTACTTGCCATACTGGGCCTGGAGGACATGCCTGCACTGCTACTCCTTGAGCAGGCAGTACAACAGGAAACACAGAGGAGACGCAGGAGGAGAAGGAGGGTGAGACATGCCCAGCAAATCCCACCAGTGCAGGCAGTCGCTCCCCGCAGACAGCCAACAATCCCACGTATAAGGGCCAATCCATTTGACTTAACCCCAGCACAGATCCACACCCTGTACCGCCTGGACAGACACCATCACCAACATAGTGGAATTAATACAGGATGACTTGGTCAGCCTGATCAACATCCACACAGCCATCCCCCCTTTGCTGAAGGTGGCATCTGTGCTCCACTTCCTGGCCACAGGCACTTACCAACACACAGTGGGCCAAATGCATGGCATGTCCCAATCATGCTTCTCTGTTGTGTTTTACCAAGTGCTGGATGCACTACTGAAGCATGCAAGTGCCTACATATCCTTACACAGGACACCACAGGAGGCAAATGCCACCAAAATAGCATTCCATGCACTGGCAGGCATGCCCAATGTAATTGGTGCCCTCGACTGTACCCATGTAGAGTTGGTAGTCGCACATGCCGTGGAGGCGGTGTACCACAATCGGAAGCTATACCATTCCATCAATGTGCAGATGGTGTGTGTGATGCCAGCCAGATAATAACACATTGCTGTGCCAGATACCCAGGATCCACGCATGATGCCCATGGTGCTGCAGAACTCCTCCCTACCCCGCTACATGGAAGGAGACGTTGTACGAAGTGGCTGGCTGTTGGGCGAGTCTGCCCTCTGGGCCATGTGGGCAGATGGATTGGGGGGAATGGAAGTTTTACGTCATCCGCCGACACACAGCCCTCACATTTGCATGCAAAATGTCCCTAGCCAACACATACATTGGGTGGCCTGGTGGTTTTAAATCCTAGGACCCTAGGTCGTGTATGTCACACAAGGCTCCCTCTATGGATTGGCATGCACTGTACAGGGCTGACAGTCATGTGGATGTGGCTGCCAATGACAAGATAGTGCATATGAACTTGAATGATGTACAGGCTGAGCACACCCGTCAACTGAGCCTCATCCTCACACATACCTCCTTCTGCTCCCATGTAGGTGATGCTGGATATCCTCTGAAGCCGTGGCTACTCACCCCAGTCAGGAACCCGCAGAACAGGCACGAGGAGGACTTCAATCGTGCACATACACGTGTGGTCATTGAGCAGACGTTTGGCCTTTTGAAGGCACGGTTTCGCTGCATCAGCAGGTCGGGAGGGGCACTCATATACGGGCCTGAGAAGGTGGGCAAGATCATCACGGCATGTGCAATGCTACATAACATGTGCATCCGGCGGAACATACCCCTGCCACCTGGTGAAGTAGGAGAGGAAGGAGTAGAAGTAGGACATAGGCCGGGTCGCGCAGTGCGCAAAATGGTCATAGACCAATCATTCTGATGTACTTTGTTGCAGAGGGTGCCATGTGTTGTGAACTGTGGGCACTGGTTATGTGGGCACATGTGCACGAATCACCATGAAGCAATAAATTGACATACAAAAAAAATCAGCAATGTCCACTCATGTGATGTTTGTTACACAACTGGTGTATTCGTGAGAAATTAAGTACAACATGATTCAACAATCCACACCCTCCACCCACCCCCTAACACCCAAAGTCAACTATGGCACGACATGTGTCTGGATGTATGCCCAAAGGGATTATGCAGGGTGGCCCTGCTACTGTTGAGCCCCCTTCGGAGGTGGGGGTTGGATCTCTGAGCGGTGCGAACTCCGCAGGGACATGCGCACGGGGCTGGTCTGCCTCGAGCACCCTGGCGTGGATGATGCGGATGACCCAGATGGTTGTGATCCAAGGGGCAGGGTTTGCCGTTGGTCCATGCGGTCAGCAATCCTGGTGAGGATCTGACCCAAGGCATTGAAGCCATCACGCACTTGCTGTGCACTCGAGTTAATGGCCTGGATAACGGCCGCAGTGCTGTCCTGGATAATACGGTGCGTTGTCTCCCCTTCAGCAAGGTACTCCTGCACATAGCCTCACATCACCTCCTGCCGGGCCTCCATCCTGGAAAGACGTCCCTCAAGGTCCCGTATGGCAGTGTGGGTTGTGGTCAGTGGGTGATGTGGTGGCACAGCATGGATCGTGGTGGCACAGCATGGATCATGGGGCTGTGCATGGCCGGAGACCACTCTCCATGGCTGCCCTGGTCGGATGGGTCCCGCTGAGGTAACCCCTGTGGGGTGGCCTGCGGGCTTGGTGTGTGCACTACAGGCTCTGAGTGGACAAGTCCTGCATCGCCCTCACTGTCCGGCTCAGCTACCTCAACACTATGATCTGACGATGCAGCCATCTCCCCAATTGTGCTGGCAGCAGCAGAATGTGTGCCATCCTCCATGCCTGCTGTGTCCTCAGCCAGTGTGGATGGTGTGACCACGGATGCAGATGCAGGTGTCAGCTCGTCCTGTGTGCTTGTCTGTGGTGCTGTTTTTGCACCAGTTCTTGGCCCGCTTCCCGCATGGCCCATCCTTGGTCCACTTGAGGTTGATGGACCTGTGCCATCAGATTGCCTCCTAGGCCTTTTGGCTGGTGTTGTGCATTGTGCACTCCCTTGCGCTTCGTCACTGTCAGCATCCGTACCTGTGGGGGACAGAGAGTGGCAGGACATCAGTGATTGTTCCGCTTGCATTGTGCATGCATTAGTCATTGGACATGTGGCGCCATCTGATCAGTTGCATTTGTGGCTTTGTAGGGGACTATGTACATGCAATGTTGAAGAGTGGATTTTGATAGCGTAGTCGTGTCCACATGTACGCATTGTTGGTTGCAGTTGGACATTGATGTGTTTTGGGAGGGTCGTCCTGTAGGGCACATGCCCATGAAATGTGTCTTGTGGGTGTATTCGTGTATGACCGCAACATGCATTGGTATGGGATGGTGGTAGACCCAGAATGTGTACATTGGTATGTGTAGGTGTGCATGATGGCCCATTTGTTGGCTGGTGTAGCAGCCACATTTGGGGGAGGATAATTGTTTTTACTGTTTCAGTAGGGACACTCACCTTCATCTGCCGATGTTGGCATGCCAAACTCTGCTTCACTGACTCCTTCGATGGACTCCACGTCTATGATGGAGCTGCAGGTCTCCTCCCATCTAGCCAATTTCAGTGGGGAGTGTGGTCCTCCTCCTGTTGCCAGCCACTGGCGCCAATTAGCCGACAATATGTGCCGGACTCTCAGCCTGAGGTCGTCCGAACCTTTTTTGAAATCATGCACTGTGCGTGCGGTGGTGCCGACTGCACTTACTTTCTGGGCAACTTCTTCCCAGATGGCCTTTTTCTTGAGCTGGGCTGGACGCCCGAGGTCGTTGCAGAACACCACTTCAGTATTGCCACAAGGGTGTCGGCCAACATGTTCAGCTCATCGTCCGTAAAACGTGGTTTGCGCAGGCGGCCCGTGCCTCTCCGGGTGGTCTTCGACATGATGTCCGTGGTGACCTGGGAGTTGGGGTGTAGAGGGTCCTGTAGGTGCAGGATGGCAATGGATTGTGTTTTTAAAGATGGCCGCCATGGCATTTCCCGTTCCGGCGCGATGACGTTACTTCCGGGTCCGGTATTAACGCACCCGTTAATAACGGTATTTAGGGGTTGCCGAGGGTGGAGCCGTTCTGTGCGTATTGGTCGATGCCGCTGTCTGGGGATTTGGGGGTCGTTACCAGCATGCAGGGATGCCCGCGCACTCTTGATCGTCCGCTATTTGCGGATTGGTGCCAAGCCAGACATGTTATTACTGCCATGCCGGTACGGCCAGATTTTTAGCGCCAACCTTGTGATGAGGGCCAGTGTCCCTAATTCAAGGAAGCCGACGAGGGTATCTTTGAAGCCATTGCTGCCCAAATACAACAAGGGATATTCGTGCCTTCATGATTTACACCCCCTGAACAATATTGAAGCAGAATTCCAATAAGTGACAAACCAGCCACAATAGTGTGTAACATCGGGTCTAAAGCTACATGCTTTACAGTAATTGATTTAAAATAACACTTTCTTTTCAATCCCCTACATGAAGAGTTCACTTACTGCGGAATTAAGTAAAACATACTGGTTTACCTCAGGGCTACTGCGAATCCCCCCTCGGTCTCCAATCAAGTGTTGCGGATGGACTTGGGGGACTGCACAGCTTAATAGTGTAGTCGTCCAATATGAGGTAGACGTACTGGTGTGCAGCATCACAGAAGAAGAGGGCCAGAGAGACAAACTAATGACAGTGTTGGCAGAGAAAGGGTACAAAGTAGCCAAAGAGAAAATGCAATATTGCCATGAAGGGGTCCTATACCTAGATCAGTTGATATCGAAGTAAGGTGACACCCGAGAGAGCAGAAGCCATAACGAAGACACACAGGCCAGAGAAAGAGTTAGAGCAATTGATTACAGCACATTATCTGCACTTCTAGTGCGCTGAAAGCCTGTAGGCATCAGGGCGCAAAGGGGAGAGAAAAAAAACAGATTGCAGAATCAAGCAGATAAGAGCACCCAAGGAGGTCAACCAAAAACCATTTTAACTCCCTTCCGAAATTTCATGATATTCGTTTCAGCACAGAGAAACAGAAGCTTGTTCCATAAGTGGGCGACATGGGTAATAAAGGATCTACCTAGTCCTCCAACTCGCTTGCTCCGTGGTTCTGAAATGCAGATTATAGCACTAAAACTTGTAGCCCTGGTTGGTGTGCAGATTTTAACAGTTTTTTTAAGGTAGCTGGGGACTTGCCCATTAAGGCATTTATGCACCAGTGTCAACGCCTTAAACTGTATACACGCCTCCAGAAGGAGCCAGTGAAGGGCTCTCCTGTGGTCAGAGATATGTCTCGGTATATTCTTGATGATACGGACTGCATCATTTGGGAGGATCTGGAATCGTCCAAGACTGTTTTTACCAGACCCCCAACATCAAAACATTACAGTAGTCCAATCGAGGCATCACAAGAGCCTGTACCAAAACGGTGCAATTAAACTCAGAACCATATGTCAGGCCACTTTTAAAAAGGACTCAAGGAAGGACAACAGTGATAGACTGGAGGTGAAATGAAAGATGCCTTTAATGAGTTGACACTAGCGATTACCACAGCTCTTGTATTAGGGATCCCAAATTACAATTAATAATTCCTTTTAACTTTCCCTTTCAAATTGAGTAGTGATGACGGC
This sequence comes from Ambystoma mexicanum, assembly GCF_040938575.1. Taxonomy (NCBI): domain Eukaryota; kingdom Metazoa; phylum Chordata; class Amphibia; order Caudata; family Ambystomatidae; genus Ambystoma; species Ambystoma mexicanum. The sequence goes on from NC_090931.1 coordinate 996,325,216, forward strand.
TGTCCTTGCACATAATGCTACCATGGGACACAAACAATTTGCATTCTACAGTGGAATACTACATCCAGTTATCAGAGACCATTAGCAATGTGAACAAGCACTGCCTGCAGCAGCCTTTGCGAAGTCAGCCAGCATAACAATGGGCTGTCCACTCAAGTTATACTGAGAAATTTAATGAGCTTACACCTCCAAGTGTGTCACAGATATAGCATAAGAACTTGAGGATTTTTCAAATGGAAAAAGAGACTTCAGTATTATTTGTGAGGTATTCAAAGAAAAAAAATCTTTATTTTATACTTTTTGTAGCCCTTGGTGGATGACACGTATTTCGGCAAACTGTCTCAAATCCGGGCTATGTTCACTTGCATGAATAAATGCATAATGCAGTGTTCATCTATGGACTCAATCCCAGTAGCAGGAGACAGATCGGAACGAGGTTACAAACTGTTGCTTTTCACTAGTTAGATGTTTAAAAAAAATAATAATTTAAGTTTTATTTGAATGCCTTGGGAATCGATTTCCCTCCTAAACGAGTGCTGCATCTGCTCAATAGTTCGATATTTAATATTGCACTCAAAGCTTTTGTCACTTTCACACGAGCGGTGCTTACTCACTAAATGCCTGCCTGGGCTGCACGACATGGAATGGAGCACTATGGGGTCACTACAAACCCGTGAACTCGCCAGATAGGACAGGTGCCTCCATTCCCTTCGCCACTCGCAGGACTCCTGCTTTGGTGGCTTCTCAGTAAGCTGCTTCCTTCAGTCCGTCTTCGCCAACAGTATTTGGAGCTTCTCTTGCTCCGGAGATGTGATGCACGCCAGCCACCAGAAATTTCCCAGAGGCTGTTGGGTGCATGCCCACCAAATGAGACAGCTCGGACTGGCAAGCTTCTTCCCTGCACGCTTCCCGCGGCGCAACCTCTGCCCTTCCAACTCTGGGAGGCACGGACCCTCTCAGAACCGGCAGCTGCAATCTACCACGCAGGGTGTCCCGAATTCCTCTCCTCCAGTTTCAGTACATGCTGTCTGCACATGTAACGCGGCCGTTCCCAACTGCTACTGCTTCTTTCCCGCTCTCCTGTTCCCTTGGCCTGCACCCGAGACAGCTTTTTAAGCCTCCCAGTCTCCCTCAAGTGTAGGTCACTGGGGTTAATAAGACTACTCCTACAACCTTGCACCTCTTCAGCCTTCTTGCTTGTCCCAGTACATAGGGAATTATGGGTTCGTTTCTGGGCTTTTCACTTTTGAATACACATTTGTTCATCCCAAACCGGTTTTAAAAAATGTCATGGAGACCACCAGGGGCGCAGGCCTTATGGCTGCCTGAGCTATTAGCTCCTCAGTACCCACGAGAGACAGCGTAGGATCAGAGCTTGCCCAGCCCGCAAGACCTCCTACCTGTGTTTGAGCGCTAGAAGGAACCAGCGACAAGTGGACAGAGTCCTGAAAGAAATTGGGCTGTTCCTCATCGAAAACGCAGCTCGAAGAGGCAAGGCCCCCGGCCTACAGGGCTACAGCAGCACAAGGGCTATTGAACTGCATAGCCACGTGAACTCGGTGCCAAGCCCTGAACTGAAAGAGTGCATCAGCAGTGCCAGCAGTGCAACAAAGCAAACTAGAAAGGCAGAAAAGTGCAGTCTTTAGCAGAGAGGCTGGGAGGCAGCGACCTCAGCTGCAAGGAAGTTAAGAAATTCAAAGGCACTGCGACCGCCGGCGGCTAACCAGACCGGGGGAGGCGGCTGCCTCAACAATAACAAGGTAGAGAAGGGGCCATCTGGCGGGGTAAAGGAGGCGCGCCCAGCCTGCAATATATTGAGCACAGCTCGGTTGAGCAGCTGACCGACACGGAGCAGCGGGAAGCTCCAGCCGCCTCGCAGACCACTGCCGAACAGCAGGGCATTCCGCCAACGCCACCAGGGAAGGCATGCATTGATGACATCTCCCCCCTCAGCAACAACGGGTAAGGAGCATGGGGGGTTGTCTCTGAGGAGTCCCGCGAACACGAGTCCCCTCACCGCCCTAGCACACATTAAGGCTCAAACAAGTGAGCACTGAGTGTTCCCTCCAGGAGTGACCAGTGGTCCTGTGGTACACCAGCACTACCAAGCCCACAACACACAAGCTTGTAACGAAACAAAGTGAAGTAGGGGACCCGGGGCTCCCGTTCTGGTAGAGCACAGTTACTTCTAAGAAACTGCAACAACTAGGGTGAGACGCCTCAACGCCGTTATAAACTCGCTCCACCCTGCAAGTTGCGCAGCCCAATGGCACAGTAAGCACCCTCCTCACCCCACCGCAAATAGACTTAAGGAAGCATATGGCCTTGCTCTACGGTGTCAACAGGCGGCATCCCCTAAAACGCAGCTGCAGTCATACAGTTAACACCCGCTGATCACTGGCAGGAGCCCGCCCTTCGTTGGAAGTCCTTCCAAGGCAGAAATTGCTGCTACAGCCTCCTGGAGGAAGAGGGCAAGCAGGGCTGTCGCAAGCATCACACCCCGCCGCATCCACCAGAGTGGTCGCTCCCTAGTAAGTGATGGGGAAAGACTAAGCTCTAAGGCGACATAGCACGATAACGATCCGGTCTGAAAGCAGGAAAGCCCCCCCCAGGACACGCCACAAAAGCTTGCCTATACACAGAGAACCAACAAGAAATGAAGCTGTAGCCCACGCGTCCCCTCACCCACGTAAACAGCATAAAACATCCTCCAAATATGCTAAAACCTAGTCCTGCATAGAGCAAAGTGAAAGCTGCAAGTGGGGAGGGTGACTGTGCCACCAACGAGGCGCCATCTGACACAGCCTTCATCTGGTCAACGAACGTCAGAGAGAAGAGTAAACACAACTCAAGCATTGCTGCAACAGCTCCAAGCACACCACAAGGAAAGAGGTGAAAGACTGATCACACCAGGCCAACAGCTGCCTATTAAGAGAGAGACAGGCATAATCAAGTGCGTATGCAGAGCGTGCTAGATCCTTCCACAGCTCAGAGATGGCGTGAGTTTTCCCAGGATGGCCCCCTCACCCCAGGAAGTGACCAACAGACTTCCACGAAAGCAGATGTGCGCCTCCTGCTAGACAAAATCTGCTCACTTAGGAACAGTATGGCCACAACAGTCCACACCCTCCAAGAGAGAGTACACAAGATAGAGGATAAAGTAGAAACGCTGGAGAATCAGCAATCCACAGACATTTAAATGAAAACGGAAAGCCGTTCCAGGACCTGGAGCAGAGAAACTTAAACCTTGCAGCAAAAGTCAATGATTTAGAGAAAAAAGAAAGAAGAGCCAACATAAGAATCCAAGGCCTAAAGGAAAGCCCCAATGAAACGCCAGTGAGCCTGGAAAGGAGGGTTAAAGCTCTAGTGGGCACACTCCTCCCATTGCCCCTAACCCCTCCGAACTGGAATTTGAAAGGGTTCACCAAGCGGGCGGTCCCCCGGGTAGCCCACGATCAGTGTTGGCTAAATGCCACCACTACCAGCACAAAGTGGAAATGGTCAGACTTGCCGGGGAACGAGAGCACATAGATCAAAGACTCCAGAGTCAAAATCTACCAAGCCCTGTCGGTTACAACGCACGCACACAGAAGAGCCCGTCGACCTTTAACCACCTGGCTGCAAGAGCACGACATAAGGTACAGATGGGGCTTCCCCTTCGTGCTCATGTTGGACTACGCCGACGAAGAATATAGAGCGGTCTCAGGGGAGGAGGCCACCAGTGTATTGCAGAGCTGAAAGGAAGGACCTGCCAAAGGAGAGGAAATGCCGCTGTCAGAGCCAGCTAGAAGGCCAGTCGGACCCTGGCCGCAAAGGGGCCGATCAAAAGGCAAAAGAAAATTCAAAAGACTAAACGCCCTCTGAACAGGGTGGATAGAGTACAAGGGATTTGCGACATTAGTGGGCCTGGAAGGAATAAGTGGAAATCACGGCTGGACTGCTGCAGCAGCGCTCGATCCCCCCCCCCTGCCCCCTCTCCCCGTGGACTGTCAACCAGGCTGGGCATGGAATATTGTTGTCATTATGCCCTCTCGCTTATTACCAGCAATCAAGTTCGAAATGACTGGTCAATGGGTTCTGTGTGGCCCTATGTTAGTACCTAGGGTGTCTGCAATATTATAGGGAAGCCCCCTTTTCTTTTTTACCACTACAGGGGAGGAAAAGGTAGAGTGGGTTTGGTGTTCAGATCACAGTAGCAAAAGGGAAGATGAGGGGTCAAGCCATAAAGAGATCTGTCTGCACGCTTCAGACTGGGGCACGACGTAAGGCCTACGTAATAGGCCTTCAGGAACACATTATTTTGAGCCTAGACCACAACAAAAAGGTAAAAGCCCACGGACACTGGGGAAGGAACACACATCGCTGGATACAACGCACGTTCCCGCAAAACATGAATGGCGGCGGCGTTACGCTCACCTGGTCTCCACAGGGGCGCCGAACCGAACTGGCCGGTCCGATGATGAATGGCTCCTCGTGCACCCTCCGATTCTCTCATCCATCACTAAAACAGGTTTGCCTAAAAGGTTAAACGAAATGTTACCCAACCGTAAGGAGGAGGGCCAACTCCCGCCGCCCGTGGCCTTCTTGTGCATCCCTCTGCTATGTCTCACCTTAGCGTTATGAATGGCAGACTCTCCATCCTGCGACTGCATGCAAGGGTGCGTAGTAGTTCAAGGATCTAGTTACTTCACTGATCCGGCAGAGTTCCAGACAACAGTGACTCAATGGGGTTAAGTCTTTAAACCAATGGTATAGATTGCTTTAGTGTTCAAGTTACCAAAAGTTCACTTCTGTGCCCCTTTCTTACAGGTGTTCCCCTTGGTGCGAAAAGATGAAGCAGACTTCTTCCCAGGAACGTTGAGCTGGATTCCAAGCTAAGTTTCACACCAGCGTTATGCAATAAAGTCTTTATATGCGGTATTGTTCTTCTGCGTAACTAACCTGCCGTTTCTTTTGTATTCTGCAGGTGCTGTATCTCCGGGGCGGAGATCGCGTGGCGATGCCTTGCGGGACCGCTAGGAAATGCAGCCTTCAGGTGAGTAGTAGCGCTGCGTAAGAGTTAAATGTCCAATGAGGCCTTTCTGCAATGCGCAGCTAACCTGATGTTTTCTTTGTGTTCAACAGGTGCGGCAGCTCCAGAGCGGCGATCAAGTGATGGTGCTTCGATGGATCACTAGGATGAGCAGCTCTCTGCTTTCCTGCGCAACGCGAATACTCACCAATGTAGTTTACGTGGTCTGCGTGGCTACCCTGATGTCTTTTCCTTTTCAGCTCAGCAGAACGGAAACTCCAGATTGATCGAGATGGAGCATCAGGTAAGAGCCTTGTTCCGTTTCCTCCTCTCTCTTCCTTCCTTCCTTTGCAGGTACCTCGTGAATAACTGGACGGGCGTGGCTGAAGACATGCCTGAAGTTAGACACGGTGAGCGTTATGCTGCAGGAGTGCAGAATAACCCAAAGCGTGTTCTGTTCTGAGGGCGTGGTTTATATAGCTTTCAAGAAGTAGTTTCCAGATAAAGTAGTCCATCCAACCACACCCTAGCAAGTAGTTCCTCAGGTAAAGTAAAGTAGTCGCTTCAGCCTGCCTCAGACTGGTCTGCACGTGGTTCTCTCCCTTTGAAACCTGCCTCATTTGTGATGGCAGCATGAGCCTGGTGCCAATGGCGCCAGGACCAAGTCCAGGAAGGCCTTATGGAATCCTTTGGGGCCTTAAAGGTCCCCATGGGTGCCAGTACCCTGGGCAGGTTGGTGTGTTCCTGATGTCTGGGGGCAAGTACCGTGACAGGCGAACACTATATGCATGGGGACCTTAAATGTAAAGGGTCGTAACTCAAAAAAAGGTCTTCGATAGTCAAGGCTTTTCAACAAGCAAAATTTGACCAGGAAACCAAATTCAAGGCAAAATAAGAATTCATTCCGAGGGGTAGGCAGCTAGTAGGAGCCACACATCAGGCCCGGAAAAGAAAGGAGGCGTGGGTATGTTGTACCGCTCCTCCCTCGAACTATAAATCTCTCAAACTCACAAAAATCCGGGTGGGAGTTTTCTCAGTGCAAGGAACCATTAGGTCAAAGGAAGTCACCCTATGATCGCCATATGCCCCAAACACTCAGCAGCTGGCATTCTGTAAAGATCTCCTGGCACTACTGGATAGTGAAAGAACGGGATCTCTGATCTGTGGGGGTGAGCTGAATGAGATCATGAATCCAGAGCTAGACTGGGAATCCTACAGAGAATTAGCAATAATGAGTCAGCCCTGGGACAAGACAGTGGGGAGGTGGGTGGGGGGGACACAAGGCTGAAGCCGTAGCTGAAATCCGAGAACTCGGGTAGGAACTCGGACGTTTGGCAAGGGAAGGCCTTAGCCCATCTTAGATACGTTAAACAAAGATATTATGAAAAAGGGGACAAAGCGCACACCCTACTCGCGTCCAAACTACAAAAACAAAGAGCTGAAAGGATGGTTTAAACTCCCCATCAGGTGCCGCCCTGAAGGACCCAAAGCCATTACCGCCCGGTTTTCTCAGTTTTATAAACAGCTGTACACTTCAGACTGTGCACCCTCCCAAGGGACCATGGCAGAGTTCATGCCCAGGGTCACGTTCCCTCCGATTCAGCCCTCAGACCGCGCTGAGTTGAACGCCCCATAACAGAAGAGGTTGACCACGCTATCTCCAGTCTAAAAGCAGGGTCAGCACCGGGCCAAGACAGTTAGACCCCGCCGTCTACAAAAGGCTAAAAGAGGGAGCCATTAGCCCATTCCTGTCGCACCTGCTCAATGACATTATGGCTAACAAGCATCTCCCTCATTGCAAAAAATGATTGCGATACCCAAAGGGAGGGATAAAATTGAATGTGCCTCGTACAAGGCAATTTCATTATTGAATGTGGATGTGAAAATATATGCTAGCATACTGGCCAACAGATTGAGCAGAGTCCCCCCTCTTCTCATTCACGGTGACCAGGTGGGGTACATGAGGGGGAGACAGGGCTCGGACAATATCCGCAAAACACTAGAGTTGATGGCATCGATTGAAGAAAGCGACAGACCCCACTCCGATTTCCGTCGACACCGAGAAGGCTTTTGATCGGGTGGAATGGCACTTTATGATCCAGGTTCTCCAAAAAGCTGACCTGGGACAGGGGTGGGTGCAGGGAGTGCAAGCACTCTAAAAGTGCGGCAGTCGTGGTCAACAGGGTGGTGTCTCCTCCCTTTGTTTTGACTAGAGGAAGCAGGCAGGGGTTCCCCTCTCACCGCTAGTTTTCGCCCTGGTCATGGAGCTTTTGGCCCAGACTATTCACAACGATGACAAGATAAAGGGCCTTGAAAACTTGGCAAAGAATATAAATAAGCCTTATTCGCCGACAATGTTCTGGTCTACATGGCTCGCCCTTCGCAGTCCGGCACTCCTGAGCAGACTGGAAGAATATATGGCACGCACTCTGGGTTTTGCATAAACCGCAATAAAACCGTGGCCCCGTCGCTATAAGGCCCGACCACACACCCAGACTCGAGCCCAGCCCGATAGGGGTTGAAAGTCGCAAGTGACAGCCTACGCTATCTAGGGATCACCATGACAAAAACAACTACGCAACATGTACCAAGCTAACTACAAGCCACTCTGGACAGCCATACAGCAGGCTACAGAGAATTGGGTGAAATGGAAGCTTTCTTGGGCAGGGAGGTTTACGGCCATAGAAAGGAAACTCCTGCCACAGTTCTTGGTTTCAGTCCCTCCACATTGCTCTCCCGGATCACTTTCTCTCTAATGTAACAAGCACCTTGCTTGCGTACCTATGGGAACAGAAAAGGCCCCGGATCTCATACACCACACGGATTCTCCCAAAGGAAAGAGGAGGCTTGGCATATCCAGACTTCCACGAATACTATATATCCACAGCTGCGGATCCTCGTAGACCACATACAGGAATCCAAGAGAAAACAATGGGCACACTTGGAGAACAGCTATGGGCCCCTCAAAGATCCATCCCACGCAAGGCGCGAGAACACCCAGTGCTAGAAGTGTTATGTACCATATGGAAGAAGAGAAACCCAAATATGGGCAGAGTCACAACTTAGCCTTCCTTCCCCTCTAAATTGCATCTGCCCCCCCCCCACCCCCCAATCAGGGACCTCATCATAGACCCAATCCGCTTCCAACCACAATATGAACAGGGGCTAGTCAGGGCCGGTCAGATGCGGAAAGGGGTGGGGGAGTGGGGTTGGCGGGAATCTTCCTTACTAGATTAAGCCACTGCCATATCTGCAATTAAAGGGTGTCCTCACAGACTCGTGATGGAAAGAGCAGTTGCAACGTCCCCTCACCCCCTTTGAAAGCATTCTAAATACAGACCAGGTGGCGGATCGCAAGACTACAGAGCTCTCAGAAAGGGGTCATCTGCAACCTTCTCGCACCCAAGCTAAATGGGAAGAATCACTGGGGTGGGAAGACAATCCAGAAGGCTGGGCTGAAATATACAGTGCAGCCTGGAAATCATCCATAGAAGTCCAATATAAAATGCACAAATGCAGACTGCTCACGCAGTGGCACCGGACTCCCCAGCGCCTCGCAAAAATGTATACAGGTATTAGTCCCTATTTGCGGCGAGGGTGCGCACAAATCAGCACATATTGGCACCAGTGGTGGGAATGCCCCAGCATACAAATTTACTGGAAAGAAAACTTGGGCAGGATTCACGAGATAGAATGCATCCATAGGGAACTCACTCCTCTCGTGGTTCCATTTGGTATTCAATTAGTAGAGGAGCAATAGTTGGTTCTCCCACATGTGGCAAAGCCTCACAGCAGCGCTCATGGATTCCCCCACACACACATAAAATGGCTTTCCTTCCTAGAGTTTTTGTTCTGGAATCTATCAGTTCGATCCAGTGAAGTCCTGTCCAAGTAGAATTCTGCACCGCGAACTAAAAGGGCAAACCCCACGTCATACCGAGACTCATCAGGCCCCATTAGGTGTTTCTACGCACCCACCACAGTACGTGTCAAGCATAGATCCGCCCCATCCAGGTGTGGCTGAGTTCAGTTTCTCTTTTCCCCCCCCCCCTTTCCACTCTCGTCATGCTGTGCGAAACAGGTGATCGGTAGCCCCTCACGGGGTCCCCAGCTACCTAGTTTTGTCTTCAAGGGGTGAGGGGGATTGAGGTTTAGGGAACAAAAAATGTACAACCTTTTGATCTCGTGTTTGCTTGAAACTGCCAAAGTGAAATATAATGTACTTACCATGCAATATATATACACATATATATATATATATATATATATATATATATATGTATAATAAACAACAAAAAAAAAAGAATTCAACACCCAAGCTTAATTGACAAGGAATAGGCAATTCTTTTAAGCTGTTTTTTTTCCCTGGACTTTCGTTCACTGTACCTTTGGGTGTCAGAAAGGTATCTAGCTTTCCAAAGATCTTTATAAGGAGTTGCATTCTCCCTCCCCCCAACCACACCACCCCCTCAAGGCCTGAGAGTTTATAATTGGTCTCATTCCTACCAGGACTGAATATTCCAAGTTGCTCACGTGGGTAGAGGATGAAGCAGGACCCTACCCACAATACCCATGAAGAATGCCACTTTATGCTTCAGAAATTGAGCCCAGTAGCGATGGGTAAAATAAAAGGTGCGAACATTTTTGATGTGCCTGGCATGAATAAATTAGGCACAGCTGCATCAATGGACCACCATAGGGCCTGTGGTTCAAAAGCCTGCATAGAGCCACCCTCACACCCCAAACTGGAGAAGCCTGTGCCCTTGGTGGTAATAGGTGCACTGGCTTTAGTAGTACCCCAGAGTGAGGTGCAGATTGACAATTTCCCCAAGATCAACACAAACTAAACAAAAGATCCCTTACCCTTAAGCTCACAAAAAGAGTAACAAGGATTCTACAAAAATGGCAAATGCATATACCGAAATACCAGGAGCATAAATTGTTTATCAGAACAGAAATGTTCTTTACCTCCTTCACTCCCGGGTTGCAAGCCAACATCAACACTAAATGGTTGCAAATAACCTGATGAGAGCTGGTGCAGACAAGCTTTGATGCCATAAGGGAAGAGGTGAGCGCAATAAGACTCATGACTCTCAAAAACAAGTATGTCCTCGATCCAATAACCATGGAGGGGCATGTGCACAAACATTGGCCTGCCATGCTGCACACACACACCTGCCCACGATGAGGAAAATGGGCCTCTCACAGAGGCAATAACTGCCTTGCCAGAACTCCAAGCGAAAACGGCGGCAGAGGTGAATGCCACTGCGCAAGAGGGCTGGTTGAATTTTGCCTTTTCGCAAAATACTAATGCCATACTGGTACAAGTACTAATCGGTTTCTGTGTTCCAAGAAGAGGAATAAGCCAATGCAAAAGACTGCAAATAAAGCAATAGGAATAAAAATAATAGATCTAGATAACAACGTGCACGAGTATACACAAACGGAAGGCTTTCCATTTAGTCAAGCAATGGAGAGCCCCATTGCTCCTCCATGGTCAAAATATATATACACATCCTCAGGACCCCCACAATTACACCGACCACAGGATATATTGTGACTCCAAAGAGGAGAGCGGCTATATGACCTGGGGTTCAGATGAGCTTGCAAGACACTTGAGGGGAGGGGGGGGGGGGGGCGGTGATAGACAAACATGGATACCCAAGAAGCCCTATTTAGGGGAGAGCAGAAGGGCGAGTGTGGTCTAGGATTCGTCCAGAGGGGATAATGTTGAGAGCCAGAGGAGATAATGTTGAGTCATATGAATAGTTAATCTGTAGCTTCTGCCTCTCCCACATGCCCACTGAAGCACAGCTGAGAAACATTACTCACTGAGAAAGATGTACCTCCCTTATCCCAGGTAGGTACAGCAGTACATAGATGTATGCTGAAGATGGCAAAAGCAGTCATCTCAAAGTTTATTTGGATTCCACCATTAACAAATATTAAGTCCGCACACAAAACCAATACGCAGTTAAAACATTCACAATCAATAAATATAAGGAGGAACCTAACCCAATCCCAAGAAACCAAAATCAACATAAAAACATTATACAATTAATTCCAGGTCCAAAAACATGATCAAATTACAACCGAAAATTAAAACTAACGCCCCCTTCCAGGTTCTGATATTTTGCGGCCCAAAAGTGGGGTTTTACCCTTCGCACCAAGGCCTTTAGCCAGCCGATTCTTTTTGCCAGAAGCAGTAGGTTTAACTTGGTCTTAAGTGTGTTCTTCTCTGCGGGGAATCCAGGCCAGGAATTGGGCCCATGGCGGACAAACACCCCTTGTGCTCCACATAAATTGAGAGTGTTAAGGATTGAACTTAGATTCGAGAGGCTGGCAGGAACAAAAGCAGTCTAACGTAACACATGTGCATGCATTAGACATGAAGCAAATGTGGACTCACATGAAGAACGTATACACTAGGTAAAACAGGGTGAAAAATTGCCACTCGCAAACAGCAAATGAAAATTTAACTGGGGAGAGTAGCTTGCATGGGGATTTTGTTTGAAAAGGAAAAGAGCAGCTCTGTGAGACCTGCTCTTTGCATTTACAAATTAAATACACAATTAATGCAGGTGGCGGGTGGATGGTGCAGGTGCGGCGCAGACCGTTTTGCCCCAGTCACTCTGTACACATGGGTCTAGCCCACACCTGGCAACATCGTGTGCAGCATTTGTCCCGCGGCTGCGTTAAGGTGATGTGAGTGGGAACGCTAAGGTGGAGATAATCGGTAACCGGTTGTAGCATGGGTGTTGGCAGTGGCGTGGCAATCTCCCAGCCTGACGCAGCTCAACGATCAAGGGTTAAGGAAAAATCTGACTTGGTGACTCGAAGCATCATAACGTGGGAGCATGCTATAAGAAGTCCTGACACTTTTCACTTCTTGCCAGTCAGCGGTTGGCCCAGATAGCTTACACCATCTAAGCAGCTCATTTTGGAACACATATTTAACATACATTAGACCCTCCTTACCCCATTCCAGTAGATATAGCATTAATTCTACTTATTTACTAAGTTTAGACTTTGACGTTTGCATCACATTCTTTACATGTCCCAAAAGTCACTTTAGTGTTCCTTTGTACAATAATCTCGCCCCATAGGAAGTGGTGGGTGTTATGTTCTAGTGGCTAGCAGTGGTTTCAAGTCTGTTTCATTCAAGTGTCAACAACCATTTTTTTTCCAAAGGTATGTTTCGATGACAGAGGTCTGGGACAGCTATTTCATTTGTTGAAATGTTATAGGTGGCGCTATTTATGTTGGCGCCCTTGCTGCATGTCTCATGCAGAGGATACAGCTTTGAGTGTAGTTATTTGGTGCTCAGTAGTTTCAGAACGGGGGAAACTGGTCTTTTAGCAGGAGTGGAGGCATGGGGCTGCAGCATACACTGTAATTGGTTAAAATGTTGGCATTGTGGAGGTTTCTTCAGTCGTATCCGTACGAACAGCAGTTTTTGATACCGAGATTTTCAGGTGGCTTAACGTTTGCAGTAAAATAACCTCCTGCCTTGCTAAATTAAGAAAGAACATTGATTTGAAGTGCACAGTGTACTTGTTTTAGAACGAAATGTCATCTTTATTCACAAGCCTATAGCATCATTTCCATATGTCAAATACGCCAGTGCATATAGAGATATAGTCCAGAGTTGTGGCACATCGGCTGAATGTATTGGCACTGCGTGACTCGCTTTTACACCCGAGCGGTTTTTGAGATCGATACTTGAACTTTCAGGGCGGTTTTCAAAGTCTTAGTAATGGCTTCCACTGTTCCTCCACAATTAGACGTGTTAACTTTCTCACTCTCCACCCCCCCGCAATGTACACACCCGCTTTCTCAATTGTGTACAGTGCTCTTTGCAGTTCCTTTTAAGTGGTCCAGGGTGCCTCACCCTTCTGTGCTCCACCGTACTACCTACACTTCTGGTGGGTGGATTTTTAGGGCTTGGCGTTGGCACAGGTCGCTTTCCTTGACTCAGCCTCCTCTTTCTCACCTCCACTGCAGACTCGCTCTTAGCGTCAGCATGGATTGGGCCCCAGACCCACCACTGTTTTCCCATGGTCACGCCACCGCGTAGAATGTGTCCAGTATTCCGTTCTGACATCCATTTCCCCACTGTCTGTTGCACCGGTCTGTGGTGTCTTCCTCTTACATACAAGTTCATGTTAAAGGGGAGTTTTGTTTTCCTTGAATCCAGCATTACCGGAAGCCAAACAAAAGGAAGGCACATTACCTGTGATTGAAGATAATACCACTTAGGCAGATAGTGATGCTTGTGCGATGAGAGTCCTTGTCCCTTAGAAGGGAGTCACTCCCAGTGAGGTCCCACTTGCCCAGACAATTATGGAGGGTCTTGTGGAGCAGGCCCACCGCCCTAGCCTCAAAGGGCATGGCTCACCCCTGGGGATAAAGGGCGAATACTCTCGATTCATCACAAGGGAAAACACCACCCTTACAAGAAGTGGGAATGGGTGCACATGACTATCCTGCCATGATAATTCCTGCACTTGAGGGATACCACACTGTGCCAAACCAACATGGCAAGATAGAATGTCAAGGGGTATGGGATCAGCTCATGGGTTGAGCACCAGTTGCAAGCTGTATGTAACCAGCAGGCCACAGGACTAGGTTTGCCATCAAAGCATTTGGCCGCGTGGTCATGTACGTTTTCCACGGTGTTCACTCATATGATGCATCTTCCCCAACAAAATGAATCTAGTTGACACAGATTTAGATACACTTCACTGTAAAGCAAGCATGGAGACAATGCAGTGTTTTACAGTAGCAATACTGTAATTATGCATTATGTAACCCATTACATTTTTAGAAAGAGTTGAAAGCCTTTTTTTTTTTTAAAAAACACATACTTGCTGGTCTTTGGCAGACAGGATACAGTTAGCTTAATAACAGTATTATCCCGATTATTTCTGGCTTGCAATTATTTGAAAAATAAAGATAAAATGTGCGTAGCACTCCCACACAGGCCTTTTTGGCACATGAGCGAAGGGGATGATTACTGCTGCACTCTCTCTCTCTCTCTCTCTCTCTCTCTCTCTCCATTAGCCCCTTTGAACTTGCAGTGAACAGAGAAAAGAGTGTGGAGAGAGCTCTGAAGGCAAGGCTGTGCTTTCATTGAACAGGGTAACTTAAATAGCCAACTTTGCTACACAAGTGCCAATTTAATTAGCAAACCTACAGAATTGCATAGCAAATTGCTCTGCTACACTGCTTATTTTATGCCTTGTTGAAATAAAATATCACTAAAGTCAAACAGTACCCCTTTACGCCACAGGTAATACAGTTGGTGGAACCCATAATTGATAACCTGTTGACCCAAGGGATATTTGTGTATACCATTTCTCCCTATAACACCTCAATATTACCTGAACGAAAAGGTAGGGCATCACGAGAGGTACGTGGAGACTGGTGCAGGACTTCTAGCAATGATTGTGGTCCCGTGGTGCCCAACCTGAACACACAAATTGCCAAATGACCTGCACTAGCCTCCCCCAGGAGATTCACTCTTACCATCTTTTCTAGATTATTTCATGCCCATACAGCCTTGCTAATTCAGTACGTTAACAACCTACTACTTTGCTCCCCGATCAAGCTGCTGCACATAATAGATGTTCATTATTTGTGGAGTAACTTGGTAAAGTAAGGCCATAGGGTGGCCCCCATCCAAAACACAGTCGTATCAACCTGAAGTGAAATACTTAGGGCACATCATCTTAACGTCTGGTCAACTGGACCCAAGATCATCCAAAGAAAATATAATGACTATGGCCCCAACACACAAAAGCATTTTTGGGGCCTTCATGGTATTTCCGGCAATTTATTGTAGATTACACCATTCTGGCAAAGAAACTGCAGGTTGCTTCTAAGGGGGACGCCAAAATGATATCTGGGCACTAGATAAGGTAAAATGTATTCATTATTAAATAGCACAATGTACTGCCCTCGTGTTTTCGTGAAATGGATCCCTCCCGCCCCCTGCACCTCCACTCTTCAGAAGCGCTCTCGTTTACATATGCTGTTGAATTGTTTAATCACAAAGTTATTGTTTTGGTGGCCCAAATGACATGTTCCCACTTCAGCGCAGGTTGCCGAGCTCATTGCGTTATCTGCGTGTCACCATGCATACGCCAACTTGGTCACAATCTATATAAGTAGATCTGCATAGCTCAAGATTTTTATCACGTTTGGAAAAAGCAGTGGTTTCGCACCTCGGCAGGGACACCCATCCTCAATGGCCCATATATATCGTGGCCTCATTGATGCAGATGTATTACCCAAAAGCATTGAAATTATCATCAGGAAGCTGGGAGGATAACTCAGGGGCAGCTTGTTTGTCTTGGAAGCAAGACCAGGCATAACACAGGTTTGAATCCCGGGATCGCACTTAGAAACCCACTCTGGTATTAAGCGCGTTATAAAAGAACAGTTATAATTATAAATGACCTGCACATAAGTGGGGGGGGGGGTGTCCAGACGCAATCAAGCAGCTGATGATGCGGCATAGGGAGTGGTCCTGGGGATTCTCCCACCAACATGTAATGGTCTGAAACCATGGCTGTAATATATGTGAATGAAACTAAACTGTGTGTGCATCACAGTTTGAGCAAGTTGTTCTAGAGCCAACAAGCCGCAAGGATCCCAAGACACTGAACAATCCAACAGGCAAGACATCCGAAGGCCAACCGGGATCGTGCTATTGTCAGACAGTAGGGATGGAATTGAACCTCCCTACCAAACCCAACAAGGATGGATGATAATTAATCCTGATCTGCCAAACGTAGTGACTGAAAACTACTAAACCTTGATATGGGCCCAGAGGGGTCGAAACGTGTGTCAGCTGACCACTTCCATTATTAATTAAAAAATACAAACCCTACTGGAAAGCAGAACCAGACTATATTGGTTCCAAGCTCTGTCCGTTAGGTCAATGTACATGTGGGGCTCTATTAACAGAACCACTACCCTCTCCCCTCAGGAAATTGTTGCTGCACGCCCTATGCATTTACCTGCAGTAGCGGTATTACTTTATTTCCTTGACCTCTGCCCTCCATTCACAAGTCTCAGCCACCTTCTGAGAGCAACCAGACCAGCCTCTTCACAATAACCAACCTGGGGAGATTATGTTAATCAAAATACATGTATCGAAATGAGTGCTGGAACCATGCTAGAAAGGACCATATGTGGTCCTACAGCCATCATCCACATCACTGAATTAAGAGGGCATACGGGCGTGGGTCCACGCATCGCATGTGAAGAAGCAAAAGGAACTTCCCAACCTCGCACCACCACCAGCAGCAGCAGCAGCAGTCTTATCAACAGTCCTGTAGTCAGGTTTCCCCTGAGAAGATTTTATATGCACATATGTTTTTGTGTATTTTATGTACATATGTAATCTTAAATTGCTCTGTCCTTCAATATTCTTGGTCCCAATGTGAAGTTTGAATTGTTTATTGATTTACTTTGGATTAACATGTAAGTTTGAAAAGTTGATTGAATTCAGCTAAATCAAATAAATAAAAAAATAAAATTAAAAAAAAAAAAAACAGTCCTGTAGCTGTTGGGGAACGAAATTTATCAAAAAACGTACAACCTTAAGAGCAGAAAAGTAAATGGATAACAAAGACCAGCAGGCTTACTGGGACAATTTAGAAGACCCAAAGATAGTAGGTAATTGTTAGCAGCACATTGGTGGGAAAGAACAACCTGTACCGTAGAAGTAGATAGTAGCAATGGAACCGATGATTGTTGTGAACTTTCCTTGCAGACATTATATAATCACGTTCCAACTGAAAATTGGACTTGTGCAGCCCCAGATACAAAATAAATGAGGTCCGCCCCACGTGATGTATTATGCAACACAGGCATGTATTAAAAATTGACAGTACATGAGTGTTACTGGGATTGTGACAAATGCCTTAGTGCATGCATCTGAACAGTACAGATTCCAGCAGTACCAAAGGATTGCCCCTTCTGGGAATTTCTGCCAGCTTGGAGAAGGGGTGCAGAGAATCGAACGGTAGGCACAGAACCTCCTTCAGAAGAGAGAGCAAAGTATGCAATACGTGTAGGTAACCGATTTCACTGCAATAACTGAAAAATACTAGATGGGAATGTGCACTGCCAGACATCTAGCGAGGTAAAATCCCCATCATTGCCATATTTGCAAGGTCCTTAATCGACACGACTGCATGAGGCCAAATTGGACAGCCTGCCCGGCTGGGTGGGCAGGCCCTTCAAGTTTGCGCTACAATACCATCACTAATTGGGCACATTGCCTGCATTACTATAGGAGGAATAAATACAGCCAGTTCAGACAGGATAGTTTTCCTTGGTTGTTGCAAGGCCAGGCACAACTGCACTTGTAGTTTACCTGCACACACTCCCTGTAAACCGGAGTCAAGAACAGGTAAGGATCTGCGTCACCGCTGGGCCAGTGAACCTGTTGGGGGATGGGGGTAGGGGTGGGGGAGAGCTGGCACACGAGAGCATGGGTGGCATCAGCCACCTCCTTGTCCATTTGGATGCCACTGAGCCATCACCTCCATTATAGGGAAAAGGTATAGGAAAGTCACTGAAATTCAGTTCAGAGGCAGTTATGTTAGGTATGTAGTCGAGACATGTATCCCATTCTTGCAATCTCTAACTTGGCATTATGGAATTAATCAGATGTACTCCCAAAGCCCACAAACATGTCTCTCTTTCCAAGGGCCAATATATATCAAGAAAGACTACATCCCTCACACTGCTGCCCTCTATGTGTGGAAATAAGAGAAGTGGAGGGAAGGTGGTGGGAAAAAGTGCGATGCAATTTCACATTGTAATTGTTTGTGGAATGCACAGCCCCGTTGAGATGGGGATGGGGGAGCTAGGGGGGTTAAGAGTGGGAAAAACTATAGTATTGGGGATATGTCGACAAATGCTACTGATCATGTTTTACGCCTATGCCTACTGAAAAGCCAACACTTATAGGAATGTGCTGGCCTCAAGAGTTCTTAAAAAAATCTCTAATACGGACACTAACCTCAATGTTCCACTGACTAGGCTGGTATGGCAACACCACTGGTCTATACGCAGCACAACTGTGTTCCAATCAGTGCAACCTCAGCAATACCAACCTTCCTCTTTCACAAGGGGTGATTTGGCTGTGTGGTAACAAAACCCTCCCCTCCACTTGGATAGGCTGGTGCACCCTGACCTAGGTTTTCCCTTGGCTGCGGGTGTTCAAATATCTCCCAACAGGGAAGATTCATAACACCTGCTCGCTACTCAAGAGAAGCAGAAGTGATTGTAGGCCTGTACCTCCCATTAACAACAAGGGAGGCTATTAGGGGTTGTGGGTCAGTAGGCTATGTCCTTGAGGGGACTGGAAGATGCACATATGTTGCAACACGGACAGGAACTGCATTGACACACTGCTTGAGCCATTGGCCAATGAAACCAGTTAAATGCTAGATGAAGGAACAAGAGGAAACCAGGACAATAATCTTGCAAATAAGTTGGCGCAAGACATGACACTAACAGCACAAGGAGGTATGTGCTCCTTAATAAAAGATGATCGATGTGTATTCAGATCTAACAACGAACACGATGTCTGCGATGCTGCAGCACACACTGGGAACACTGTTCTGAATTTAACTTCCTTTCTATATCAGAGCATGACCATGCCGACATTCTAAGTAAGTTAAAGCCAACTAACTAAAGGGGACATCTACCATGCCCTTACGGTAAAGCCATGCGTCCTGCAGCCGATTCCTCTTATAACTAAGTTTGTGACCGCTTCATACAGGAAAATGTGCGTTCCAAATGACAAACAGGCATGGATTTCGCAACAAATAAAAACCTTCCCTGGACTCTAGCACGCCGGGTAATTATTGGCCCATCACCAAATGTGACATATTTACTTAATACTGGACAAAGTATTGCACTTGCAAATTCAGGAGTTCCTTTCTGAACAGGATATCTTGGGCAAGAAACAATCTGGTTTTAGACATACTCATAGCACTGAGTTTACCCTTCTTGAACTAAAAACCAATATATTTAAGACCCTCGAAAACAGGAACCCTACTATGCTTGTGCTACTAGATCTCTCTGCCGCGTTTGATCTGATCCATCACACCATACTGGCAGAGAGACTATGTAGCACAGCACACTTTTCCTTGGGAGCCACTGAGTGGTTTAAATCTTTCTTGGCCGATCATAGGGCCAGGGTTTTAAGGATGCTCTGGTGTAAGAGTTCACTCTCACATGTGGGGTACAGCAGGGCAATTGAGGGTTGCCTACTCTTTTCAACATCTTTATGCTCCCTTTGTTTGAACAACTGGATGAAGCAAGCATTATATACCCAAATTATGCAGACCACAACGCAATGCCTCACCCCTCTCCCCCTTACAGGGAATTACATTGCTGACTACCAATCTGAACTCCACCTACAAATGCTTCCAAACATGGATGCATGCTAATAATTATTAATATTAGTATTTGTGTATCCATTTGCTGCCAAGAAATCTGCTAAAACACGAGGAGCCTCTGCAAAATGGCGGCCCGCGAGTTGTTTACCTGCTGCTAAGCAACCTATTCGAACCGTGGATAGGCTGCCGCTCTGTTTATTGTGGATGTGTCGCCGCCGGAAAGCGAGAGCCGGTCCACCCTCCCAAGGGCGATTCCTGTCTGCGCCTAAAGGCCAGACACAGCACGGCTCTACCTGCCTGGGAGTCTCTCTACCGACCCGTACGGTACGACCTGTAATACTCATACTGACTCCTTTGCTACACTCCGTCCACTCCTCGCGCCAAGCCTTGTGTCGCTAACTACTGTACCACCTCAAGAACGTTTGGACTACTACCCGATTTTACGTTGCGGTAAGCGACCTTGTATCCGACACTAAAGCTCACTGGCGTATCTACTTGTCGACCGATCTTCATGCTTCACTACATCCAGATTTGTTGTCCCACCTAATTGTGTAACCTTGCTCCTATTGCCACGTAACGATTCTTTGCCAGCCCACTGCATTATGACACTAACACAGGCAGAGAGTGCTGCAAGGACTAAGCTCATCTGAGTTTGTATAGCTCATTTAGAATACTGTAATTTGTACTCTATATCTGGCGTGCCTTTTGTATGCTGCCACTGTATGCCGTATCTAGACTGCCGTGACACTACACTCTGTAGTTGGCATGCCTTCTAAGCTCCTAACCTGCTTGCTACTATGTTCCGCTTGCTCGAGTACTGTGCGACATAACGAGCCGGCCGTAATACTGTGTGATGTTCCCGATTGCCATTCTTAGCTTGCCATGATACTGTATGCTGTCCCTAAATGTCTATAACATTACTGTATGCTATATCCGTTTGTCGCAGCTACTGTGATCCGCATTTAGCCTGTAAACCACATCTACAATGCCCGAATATTGTGTGTTGTTCCCGATTGCCTATCTAGACTACAGCATCAATGTGTACTCTGACCCACATCTAACCTGCAGCAACATTGTGCATGCCTCACAATTTGCCTCGACTGTGTACTGCATCCTGTCTGCCTGTTTTGTATGCCTCACACTCATTTACTTATTAAGTCAACAGCCCGCCAACAACTGCATATTTCTGCATATGTTGTTATTTGTATATGCTGCATGGATTAGACCCGCACACCTTGCTAATGCCAAATTCGTTTCTGCATGGACTGCCCCTGTTATAACGCTAGTTCAGCCCTTTGTGCCAGATTATGATTGAAAATAGTATAGCCTACTGCAGACACCCACATTTGGGCTATTGTAGTCTACTGTGCCTACTCCTGAACTAGCCTACTATTAGCCCACTGTGCCCAACCTGGACTGTCTACGACCCACTGCCATTATGCACTCTCTATGTCCTAATGGACTCCTACTAGGTGCTATATTTGAGTTAGTGTGGCCAACGCTACCCATTGCCTTTCCTATCATCATACAGGCTAGCATCCTTACTACTATGTCCTCCTCTATGACGACTTTAAACAGTATTCTTATTCTTCCCACCCCCCCCCCATGACAGCCACACTTTCACATAAGTCTAGCCCACAGCAAGAACCCTCCAACATATAGGTACCATGTAGTACTGCTGATAGAAATCAGAGACTGCGTGCACGCTTATCCAAACTGCATGAAATACTAGCAAAATATAGACTAAACTACTTAAAAAGGAACCTACCCCACAAAGTATCTATAGAGTCAAATACTGGCTGATTACTCTATAAGACCTAAACCAAACTCTGCCAGGCATATTAGTGTAGACAATTCTAGATCCAATAGGCCATATGCGTCAGAAACCCCTCTACCTAATCTTAAAGGGGCCCAAATAAATGCAAGATCCTTAGTTGCACACACAACAGAGATATCCGACATCAACCTAACAGATAACCTTGACTTCTTGGCCATCACAGAATCCTGGTTGCATGATGCTGCAGGCCCCACCCTTTCCCTGGCAGTCCCTAAAAACTACACCATCTTGAGAGCGGACAGACATGTCTCTCGAGGAGGAAGAATAGCAGTTATTGCCAAAACTAACCTCTTCATGAGATCAGCCATTTCACCTACTTTGAAATCCTGCGAATGCCTAACTGTCAAATGCCCACTGCCAACTCCCAAACGTTGAAAATCCATCTTATCGATAGACCACCAGGTCCAATTGGAACCTTCCTTGAACATATCTCCATGTATCTGTCAAATAACCTAAAAAGTATGTCTCAAACCCTAGTGTTAGGCGACTTTCATTTGGGTTATAACGATACCAAGGATCCCCAATCCACTGCCGTTGCTAATATTCTGGAAGAACTAGGCTTTACCCAGAAAGTGAACCTACCCACACAAGACAAAGGACGAACCCTTGATTGGATCGCAGACTACAACTGCAATGTGTATCACTACCATAGCTCCTCAAAACTGGGACTGACCATTACCTTCTGTCATTTACATTGGTAACTAAATCGCCTATAGCTCAGACCACCCAGCCTGCCCCATCCTACAGCTCAGACCACCCAGCCTGCCCCATCTACTCTAACGAGGAACAAAACAAACAAAAAAATATTACAGCAGACAAATTACTTCCCTACATACTACCTAACCTCAACTCCTTAGCTGACAACATGGGCCCCGATTCTCTAGTTTGAAGAACACAACAAAGTCATGACTATTGCCCTTGAGGATATTGCTCCTCTCAAACTAAGGAAGAGTAAACCCCAAAAAACATCTCAATACCTGGTTCACTCCACATTTAAAAAAAATCTAAGACTAGTCAAAAGAAAATGTGAAACTGCCTGGAGACTCACCTTCAGCAGAAAATAAATCAAACCTCATTAATATCTCAACCCAATATAAGACAGACATCATCCTGGCTAAACAGGAGACGTACAACAATAGAATATCACAGTCTAAATCCAGCACCAAAGAACTTTTCACAATCCCGAAAGAACTAGAAACACCCATCTTACCGCAAACAAATTGCTCCAAAGATAAAACTTGGTGTACTGACATTCAGCTTGCACTAACTAATAAGTCTCTAGTCTACAAACTAAAATCGCCCTGAAGAAAGCTTCACTGGCACCTCTGTCCATACCCAACAACTGGGCAGTTGCCACAATGCAAACAAGAAACACGCTTCAGCTTCTCTAACGTCTGTCATTGAGGTGGAGAAGATCATACTCGGACTTAAACCATCCAACTGCAAGGGTGACCAATGCCCAGCACAACTTATCAAGGATGCTGCTAGAGAACTTACACCCTTCATATCAAAACTTATAGATGCCTCATTCACATCAGGTACTGTCCCTAATAACTTGAAAGAATCCTGGGTACTACCCCTCCTTAAAAAGCAAACCCTTGACCCAACCATAACCACAAACTACAGACCTATAACGACAGTACCGTTTCTCTTGAAAATCTTTGATGAAGTGGCATACATTAAAATCCAAAATTTCCTGGAACCTAACATTTTACTAGGATCTCGCCCATCTGGTTTCCGTCCTCAACACAGCACGGAAACAGATCTAATTAATCTTAAGGCCCAAATAGATGAATTCAGAGATAAGGGTCAATTAGCCCTACTCCTCCTCCTAGACCTCTCGGCTGCATTCGACTAAGTAGACCATAATGTCCTATGCAGCCACCTGGACTCTGCAGCCCATTTTTCCAAGGAAGCCATAATATGGATAGAGTAATTCCTGAGTAATAGGACTATGAGAGTCTTCTCACCCTCGGCATCAGCAAATCCGATCCTAATTACCTGTGGTGTACCCCAGGGATCCTGCGTTTCGCTGACTCTCTAAGGTATTCACCAAGCCACTCTTTGACGAAATGGACCATTTGGGTATTGCCTACACAAATTATCATCCTAGGCACCACAGCCCATTTATCCAAATTAAGTCCGGACTATGCATATTTCACCATTGATAGCAACGACATCAAAGTAGCCAAGGAGGTGAGAACCCTAGGCTTCTACTTGGATGCCACCCTTAACTTTACAAAACAAGTTAATTCTCTGGCATCCTCTTCTGCATATACCTGTAAACTAATCAGAGCAGGCAAACAATTTCTATCTACGAACAGTTGTCTAATTCTCTCCAGAGCTCTCATACTTTGCAAATTGGGCTATTGTAATGCCATATACATTGGTGCGAGCACACATCCAAAAAAAATACAGGTACTCCAGAACAACGCTCTGAGAGCAGCACTAAATATAAAAAGAAAGGAAAATATCTCCACCACCAGGAGAAAATACAAATGGTCATCTACTTTTGACAAAGTTCGACTCAAAATTGCTACCCTCACCCACAAATGTCTAAATAATAAAGCACCGTCATACTTAACGGATGAGGATTATCAGAAAAACATCCCACAGACCGACCAGATCAGTCAATTCCAACTGTCTCCTTGTACCACACTTTAAACTCTCTACCATTGGGGGAATCTAGCTTCCCAGTTAAGGCAGCTCATATTTTTTGCTATACTGTGTACATGATTTTTCATGCTCTTTCTCACTGTATACCTCTCTGTACATTGACTCCTATTACTTTGTAATTAGTCATGTAGGTAAATTGCGTGTCTTATATGATCCTTGATGTATATCTTGTACCTATGTAAGCAACCTGAACATATTCTTATGTCTTGCGCCCTGATACCCTAGGGTCTGGTGCGCACTATAAAATAAACAAACAATAAGCTTGCACTTAAAAACGGAACTTATGATTTTGGGCACTACAACACTGTTACGTAAACTTAGTAAAGAATATCAGCTCTTCAAAGTTGCAGTCTAGTATTCCAACCTAGTCGAAGGTCAAGATGTTGGGGGTCACATTGGACCAAGAACTGTCTATGAAAGGACAAGTTAACATACTGGTCTCCAGTACTCCTCATCACCTGAAACTGCTTGCTCAGTTACATCCATTCCCCACTACCAGCAATTGCATCACCATCGCACGAGCTATCGTAGGGGCAAAACTGGACTATTGTTCCAGCCTATTACTTGGCATCTCTAAACATGAACTTAATCGTTTGCAGGTTAGCCAAAACAATACGGTTCGCATTCTGAGAAATTACATAGACCAGACCATTTGACTGCGGCCAGGAGAGCCTTACATTGGCTCCCTGTCTGCAGCAGGATCACCTCTCATGTGCGCACTGCATTACACACAAATGCTTACATGGACAGGCGCCCAAATACATCTCGTTGCTACCAGTCCGAAGAGCACCGAGGTCCAATATTATTGGCTTGTTGGAAACACAAAAGACCAGACTCTCCTTCCTGGCTCAGATCTTTCCCGTATGCAGCTCCCAGGATCTGGAATATTCTTCCACTGGATTTGAGAACATGCTCCTAGCTTGTTACCTACAAGCGAAGGCTGAAAACAGTTCTGAATAACTTTGTTCAGATATAAATCTGGCTTGCTTTCTGTTGTATGTTTTTGTTTTAGCACCTTCATGCCCCCGGGCCAGTGTTTAGGTCCCTACAGATTATGGAATGGTGGGCAACATTCACAAATGTTTGTTGTACTCGCTCTCCCGAAAAAAAAACAGTTCCATTGTAACACATGAGGAACAAAAAAAAAGCAGCCACAAGTTAAGGGAAAGGGGAGGTGTGCAAACAAAGACATTTCACCTTCCTTAGTATGTTGATTAGCAGGTAGATGTCGGGAAACTCATTCTAACATGCTCCGGTATTACGCACGGTGGCCTACTGGGATTTGTGCCCATCAAGGAATTTGTCGGGGAAGAGGCCAGTATCCCTGCTCAAATCGCAAAGGTCTACCATGCTGTTTTTCACAAGTCCAAAAACGAAACCGGTTATCAAGAGCCACAACGCATCATGTTTTCCCACTGCACCAGGCCTTCAGCAGAGGTCGAAATTAAGATTGGATAAGTAAGCAACACCTGGTTATCTAGCAGTGACCAGCTGCTAATACACAGGATTCATAACTTTTGATGGAAGCATATCATGTGCGACATTATTTATGACCCCATAAGCTTTAAATGTTGCATAGTTGTGTCCTAAAGTTTATTTATAGATTATCCCAAGCATACAGAGTTAAATGTTTGCACCGCATCCGTTGGCATGGGGAGCCAAAGTAGCTCCTGGCAGCAGTTGGCGTCAAGCTAACAAGGCCCTCCAAAGTGCAGCACCATCACCTAATAAAATGGCTATGGGAGGTGAGGCAGCTGAAGGAAGGTAAAGAGCAGTGTACTGGGAGTGACAGACTGGGGCGGGAGCTGGAGGATATGGTGGACTTTTCAATAAGGCAGAAAGCTCGAGTTTGCAGTCTCTCTGGCCCCCACCCAATATCAGAAACAGCACAGGGAAACTGAAAAATACCCAGTAAAGTCCCGCAAGAAGTGGAGTGGAGATGAGGAGGGGGGGCTAATTCTACACCTTCCCCAAAAGACCAATATATCTGGAACCAATCCCAGGAGCCCAGATGTCCATCTTGAACGGTTGACTGATGGGACAACCTGGATGCCCACAGATCCCTTTAGATTGTGCGATTGTAGCCCCATTATGTGAAGCTGGAGAACCCATGGAGGCCCGCACTTCAGACCCATCTAGCTTTTGTAGGTGATCCTGCAGACCCCATAGTTGGCAGTGGAGATGCCCAGGGGTAATCTGAAGCTCCCGTTGCGCTCACCCCCCATGGCCAACTGTGTACACATCCTGACAGAAAGCAGCATATTGTGGCCAGCGAGTGAACAAGTTGTATGTTGGAGCCAATCAGAGCTTGAGCTAGCGAACAGGTGTGTTGGTATGATCCTAGTGGGGAAACAATGATCCTAGTGGGGAAACAAGGCGCGCAAGAGGCAACCGCCTGCATGATCTACTGCTGCGAAGAGGGCATAGAACACTTCCGGCTCGGTATGGGGCTGATTAGGTGCAACAAAGCTTGCCCCACTTAAAAGTTAGGCTTGCAGTGATGGTGTGGTCCTAAATATGTGTCCATCTTTTAATGGCTCCTGAAGTTAGTCTGCTCCATTAGGCCCTATACAGGTCAGGCAAGAATATGAGACGCTGAGCCCCTGAAGGATAACAGATGGTACACCGATGAAGGTTTATCGTCACTACTGACACATTAGAGTTGCCGATTTAAAGATAGGTGTTCAGATCAGGCAGTAAGATTAGAAAAGCTTCATCCTCTGGCACAGTTCTGCTGGTATGACTGATTACAACACATCCTGGTAGCTTGGTGGGTGGAAGCAGGCGGACATGATCCTTATGGGTCGGTTTCCTGCATTTTGTTTGGAGTATTTTCCCATCCCTCTTGCAGATGGAATCACAATCGCAGTCTTCCACCGGGAGGAAATAAGATTTCCTCAAACAATCAGAAAGATAGAGGCCCATAGGTCACCATTAGAGTTAGTTAAGAGCATTAGGTCCAGCAGCTCTAGTGGAAGAGGATTTTAAAATGAAGTCTGCCACTAATTCCCTGTTTAAGGACAATTGCCAAGGCACTCAATTCATTATTCTCCTCATCTATTGTAGTTTGCTTATAAATAAAACGCAAAGTAACTACACCATGCGTCATCTGTAATGACGTTACTTTTAAATCACTCTGGAACTGCTTGGAGTCATTAATCAAGTTCCAAAAGTTAAGTGAACTTTCAGAACGCAATGCACACAACATAGCCTCACCATCCTGCTGATGGCAGAGATACTTTTGTGCTTGTGACCACTTCCTGTAATTGTTCTGGAGTAATTTTGAATATCCTGTATTCTTGACGGGTAGTTACTTCCTACTTTAGATTTCCGATAGCTTTTCTTAAATCTCTCTTTCTGGACCAAGTTTATTCATCAAATGCGTGAGCAAAGTTTTTATTAGAAGCGGAGGTCAGGACTTGCGGTTGATTCAATTCCCATAGAAAGTTCGCAAATCCCAAGGGATTACATAATCTGATCAGCTCTTCATAGGATGTTTCAGTCTTTACTTAGATCAGTTTGTCATTCATTATATAGTCGCTGCATTTAAATGCGAGCACACGATTCTTGCCTCAGTTTAGAATCAAGTATGGATTAATAGACAAAGCTCTATGCTTGTGCTCGAAAGATAGCGTCATCGACAGTTTGTAATGATCACTTGCACCTGCCCAAAACCTGGAAGGTTGAACACAATGGGAACAAGTCATCCGATATCAGGAAATAAGCCCGTTTTGAGCCAGAGGCACCCCTTGACCATGTATTCGCGCAGGGAATGTCACTTTTTCATACTACCATTAACCATCTTCAAATTCCAGTTAAAAATAAAAAAAAAAACATTTCCTACCATCTAGTGT
The DNA here is from genome assembly GCF_040938575.1 of Ambystoma mexicanum. Taxonomy (NCBI): domain Eukaryota; kingdom Metazoa; phylum Chordata; class Amphibia; order Caudata; family Ambystomatidae; genus Ambystoma; species Ambystoma mexicanum. The sequence goes on from NC_090931.1 coordinate 996,353,020, forward strand.
TGATTTTCCCCTTTGATTTATAGAGGCCTCCCAATGCAATGGAATACAATGCAAGTTTAGGTCCCCTGTCAGGATTATCCGCGCCAATCTATGCACAATTTTTCTTCAGACAATGATTCCAAAAAAGATATAAGGTTGGAGCTGGCCGGGTTACAGTAAATATTAATCACTATTAGCTGCACTAGGAGGTCGACACTCTTCAACTACAGTAGAGCTGCCAATAGGCCTCAACAGTTTAGTGTTCAAAAGATAGACACAGAGAGGCACGCACTAAGATCAAAAGAGATTCACCGCCCTCTTCCCCCGCTGGACGACCACACACACCCCTAGTAGCAAGTTGGTCAAAAGCTATATAACTATTGAACTTTGATAACTAGGGTCTCGTTTTTGTTCAAGAAACATGGCTAAATAGTATAAAGATCTAATTCTTAGTAGATTTCAATTTAAAAGAACTGGAGCCCTGCATGTTCCAACCCAATATTCTAAGATCTCTCCTAGAAGAAATCTTCATTACCCCTCAGCTTCTCAAAGACTTGTATTATAATTGCTGGCAACATTTCCCACATACTCATTTTGGAGTCTGCAGAGACCTTGTTCCTCTCAGATGTACACGACTTTAATTGAGAACCCACAGTGGGGATGGAGGCAGCTTCACTTGATGTCTGATTATGCACCCCACTATCTTCTCTATTAGCTCCAGTCTGTTCTTGATAAACAATTACCTCAGAGGAGATCTCCAAACCCAAGTTATACAATTCAAGCACAGAAGACATTAAGGCATCAGCACCCAATCTAGCTTTCAACCCAATTCTACAATATGTGTAAAATCTTGTTAGGGGAAACCATATTGTTAGACGAAAACAAATACAGGTTTGGAATCTTCCTTAGAAGCAACAAAATGGAGCTACAATTAAGAGCTCTAAAATCCCTGCCTCTCTTAAACTGATGCAACCACAGCCTCCAAAAAGGAGGTAGGCTTGAATAAAAGTCTACATTTTAGCTAAGAGTTTCAGTTAGACTACTCGTTTTGAAGATCTACACCAATGGAATGTGTTTACTAACAGTAGAACCTGAGGCAGAATCCATATGCAATGTACTGCCACTGGAGTGTTGCCCTGTATATGTCACGGACGCCTGTATGGTTGAGGGTATAGGCTTTGAAGGTTCATTCTGGCAATACTTTAAAGGATTGGTTTGCACTTTCATTACCGTTCTTTATTTGGCATACAGCCACATCACATACTCTGATGAAACGGGCTATTGACCATCAAGGAGCCTTTTTAATGGGTCATGCATAGCTGAGGCCAGGGACAAAACAGATGGCATTGGTTGATATTTTTTACATCTATCAAACATTGGCTCTAGATTCTTGGCATCGACCACTGTGTGGGAGGCAATAGAGATCTTATCAGAATATTGGTTAACAGACAATATTTATACTGAATGTTGTGCCCTAACTGGCCCTAAATAGATGAGCTTGTTTATTGGGCCGACTCGTTGCACAGAGGCTTCTTTTTCTTTAACAGTGGGTTAGAGGCTTTCACTGCCTCATTTTCTAGTAGATTTAAGGCTTGTGCAAAGCTCGATTTAACCAAGTTCTAATTGTTTTGCTTTATTTTTGGATTTCGGCTCTACAATTTCCAATATTATGGGATAAGCCTCTCTTGTGCTCTTTCTTTTCAGCTTACGCCTTGAACGAGCATTAGATTGAGACTGGACTAGTGAGGTTTCATCCCTAGTTATCACAAATCATTGATTTGTTTTACTTTGGGCATCTTCTTCGTCTGCTACATTTGTCAATCTTCAAAATTCCGCCAACACTGATTTGGACAGTGGTGTATCGAAAATGGCAATGGATTTATTACCAATGAGAGCTCACCACTATTTCTTCATACTCAATGTGCCTATGTGTAGCGTCCTATGGCAATTTTGCAATGGCAGAGTCTTCGAATCGGTTCATGAAAGCTGCAATTACTGAGTGAAATTCCATCATATTGTTCCTGCAGTTCGGTCATTATATCTATATTTATTGCGGACAATAGACCTGTCAAAGCAGATTCACATGAGCCCATATTTTTGGATACTTCCAGTAATATTCCCAAATGGGCCTGCATATCTGTTTTTAAAAGTTCAAAGACATGTACCAATGATGTCAAGACAAAGTTCAGGTCTGGCAAAGTTGCACCCGGGCAGGTTTTGTAGGAGAGAGCATACAATTGACAGTATCGGTTTCAACATCAATAGGGGGATTTCTGAGAGCCCAGGTGCCTACTGTTACTTGAAGTCATTGTGCCATCATACCTCCTTGTTACAGGGGCTGATAAAGTGAGTCCCCCATAATCCTCAAGAGTATCCACGTCACCCAATCGATTCTGAGAGAAACATTTGCTTTCTTTTTTTTAAAAAAACGTCTTTTGCTGCTAAAGTGAATCCCAACCCATTCATCCAAAGATCTTGAAGTTGCTGCAAGCCACATGGCGAGGAAAAATCCACTGCTACGATAATGTATTGCATTGAAACACAAGAGTTCTGTGGTATCGATCCACTCTGTAAATTATATGATTTAGATGAGCTAGACTTCCAAATCGCCCACATGAATCTCAACAAAAGAGTGGAGAAAAAAAGAGAAACAAATCTCAGTGACGATGAGATATCAATCGCGCACATATTAAGTGCACCATTAGCCTTCCTCGAAGAAGAAATAGCAGTGCAGTAGTACACACGTGCAAGAAACGCCTGAGAGAGAGTTTATGAACAGGAAATAAAAAGGAGCTCATAGGCATCACTCCCTCATTAAGCAGGAGCTCCAGCGAAGAAAAAGGGGCAACTGATGTCACATCTATTTTTCATGATACGGTCAGGTAATGACCCTTTTATTTTAAATAGATCTTTCAAGAATGTCACAATGAGGGGACAAACATTTACATTGGAAGCTATTAGCCAGCCATAAAAAGTAATTCGCCAGCACAATTCCATAAATACACAGCTCACGATTCCTACTCGCCAAGAGTCAAATGTCAATAGCGAGCATATATTTTGCACTGTATAATAATGCTCCTTTATACACATTCACAACACAGATTTAAATGTCACATTGGGTTGCTTGTAGGCCATCATCTGGCTTAAGCAGTTAAAAGCAGTCTGTCTTACTTGATCAGGCCGCAAGCAGAAGCTAAATACCTCCAAACAATTGAGATCATATCATATGTGGGTATTTGTTTAATAAAAAGGTGCATTGGGAATTTTTTTCAAGCATAATGAGACATGTTTAAGTAATGTAAAGTGGTCTTATATAGCGCCCTTCTGCCAAGAAAGCTGGTGTTGCTGTGCATGGCTCAGAGGACAGGTTGTGTAAAAAGCGGGAAGGCAGATGTAGAAACCTTCGGTGTTGATCACTGCAGATTGAAGTACCAATTACATGTGTGCCAATATAAAAATCTGGTCCTGGTTGTTACGGACTGGGCAGGTTAGCCACATGGGCAGCCCTGGTGGTGTGCAGAAATGACAGCATGCTGTTGATATTGGATAGAGTCCAAGTCAGGCAAGTACACAAAAGTCAGTCTGAAGGAGTGCGAGAAGTGTAACCATGCAAGATTTTAGTCAAGAGGAGTTAGTTGTGGCATATTAGCAAAGTTGCAGAGGGTGTTGTCACGTCCTGGCTCTTTTTTAGGTTGCACTGAGAATTATATGTGGACCCATCTCACGCAGCAGGAGCCATGAATCATATTGGTTTCCCACAGACGGCAATGCAAAGAGTTTCACAAGTGCTTGTCGTAAAAGTAGTTTCTGGTTAAGAGTTTTAGTAGGTTGCTATTAACTTTCATTTCTTACGAAGTGAGAGGTTGAAAAGCCATGTCTTAAGTGGTTTCCTGAAAGTCAGGTTGTGACGTCCATGCAGAGATGTTTGGTTAGGGTGTCCACAGTTTTGTGGCCAGAACTGAAAAAGAGAATCCTCCTTGCCGTTTCTTGTTAAGGTAAGGGACAAATTCTAGTGCAGCATTGCTGTACCCAAGTATTCTGGGGCAGTGCAGTGTTAAAACTTATTTCTGAAGGAGGAAAGGCCCCAAGGCTCCACTCCATGGTATGAACAAGGGTGCAAGATGTCAAGTTACAAGCTACTTGCCAACAATAAAAAGTCACTTGCCACCTGAAGTCTATGCATAGACAGCACACTACTTTCTTACTTGCCAATAATAAATGATCACTATGCAATAGATAGTGGCGAGTGCAAATTATAAACGGTGGACGATGCACAAGGTTTTGAAATGAACCCTTTTATGATAGCCTTTTATGATAGCAATATGCAAGTTACTGCATCCCAGTAGTAGTCTTGCTGCTGAATTTTTAGCCCTTTGTAGATTACTCATTGGGTAATCAGGGAGTCTGAAACAGAAGCTGTTCCCATAGTCTAGTTTGGACAGTATTCAGGAAATGAGGGTTGGGTGAAGGTTAAGTGGCATAGTAAGCACAGCTAGTAAGCGCAGTTTAAAGAAAGAGCTTCGCACAATTGCTCTGATCTGCAGATAAAACGGGAGAGTAATGTCCATTGTGGTTAAATATTCCCTATTGTTGTAGAAGGGATTAGGCAAGAGGCAATCTCATCAGGCTACGAGAACTGGTAGCATTGCAAAGCATCAGTTCGGTTTTTGCTAAGTTTGATTTTTAGTCCGCTTGCTGTCATCAATGCATCCACCCGAGCACTTCTTTTTATGTCTGGAGCATTTGGTTATGCGTGGTTTGAAAATGTGTAGATTTAAGGGTAATCAGCATAGTTGTAGCAGGAGCTACCAGATCCACTGATTAGGTCTAACAAGGTATAAAATAAGCAGTGCAGCATAGCAATTTAATTATTAAAATTGACACTTGTGTAGCACAGCTATTTAAACTACTGTGTTCAATGAAAGCACCACTCACACTGCATTCCTTGCTTGCCCTCGGAGGATCCACTACCCTCTCTCTATTCACTGAAAGTTCAAAGGGGGCAATGGAGGGATAGCAGAGCAGTAATCATCTCCACCACTCAAAGTGACAAAGGCCTGTGTAGGACTGCCATACAAGAAATGGGTTTTCTTTTTCAAATAATGCAGAACAGAAGTAATTTGGGTGATACTTTTATTAAGCTATCTATATCATGTTTGTCAAAGACCAATATGTGCAACAATTTTTTTTAAAAAGGCATTACTGCAATTTGATTAATAAAAATGTAATTTGTTACATAATTATAGTATTGCTACTATAAAACTGTTTCCATGATTTATACTAAAGTTTAGGTTTGTGTATCTAAATCTCACTGTCAACTATATTTAATTTTGTTTGGGGAAGATGCATCATCGATACGTGAAAACTTTTGAAAAATGTACATATAATCACCCGGCCAAATGCTTTTGATGGCAAACCTAGTTCTGTTGTAGCGTTTGCATTTCAACGTTGGTGTTTCATCGCGAGTGCAGTAACTAGAAAAATTGCAGTAGAGAAGGGCACAGTGTCGATGACACTGGGTACAAGAATGTACAACATTAGGCGCGGTTAGCCACCTTGGAGAGTAAGACATTGGCATCCTGAATAAAGGCTACAACATTGCAACCGGAGAATCTTGGACCTCTGGGACATTTTTCTATGCCCAATTGCGAAATTAGCAAATTGGTGCATTCGGATGCTAATGACCAAGAGAAACGCCAGCAATTGATATTTGCAGAACTATAAGCTTCTTTGAACTGGTATTTTTGGAGCATTGAAGATTAGTGCCACAGTTCACACTACCCCGATAAATTTAATTTGGAGATTTGTTGGAAGACATCTTCCACTGGATCACGTTATTAGGGCGAGGCAACATCGTCGCCCAGCCCATATCCTGAAGTAAGTCGAAAAATGCAAGGCTAATTTAAGAAAGCCCTTTTGTAAAGACCAAAACATTTGTAGATTATGTGAATACGTGTGGTGCTATTGAACAGAAATACATACTGGCAGTTTATATGGGTGAGAATAAGTGATGTATGTGATTTTCAAGAAGGGTTCCATGTTAAGGGTAACCTATGTATTGTGAAGTGGACATTGAATGTGTGATAGTAAATATGCGTATGTATAGTTGAATACATTTGAAGATGTCAGTATGTAAATTAGTGTGTTTAATGAGCTGACAGTGTTGACAAATTTGTGTATTTTGGAAATAAATTAATTTTTTGTAGGATAATAGCTAAGTTAATAGTGTCTATCCAACCTCATTACCTAGGTCCATTGTGTTTATTACTAAACCTAGTTCTGTGACATGCTGGCTGCACACTGTGCAACTGGTGCTCAACCCACAAACTGATCACACATTGACATTCTAACAGCCTCTTGCTTTATACCAGCTACCTTGAAAGTGAGATAGGCAGCAAACTATAACATTGCACCTAGTTTGACCAGTTCTCTGCTACGCCATCCACACCGTTTAGTCTCTTGCTTTCTTTCCACTTGTAAGGAATACACAAAGCCAACTAGATGTTTGCGCAAAATAGTGATAAATGGTTCCATCCAGTCTATAAATCTACTCCAATACCATACACTGTAGTTAATCTTCGAAAGCGAGGTCTGGATTTTGATTGCATTAGATATTAGCACCTACAGAAAAGACCTGGCCAATCTGGAGGCCGGGAATGCAAGAAGAGTCTGCAAGTAGCCACCAACATTTCATGCTGAACCACTGCACCTGTGCACAGCCTTCACCCTGTCCTTGGGGGCGGTGCCCAATGACGAATTTCCACTGGAGTGCCACACAAACCCCCATCTGCTGACCTGTGCACCTCATGGCACACCTCCTAGTGTGAAAATAGTTGGACATGTTTATTTTCTTTAAGAAAAGCATGAATTGTGCACAGCCTAGTTCCCTTAAAAACAAAGTATCAGCACCCCAAATAGTGGCTGTGTGCCGACAGCAATAAATACTGCTTTCATGGGTGCACAGGGCTGGAATACTGCATGGATTAACTGGCTCTGGCTGTTAGCGGCCTTCCTCTCCCCCTGAAGTGGCATTTAATACCATATTGAAAACCGTTACTATCAATGACACGCAAGGGCCATCGTGCCCATCTGAAGTTGACAATTACCATGCCTGCCGCAACAACATACTATGTGGTCTCAAGCTACGACTTTCATTTAACATCTTGTTTTTTGATTAATGAAACTTCTGAACTTTCATTACACAGCAAATGATTGGTCAAGCATATGATAGACAGGACACAGCTCTGTGCAAAACCCACTGTACCCAGCTGTGCAGAGCATTGCACTGAATTTGTATACTATTTATTTCTGTCCATTCATGCAACTAATCATTACACTTTACGACACTCATCTCACTAATAAGTTACTTCATCAGTACACAAAAATGATGTGTTGCTCATTTTATGTCTTCAGTACAAACAACTTCTGGTGACAATCAAAATATTATTACAACATTGGTAATCAAATAGGTTTGTTTGCAAATCAGGAAAATTAGTAAACTCTGATAATCACTTTTTTAATACTAATTCATGCCTTGGGTGCGAGTGGACCCTTGAGCTACAAGGCAAGTAAGTGAGTGAGGCCGGAAAATGTAGGGGACAGATAGTTGTTTCTGATCTACCCATAATGAAGGAGGTAATCCAGTGTACAGCTGTTGAATACCAATATCTTCTCGTCTTTTTAGGAGGAGCCAATGCAGTATTGGTGTCAAAAAAAGTTGAGATTTCCAACAGGACGAGCGCACAGTTTTCATTTGCATTGTTTTTAACTGCATCCTCGATTAAGCACTGAGCAGATTTTATACTCCCAGAAGGTCTAACCCCATGCTGGGTCACATCTAGGAGGTGATTTGTTTCGATTAAAAATTCTACAGTTGACCATGTACGCATTTTTCAAGAATTTTCCTGATGAAAGGGCTGTTTGAGATAGGATGGCTGGCTGGGTAATATGGGTTAGCTGTGGGCTTTTTAAGCTAAGGTCTGATGTGCGCAGATTTCAACTGATCTGGGACTCGTCTGGTAATGGTCGTTGAAGAGGGATAGGAAGATCTGTATTTAAACTATGGAGAGTTCAGATTTGTAAAGATTAGGAGACATGGATCTTCAGGATATTCTGATGGGTTGCATGTAGGTTCACTGCAGACATAAGGCGTAAAAAGGCTAGATAGAAGGTAGTGTGAGGTGTTGGTGAAATCCAATAGGTGGAGTGTGGGTGGGCACATCCTTTGTTGAGACAATCCTCAGAGGTCTAAGATCTGGTTGAAGTGTGCAACAATCTGGACAAAGAGCTCTTGTATAGGGGTAGCTGTTGCGTTGCAGGCGGTCTGGTTTTTGAAATGTCTGATTATCTTATACATTTTCCACATTGCTGTGATGTGTCGAATCAATGCGTTTGGAATATCGTGCTTTCTTTGCTTGGAATACTTCAGCCCAGTAAAGGCACAACTGTTGATGGTAGGTGAATTTGCTAGTGTATTTTTCCACCAGATTTTCTCCAGGTTCCGATTCACCTTTAAGTAGTGCAGTCTGGGGTGAACCATATTTTTTTTTTTATAGGTTTCTCTGGCCCAATAAAGTCCAATGCGGAAATGAAGTTGGGGTTTTGCATACACAGTCTGGTTGTTGGCCCATCTGCAGGAACGGTAGATTTGGCTACTTCTAGTCTTTCCACAGTTTGCATCTCACGTGTACGTTAGATTTGAATCACACTATGTCCCATCACCTTGGATCCCATGAGGAAGTCTCTGCCTACTGACTATTGCCTAGTTTACAGGGGCAGTGTACAAACAGTTTTTAGGTTTCCGATGTCTAAAATCACCTTAAAGAGTTCAGCTACAGAAACTGCACAAACTACTAGTTTTTTTCAACGGATGCTAAGTTGTGTAGCCATCATAGCGCAAATCATTTTTTTACTAACTAGTGAAATAAATGTCCATTTTGACTAACTTTATGAACGTAATTTTAAAAAGTGAATATTCCAAAACGTCGCTCGAAAGTTGGGCCTACCTACTTGATGCCTCCAATCCAATCTTGAGACAGTTAACTTCAAGAGCATACAAAAGTGCTCACTTAGACTGCATTTATAAGATGGTTGCAAGGATCAGTTATCAAATTATACAAACCAATTAATGTGTTTCAGCAAATCTACTGCTACAGGTTAATCTCACTATTCAGACCACCCAATGCTAGGTCTATTTGCGCATATTGAGAAAGACACCCACATACATTTAAAAAAAATAAAAAAAGAATCATCTACCATTGTATGTTGGAATAGATTATAGTATATCAGGAATACTATTTATTTGAATTCTTACGACGCGCCACACAGCCGGAGCACTGACGGCACACAAAAATAAGACAAAACAGGCAGAATAAGGTAGGGGCTCAGCCTAGAGGAAGCTCTGGAGTCTACCTTTGAATTCACTTGAGGTTTTTATTTTCCTCAAGTCATGAAGAAGAGCATTCCAAATAGCAGGAGTTTGGGCATCAAAGCCCACTCATCCGAATGTACCAGCCAGTGTCTAGGCTGCGACAGTTTGGCTTAATCCTGGGAACGGGTGGGCAGATATGCCTTCAGAGGGTCATTGAGGTATTTTGGGGCCACCTGGGACAGGCACTTTTAGTCAGGGTCAGAACTGTATGTGTGTTTAGATGTTTTACAGACAGCCAATGCAGCTCCATCCTTGCTTGGTAATGTGTGTGTCTGGAAAGGCCAATGGTAGCTCTCGCCCAGAACCATTTTGGATGACTTGCAACACTGCAATGTTAGATTGGGAGGTACCAATCAGCAGACTGTTGCAGTAATCCAAATGAGAATTACAAGGGCAGAGGCTAAAATGGAGAGGTTCTTGAGAGAACAGATTAATATGATGAAGCAGTTAGATAATAAAGCCACATGATGCCTGAATCCGAGTGACATGCTGCCACATTGTTAGCTCAGCGTACAGGGTGATGCCCAAGGTTGTAACATGCTTTGCCACCAAGATGGTACTCCTTGCGAAGGTAAAACTCTTATAATCGGGGCCAAGTTTTTTTTAAGCTTAGGGCGAGAGTCAACAATAAGGAGCTCAGCCTTGTCAGCATTGGGAGCCAGTGAATTGGCGGTCATCCAGGCCTGGATGGCAGAATAGATGGTATTAATGGCCTGGGAATCGTTTATGTGTGAACCCGACAGTTTCATGAAAACCTGAGTGCCGTCTGCATAGTTGGTATGAAGGACACCCAGGCCATACAGGAGTCTCAGGAGCGGAAATGTTGAATAAAGTGAGTGGGATGCACGATCGCTGTGGGACCCAGCAGGTGATAAACCAGGGAGGATCTAGCCTCAGGCCAAACTGGCGTTGCAAGGGAACAAAAAAAAAATTAATAAAAGAAGAGGCAACCCATTGTGCTGCCAACCCAGAGCCCAGAGCAGCCAATCAACAACTCCAACCTGCCCACCAACAACGCATGGTTGACCAGGTCGAAGGTGGCGGACAGTTTGAGTACCATCAGCAAGACAGGCTGACCATGATCCACGATGCTGGAGAGACTACTTCAGGTCCAACATGGCGGTCTCAATCTGTCAATAAGCCATATTTGTATGGTATAATTCTATAGTTGGTTTCTTTTTCCGATAGGTTCACAATACTTAGTGCAGTGTGGGGGTATGCATTTGTTCTCCTTATTACAAGACTGTTTGGGAGTTGCAGTCTCTCCCCCACCAGTTGCAGACAGTACCTCCCAATAGACAATTTATTTATCATTAATAACAGTACAAACGAGAGGTGGGGCTGGGGCTGCAAACCTCACACTGTCGCCACGTATTTTCCACCAGCAATAGAACATGATAGCTAGTTATGAAGAAACGTGGGACAGGGATATACTATGAACCAGTCACTGGCACAGAATATCCTGCCAGGCTATTCCACCCGACGCAATAAAAGCATTGTATTGGTAAACTAGATGCACACACAAAGCTGGCTACTGAGGATACAGGGTAATGTAGAGTTACCTCCACGAGTATGGTCATCGAAACACAATAGTAACTGGACTGTCACCTGCTGAGAATCGATGTCTGAAATACGTTCACTCATCTTGCTAAACAAGGTCAACTATAGGGCACGGGGCAATCGGATAATAGTGGGGAGAGGGAGTTTCATTGTACCCCATAATTTTTTGATAGAAAAGCACATAGTAGTTGATTGACATTATGTCCTGCTTAAACAGCTCACTTACTTAGCAATAGCAAATTGTGCTACAGGTAATAAATAATAAGGGAAGAAGTATTTCACAATGTCCACACAGTTTCTGCATCAAGTACCTGGATATGGCCATATCTGTTTAAACCACAGCACGTGTTCCGTTTCTTCAGTTCACATATATACTAAACTATTGCATGCAAACAGAGGTGACCTATGGCCATATGCATTAGAGAAAAATAATTTCTGCAATGGACAATACATTTCACATCACCTCCACCATCTTCAAAAATCTGTTTTTTGTAGGTTACTATTTCATTGTATAAAAGCCATTTCCCACTACTGTGCCTCCCAAATACAAAAATAGGTAGCAAAAGTGTAAAACGTACAAAGATAACATCTTGTCAGGAATTATATGACTACACTACAAAATGATAAAAATGAAAACCAACAAAGTGATACTGACGACCCAATTAAACTAGTGAAAATGATAAGTGAAAAAAGGTTGAACACACCGAGCAGCCTTCTTTTAGGGACAATCACCCATGGTCAACAGTAAAACAGTTTCCCAGTAACAAAACGACAGCAAGCAACTGATCAATGGGCCTCCAAAACCATGTTTAAATATAGCATATATTCTATTTTAGCATATAATAGAACCCGTGAGCATAAAACGTCCCAAGTTCGCAGTCTTCTGATTAAAAAAATTAAGTTGTTAAACAGAAAGACAATAGCGCTAGGATCCATGTGCATTATAGTTTGAATCGTGTACTACATACACCCTCCTGATAAACCTAATCAATTAGACAGAAGCTTTCAGGAGTCTCGCTAACAGTTAAAACCCAAATGTTTTCCCTCGATCAGTCTGCTAAACCAACGGCTTAGGGAACGACCTGTCTGTTGCCGAAGAGTACAGTGCAACGAAAAAAAGAAAGCAGGCCACACGAGAAGGGAGTGTTTTGCGAGGACCCTGGTATTTATGGCATCATCTTGCAGCGTGCACATAAGTGAAATGCCAAGGAAATCCGGCCTAGACCGATTGGTAAAGACAGTGAACTTTTGATGTATCCGAGGAGGAAAACATTGCAGATGGACTACAAGGAAGGAAAACGTAGAAACAGTTTTGATCAGCTGTGGAAGCAGAATAAACAGCTGGCTACAGACAGGAGGATGGGAAGGCGTGACTGGACAAGACATATGGAAGATGGATGGATTATCAAGAGCTGAACAGGCTCAATGCAGGCGACACGAGAAAAGCAGACCAGTGGGAGGGGAAAAGGAATAGGAAAGTTGACAGGTGAGACTTCGGGCCTAAAAGTTGGACAAAATCTAAGACAGGGTAAGCTCAATAAAAATGGTACCTATAAATACCGTTAAAAGCAAAAAGTATCTAATAAGTCAAGTGAAACAAGAAAAAGCTAAGTGATGGATTGTGTTGGAATGGCAAATCTGCAATAAGCACATTCTCTTAATGACATCTCATTGGCCAGGGAGATGGCATTAAGGGTAAACCTGGCTGACTTTGAAGGAGAAACAATTGGAAATGGGTAGGTGTAAATGTTTAAGTTAGTTCAGCTTGGTGGGCACTGAAAAATGCATGATTGCGGGGCACTCAGGCTGATGTGGGAAGGTGACGAAGACTCTAGTTGTTGGAAGGGAGGAAAAAGAAAAAGGATAGAGAACAGCTATGGACAACATGGCGACAACGTTGTTTGTGTAAAAGGGAATTAAGGGGTGGTGGCTAAAGTTGTTCTTGAAGAGGATTGAAACGAATGTGATGGTTAAGAGAACATAGCTAACACGAAGCAGTGGCTACTGCATGCAGGTTGAACGGCAAGGGTTTCCAAGTGCAGCTGTTGACATTGGCTCTGTGTGGGTGATGAGAAATGAGGATGGGTTAATATGGGATACTGGCTTAGCAGGTTTGACAGGGAAATAAGAGTATTTTAACTGTAAACGGGGGTGGTGGATAATAAGAGGTACTTTAAAAGAGGGTTCGACACCTGACGCGAGACCATGTGTGATTAAAAAGTGAGTGTGCTGCGTGATTGACTGGAGAAGATTGTTTATGGAATTGCACATGTAGGTTTGGTGGGTGCTTGTGCGATTTGTGACAGGAACGGGAGAGGTTTTGGAGTGAGATGCTGCTGGCGGGGCCAGCAGACTGGAATGACGGAGGGGAAGGGCATGAGGGGGAGGCCGCCCGGGGGGGAAGGGCATGAGGGGAGGCCGCCCGGGGGGAGGGAGTCGCCTCTCCCAGCGGAGGCGGGGCCCGCGTTATCTGCTGTTGCTGAGCTTGAGACTTACCGCGCGGTCCGCGGCAGCAGCCGCAGCCTCCTCCTCTGGCGATGGCGACCCGATCTTGCTGCAGGTAGCTGCCAGCAGAGCGAGCGGTGACGGCTGAGTGTCCTACCCACAGTGGGCGGGTTCAAAAAGAGAAAGTGGGTGGCCGTTAGTGCGGAGATCACACAGGAAGTACAGCTTGTCTCTCACACAACATCAAAATGTACAAACGGGTGACCCCTGCACGTATCACAAGGCATGCGGGGCCGGGAGCACACTGGGGCCGGGGGAGACGCGGGGTATGCGCCGCTCTCACCTGCGCGCCACCGCTACCGTGCTGCAGGTACTCCGAGCCGCCACCTCCGCCACTCTCCACTTCCAGCGCCGCCATTTCCTCGCGCTTTACGGGCTTCTCTGGAGCTGCGGGAGACAGGAGGAGAGATGAGAGGTCGCCGTGCAGGCCTTGCACCCCCTCCCCCGCGGGCCCGGGATGTGCTCTACGTACCGGTCATGGCGCGCACGGTGCGGCGAGCTCAGCGCCGGGCCATGGCTGCCGCGGGAGAGGCTTAGCGCTGGGCCATGGTGCGGAGCACGGGCTGCGGAACCGGCAGACCCGGCCGGGTTTTTTTCCCCTTATTTTTTTGATTGACGGTGCGGGAAAACACAAAAGGTGGGGCTTGCAGCCAACCGAGGGGGGAAAGCAAACGTCACGAGCCGGAAATCCCGCCCCTCTTCTCTGCCGGCATTGGCCCGGTGTGGTGGGGGTTGCGTTCTGACTGGTTGGGCGACTTGTCTGTTCCGGGGTCAGAGATGCTGGGACTTCCGGTTGGCACCCGTGTCTGTCTGGCTGTGTCTGGGGACAATGACTGCCGGTGACACCCGCTGGGAGTGTACGGGTTTCCTGTGCTCTTGGGCCACTTTTCTATTCCAACGCCTGGAGAGGCGAAGCACTCTATACCCTGTCGTCCAACCATTTTTAGCGGCTGTACCCGGAAACCCGCTCCGCACAATAAATGGACACCCGGTTCTAGCGCCGCCTCCTGTCAACGCGAGCTTTTGACAGCTGCGCGGGAGCGGAGCTCCCCAGAGAGTAGTAACGGGTCTGTGCTTTTCTTGTTTGTACACGTGCACTAACTAGTAAAATGAAATGCGGTACTATATACGACTGCACCGCAGTTATGTTAACATCCGTATCTTGTTGACTTGGGAGAGTCGTGGTGTGCGCTGACAGCTTACAACCCAAGCACCCACTGGAGGAGAGCAACTACCCACCCTCCCTACGGAATGTAAAGATGACATTCTATTGTTTCCCACTGATTGATGCGGGAGCGAATGTTTTTCGCAAGTTTCGAGTTTTGTTCGAGCCTATAGTTCAGATGTACCTGTTCATATTATGTTCAACTTCATTGAACATTGGCAACATACTTGTTTTCAATGTATACGATTTAAAACCTAAGCAATCCCGCATTGACGTGTCTGTATAGAACATTTTTTGGTAATAAATGTACGACACATACATGTACCCTTTATACAATTATGAAATTAAATCTTAGATGCAATACCTTGGGTAAACCTAAATATTCTTTTAATCACCCCAGCGCATAAATTTATTATGTTTTTTTTTCTTTCTCAAGAACTTACTAAATCATTCATTTTTATCTAGGACGTAAGTCAGGATGACAATGTGCACACTTCATTATTTAAAATGCTTGGTGGCATGCATTTTATGTTTTTGCCTTATATATTTATTTAGGGAAATGCAATCATTTACGACATAGTGGACATGGCCAGTAATTAAGCATATCTTCTGAATACCCCCCCCCCCCAACACTGCACCACCTCACTCCTCTTCTGTCAGCGAGTATTAATTATTGTATTATGGTGTGAAAACCCAACCTTTCACACAAATGCAAAATTCCAATAACTAATTACTAAACAAAACAATAATTCATATAGTAATACTAAACATCAGAGTTCATACGTATTAGCCAACATTAATAAAAACCCGAAAGCTCAATTAATGACACTTGATTTCCTTCCAAGATCCTATCCTAGCATTCATCGTTGTTAAAATAATTACATTATATATAAAGCTAGAAAAATATTGAAATCTTAGCTGTTGGAGTTATGAATATTCAACAAAAAGATGTTTCAATTGCCTAAAAAAACCGTTTTGCTCTCTCAATTTGTGTTCTAGCCCCTATTATTTCATGACTGGAGAACATTTTCAGCTGAAACAAGTGACGCAAAGTAGAACTTGGACATTTTACGAGATAATTTGGTAAATAGTCAAAACTTTTTCTGAACATGGTACTTATTTAAAAAGCTTATTTTTCGTACTCTCGTCTTTTGTTATACACCAGTCCAATGGCAATAGTTTCTTTTTCTCGTCTGCGCTTTTAGCCAGTCGTGAGAAGGCCCCATTGTGCACGTTTTTGTTTTTTGAGCCATTAGGTACGAGCACAGTACATGTGTTTGGGGAAAGGACTATGGCAGGCAAATAGGCCCTGAGTAAGCTCCCGATAGGAGCACTGACTAGACATATACTCTTTGCCTACTTGTACACCACTGCAGTGTCCTAGCAACCTTGTTCAGGGTCAGATGTAGCCTTTGTACACTGACTAGTGTCACAACCTTAGACTATCACATTCTCTGATACATCCGGGGACTAACTGTTCAGCAAGTCCATCTCCCGCCCCCAAGGAGTAGATCCAGAGATGCAACAAACTAGAGAAGGGGAACAAAACATAATTCTAAGTAATTCAGATGAATAAGTATACGTAGTATCATTTCATGCAGTTAGTAATCATTTTATATGTAGTCCATACAAATTAATATTTACGTGGAAGGCGCTGACTGGCCTGCGGAAATCCTTTTCCCTAAATAGAAAGTGTGTTCAAGTCTGATATCCAATGCTGGTTTTCGAATGTTTCAAGCGCCAATTAAGGTTTTGTTCTACCATTTCCTAGTGCTGATTGAGTATAAGTCACCACATAGAAAGCAGACTATTGCTTCTGTAGTGGTGGGCGTCCCAGTGCTAGGGGTGCCCTCGCTCCTTTCTGCAGATGTTGATAAAACATCTGTCAGGGATTTCCATTTTTACTTTTGGGGCAATTTCTTGGCTGGAGGGGGTGCCTGTGCTCTTGCCTTCCTTGTGTTTACTTTGATCAATTACCTTGTCATCTGGTTTATGTGTATTTGCCTGATCCTTCTTCTGGGCTCAACTGCTCACATACCTGTCAGCAGCCTTCCCAAGCACCCTTAGGTCTGTGCTACTCTTGTCCACTAGATGCTGGTCACATGCATTCAGATTGAGTATGCCCTTAAATGTTTCAACTTTGTTACCTGTAACCCGTCCATCCAGATATTTCAAAGATTGATTTGCAAACACCTCAAGTTTGTCCTTCATTTTTGGTGAGTTCTCTAGAGCTCCTGGGGTACTGTTCAGGGGGTCTTGCAGAACTTCCTGAAGACTTCAGCCTTCATTTTCTTATAAAAGGCTTCTGCTCAGGAGCAGAATCATTTATTAAGACCTTCTCCTCCCTTTCTTCCCTGTGCTGCTCTATCTCCATCATGCGCAGGAGCAGAATGCCCTGCTGTTTCCTCTCTTCTGGCTCCACAGCATCCCGTAGATTTTGCTCTTCTAGAGCAGTGGCAGCCCTCCCATTTCTGTCTGTCCAGAGCAGCAGCGCCCTCTGCTTCCATATCTTTAAGGCCCACTTCTTTTCCTTGAGGAATGGTTCCCTATCGGATAAATCTGCTCCAGGTTGGCTAAACCAGGACTTAACGGAAACCCATTGTTGGGAATCTGTCTTCATGGTCCTTGTGGCAAAGATGGTGACAAACATCCTTACTTTTCACTAACCCACTCAAGATGGCAGAGAATGTGTCTTCATTTGCTTTACAAACCCAGTGTTCTAGTCTTTCCACATGGTGGGAGCACTGAGCACTTCTCGCTTAGACACGCTGACTGAATGCTCATAAGCAGTGCTAAAGGTTGGAAGTGTGCGTTGCTTCGTTTTTCTTTTGTGAGCACTAACGCTAGTTTTTCGTTTGCATGCCAGCTGCTTCTAGCCATTCGCCTCATCTCTCCTCCCCGGGGGCTCTCTGGCTCTCATCCCCTTCCTCCTCTGCCCTTCTGGGGCTCTCTTGGCTACCTCCCTGCCTTGCCTTCTCTGCTCTCTGGTGGGTCACTTACTCCCAGCTGCCTTTCATTTTCGTCCGCATTTGTCTATTCCTATGGCCAACAGACTCTCTCTGCAGCTCCTCTCTCTCACATCTCCACTATTCGGAAGTCGTTCTCTCTCCTGCTTGCTCCTGAGATTTTCCCTCGTGGCTTGGCTGCTTGGACACCCTTCTCCACCCGCGGGCTTCCCGCTGCATTGCCCTGCAGGCTTTTGCATTTTGCAAGCGAACCTGACCTGCAATAACTCGGACTCTGAGCACTACGGAGATCTACCTTCCTATACTACAGTCTGACTTAGACTGGAAGAAGGAAAACCTGCACAGGGTTTTTCACTTTCGAGGAGTTTTTACCCTTTTGACTGGGCTTGGCCCACAGAGTTTCTCAAGAGTTCTTATTTCCATACCAGGACTCTGTAGAGGCTTCTGGGCTTTGCACCATTTTCTTATAACACCATTCAAGATTTTAAAGAAGAACAGGAAAGTCCTTTGAAAACATACTACTACAAGATTGTGTTGACTTTGACTTTCGGGTTGTCCATAACAAACACCCATGACCGTACAGAAGTTGGGACCTCTGGGAGACCAGGCTACCTGCTTTCTGGGAGAAATCGTGGGAGGCATCATCGCTGTCCCCATCTACGCTCCCCAGCGAAAAGGGATCTTAAGCTAGAGACTCTTAAGAAGTTCTGTCTTCTTCACCTTACTGCCACAAAGGAGGTCCCTGGTTTGACAAAGCTTCTGCAGTTCATCTACTGACAAAGTGGCTGCAGAGCTCATCGCAAGTTCCGTTGTGCACTTAAAAAATATGCCTGGGCAGTGAAACTGACGTTAAATGTACCCTATTATTTGTTCAAAATCCTATCGCCGGGTGCATTGGGTACAATGTACTATGTAAGCATACATTACCCTTGTTGTGGCAAAAATGGTGCCCGATGCAGGGGTCGAAATTAAGATTGGATGAGCAGGGACTGAAAGCAGCTCCTGGGTATCCAGCGTGAACCAGTGTCCAGGAGCTACCACAGGGTTGGGGGGAGGGGCAGCTAGTGCATAGTGTTCCGCAAATTGAACTTCCACATGAGATGCAAACATTTTATTTTGACCATTATTTACAACCCCCTATGCTTTATATGTTGTATAAATGTGTCCTAATGTTTATTTATAGATTGTATAATAATAATATATAAATAGCTCCCCTCCATTTCAAACCCTGCCGGTGCCAATGCAATGTAAAAGGCCAATCGGTTCCTACTTAAACCATGGTTCGAAATTGCTGGGAGCAATTCAGCTCCAGCTTTAAGTCTACGAGAGCCTGATCTGCTTGCCACCAACAGCTACCAGGAGCTACTTTTGGCTCAGTGGTCCAATTGGTGCCTTACAACCCTGCATTTGTGACATTGACTTTGAGTATTGGAGAATGCTGATGAAGACAAATTGGGGCAGATCTAGTACACATTTAAACATAATGGATCATACATAATGGGCAATAGTTTTGCATATTGAACGTGTAAATTTGATTTGTGAGGCGGTGGTTACTCGATCCTTGTTTCCCAGTGGTTGCTCCTGCTTTCTTGTCTATGCCGACTCCCAGGAGCTGGTTTTAGCTCTGACTCGTCGAATCCTAATTTTGAGCCCTGTACACATGTGGTGGGAATGTGATACTGTCCAGCTGTTTTAGAGCGAAGTGTCAAGTAAACTCGCAGAATTCACTGGGCAGCAGACTCTAGCGTCAGTGAAACTAGGGTTGCTGGGCCTGATCATTTGTCGAGAGGGGAAATGGAGTAAAATGTTCTATACGGTTCTCTTTTTGGGGTTCATTCTGGCCAAACGTAGAACCGTAATTGCAGGTAATATGCCTAGTCTGCTCCTGGGCTGCTAGTTGAAGGATTTACAAAAGTTTACCAAAGTTGAGATATCTATTATGGACCGAATGAATAGGAATGACTCTGTAACAGACTATTCCAGCATCTGGCATGATGTGTGCGACTTGTTCCAGGTGCACCTGATGCCGCCCTGAGGCCTCGGTAGAGTGGTCAAATGTAGGATATCAAACTGCCTGAATCACTTTGCATGTAATTTGACTTTTATGGGATGTTTGGGGGCCACTTGAGTTGGTGTTCATTGGCTGGCTGTATCGTATTCCAGCACAGGATCGCTGAAAGGGTAGTGGAAGGAGTACAGGAGTGGAATGAGTACATGCATTGGGCAGCGGGGTGTACAGAGGAGGATCAGCGTCTTATATTTATATAGATATTATTCTTGCACGACTATATGTGTCACCTAATTGGATTGTGACTTAATATAAAATCTTGCGATTGGAGGTATCTGGTCTACTTAAGATTTGGAAAAATCAATAAAAAGAAGTTTGTAATAACCGTATCTCGCACAACAACCTTGATGCCCTTTTCATCACCGAAAGGTGTTTTAACCCCATCCTGCCCACCATGTTTTCAATTTCCTTTTACCCCATGCAGCTGCATTCAACATGCTGACTGGCCAGGAAGGGGCAGGAGGCGGAGTGGCAATTATCCATGGGAGTGATTGGCCATGCCCCACTGTTAAGATGGATTTCTGAACTCTAACCTGGTGGGGTGAGGTTCAGAAGGCCAGCCTAGTTTCTTGGAACAGGGTAATCTTCTGGACAAGCCAGACCAATCAAGGTAGCATAGGCGGCAGTCAAGACTAGGTCTCGGGAGGGGTGAGGGTGACTGAAAGACCTCAATGAGCACACAGAGTAAAGGACACTTACAAATCACTCCCAGTCAGGTGTATATATATATTAAAAATACAAATACATTTATTAAAGGCCTTTGAGTTTCAACACAACAGTTATTAACAGTAACACTTTTGAACCAACACAATCCTTGTAAACTACACATATACAAGACCGAGTGGCATAAAGGGTTAATGCACAAAATGGGTCCACAACCTAGAAAAGGGAAGGAAGCAGGTGGTGCAAAGAGTCTTTAGGCAATTCTGCAGTAGTCACAAACCTAACTGAAAGGCAGTCCATTCCCTAAGAAGAAGGGAGCCTATTGCTCAAATGTACTTGCAATGCTGGCGTACGCGGTAGTGCAGATGGGTGAAAACGGGGTCTCTTGAAGGGTCTGTAGCAGCTCAGGAAGGTGGGTGAGGTGATGCCGAATAGGTTCCCACTATTCGTGGAGGGTCTTCCCGAAAGGGCAGACCAGGTTCCAGGAGTTGGGAATAGTTTGATCGCTCAGGCTATCTGTGGAAAGGAGAGGGGCCACTCGTGCGTAAAAATGGATGGATGCACTAGGGGCCAGAGGTAAGGGTTGCAATTACTCACCGACCCCTGGCGCAGTCCGGACCAAACTTCGGCAGTCTAGTCCACTTCGGTTAAATGTTGAAATGCAGCGATTTTGCGACTCTGTGGCTTTCAGCAACGAAGTTACAATGTTGTTTCCCAAACGGGACAGTGGCAATTTCTCTGCTCCAGGTGGATGGATCAGGCCAGTTTCACTATAGCAGGCTTCAGGGTACAGAGGGGCACAGCTGCAGTGCACCTGCAAAGTTCGTCACCACAGCGCGTGCACTCTGGTTCGGGCTATCTCTCTTTACTCCAGACCTGGGAACACCAAGTATATGAAATTCGATGTGAGAGTGCCGTGAACACAGAGCTTGCGATCTACCAAGTTTCAAAGGCCTCCTCGAAACGCTGGCGGTATCAGAGCAAAGGTCCTGCGCAGGCTGGTCAGCCCACTGGTTGGCCCAGGGACACTTCTGAGAAGGCTTACTTGCAGGGTTTGATGAAGGTGCCGAGAATAGTTGGTCCCACTTTCCCAATGGGTTGAAGCGTCTTCGCAGACCTAGTTCGATCAGCTACAGAGAGGGCCAGCGAGACGATAGCGGGCTCAGGGTGCCAAACCTTCCAGCGGTTCCTCGACTCAGCTTCTTAGTTTCAGGATACTTGAATCCTATCCTTCGTTCAGTGAGAACTCAAGAGATCGACATAGTATAGGTGTTTGGAGCCCTCTCTTATCCAGAATCTCCTTCGCGGCAAAACAAAGAGGACCCAATGGGAGATCTACTCACATACAGGCACACCATACATGGGCCAATCATGGACCACGGTGGTCCCAGGCATTCACAGCACACCAGACTCTCTGGCACCCAGGATGTGTATTGGAACCAGACCATCCAACCACATCCTGGAAGCATACACAGAAGGCATGCAGAAGCCAGTGAAAGTTTGGTATTTCACAGGAGAATGCATGCCCAAATAAGGACTGTCCTGGGTCGGCTTGACCTGGGGAAGGGGCAAGATGGCCAAAGGACAGGACAAAGAGCCTTGTGGCATGGCCATTTTGGAGCCATGCCACCTATTCGTGCCAAACGCGGTTTACCTAGCAGAAAAGGGTTACAAATATATGAAAAGATAAGCTGCCACCAGCCCTGTCTGAGGCACATCTGCCCTTCTCCTAAAAATCATTTGAGAGTATCTAGGGCCTTTAGAAATGACAGGAATACCCAAGTGCACTATACTGCAAGATACATTGCACACTTGCAACATGTAGAAAAGTTGTAACATTGACAAGGACTAAGGGAAACAGTCTCCCAGTACTGACTGCCTTTAAGGGCATGTCAGTTTCACAATAACAAAGTGAATGAAAAGCCCAGGGGAGTGCAGCTGAAGGCTGTGCTCCTCCGGCAAAGTCAGACTATGGTGTTAAACAGCAGCAAAGTTGGGAGGTACACAACTGGAAGGAACATTTCACATAAAATGGGAATCGTTCCTAACACTTGCCCCTCCCAGACCAAGGACAGGGGGAATTAATCCACCCCTGGATGAGTCTCATGTTCAGGGTGGTTAAACATTCTGGACAACCCATCAGCATTGCTATGTAGGACACCTGGCCTATGCTCAATAGTGAAGTTGAAGGCTTATGGACCACCTGAGCAACTTTGGATTCTCTCCCTTCATGTTCATTAGCCACTTTAAGGGCCTATGGTCAGTTTGCACAGTTAAGTGGGTCCCATAGAGGTAGAGCCTCAGCTTCCTTAGGGCTTACACCACAGAGAAACATTATTTCTCTACTGTTGTCCACCTGAGCTCTCTGTCCTTCAGCTGGTGACTAATGAAGCCAATAGGGCATTCCTTACCCTTCTCATTTACTTGTGATAGTACAGCTCCTATCCCAGTGTCGGAGGCATCTGTCTGCACAATAAAAGGTCTTTGATAATGAGGGGCCCTGAGAACAGGGGCCTGGCACAAGGAGTCTTTTAATCCATTGAAGGCCCTCCCACACTTTTCAGACCAAATTACCTTCTTCGGTTTCTTAGGAGTTGGGAGCAGTCAGAGAGGCAGCTATGGTGCCATAGTCTGCCATGAAATTTCTGTCGCACCTAGTGAGTCCTATAAAGGCTCTCACTAGGGTTTGTGTAGTGGGGGTAACAAGATTCAGAGCAAATGTTAGCATGCCTGAATAATCGCAATACGCGTGATTTATGGAGTCTGTTAAATCCCACACAAGGTGTCCAACATCGAAGGATACAAAATGTGACTAAAGCACGTTGGATAGAACATCTTTCCGCTGTATATAAGAAGGACACCCCTGAAGCCGAACCCCAACAGAAAATGAATAAATGGGCAATTACCACTACCAGACAACAAATCCTACATATAATCACGAAATTGAATAAATCAAGAGCGCCCGGACCGGATGGCCTGACAAACGCTACAATCAAAGCTGATCCAGAGATATGGGCGGATATGTTATTACAAATCATTAAATTGATTAACCAATTACACCAAATTCCTGCAACTTGGAAACTAGCGGTTCTGATCCCTATCTTTAAGCAAGGAGATAAAGAGAACCCAACAAACTATAGGCCCATTGCATTATTAGATCCGTTGGGCGAAATTTTCGCTACTATTCTACTAAGGTCACTAACGGCTTGGGCCTCAGAAAACAAACGTTTTGCTACTCGACAAACGGGCTTTGTTTGCGCAGTTGGTACTAACATCAACCTATTTCTGCTGAATCTTTTAAAACATGAAGCACTGTGTTCCAAGCAACAGGTTTGGATAGCATTAGTAGACTTACATCTTGCGTTTGATTGCGTGAATCGCCAATTGCTGTGGAACAAACTGGTCAAGTGGAACTGCCCCCGCCCCACACATAATACAACCAATAAATCTGCTCTATTCTTCAACAAAAATACGAGTAAGGCTGACTGAGGAGGGGCATATGACCGCGTACATTGAAACCTGGAATGGTTTGAAACAGGGGTGTCCATTGGCAGCCACACTTTTCAATTTGTTCACATCAGATCTCCCATGTGAAATGACCTCGGACAGAATATTTCCACCGAAAATTAACTCAATAAAGATACCGATAATGATATATGCGGATGACATCATATTATTGGATAAAACACCGAAAGGTCTACAAGAGAGTCTCCAAATGCTGGTAGACTATATGGAAAGAAATGAGTTGAAAATAAATATAGCAAAAACCAAAATCATGACTATTATGAAATTGAAACCAAATGAAAAAAAACCAATGATATACATTAACTCCTCCATTATTGACATTGTAACATCATATAAATATCTGGGCATATTGATTAGTCAAACTAAGGAAGAAAAAGAATGGGAGATACAGATAAAAAAAAAGTAATGGCCCTGGCGAGACAAGGATATATACTCCACGAAAAATATGGCAAATTTTCGTACCAACCGATCATTGCATTCTATAGGAGTAAAGTTATCCCTATCCTGACATATGGAAGTGAAACACTGATTAATCTGTCGGAAAAGAAATTTTGGAAGCAACGTTTTGGCGGAAAATAATGAGGTTGCCCAAATCGTTCCCGATAACCCGTATCCGAGCAGAAATTGCAGTGCAATCACTGGCATCGGTGGTACTTTGGAAAAAACTTGATCTGTATCGGAAAATAACTTGGGAACAAACAATCCCGGCGTTAGAAATCTTCACAGCAAAGCCCGATGCGATAAACGCTAGGGCCCTGTCTAAATGGAAACAACAAATACTAAGAGCATTAGGAAATGAAGATATAACAGAAGAAATGCTACAAATGAGGCCCCAACATGCCAAGAAACGATTAATGTACCAAGATTGGATAAGCACTAATGAATGTATAATTCGATACAAAGAAAATATAGCAAGTAAAGCAGAAATTAGCGCGATCAACGTCCTCCCACCGTACCTGGTGATATTTCCGGACAAAGAAATAAGAATGTTTTTTTTTAAATTCCGTCTTAATTTACTACCCACTAGAGAAAGACTTGTAAGAACTAAACAGCTAGTGAATAAAGAAATTTCTTGTCTGATATGCAAAAATCAGGACGAGACAGAAAGTCTGTATCACCTAATGATGATATGCCTCGCCCTCAGTAAAGAAAGAACTATATGCAGATCTTATTTGGAGTCAACACAAAAGACGTTGAGTGCTGATCAAAGATGAGAAACAAATGACTTACATAATCTTTCATTTTTGCAAGAAGATCATTGAAAGAATAGAAAACGTGAATTGACTAAAATGAAGTTTTAAAATATAACAACTGTGATAAGATAAAATGAAAAGTTTAAATTTAAACTGAAACATTTTTAATAAAAAAAAAAAAAAATAAAAGTAGTGGGGGTAGGCCTGTCTTGTACTGCTTGTACTTTACTGGGTAGAGGCTGTATCCTCCCTCTACCTACTTCATGCCCAAGGTAAACCACTGAGGCTTGTCCAATTTGGCATTTACTGGCCTTTATGGTCAAGTGGGCCTTGTGAAGAGCCTGCAACACAATCCTAAGGTGTTTCACGTGATCCTCCCAGGTGGCACTGAAAGCTGATATATCATCCTGATATGCTAGACATAATTCATCCAACCCATTAAGGACATGATTCACAACTCTCTGAAAACTGGCAGGTGCATTCGTCAACTCAAAAGGCATTGCCCTGAACTGGTAAATACCCTCTGGTGTTGAGAAAGCTGTCTTCTCCTTGGCATGTTCTGCAAGGGCTATTTGCCAATAGCATGCAGTGAGGTCAAATGTGCTGAGGTATTTGGAAGCACCCAAAGTATCCACCAACTCATCTGTTCTAGGCAAGGGGTGTGCATCTGTCTTGGTGACAGCATTTAGAGCCCTGTAATCCACAGAGAACCTCAACTCGGAGGTACCTGCCTTTTTGAACCAAAACCACCGGGCTGGCCCAAGGACTACTAAAGGGTTCAATCACTGCAAGATCCAACATTTTGTTGACCTCTGTCTTAATGTAAGAACTTACTTTGTCTGACATCCTGTATCCCCTACTTTTAGTAGGTACTATCTCCTGTGTCAAAGTCATGTTTGCACCAAGGTGTCGCATCATGATTTTGTGAGAACAATGGGGAACACTGCCTCAGCAAACCTTTAACCTCAGCTTGTTGATCAGAAGTCAGGTGAGGGGCCACTGTGACACCCTCAATGAAGCTATTGGAAGGACTGCCCTAGAACAGGCCAGTGAGAGGGTCTGACTCCTCATCTGAAGCCAGCAGCAGTGCAGCATTTTCAACTCTTGGGATAGCCTGCAGTCTATTTACATGGAACACTTTTGGAGCTTGTCCAGCTCTTCCAAGGTCCACCAAATAGTTGGCCTCACCCAGAGACACCACCACTGTGTAAGGGCCTGACCATTTGTCCTGTAAAGGGATTCATGATCAGAACTTGCTAGACTGGTGTGAAATTGATGAGGGCAGCTTTCTGGTCATACCAATGTTTCACCAGTGCTTGCCTTCCTGTTCTCACTAGCCAGACCCATCAGGAGTACCATCCTTTTTCTGAGTCCTAGCACATAGTCTACTACATTGGTAGTGACTGGGGGAGTGGGCATCACCCACCCCTCCTTGACTATTGCTAAGGGTCCCCTCACAGGGTGACCAAACAAAGTAGAAAGGGGCTGAAGCCAACACCCTCCTGAGGTACCCCTCTGTTGGCAAACAGTAAGCATGGTAATAGAAGATCCAATCTTCTTGTGGGGCTCTTCCAGAGCGGCAATCATGCTTTTAAGGTCCTGTTAAACCGCTCAACAAGACCATTGGTTTGTGGGTGGTATGCGGATGAAAACCTATAGATGACATCCTATTCCTTCCACATGGCATGCATATACTTTGAGATAAAGTTGCTGCCCATATCAGACGCAACTTCTTTAGGGAAGCCAACCCTAGTAAATATGCCAAGTAAAGCTTTTGCAACTGACTTGGCAATTACAGTTTTCAATGGGATGGCCTCAGGATACCTGGTGGCATGGTCGACCAGCACCAGGATAAACCTATCCCCTCAGGATGTTTGGGGGGTCAAAGGGACCAACAAACTCGATCCCTACCCTCTCATATGGTACCCCCACCACTGGGAGTGGTACTGACGGAGCTTGGATTGTTGTGCCACTTTTCCCAAATAATTGGCATATGGCACAAATCCTGCAGTGACTTTTCTACTTGCACCCCCATCTTGGGCCAGTAGAAGTGCATGGATAATATTTGCTTTGCTCTCTTGATACCAAGGTGACCAGAAAGGGGGACTTCATTCACCAACTGCAAGAGGAAGGGTCTTGCAAGGGGAACCACCAACCTCCTATGGTCACCTTCTGTAGAGGAGCCCACCTTCCCTTTAAATCCTGCGATTCCCAGGAGGTTCACCCTCCAGCTGGGAGCAGGCCTGTCTTCTTAGGCTTTCCAAAGATGGGCACTCACGTTGGTCCTTAACTGAACTCAATCCTGTCAGGAACACCTTCTACTAACCAACCGTGTAGTTCAGGATGCCATTGGCATCAATGATTTCAGGTAACACCTCTTCCTCGTCAAGTTCAGGTGTTTGACCAACTATACCTCCACCTCAGTGGTAGGTGAGTTAGGGGGAATATTCTCTTTCCCTCTTTTGTCTTTCTTGACTCTTTTAGCCTTGGGTTTCCCCTTTGGCTTACGCTTGGCATTGGACTTGGCCAATGCAACCCTTGTTTGTGACCTTGTGCATGGTCTCTCTGCTGTATCACTACAAGCCCTAGAGCTCTGTGTATCATTCCCCAGCAGTACCTTTCCTGGTACATCTCTCTGAATGCTCACTGGAATCCTGACCGCTGTTCCATTTATAGTAAGATTTACAGGCATGACTGGGAACTTGAGAGGCGGGCCATCAGCCAACTTAGTGGGTAACAGAGGAGCTCTGGCAACTTCCTCTGGGTCTACCAAGGTAGAATCCACTACAGTTCTGCTGCACCCACTATCTCTAAGGGCAGGAGTATCTACTCCATTAACTAGCACACTGTCTTTAAAATATTGCTTGATATTATCAGGAATCCTAGCATAAGCCTCTGAGACTCTAGGCTCCCGGAACCCAGGGAAACTAAAACTACCTCAGTCTATCCCACTGGGGAAGGAGTATGAGGAGAAGGATGCCCCTGTGATCTCTTCCTCCTCATAAGAGAAGGCCAGATTTGCAGAGTGCACCCCCAAGGTTTTGACCTTACATCTGGGGTCCCCCTTCACATGGTCACTTGCTCCGCAAGCCACACAAGAACCACTGGGACTTGGGACATAGGGAGGCTTACTGTAACCAGAGTTCTGTCTAGGAGGATAACCCCCACTACCCTGTGTGTTCTCTTGTGACTTAGCCTTAAATTTCATTTTATGGCTCTTTTGGGAGGAAGTTTTATCAGATCCCCCACCCTCCTTATCTTTGGACTGTTTCCCCTCCTCCTGCTTACCAGGATGAGTTTTGTCTTTATGGGACACTCTGTGACATCCACAAATCTGCTGCAATAGCCAGCCTCTTAGGATCTAACTCCTTTGAATCAGCCAAGTGCTGGTTAAGTTCAGGGGAGCAAGATGCAAAAATATGTTCAAGCATGACAAGGCATATCATACCATCAAAGGTGGTGACCTTATAGCCTTCAACCCAGCCAGTCAAGTTCTTTAAATAATCAGTCTCATATGACACCCACTACCTTCTTTCTTTTTGTACTCTCTGAACCTCTTCAAGTATTGGGCAGGCGTATTGCCAAACTTTAAGATGAGTTTGCTTCAACATTGCAAAATCTACTCTTTCAGCCTTTGACATCTCCATAATAGCACTGCACCCAGAATGGGGTCGTCTGCTGAGCAACTGCAATCATATCAGCATTCACAACCTCTTGAACTGCACATGCATACTCAAATGAATTCAACCAGTCCATAATGTCATTCTTCTCCTCATACACAATGAGCAGATATTTTGGAAATCGTGGATGTGAAGAGGACCTAGACCTATGTCCAGAACTCTTGGATCCATTGGAAACTTGAAACGTGGCCAGATCCAATTGGTGATCCCTGTCCTCCTGTTTTTCTGCCTGCTCTATTTTCATCCTAGCCATGTGGACATGTGGAAATCAAGCTCTCTCTGATTAAACATCAGCTCTTGTTTCTTTAATTCCAGCATGGCCTCAGCATCAGAGCTTGCAGAGGAAACATTGAACATTGCATCCTCTCTGTCACCATGGGCACCATGCATGAGGGCAGCGACAGAACTGTCAGTTCTGTCAGTGGAAGCAGCTCCGCCTCCTTCCGCACTCTCCTCAGTGGTTATGGCATCAAGTTGCAACTCTTGCCATTCCATGATTCTTTGAATCATTTCTAATTTTGTACCTTAAGCAGGTACACCTCTCTCAGCACGCATCATTCTAAGAGTTTCTGATTTAGAAGCAATTAAGGTTCTGCTGGTAATTCTATCCAAAATTCTAGATAAGTCTATGACCTTTACGGTATCACTACTAAGTTACTATGGGCCTCATTACACGGAAGGCGGTAAGGGTTAACGGTCACCGGTAATGCTACCGGTGACTGTTAACCCTTACCGCCTTATTACGAGGTCCCTTTGCGGGTTGGTACTGCGTTAAAAAACTAACCCGCAAAGGGACCTTGGTGCTAATTACGGTACCGTAATTAGCGCCTTCCCCATTCCCATTATGCCTTATGGGGGCAAAAATGGGAATGGGGAAGGGCCTTGGTGAATGGGGAATTACCGCCCCCGCTCACCTTGGAGTAGGGCGGTAATTCCGCCATCCACCAAGGCGGACACAGTAAAATACCGGCTGCAACCATGTTTACCGCCTACCGTGTAATGAGGCCCTATGTGTCCTGGGTAGCGGTAATCTGAAATGCCTTCACTAGTGTGCAACACGGGATACCTTCAGTCCTATCCCACAGCTGTACACCAATTTGTTCAGATGGATTTCTGAACTCTGACCTGCTGGGCTGTTACGCTCATCTGATCTCTACGGGGACGTTGGAGCCCTCCCTGGACTTGGCTCCCCTGGATCTGGGTTTACCCCCAGCTGCTGTAGTGTGGACTGCTCTGGTTGCTGGCAATGACCTTGGGAGAAGGTAAGAGGCAGTGAAAATGCTGCGGCTGAATTGCGATCCCCCTCGAATGAGAGGAGCATGCATTTTCCCATAAACTCTCACCTGTTGTTTTGTAAAGATGAGCGCTCTGTCCTGCCTCTCTTCAGCAGGGGCGCTGTAGATGGACCTAGTTGCTTCACTGGTCCGTATACGTGATGGCCCAGACCGGCTGCTACCAATCCACTTTGGAGGGAATGGTCGTAACAATGATTATTGTCCGTATGCTTTTGCAATGCCTTTCCCAATGATTCTTGTCCATAATTCTTATAATGTCTTTCCTTTTCCCAATAGGTGTGAAGATGGCCAAGCTGCGTCGCAGTGTTGGAAGCAAGTCCACACGGTGCCAGAAGGGGAATGGAGCGGTCCCACTAGAAGGTAAGTAGGGTTTGAAGGTGGTATGCAAGGCTTAGGTATTGAGCAGCCAAGCGTTAAATGTTTATTCATTTTCGAATCTTGTGCGTTCAGGGATAGCCTGGCGTCAGATGATGGAGAGCGGCGATCTGAGAATCTGTCAGTGGCTGATAGATGGAAGATCCGTGAGGATGCTGGACTAGAAGAAGACTCCTGCGTAGGTGCACTCGGACAGGTGAGGATGAGACGAGCTGCAGGCAATGGATTTGTAGAGACAGGTAAAATGCGCGCTGTAGATGCTGAGCTAAGATAGCTGCGCTTCGAGCGATGGTGTGGCTGATTCAGGTAAGATGCGCGTCGCAGAGGTAGAGTTGAAGTAGCTGCGATGTGAGCGATGGTATGGCTGGATTCAGAGTAGATGCGTGCTAAAGATGCAAGCCGTAATCAGGTAGGCGCGCACTGAAGATGATGTCCAAGACCTAATGAGATGCGTGCTGTGCTGGAAACAGGTAAGCGCTTCAGTCGGCGGTAAGCGTTACGCTGCACACAGACGCGAAGCCTCTACACCCGGGTGGAGCTGGCTTAAATAGCCTGGCACCCAGCCACTCCCATTTAGCTCCACCTTGTGGCCCCACCTCACCACTCCCATAGACTTCTGCATGTGCCTTCCAATGCTTTCCAATGGCCACGCCCGGCCTGGGTGCACATGCTTTGGACACAGTGTGCAGAGCACACGTCCTTATGAGCCTGGAGCGGGTGGACCCTTTGGAGGATGAAAGTGATGGCCCTTGATTAGTGGCCATGACATGGGCAGAGGTTCAGAAGGCCAGCCTAGTTTCTTGGAACAGGGTAACCTTCTGGACAATACAGACCAATCAAGGTAGCATTGGCAGCAGTCAAAACTAGGTCTCAGGAGGGGTGAAGGTGACTGAAGGACCTCAATGAGCACACAGAGTAAATGATACTTATAAATCACTCCCAGTCATATATATATATATATATATATATATATATATATATATATATATATATATATATATATATATATATATATATATATATATACAACTACATTTATTCAAGGCCTTTGAGTTTCAACACAATAGTTATTAAAGTAACACTTTTAAACCAACACAATCCTACTAAACTACATATAAACAAGACCAAGAGGCCTAAAAGGTTAATGCACGAAATAGGTCCGCAACCTAGAAAGGGGAAGTAAGCAGGTGGTACAAAGAGTCTGTAGGCAATTTTGCAGTGCAGTAATCCCAAACCTAACTGAAAGGCAGTCCAGTCCCCAAGAAGAGGGGAGCCTATTGCTCAAATGTACTTGCAATGCTGACACACACGATAGTGCAGATGGGCAAAAACGGGGTCTCTTGAAGGGTCTGTAGCAGCTCAGGAAGGTGGGTGAGATGATGCAGAATAGGTTCCCACTATCCGTGGAGGACCTCCCTGAGAGGGCAGAACAGGTTCCAGGAGTTGGGAATAGTTCAATAGCTCAGGCTATCTGTGGAAAAGAGAGGGGCCCTCAGGAGCGAGTCGTGCGTAAAAATGTATGGATGCGCTAGGGGCCACCGATGAGGGTTGCAATTACTCACAGGCCCCTGGTGCACTCCGGACCAAACTAAGGCAGTTGAGTCCACTTCGGTTGCAGGTTCAAATGCGACGATTCTGCGGCTCCGCATCTTTCAGCGACGAAGTCACAATGTTGATTCCCAAATGGGACAGTGGTGATTTCTCCGCTCCTGGTGGATGGATCAGGCCAGTTTCACTGTAGCAGGCTTCAGGGCACAGCTGCAATGCACCTGCCAAATTCGTCACCACGGCTGGGCGACACAATAACCATGTGTACTCCAGTTCGGCACTCTCTCTTTACTCCAGACCTGGGAACGCCAAGTGTACGAAATTCGGAGTGAGAGTGCTGTGAACACAGAGCTTGCGATGTACCAAGTTTCAAGGGCCTCCTCGAAACGGTGGCGGTATCAGAACAAAGGTCCTGCGCAAGCTGGTCAGCCCACTGGTTGGCCCAGGGTCACTTCCGAGAGGGCTTACTTGCAGGGTTTGATGAAGGTGCAGAGAAAAGTTGGTCCCACTATTCCAATGGGTCGAAGCCTCTTTGCAGGCCTTCTAGTTCGATCAGATGCAGAGGGGTGACAGCAGGCTCAGGGTGCCAAACCTTCCAGCAGGTCACCAGCGGTCCTTCGACTCGGCTTCTTAGTTTCGGGATACTTGGATCCTAACCTTGGTTCAGTGAGAACTTCAGTGGGTGATTGGAGCCCTCTCTTATCCAGAATCTCTGTTGCGCCAACAAAGAGGGCCCAATGAGAGCTCTGCTCACATACAACCACACCATACGTGGACCAATCATGGACCACAGTGGTCCCAGGCAGTCACAGCAAACCAGACTCTTTGGCACCCAGGATGTGTATTGGAACCAAACAGTCCAACCCTCCTCCTGGAAGCACACACACAAGGCATGCAGAAGCCTGCAAAGGCTTGGCGTTTTGCGGGAGAATGCATGCCCAAATAAGGACTGACCTGGGTCGGCTTGACCTGGGAAAGTGGCAAGATGGCCAAAGGACAGGACCAAGAACCTTGTGACATGGCCATTTTGGATTTAGGCCACCAATTCCTGCCAAACGGGGTAAACATGGTTTACCTGGCAGAAAAGGGTTAAAATATATGAAAAGATAAGCTGCCACCAGCCCTGTCCGAGGCACTCCTCCTAAAATATACTTAGAGAGTATCTAGGGCCTTTAGAAATGACAGGGAGATCCAAGTGCACTCTACTGTAAGGTACATTGTGCACTTGCAACATGTTGCAGAAAAGTTGCAACATTGACAAGGACTAAGGCAAACAAAGTCTCCCAGTACTGACTGTTTTTAAGGGCATGTCAGTTTCCCCATAACAAAGTGAGCAAAAAGCCCAGGGGAGTGCAGCTGAAGGCTATGCTACTCTGGCTATGTCAGACTATGGTGTTAAACAGCAGCAAAAAGTTGGGGGTTACACAACTGGAGGGAAAACTTAACATAAAATGGGAATCTTTCCTAACATCCATCATCCCTGCTCCCACCGCAAACTTGTTCAAATCCCTTGCCTGCCGGTTTTCTTTATCCCACAAGGAATGAATTTCCTTCCACCTCCTCCACAGAACACCTTGCAGGAGTGACTCTTTCATTGCCGACGTATCCAATTTACTCTCTGACAAATTAGCACATACTAATAAAGTACACTCTGTAAAGATAGGGTACAGGTCTGGTCACTCCACTCCTTTTTCTGTCTCTCCGTTTTTGTGTGTCTCTCCTGTCCTAGTGCAGTCCACCTTAGGAAGCAGAAATGACATCACCAGTTTTACGATCGAGGGGTGGGGGGGAAGTACCCTGCAATAATCCCTGCCACTAGGATTGGACAGTTACCCTCTCTCTCTACCCCACTTGCTACCTGTGGCTAGCAGAATATCGCTCAAAGCCCTTGTACTCGCACACAGGTGCAGAGCCCAGCAAGCCCCCGAATACCTGTCTAACCGATTTACTGTCCACACAGCCTTGCGTCCTCTCAAATCTGCCCAAGCACATTCACTCGCCATACCCAGATTCAAAGCTCAAAACGCTGGGGCTCTGGCTTCCCTGTACTCGCCTCCAAACTTTGGAATACACTCCCCAATTCACTCAGATCCGAACCCCGTTTCAACACCTTTAAGAAAACAGCCAAACCGAGCAAGACCGAGCTAATACTTCCTAGTATTTCACAAATAGATACATGAAAGCAAGTTGGCACTATCTAGACCCTACTTATTAGACCTTCCTTCTATGTGTCTATCTTGCCTACTTCTTTCCTAATGTTCCACATTCATGTGTATCTTGTACTCAAAGCTTTCTATTTGGTGATTTTTTTCATGTAGCCTTGTAAGATATGTTGTTCCCCAAGCTTTCTATTTGGAGGTTGTTTCATATAACTTTGTAAGATATGCGCCCAGATGCCCCAGGTGCGCTATACAAATAAAATAAATGCAAATACCTCCATTGGTTTAGGGGTTTGGAGCAACATCTGTCTTTTCCCATTTGTCATCCTTTGTTCTCCTTTGAACTTTTTGGCAAAACTAGTCATGTATCACAACTTCTTAATTGTAGTAGCAATCGCCATACTAAACATATTTTCTGTTTTATCTGATCATGGGGAATTGTATAAGCCAACCGCCAAATCTGTACGATGTAGCATGGCCATGTGTCTCATTTATGTCGTTTTAATAAAATGCATAACAATAATGAAGATGTAAATTATTCAGCTTATCCCTAATTTCATTTTCCCCTTTTTCACCCACTCTCACCTTTTATAACATGTTCAGATCAGCCAAAAACCTAGTCTAACTGGCCATTACAGTTCCCAGCGTCAAAGGTAGATGCATTTTATAGCCCCAAAACCACCTGTAAATTACATAAAAAATGTTATACAAATTAAATCAATCCACAGTATGGTTGCTGCACAAAATGCCTAAAATGAGAATAGTATTTTAAATTAATTGTGAGTGTTTCTGTTCAACAAATGGGAGGGTTGCTTCATCCAGCACTGCCATCTGTCTCCCTGAGCCAGCCTGTGACCAGAGGTTTTTATGAGTCTCTTTGAAGTTAGTGTGTGCTCTTTGAAGAGGGTGCAACAAGGATTCACACCTTTTAGTCTTGCTCCAGCCCAGGATGGCTTTCTCTTGAGGTCCCTGCATTCCTAGTCCGCACGTCTGGAGCATACAGAATTTTGACGCTTTTAGCAGCACCAAATGTTATGGCGGGGTTATTAGATGGGAGATGTGACATCCAGCTGGAAGTGTGGCTTTCCTTTGTGAAGTTTTGCCCTCAGCCAGAACAGGTTTTTCCTGGAGACTGTGTCTCTTCAAATGGCACTGGAGTTCTGTGGGCGAAACATAATAGACATTGCTTTGGTCAACCCACACAACATGTTTTGCTTTCCTGACATTTTTCTGTGAGCAGTGATATTTTATTCCATTGCAGCTTTTTAAAGCCATTTTTATTTGCAAAAATCCTGTTTTCTATGTCACGGGATTCTTTGATTCCTCCTTCTTTTGTGAAATAAACTTCCGCGTGTCCATTGATAATGCCAGGTAGGGCCCTTTCCACATGGCTCTTTAACTTTACATGAAACAAAAGCAAAAGCCACGCAGTTTTTGTTGCAGGGTTTAAATGCCTGCCATTCAGGTGAAAGGGACTTCTGTTTGGGGCCTTTAAATGCACCCCACAATCGATGCAGGCAAAAGTGGGAATTTCATTACGAGCACTTTTTTTGGCGGTAGCAGGATTATCACTGTTTTTTTCCACACCAATGAATTATAACTTTGGAGATACAGTGAAGGATTTACCTCTAGCAAAAAGCTGTAGGTGAATCTACCAATTTACTGACAAAAATCTGCATATTTACTGTACAGTAAATTAGCCAAAAATCCCCATGGAGTCCAATGGACTCCAAGAATGGGTAATTACCACCGCTTGTAATCCTATGATAACTCCATGGAACCAAGTGATGGTAACAGTATTATAGTTTGTCGGTAATTCAGCAGATTTACTGCCGTATTCCTACCAAACTTGTAATGAGGCCCTTAGTCTTGACATCATTCACCCTCATAATCTGCGCAGACCCTTTCCACTCGCCTGACCATGCTGCCATCCCAGCGCCAATCACCCACCTGACCACGGTCCTCAGAGATCAGGCTAAACGCCCCCTCACTCAGCACTGCTCATTCAAAACCTTCCTGGTCATTGAGCTAGCAGCAGACTTCCTCACCACAGGGAATACTTTGATCCTCCTAAAATTATTTAACAACTCTATGAATCTGGTAGATACTCATGTCCCTAACAACTAGACGGACTAAAACCAAACCATTTGCCCCATGGTACGCCTCCAATAAAAGAGCACTGGCAAAATAGTGGCGCAAAAAACGAAACCCTGCAGATCTCGCCAAACTCTGATCTCTATGTGCCAGCCATAGGATTCTGATGACAGAGGCCAAAGCTGCTCACTACGCCACCACCATGTGGCAGCCGGTTACGAGAGTAAAGTCCTTGTTGAAGTAGTAAAGCATTGTATCAATCCCTCACTCGGGGTGTCAGCAACTCAAGAAAAATGCAACGGAATCGACAACTATTTTATTGAAAAAATGGACAAAATCTGACCGATGATTGAATCAACCTCACACAGCATTTTCTCCTGCACTCCAGCACACCCACTGCCCCTTGAGCCCCTGGACTGGATTATCTCTGTCCCACAGACCTAAAATCAATCACTTCCTCAAACCTACTTCCTAATCTGACAATTTCATCCCGGCCTTCATCAAACAATTGATGGGCCTGGCGCTCAAAGCACTCCTCGGCATCATTAATGTCCCTGGACACTCATGACTTTTCTAATGCAACCTCTTTTGAAAAAACAGACCCTAGACACAGAATGACCTAGTCGACTACCATCCCATTAAGAACTTCCCTTTATTGGCAAAATCTTTGAAAAAGTTGCAACACAACTACTTGCCAGAATCGTACACCTCCCAAACGACTATCAAGTGTGTGTTACGTCCAAAATGCAACCACTGAAAAAGCCACCATCCAGGTGGTAGGCGATGCCCTCCAAATCATGGAAAGTGCATCTCCCGCCTTGCTGTCCTACTTGGCCTTTCGGCTGCATTTTGCAGTCGACCACCACATCCTCCTTTCCCTCCTCGCTGACAGGATGGGATTCTTTGACACTGTTCTGAATTGGTTTAAACCTACCTCTCAGGCAGATACCAGGACGTCCAGATCAACACGTTGCGTTCTAACTGACTCAGTCTCCTGCAGAGTGCACCAAAGCTTCATCATCTCATAAATCCTTTTTAACCTTTACATGAAGGATCTGGGTACACTCCTCAAAGATCCCAATATAGCAATTCACCTATAGTGGGACGATCCTCAGTTTGAAATAAGTGAGAAGCCCACAGGACATCAGTCGTCTCTGCGATTGCCTAGCCATCATCCAGTCCTGGATGTTAACTTCCTATCTCAAAGTTGACCTACCCAGGTCACGAACACTGAGTGGCACCGTTTGCTGATTGTTCTTAATAAATCGGACATGTTGAACCTGAGTGATGGATACATTGTTAGAATTTGGTTAATATAATGACCAAAGGGTTAATTTGCATAAATCGACTTTTTTCCCACTGCAAGGGGATCAGCAGGCAATACCATCGAACTGTAGGTACCAGGTTCTGCAGGACTCCTTTACTTACATGAGTATCAGGGTGGGGAGGGAACTATCAACTTCCTATCTCATCTTGCTCCATTTTCTTACACATCTAAGATACGTACTTTTCTGGCATACATTGCCTGTGTCCGTTCTCGGCCGAGCAGTACCATTCAAGATCCTAATGCTCTCGAGAAACCATTGTTATTCAAAACACCCTGGTTATAATTCCATCCGCAGAGTTTCAACAGGTTAACCTGGTGCTATGGCAGCTACACTTGTAAGACTTTCAACCCAGGATTGCTATTCACACATATACAGCACTGTGTGGGAGTAGGGTATTGGACTCCCAAAACTCAAACGTTCCTCCTGGGTCTCAGGATCTCAGTGGTTAATGAGCAACCGAATGGCGAACCTAATCAACCTCACATTTAGTCAGTGCTGGCTAAAATCCGAGCGCAAGAGGAAATGCTGAAGGCAATGGGATCGGCTGGACATGTCACACTAACCGGCATATGCCACAAGGTAACAAAAATTATACCTCTTTGAGTGCTGGAGGGACAGTGGCATTCAGGTGCTCTCAGATGCTTTGGTCAATGGGAGACTACATTTCAGGATATATTTAGCCTTCCAGATAAATAATTTGATTGCTTATTGTATACACTAGAACAGGATTTACATGTTTTGCAAGTTGATTACTGGAAGTGCAAACTGTTCATAATTGGGGAGTTCAATTCAAATCTCTGAGTCTTCTCTGGAAGAAAAACAAGGAATTAAATGATATTTAAGATATTTCTGAGTCCTGCACCCTATGGTGTAGAAGTAACTTTTGGATGTGGCGAATCCCAGGAGGAGCCACCCCCTTTGGGACTAGGAAGGTGAGCCTGCTATGCTTAACCCCCCCGCCCCACACACCGGGAGATAGGATAAGCAGGATCCCTCTGTAGGGACCCCCCCCACTCCGTTCAGCGACAGAAAAGCTCAGAGAAGGACACAAGTTACCATCCCTTCTCTCCAGATGCTAACACCTTTATTGGATCTGTGAAATCTAAGTTCTTTGTTCACCCTATAATCAATTCTGTAATGGCTGATTCAGTTTCTGTCTTCAACCATCCTTAGGCTGCAGAGGCCTGGATAGGAGCAGCAGCTGCATCCCCCAGACCCCTTTAGTGAGCTGGGAAGGAGAGCTAGCAACAGCCGATGCACAACCTGGTGGACGTGCCGTGGAAGCAGCAGTGCGGCAGAAGAGCTCCACATCCCCCCAAAGTGCACTGATCAGCAGAGACAGGTTGGAGTTGACTCCCAGTGTCCTGAACACGAGGAAGAGGACATAGCCGTAGAATGGGGTGTGAAAAAGAGGACGCTCCCAGAGTGGGGGTAAACCCAAGAAGCCCCATAAAGGGATTGGGGGGCACCAAGAAGCCCCAGAGCGAGTTAAGAGCAAGACATCGACCCCATTGTGTGGAGTGAACCAAGGAACCCCAGAGTGGTTGGAAGCCCCAGAGCTATTTATTTTTTATACAGGGAGGAGCAATGCTCTTTTGATCACAAAAAGACATAATAGATAAGAAATAAGAATTGACAGGAAGCAGTGAGCTTTTTACAATGGGGGGGTGGAGTTCGAGTGACATTCTGACCAGGTTCTGGGGGGAGAAGATTGATGAACAGTCACCGGGGACAATACATGAGTGGAAATACATAGATTAAGGACAACCAACATTAGACATTTTTGATTGCAGGTAGTTGGTACGGCCAGCTATGTTAGAGATGTGACCATGGTGAATGAAGTGCTCGAGTGGAGGCAGAGAAAGTGAGGCACAGAGGCAGGTTATGGAAACATGTTAGCTGGAAGGAAGATGAGAGATAGGATAAGAGGGCAATTCAGAGGCGAGGAGGTAGGATTTTAGTTTGGCTTTTAGAGTGGTGGGGTGCACCAAGAAGCTCCAAAGAGGAGAGAGTGCAGAGAAGCCCCCGGAGTGGGGCAAGAGAAAGTGGCAAAGCACAGAGAAGCCCCAGTCAGGCAAAAGAAGACATTTTACTCCAGAGAGACAAAGCCGCAAAGTGGGGAAGAGAAAGAAAGAACCCCACAGTAGGGAATTGGAAGCAGTAAAGCCCCAGAATGGAGAAGAAGAGACTACAAGAAACCCAGGGCTAGGAAACCCAGAAAATGACACTTTCCCAGGCGGGAGAAAGACTGTGAGACCTGTAACCGTGGAAAAGAGAGAGACCGGGTTGGAGTCTGGAAGGATACACCTGATTGGGTAGATGTTTTAGGTCCCAACACGGAAAAGAGGTTCACACTACGTTACTTGTGCTAGGCCATGGTGTTGCTGGGTTAGATGCAATGTTGCAAATAAATATGTGGTTAGAAGAATTGAAATGAGTGTTACTTTGTATTTTAGTTGGATACATTAGTCGCAGTAGGCAGCAACATGAGTAGCAATGGCATGGATTCCATGTATTGTGCAATGTACAATTTGTAGCGCTAAGAGGTACGTAGTGGGGAGCTTTTTGCATGCAAGAGGAGTGCATTTGAGAAACTAACATATAGGAATTTGACAATCGTTTAAATTGTAGACATTTGGGGAATTGGGAAATACAGGGTTTATTGTGGATAAACCTGCCTCTTTTCCTTTGCAGATGGGGTGCAGGTGCAAGTGGATCTAGGTCACCTGGCCTAAGCACGACCCACCTTCTTAGCCCTCCCTCTTCCTTCTTGCTCATAAATCTTAGATCAAGGGTGTGTCTCGCCCGAGCGTCTGAAGTGAAGGGCAGACGAAGAAAAGGGCAATTCATGTTTGGGCCAGGAGGACCCAGGGCCCGACCCCCTGCTTAGACAGCAAGTAAGCATACACCAACATGTTTACTCCCTCTGTCTCCACAGGCCATCCCCCACCCCCTCTGGTCCCCCCGTGATGTTCCCTTGTGCCCCGCACACAGGTGTTGCCTGTTTTGCTTGATACCTCTACCTTGCTCCCCCTCCAGCCTACTTCTGAGTCTGTCCTGATTACATTCTGGTTTCACCATCACCATCTTGTGGCCAATGCTGGATTTTACTTTTATGGACTTCATTGATTCACAGAGCAGCACCCTTTTTCAACTCTCATGCTGGACTTCCTTTGCATCTTGTATGCATGATGGCCCTGAATCAGGCTGTTCCCAACTTCATCTTGTATCCTGGTTTGCAACATTATGTGTTACTACTGACTTCTGCAATTCTATTTGCTCTCCCCTCTTGCTTCTCCACTCTTTTTGACTGCTTACTCTCTGTTCTCTCCACCTCTCCCTTTCCCTATCTTCTCCCCTCCTTCCCTTACTTTCTTCTATGCACTTACACTATCAGAATTGTCCCTGGACCTAGTATGATAGCAACCTCGTCTGTCTCCTCCCCCTACCCTTTCTTGTTCCCCCCGCCAGCACTATCTGAAATGTCGTGAGGCCTAGTACAGTAGTCGCATGTTTTGTTCCCCCCCTCCCTTTCTGCACCCCTCTCCCTCACCTTTTGTTTTTCTCCTGCTCTACCAGAAATGTCGGCGGACCTAGGATGGTAGTCGCCTGTCTGTTTCCATTTCCTTCCCACTCTCCCCCTCCCTTCCTCATCTATG
The DNA here is from genome assembly GCF_040938575.1 of Ambystoma mexicanum. Lineage (NCBI taxonomy): Eukaryota > Metazoa > Chordata > Amphibia > Caudata > Ambystomatidae > Ambystoma > Ambystoma mexicanum. The sequence continues at coordinate 996,394,212 of NC_090931.1, forward strand.
TCTTAGCTCTTGCACTATCTGAAATGTCGTCAGGCCGAGTACGATACTTAATTTCACATCCTTACTGTTCATGGCCTGTAGGAATGTCATTGTATTTTCCCTTGTTCCCTCCCTTGCCTTAAAGCGCTTTGAAACATATTATGTAAAGGCACTATACAAATAAACGAACATATCATACATGGAGACATCGCAGAATGCAGGTTTCACCTATTTGGAGTTTTAATAGGCAGCAGAGTTCCTGGATTCACAGGAATTCGTTTTTTGCCTGGTTTGGAGAGCTGGACAACCTAGGTCACGGAATGTTGTAGAAAGTGAACTACTAATGGGCAGTTGAGATAACATCGCAAAGGGCTAACGGCAAGAACTGAATGAAAAGTCATTTGTTCGGTTTTTATGGCTGGATTGGGTTCTTAGATGCAAAGTGTAAATTCCCTAAGAGCACAAAGGCTTATTTTTTCGATGACCAGAAAGGTCCGGTTCAATTGAGAGCTGATAGTTTATGCAGGGAATTAATTAGAATGTATGCCGAAGGCTATGACTTGAAATGGTAGTAACAAATAGGATTATGAGTAAAAATGTTATTGGATGCCTGGAGCACCTGAGAGGATAAGGAATTGTACCGCTGCTTCAAATGAATGCTTATTTATTCCTCTCCCTCCCCATGCCATAAAGATTTTATGGAAAGCCTTGCACCATCATCATTTGGGTTAAATGTGTATCTGTCACATGGTCTGAATAATGAATTGAGTTAGTCATAAATGATAAATGCATTATGTGGAGTGTGTCAGGACTGACGAGGGAAGAAGATCACGTGTCAAAAGGGTTGTACTTTGTGAATGTATCCAATGAGGTTTTAGAGCTATGGGATTCAATTACCTTGCCTTGGAGTTAGCCAATGGAGGGTTGGGGGATGACATTGTAACAAAATATTTGTGATTTATGTAAATGGTCTAACTGGGTATATAAACTATAATTTTGTTGCATTTTGTGCAAATCACTTTAGTTATCAGCTCAAAGGAACTGACTAGCCCCTTCTGGTCATTAACATGCAATAAACCTGCCTTTCTGACAATAATGCAGTGGATTCTTTGCAGAAGCTGTTCTTTCACATTGGAATGCTTGGGTTACTTTCATTTGGTGACCAACGACGTGATGTCCAGGCTTTCTGTAGTTGGGTGTCCTGCTCATTGGACTGCGGCTCTTATCTGCTGAGTGATCAAGTTTTCTGTGCACAATAAAAGAAATGATCTGCAGGCACCACATTTAAGTGAATACCTGTTTGCAGCTGAGTGTCTCAAGTCCGACTGGGCAAGTTTTGAAGAGGCACTTGGGGGAAGCTCTGCAGAACATCTCTTCTTTACATGAGTGCATTCTGGCCAGAGAAAGAAGAGGGAGGGAGGTTCTTTTTTAATTTCTGTGATTGTACAAGGGGGCTGGGGTGTGTGGAGCCGGAGAGGCTGATTTTCGTTTGGAGTCAAGAGGTTAATTGAATTAAATGAAAGTGAGATATTTTACTTATGAGTGTAAATTAACTGTTTTGTATTGGATGTCTTTTGTATATATTTTTTATTTATTGTGATTTAGTTAATTAAAACTTTTCACATTTAAATATCAATTATAATGACCATACAATCACATTTATTCATTACACAAACACATTATATTTCAGAACATTAATACTCCATTTCATCTAAGCTAAAATCTTCAATAAATATATCTAAAATAAACCTAATATAATAAAACAGAACAAAGTAGTACAGAATAGAGTAAAACGGATGTAGAAAATGCAGTAAAAATGCAACAAAAAACACCGCCTATACATCAAATCAGATTCCAACTTCCAACACTTCTTTACACCACTTTACACATCTGCCAGAGTTGTCATTTCTGGATTAACAAACAAATCGGCAAGCTAACTCTTTGGTTTTCCACATCTGGTCATCGCCCTATGCATCATTGGGTAATTTCTGTTTCACTATCAGCCAGATGCTGTAAAGTGCTAGATGCAAATACTTATGAGTATTCAAACAGCGCAACCAAAAGTCAATCTCCTTAATGGTATCAAGATTATGAACATATGGTCCCAAAAATGTTGCATATATCGAGCCTAAATCTGGGCACTCCGTCAACAGATGCCTAGCCGTCTCTGGATGACTGCTTTTACATATTCTACAAGTTCTTTCATGTTCAGAAATCTTCAATCGTGGGCCCAATAGGGTTAAACGTGCACATCATTAATTTGTAAAAGCATATGAATCTTCTCTGATCTTTCGAAGGACATAAAATCAAATAATTCTGAGGTTTTTTAAATGTGTAGTTCATATTTGATACAAATCCTTAAAGTTTTAACGTGCCTAAACGATCAAAATGATTGCCCCAATCCCATGGTTGACCTTTCTTGTAATGCATTTTTCATGTTACTATAAGAACCATTCCAATTTGGAGTTAGCCGATATTTTCAAAGTCTTCTTTGATTTGCATCCCATAAATTGTTCGACCTTTATTTTCCATTTTCTTGCCAATCAAATTAAGAAGAGTGTCTTTTGATGCAGTCTTAGCTTTTGTATATAGCTCTGCTCCCTTTAATATCATAGTAGATTTCATGGACAACAGCCCCAATTCCAATCTGATTATTTCAATAGGGATACATCGAGGCAGTAAAAAGATCCTTGTCCGATAGGTGCTTTCAATTTTAGTCAACGATTCCCAATTTACAAGAGTTATGGTTTATAACCCATATTTTTTACCTAGTTTGTTATTTTAGAGGTGTGAGGTGGTGTCCCACACCGGCACGTCCATTGTAAGGTTTGCCCTGATATCCTTCAGTTTGCTTGTTTGGTTGGCTCAATCCCTCACCTGGGGGCAAGGTCCACACATGGATAACTTCCTGGAGCATACCCGTGATGCCTTTCATTCTCTATTGACTGTGCGGACAGAGCCCTCGCCTCATTTGTCTTGGTTAGTCTAAGTAGTGAAGGGTATCTTCATGTAGTCAAGAAAAGACAGTATTGTAGTCGAAAATGTTGTACTAGTGATGACGGGAGAGCAGCAGTGTTGTAGTGAAAAGCCTTGTGCTCCTTCTATGCTCGAGTGAAGGAGATATCTCTGAGATTTGGCCGGCGTTGTGGTTTATTGATGATGTCTTTTGTCTAAGAGTGAGAAGTATAATTAAAGTGAATAGCTAAGTGAAGTGATTGTGGTGTGAGTAAGAATGAGGCGAGTGACTGTTGAAGGGTTTAAAAGTTTGGGAAAATAATTGGCTTTGTGGGGGGGGAATTATAGTATTTTTGGTGTGCCGGAGGATCAGCTTTTGTGAAAGGCGGAGTGTTGCAGGAGTGTTTGGCGTGTTCGGCGTTGGGAGGCTTCGGTTAGACATCAAGCACGGCTCTGCCCTGCCTCGCTCCTCTGCGGGCAGCAGGGTAATAGAAAAACCACAAAACCTCCAGAGCCTTTGTTAACCCCTGTGGGTAACCGGCAAACAAATTGCCCCTGTGGAGCAAATGGAGATGATTTATGGGGCCTGCGGACTGCAAAGAACCCGTAGCCAAGCCAGGACATTACTGATCACAGGTAACAGGGTGATGGGCCAGAACAGTATAAACCGTGTTAATATGGGAAACTCTCCTATTGTAGTGACCACTGATGAGTTTTTCATCTTTTGCCTCCGGCTCTGACGTCACAAAGCAGGTATCTCCTGCTCCCCTCCCTTCTTTCTTCTTTTTCAATTTCTGCTCCCTTTTCCCCCACCGCTCTTCATGGGGACTCGACTAAGACTTTATCACACTTACCTACAGACACCTCGACAGTGGCAGCAAGTCTGGGCTGTATGGCTGTTGAAAATCAGAGGGCTGAGGAGTGAGGGATGGTGGAGGCTGCAAAGGGGGACAGAGAACTTCTGATCGAATCTTCTGACCAGTCAATGATGCTACTAACCATCTGGGCTCTGGTGGCACGGACTGCTCTGACTATTACCAATGTGGGTGTGAATTTGCAGGGGGCTGCTCTAGTTACTACTTCAACTGATCCCTTAAGTAAAAAGAGGGAAGCACTGCCTTAAAAAAGGGAGTAAATCACTGTCAGACTACACTACATTGAAATAGAATTTTAAACAGAGAGAGCTCTATTGAGCCCCACACTAGCAGCATTGCTGCCCCAATCTGGTACGAAGTATGGTGCTATCGATCAGATGCGGATTTATTGGCAAATTCTGATACTCTTGCTCTGTCCTGACTGTCTGAAACTCACAGCTCACCTACTCAAACAAAAGAGGTAACAGTGAACAAGACTCCTTTAGAAACATCGGACCTCCCCCAAGAAAAGGGTAACGACTTGATTGTGCCTCAAATTGTTCCATCTGATTTGATTGTACAATCGGGGATCTAAGAGCACTTAACTGTTTGAAGATGGATTTAGGCGAACACAGATCCAGTGTATGAGATAAGTCCACACTAGCGGCCAGACTCACTAAAAATATTGCCAACCTAACGCTACAATGAAGTGTGGATGCCAGTTGCTGGGCAAAAAGTACTCGCTCTAAGAAGACGGCAGAGACTTAGACCCCTGCCCTACTTTACCCGGCAAGAAGCTTAAACCAGCTATATCTCTAGAGGACCCTCTGGTATCCCTGGCTCTTTTCTCAATGTCATCTGGCCTTGCCCCTCCAAAGGACGTTTGAGAGCTATGCCCCAGGGGTAAATGGTGTTATCTGCTAAGCTGAAGTGAAGGCTCTGATCAGGATGCAAGCTGGAACCCAACAACACCTCAAAAGTCAAGAGACACCTCTGCCCTAGGAAAGAGTTCTCAGAGAAATAGCCTATGGAAGTCCCTTTGATGGATGGTCCCCTGGGCCAACAGATTGCCCAACTACAAGCGTCTATATTTGCAATGGTCTCCATCCCACTGGCACCGTTCTTAAAGTGTACAAAAAACCTAAACAACAGTTTTAAGGATTATGTGACGTTGCTTATTCTAATGCATATCAAGATTATCTTCATTGAATCATTCATTGAGGCCTCCAGAGACAAAAGTACAAGACAAAAAGAATTGGAGGGCGCGATTATAAAAAAAAATCTAATTGAAATAATACAAGAAGCAATTAAGAGAAAAAAAAAGCTTTTCTTGGAGGGATTCCAGATGTCATTTCACAATTGTGGCAACTCTAACGCTTACCTGGACTCCTCGGGAAGGTAGCACCTTCCCAGCCTATGGACCTTATACCTTGGAGCCTTTAGGATTGTTTTTCTGTTTGAACAAGCAAATGACAACAATAGAAATGCTATAACATCTATTAACTGGGATAATGCTACGTGAGGTGTGTATTCCCTTAAATCACTTGCTTCAAACTCTATGGCTGAATTCCCTTCTCACCTATGTTTTGTTATTGTGGAGCTCCCCTTCCTGCTTTTCTACAGGGGCGCATTGAGATCAGAAAAAATGGTAACTTGAGTTGCTGATGAATTCTATAGCTTCTTGCCTTGAAATGTCTATTCTCTGGAGAATGAGTCTTTGGGTAAGTAAACAGGTGGCAATACTGTAATCCTTAATGGCTTTAATTGATTCCTATGTTGGAGAGATCTCTCTTTCTAATTACTTTTGTCTTCTTTCTCTTTTTCGCAGGTTCTAGGAATTCGGAAAATAATTAGGGCTGCGGATGGCTGCAGAGTTACTCAGGATGTGAAAATATTTTAAAAAAACATAAGTTTACCAATACGGAGTAACTGCAGCCTTCAAGGTGAAGCGCGGTAACAACTGTGAGGTGAAAACTTGAAGAACCTAAAGGTACATAAATGCTTATAAATCCTCTTCTCTGTTTAACTCTTAAGTTCGTCTTTCACTTAAATACCTCTTGTGTTGTCTGCAGGTTTTCGGAAAGGTGAGGAAATAACCTTCGGAAAATGCGGTTGCTGCGGACGAAACTTCTGACTGAAGATGCTGCGAGCGAAAAAACTGCTGACTGAAGATGCTGCAGCTGTGAGTAAAATTTCTGACGGAATATGCTGCAACTGCAAGCAAATAAATGTTCTTACTCAAGATAACCACGTCGGAGATAACTTCTGTCTAGTAAGTCTGTTCTATGAACTATGGTACTCTGTAACTATTCGTAAAACTAATGTCTTTAATATCTCCTTTCTTTTACAGGTTCTTTGAGGAGAAACGCTAGTAGCGTTACCCACTGTCAGCGGAGCAGACGAGAAGCATGTGGTCCAGCGGAGGCAGGGCTTTAGTATCTCCCTCTGCACATATGAATAGAACAGTGCTGCTACCTGTAAATGGGTTTTACGGCGGCCATGTTAAGTGTAGGAAATTACTGTTGAACATCATGGGAGTCTATGGAAGTGGATGGTGTAAATGCCATATGTGCCAGGCTAACACCCACCTTTGACCTGCTGATTGATGCACAGAAAACCTGGCATGCTAGTGCCCGTGGACCTGATCCTGTGCTCTTAACTGGCCGAACTTAATTCTAGCTCATCTGCTTTAGTGGACAGTGTTCAGTCTTCAACCCGAGAGAATGAAGACGGGTCACAGGACCCCCATTCTCGAGACCCCACTTGCCTTCTGGAACCCTCTGTGACCCTTCGCCTGGATACTCCCCCAGGACCCTCGGGGGTTCTTCAGGTCCAGGCTGGCTGCAATTCTGAAATTACGACGGGTATAGCAACAGAGGTGAAAGCCTTGAAAACGGCTGTCGGTGTGGTCTCCTTCACAATTTATAATCGGGAGCCCCAAAGCAAACTAAAGAGTCAGCAGAGGGCAAAAAAGCACCAGAAGACGCTGAAGAAATAAAAAATATGCCCTTATCAAAAACCCATAACGGCTGAGGCACACAGAACTTTATCAGAAACTTAAGAACGGTCTTTGTGGAACCAACAAATTCTCGAATTTCAACAGACCATTACTGTAGGTACCGCAATATGGAAAGTCCCTCAAGAACCTGTGAAAAGCCAACTATGGCTCCACCGTTGTAGGACGAGATAATTGATTAGGAAATCCTTGAAGATCCACTGATTCAGATTTCAACATATGAAGACTAACCATCTGAAGATTTGCTGGAAGAACAGATTACGGGAACAATTCCACCTGACTGTGGATGTGTTGAAGATGGGCCATCTTCCCACTCAATTGAACTCACCATTCTTGACACTAGCAGATAAACGGGCAAGAGTGACAGGGAAGCCCGGTAAAACAGAGAAACCATCCTCATTGATGGTCAGAATGATTGAGCACTCACAAAATAATAGATCTTCATGCAAAACAATCAGGGACCCAGAATATGAGGACTCGCCGCACGTCCGTAGATCAAAATTTAACATCCATGCACAAACGGACAAGAAATGGGACTGGAAACCTTGTAACTGTAAGGTAATCCTGGAAAGGGGGCTGAGGGCAAATGGCGGTTGAATCTTAAATCGTTCAAATATAATGTGTTTACTTCATCATATCCCTTGATTGTGTGTGATTGACTCCAAAGACATCAGGATTGTCAATTTTCCAACCAAAAATGACTGAGCGTGCCTGCACATGGCCTCTGCCGAACGATGAGCTGAGGGCTCTAGACCTTGATTTAAAAGACTGTAAGACTCCACCCAAGTTGGCTAGGCATCAAGGCCAGAGCCTGCAAACTCTAAGGCAGAGGGAGAACATTGGTAAAGGTAGCAGTGACCGTAGGGATAGCAGAACCGTAAGTCTCCAACGTGATGATCAGGAAATTAAACCTGCATGGGTTAATCCAATGGTTCTACATGGACCTGAATCAATAAACATCACCATACGAGGAATAAGCAAAGAGACAGAAAACGAAGGCCAGGCTTTGAGAACAGCTCCCCAGTGACAAGAACTCTGCCATTGAAGCAATGAAATATGTTCTTCAAACATACAGTACACTTTAACACAGAAGGTTAGTGTGCTACACTTGCTGAACAAATATTGGTAGGCTCTGCAAGAGCAGCTGATGTCCAGGAAGTGGAGCTTTCCTGTTCTTGCAGATGAGCCAACCCCAAAATGACAGCTAACAGCTCGTTTTAATTACACGCCATTAGGTGTTCGCTTTGACGCCACACCATTAGGTGCTATCTTAGAGCAGTCATTTGACCTCGCAAGGGGAGTGTCACACCTGATTTTGCGAACAGAAATATTGTGCACATTCACACAGTTAAGGTCTATAGGGGGGGTCATACAAAGTACCGAGTGACAAGTGAGAGAGATGTCTCTTAATAATCAGATAGCCGACTAATATAGCCCGCAGAAGCATACCCTGCGTAATGCTGCAGAGCTTCACAAATGCTATAGAGTACAGTGAAGGCATTAACTAAACGGATGCAGAGATCTAACTTTGAGGTGCAAAAACCCACCTAATATAGTTTTACATAGGATGCCTAACTCGAACGAACACAGTGACACACTAGCTCTAGCCCTTACTGTTCAAATTAGTGGATATGACGAATGCACACGTACAGGGAAACCATGTTACTTGATACATATAAATCCCAGCACAAAAGGGGAAAAAAGAAGCCCATCAGCCTTGCCATTCCATTCAAGCCAGAGGGGCTGGGGAGGAGTACAGAGCAGTAGCAGCGTAGGAGCGAGACGGCCAGGCCCAGCTAAGCAGAACTCGTCAGCCCAAGAAGGAGCCGTTTCATTTGAAGCACACTCCGCTCTAAACGTGAGTGATGGCTTGTTGTGTGCATGGAGACTGATGGCATATAGTAGAGCGTAGCATAGCTAATGAAAGATAAAGGTTACATGTGCTGTTACACTAAAACCACCACTTGTTCTATTCTGTATCTATTCAAACATGCTCTTTGCCCACGTGGCAATCTTGTTCATAGGTTTGATGTTATCTATTTTTGCTCAGAAGATAGGGGGTCATATTAAATGCATCAAAATGGTAACTCCTGTGTCAATTGTATGATTCAGAGTAATGCATCAGAGTGGTATCTCTTTGAGTCCAGAACTTTACAATTCATGACTTTATATGTTTAATGATGTTTTTTTTTATTTATTGTGTTTGGTTATAATCCATAAACTTAATATAGACAAACCTTTACAATATCACATCTTTCAAAGTAAACGGAACTGTGTTTAAAAAATTAAAATTTCTAAAACACACATAATACCAGCCACCCAACACCTCTCCTTCCTTTCTCTAAAACGATCTTCTCAAAGTCTTCCCTAAAAAATGTATGAATACCTGATGTTGATAAGCACATGAACCTAGGCATGCCAGTCCTTTAGCGCTGAGACACAGCCTAGGGGGAGTTTTGAAATGAATGACGTATGACCAGTGGTCTGTTTTCACAGGCTCAAACAAGGTGGAGATGAGAGGCTCATGGCAACGCCTAATTGTAGGCAATCAAGACAGGTGGCACCCCCACGCAGATGGGGCTTCTTAGAGGTGACCGTAGCATTGCTAATAATAAAATAACCTCATGCCCCAGTCACGATAAATGGACCGGGCAAAAAATATTTTTTCTAAAAAGCTTTTTAATGAAAAGAGGGTTAGGTGGGTACAGAAGATGGCCCATCAGGAAATCAATAGTCCCATCCATTGCAGGACGGCAGTGTGCGATTGTCTTAGGTTAGCAAACTGTCGGGGAGTTAATATAAACTTTACAGTGGAAACTGGGAGGGCTGTCCGCTGAATCGCTCTTCACTTACTTGAAAACCCCAGCCAACAAGGTAAATAACATCTATGCAACTCTCCTGATAAGGACAGACTTAAACACCATCCAATATATTACCCATACCAGTTTCCTGAATTGGCTTTAACACATACAAATCATGTCAACTGGTTTGGAGGTAATCTAGATGATCCACAAACAAATGCTAGACATGGACCGTTAGCCACACCAAACCTGTCACTAGAATTCTTAGCCAGGTTTCATCCAAACCCCAGAGGCCCCTTTTTAGAAACACATGATCAACTACTGACTGCACAATCTGACACTGTGCGTAACCTTGCACTGCAATATGCTGCGCAGCATGGCATAGCGCCTGCCGAGCAACTATAAGGACAGCTAGACGCTGGAGGAGTGCAACTCTACACATTGAGAGTTATTTTAGGGTCATGCCCTTCCAGAAATGAGGACATATCCAAGTGGTATTCAAACAAGCTAGGACAGCTGCAAGCCGCATACCCCCAGGTTACACCACAGCATAGACATAGGTCACAAGCCATGTTCCTTCCCTCTGGCTACACACTGCCTTTAGCAAACTGTGACAGCTGGATCTCTATTTATAGCTGGCTTTATTTACAGCTGATAGGCATGACGTCTATTCCATTGGTAGCATCAGTATTGGCAGACATTATGGGCACACAGGGCGCTGCTGCCTCCATGAATTTAGGCTTGTCCATGGCATCCAATAATTATCAAATGGTTGAGAGCATACTACTACTGTTATTGAAAGGAGAGCCTACGAGTTTAGAAGTTCATAGAAAATTGTCCCAGTTAAATGAGCAAGAAAAGGGGAGCAATTTGGGGTCATAGTGACATCCACTTATCAATATGAGGCAAAGATCACCTAGACAGGAGACCTGCAGAGACACATAAGGCTAACCAGGATACTATGCCAGACAAGGAGACACATCAGGAAGGGAGACCCTCAAAAGGAAGGGAATCGTTTCAAGCTAAAAAGGGTGGTAAAACACACAGATGACAGCTTTCACCAATAGAGGAAGAAAAATGGCCAGAACATGAACCAAAGAATGGGACAAATACAGGAGATAGGCATGCCCCGCAGTGGCAAGGCACTCAAGGGTAGACGATCTTGGGCTAAATCTAGGAGGCAGTCCAATTTTAGACCAACAGAGACAGAAAACACATGAAAAGTCCACAAACGTATGGCACTGATGAGGGTTCAACTCATTCTTCACAGGCAAAGACACCAGACCATTCTAAAACTGAGGGGAAGGGCTTGAAAGTTGAGAAAAAACATAGCAGCCCTACAAGTTTCACAGAATGCAGAATCCACGCACTCATCGAATCATTCTCAAGACTGAACGACACACTGGGCCTCATTACGAGTTGGCCGGTAAAACAATCAAATTACTGGCATGCCGGTGCAACCGTGTCCATGTAGCACTGCTGCTGGAATCAACGGTTGATTCCGAGTCAGCGTGTACGCGCATACCGGCATTCTGGTAACGGCTGCACCGGCATGCCGGTAAGGCCTTCCAAACCCCCGATAGCGGCATCATCAATGCCGCAGACACGGGCACCGGCATCCTAGATGCTGTAAGGAACGGTACCATTGATACTGGTATCGTAAATACTGGTACCGGAAGCAACGTCATTGCGCCGGAACGGGAAATGCTCCGGCGGCCATCTTTAAAAACACAATCTATTGCAATCCTCTGCCTACAGCACCTGAATTAGCGAACTGTGGACTGTCAGCAAGGGGATGGCAAAGGCAACCAGAAAAGGCACAGTGCAGCTGCGAAAGCCACATTTTAGTGATGAGGAGCTCCACATGCTCGCTGGCACACTGGTTGAGCATGCAGATGTTGTGTTCTGCGTAGACCGGTGTTGTGCGGCTCAAATCCGCAAAAACATCTGGGAGGAGGTGGCACAAAAGGTCTCTGCTGTGGGGACAACCCTACGCACCATAAGACTGTAGGAAATGCTGGGACGATCTGCGGCTGAGTGTCCGCAACATCCTCTCAGCAAATTGAAGCCAGGCCACAGGTGGAAGAGCTCAACAGAACAAAGGTACTGGTATGTTTAGGGGTTAGCCAGTGTGAAATGTAAATGAATTAGAAATATTACACTCGGTCTAAACCCACATAACCTTAATGGTTATCAATTTGCATGCAAAAATACGTATTGGAACACTCCTAGACAATAAACAGATATTTACAGAGATTGATGTTAAAGAAAAAAATGTTTTTATATTATAAAAATTTAAGTACATATAGTGAAAACCAACATGGAAAGACATGTGTAATCAAGAAAAAGAACATTCATCTCCCATTTGACAATTGGGTATGAGAGCTTTCAAACAATCTAAGAAAATTAGAATTGGTACATCAAGGAAAGAACATAAATGTAAAGCAATTTCAATATTGACAAAAAGCCAGTTGTATATCACTGGGATACTTGAATGAATCAAAGAAAAACACAGAAGTACAAAGTGATGAGTACAGTTGAACCTCTATTCAATGTAATAGAACATATTAAGCAATTGAGAGCGGTATTAATTAGTAATTAGAATCAATTCCCAAAGTTGAAGATATTATGTGTCGGGATAGGGTCTGCAAACGCTACAGGGGGAATAAATAAACCATATAGGATATAGGTATTTAACCTAGAGGACATGCTCCCATCAGTGGATAATGTCACGTGAGCAAAATGGTCCTGGTGGTCCACAAATGTCGCTGTGAAGGACCTTGTTTCCCCTCTGATAGAAGAAAGCGTTTCGGCAGAACAAAGTTGGTGAAGAAATATTTTACCATGTGAACAGAATCTACTCCGCCTTCATCAGGGCAATAATTAGCAGGACCTTGTATGGGTGGAAAAGGGGAGAAAGGAAAAAGAAATTGGTAAAAAAGAAAAAAAAAGGGGAATGAGTCACCTGGAGGTGCATCTGTACAAAAGTATAGTGCATGCAAAGGTAGAAACTAATCAAAAAGGCAGACATCGATCCTGGTCGAGTCTGAGATGTATCTCATGGCCACATACATACAAAACCCCCTTGTAGAGAGGGAAGTCTCGGAAAAAGTTCAGATGGATCTCCCCCCGAATTGGGGGCAGGGAGAGCAGATTGTGGCATTGGGTCCCCTTTAGAAGAGCAGTACAAGAGTCCCTGGTGGCTACCCGCCGGTCTGCAAACCAAGGTCCAAGTCGGTATGGTGGGGCAGGCTGGAGGGGTAAGGAGTAGCTTACCTGGAATGGGTGGAAATGATCAGAGCCGTGGTGGGCTAAGTGGAGGTTGCTTGTTGCTGAGGCAGGGGACCGGGAGGGTCCACTGTAAAGTACTAGTTGGTCCCTCGGTCGTCACTACTGGACAGGGCCAACAGGACCTGAGGAAGGTAAATGGAAGCAGTGAATGAATACCGTTTGGTGAGATGTGAGGAGCCGATAGAATGTGCTGGAGAAGAGCTCATCAGTACAAGGAGATTACCTGAGTAATGTCTTCTCAGGAGAAAATGAAGAGAAGAAGGAGTGGATGCCGCCAGGTGATCAGTCACTGGAGACGTCTGTGTCCACTTCGAATTGTTGGCGGGTGAAATCCCTGTTTTGTATTATAACACTGTTCCAAAGCGCGATACTGCCTAGGAAAATGTGCATGCAAAGGTAGAAACTAATCAAAAAGGCAGACATCGATCCTGGTCGAGTCTGAGATGTATCTCATGGCCACATACATACAAAACCCCCTTGTAGAGAGGGAAGTCTCGGAAAAAGTTCAGATGGATCTCCCCCCGAATTGGGGGCAGGGAGAGCAGATTCTGGCATTGGGTCCCCTTTAGAAGAGCAGTACAAGAGTCCCTGGTGGCTACCCGCCGGTCTGCAAACCAAGGTCCAAGTCGGTATGGTGGGGCAGGCTGGAGGGGTAAGGAGTAGCTTACCTGGAATGGGTGGAAATGATCAGAGCCGTGGTGGGCTAAGTGGAGGTTGCTTGTTGCTGAGGCAGGGGACCGGGAGGGTCCACTGTAAAGTACTAGTTGGTCCCTCGGTCGTCACTACTGGACAGGGCCAACAGGACCTGAGGAAGGTAAATGGAAGCAGTGAATGAATACCGTTTGGTGAGATGTGAGGAGCCGATAGAATGTGCTGGAGAAGAGCTCATCAGTACAAGGAGATTACCTGAGTAATGTCTTCTCAGGAGAAAATGAAGAGAAGAAGGAGTGGATGCCGCCAGGTGATCAGTCACTGGAGACGTCTGTGTCCACTTCGAATTGTTGGCGGGTGAAATCCCTGTTTTGTATTATAACACTGTTCCAAAGCGCGATACTGCCTAGGAAAATGACCTGCAGAAAGGAGCAGACTTAGTTGCTAGAAACATCTACAACGATGTGGTGTGCAATGAGGGCCATACGGCATGCCCTGAGCTGGAAAAGGGGGCATGCTACTGTGAACTGATATCTGCCATCTGCCCTGTGCTAGTGGGTCTGATAGTAGAATGTCAAAAGATGTGCAAAAAGACTTGCCTGAGTAAGAGGATAGCTATGTTCCTTGGACGTGGCAGGAGGCAGAAAAGAACGTGCAGAAAGCCACAAAGTGTCTGTTTCTTCTGTGGCTGCCGTATGGAGTGTGGATTGCGGCGAACGGGAAAGCCGGAGGGGAACGATTGTCCTGGCAACCGTGTTGAGCGTGTCTCCCAAGCGAGGTGGAAGCTCCCTGCAACTCGTGCTGTATCCAGTCGGAGACTACCTCCAGAATGATTGATAGATGGGTGTGGGCATGAGCCGGCCAATTACCGTGCTCGGTTGTCTGTGTTGTAAATGTGGGCTGGAGAAACCGGAAAACTAACGTAGAAATCACGTAAAGCCCAATGGGGACCTGCCAAGACATGTGATTGGCAGGTGGGTGTGTGTTGGGGCCAACCAATGGTGGCATGGAGGGGGCGGGGAGAGCCGGTCACGAGCTTCATTCGTGACTAGAAAGGAAATCAATGCCTGAAATGCGAGTGATGGCCTGTTGACCCCCTGCGTATTCTGTGCAGGAAGGAAAGGATCTGAGAAATAGATCTGTGAACTAGTACCAGGCTGAACGGTAGGGACAGCATGTGAGGTGTTGGTGTTACTGAAAATGTGAGCCTATAGTTCGCCGTGAATGTTCCTAGAAAATAGAATAGAAGGGCACTGCTGCAAACCAGCTGATTGTGCAAAAAATGCAGATGAAGGTGGCAGAGCATCATCCCCCATAAAGCTGGCTCGTTGGGAGGAAACAAGCAGCTCCGTCATAGACATGGAGGCCATCGAGGGGGTTGGCCATTTCGAGATGGGAGTCCCTTCATCGGCCGATGACTGTGAGTGACCCTTAGCGCAATACAAAAGTCACCACATACACCAAATACCCCAAGTACAATGGTGGAGTCCAAATGGCAAGTAGATGAGAGCAAATACATAGCCCATCATCTCCCACCTAAACTCAGCCCCTACAAAACCGCAAAAACCCTGCCATGAAAACACACAACATGCCCCACTGACACAAACCACATGAGTCCCCAATTGCAAACACAAGCACCATCTGCATGCACACACATATACTTCACCGTACAGATTCATGCCTGACCACTGTTCTATCCCATTGCATGGTGCCCACATCACCACTGCCGATTGCACACTTGATCCACAGCCAAACAACACATGGCACACAGCCCCTGAGGCATGGCTATAGCACACAAGGCACCATACACCTGTAGGCCACCCAACAGACACCATGCACATCATGGCTGCACCAGAAGGATGCCCAAACACTGCACCCCCCAGCTCCTGTAAGCACCATGACTGAGCCTCCAACATGTACACGAGAATGCACAGGACTCTAAATGTACTAGCATCGATGTATGTAGCATGTACGTTCACCCATGACTGATGCCCTGCCTCTCTGCCCCCCACAGGCACGTCTGACAGCGAGGAGGAACACACCTCGACACCAAAAAAGACACCAGCACGCCTGACCCGAGGGAGCGATGACGCCAAGGACATGCCAGAAGCGAACCACTGCTCCCAAGCCACAGCCCCCCAGCCAACAGGGTGCACAGGCTGGAGAACCAGATGAGCAGCTATCACCAACACCTAGGCAGGAGTCCCAGCAAGAAGACACTGCTGCCATCAAGGCACCCATACAAAAAGGCACTCCTGCCACAAAGGTCACAACAAAAAAAACCTGCCCCACAGCAAACACCTCAGGTGGATGAGGAGGGATACCCAGCGGCCAGTGATGTGGAGGGGGCCGCAGTCAACGGCCACCAGTGACCTTGGTGTGGCGACACAATCCGCACAACATAGCGCAGAGGATGAACTGGAGGAGGCAGACACTGCAGGCTATTTCATGTCTGAGGACATGCCAAACACCCCAACCATGCTGCCTACGCCACATTTCTCTCCGAACACGGCTAAGGTGGACGCAGCTCTGTGGAGGACATGCCCATAGTTGAACTCAGCCCTGACACCAGACGCACACCACCTCTTGTGCAACCACCAGCTGCACAATCCATCCAGGACCTGGAGGGCCAGCTGACCCTGCATGACATGGTCAAGCAGTACGTTGCGGATGGGGAAGCCACACGGCGGGCCATGTAAGAGAACTCCAGAACAGTAAGCTGTGCTGTCTATACGTGTGGCCCTGCGGGTGCGTGAAGGTATGGCAGCCATGACACAGGCTGTCACCCAGTTGGTTTCCACCAATGCCCAATATCGTGATGCAGAGGCCGACCCACAACCACCACCATCGACCAGCGAGTTCTACCCAGACAAGCCCGGTGTGGAGGTCATTGCGCAGTATGCACTGCCCAGACAAACAACCCCCTCCATCTAAAAGGGCATCAGTAGCCTGACACACATGGACATGTCAGGAGGGAGTCCAGTTGAACTTGAAGTGGGTGCAGGGGGGTGTTCTGTGGGGGTGTTGGGGAATGCAGGGTGGGGGTTGTTGGGGGTGCGAGGTGTGGGGGGTAGTTTGTTTCATATTAAAGGGTAGAGGTCCACGTTGGTTCCTGTTCACTGTACATAGTTTTCATTTTATTAATACACCTGGTGTGCATAAGAAAAACACATGACTGGACATTGCTTTTTAAGTGTGTCAATTTATTCCTTAACAGTGCCCACTGTCGCCTATTCCCAGTGCCTTATGGTACCCAGTCCATCAAAAGTATTGTGCAATCGTTGTTTGGCGTACAACACGTCCTTCATTCACATTGTGGTGTGGTCGATATGCAGCATCTTCACCATCATCCTCCTCATCTTCTGGTGGAATCAGGTCCGTGTCAGGGGGCAGGGGTACGTTGTGCCGATGCACATGTTGTGCAGCATGGCACATGCCAACACTATCTTGCCCACCTTTTCAGGCCTGTATATGAGTGTCCCACAAGACCTGCTGAGGCAGCGAAAACGGGCGAGTGCGTGCATGTGCACGGTTGTAGTCCTCTTCGTGCCTGTTGACTGGTTGCCTAAAGGGGGTCAGGATCCACAGCGTCAGGGGATACCCAGCATCACCTGCACAGGAGCAATGGAAATTGTATTTGTGAACATTTTTTTCATTCCTTGTGTGCACTGCCTGTACAGTGTTCATGGTCACATGGCACAGATTCATCATGACTTCACTTGACATTCCCTTATAGTAAGACCCAGGTAAGTGTACTTAGGGATGATCCATGCTTGGGGGTATGTGTGCCGTTTACGTCTTAGGGACCTTTCCATCGGGTACATCACTCACACAGATGAATTGAGAATGACCATGATGTGCTGACTTCTGATGGGTGTGTTGCATTTCAAATATGTACTATACATGTGGAGTGCTTCATGACACATTTGCCTGAGGTGTTTCATGATACACAGTGGTTTGCTAATCATGTTTACGTCTACTTGATGTCACCATGTACTTGTCCATCACTGCCTTCCCCCAAACTTCACAAAGAGATTGAAGCACTGTTTTGGCCACAGTTACATATCCAATATAAAGGACTTTTAGCATTCAAGATTGGGCACCATTGTGTGTGAGACAAGCACCAATAGGTGAAGAGATGTGATGCCTGCCTTTTCAAAAGTGGGGAACTAGTGCAAAAATATGCACAAGACTGGGCAGTGCTTGCAGCAGTGCAGCTGTTTAAAAACCATGTAGGGCATGATCTGGATTGGCAAGCGCATGTAATTCCAGTGCTGAAACCACCCCAACCAGAGAGGCAGTAGCCATCAAGCCACAAGCAATTGCTCACATGCAAACCACAGTGGATCAACTAATGGACCAGGGGGTAATTATAAAGCAAACAAGCCCACATAACAGCCCGGTGCTCCCCATTTTAAAACCTGATGGAACTTATCGTTTTATTGTGGATTTTAGAATTTTGAATGCACATTGTAAGACAGAGGCAGTCCAAAACCAACAAAGTTATGGACTTGTAGCCAATTTACACAGATGCAAATATAAAACAAACCTTGTTCTATGTAATGGGTATTTCACACAACCTTTAATCGTAGAAAGCTTCAAATACACTGCATTCACTTTTAAGGGAATGCATTTCCAATTAATAAGAATACTGCAGTAATGTAAGAATTCGCCCAGCACATTCTCAATTAGAATACAGAGTTTGCTGGCAGACATTCCTAACTGTTAGCAATATGTAGATGGCATTTACATCACCCATGAGAATCTCAATGAACACTTGCAACAAGTAGACATAGTCATTCACACATTGGCTGCAAAAGGGTACCTGATTAACTTCAAGAAATCAAGAATAGCTCATCGTGAGGTTACCTTCTTAGGGTTCACTCTTTCAGATGAGGGCAGAGGCTTGTCAGCAGATTTTCTTGAGATGTGTGCCAGGATATGGCCGCCTCATACACTTGGGCAATTTTAGGGGTTTTGAATTTTGGCAGATCTCATATGTAATTTTGCTGAGCTAGTGAAACCATTGTATGATTTGATAAAACCAAATTTCAAAGCAGCTCATTGGTTGCCAGAATGACTCGAACTGGTCCTTTGCAAGACAGAAATACAGAAAAAGACTTAGAAATACATCTGTGTTTGGGAGATGATGCTTCCACATACATGGTTTGCAATCTCGGGGAGACTAAACCAATTGCATATAAGTCACATTTATATTCCACTTCTGAATTAGATTTATACATAAGGAAAATATTCTATCTTCAGTTCAGATGATAATTCAAAAGGAAAGGTTGTTGGCGTTAAATAGAACTATACACATAAATACACCTTTAGCTAAACTTGCGGCTGCCACAAAAGCTAGCGTGGCCAATGCAAAGGCGTTCCATACTAGATGGATTCCATGGTCAGCATCTCAACATGCTCCAGATGTAAAGTATCATTATAAAGCAGAATTGCAAAGAATGGGTGGATTGACTTGGGCAATGGATACAGAGCCAGACACCTCACTGCCTGACATACCATTTTTTGATTTCTTTCCAAATTTACTGTTATGGCTCTGCCATACCAGCTGTTAGAACATGTTCCAAATACGCTGGTGCATGTGCAGCAGTGGTAGGACATTTTACACATGAAGTATTTATACATACTGATATTGCAACAAACCATCTGAGAGACATGTCTGCTCAGACTGCTGAATTGCATGTATTGCTGCTTGCATTGGGCCAAGCAGACTCAGGGATGCCCACACTAGCAGTCTCAGATTCAGATTACATTATCAGGGCTTATAACACGGATTTGCATTGGTGGATTCAAAATGACTTTAGAGACATTGGGCATAAAACTATTGCTTCCAAGAAACTCTAGAAACAAGTTTGGGATCTTAAACAGACTTACCCTTTGCTATGGGTGATGCACACAAGAGCACATACTAAAGGGCACATTCACAGCATTGGCAATGCATTAGCAGATAATTATGCCAAAGAACACACAGTGAGAAAAACGATAGCAGCCATAACTCGATCAGCAACTGCAATGGATGAGGAAATAAAATAAGCTTATTTAGGTATTATACCTAGGCCGAAAGGTTTCCCAAATAATTACATTTATGACATTGAGAATAATAAAGCAGTAGTCACAATTCCTATGAAGAAGGGGGATCCTATTCAAAGATGAATCCCTAATAGAGCAGACAGGGAAATGCTAATAGCAGCCACGCATGATGGACTTGCATCTACCCATTATGGTGTTACTGCAACTGCACAGCTGTTATGTGACAGGTATTGATGGC
Source organism: Ambystoma mexicanum (assembly GCF_040938575.1). Classification (NCBI taxonomy): domain Eukaryota; kingdom Metazoa; phylum Chordata; class Amphibia; order Caudata; family Ambystomatidae; genus Ambystoma; species Ambystoma mexicanum. The sequence goes on from NC_090931.1 coordinate 996,414,048, forward strand.
CAGGATTAAGGCACCAGGTTAAAGTATACATAAGGAACTGTGAAACATTTCTGAAGACAACTGTGGACCACAACAACAAACCTAAAGAGGCTCCCTTAAGAAGGGCAACCTCGCCTTTTGAGATTCAATATCTGGATCATGTAGGCCCAATACCAACAATAAATGAGTACAAATATGTTCTAGGAATAGTGAACTCTTGCACTATGTTCATCTGGATGATTCCTCAAAAGTGAGCAGACTGCAAATCAGATATACAGGTACTCCGGGGTGTAGTAGCTATGACCGCAACTCAAACCTTCCATGCTGATAATGGTCCAGCTTTCGCAGGGCGGGCCCTGAGAAAGACATTAGAGGCATGGGGTTCAGAGCTGCACTATTCCCATCCCTTTTGTCCTGAGAAAAATGGGATTATCGAACGAGCCAATCATTCCATAAAAGTGTGTCTGATTAAATGCATCCTTTCTATGGGCGGTTACTGGGTGGACCACGTACCTCTAGTGATAAGAAGTTTAAATCATTTACCACGCCAGTCTCTATGCAACGGTAAGTCTCCATTTGAACTCTTGTTTGGGAGAAAGATGTTTATGCCTGATCTGCACACTCTCCCCAGCTCCCTCTGCAGGCAAGAGTAACTGCTGGTGACAACGCTGCTGAGGGAATCCCTCCAGGTGGAAGCTGCTAAGGCCAGTACTGAGACCACTCTCAACGCAGGAGTTTGGGTCCTGGAGAAGATCCACGATAAGACTCTGTTTGGCCCGTCCCACAGACCAGCAGTACAACTAATCAGATTGAAAGGTTCCAGAACTGCTGTCCTGCCCACAATACCACCTCGGAGAGGCACCGGACAAGTTTCTGTGGATCACCTGAAACCCGCTCCAGATGGTTACCGCAATGTTTCCATGCAATCATTCTCTTCCAGTTGAGGAGCCAGCAGAAGACGAAGAAGAAGAGATGGAGATCCGACAAATAATGTTGATTGGCATTCAAGATGAGGAAGAATATGCCACGCTTGACTACAACTCCACAATACAGGGAAGTACTGCAGGTCTGCCAATTTGGAAGCAAAAAGCCTTCCTGGTTGCTAACATAATGAAATCATTATTTTGGACAGATTTTCTGAAACGGTGTTGTATAATGCTGGCAGTATACCTCCTTCTACTGTGGCTGAGCCTCACTGTGTTTCTCATCTCACTGACTTGGGGCCTTTTCTGAGCAAGGTTTCCACTCCACCTGCAAGCAAAGAAGTTGTTCTAAAGCCTTTAAGTTCTTCACACATGTTAGAGAAAAGAGAGCTCCAAGAGCCATGAACTCTAGCCTCAATACAAATGTTTCCACTAACCATAGGTCGTGTGAATGCCATCATTTAAGATGTTTACTGGGCCAGCAAAGCAGCTGCAAGTTCACAATTTGTCTGTGATTGATGAAGCCACACTGTTTGCACCCAGTAATCCTGTGTCCAGAACATATAGAGAACTATTAAGAACTAGGCTCTAGACATTTGCGCAAAATGTGTTGTTTGATATTTTTGATGATGTTGAGGATCCCCATAAAATGTAGTCCCATGTCTGTTATGTGCGATATTACAATGCTTTTTTAAGTGTCAAATGTGAGCCCATCCTGTGTCCCATATTCACTTTCTGGGAACACTGTGCAGCACCGTTCCAAACCGACAGTGCAGAATTCCAAGCACAGTTCCCATATATTTCACTGACACCATACCAAGCAGGGGATTACATGTTTGAAAATCAGTAGAAGTTCCCTCCAGAGCCACATGATGCACAGCACATGTATGTTGCAGATTCAGTCGTTTTTGACAGAGAATACTTTTCAAACATGGCTGAACAAACATGGCGGGAATCTGTCCCTCTGTGGTCTACTTGGGGTCAACAGATATGGCAAATAAAAGGTGTTCACATATTAGACATGGCATGTAGATTCCCACATTTGATGTATTTTTTAATTATATGCAGTTCCAGACCACTTGCAGTAATAGGAACTTGAGCTTCTATCCTGACTGGAAGAGGGAAGAAGGTGAGTTCTGGAGTGTGTCCTATAGGGAAGACAAAGAACAAAATGGCATCAAGCATATTACCTATGCATCAGGAAGGCCTGTATTATGGACGGTTCAAGCAAATTAATGCAATAAAAGAAAAGCAGGCACCAGTGTGGGCCCATATAGGGCTTGGAATTCCCGTAACACTTCCCTGACAAAAGCTATATCTATAGGTAAGCTGTGCCAAGGAATGCTTTCGCAGTATCACCTGAGTGAGGTAATACAATCTCTAGATAACTTCATAAAAGAAGAGAATTGGACAGCTATCATGCAGTCGCCTACTGTTCTGAGGCGCACACAGAGTGGGCGTGTCAGGAGATCAGCTACATATACCACCTCTGACCCTAGACTACCTTGGGAGGTGGAACACGCGTCAATAACAGGAAGAACTTATACTTGGGCACAAGTAATAATGCAAATCCTGCAGATTGAAAGTGAAGCAGTGCGGCTAGGATTTCATGTATCAGATTCTAATGATCAAGTGCTAGAGCAGTGCTTCGATGCACTTAGAGACCTGTCTATGATTAGAAGCGACCAAGAAGCCATAGTAAGTCTTTCTGTGGAAACAGATTTTCTGGACACTTAGCAGAGGAGTCACAGATTGGAATGTAATTTCATGGCCTGAACAAATAAATGCACTTAACTTGTCCAAGGTTGCAATACGCCAGTCAATGCCAGGCTCAAAGTTTTGCTGCATCACCTGCTTGACTAATTGGATTTTGCATGGTGTGTTAAATATTCCCCTTCAGACGACACCTTCCATGGTGTGTCAGGAACTGCATTCCTGGGGTAATATACACTTGGTTAATGACACTTGGATCTGGGAAGGCTATGTAGTGCCTTATTAACATGCATGTGTGTCACCTTCATGTCCTGAAATAACATTGTACTCATTACGTGAATGCAAAGGCTCCACTTGCATAGTTTGCGCACATGCTGCGCCAGTGAATTTCTGTGACAGTAATACTAAATGCACTCTTCATGTTACATTTTAATTTTAGCTCAGTGAAGTACACTCTTATCTAATGGCTCATATCTGATGCAATTCAATGAGTGATGTTGTCATGTTGCAATTGGGGTTCCAACCCTGGTTACTGTGAGTACACAAGGTAAGTGCTGTGGGTTTAATCTGAATCCACCCAGGCCATCACAATTCAAATTCCTATAGTGGCCGAGTCTCAACCTACGACCATTAGAACTTCCAAAATTGAGCTTAAATATGGCAGGCCTTCAAAACATGTGTCTAAAAGTGTGCAGCAGTGAAGAGTCTTATCTTGAAGCCCTCTCCGCAGTGGTCAGACAGATTGCATCTCTACTAGCCTCCAAAGATACAATGGAAGAGGCCATGCACTCTATTGAGAGCTCACAGTTAACTGACATGAATACTGTTTTTTCTGTGGTTACAATGGCTGCCAAAAGAGCTGACCATGCTGGACACATTCATTAAAACACTGACTTATTTGCCAATTAGTTAATTTTGTGGACTGCTGCTTATACTTGGAATCTCTCTTTTATGTTGCTATAAACACTGAATTATGAATGTTTGCAACATGAAGCACTGTGAAGCAACTCGATTTTGGTTCAGAGCTGAACTATGCAGATGCCTTGGGTACCAGCAACATGCTCAATTTCAAAAACATTTCATTTTCCCATTGATCAGGAAGAAGTTGGCGGTATCAGCTATTGCCAGATGCATGGTGTGTGCCAAGGAATCACTTCTTGCTAAGAGCATGGGCGTCTCATCATCCAGACTTGCATTGTGGCATACCAGACTGGCCAAACGTTGTCCATGTACATAGATGTGTGTGGCATCCAGAGATTCTTCCCTCATGTGTTCTACTGTGATTTCCTTGAAACCCCCCCAGAAGCCACGGTTTGGCCACAGGAGCATATCAAGGAAAAGGAAACCGCTCCGAGAGCGACAAAAGCGACGACTATGTCCAGATGGCTCCCATGAGACCAACACACCAGCAAGTGAAACAGCTGAGCCTCCAGTCACAGCGCCAGATTCAAGCCAGACACAATATGAAACATGCCTACTCTCAAACCCACAGTCTCAGGGAGCTTCTACAGTCAAGACAAATGATTGATACCTCTGGTTTCAAGAGTGTATGGCAGAATGAGCCAATGTCCATTTCCTTGCAGAAATCTGACATGAACATTTAGTTTCCTTCACCACTTTGCTTTCCAACGAAGATTAGCAGCAAACCTTGAGTTCAGAAAGCCTGAAATTCTGCAAAGTTTCCCACAGCTGGCATCACAATCGGGGTCCACAGAACTGAAAATATACAGCATTATACCTCAAGGTACAAGTTTGTGCACACAGCATACTTACGTATTGGATGACCTCCACTTGCAAATCACTGTGGGTAACAGAGGCACTCACATTTTGGTCTACCTTAAGGAACACCCATTTAAACTGTGGACGGTTTACATGTGTGGTCACACGCCCAAGATCACACATTCTAAAGTGCATTGGGTCTGAAAGTCAGGAGCCAAGCCATGCTGGTTGTTAATTGCTAATGGATTCTCAAAGATTCTGTTGTTTTACCTTGAAACTATTGCCAGTAAGGAGTTTGAATTAATCTAAATACCTCACATTAAATACAGGCATTCATTTGTGTATTCTTAGCTAGCTCCAGTAACAGTATATTGGACTTATCCTGAATACCTCAATTAAAATACAGGTATTCATTTATGCTTGTGTTAGCCATAACTGCTAACTGTTTCGAAGTCTGATGCATTTATTCATTAGATTTTTTTTGTAGCACCTACAATGTTTCTAGGCGATCATGTATTCACCAAGCAACTCATTTACATTTGCGTTCAGTAATCATTACTCATTGCTAGGATGTGTATGCTTTATTTTTGCCACCATCATAGGCTGCCTGTTTTGCAAATATAGCTCCTAGAAGTTTTAATGATGGCTTCACAGTGCTACAAATCTTTGATCTATGACCACTGTCTTGAGGGGTGCGACATGAATCCAGCCATTGAAGCAATGAAAGATGTAACAGACAGCTTTTCATATCTCATGCGGTCTGTAGCCATTGAAGCAATGAAAGATGTTCTTCAAACATACAGCACACTTTCACACAGAAGGTTAGTGTGATACACTTGCTGAACAAATATTCGTAGTCTCTGTAGAACAGCCGTTGTCCAGGAAGTGGAGCTTTCCCTGTTCTGGCAGATGAGCCAATCACAAAATGACCGCTAGTCACATCTGCTTCCCGAACAGAAACTTTGTGCACATTCACACAGTTAAGGCCCATAGGAGGACATATAAAGTACTGAGGGACAAGTGAGAGAGATGCCTCTTGATAATAAGATAGCTGACTAATATAGCCCACAGAAGCATACCAAGCGTAATGCTAATGCTGCAGAGCTTCACAAATGCCATAGAGTACAGTGAAGGCATTTACTAAACGGGTGCAGAGATCTCACTGAGAGGTGCAAAAACCCACCTAATGTAGTTTTACAGAGGCCTAACTCGAACGAACACAGTGACACACTAGCTCTAGCCCTCACTGTTCAAAATGGCAGATTTGACGAACGCACACACGCAGGGAAACCACGTTATTTGATACATATAAAGCCCAGCTTAAAAAGGTAGAAAAAAGAAGCCCAGCAGACTTGTCAGTCCATTCAAGGCAGAGGGATTAGGGAGGAGTGCAGAGCAGCATAGGAGCGAGACAGCCAGGCCCAGCTAAGCAGAACTCGTTAGCCCAAGAAGGAGCTGTTTCATTTGAAGCACACTAAGCTCTAAATGTGAGTGACAGGTGGGGGATGGCTGTGTGCATGGACAGTGATGGCATATAGTATAGCATAGCTTAATGAAAGATACAGGTTACCCATGCTGTTAAACTAAAACCACCACTTGTATACCAGATGAGTGTGTAGACTGGAAGAAGGTACAGAGCGGAGGAGCGTACAGAACTGAGGAGTATACAGATCGGACGAGTATACAGTGCGGATGAGTGCGTAGGCAGACGGGAGTACATGCTCGTGGTAGACTGGAGTGCACGCACGGGGAGGACAAGAATGCATAGCGCACGCATGTGGAATCCATGAGAGCACGCGCAGCGGCACACTGGAGAATGAGAGATAGACCAGTTCATGCAAGGCGCACTTGAGAGTAAGTATGTCAATGCATGGAACATTTGAACGAGCATATATCATACCACATCCCACGCTTACTCTCTTCTTTACACCACCACTCAAATAGAACACAGGGATACTATGACACCATTCGGTATAACTGTTCTCATAACAACATCTCCCGCTCTCCCCCCCATCACTCTAAGTAAACACTGCTGGTTCCACACCCCCAGCTAGGCGTTTCTCCTCAGGCCTAATGCAACCACTCTCGGTCGGGATAAATCCCGTCAGAGCGAACACATACTCCTGATCTCTCCACCACCACACCTACCGCTAAGAAGCAGCTACCACACGAACTCCGCACCAGCTGCACACATACCTGGTGCGCACACGCACCATTGGACTCTCTCTGCTCTCTCTCTACTGACTCGAACTTCGGTTCCCAAGGGCGTTCAACCTACAAGCGCCTTCAGACCATACCAATGGTATATAAGGCGCTATATAAATGCAAAATAACAATAACTTGTTCTATTATTTATCTATTCAAACATGCTCTTTGCCCACATGGCAATCTTGTTAATAGGTGTGATGTTATATCTGCTTTGCTTTAGCTTGTTTAGTGAAATTAAGAACCCTCAAAAGATAGGGGGTCATATTAAATGCATTAACATGATAACTCATGTGTCAAGTGTATGATTCAGAATAATGCATCAGTGGTATCTCTTTGAGTCCAAGAACTTTACAATTCCTGACTGTATATGTGTAATCATGTTGATAAGCACATGAACCTAGGCATGCCTGTCTGATACAGGGTAGGGTGAGTTTTGACATGAATGACCGATGACCAGGGGTTTGTTTTCACAGCCTCAAATGAGGTGGATATGAGAGGCTCATGGTCACGCCTAATTATAGGCAATCAAGACACCAGAACCCCATGACAGATAAAGAACAGTCTTGGGACTGGCTAGTGAGAGCCCTAGCACTGGAACCTACTGAATAGAGTCAGGCTCCAAGGGCTCCAGGAGGGCTGGACATCGGCTCCTGGAATACTAGAGGATTCTCCCACCTTTTTCAAGGCATCGATTCAGTAGTGGCCAACCTGGACTTTATATGCTTACAGAGAACCTGGCTGAGAGAAACCCCAATACTAGATGGATTCACCGCCCATCTTAATAAAGCAACTAAAAGGAATCTCGGAAGACCTAGTTCTGGGCTGCTGACATACGATACGAAACAGCTCTATAGAGAACATCATTCGGGTTATCTTCCCAAGCCCTAACATCCAGATTATAATAATAAAACTACTGGTTCACCCTCTACGTGGGCAGGGGTGTTTGGCCCAGTTCAACCTCTATTGGAATCCAAACTCCAAGAACTCAAGTACCTTTGTAGAATGTGTGATGTCATGGATAGACTCAATGCATATACAAATGGCTGAGCCATGGCTAATGATTTGTGGTGACCTAAATGTTGATTGCATACGTCTGGGTGTGGGGAAGGATGGGATGTTCAGGGTGGCATCTAGGAAAAAGAGAGGTAGATGTCGTGAGTGGATGGAGGAAACAGCGGTGAGGGACATACACATGATGAATGACCAAGTTAAAGGAGACCTAATGGTGGCAGTGACATGGCACTCAGAGATATCCAGTGCAACTCTGGATAACTTTTTTGTATCTAGTAATGTTTTGTCACTAGTGATATCATTGATAGTATACCCCTCCGAACATAGCGACCATGACCCAGTGGTGCTAAGCAGCAAAGGAATGATCAAAACTGATCTTCGGAACTATGAGGTGGACATAGAACTGGGAAAACACAGATTGTGTATCATGCCATCCCAAGTGCCAGCTTTAACTGAAAAATTGACTACCCGGCAATGAATGGAGGTAGAGATATGGGTCATGTTTCAGCGATCATTTTTTGGGTATTTTTTAAAAAATTATTACAAACTGTTAGTATAAGTTCTCCCTTAAGTGCCAAGGACGAGGTATCTCGTCCTTGGGATTACCTCCCTGTTGCCAAGGACGAAATAGCTCGGTGTGAATGAAGGAGAAAATGTTAGAAGGCATTGAATGGTGAAATACCAAAATCACCAAAAAAAAGGCCTTTGCACTGGGGGAGAAACCCATGGCAGTTAAAATGACGGAGAAAAGGCTAATATGAAGATAGGCCCATTGCTCCAAACGGTTACTCGTGTATGCGTAGGTATACAAGAGAGGCATAGGATCAAACAAACAAATAGATGCAGAAGAGCGCTCACTCACACACACGCATACACACAGATATACTCATAGCAGCACACTTATGCAAACATATTGGACGTTGCATCAGTGGTTTTGTGGAAATTCAGAGATTACATTTTTATTTAGAATGCTGTAGTGTAAAATGAGTGTTGTAGTAAGAGTATATTTTTGCATGTTTTAGGCAAAGGAGTCGAGCTTGTATTGAGGGAATAGAAAGCGAGCAGAGATGGAGTTGAAGGTTGAATTAAATAGAAGAGTTTCCCGTGTAGTGTATATATATTGACTAACCCTGAAATATCATGGCAAGTAGGTCAAAGGAACACTGAGAGCATGCAAGAAGGGTAACATTCTTCCTTTTCTCAGCGGCCCAGTATTTCAATTGCCCCATCACTCACACATGCAGCACTCAGTAATGAAGTTGTATGTTTAAATGAGGATTATTGGTGTAAGCATGTAAGAGAGCATTCCAAATTAAGGGAATTGAGTGATGGGGTAGACAGCCGCCGTCATGGCTATAAGTGGTTCTAACATGTACACCCTGGACACACGTTTTTTTACAATGTGGGAAGAAAATGTATGTTTCTTTGTTGGATAAGAGTAGGATAGATTGATGGAAGATGAAGGATCACAATAGTGATCCAGGAGAAGGGAATCATGAGGAAAGTTGTTGGAGACAATGGATCCCTTTTTTCATTATTAGTGTGATCTTGGGCACACAATGCGTTTATAGGAGAGATTGATTTGGAAGACAGGGGTTTTCTTTTAAAGTGGAAGTGGCATTGTTTGTGCATTTGGCAACTGGGAAACGGGGTCCACAGCTTGGGCATCTGGTTTCGTGAATAAGGTGCAGTGGGGATGCATGTGGAATTAGAGTTGAACGGCAGGGGAAATTAACTAGCTTGTGGAGGCAGGGTTCAAGGAGGTCTGGAGAAGTGGCAGCGAAGTAGAGACAGGGTTTTTGTTTGGATGGATTATGAGGTGTTAGTATGTTGAAGAAATAGGGGCTATGTAATTATAATTTTATATCGCATTTAATACCGTAGACCAGTTTCTAAGCGTGGGACCGGCATTCTAACCTGTGTTGCTATGCGTTGTCTTGCTTCTGAAGACAAGTCCCTGTTTAATCTAACAGCAGAAAGAATACAACCACTCCAGGGAAAAAGGCCAAGAGATTGCTTGCAAGGATAACAAGGTTTAATTGTACAAAATACAAAGGTATCAGCAAAGAACTCTGCTGCTCGAGAACATTCTGGTCAAAGCTAGTACAAGCAGAAGCTTAAAAGTCAATACATTGTCATCAATATACAGTAAAAATGAGTGCCGGAGGCCACCAGGGGGCGCGCAGGTAATGGCTGCCTGAACGCCGTGCTCCCGCCGAGGCTGGGCCTTTTAAGGGGATTGAGCCCCCCCCCGGATCTCCCCAGGCAGACCCACTTGGCAGAATCGAGCCGGTGACCCCCCCGTGACGCCCCCGCCTGAAAGAGCAAAGCTCGAGGACCATGGAGAGCCGGAGTTCGAGCAGTGACGGTGGTGCGACAGGAGAACGTCGGCCTCGGCGCCAAAGGAGGAGGAGCGGCCCGCTGAAGCGGGGGAGTTTTGGCGGTGACCCCGGCCTTTTTTGCCCCCCCGCTCCCCCACCTCCGCAGGGGGAGCACACAACCTCGACTTCAGGGCAGCGACCCCGGAACGGGATTTGGGCCCCCCGCAACACACCATGCCGTAGACCAAGTGGGGCAGCGCCCGCCGCCCCCTTGCAACCATCAACAGCCGCATCGACCCGCGGAGGGCCCCCAGAGTGGAATTGGACCACAGCACGGCAGTCGGTGAGGCGGGAGCGTGACCCCCCCGAGGGACCCAGAGTCGCAGCGGCCTGCACCCGCCCCGAAGGCCAGTGGAAGGACAGTGATCTTCCGTGCCAGACTCCAGCAGGTGGTGGCCCCTGGGTCCAGCCCCAGGGCGTGTGCCCGCCTGACATTTGAAGGCATCGGATGGAGGTGGTGGGACGGAGAGGGCGGCCCCTCCGCCCTGAAAACCATCGAGGAGAGACCCAGGTGAGAGGCCCCCATCCGGAGCTGGTGTGCCCGCCTGGAAGCTGCCCCCCCCTACAGAAGGGTGCCTATCCCCCCAAGGGCTCCCCCAAGCCTCCCCAGTCAGGTTGTCACAGGCTGGGGCCGGGAGGAGACCGCTTAAATGGCCCCCGGTCCGCAGAGGACCCCGCGGCGGACACATTGGAAGACTGTATGAGCTGGCAAGAGGCCCTGCAGGCTTTCCGCTACAAGGAAACAGGGAGCAACATAAGCGGCCCTACCCGCACCGGGGACATGGCCCAGTTAGAGGCCTCAACGCAATCCACGTCAGCGATGGAAAGGGGCTTCGCCTCTATCCTACAGGCAATAAGGGAAATGCGATCAGATATCGCTCAGAAATTCGAAAAGATGGACCAAAGGGTGGACAAGGTCGAGGACAGGCTTCTACAAGTGGAAACCAACCAGTCGTCTTCAGCATCCCACGAGGTTCAAACTGATATGCGACTTGTGGCTCTGGAGAAGAGGGACGAGGAAAGAGCCAGGCAGATGGATGACTATGAAAATAGGGAAAGGAGGAATAACCTTAGATTTTTTGGGATTCCTGAAACGGAGGGAGAAACGGAGAGAGACTTAATCCTAGTGGTGAGAGACATTATTACCCTCCTGTTTGCAGAAGAGATGACAACAGAACTCACGTTTGACCAGGTGCACAGGGCAGGGGGAAAGGCGGGGAGCCCCAGGTCAGTCCTGGCCCAGTTCCACTATTACACGGAAAAAACTAAGGTTCTGGAGGAAGCAAGGAAGGCGGGGGTGATCACCTACAACAACACCCAGATCACCATTTTTCAGGACCTTGTAACGCTCACCTGAATCCCTCGGAGGCGCAGGTCGGGGCTGGGGGTTCTCGGAGTCTTCTAGGGTCACGCGCAGGCCTCGAATGCCACCCTGGAAAGGCCCTTCCCTCACGGAGATCTTGATCTGAAGGGTGAGGTGTCTGCAATTATGAGAGCAAGGGGTTAATATGGATATATAAGCCTGACTGGGTAAGCTGCCTCCCCTTCCTGGTACTCCCAAGTAGTTCGTAGGCTAAATATGCTCACCTTATGTAGGTGAAAGCGGAGCTCTCCATCCTGCGTCAGTGCAGGGGCGCCGAAGCCAGTTACTTCACTGGTTAATTGTCCAGCCTCTTGGTTGCAGAGGATGAAGATTTGGAGCTAGGCCGTTGGTAGCAGCACGAACGGCGGTTGCTTGAATATGGAAGTCCGGAGAGCGATGGAATGGCGAAGGTATTGCAGGCAAGTAAGTAGAAAATGTCAATTCGAAGTTAAAAGCACTTCTTAATGTCTCTGTTCCTTTTTCAGGTCGCAGAAGCAGCTGGGTAGAAAAATGGATGTCGAGGAATGCACCGAGGAGTGAGAAAGATGAGCGCTGCCCAAAACACGTGCGTATAGATGGAGTTCTTAATGATGTCCTTTTGTTTTGCAGATGCGAGTAGCAGCGTCGGCGGAGGCGAGAAGAATGCAGCGCAGGTAAGGAAAGTTTCACGGAGGTTTACTAACCAATGTCTTTGCTTCCACAGGGTGCCGGAAAAAATGGAAAGCTGCAGCCCGTGGCTTGAGATGCACCGATGGACTGGGTAAGTGCTGCGCTGGTTTTTATCTCGTGCTAACCTGGTGTTCTTTTCCCTTTTCAGATGCTGCTGAAGACGAAGATGGTATTTCGGAAGGTAAGATTGCGGATTTCTCTTCCCCAAATGCAGAAGTTGAAGATTCTCTGGAGCTGACACGGTGAGCGTCCTGCTGCTATTGCAGAATAACGCGAAGCACGTTGCTCTGATCGGGCGTGGTTTAAATAGCTTACTGGAGTGCTTAGGTATCTCCTTCCACAGCAGCCTCGCCCAGGTAAGAAGTCCCAGCTTCCAGAATAGTTCCAGTATCCAGTCCCAGGGAGTGGTGCTGGCCACACCCAGAGGTAAAGTAGTTCCAGCCATGGATGGATGAGGATTTCATCCTGCAGGTGAGTGAGCAGCATGGTCTTCAGCAGGTAGGTCCACCCCAGCACCATTCCTTACATCATGAGCCCTGCACGTCCTGTGCCGGGACTGAGTCCCTTTATGAGCCTGGCGCCACTGGCGCCAGGACAAGGTCCATAAGGCCCCTATGGGAGCCGGTGGGTGCCTGGAAATGAAGTTGTGACCCAGCTTCCGAGGCAGTTGGGCTAAACCTGACTCCTTGGAGGCTGCGGTCATGACAGCACCCCCCCTCAAGGCCCCTCCCAAGCTTGTCTTTTCCGGAGGTTTTGGCTTGGTGGGAAAAGCCCGATGAAATTTTCGGACTAGACGAGGTGCATGTACATATTCTGAGGGTTCCCAAGATCTCTCCTGGGGTCCATATCCCTTCCAATCAATCAAGTAGTATAGTTTTGATTTGGAAATTTTGGAGTCCAAGATGTCTCGAATTTCAAATTCGGATTCTCCGTCAACTTGGATTGGCTCAGGAGGTTTAGTCAAACGGGTTCCGGGTTGCACAGGTTTCAGGAGAGAAACATGGAAGACAGGATGTATCTTCATTCGAGTAGGTAATTCTAGTTTGACAGCCACTGGGTTAATCACGGCCGTGATCGAGTAGGGTCCTAAATATTTTGGGTTGAAGGTGCGTGGCCCTTTTAAAGATAAATGTTTAGTGGACAGCCAGACTTGATCTCCTTTTTGATATTGAGGAGCCTCTTTTCGATGTTGGTCTGCTCCTTTTTTGTATGATTCTTTAGCTCGTTGAAGATGAGCTGTGGCTTCTTTAAATGCTTGAGTTATCGTCGAATGCAGATGGTCAACAGCAGGTGTTCCGAGAGCTTGAGGTGGGTCCAGATTTGAGGTTCGAGGATGACTTCCATACAGCAGGAAAAAAGGGGTTTTTCCCGTCCCAGAATGGATTGAATTATTGTAAGCGTATTCAGCAATCCCAAGGACATCCTTCCAAGTACCCTCGGATTGATGCAACATGCAGCGCAGATATTGTTCTAAAGTTTGGTTTGTTCTCTCAGTCTGCCCGTCGGTTTGAGGGTGATGGCTGGTGGAAAGTCGTACATCTATTTGTGCTAAACGACAACAACTCCACCAAAAATGAGAAATAAATTGGTTCCCTCGGTCAGAGATTAGTACTGAAGGGAAACCGTGCAACCGGACAATGTTTTCAAGAAATTCTCGGGCTAGAATGGAAGCTGTAGGTAAACCCTTCAGGGGGATAAAATGAGCCATTTTTGAAAAAAGGTCCACGATCACTAGAATTGTGTTGTATCCGGAGCAAGGGGGTAAATCCGTGATAAAATCCATCGAGAGCGTGTGCCAAGGGCCTGGTGGAATGTCTATTGGACGTAGTAATCCTGCTGGCTTTTCCTTCTGACTCTTGTTTTGTGCGCAGATACCCCAAGAAGCCACAAACTTTTTAACATCTTTCCTCCAAGATGGCCACCAAAAATGCCTTTTAATTTTCTCTGAGGTTTTGGCAACTCCAGGATGTCCTTCCATTAGAGAATCATGGTAGCAGGTGATGACCTGTTTTTGTAAGTCAACGCAGGGTAAGAATAGTCTTCCTTGGAAATACAATAGGTTCTGATCTATTGTAAAATCCTTTCATTTCAATTGCCAATTCGATGAATCTTCGGGAGTCATGAGTTGATTGACCTTTGCTTTAATCTCTTCGAGGGATAGTGTATTGATTGCTCCTAGTATCTTTTGTTCAGGAATTATTGGCACCGGCTCCGGATTAGCTGTAAATTTGTCTACCCCTATCCGGGAAAGGGCGTCTGCTTTTCCGTTCCTGACGCCTGGTCGATATGTGATTACAAAATCGAATTCTGTGAAGAATAGAGCCCAGCGTAGTTACCTCGAAGATTGAGCTTTAGCTGACTTCAGGTACTGGAGGTTACGGTGATCCGTGATTACAGTTACTGTGTGCCGGGCTCCCAAAAGATAATGCCGCCAGGCCTTAAAGGCGGACTTAATTGCCAAGAGTTCTTTGTCCGTAATTGTGTAGTTGATCTCAGGAGCCGAAAATTTGCGAGACCAAAAGGCTACAGGGTGTAACTGGTGCGTTTCGGGGTCTCTTTGTGACAGCACCGCCCCCATTGCAAGACTGGAAGCGTCTGTCTCGACGATGTAGGGAAGTTCTGGACGGGGATGCCTTAAGACTGGAGCAGAGATAAATTTGGCTTTTAATTCGTGGAAGGCTTGTTCGGCTTCTGGAGTCCACTCGAATTTTTTATTCTTTTTCAGAAGAGCCGTGATAGGTTGGACTACCCGAGAGAATTCAGGAATGAACCTTCGGTAAAAATTAGCGAAGCCCAGCATGCTCTGTACACCTTTCACGGAAGTTGGGGAAGGCCATTTGGTGATAGCATCCACTTTTCTTGAGTCCATGTGAACTCCGTTGGGTGACAAGATGAACCCTAAAAATTCCACTTCCTTTGCGTGAAAGGTGCACTTCTCCAGTTTAGCAAACAAGCGGTGTTGGCGAAGTCTCTGTAAAACCGCTGTGACGTGTCTACGATGATCAGTTTCTGAGGCTGAGTATACCAGGATGTCGTCAATATAAACGACTACGCACACATCAATAAGTTCTCTGAGGACATCATTCATGAAAAACTGGAAGGCGGCCGGTGCGTTACATAGTCCGAAGGGCATTACTTGATACTCAAATAATCCATATTTAGTGCGAAAGGCCGTCTTCCATTCGTCGCCCTCCTTAATGCGTACCAAATGGTAAGCTCCTCTGAGGTCTAACTTTGTGTATATGCAGGCGCCTTTTACCTGGTCCAATAATTCAGGAATCAAGGGCAACGGGTATCAGTTTTTGACTGTAATCTGGTTCAGGGCGCGATAATCGATACAAGTTCTTAGGTCACCTTCCTTTTTCGGGACGAAGAACAAAGCTGAGGAAGCCGGGGATTTCGAGGGGCGGATGAATCCGTTAGCCAAGTACTGGTCCAAGTATTGCCTGAGATGGAGGTTTTCTGGTTCAGTGAGGGCATATATTCTACTGCACGGAGGGGTGGACCAAGGTATTAGGTCTATCTGGCAGTCGTATGACCGATGCGGAGGCAGGGTGTTGGCTTGATCTTTCTGAAAGACGTCGCTGAACTCTTGGTACTCCAGAGGTAATCGGGGGTCCTCGGAAGTGATGGCTGCTAGCTTGATTTCGGGCTGAGGATAACAGGTTGAAGCGCATTCTGGAAACCGGATTACCTTGGCTCGCCAGTCTATCTGAGGATTGTGCTTTTCCAACCAAGGCATTCCCAGAATCGCCTGAAACTGCGGGGCCTTGATTACATCAAACACGATCTTCTCCCGATGTCCGTCTTGACATAACAACGTTACCTCCATGGTGGTATGAGAAACTGGTCCGGAAGCTATTTCAGTACCATCCACTGTAGTGATTACGTCCTTTACCATCTTGGGACGTAGGGGAAGATCCATCCTGATAGCCAAGTCTTGGTCCACATAATTACCGATTGCTCCGCTATCAATGTATACTTTGATAGCATGCATGCGATCTGGTCTATTGGGACTTATGAGGACCATAGGCATTACCAAATGCGAGGTCAAGGAACTGGTTTTAACGCTCGGCAAGCGGACCTCTACGCTTGTCGGGCGAGGTCGTTTCCCGATTCCAGTTTCTGAGCATTTTTATCAGAAACTCCTACGGTCTTCTTGACCGGTTTCACTGAGCAATCACGAAGGAAATGTCCAGAATTCCCACAGTATAGGCACAGCTGTAATTGCCTTCTTCTTTCCCGTTCTTTCTGAGTTAATGGTCCTTTTACTACTCCTATTTGCATTGGTTTCACGGAGTCATTCCCTTTAGCGGAGCTCTGAGGTCTTGAAAGTACCCGGGTTTCAAATCTGGATCGATCGGTCTTCCTGTTCTGTAGCCGATGATCTAATTGGACTACTAGGTCGATATAATCTGAACAGTCTTGCGGCGGATTAACCACCTGTGCTAAAACGTCTTTAAGTTCCCCACATAGACCTCTGTAGAAGAGCGTGATTCTCTTATCTTCAGGCCACCTGGTCTCAACCACCAGTCTATTAAAGGACGCTATGTAAGCCAGGAGATCCTGATTACCTTGTCTGAGTGACAGGAGTTCATTGTCCAAGGCTTGCCCCTGTGAATGTCTTGCGAACAACTTTTCCATACTGGTCTGAAAGTCTTGAAAGTTATAGAGGAGCCGGTCATCCTGTGTCACGAGAGGAATGGACCAATCTGCAGCACTACCGCTAAGATAGGAAAGTACAAACGCTACCTTGGCTTGGTCCGTTGGGAATGCGGCGGGTCTACACAGAAAGTGCAAGCGGCATTGATTGATGAATACTGCATATCGCTTTGGATCACCGGAAAAACATTCGGGCGGGGCCAAAGGCACATTCCCTGGCAGATTAATTTGCACCGGATTACTTGAGGTTGTAGGAGTGCCGCCCCCTCCATAGGGAGGCAGTGGCGTCTGTCCCGCTTGAGCCTGTAGCAACTGTCTGGCCAGATCATCCGTCCGTTCCTTGGCAATGATCAACTCCCTTCGTAAAGCGTTTGTTTCTTGGCGAGATGCGTGTACTTCTGCCCTTAGTTCCCCAAGCAATTGAGCCAGTTGATCTGTGTCCGAAGTTTCCATTGCGCCTGGGTGGGAAAATTGCGGTAGGCTTCGCGTTCTGTAACGCTCACCTGAATCCCTCGGAGGCGCATGTCTGGGCTGGGGGTTCTCAGAGTCTTCTAGGGTCACGCGCAGGCCTCGAATGCCACCCTGGAAAGGCCCTTCCCTCACGGAGATCTTGATCTGAAGGGTGAGGTGTCTGCAATTATGAGAGCAAGGGGTTAATATGGATATATAAGCCTGACTGGGTAAGCTGCCTCCCCTTCCTGGTACTCCCAAGTAGTTCGTAGGCTAAATGTGCTCACCTTATGTAGGTGAAAGCGGAGCTCTCCATCCTGCGTCAGTGCAGGGGCGCCGAAGCCAGTTACTTCACTGGTTAATTGTCCAGCCTCTTGGTTGCAGAGGATGAAGATTTGGAGCTAGGCCGTTGTTAGCAGCACGAACGGCGGTTGCTTGAATATGGAAGTCCGGAGAGCGATGGAATGACGAAGGTATTGCAGGCAAGTAAGTAGAAAATGTCAATTCGAAGTTAAAAGCACTTCTTAATGTCTCTGTTCCTTTTTCAGGTCGCAGAAGCAGCTGGGTAGAAAAATGGATGTCGAGGAATGCACCGAGGAGTGAGAAAGATGAGCGCTGCCCAAAACACGTGCGTATAGATGGAGTTTTGTATTTCTTAATGATGTCCTTTTGTTTTGCAGATGCGAGTAGCAGCGTCGGTGGAGGCGAGAAGAATGCAGCGCAGGTAAGGAAAGTTTCACGGAGGTTTACTAACCAATGTCTTTGCTTCCACAGGGTGCCGGAAAAAATGGAAAGCTGCAGCCCGTGGCTTGAGATGCACCGATGGACTGGGTAAGTGCTGCGCTGGTTTTTATCTCGTGCTAACCTGGTGTTCTTTTCCCTTTTCAGATGCTGCTGAAGACGAAGATGGTATTTCGGAAGGTAAGATTGCGGATTTCTCTTCCCCAAATGCAGAAGTTGAAGATTCTCTGGAGCTGACACGGTGAGCGTCCTGCTGCTATTGCAGAATAACGCGAAGCACGTTGCTCTGATCGGACGTGGTTTAAATAGCTTACTGGAGTGCTTAGGTGTCACCTTCCACAGCAGCCTCGCCCAGGTAAGAAGTCCCAGCTTCCAGAATAGTTCCAGTATCCAGTCCCAGGGAGTGGTGCTGGCCACACCCAGAGGTAAAGTAGTTCCAGCCATGGATGGATGAGGATTTCATCCTGCAGGTGAGTGAGCAGCATGGTCTGCAGCAGGTAGGTCCACCCCAGCACCATTCCTTACATCATGAGCCCGGCACGTCCTGTGCCGGGACTGAGTCCCCTTATGAGCCTGGCGCCACTGGCGCCAGGACAAGGTCCATAAGGCCCCTATGGGAGCCGATGGGTGCCTGGAAATGAAGTTGTGACCCAGCTTCCGAGGCAGTTGGGCTAAACCTGACTCCTTGGAGGCTGCGGTCATGACAGACCTCTCCGCTTACACCCTGGCCAAACGCAGAATGTGCCGCCCCCTAACGCAACTACTAAAGGAGAAGGGGCTGCGCTAAAGATGGGGGTATCCCTTCTCCTTGGCCTTTGAATATATGGGCCAACAAACATTTCTGGTTACGGAAGAGGACATAAAGTGAGCCATCCAGGATTATGTGGTGGAACCTACCCCCGGAGGGGCCCAGTTGGCCCAGAGGCACTCGAAAGGGGCGATCCTGGCCAGTCGTGTTCCAGGAGAAGGAAAACCAGTTTGAGGAAATTCAAAAAATTGAACACTCGGCCGCCTGCAATGGAAGAAGAACGTATCGACTCGGAGGGCTGACGAGGGGGGCGCCCTCGATCAGCAGCGGACTGGAAATGGAAGTCATTGTGGCTTCACTGGATGCAAAGTCCCGTTGAACAGCAAGTATAATGAGGGTGACTGATGAGACAAGGCAGTGGGGGGGGCTCAAAGACATGAGCGTTGTACTAAAGACCTAGCCGAGGAGGGCAGGCTGGTGCTCCGGCCAAATGCCAGCAATGGCGGAACTAACTGGCTGGACGCCGGGTAGGGGGAGGGAGGGTCACAAGTTGGTTGGGGTTGTTCTTTTAGGGATAGAGTTCGGGGGGCAGTTGGGGGTTAGTTTTAGGACCCCCCGGGAGGGAGGAAAGGGGAACCAGAGAAATCAGGAAGCGAGACAAAGGGAGCGAGAAGGGAGCAACGATTTGATGATGATGACCATGAGGGAGGGACACCTAGATTATGGCTGATGATCTGCCGGCCCTAGGAGTGGGTACCCTGAATGTGCACGGTCTGAACACCCCCACCAAGAGATCTCTGGTTTGTAGAGAATTCAGGAGGGCAAAACTGAACCTGCTCTTTCCGCAGGAGACACATTGGGCACGGGGGAAGGAACCCAAAATGAGGGGGGGGAATTGGAGAGGTGTTCTGTGCATCTCACAGGACCAAGAAAAGGGGAGTGGCCATCTTAGTAGCAAAGGACGTAGGCTTCGAAAAGGAGGCCACAATGAAGGACCCCGAGAGCCGCTACTTGTTGGTAAAGGGATCTCTACAGGGCATCCCCCTAACTCTGGCGGTGGTGTACGGCCCGAACGAGGGTCAAGCTCAATTCTGGGAAGAAGTGAGGGACAGGCTTAAACTTTTCATACATGGCACGGTGGTAGTGGGGGGAGACTTCAACATGGTCCTGGACCCATCCATGGATAGAAAGCGTGTTGGTCCCCAAAGCATTAGGCCCACAGATGAAGCCATGGCGCGAATCTTCTGGAGGGTTAACCTCGAACTGGGCCTGGTAGATACAATCCCGACCCCCAGGACGGATGACCCCACATTTACATATTATTCTGCTATTCACACCTCGTTCTCCAGAATTGACTACATCCTGGTGGATGAGACCCTCCGTCCATATATCTCTGGCCACAGGATCGACCCGGTCCCCTGGTCGGATCATGACATGGTCCGTGTCACCTTAGCGGAGGGATGGTGCAAAGACCGCAGAGGGCGCTGGAAATGTAACGCTGCCCTATTAAAAGATGAGGTCCATGCTCAGGAAGTGCTAGATGTCATAACGCAATTTTTTGAGCTAAATGACAACGGGGAGGTTGACACACACACATTGTGGGATGCCTTTAAGGCAACCCTGAGGGGAGTTCTCATAAAAATAGGCGCCCAGAAGAAAAGGGAGAGGGAGGCCCGGGAGAAGACCTTGAGAGAAAAAATAGCCCAGCTTCAGCCGGGGGGCCCTCCGGATCAGCTCCTTGAATGCGATCGGGTGTCCGTCCTGGAGGACTACAGGCTCCAGCTGAAGGACCTCCTCCTACATAAAACAGAAAGGAGCCTCCAGCTGGTTAAGCAAAAATACTATGGCAAAGGGGATAAAGCTGACAAGATCTTGGCCTGGAAACTGAGGGAGGTCCAGAGAAGTAGATTGGTGAAGGCGGTAAGGAACGTCCAGGGGTCAATGAGTTATGATACTCCCCACATAGGAGAGGCCTTCCGCCAATACTATGAAAAATTGTATGCGTCCGAATATGAAGGGGGCGACGCCCAGATTGAGGCCTTCTTGAGCTCCATCCAAGTTCCAGCCCTAACGAGAGAGATGTCGGAGGAGTTGGAGGGCCCGGTCACCGAGGAGGAAATAGACAGGGTGATTAGTGGTATGAAGGTGGGGACTTCCCCGGGGGAAGATGGTTTTTCAGTGTATTTCTACAAAAGGTTCCGCTCCACCCTAGCCCCGTACCTAGCAAGGGTTTTCAACTCAGTGTTGGAGGGGGCATTCTCCCCGAATCCATGATGGGGGCCCTAATAGCAGTGCTGCCTAAGGAGGGCAAGGACCCTGCAGAGTGTTCTTCCTACCGCCCTATATCGTTGTTAAACATAGACGTAAAGATCCTGGCCAAGGTGGTGGGGAGGCGGATGGAAGGGATAATGCCGAAGTTGGTCCATGGGGATCAGGTGGGTTTCATAAGAGGAAGGCAGGGGTCGGATAACATTAGCAAAACATTAGATCTGTTTCACTACGCTCAAGAATCTGATCTGAAGGCATGTGTCCTCTCCTTAGATTCAGAGAAAGCCTTCAACAGGGTTGAATGGAGATACATGGAACTCCTCCAAAAAATGGGCTTCGGGTCTCACATTAGGAACTGGGTATCTACACTCTATAGAGCCCCCACAGCAAGGGTTCAAGTGAACGGGAAGTTGTCAGAGTCCTTCCCCCTCTCACGAGGAACAAGACAGGGCTGCCCTCTCTCCCCCTTGATATACGTCCTTACGATGTAACCACTAGCCATAGCGATCAGTGCACATCCGGACATCAGGGGGATTAGTAGAGGTGAGGTAGAATTTAAGCTATCCCTGTTTGCAGACGACATCTTAGCCTACATAGTAGATCCCGGCTCCTCGCCCCTCCCCTTGTTGTCCCTGTTGGCCACGTTCGGGCGTTTCTCTGGGCTGAAAATCAACACAACGAAATCGGTTCTACTCCCAATGAGAGCCCAAGACCCTGAGTTTGACCTCCTGGATAGGTACAACGGGATTGCGGTGGGGAAGGACTCCATACGATACCTGGGCGTCCTGCTTACTAGGGCCTCTCAAAACTCGCCACCACCAACTACGACCCCATAATGGAAGGGATCACATCTGACCTGAGGAGATGGGGCAAGATGATTCTGTCGTGGTATGGCCGGATGATGGCGGTAAAGCTGAATGTCCTGCCAAGGCTTCTGTACCTCTTTACGGCACTCCCAACCAGAGTCCCCAATCAGACCTTCAGAGAACTGCAAAACGCGGTACGAGATTTCATATGGCAAGGGAAGACCCCGAGGACCGGGAGGGCGATCCTGACCCTACCGAGGGAGGAGGGAGGGTTTGGGTTACCGGACTTTCATCTTTATTTCCGCGCCGCGAAGCTGCGCGTCCTCCTGGAACACATGAAAGAAGGGATGGGGACATACTGGTCATACTTAGAGAACATGGACACCCACCCCCTGAAGGTTCGAGACCTCTTGTGGGCCCCGCGCAAGTCAATTCCAAGAAACCTGAGAACCCATCCGACCCTGGGAGTCCTTTGGGAGATTTGGAAAGAGGGCCCATAGACTGCTTATCTTACTTCATGGCCGTCCCCGATGACCTTTCTCGGGGCCATCCTCTCAACCTGGGTAATAGGGGGTTCCAGGACTCCCAGACATGGTCAGGCATGGGAATGGAATTGGCGGGGCAGATGTTCAGAGAGGGCGAGTTTCTAACATATGAGGAATTGAGGGACGCTCTCGGACAGGGGTCTCTTTCCACCTTTGAATACCTCCGCCTCAAGGGCATACTCTACGACCAGTCATCGGGCCAAAACCTGAGGAGGCAGTTGACCCCCCTTTAAGAAGCTCCTGGACACGACGACCTCAACGAAGGGGGCTTTATCCCGAATGTACAAAATTTTAAACACCATTAACCTTTCGGGAAGAAGGAGTTTTTCGCTCATTCTGGAATGACCTGGCGGGGGGAAGCTATTTCAGAGGACGCTTGGTCGAAGATATTCAAAATTGCCTTCCACGGGAACTTATTTACCTCGGACATGGAGCATAACTTTAAGATGTTGCAGGGGTGGCACAGGGACCCAGTGAAACTGTCAAAAATGTTCCCCGCAGTGACACCAAGATGCCGAGGGGATGCAGCGAGGTGGGAACCAGGAGCCACATGTGGTGGCAATGACCTAAGGTCCAAATCTTCTGGGGGAAGGTGCGGTCCTGAATTGCAGAGGTATCAGATGACCCTCTCCCACTAAACCCTCTGACTATGCTGTTGGGCCTCCCCCCGGAGGATACGGAAATATACAGATATCCAAGGATGCTGGAAACAATGTTGAGGGCGGGTAGGGTGGCCCTGGCACAGAAGTGGAAGAGCCCGGAGACCCCCTCCAAGGAGGACTGGCTGAAGAAAGTAAAGAATATGTTCTTGATGGACATACTGACAGCAATGGTGAATAACGATTCCGGTTCATTGCTAGCAAATTGGTATGGGGTCCAGCAGACCTGGGGTTGGGACGTTCACTAACACCAACTGATGCCCCTGATCGAGAGAGGCGGGGCAGGGCCAGAGACGTCCAGTTAACAAACCACGTGCCCATGGCCCGGGGGATGGCGACCTCAATTCAGCCGGCAAAAATGGTCACCAATCACATCATCTCCTATGTACAGGACACGAAGAGAACATTCAGAGTCTCCCAAGATCAAAGTTCTCGTTCGAGCGTGGGTATGGGGGGGGGGGTTGGTGTTGGGGTAGGGGGGTGGGGGAAGAGGTAAGGGTTTTTTTTTTTTTTTTTTGGGTGAGTAGACTGTTTGCTTTCTTATATCCGCATTGACCCTGTTTGTAAGCATAAGAAAATGCTAATAAAACCAAAGTTTTAAAAAAAAAAATGAGCGCCACTGATTGGCGAGACCATATACATGGGCCTGTTCCATAGGGGATGCCAGGCTACGACTGGTTCACGTTTCTGCTGTCTGTCAGTTCCCACATGGGTCAGCTGGGCTCATCTCTCCGAGGAGTGAAGGTCAGGTCCCTCATAAGGTACAATATCAGAACTGCTATGATACGCTAACCCTAGTAATATATCACTGTGGCATGCACCTGGGAGGCTTGGGGACTGATCCAAGAGGGACGGGAGGAAGGAATACAGTCACACTGACCCACACATTCTGTGCTTTGTTGATATCGCGCCCCCCGCACCCCAACGCCTCCACTCTCGTTTTGATCTATAATGTATCCCTCCCTGTACCTCATGTTACAAAGGATGTATTTATGTGGAGAGGTGAACACGGCCGCACATGCTTAGATCTTTTATGGCCATTGTTTTTTATGACTTGGGGTTGGGGTCACTCATCATAGAATGCAGGGGTCTGTGGATCGGGTCAGTGGTATGGGCCATGGCTCTGGGTAGGTTGGGTGGAGGTTGCCGATCTACTGGTAGTTCGTCTGTGATGAACGGGCACTGCAAGGAGCCTGGTGTCTCACAGCCTTGCAGGGCGCATTCCTTCCAGTGATACTAAGTAATTGCAACAGTGAAGGGACAAGGGGAAACTTCCATGAGAACTGGCGTTGCAGGCTCATCTCGTCTAAATGATCTGGGCCTAGTCGGGTTCTTCCATGGAGCTAAAGTTGTGCCCGTGCATCCATGCAAGACTATGCATCTACCATAATTACAAAATGGCGTTCCTTTCTATGCGCGCACTGGAGCTATGCATCTATCTTTCCCGCTATATTATATCCATGCCATGTTTCATAGCACAGCCCTCTCCCTCCTAGCACACTACACAACTTTGTACGGGATTCGCCTTGCTTTAAAGCACCTACGGGGGTGCGGTAGGCTAATTTCCATCCCAACATTCCCCCCTTTCGTTACTTCTACAGTAACTAATTCTTCCCCATATTTGCGCTCTTTTTCTCTTCTCACTGCATCCTCATAGGAAGGTGTTCCCTTTATCGGCATCCAGGCCATACACACATGTTGCAGGCTCTCTCCTGCTCACGCATACTCCTTGGGTGTACATGTGATTTAAAAGCAGCCCCCATCCCCCACTTCCTTATCATTTTCAGGCTCAGGGGGAGGGACAATGGTTGTGTATTGAATTGAATTGATATTTTATTTATATCGCGCTTGTACACAAGAGTACACAAGTGTGATACAGTTTGTCAACTACATCTCCGCAGGGAATAGGGACCATGTGAGGAATGGGATGATTAGTCTGCACTTCTACTTCCTTTGTATCACATGGTACTTTTGGAGCGCCAATAGAGACCATCATCATTACGCTATTAGGCACTGCTTTGGCACAACACCAGAGACCCAACTGGCACGTGCAGAAGATCACCAAGACGAACACAATGATGGGCACCAAAACATTTTCATCAATGTTCCAAGCCTAGATGGAGCCCAACAGAATGCAAGTGAGAGCCAATCTTCTTCTTGGATGCCAGCTTCCTTTTTAATTTTTGTACCCAGATCATGAACTGCTGTGATAACGTGTGATAATGTACCATTTGCAGCATCTTCAGAAGGTACAAATGTGCAACATGAACTCCTGATCTTTTTGCAAACACCATCTTCCATTGCTGTCAGCAGGTAGAGCACATACCGGTTTTGCATCATCATCAGCTTAAGGGCGCACAGCTTGACTCTTAGAACGTTGAACCCTTGTTCAGTGTCATTGGCCATTTGGATCAGCTCATAACGCACGATCTGAAGCCATTTGGCATTGGCTCGCGTTTGCACACTGGGTAGTAGTAATTGTGCAAGCAGTTCTGATGAGCCTTTTGATAGGTAATTCAATGCTCTCTTTCTCCTTCACAGTTGGTCATATGGTTCTTTCCCAGGGAGGATGCGAAGGTCTGGTGGCAGCAGCAAATGCTGTGCTGTGCTGTGATGGTTGGGAGCACTGTGGGTGCATCGTCAGGCAGTGGCCCCCCTTTCAGGTGTTCTTCTGGGATTACTAACATGGCTGAGTGTAGCGTAGCTAGCAAGCATTAACCCCTTCAAGAAGGTGAGAGGTGCAGGTACGCTTGTTGGCCATACACCCAGTAGTAATCCATTAGCGCTGTGGTGCCCTTCTTAAGGTCTGGAATCAGCACAGTTCTGTTACACCTTTCGGTTGAGCCAACATAAATGGTTCCTTCACTGAAAACACACAGTTCATACGTTTTTTTCTTGGTACACTTTTACCGGCTTCTCTATGGCTGCAATCCATGTCAGCTTTGTGACATGATCTGTCCATGTTTGTGTGCATGTCTGTCACACGAGTGCCACCGTTGTTTCTGGAAACCCTAAAAGTCCTTCAGCTCTACACATGAGGGTTTCTTGCCACTTATTGTTAACATATTTTGCTCCTTCAATCACCAAGTAGGGCTGTTTTAGACAGTTGGTGTTGGTCAGACTTGTTTTGCATTTCTGGGCATCCGAATCGACAAGTTGTAGATGGACGTTGCATGCCTGGAAAGTTCCTCTGATCCTACATAGCGCAAGATGAATGAGTCATTGTGCCTCTATGACTGGTACCTCTTGTGGTACTAGAACCTGGGGCACCCCAGATGCGTGCGGTATTAAGGAGCACACATAGCAACTGCTATTAGTTGTTCACCTCCCCACTACACTCATGTTGGAATAACAACTGTTGGAGTGCTCGGGATGATAAATACCTTCAACCTGGGGCATGGTATGCGTCATATTTAGGTTTACATGCTTGTCTTTTTATTCTGTTATGGCGAGATATGTGTCTTTTTGTTAATCTGCTTTTACTGTTTGTAATATTTACATCATTAGTCATATTGAACAAACAGTTTTTGACATTTGGAAGTAATACTTCAAACATTTTATTTGTACACATGGTCATGTCGGTATTGCTGTCATTTGAGGGGGTCCTATTATACACATATAGTTGTATTCTTTTATTCAGTTAAATTAAAGGATGGGTTTTCATTCAGGTTCAGGCTTGGGGTCAATTCAGTTACATTAAAGGGTGCACTTTCATTTAAGTTCCAGTCACCCGTGTTCCCCCCCTCTTTTAGATGGCCTGCCCAGATAAAAGACGTGCCCCAATATATTCCCACCAAAAACATGAGAAAGGTAAACAAAATGGTCGTAAAATGGAGGCCACACTGATAAGAATACGTTCTAGTACTGATAATTACATGTCTGTCATTAGGCAAGGAACAATTTTACATTGACAACTTCATCTTTTCAACACCTGTAGTGGGAATGCGAACGGGTAAAACAAAGGAATGGGAGGGTATGGGTATGGGGACTATGGAGGTAAAACTGGGGAGGGGTAAAGAGAGAGAGGGAGAGCTTTAAGTTAAGTAGCCTACGCCTTTAGCAGCAATGCATGTTTGTATAGCTCTTGTACATGCACTTATATAGTCAGCATTAAGCTACAGGAGACGAGGTAGAGTTGTTGTGTTAACTTTCAGTAACTGGTGTGGAATCGGTTGGGGCCCTGCGAATGTCTGAGAGGTATATCCAACATGAGAGCCCTTTCACTTTCACTGTGAGAGCGGTGGAAAACACAACCGCGTAGGGCCAATGGAATCTGGGGTTGTTCCATTTTCTCACAAAACTCTAGACATGCACCAGCTCCCCCGGCAACAATGGCTGGGCTGGTGCTGGGTCAGCCAGCTGTGCTGTCACATTTTGTGCATCATCTGGGTTTGGTGGTGCCATCTGTCGTGGCACGCACTTGATTGCACTTGTTAGGTGTGCCAAATATTGCTTGGATTCCTCCCCCAGAATTGTAGCAGCTCTATGGGCATCTGATGCCCTCCTCACAGGGGAGACAGGTTTGCATGCATCTGCCAGTTACTATTTCTTGGGGGGAGAGGTGGTGGTCCTTGCTAGGCTGAGTGTGCAAATTGAACACAGACAGGAGGAGGCAGTACACGCAATTCTTTTTCAGGGTATTGCATAGTTTTGAGAGCCTGCTTTTGAGGAGGCCATTGATCCGTTCCACAATGCCATTTTCGATGCTTTTGAAAAAAATGGGTGCCATTGTCAGATCTTAGAACGTCACATACCCCCATGGGGGGGGGAAACCTCACGTATGAGGAATTTCGCAGCACACTTGGCATCTGGGTGGGCGCATGAACTGGCCTCAACCAACCTCAAAAACGGACACACCACCACAATAAGGTATCGAGCCCCACTGCATCCCTCCCCCATGTCTGCATAGTTAATATGCAGCTCGCGAAATGGTCCGATGGCGCAGGGCAGGGTGCCTTGCAATGTTCTGAGTGTCATTCCTGTTCTAAACACTGGCTAGGTGGTGCATTGAACAACCATCATTGAGAGGTGTTCCTGGAGATTCCTGGAGATTAGGTAAAAACCAGTCCTCCTGGATGTCTGCTGCAATGTGTTATTTGGAACTGTGAGATGCGTAGTGCAACTGCTCCAATGCTGTGCGTAACAATTCCACCTGAATCTCTATTTTCCCAGTGCATTGTTGTCTCCATAAGAGGTCAGTTGGAGACTGCATGCATCCACGTTTAAGCCACATTTCTTGCCCGTCCTGTGGTGCCCTACACTGAAGCTCTATTATCTGCGTTATGGGCAGGGCAGCATATGGATCTGTCTCTGGCCTTGTGGTCACAGCTGCAATAACATACTCAGCAGGCTTGGGCACTGGGAGGTAGGCTGCAGCCTTTGCTGCCGCACCGGCGGCTGCATTTCCCAACAAGATTTCGACAGTGTTGTTAGTGTCCACTGCACATTTAACGACCGCCACTACAGATGGTTCTGCAAGGCCAGAAATCAGTGTATTGAGCGAGCAGGATGGCATGTTGCACTGGTGAGCCATCTGCCCGCCTGAAGCCCCTCCTTCTCCATCGTGATAGACTGCATGCACCGTTGTGGTAACATATGTAGAGTCCGTATAAATGGTGGCACAACATCCCTTGATGCCCGGAGGGCCTCAATAAGTGCTATGAGTTTCTCTGCTTGTGCAGAGTAATGCATGGGTAACCTTTTCATTACTAATGTCTCATAGTCATATGCCTCTAGGCGCACCACTGCCACTCAAACATGCCTCTGTCCTGGTCAATGGTCATTGACCCATAAACAAAAAGTACCTCGCCTTCCTGTAACGGGCTGTTTCTGGCCTTCATAAGTTGCATGGTCATGCTGCTGCAAATCTTTGTCCGTGCTTGGCTTGGTGAGGAATGTGGCCGTATTCACTGTTTTGCACCTCACAATGTGGATGCGTAGGCTTGAAAGAATAATCTTGTATGCTGATGCTCGCTGAGTGGTGCGGGTGGACTTTGAACGGTCTATGATGGCGAACACTGAGTGTTCCACATACAAAGTTACTGAGCACCCCATCACAATTGTGGAACTTTTCTCGATTGCCTATTCACTATCATAGAATGCAGGGGTTGGTGGATCAGATCAGTGCCATGAGCCATGGCTCTGGGTAGGCTGAGTGGGGGTTGACGGTCTACTGGTAGTTTGGCTGTGATGAATGAGCACTGCCAGGAGCCTGGTGTTGTGTCACGGCCCTGCAGGGCACATTCCTCCCAGTTATTCTAAGTAATTGCAACAGTGAATGGACAAGGGGAAGCTTACGTGAGAACTGGCCTTGCCGGCTCATCTCGTCTTAATGATCTGGGCCTAGTCGAGTTCTTCCATGGAGCTAAAGTTGTGCCACACGGCCATGCAAGACTATGCAAGACTATGCATCTACCATGATTATATAATGGCGTTCCTTTCTATGCACACACTGGATCTATGCATCAATCATTCCCACTATATTATATCCAAGTGCCAAGTTTCATGGCACGGTCCTCTCCCCTTAGCACACTACACGACTTTGTACGGGATTCGCCTCACTAAAAGCGTAGGGTGATGGGATAGACTAATTTCCATCCCAACACTTCCAAGACAAACTTATAGCCCCTGAGCTATCCTACCCGTCTTTTAACATGCTGAATACCAGAGACAATATCTTTTCAAATGCCAGGTGGGTGAATCTTTTTTTTGTTTGTTTGTTGTTGTCAAGAATGCAGAAGCCGAAATGAGGAGCCAGTTTGTTAACACGATGGATGTTGAGAATGTTTGGCTTCCCTCCGGTCAGTGTAAAACTTTAGAATTATACATTTCAGGATTCTAGATTTTTTAGAATTATGAAGAGGATTTAAAGATGTTAGGTATTGTGGATTTCTATTTGCATTATCGTTGTATTGTGCAGCTTCGAAAAATATACTAGAAGCCTATAGTGTGATCATATGTAAAATACCCGATTTATATCGGGATTGTAGGATATATTGGGGCTACAACCTTATTATGGATATTAGGCACTATTATAGATTTAACACTGTGTGGGCCCATTGTTCGAGCATGTGTTTTTTCCATAGTACGGGCAGTGATTGAAACACATTGAGGGCAGACACTACAGAGAGGCTCACAGTTTCATTTATTTTCTTGTTATTGAGCGAACATTTTAGTAAAGCTGGTACCAGGCATTACACATAAAAAATCATGTATTCCAGCAGAATAGCCATCTTGCTTTAAACACTGGAACTTGGAAACTAGTATGTGCCCACAGTTTACTTGTATATAATGCGTCGATGCAAACAGTTAAAAAAAAAGCCTGACCCTTAATTCTTTGAGGTTGTTGTAAATTTTGTAGTTTAAATTATTTCTGGGTATGTTTGCACTCTGAATATTTTGGTTGTCGTTAGTATTTCTGGTTATTTGGGAGAGCTGCAATACATATGGTACCTCTCTTATCCCAGGATAGCAAGTTAAACATGTTCTCAATATTATTAGTCGATTTTATTAATGTTGCAGCAATCAAAATGTAATAGTAATATGTTAAAATTGTTTGTTGAACTAGCAGTCAATATGAAACCTTTGACCATGGTTCCCTTTCCCCATGTTTTTCAACTTGACCTGCTGTCTGTTTTACATATTCATGTGGGGTGTAGGACAGTAACGTGACATCAGATATATGCAACTACACTGTATAAAGTGTGTTGTCAATCTTTGACATGGCAGAGCACTCAAAACGGCTTAATACTGTTTTGGGGTTTTATTGAGACTAAACAGTTTTTCTGCAAAACAGTGACCTCCTTTTCTACGTATTGATCTTCAGAAATGAACATATGGTTTTTGTAAGGGATGCATAGCAAAATGAATAATCTCAAATTAATCGGGGAGGTAGGATTAATGTTTTCTATACTACAGGGACAGATTGTGACATCAATGTTGGACAAAGGCTCTGGTGTCCAGTGATGTAACCCAGAGCCTAAGAGTGTCTCTGCTTGCTTGCATATAACACACACAGTGCATTCAGGGTTTTATGAGAATATGTAATGTCCCCTACAGGGTTTTCTTTGGAAAACCAAAAAGAAGAGGGAAGAGCAGGTGCTGTATTGACTCCTAGAATTTTTTGTAGGGTGGGATTAGATGAATTATATATTTTAGTACATACATGAAGGAGGACATTTAAGAAGTATTACAGGTATAGTACTTTTTCTTTTTTTGTAAACAAACATACTAGAAGTCTTTTTTCGGTCCCTTAATGAGATGTATTTTCCATGTGTGTATACATGTTGGTCACCATCACAAAGTCAGGGACATGAAGGGAGAGTTATAAATAACAGGTATAGTAATTGTGTTATTATATTCTGAGTATATATTGTCTTTATGTTGTGCATTATTGAAGGTCATTCATTTGTGTATTGCTTCTATTTAGTAGGGACAGATTATTATTGTACATTGTAGTAATTGGTGGTAGGCAGACACATGCAAACATCTCTCATACCTGCACACAGAATCTCAGTTGCGCAATTCAACTCAAGTGTCGGGGGAGGAATTCTAGGGACATTTTAGGGATCTAACGAAATATGTAATCTCCCGACTGTTCCCTTCCAAACACAACTGTCCTAGACAGCTGCACCAGTGATCAACAACTCTGCATCCTTGCAGCAACTTCAAATTTCATTTTTTTTTCTCATGAAATGTTGGTTCCATCACTTAGATGATCAACAAGATACCAGCACTAATCCTAATCCGCAAGAACAAGACATTAGTGGAGAGCAACTCCAGGATCAAAAAGATGAGTAGCCATATGAGTCTTGTGACATTTTATAGAGTAGGGCATCTGTATGGACAAATGGACAGTTATTTTTTTTTTCAGACCCTCAAGAAACAGTTTGCAGGAACAAGGATGATGTGTTGTATATGTGTCTTCCTTTTTGTCTCTTGTGGTTGTTTTTGTTAAGGGGTAATGAAAATTGTGGGGGTTGGAGAAGGTAGCAATGTAAACATTTATTATATATTTGTTGGTGTTATAGGATCTCATGAAATGTTAAAACCCTGAACAAAAAGAGATACCGACCCAAATGAAATTGTAAATGAAGGGGTGGGTTTAGATAGTAAGGTGAATGTGCATGACTTTGCTGCTGAGAACTTGTGGTTTAGGCACATGAAGAGGGTGGGTAAAGACTCTGTTTGGTCACCCCCACGCTTCTGCCGTTCCAAGAGCATTTATTCCTGAAAAGTTGTCAACACAGGTAGTTTAATGTTTGGTGGATCTATCTTTGTGCAGAGTGAGGGGCTAATTTCAGGGACAAGCAGTTCAGGCTACTACTATACCAATCAATGAACATGAATGTTTGGAAAAGGAGTAAAACGCACAAATAGATAAAATGCAGTCTGCAATCACAGTTGAATTTAGATGGTTTTGTACACAACAAATGGGAGCAGGCGGTGAAATCTGCAAAGCGGCAGGAATGAGAAAATGTACTGAACAAAAAGTGGAGAACATTAATGAGGAATGTCCAGAGATATGGAATGTATAAAAAGAAAAATGATGTGGCGGAAGACACAGCGATGACCTGCTAAGACCAGTTACTTACACATTTTCTCTTGTGTTTTAGGGATGATGGCACCATACCAGTCGGGACTAAATGCTAAATATACCAGAACTTTGCATGTTGCGGACTTGGACAGTGGGACCTCTGCTATCCTTGCTTACTACTGGGTCTGCAGAACCCTGGCTTACCTTCAGCTCCCACTGGAGTTTCTAATGTGTTGCCCCAAGTAAATTTTGGGACCCCTGTGTCCCCTCCTTCATTGAGTGCACCTGGAATTCAAACTGTTTAGGAAGAAAAAATGGCTGAACTTTTGAGGTGATCTACTCAAAGCAATTACCTCGCACCAGCTTACTCAGAGGCGTTAAAGAAGGTACCTGAGCACTTCAGACTTTTTAATCGGACGGAGAAGTTCTCTGCCTCTCTCCTGGCTCCGGGTATCCACACCGTTGTCAACGCTAAATTACTCCAAGTCACTCTAAAGACTGTAGGGGGGGTTATCTGTACTCCTGCCCTCCATGTGGCAGAGTAGAAGCACAGAGCACCCCAGCCAAGATTCTCTATATGGTAACGTTGGGCGAGCAATCAAGGCTTAAGCTCTCAGGAGGTGATGCTGGCTGGTTCTTAAGTACAGTGTAGTTCCAAGCCCCCACAAAGGAATGTCCAGACACTATGTTAGTGATAACACAGTTCTTTATATAAATAAGGTTCAAGATATATACATACACAATAACACACTTTGTGCTCAGGCAATACTAAAATGATAAATATGTAAAATATCTATGTGGTACCACAGTTAACTCTTGATTCTGTTAAAATGCACCAACTGCTGACAGTCTCAATGTCATACAAATCAAATAGTAAAGTGAGTCAACAATAGACATAAGAAGGAGGACAAGTTGGATTAAACAACTGGCAGAATACTGGGTTCCTACCACCAGACACAGTTCTGTGTGAGGATCCCCCACATGGGAAACCTGTAAATAAAGTGTATCAACAAGCCCAATACATATATTGTTTAATATAGTCTTGGTTCCTTCTAAAAAGGTTCTACTACCCCAATGTACCTGTTTTAGCATAGTTTCGATGTCGAGTTGTCAACAGATCCTTCTTGAGTGAACTACCTGTAAGGCAGGAGGCACAGCTTCAACCTTCTCAGTGCTCGTCGACAGTCGGTAATGGACGTCCTGTGAAGATGAGGCAGGCAGTGCACCTCGATGACAAGAGTTTTTTGCTGCAAAGAGTACTTAATGAAGAACGGAGGCCCAGCAATGGCGTTGGGTCATCAGCATTTGGCATCGGCGATCGGGACTCGACCACGGCCGGGTTTCAGATCTTCGTCAGCGTCTTTGTGGACTTCGGGTGGCAGGAAACCCACTGGTGGATTCTCCTTGGTTCGTCCGCGACCTCGACTTTCTGCGGTGGGACAAAACGGTCGATGGTAGGCAGCAAGGGAAACCTTGATTTCAAGGTTGCTCTGGTAGCTCTGGTCGACAAGGTTTACAGCGGTCTTCCACACCTCGGTCGACGGTGGTGGTAGTCGATGGTCTTGACGTCCTGGTGCTTCACTTCAGATTCCTCAGTGGTCCCCATCTCTAGCCGGCAGCCTTTCGAGGACTGATTTCCATTGAGCCTTGATGAAGGTTAGCTGGGGCATGATGTTCCCTCATAGCTCGGGAAGAGGTCTCGTAGCCAGGTCCTCTCTTGGATCAGTTCTTGGAGGCAGGACAGCTTTCGGATTGCATCGAAGGAAAGCAGCAGCAAAGCCGCCTTCTTCCTGCTGGGCTTCAAGGATAAGCATCAAGTTTCGACTTCAGCTTCTGAACAATTCCAGTAAGTGAGAGGTCCCTAGATATACTGTTCTGTGTCTCCTTCACACTGCTAAGCGAGACCCAGGCAGCCAATCATTCAGAAGGGCATTCATGCAGGCAGGCAGCCAATCAGGCTCACAGTGGATTCAGGCCATTCTTCTCAATCCAGACACTCACAACAAGGAATGTGGATTGGGACAAGTACCCAGCCATTCAGCACTCCACACTGCATTCATACCTGTTTCGGGCAGGGCTGTCTCATTCATTGTGTCACACACCAGAATCCAGACACCCATAACATGACTTGTATATTGGTCACGCACTCCATTCACCCAGGTCCCACCTCAAGGGTGTACCCACAACAGACAGTCATTGGGAAGGCTCCAGCCAGTCTGGTCTGGACTTTCCCACAATACCATATATGGAACCACCACACAACAGCCAGTCATGGGAAAGGACAGAGTCAGGGCTTCCCAGGACTTTGGGAAAACAAGGTAACAGGCAATAGAAATCCAGAGGCCACAGGACCCATCTTGTCTCCTATCAGGGATCAACTAATTCCAATGGCAGGGCCTGGGTATCCCAAAATGGAAGATACTCAGATCACCTGTCAAATTCAGCATGCAGCTGCCACCAGCCCATACCCTGCTCTGTGGCCACACACAGGTGCCCGAGTACATACACTAGGGGTACAGGGTTGTACCCCCACCTATGCGTGCCATAAGGGTATCCCAAAGGTCTGTTCACCACAACCAAAAAGTGGAAGAGCTGCACTGCCAGGAGTCCCACATGGACTCCTGTGCAGAAAATAAAACGGAACACACATGATAAAAGGAGTACAGGACAAGGACATGGAGGCCCTGTCCCTCCAATGCATTTCCAGCATTACAGTCACCCGGTATGAACTCATTCAAATGGTTGGTCATTCAGAGACTGCATTTAATGCATACGTGAGGAGATTAGGGCCCTGCTCAAAGCATTGCTATCCGTGTGAGGCCATGGAGAGAAAGGCTGGAATCAGAGTTGACACTTGGGTTGAGTTGTTCTTTCCCTGTGTTCCATCATGGTTGAGTGTGACTGAAGATATTGATGCCACTTTTTCTTTTTCTGCTTGTCCTGTTCTGTTCCTGCAAAGTACCCCCTGAAGTGCCACGTTTGCAGTGCCGAGGACAAGATAGCTTGTCCTTTTTGGCACTGCAGTTTGTATGATCGCTGCAAAGTAGCGATCGCACCAAAACTGAAATCCAACCCATGGGCTATGTGAGGAGGAGGTTCCTCCTCATGACCCGTGGGTTGGATTTCCTTAAGTTTCACGTCAGTGTGCGTAAGGCACGCTGATTTGAAACTGAAAATAAATTTCACTGCGGCAGACATTTGCGGCTGCCGCAGTGAAAGGGAAGGTGAGTTCCCTTCTCCTTCTCCCTCGATCTCCGGCATTATTGTGCTAATGAGATTGAGGGAGGTGTTGTTGGAAAGGGGAGACTCTCCCGTTTCCAACAACACCTTATTTGAAGCATTGCTGGGCGCGGATCAGTCGATCCTTGCCCAGCAATGCCACTAGACCACCAGGGATATGTTTTTGAAGTCCAGGGGCGAGGGGGCCCCTTACTATGTAAGCAGCCATCTACCCCAGCCCCCAAAGCATGGGGCAGCAAGTTTTTCCCAACCTGTGGGCAGAAGGGCACACTAATGTGCCCATCTGCCCCTGGGGAAGGTGCAAAACAAACCCAAAAAAGTTGTTTTGGATGGGGGTCTGGGGAACACTAAACCACCAGTGATTATATGTAATGAAAAGGGGGGTGGCCCTCTCCCCCCACCCCAAGTGGATGGGGGTACCTCATGTAGCCCTCCCTGAGGGCAGATTTCTGCCCCTAGGAAGGGGTACATGAGATGCCCCCCCATCCATTCGGGGTGGGGGGAGAGGGCCACCAGAAAACATTAGAACGCTGGGTTGCGTTACACCTTCTCCCTCTGGCAAAGGAAGGGGAGCCTGCCGAGGCTCCCTGAAACTGCCACTGGACTTGTGGACTGTCAACCCACATGAGGGACAGCCACCCAAGGCCGGGGACATCACCCGACCATCCTTGAGCTCTGGTAAGCAGCATTATAGAATTTCCCCCGCGAAATGAACAGCGACCCTGCCGGGGCTCCCAGGGATTGCTGTTGGACTTGTGGAAGGTCAACACTTTTTCTTTTCCGCCCAGGTAGGTGCACCCACACAGGTACTGTTTTCATCCGGACACCTGTTGAAATGTGGGAAGGTAAGACATGTGCTGTTGGGGGCATGTTTCAGTAGTTTCCAGGTGGGAAATGTCAGATAATTGTGGGTTTTTAACTAAATTTGGGACTTTTCCGCGGCTTGTGGGTAATACATTCTAAGGCGATTCACCCAACTCAGACCTCTGTGTATTCCCACGGCTGTCTTATTTTCAGAAATGCGTGGGGTTGCCTGTTGTCCTTGGTGGCTGCAACACACCAGGCCCAAATCTGTATGATGTCCACAATAGCAAATTTCCGCAAAACTGCTCTGCCAAAACACTTTGGGTTACCAGTGGTTTAGCCCTTTCCCTTTGCACCCAGGTAAGTGCAACCAAACATGTGAGGTACCATGTTCGTCGGGATACCCGTGGGAACGTGGGAACATGGGAAGGTAAGACATGTGGGGTTGGCAGTGTGTTTTCGGTGGGTTGGCGGTGGGAAATGTCTGAAAATGGTGGTATGTTTGGCAAATTTCAGACTTTGCCGGGGATTGTGGGTAATACATTCTAGGGCAATTTGCGCCAGTCAGACATCTGTTCATTCCCACGGGTGTCTTTTTTTCAGAAATGCATGGGGTTCCCTGTTTTCCTTGGTGGCTATGACACCCCAGACCCAAATCTGGAGGTTGTCCACAAGAGCGAATTCCCACAAAAACCTGCTGTGCCAAAACACTTGGGGATACCAGTGGTTTAGCCTTTTCCCTTTGCGCCCAGGTAGGAGCACCCATGCATATGAGCTACAGTTTTCATTGGGACACCTGTGGGAAGGCGGGAAGGTAAGACATGTGTTGTTGCCAGCATGTTTCAGTGGTTTGGTGGTGAGAAATGTCTGAAAATTGTGGGGTTTTTTGCCAGATTTTTGACTTTGCCGGGGCTTGTGGGTAATGAATTCTGGGGCAATTTGTGCAAGTCAGACCTCTGTGGATTCCCATGGATATCCTCTTTTCAGAAATGCATGGGGTTCCCTGTTCTCCATGGTGGCTGCGACAACCCAGGCCCAAATCTGTAGGTTGTCCACACGAGCAAAATCCTGCAAAATCTGATCTGCCGAAACACTTGGGGTTACCAGTAGTTTAGCCTTTTCCCTTTGCGCCCATGTAGGTGCACCCACACATCTGAGGTACTGTTTTCATCAGGACACCAGCTGGAACGTGGGAATGTAAGCATGTGGGGTTGGCAGCGTGTTTTCGGTGGGTTGGCGGTGGGAAATGTCTGAAAATGGTGGTTTGCTTGGCAAATTTCAGATTTGCCAGGGATTGTGGGTAATACATTCTGGGGCGATCCGCGCAAGTCAGACCTCTGTGGATTCCCACGGGTGCCTTCTTTTTGGAAATGCAGGGGGTTCCCTGTTTTCCTTGGTAGCTGTAACACCCCCGGCCCAAATCTGTAGGTTGTCCACAAGAGCAAAATCCTGCAAAATCTGATCTGCCGAAACACTTAGGGTTACCAGTGGTTTAGCCTTTTCCCTTTGCGCCCATGTAGGTGCACCCACACATCTGAGGTACTGTTTTCGTCGGGACACCTGTGGGAATGTGGGAAGGTCGGACATATGTTTTTGGTGGTGTGTTTCAGTGGGTTGGCGGTGGGAAATGTCCGAAAATGGTGGTTTATTTGCCAAATTTCAGACTTTGCCGGGGATTGTGGGTAATACATTGTGGGGCGATTCACGCAAGTCAGACCTTGGTTCATTCCCACAGGTGTCTTCTTTTCAGAAATGCATGGGGTTCCCTGTTTTCCTTGGTGGCTATGACACCTCAGGCCCAAATCTGGAGGTTTTCCACAAGAGCAAATTCCCACAACATCTGCTGTGCCAAAACACTTGGGGATACCAGTGGTTTAGCCTTTTCCCTTTGTGCCCAGGTAAAAACACCCACGCATATGAGCTACAGTTTTGTTGGGACACCTGTGGGAATGCAGGAAGGTAGGACACGTGTTGTTACCAGCGTGTTTCAGTGGTTTGGCGGTGGGAAATGTCTGAAAATTGTGGGGGGTTTTTGCCAGATTTTGGACTTTGCCGGGGCTTGTGGGTAATGAATTCTGGGGCAATTCGTGCAAATCAGACCTCTGTGGATTCCCCTGGATATTCTCTTTTCGGAAATGCATGGGGTTCCCTGTTCTCCTTGGTGGCTGCTACAACCCAGGCCCAAATCTGTAGGTTGTCCACAAGAGCAAAATCTGCTCTGCCGAAACACTTGGGGTTACCAGTGGTTTAGCCTTTTCCCTTTGCGCCCAGGTAGGTGCACCCACACATGTGAGGTACCGTTTTCATCAGGACACCTGTGAGAATGCAGTAAGGTAGGACATTTGTTATGTTCTCTTGGTTTTCCTAGCTGGAAGTGTCTGGCGAATGTAGCAGGGTATTGCTTTTCTCAAAATTCACAGAAGCCATTGCCTTACAG
Organism: Ambystoma mexicanum; assembly: GCF_040938575.1. Taxonomy (NCBI): domain Eukaryota; kingdom Metazoa; phylum Chordata; class Amphibia; order Caudata; family Ambystomatidae; genus Ambystoma; species Ambystoma mexicanum. The sequence goes on from NC_090931.1 coordinate 996,452,909, forward strand.
GGCCCACCATGTCCACCACATACCTTTTTTTATCTGTAATTTTTCCAATGTTTCCACCAAACTATGGGAATTTTCCCTACATGGTTGTTACCTGACCTGCTCAAATCACCCCTCCCTAAACTTGGAATTTTGTCTACTTTACAGAAATGTATGCCTTTCTATCTTCCCATTCGGCTTTCCTTCCCTACTCTTCTATTCTGTCCACTCATGTCCTATTGGAAAAAAAGGGTCTCACAACACTGATGGTAACCATGTAAAAATATGTTTTTTTTGGTTTCCACTAAACCTGTTCTTGAAAGCCTGGGAAATGGCGAATTCAGCACAGCAAACCATTTGTTCCTAGCACTTACAAGGAAAAAACCACAGGCTTCATTGTACCTCATCTTATAGGCATTTTCTGAAAAAACACAAAATCTGATCCTGTTTTGGTTATTCCCCCCACCCCCCATACACCTGGCATTACGACAGCCTACATTTGTGAAGAAAAGGGGCCCCATTTGGCCGAGATATCACATGTAACAGAAAAGTTCCAAGGGACTGAATGGCGACATACCGAAATCACCAAAAAAGGGCTTTGCACTGGGGAGGAAAATACTTGGCAGTTAAGGGGTTAGGATGCTGTTCTGCTAATTTACCTCAAACAGCTGCTATCATGTCAGTCACTCTGTCAACAGGTAGGACCACTGCCATTTCAAACTATATAGGTATGCAGGGTGAGTTAGAATTGATAGGGCCTCTGCATGTTGTTTTGTGTCCTCTGCCCAATCCAGATAATTATCTGGAGTGTTGGGTAAATTATGGGAAAAATGATGGGTGGTTGTTTTTGTCTTGTACACCAGAGGTTTACAAGACAAAAAGAAGGTTTGGGTCCCGAGAAGTGGTTTTGTCAAGGAACAAGAAATGAATTTGGTAGTTAATAAATTAACTAAAGAGGGGAATGTTGGGGTAGACATTTTAGGTCCAAACACCGAAAAGAGTTTCACTGCGATGTTGCAACTAAATGTGTTCAATGAAGTTAGAAGAATTGAAATGAGTGTTACTTTGTATTTTAGATGGATACATTTTTAGAGTCACAGTAGCCAGCAACATGAGTGTCAGTGGCATGGATTCAATGGGCCTCATTACACGGTAGGAGGTAGGGATTTAACGTTACCGGTAATGGAATACCGGTAACGTTAAATCCCCATGCTAATTACGACCCGGCTCACCGCTATTAGCGGCACCGCTAAGTACAGTGCCACAAATAGCGGGCAGTCCGCGGGCGCGCGACCCTCCATCCCGTAAATAACGCCATGCCGCTAATAGCACACCATCACAAGGCGAGCGGACATGCCAATATCGGCATGGTAAAGCCCCCAAAACCCCTTACCGGCATTGCGCTAATACCGCCATCGTGAACCACCCGTTAAAATAACTGTGCAGTGTTACCACCTGCCACAGGTGGCCACAATCAGCACAGGTGGAGGCACTGGAGACTGTGGCTGCTCAAAAGGAGCACACCACACCCCTTCCCAGACCAAGATGGTTCCAATACTAGCAGCATTACATGGCCCGGAGGACCTGATAGCAGCACAGCTGCAACAACAACAACAGGCAGCACAGAGGAGACGCAGGAGGAGGAGGGCAAGACAGGCACAGCAAGCACCACCACGGCACCTAATCATACCACAGAGGCACCCACCAATTCCCAGGATCCGAGCCAGTCCATTTAACCTAACACCTGAGCAGATACATACCCTGTACCGTCTGGACCGGGATACCATCACCAGCATCGTGGACATGATACACCACACCATTGTGAGCCTCATAGACATCAGAACTGCCATCCCCCCTCTACTGAAGGTGGTGACTGTGCTCCACTTCCTGGCCAGAGGCACCTACCAGCATACAGTGGGGCAGATGCATGGCATCTCCCAACCAGTATTCTCACGCACACTGAACCAGGTACTCAATGCCCTCCTGAAGCATGCACCCGAACACATATACATGCCACGGACTGCCCAGGAGATTGCAAACACCAAAGTCGGTTTTTATTCACTGGCAGGCATCCCAAGTTGCATCGGGGCCATCGACTGTACACATGTGGAATTGGTCGTCCCACATCACAATGAAGTAGTGTACCGAAACAGGAAGCAATTCCACTCCATCAATGTCCAAATGGTATGTGACGCCAACAAGATAATCACACATTGCTGTGCCCGATTTCCCGGACCCACACATGTTTCCATGGTCTTGCGGAACTCAACTATCCCACTCTACATGGAGCGACAAACGGTACAGCGTTCGTGGCTACTTGGTGAGTAGCAGGCCAAGCACATGGCAGTGTGCGTGGGGGGGGAGAGATAGATACTCCAACTGGGTGTGCGTGGGGGGAGATAGATACTCCAACTGGGTGTGCGTGGGGGGAGAGATAGATACTCCAACTGGGTGTGCGTGGGTGGGAGAGATAGATAATCCAACTGGGTGTGCGTGGGGGGGATAGATACTCCAACTGGGTGTGCGTGGGGGGGAGATAGATACTCCAACTGGGTGTGCGTGGGGGGGAGATAGATACTCCAACTGGGTGTGCGTGGGGGGAGAGATAGATATTCCAACTGGGTATGCGTGGGGGGGAGATAGATACTCCAACTGGGTGTGCGTGGGGGGGAGAGATAGATACTCCAACTGGGTGTAGCCTGTAGTCCATCGTCCAAATGCACATACAGATGTAAGCCAATGAAATGAACAGGCCACACTTGACGTGAACAGGACCCCATTCCTTCCCCCATATAGGTGATGCCGGCTATCCCCTGAAGAGGTGGCTCCTCACACCTCTACGGAACCCACAGAACAGGCACGAAGAGGAATACAATCGTGCACATACCCGTACCCGCATCGTGATCGAGCAGACTTTTGGCCTATTGAAGTCACGGTTTAGGTGCATTAGCAGGTCTGGTGGTGCTCTCCTGTATGGCCATGAGAAGATGGCCAAGATCACCATGGCATGTGTCATGCTGCACAATATGTGTATCAGACGGAATGTGCCACTGCCCCCTGACGTTGAAATAGAATCACCTGATGAGGATGATGATGGTGATGAGGATGGAGGTGAAGGGGATGCAGGTCATGCAAGAGGGGATGGCCAGGAGGGACATGCTGTGAGGCAGCATCTGATCAACCAAATATTCTGAGTAACAAGTTCTCGTACTGTCACCAGGATATGGCTAGTGGTGCACTGGTGTCTGTTTGTTAGCTCACAATGGACCCTGGCGTCAATAAATGAAACATACACAATGAAGAAGTCCAGGCCTGTGTTTTGCTCTAACACCAGGGTATTTATGAACTCAAACAGGAAAATGTGCATGTACCCAAACATCCCACCACCCTACCCCCCACCCCCCACAACTGTCCCATCACACCCTACCCCCCACCACCCCACAACTGTCCCATCACACCCTACCCGCCACCCCCCACAAATGTCCCATCACACCCTACCCCCCACCCCCACAACTGTCCCATCACACCCTACCCCCCACCCCCCACAACTGTCCCTCATGTGTCTTCCACAATTTTTGCATCCAGGCATGCACGCGGAAGCATGGATATTCACTCCCTATTGGTCATTGCCTAATCCAGCATTTGGAGGCTGCCGGGAGGAGCGTCTGGTGGTGAGTGCGGAGCGTCGGAGTGGGCTTGTCTGCCACGAACTGGCGGACAAAGAAGTGGCAGACTGCCCTGGTGCTGGTGGTGGTGGGAATTGACAGTCCATTGCATCCGCAATGCGTGTGAGGACCTCATGAACTCTGATGAGCTCCCCACACAGCCTGTCTGTGCAGGTCTCCATACTCTCCCTGGAGTGCCTGGATGTCTCCCCAATCTCCGCCCTGAGACGGGCAGCCTCCGCCACATGCTGACCAACCAGCACAGTGAGACCCTGTTGCCGCTGGATGATGCTGGCCAGGTCAAGGGCAGTGTCGGCCTCTGGTGGTGTGGCTGCTGTGCATTGTGATGCTGGCAGGTGTACAGTTGGAGGCACCGGGGGGCTACTGAAGGATCCCATGGCCTCGTCACCAGTGATGTTGGAGCCAGGTGTGTGATGGGGTGATGGCTCGGGGGTTCCAGGTGGGCTTGGGGTGTGCATGCCCAGCTCGAATTCAGTTGGGTCATCCACATCAGTCAATGGTGCGGTGGCTTCCGCCTCTCCTGCCGAACTAGCAGTAGCTGAGGGTGGTCCCTCGGTGGCTGTGAGTGGTGGTGGTGAGTGAACCTCCTGAGGTGGGGCAGTTGGGTTTGGTGTGGCCTTGGCAGTGGCACTCGAACAATGTTTGGAACTCTGCAAATGGAGCCTTGCGCCTTTTCCCCTTGATGTCGTGGGGCTGTCCTCGGTGGGTTGTGGCCTTTTCTTCCTCTGTGCAGGGGGTGCCTGGGATGCATCCTCACTGTCTGTATGTGACCCTGTCGGGGACAAGAAGGGGGATGGCATTGGTTAGGGTTCGATGTACTTAATGCAGGATACATCATCAATGCAGTTGTGGGCATTTGCAATTCATTGTGAAGGGTGCAGGTGATGTGCCAGTTCAGTGGCTCATCCATGCAGTGTTGTGTGTGGCACTTGGCTCTGTTGATGTGTGTGTGTTTGGGTCTGGCACTGACATGGGCAGGGTGGGATGCATGTGTGGATGTTTGGCCATCCATGAGGTGAGCCTGGGCTGACATTTGTGGGGACCTGTAGATACACATTGCATTCTTTCATCAGTACACTTACCTCCATCCGACGTGTCTGCCACACCATGCTCCATCCTCCCTCGATACATTCAACTCCGATCAGGTTGGCGCATGTCTCCTCCCATTCCTTTAGCTTGATTGACGACCCAGATCCGCCAGCGGTGGCAGTGTTATGATTCTCTGCCAGGATCATTCTGACCCGGAGTCTCAGGTCATCCCATCTTTTCCTGCACTCACGTACATTGCGGGTGCTGGTGCCCACGGCACTTACTTTCATTGCCACTTCGGCCCAGATAGCCTTTTTCTTAAGGAGGGTCTCCCGCCGCATGTCGTTATCGAAGACCACTGCAGCATTGTCTGCTAAGGTTTGGGTCAGCATGAGTAACTCCTCATTAGAAAACTTTTCTTTCTGTTGTCGGTCAGTTGTTTTTTTCAGTGCCTTGGGCATGGTAAGGGTATTCCAGTAAATCTCAGACAGCAAAGTACCACAAACAGGTCCAGGGGGCAGAGGATGGCAATGGATTGTGTTTTTAAAGATGGCCACCGTGCTCTTTCCCGTTCCTGACGCTATTTCCGGTTCTGCAATTTAACGGTCACCGCTAGCAGCGGTGACCGCTATTTGCATGCAGCGTGAGGGCGGAGGTGCTATCTGCACTTTCGTCAAGGGCGGTAAGTGACTTTTTGGGGTCTTTAGCGGCATGGCGGTTGGGTCATTACCGGCATGGCACTATGCTCGTGTCCGCGTACTCGTAATGGTGCGCTATTAGCGCCCTCTTGCGAGGGCGAATGCGTGAAGAGCGCCATGCCGGTAATTGTGGATTTTTACCGCACAACGTGTAATGAGGCCCAATGTATTGTGCAATGTACAATTTGTAGCGCTGAGAAATGAGGAGTAGGCCACAGAGTTCCTGGATTCGCATGAATTTGTTTTTTTCCTGGTTTGGAGAGCTGGATAACCTAGGTCACAAAATTGTATCGAAAGTGAACCGCATATGGGCAGTCGTGATAACATCAAAAAGGGCTGAAGGCAAGAACTGAATGGAAAGTCATTTATTAGGTTTTTATGGTTGATTGGGTTCTTGGATGCAATCTGTAATTTTTCCTGGGAGCACAAAGGCTTGTTTTTTAGATGACCAGAACGGTTGAGAGCTGATAGTTTATGGGTTTGCAGGCAAAGAAGTAGAATGTATACCAAAGGCTATCACTTTAAATGGTAGTAGCAAATAGGATTACATGCAAGAATGCAGGAAAAATGGTATTGGATTCCTGCAGCATCTCACAGGATAAGGATTTTCACTGCTGCTGCAAATCAATGTTTATTTATTTCTCTCCCTCCCCATGCCGTAAAGTGTTTATGAAAAGCTGTGCACAATCATCATTTGGGTTAAATGGGTTTCTGTCACATGTTCTGAATAATAAACTGAGTTAGTCATAAATGATAAATGTATTATGTGGAGTACACCATGACTAATGAGGGAAGACAATCAGGCGTCAAAAGGGTTGTGCTTTGTGAATGAATCCAATGGGATTACATTACTTTGTATTTGAGTTGGCCAGTGAAGGGTTAGGGGACGATGTTGTAATAAATATTTGTGATTATGTAAATTTTCTAACTGGGTATATAAACTGTAAACCTGTTGTCATTCGGAGAGAGTCGGGTTTGCTTTCAGCTCAAAGGAGCTGGCTAGTCCCTCCCGGTAAATAGCATGCAACAAACTTGCTTTTCTGGCAAAAATGCACTTGGTTCTTGGCAGAAGTCGTTCTTTCACATTGGAATGCTTGAGTTACTTCATTTTGCTCCAGAATTCCAAGAGCCATAAGAACAGGAACTGCAAACTTAGACAAAGACCTATGATAAAGAGTCAAAAGTGTGGAAGTCAGAATCCATCAGCTAGCCATATCCTTGGGCAATTCCCTAAGCATGTTTTGGTTGTTTTGTGCTTTTGCCTTTCTTTTGAAGATAAAAGGTTATCTTGGTTAGATTGGGCTTTCCATACTTTAAATGGTTTATACATTCTGGCCTCCTGGCAAGCACCCTTTATATTTCCTTCTGCTTAGAGTTGGGATTAGAGTCCCAGGATAGGGACAGATTAGGTGTTCCTTTTGGATATTCTGCATTGAGATCTGTTGGCATTTATGAATAGTTGACTAGAAAAGATAATCCTGCTAAACCTACCTTCATGAATGGTAGCAATGTCTCTATTATCAGTTGCTTCAGAATCTCCATGAAGGTCTTTTGGAGCGGTAACTCTTTGTATTCTTAGAAACACGTAATGGCCACTTTCCTCTGGTATATAAAATGGAAATGCAACTGCATATGCAAATGTCTTTGAGGCTTCCTTTGGAAATATCTCTTGTAAGTTTCACAATTATTGTGTGGTCCCTGCAAGCACATTTAGCCTTAGATAAATGTACTGAATGATATCTCTGAAAAATAACAAAAATAACAAATGAATTTGATGGCCACATTATTGGAGTAAGACATTTTTCTGAAAGATTCTGCTAAAATGCCATTGATAGTATTGTGACAAATTGACATCTACCCTTAAGGACTGCAAGGATGAGTAGAAGCTAAAACGCCAACTCAGCCCTCACACTGCTACAAAACAAGAGCCAACACAATCATAAAAAGATCAATCTGGCACCATTAATAGAGATACCTCCTTTGACTTTTGTGAGAACTGGGCCCAAGGGAAGGCTATACTCTCAAGAGGGGTGTCAATGTGGTTCAGTAGCAAACCAAACAGTGAAGTGTAACATTTCAAAATAAAGGCATGTCCAAACAAGGTTATATAAAAATATATATACTTTAATCAAACAAACCATGTACAGTATTAACTAACTCGAAAACACTACAAATACCCACCCCTGTAGAAAGAACACAGAATACGCAACGGTAGCAGATTCAGCACTCTAGGTTACCAGACAGGAGGAGGAAAGGCAATTAAAGACTGCAATCTTCGAAAAGAATTTAAGTTCTTGAAGTTGAAAAAGGGATTAAAATTATCTATCCAGTCTGTAGAGTCCAAATATGGACCTGGGGGCAGATATCAGTCAATAATACTGTTGCAAGTGTCGAACCAAGCTTCTTGTTGCAGTTCAATGGTTCGGTTTGAGGATGCTGTGGATGCAGTGATCCAGTGGCGACCTTGTGTCAACCCAGGCGTCGAATGGAAGGGAGCTGTGGTTCGAATCATTACTCATTCCGTGTGGATCAGGCAGTCACCAGGTTCGATTCATCAGTGGGAGCTGGTTCCAGGATATGCAGGCAAGTCGGTTTGATGCAGAGGTTTGAAGATCGCTGATCAGAAGACACCAGGTTTGATCGACTTACAGGCACAGCGATGAAAAAGCTGGTGGTTTGAATGGTGATTCGAACCATGCAGTGGTGCTTCTTGGTTCCATCCAAGGCAACAACGTGGTTCAGCTGGCGTTGCAGCAAATTGGTTCAAAACTGGTTAACTGTGGTTCGAAGAACGATGAATTCCAAAGGTATCGCTGGGGGTGTCCTGCTGGTTTCAATAGTGTCGAACATTCTCGAATCATGGCTTAAATCGGTTCAACAGTAAAAACACATGGATCCTTGTGATTCTGGTTTCCAGGTGCTGCAAGGCCCAATTCAGGGTCTCCAGGACAAGATGGGTTCTTGTTCTCATGCTCAAACATGGGGGAGGCTGGCACACAACTGTAGGAGTCCTCCAACACAGTGGAGTCCTGGGTACTGCTGTGGCTGGCAGAGAGGCATGTCCGCAGCAAGTTACCCTCCATGTTCCTTGAGGAGGGTTAGCGGGCAGAGCTGACCTCTGCCTTGGAACACCTGTCTTCACCTCACACTGGAGGACTCTGGAAAAGACTGCTCTACCAGCAGGGTCCAACTAAATCTTATTCAAGGGTTATAGTGTAAAATATGATTCAGAGAAGTGGTGGGAGACCCTTTCCTTTAAATGTAAAACTCCCCAGGTGATTAGATTAAAGATAGCCTGATTTAGGGGGCCAATCCCCATTTTTGAAAGAAGTGGACTTTGCCCTTCTGACATCACACCCAACATGCTTTGTGCTAGAGGAATTGCAGGGGGCAGAAAGGAGAGGCAGAGAGAAAACAGATGGTGGAATCTTCCCACAACTGAACAGAGCTCTCCCTGTCTACACGAACTCTGCCCTCTTCCCTTCGTAATAGGATCAATGGCTCCTTTGGTATGCAGCACCCTTGTGTAAGGCTAAACCTATTAAATGGGTGTACTCCTTTTATTCCTGGGGCCAGGACAGCTTCCTGTTGAGAGGCTGTCTCTGGGGGAGGGCGTTACCTAGATCAAAGAAGAGGCACGGACATTCGCGTTCCTGTCCTGTCACTTGGCAGGACCGGCGTGTCTTGCCAGAACACACATCACCTTCCACAGCTGAGCTGGCTCACAGGAGCCGACACGTGTGAAATCAAATTACACGTGACTGCAATGATTATTATTATTACTTCTGCAATCAGGAGCTGGCTAGTGTGGTTGCAGCTTTTAATGATTATACTGACCACAAAATGTTAGAAATCTGCTTGGATATGTATACTGGCAAATACCTTAAGAATTTGATTGGTGATGCTGAAGTGAATAGGGGTGGCAGTAGGTTAAGATGGTCTGCATGTAACATTCAGGGAATGAGTAAGAATCTGGTCATTATGGAAGAGGCTCTATGGTCTAGACTCTCCTTAATGACGTCTAATGAAACTGAAGCCTGGATTCAGTCCATTACTTCTGTGATTGCTGTGCAAGGACAGGTATATTGCACTAGGGAACACTATCATACATAAACATAATTTCAACCAAGAAATGTGTAATGCTAAATGCACTCTCAGAATGAAAATCTGGTATATTAGGAGGAATGGTATTCAGTGTGGTATTCAGTGTGTGGTGGCAAAGATGGAGATTAGAGAAAGAAAAAACGGAATATAATGGATGGGTTAAAAGACAGGCGTAGTGCACTAAATATACAATTGCAGGACATGATGGAGATTTTGAATAGCAGGGACATCAGGCATATGTGAATGTTAATAAATAATTATAAAAGTGGGCAGGGAGACAAAGTTGTAAATCCCATTAGTGGTCAAACCTGGTGCAACCATATCAGCGGAAATCCGAATCAGAGTAGCCTAAGGTGAATCAGACATGCTGTAGATTTGGAAGATATGGGAAAATATGTATTGGACATTGACCGTGCCATTATACTGGCCACTATAGGTAAGGCTAAACAAAAGCACATGCCCCACAGCCAAATGGGCTTGCCAATGTCGTCCTCAAAAAGGAATGAGGTTTAGGCTGACATCTTGCTATTACTATTTAGGAAGGTATTTGAAGAAGGTATTATACTGCACACATGAAATTGGGCAGTTCTGGTCCCTGTCTACAAAGGCAAAAACTCCTGCCTTAAGACAAATAGCTATAGGCTGCTCTTAATGCTAGATGTAAGAGGCAAGTTATTCGCTGCATTGAAAGAGTTAAGCAAATTGGCTGAAGATGTGAAAATTCTAAGCCCCCTTCAGACTGGGTTCTGCAGTGGGTCAGCCACTGCCCACAATTTATTGGCCATGAATTTATTGTAAGTGCTGCCCCAAAAAAGTCCAAGCCTCCATATATATATATAGTCTGTGTGGATTTCCGGGCAGCATTTGACACTGTAGACCGGAGTAGGCTATGGTTGAAATTGGCTGCCTGGGGGATACCTGCAAGTCTTTTGGACCTGATCATTCAGATTTATGAGCACACAGTTGTTTGTGTTGGTTTGAGTAGTAGGGGAGCATGCACACCCTATGAGTAAGCGATTAAAGCAGGCTTGCATGCTTGGCCCCTTCCTTTTCAATGTGTACTTGGTGGATCTGCCACATAGGTTGAAATTGGTCCATTCTGTGACTGTCCTATGCCGACGATACTGTTGTAGCAGATCATACTTACATTGGCATGGTCAGAACAGTGAGGGTGTTTGAGGAATACGTGACTGAGAACGGGCTGATCCAGAATCTAGGTAAAACTAAGTTTATGTATTTCGGTCATAAGAAGTACAATCAGGAAGTACTGCATTTGTCTACTGGGGAAATCGAGAGAGTTTACTGCTACTGCTATCTTCGGTTACCCATTAGCCCTGCCAAGAAATTTGAAGCAATAATAGCTCGTAAGAAAAAGAAGGCTGTATTCTTGTGTAATGTTGGGATGGAAATTAGCTGTCCCACCCCTTTAAGTGCTTTAGAGTGAGGCGAATCCCATAGACAGCCACACAATGTGCTAGGGGGTGGTGGGGAAGAGCTGTGTTAAAGAGACTCAGAACAACAATATCATGGCCAGTATAGATATATAGACTTAGTGCGCGCATATAAAGAGACGCCATCTTATAGTTACGGAAGACACATGCAGCGCTACATGGTGGCGTGGTAAACATAGGCCCAACAGAGAAACATGAACAGGCCCAAACGCTGAGGACATATGAGCCTGTGCTGCTAATACCCACAGAAACGTACCCTTGTCCCCTGACTGTTGCAATTATTTAGTATCACAGAGAGGAATGCACCCTGCAAGGCCATGAGACAGCACCAGCCTCCTCTCAATGCACATTCATCACACCCAGTCCGCCAGCAGACCTCTAACCCCCACCTAGCCCACCAGGAATAATAGCACCCACCACTGGGCCAGTCCAGGAACCCCTGCATTCCTCGATAATGAGTGACCCCAGCTCGCCAGCGATAAAACCAATGGTCATAAAAGATCTGAGCATGCATGATCATGTCACCTTTTCCCATAAATGCACCCCTTTGTAGTGCGAGTTACAGGGAGGGATAAATTATAGATCAAAACGAGGGTGGAAGCCTTGGGTGCGAGGAGTGTGATAGAGACAGAGCACAAAATGTGTGGGCCAGCCTGGTGCCAGTTCATAAGCCTCCGAGGTGAATGCCATAATGATGTGGTAGTAGCATAAACTTACAATCACAGCCTTGGAACAGCAACACGTGAAGCGCCTGACCTTCAATCCCTGGAGAGATGAGCCCAGCTGACCCACGTGGAGATTGACAGACCGCGGAGGAGAGAACCAACCATAGCCTGGCATCCCCTATGGAGCAGGGTCTTGTATATGTTCTCACCAATCAGTTGTGCGGGTTTAGCCCCTATGTATAATGTCCTTAGTGATGCTGTGGCCATTTATAATGTACTAATAATCATTTTTGGAGTTAGAACGTTCTCAAGCAGCAGAGTGCTCTGCTTAACCCTTTGCCTTTTCTACAATTAAAGCTTGTTTTCCTGGCAAGCAATCTCTTGGCCTTTTTCCCTAGAGGGTTGCATTCTTTCTGGCGTAAGCTTAACAGGGTCTGCCTTCATTTGGTGACCCTGACACAATCCCAGGGCCCCCGTACCTGCAGAGGTATCCAGGTGACGTTTCCGGAAGCGCTGCACCCACCTACAGCGGCCAGCCCTAAAACGGGTACTCCCCAGTGGCCTTGCAGGAGCCGTCTTTGCCGAATCCTGCCTGCTCCATGGAGAGGGGTGCAGCCCCAAGTAGAGGTGCAGGCTGGTGTTGGAGCCCTGTGAACGGAGGAGTTCGGGTGAATATGCGCATGTGAGTATAGCCTGCAAGCAATAACAAAGTAGGGTCGGATGCATGGAGCAGTGTGAACACGTGTCGATTGAAATTGGGAGTGTGGCATACCTGTGGAGTGTGTTCATTTTTTGGGTTTTATACATTTTTGAAGGATATTAAGGAAAAGGAAAAAGGAAGAGAGGGAACCTCCCTGAGTGAGGAGAAAAGGTGGTCCCTCAATTATTTTTTAAATAATAAACGAAAAGAGGAAAATACATTTGAGCTCTGTACAAAATACATTTGCGGCTGAAAGTAAAGCTTCTGTTGATTTACCCATACTGGTCTGACACAGCCTGTCATTCAGGGATAATGCTCTCTTCTGCTGGAGCACAATCTGAGTATGGATGGGCATGGCAGGGTCTCACTGATAAAAGCAGTGTGATGTTAAACAGATGAAAAGAGCGTCAGGGCAGCATCCTTTTCAATGTAAAATATTCCCTTTTCAATGGAACTTTTAGCAAACAGCAGAGCAGCGCAGCTTTTCACTTCGCTTCTTTAGTGCACACAAGAAAACACACTTGCGGCCTTTCTCGGTGTGCTCCATGTTCCAACTTGCCCACTAGGTGCTTGGCAAGAGAGTGCAGCCATCATTTTGTAGCTAAAAAAACACAGTTGTGATGCACAGCCGTGGTGCTCAAAGGAGCCAGCGCAGCCATTTTGCTGTTAACTGCTGAAGTGCAGCTTGGTTATGGATGGTAGTTCTGCTGAGTGGGTCAATGTATCTCACAAATCCTGTTCCTGCACTCTCTCGAAAAATGTTCCCACTTCCCACATGTCCAACACTGCCACATACCTTCTCCTCTTGGTCCCATACCCCCAAACTTCCCTCCTCTCGGCCCTCGAAACCCACCTCGGCCTCTTTGTTATCCTCCTTGACACTGTGGACCCCAGGATTGCGGGTTTCTGCCCACTGTCCTTGCCCTCCTTCAGCCCACACTGCTTCTATTATGGAATTCGTAGCATTAGAGGCGTACCCTCCTTCTTCCATCCATGTTGGTGTTGGCCCTGACGCCACTACAGCTGCTTTAGCTAATTTGTTTTGCACCAGTTTTGCTCCCTCTGCCCGTCACCTCTGAACTGTTTCCTTCTTGCGCTCTTTTATTCTCCTACAATGGATTCATGATCCTGGTTTTAGCGTCCACTTTATGATATACCTGAACCTGGAGGTAGTTGTGACAGTACTAGCCAAGTACCCGCAACAGGCGTTCGTTGAAGGCGATCGACCTGGGTTGTCGATTCGGTGGGCCACTAAGCTCTGTGATAAAGAGAACAACATGATTTCTGCACGTTTTATGTACGAATATAATTCTCATCATCACCAAAATACGCCGAATGATGAACTCGGCAGGCTATCCAGAATTCTTTCTGAGATAATAAATTCATTGCGGTTAAATACTAGGCACCGCTCAGCTGTTATAAATAACCAAAACTGTAACATAATTCTTGAAGCCAAAAGAACCAAGAATATGGCTCTCTGGTAACTTCTGGGAACTGGGTGCCTAGTATTTAACCGCAATGAATTTATTATCTCAGAAATAATTCTGGTAGCCTGCCGAGTTCATCATTCGGCGTATTTTGGTGATGATGAGAATTATATTCGTACGTAAAACGTGCAGAAATCATGTTGTTCACTTTATCACAGAGCTTAGTGGCCCACCGAATCGACAACCCAGGTCGATCGCCTTCAACGAATGCCTGTTGCGGGTCCTTGGCTAGTACCGTCACAACTACCTCCAGGTTCAGGTATATCATAAAGTGGTCGCTAAAACCAGGATCATGAATCCATTGTAGGAGAATAAAAGAGCGCAAGAAGGAAACGGTTCATAGGTGATGGGCAGAGGGAGCAAAACTGGTGCAAAACAAATGAGCTAAAGCAGCTGTAGTGGCATCAGGGCCAACACCAACATGGGTGGAAGAGGGAGGGTACGCCGCTAATGCTACGAATGCCAGAATAGCAGCAGTGTGGGCTGAAGGAGGGCAAGGACAGTGGGGCAGAAACCTGCAAGCCTGGGTTCCACAGTGGCAAGGAGGATAACGAGGCTGAGGTGGGTTTCGAGGGCCGAGAGGAGGGAAGTTTGGGGGTATGGGACCAAGAGGAGAAGGTATGTGGCAGTGTTGGACATGTGGGAAGTGGGAACATTTTTCGAGAGAGTGCAGGAACAGGATTTGTGGGATACATTGACCCACTCAGCAGAATTACCATCCATAACCAAGCTGCACTTCAGCAGTTAACAGCAAAATGGCTGCGCTGGTACCTTTGAGCACCACGGCTGTGCATCACAACTGTGTTTTTTTAGCTACAAAATGATGGCTTCCCTCTCTTAACAAGCATCTAGTGGGCAAGTTGGAACATGGAGCAAACAGAGAAAGGACGCCAGTGTGTTTTCTTGTGTGCACTAAAGAAGTGAAGTGAAAAGCTGCGCTGCTCTGCTGTTTGCTAAAAGTTCCATTGAAAAGGGAATATTTTACATTGAAAAGGATGCTGCCCTGACGCTCTTTTCAACTGTTTCAACATCACACTGCTTTTATCAGTGAGACCCTGCCATGCCCATCCATACTCAGATTGTGCTCCAGCAGAAGAGAGCATTATCCCTGAATGACAGGCTGTGTCAGAAAAGATCTGGAAAATCAACAGAAGCTTTACTTTCACCCGCACGGGAAAACACTTGACCTTTTTGCTACAAAATGTCAAAATAAACCATTCAAAACAAACCCTAGCTCTCTGCGCATAGGTCCATTTCAGTGGACCTTTGCCTTGAACATACTGCTGTGTGAGAGAAACTGACTAGGGCTGCAAAACAATATTGGGAAGTCAGATGGAAGAGAAAAACCGAATTTGAGAGGGACATCCCAGCAGACTTCACCACGTGTCAAAATGTGCTTTTGCAAATAAGTTTTAAAAGTGCAATGGCAAATAATGCCCTGTCCTGGCCTAGCAATGTTTTATTTCAAGAAGCTTGCTTCTGATTCAGAACAAAATAAAATAAATAAATAAATAAATGTATTGGCTGGACTGGGAAATCTGCCCAAACAGGTTTCTGCCATGGCTCAAGGGACAGTTGGGTGCTGACAACAGGAGTGCCCTACCGCCAAGAGAAGACACAGTAGATTCCGGGACACCTCCGTGTTAATTATGGCCTTTGAAACTTTGAATGGACCAGGAGGCAGAATATCACAAGCTCGTCAGACTTCTGTCTCTGCTCCAGATAGTCACAATAGATTCTGGGACGCCTACGTGTGGAAACTCAAGTAACACCTCCCCGCAACTTTTACTGGGGAGCTTCAAAGCCAACTCCAGAGCAGCCTTGTAAGCTATGCCATTATTTGGTAGACAATGCTGGCCATTTGGCTGAAAAGACTATTTTATTAATACACTTTTAAGACTTTTATCTCTGCAACAGGACTTTGCAGGAATGTAAAAGTTTCACAGTTTAAATGTAATTATTGTGGCTTTTAAACAAGACATGGTAGCCTTCACTGGCATATTGCGGACAGAAATGGCAGAGAATTGGATATTCTAAGGAAAGTGTATATGATGCCACTTTTCAATACTTACCTGCCTTATGATAACATCTACACATGTATAAAGTTATAGAATTTTTGGTACAATAATTTCATTGAAAATGACGAAAAATTATGAGACAGATGAAACAAAGTCCCACAAACTTGAGAATTGGACTGCCGTGCTCTGTGCGAAATATGTAATCTGCTTATGTAATTTGTCAAAATGCCACAACTGTACAAATGTGTGATTTATGGTAAGAGTGATTTTTGGCAAAAAGGACTGTGAGATGGCTCTTCACCTCATAAAAGACAACCCCCTCAACTGAGTCCCCGCCTGGAGGAGGTGACCAATTTAGGCTGACCTATCCAGTTCTTGGGGGTAGGTCTAGCATAGTTCTGCCGAACAATAAACCTGGTGATGTCACCCACTTTTATATAAGTGGTGGGAGCTCACAGGGACAGGACACTCTCTCCTGAATTTCCAGTGCCTGCATATCCAGACATTCCAGATCCACCTTTGCAAGATTCCAGACTCTACTGCCAGGCCAAAGCATAGATGACCCTATCCCAGCAAGGCCAAAGCATACCTGACCTTATCCCTTCAAGGCCATTGATCCAGAAACCCCACAAAAATCCCAATAACAAGGGGGAAAAGGTGCAATACCCTTTTTGGGAACATCCTGTGACCAGACCAGTGTTTTGCCCACTAGCTGCCTGCCCGCTGTACCCTTGCCATCCAGTGACCAGACTTGCCCAGCAGTCTTTTGCCAGGGGAGTCTGCCATGCGGTGACCAGAGCCTTTTGCCCAGAAACTGGTGGGCTGTCCCAAATTCCAAACTCCAGCGCTGATTGTGAGTATTTCCCTATCCCATAGCAACACATAGGCTATCCCATCTTGATCCTTTTTTCGTTGTCCTACTCTCTAAGTAATCTTATTCATACCCTGGTAACTTGTTTAAGACTGTTAGAATTGTCTGTGCATTTGACCGTGAATTCCTAGTGTTAGGGCCATTCTTTTATTCACCCCATCTTGTAACTCCTTAGATATATTCTGATTAAATAAATACATTTTCCCTAAAGAAAAGGGGTACACTGCGTGAAGGGTTACAACTGCAGCGTAACCCTTCACGTTCCTCTGTTCAAGCCATAAAATGTAGTTTAAGTAAAACTTGTCCTTTCTTTCCAAACCGATTGTCTCATCTTAACTGATTTTATTTTACCAAAACTGAATTTCTTTCACCTTGAAAATCTCATCCAATTATGCAGCTATATTCACTCTTTCACTTCTACATTGTCCCTGTGATGTACATCTATCCCCCAGCCTAAAAACCACATTCCGATTCTGTGTATTTCACCCGTTTTTAAAAAAAAAAACGTTTTGACATTTAAAGCTGAATATTAATGTTAAAGGATATTTGTACCACGCATTATCACCACTGGAGTGGACCCCTGGCACTCTGGCGGCTCTGAAAAAGGGAGAGGGGGTTAGTTAGTGGGAATGAGATGGAAAAGTGCAAGATAGGAGTGATGTGCTGTTGGCAGCCTCAGCCCGGAGGGTCCGTTGGCTGGGCTTGGGGTGTTTTTCGGTTGGTAGTCGTTGTGTGCTGTCGTGCAAGTCTATGTGTGGTTTGTTTTGTTGTTGCAGTGTAGTGAAGTTTGTGTGGTTTGCTGCGTTTAAGGCTTGTGGTTGTGTTTGGTTTGAGTGGTGTATGCAGAGGAGTGAAATTGTTAGTGGGTTGGTTATTGATTCATGATTGCACACTTGGTCTAGGCTTGGCAGGAGAGTCGTATATCAATCATTGAATAACATCTCTATCTAGATGCGATGCAGGCTACGTTGAGTATTCCAACTAAGTGTGGCATATGCTGACATTTACAATTCTATCTAGATGTGCGCATGCTAAGCTTAGGAGTTATCTCTATGTGTGCACATGCTAACATTCACAATTCTATCTAGATGCGAGGTAGGCTACGTTGAGGATTCCAACTCAGTGCGGCATATGCTGACATTTACAATTCTATCTAGATGTGGCGCATGCTAAGCTTAGGAGTTCCCTCTATGTGTGCACATGCTAACATTCACAATTCTATCTAGATGCGAGGCAGGCTACGTTGAGGATTCCAACTAAGTGCGGCATATGCTGACATTTACAATTATATCTAGATGTGGCGCATCCTAAGCTTAGGAGTTCCCTCTATGTGTGCGATACTAACATTCACAATTCTATCTAGATACAACGCAGGCTACGTTGAGGATTCCAACTAAGTGCGGCATATGCTAACATTCACAATTCTATCTAGATGCAAGGCAGGCTACGTTGAGGATTCCAACTAAGTGCGGCATATGCTTATCCAATTTATGGAAGCTCTTTGTCCTGTCCAGGTAAAATCTTAAAGCACGCCTGACATCCAGACAGTGCAATACATTCTGAGCCTCATCCTTTGGATCTGCAAAGAATGTTGGAAGTTCTCCTTGTTAAAGTGAAAGGATGTCACGACCATAGGAAGGAATGCACGGTGCGTTCTAAGCACCACCTTGTCGCAGTGAAATGTGGTATAGGGCTCTGAAGCCACCAGCGCCGCAATTTCACTTATCCGGCTTGCTGAGGTAAGGCAAGCAAGAGTAGGGCAGGCTTTATAGTAATCAGCCCGATATCTGCTAACGCCATGGATTCGAAGGGCTTGTGGGCCAGGGCGCCCAGCACCAAGTTAAGGTCCCAGACCGGATGTGGATGCTTGACCAGAGGATATCATCTGGTCGGGCCCGCCAAGTGCCTTTTAACCACCGGGTTGGAGGAGAAGATGTCTACAGAGCTCGTGTAGACCCCTATGACCGCTAGATACACACAGCAGGTGTCTACCTGCACACCTGAGTGAGCCAGATGCACAGAGAAGGATGACACATCGTCCAGTGAGCATGTCAGCAGATCTATCTTGTTTGTTTTTACCCAGTAACAGAACCTCATCCACTTGCTCTTGTACCGACTCCTGGTAAAGTCGCTTCTTGCCCCATAGATGATAATAAGGTTGTCCTGTGACAAGTGAAGATGCTTCAGGGTGACCTGTTCAGGAACCACGCTGCCAGGGCTAACTTCTGCGGAGCCGGGTGAACGACTGTGCCCCCCTGCTGGGAGAACAGGTGGGCTGGACCCAACCAGAGGTGTACCAGAGGCTGCTCCGACAGTTGGGGGAGTCCTGAGAACCAAGGTCTGGCTGGCCACCATGGTGCAATCAAGATGAGTCGAAGGCTCTGTGACTCCCTGTGAATCAGCGCAGTGAGAGGAGGGGAAGGGGAGACGACAAGCATATGCATTCATGTCGTTCCACGGAATCTGTAACGTGTCCCCCAGAGATCCCCTGCCTTGTCCCATTCATGAAGCAAACTGGCGGCATCTCCTGGTGGCCAATCGGTCTACCTGAGGGAGGCCCCATGTTAGGGAGAATTCTCATAAATGTGCCATTTCCCTTCACCTTAGAGACTCCCAGCAACTTTGCTGGATTTTGAGGACTTGAAGTTTTTTATTGGAGAGAGTGTGAGCCTTTTTTCCCGCTCTCTCATGTATTTTGATGTGCGTTTTACTCTTGTGTTCTTTGATTATAGTAAAGTTACTCACCGTAGTGACTACCTTACTCCTAGTCAATAGTCCCCTTTCCTCCATACTTATGGGACATTCCTCCGTCCTGTGGGACGGGACCGGAGCACTTTGTAAAAAGCATCACATTTTTCAAAAATGTGTCCTCTTTTCATGCACGGTACCGCACGCGGCCGTAACCCCACCCTCCTTAGCTCCGCCCAGCGCATTGCCCATCAGTCCTTTTCTATCGCCAGGTCTATGACCTTTAAGCAATAACAGAGGAACCTTTTCAGAGGGGACGGCAGGCGGGCATATGGAGGAAAGGGGACTATGGACTAGGAGTAAGGTAGTCACTACGGTGAGTAACTTTATTATACTCCTACGTCCCGTCCCCTTTCCTCCATATTTATGGGAGATTCCCAAGCACTCTTCACAGGAATTAAGGGTGGATAGAAACTCCTTACTGAAACAGGTTCTTAAGCTAAGCTTGACCGAACTGATCATCAGCCATGGAGCTCAGGTCCAGACAGCAATGCTTACAAAAAGCTGATGGGGAAGCCCAAGTAGCCGCTTTCGTGATGGTCTCCCAGGTGTCATGGTCATGAAGTCAGGGGCACAGGCATGCAGGGGTCGCATGCACAGGAGACCTGGGTGGACACTGTCCTGGCGCCTTTGGTGCCAGGCTCATGAACAAAAGTAAACAAGAACATCCATTTAACACCAAAAAGCTTTTATTATGGACATAGCACTTCAGATGCATTAACCTTGAACATTCCATCCATTAAGCAGGATGCATTAACCTTGAACATTCCATCCATTAAGCAGCCCCAAGTATATTCTGGGGTGTGGCTGCTAATGGATTGCCTTTGCACGTGCTCACTCACTAGGAGTGGCAGGGTGTGGCTGGTAAGCCAGCCCTAATGGGCGTACCCACGATCTCAGCTATATAAACTGCCCGATCCTCAAGACAGACACTTCGCGTTATTCTGCACTTGCAAGCAGCGTAACGCTCACCGTCGCCTGAGGTCAGACTTACCTTTGAAGATCCTGCTTCCTGCCATCATACTTACCAACTGGGGAAAGCTGTTCTTACCTGTACATCTCTTCGGAAAACCAAGTATTCATCTTTACACTTTCCGGAACGCCGAAATCTTCATCTTGGCACCATAGCACAACACGTTCCATCGTCGACAGCAGCACCTGTGATTTGAGTGCACTGTGTTCTCAATTTCCAGTTGCTTTTGAACTGTATGCTTTTGTGATACATTGCTTTAGAGTTGCTAGTGATATTACATCCCTGATACGATGATAAAACATATATACCTTATTATTTAACCACACATATAATTAATTATTTGTCAAAGGGCCTCATTACACGGATGGCGGTGGACCAAGGTGCTATTAGCACCTTGGTCCATGCTGGTAAAATACCGGCTCCACCTTGGTGGAAAGGGGAATTACTGCCCTATTCCAAGGTTGGCGGGGCGGTAATTCTCCTTTCCCCCATTGCCCTTCCCCATTCCCATTTTTGCCCCATAGGGCTCTATGGGAATGGGGAAGGCGCTAATTACGTTGCCGCAAATTGCGGTACCGTAATTAGTTCCCTGGTCCCTTTGCGGGTTGGTTTTTAACGCCTGCAAAAAGCAGGTATTAAATTCTCCAACCCGGAAAGGGACCTTGTAGTAAGGCGGTAAAGGTTTACCAGTACCGGTAAAATACCGGCACCGGTAAACCCTTACCGCCTACCGTGTAATGAGGCCCAAAGTCTTTGTGTCATTTTATGCAATTGCAAAGGGTTTGGAAATCTGTTTCTGCCTTTGTGAGGGAATGTCGGATTTTAATTCTGTTTGCTGCCTCATATGCCTGACTACCTGCCGCTTCTTTCTATCCACTCGGAATTTGATTAATTGGGGTTGAGGGAACATTGCAGGGGGAAACCGTAACTCGGGTGCTATCTACCCAAATAGAAAAAGTGCTCCTATTCATTTGTGCTTTGGATATGTTCTTGTAGAAGGTTACCTAAGAGCATTTCAGTGTTTTTCACTGTAATTATCACCCCATTGGTGATTGCTGCCCAATATAAAAATTGTGTGATTTTCTTTGAATTAAAAATAAATGCATATTGTGTTACCACCAACCGGCCTGGTTCATGGTCCATTGTGAACCGGGGTATTTCTAAAAGGGGGTGTGAGACGGGTTGGGTATCGGCTCAATTCTAATTCATAGAAAATATAGAAAAAATATTCTCATTGAGCGCTACATCTTAATCTAAAACCAAGGGTCCTGGTCCGGTGTGTGATGCCCAATGTAATCCTTCACAAATTGGGGGCTCGTGGCAGGAATTGGGTTTGTGTAGTCACCCTTGACAGTTTAACACAGCAGGCTAACCTTCAAGGTAGTGATACTTTGTGTGGTTGGAACACTGTGGTACGCTGTAGAAGCGCCTCCCCAAAACAAAAATCCTAAGTATCAGGACTGTGTATAAAATTAAAGCCAAATCAACCCCAGAATCGACAAAAAGCAACAGAATACAGATAACCCTGGCATAAATAAATTGATAAAGAAAGGACACTTTCCAAAATGGCGACAGTAGAGATCAATATGGCTAGGGAGCACCTTCTGCACAAGTTATTTGTCAGAGGGGAATGGGCAGAGGAAGATGAAAAAGTCTGGCTAGAAGAAATGATGCAACAGGTCACCGCCATGGACATGGACACGTGGCAGGACGGTGGACTATTACATCAAGCTTTGAGCGAGTTGTACATGAAGAGGAGGAGATTAAAATTGTCAGAATCACAGCCTATATGTATCTCCATATGGGAGTGATGCAGGAAAAGCATGAAGAAAATACAACTCATGTGCAAAATCAATCTGAACGCGTAACTGAAATCCAGACTGAACTAAAATTAGCAGAACAAAAATTGCAAAAGAGCCAAGATTCTGGGGCAGAATCTGGAAACTATATCAAACAGTTAAAAGAGGACTTGGCTCTACAACAGCAAAATAATGCAGATCAAGAGGCCCTATTAGATGCATTGAAAGAGGAGTGTAGGTAAAAGGTTGACTTTATGGAAGAGAGTTAACAGAAGCTGAGTCAACAATTAACATATAACAGGGACTGCTCAGGACATATAACCATGCTGCAAGATCAGATAAAAAAAGTAAAGAGGAAAATAATAAATTTATTATGAGAGACCTCCACTCTCAATCAGAATTTGATGAAGAGCGCCATATATTAGCCGCCATAACACAACAAAGGGACAACCTGGCTGAACAAAGGGGCACTCTGTATCAGGAGAAAGAGGCACTATACCAGGAAATGAGCAGTTTAAAAACCAAGCTGGAGAGAAAGGAGTCAGACCTTCAGGTATTGACTGGCATAAAAGAAGAATGTGATAAATGAATGGGACATAGGAGACAAATGGAACACGAGTTAGAGCACGCCATAGACGCTCTAAATGTGTAGAAAAAGGAGGTTTACATCCTGCAACAGAAATTGTCTCATTGTTCCCAAACCATACAGGCAGCGCAACAAGACAATGAGGCCCTCTGTGAGGAGAAAGAGGGGCTCCACCAGCAGGTGGGAGCTCAGGAACAGGTAATAGAGGCCAGTAAAGCCCTTATAGCCGAGCAAAAGGCTCAGACCATTGCCTATTATCAGGAAGTAGGGGCTGGGAAGGAGAAACTAGCGAGGTTGGAGAAAGAGTGTGCTAGATTTAATCCAAACTGGAGGGACCCCGAAGAGGTAGAGAGGGACAGAGCAACCCCTGATCATAGTATGATGACCTCTGTACTAAGGGACTCAAACCCATTTAATACTTTGAACACTGCTGACTTCATGTCTACTGGTTCACATGAGCCAGAAAACAGGAGGCCGGCAGAATTAAATAGGCCTAGCATAATGGATCTGACAGGTCAGCGCCCCCCAGAAATGGATGGACGGGCGTCCCTGTATAGATACAAAAATATTAAGGCTAATGCCTCTGACAAGGAAGTCTCCTATGAGGAGAACGTCAGGGAATTAGATCTGCAGAAATACTACCTTCAAAAGGACCAGTTGGTTCAATTTGTAGAAAATCAGAATGAAATAAGGCCCAAAAAGACCATTCTGAAGACCTCCACCCAATCAGGGCAGTAGGGTGGATCCTCTGCCAACCCTGGAAGCAGGGAGGAGTCAGAAAACTACTCTTGTGAGCGCCACCTGGGGGAAAGAAACTAGGCCTCACCATGCTGTGAGCCCTTCCCAAGCTCACAGAATCAGGGGGCGCCTAGAAGATCAGTAGGGGTCCTCCAACAGTAGCACCTCTGAATCTGAGGGCGAGTGGAGTTAGGTGAGGTGGCCAAAGAAGGCAAATAAACTAAAGAGATTTATGGGGAAAGACCCCATTAGGCAGATCAAGGCCATTAGGAGTTTCATAACCCCGTAGCACAAAAACGCAAAGTATTCTGTCTGGGAACATTTGGAACTCTATGAACAAATTATGGACACTTTTCACCTTAAAGACAGCCAGAACTGCATAGAGTATGCTACATGGACGTTCTCTCCGGAGTACTCTGGTTCTTTTCTGGACTGGAAGACCAAAACCATTCAAGATGTTCCACCTACTGGGTGGTCATCTTGAAACACATTTCCGCCCACAGAAACCCCCAAGAGGCTCGCAAAGCGGTCTATAATCTGCAATGCAGGGAAGATCAGGCCCCACGAGAATTTGTGCAGGAGCTAAAATGTGCCTTTGCACAAACCACTAGGAAGGTGCACACGGATAGCAGAGAGTTTCTAACTACCTACTTTCATGCACTCCCAAAATATATCATGACCCAGCTGGTGAGGGATTTCCATGATAAAAGATCTCTCGGCTGGGTAATAGAGCAGGCTACCTGCATTTTTGAAGTCCAAAAACCTGCAGAAAATAAAAACAAGATAAAAAAACCCAAACCAGCCAAAACCCCATCTGCCGCTAAGGTGGCAGAGGTGAAGTTTGCCCCCATTTTGGACCTAGAGATGGAGGGGTATAACAATGTACCTACCCAAAACCTGCAAAATCAGAGGCCAAGAAAGCCTTCTGGCCAATCAGCAACAGGTGGCAGTCAGGGAGGTAATCCCATCAATGGGACCCCTAACTCTCCTGATTATGTATGTCCCAGATACAAGGGCAACCAACTTATCTTGGGGTATGTATGGACTACCCCAGCTCAAGGGGGGGATCCAACCAGGTAAGTGCTGCTCCAGGAAACATACCTCCTAACTTCCCTCTGGAGGGCAGTAATCCCACGAATCCTGGTTTAAATTTCTTTCCCTGGGATCCTCAAAACCCCAACCTGCAGGACAACCCTCCTTTCTTTACCTGGTTTCAGGAGCCCAGACAACCCATTCCGGCAGAGGGGAGGCCAAGGGGGAGGGTTACCAAAATCCCCAGTATCCAAGGTACTCCAGGAGAAGGGATAGTTACCCTTCCCGTGAACACCCTAGGTATGAACAAAGACACCCGTACCAGCTGGAACGGGTGTCCCAACTGGAGCGCCAGGTCCAGAACCTCACATAGGATCTGGTGTCGCATGTTGAGGGCTCAGCAGAACCCTCAGATAAACATTGCGGCTCAGAACCCCGCAAACCCAGGATCTGGGCCCCCCAGAACAGTGACTGGGAGAGAACCCTGATAATTAACTGGTTCTGAGGAGGAGGCACGAGGGCCAAGGGGGGTGTAAAGCCATAGAGGAAGCTTCCTTCCTCATCCGTAAAAAAAACCTGGTCACCCCAGAACCGGAACTAAAATCTTTTGCCCCCAAAAATCTGCAACCCAGGGAACAGAGGGTGGGTAGGAGAAATAAGGACCTCAAAAAGGCCCATTTTGGGGAGGAAGTTAGTGTCCTCCAATTTGAAGGGGAATAATCCTTAGAGGATTCTGGGAATACAATCTTCTCGTTAAAGGATTGGGGAATTCCTCCCAAAGAAAAATGGGTCCCAAGAGATCTGAATGAAGACTGGGTGGGCGTGGGGACTGATTCAGAGTCACCCATCCCTGAACCTCAGAAATCCCATTCTGAGAAAAAAATAGTAAAGAAGGGATCCTCCCCACAAACTGGTCCTAGTCACTGCCTCCAGGTAAAAGGGGGCAGCACAGAACTAGGGGGAAAAGGGGACTCCGAAATACCATCTATTTCAGGATTTCAAATTTTTATTACACATTCCCAGACTCTGGCACAGAAAATTGTCCAGAACGGCACTGTGCCGGAGTCCAAAATAAAAAAATTGACTGCCCAGCTTGCCCAAAATGCCCATTACCTTTGCCCACTTGAGAAGGAGGGGAGATTCTATGCTCCAGTTCAAGTGCAAGGGCA
The DNA here is from genome assembly GCF_040938575.1 of Ambystoma mexicanum. NCBI lineage: Eukaryota > Metazoa > Chordata > Amphibia > Caudata > Ambystomatidae > Ambystoma > Ambystoma mexicanum. Next base: position 996,478,639 of record NC_090931.1, read on the forward strand.
ATGTACAATTTAAGCACTGATGGACACTGGATCCCAAGCCACTCTTCTGTCAAAAAGGGCCTTTTATCACAATTAAGTGTCTTTCCCTTTTACGTTGGGTTAGTCTTTACCCCTTCTCCCTCCCCCCTAGATTGTCAGGCATTATTTTTAGTACCGTTGGCAGGAACTTGGTATGTATTCAGAGTCAACTGGGACATTTGTTTCAAGGTTGGCCGCATGTGTTCATGTCGGGCGGCAGGCTCCTTTCCCCAAGAGTTGGTGGGTGTTGTGTGGCTCTAATTTAATTGTGTTGCTTTATGGGGGTTCAGAGTCTTCGGGTTGTCTTTGTGTGTGGTTTGGGACATGTAACGAGGCAAATTCACTCCATGTTCCTTCGTGGCAGGCTGCCTTTCGTGGAGAGCTGCTGTGATTTTTTCCATCGTATATATATTTGTAGCAATACTGATCCATTCTTTTTTTGTTGGGAGGCGCAGGGTTTCCATTTAATGACTAGTCCGGCTCTTGCTGCTAATAGCAGTGGGGATGCTAGATCCTTTATCCTGAGTAATTTGTTTTCTTTCGCTTCTAGGCCAAATAGCGTCAGGAGGGGAGTTGGGTTTCTTTCAATGCCGTCTATTTGTTTGATCCATCCCAGCACCTTGTTCCAATATATGCAGACTTTTGGACAGTCCCACCATATGTGCCAGTAACTTGCAATCATTCTGCATTGTCTCCAGCATTTTGGGCTATTGTTTTGATACATTTTCGATAATCTGTGGGGATCATGCTGCCATCTATGGAGTCATTTTATTGCGTGTACTTTATATTGTGCCGCAATAGATATTTGGGAGGGTGTTTTGCATATTGCTTCCCATGCCTGTTGGTCAAATTCTCTATTGAAGTCTTTTTCCCATTTTTCTTTGAGGTTCAGGCTCGAGTTCTGCCCCTTACTGATCAGGGTGGTGTACATGCATGATATCAGACTTTTATTTGTAGTGGTCGTGTCCAGGATTTTCTCGAACGCAGTGAGTTCTCTGCCTATCTTGGTGCTCCATTCTCATTTGGATAGGACACCTTTCAGGCGTAGATAGAGGAAGATCGGTATTGGGTGCAGTTGGAGGGCTTCCTCCAATTCTGTAATGGATATAAATTTGTCCTCTCTCCATAGCTGTCCGACCCTTTCAAGTCCTGCATCGGACCAGGCTTGGTACCTGGGGTGTTCTGGAATTTCTTCTCTGATCCCGGGGGCCCATAGGTGGCTCGGGGGGACGGCCATGTGGTTACTCCTGTCATTCCTTTTCCTTCCTTCCATATATCCCATATCGTCCCCAGTATGGGGTATTCTGGTAGTTTTCGTGTGAGCTTTGGTCTGGGAACCCATAGCCAATCTGAAAGGGTTGCAGGGGTCAGATTATCATTGTCCAGTTGTACCCACTGCAGATCTTTTCTATCTCTTACGTGAGGGATGAGGACTCTTAGCTGGACTGCCTGGTAGTATTGCTCTATGTCGGCTAGCCGACCCCCCCTTGGTCTTTAGGTAGTATGAGTGTTTCGTAGGATAGTCTAGGTTTCTTTCCTGCCCATAGGAATTTAATTACCGCCCTTTTCACTTGTTTGAAAAATTCCTCTGGGATCTTCACAGGGAGAACTTGGAAGGGATAAAAGAAGCGTGGGAGGTCACCATCTTGATGGCGTTCAGGCGTCCCATCCAAGAGATCGTGAGGGGACGCCATTTTGCAAGGTCCGCGTGGAATGCGGTGAGAAGTTGGGGAAAGTTGGCCTTGTATAGGTCAGCAATGTCTCTCGTTAGATTAATGCCTAAATACCGGAGTGTTTAGCCCCCGAATGTGAGGCCTAGCTGGTCAAATTCAGCTTTTTGATGTGCGGTGGGTTCCTGTAATGGGAAGAGAATGGATTTGGTTCTGTTGATTTTGAGGCCTGATAGTGCACCGTATTCTTCAATGAGTTGAATTGCTTGGGGGATGGATGTCATCGGATTTTGTACATGGAGTAGGATGTCATCGGCGTATAGGGCCAATTTATATTCTCTTCCTTTTACACGTAAGCCCTCAACGCTCTTTTCGGTTCTAAGCTTTTGGGCCAGTGGTTCCAGTGATAGCACAAACAGTATTGCAGAGAGAGGGCATCCTTGCCTCGTGCCCCTGCTAATTGGGAACCAGCGAGAGTACTGAGAGTTCACTGTTACAGCTGCTCGAGGAGAGGTGTACACTGCTTTGATTCCTTGGCGTAGCGTCGGACCGAGGCCTATTTTCTTTAGTGTTGCTTCTAGGAAGTGCCATTGGACTCTATCAAACACTTTCTCTGCATCAATTGAGAATAGTGCTGATGAATTTGGTGTTTTCTTAGCTTTATGTATAAGGTGGACAGTCTTGCGGGTGGAGTCTGCACCCTGTCTGCCGAGGATAAATCCAACCTGGTTGTTGTGGATTTTGAAAGGCATGTGTGTTTCCAGCCGCGCAGTGAGGACCCTTGTGTAGATTTTAGCGTCTATGTTTAAGAGTGAAATGGGGCGGTAGGATGCACACTGCTTGGGATCTTTGCCTTCTTTGGGGATCACAGTAATTAATGCTTCAGAGAAGGATTCGGGTGCGGAACCGGTTTGAAGGATGTGGTTAAAGAGCTCAACCATAAACGGGAGGACGGGGTCAATAAAGGTTTTGTAAAACCCTGCTGTATAACCGTTGTTTCCTGGGGCTTTCCCTGTTGGGAGCCTTTTCATAGCATCCTCTATCTCTTTATCAGTGATGGGGCGTCGAGTGCATCTGCTGTTTCCTGGGGAAGACTCAGGATAGTTATCCTGTTCATATATTCTGTGATTACCTCCTGAGTTGGTCTGGCTTCGGAGGTGTACAGTTTCTCATAGAAGTCGGCAAAGGCTTCGGGGATGTTGAAGGGGTGATCTGCGTGGGAGTCGTTCTTGTTTTCTATGGCCGGCACCCATCTTTCTTTGCGTTGTCCCTTGAGTCTGGCTGCCAGCAGTGCGTCCACTTTATCCCCTTTCTCATATGTTTCTGTTTCAGAAACTAGAGTTTGCGCACGATTTGATGGGTTTCTAATTGACGCAGTTCTTCTCTCTTGCTGGTAGCTTCCGCTATTCTCCTTTCTCTCTCTGCGCTGACTGATTGGGAACTGCGGTCCAATTGTGCTATTTCATTTCTGAGCTTATTTTCTATCAGATTGCGCTCTCTTTTCTTTGCTGCGTCTTCTTTGATTAGTATGCCTCTTCATGTGGCTTTCCCTGCCTCCCACACTGTGTTTTTTGAAACTTCGTCTGTGTTATTTCATTTGAAATATTCGCCAATGTCCTTCGTCAGTTGTTCTCGGAATATCAGGTCCTTCCAGAGCATTTCATTACAGCGCCATTTCGAGCTTCTGTGGGGGAGTGCCATCCGACAGAGAGTGACCGTGACCATGTCGTGGTCCGACCAGGTTATGGGAGTTATTTTTGACGTGGACAGTGCCTCCGTTAGAGCTGGTAGGAGGTATATATAGTCGATCCTGGTATATGTGGCGTGTGGTGTAGAATGTCAAGCTTGTCTGCTGGGGGTTTATGTGTCGCCATGCGTCCTTGAGCTCGTAAGTATTCATCATGTTCATCACATCTGAGTGACCAGTGTCAGGTGGGTTATTCGCATGTGGGTTGCCCGCTTGTCTGTCCAGTGTAGGATCTGCCCACACATTGAAGTCGCCTCCTAGTATCACTTCACCTTCTGCTTCGATCATAACTTTGGGGATTATCTGTTGTAGGAATCTGGATTGTCCAGAGTTGGGGGCATATATGGAGGCAAGTGTGATGGTGGTGCCCTGTGTTTTGCCAACCAGCACGATAGCTCTGCCGCTTACATCTGTCCAGGTTTTCAGCACTTCAAATTGGAGCCCTTTGTTGATAAGGATGCCGACCCTAGCTTTCCTGAGTGGGCTTGAGCCCCAGTGTTCGGTACCGATTTTGGCATATAGAACCTTTCGCTCGTCTCCTTTAATGTATCTGGTTTCCTGTAGGAAAAGAATATAGAGGTCCGCCATTTTGAATTCCCTGGCAACTAAAGACGTCTTGGTAGGGGAATTGAGTCCCTTGGCGTTCAGTGTTCCGATTCTGATTGTGCCGAGCCTGTCGCTTACTGGATTGCTAGTGTTGGCCATTAGTATGTATTCTTCGTGTGTTTACTGGGTCCCATGTTTTCCTTCTGGATGCTAACAAGGTTCGAATGTTCTGTTGGATATGCCTGACCGTCTTGAGCTTCAGTATTCTTACTTTCCCTCCCTCCCCTCAGTGTTCTTCAGTCTAGTGTCCCTTTCCCTCCATCCTTGTTTTCCTCCTTTTCCCTTTCTGTCGAGGGCTTCCATCTTGATTGGTGGCGTCTGATTCGGACTGACTGAAAACTATCAGTCCAGCGTTGGACCACTGGTGGGAACCATTATGTCACGGTCCTTATCACAGACACAATCACTTTAACATTTTGAGCCCCCCTCCCGTCGCCCCTGTCCCCCCAATTATTAGAACACAACAATACATTTTGTAAAAGGATATACGGTGGTACATGCAGTTACGTGGGCAATCGTGAGTCGTTTATTCTGGCCCTCTTCCCAGGGGGTCTCGCCAAGGAGTCTGGCCCAATTTCAAAGAGGTATGGGACGCCTAGTCATTAATGGTTACTCACAATGCGTCTCCCGGATCCCCGTTTCTCGAGTACTGACCATTCTAAAGTTGCTTTCATTTGTCGTTGTCCGGTGTGTTGTTGCCTCGCCTGTACTTTCTTGATCCATTCACTCTTTTTCTCCGTGGTCCCTGTAGTGTCATGACCCTCAGCCCTGATCCCCACTGGCAAGCCCATTGGCCAGGTGGAATCAGGACTCGGATCTCAAATAAGGCCTGGCATCCTCGTCTTAGGCCCTCTTGGGCCCAGTCTTGGCGCCTTTGGCGCCAGGCTCATACACAGTGAAAGACATCTGCTCAGGGAACTACTTTATTTAGGCTTTCATCCAACATGGAGGCATCCACATTGCTTGATTCCTAAGGACCAAGCTATGCGGTATAGTGTTTTGGGTATGGTGGCCTAGGGACTACTTTACCTGGACTACTTTGCAGAGGCTATTTAAATCACACCCGAATAAGACAACACGCTTCGCGTTACTTTGCAGCTAGCACCGTGACGCTCACCGTGTCCAGCTTACTCATGAGCCTGGGAAATCAGAACCTGCAGAAAGACAAAAGAACATCGTTAGCAGCAGCATCTTACCTGCGATCTCCATCCTTCACTGCTCGCAGCTCCTGGGTAGCTCCATTGGATCTGTGCTCCGCCCAGACCAAAGGACCTGAAAAAGGAAGAAAAGACATCATTAAAGGAGGTATTAGAGACATTTCAACCACAAATTGCTTAAAAGACTTACCTGGCTGATCGCCTTTCGGCCGGCATCGCTCCGGGAATCCACACGCGCTGGGAGCACACCGCGACCTACGAAAAAGGGAGAAAACACAGGTCAGCGAAGACAAGACATCGCAGCGCTGCGCAAAGCGCTTACTTACCACATCATAGTGCTTATTGTGCGCCATCATTTACCGGCGAGGCCCAGCTTAGCCAGTCCGCAAAGCGGATGCTACGCACATCTAAGGGAGATAAAAGAGACATTATCAAACAGAGAAAGGCATGCAAGAATAACAACTCAATCAACAGCAATAAGACCTACCTGAAAGACATTACTTGGGCCGCTGTCAGTGAAGTAACTGGACCGCACACGCCACGAAAGACAATGCGCCCCTGCCCAGAAAGCAGGACGGAGAGCACACCAACTTCTACAACAAGGTGAGAAGAGGGCCCAGAGGGGCTGAAGTCATATGGGAGGTGGGGGGAAAACTTACCTTGGTCGGCCAGTCCTAAACACAGTCCTCCTGTATTTCCAGGCGGAACTTCCACTGAGAACCATACCAGGGAATCACTGAGAAGGATACCAGTGACCAACTGGCTTGGTGGCATCCCCGCGAATACCAGGTGAGCGTAACAGAACGCGAAGCCTGTACCATAACTCATCCACCTGGGTGACATGGGGACATCGGAAATTGACCAATTGGCCCAATTGTTGGGGGACCTTCGTGCCGAGGTTCATTCTGCCCGACAAGAGACTAATGCACTCTGAAGAGACCTAATAGTGACCAAAGATCGCACCGAGGAGATCGGTAGACAGTTCTTGCAATCACAGGCAGGACAGACTCCTCTGCCTGGGGGAAATCCATCGATGCAAAATCCCACCTCCTCATCTTTTACCCCTACTCCAGTACAGATCACATTACCTGGAACAGTTCTCCTGGTACCACCAGAAAGGTTTTCAGGCGACCCTAGGAAGTATGCAGCATTCATAAATCAGTGTCGCCTTCATTTCCTTTGTTGCCCTGGAGCATTTCCAAACGACCAAGCTCGGGTAGCTTTTGTCTTATCATACTCCAGTGGAAGCGCAGCGGATTGGTCGGTGCCGTTGGTGACCCATGATGATCCACTGTTACAGGACTATGGGGGGTTCCAGAGAGAAATGGAAAAACGTTTTGCTCGCCATACCCAGGAACAAGCAGTTGACAACGAACTCTTATCTTTCTGGCAGGGGAATCAGGACTTGTTTATGTACATTGCTACTTTTAATAGACTGGTTGCCGAAGCCAGGCGGCCAGAAAACAAAAGAACCACGTTATTCCATCGAGGCTTGTGAGGCAAATTAAAGGACGTCTTAGCCCAGGTAGTTGATCCCCCAGAGACTGTACCGAATTCATAAATCTGGTTGTGCAGCTAGATCACCGGTTGCACGACCGAAAAGCAGACCGGTCCAAAACAGACTCTCGCGTGGTTTATGTTCGATCAAGGGACAACGCACCACGGGTGCCAGAAAACGCTGTAGAACCCATGCAGATCGGAGGGATACGACCTCCATTAACAAAACAAGAGGGGGATAAAAGAAGACAACAACAACTTTGTTTGTATTGTGGAAAACCAGGACATTTCCTGAAGGACTGCCCAGTAAAACCCCCAAGGAGAACAGTCGGGGCCACAGAAAAGGATGAAATTAAGGAATCGGAAAACTACCAAGCTCGGCAATCGTAGAGGTCAGTTTGTCGAATGAGAAGAAAGAGCCACCGACCTCGCACTTTGCAATACCAGTGATCTTAATAAACCACCAACGGTCGTCAAAGATGCATGCCATAGAAGCGTACATCGACAGCGGAGCAGTTGGCAATTACATCGATCAAGAGCTGGCAGCAGAGATGGGGCTTCCTTTATGTTCCAAGTCAACCAGGGACAAGGTAACTACCGTGGATGGGACAGAAATCGCCTCTGGACCAGTAACCCAGTGCACAGCTGGAGTAACCTTGCTGTGCCAGGATGGACTTCGGGAGTGTATTTCGTTCGATCTCATTAAGGCACATCAGTTCCGGTTAATACTAGGCATGCCATGGTTAGTTGCTCACAACCCTTTGATAGACGGGCGGGCACGGAAATTAACCTTCCCCGGCGACTGCTCTCTGGCCTGCTATTATCCAGAGCCGGAACCCGATTTCTGTATCTCCAAGACTCCCAGAACAGCAGTATCTACCCTAGGAGTAACTAATACCTTGCCACATGAATACCACGATTTTCAGGACGTATTCTGAAAGGACCAGGCTAACACATTGCTGCCGCACAGGCCATATGACTGTCAGATTGACCTTGTTCCTGGTGCACAAATCCCTTGCGGCGGGATCTACGCTCTCACCGAACCAGAAAACCTTCATTTAAAATCCTATTTAGACCAGTACCTTGCAAACGGATTTATCCGCCCATCAAAGTCCCCGGCAGCCAGTCCTTTGTTCTTCGTACCAAAGAAAGAAGGGGACTTGAGAACCTGTATGATTACCGCGCAATAAACCAGATCACTGTGAAGAACCGCTACCACTTGCCACTTATCCCTGAAATGCTGGACCAAGTCAAAGATGCCCAGACTTATACCAAATTGGACCTTCGAGGAGCGTACCACCTGGGCCGAGTCAGAAGTGGAGATGAGTGGAAAACCGCTTTCCGTACCAAATATGGCTTGTATGAATTTCAAGTCATGCCTTTCGGGTTGTGCAACGCTCCCGCAGAGTTTCAATATTTCATGAATGACGTCTTGAGAGAATTGATTGACATTGCGCCTTTGTGTACATAGACGACATTTTAGTGTACTCAGCCTCGAAACAAGATCATATCAGGCACGTTCGTTCAGTCCTCACCAAGCTCCGTCAACATCGTTTATTTATTTATTTTTTTATGTATTTTATTGGCATTGGTACAAATACATATGCTTGGGTAGTCAACAAATAATAACATAACAAACAAACAAACAGTTAACCAACACAGTCTTCGTAGTGCGATATATTGTTCTTGACAATGTAGGTGAGGAGGGGGGCCGGTATCCAGCATTTCAAAAGTCACGAGGGGTTGAGTTGAAGGGGTTGTCATTCCTGGGATAATTCTCAGTCAAATCGCTGATAGGGGTTTGTTCTCAGGGGGGTTTATGGTCCGCGGCGTACTGTATGTCGTGCGGCCTTCCATGATTCTAGGGTGTTGTTGGCATTATTGCCGCCTGAGTTGGTTCCATCTTGCCAGGCTCTGGTCTCAGCTTCTGTCCATCTTTCCAGGTCTTTAAGCCATCGTTCATGTCTCGGGCCCCCTGGTGATTTCCATGCCATCGCTATGGATCTTTTTGCAAGAATGCAGGCTAAGTCCATTAGTTTGACCAGGTGCTTGTATTTGCTCAGTCGGGGATGAGCTCCCAATAAGCATTCCTTTGGGTGCCATTCATATCTTGTTAGCCCCGCATTTGTGCAGGTGCTTTTCACCATGGACCAGAATTGCGCCGTTTTGATGCAAGTCCAGAACATGTGGATGATGTCAGCATTGTCATTTCCGCACCAGTGGCACTCCGGAGATGCTTGTTTATTGAAGGTGGCAACTCTTAGTGGGGTCATGTACATTCTATATAAAACGTTTAGTTGGACTTGTTTGAATCTAGTGTTTCTTGACACCTCTTTGGGGTATAGCAGTATTCGCTCCCATTCACTATCGGATAGTGTGATTTCCAATTCGGCTTCCCATTTTTGCCTCAGCGATGCGCTTTTCGGATTGGATCTGTCATTCAGTTTGTTGTATAAGCGGGAGACCGGTTTCCAGCCGTCTGCTAGGTCATACATTTCTTGGAGGAGGGGATCTGGAGCGGGTTCTTCTGGCCAGACAGTCCATTGTGTTCTGGCCGTCTTCTTAAGGTGGTGGTACCACAGAAATTGGCCACTCGTGATTCCTTCATTAGCTTGTAGCGATTCAAGTTCTCTGAATATGCCTTCTTCGAACATGTCCCCACCATGTGTAAAATCCGGCTCTTTCCCATTTTCTGGCTGTCACAAGGTCCGTCTGGGTTTTGCAGGCGTCCACCGGGAGTATTGGGATTGTAGGGGTGTTTCAGTTGTCGAAGGAAGCCAGTTCTAGCCCATATCTGCCTGCCCAGGGTAGCAATCATGGGGACTTCGGATGATTGCTTCATCGGATTCAAAAGCATTTCTTTTGGGGAATAGCTTGGAGGTTGTTTGTCGCAGTAGTCCAGTTTCGGCAGACGGGTCGTCGGAGAGCCATTTCGTCACATGGCTGAGTTGTGCAGCTAGATAGTAGCTTTGGAGGTCTGGTAGTTGTATCCCTCCTTCCTTGTACGGGAGCGTAAGCGTGGGTAAGGAGAGCTTGTGTCTGGATGACCCCCATATGAAGTCCTTGATTAAAGATTACAGTTTTCTGAAGAAAGGAGGTCTGATGTAGTAGCAGACCTTCACGAAGTAGTATAAAAATCGGGGGAGAACTATCATTTTGACTATTGCTGCTCTGGCCATCACTGCGAGCGATAGCTTTCACCAAAAGTTCATGGATTTGCAAAGGCCTCTTACTGCGTTTTCCGTGTTATATTCATGCGTGAATGCAGGGGTGTGACTCACGTCAACTCCTAGGTACCTAAACCTCTCCAGTTGCCATTGTATCCCAGCGTCTGGTAAATCGGACTTGTCCAAGTTCCTGAGTCTAGCCAGTGGGAACGCACAGGATTTTAGCTTACTGAATGTTATCCCGGAGTATCGAGCGTAATTATCTAGGATGTCTAACGCAACTTGTGCATTAAGCTGAGGGTCTTTCAGGTACAGGAGAACATCGTCCGCGTACAAGGATATTATGAAGTGATCACTTCCCAGCCTGATGCCCTCGTCGAAGTGCTGTTTCCTGAAGTAGGCGGCTACTGGTTCCAGGCCTAGAATGTATAACATCGGGGACAGCGGGCATCCCTGCCTAGTGCCCCGCTGTATCGCCCAGCTTTGGACACTGTTACCCCGGTCTTCACTCTTGCTACCGGTGATTTGTACAACACCTCGACCCATCTCACAAAGCCCTCGCCAAAGCCGAACTCCCTTAACACCTCGAACAGCCATTCCCAGTAGATAGAATCGAAGGCCTTTATGGCATCTAGCGATAGTACCGTTAGATCTTCGTCTCTATCATAGGTCTCTGCCATGATGTGCTGGAGTCTCCTCAGGTTTACCGTGGTATTGCATCCTGGAATGAAACCGTTCTGGTCCTCATGAATCAGGGTTCCCACCACCCTTGCCAGACTCTTGGCCAGGATCGTGGTCAGGATTTTGCAGTCGTAGTTTAGCATTGCAATTGGGCGGTATGAGTCACAGTTGTCACTAGGTTTGTTGGGCTTAAGTATAGGGATGATAATTGTTTCTTTCATGGAGTTGGGTAGGATTCCATTTTCGTATGCCTCCATATACACCTCATGTAGTATCGGGTTGAGGGTCGCTTCATATGCTTTATAAAATTCTGGCAGAAGCCTGTCACTCCTGGGGGCCTTGCATGTAGCTAGTGATCTGATCGCCTCCGTCACATCTTCTGCAGTGATTTCTGCGTCCAATAGCTCACTTTGGTCTTCCGTCAATCTTGGGAGCTCAATCTCCTCCAGGGTAGCTCTTATGTCCTCCACTGGTGTTTTAGTGTCATGTGCGTACAGTTTGGAGTAGAAATCCGCAAATGCGCAGTTGATATCCTGTTGCGTCCTGTGGGTTGTCTTTCATCTGTTATCTCAGTTGGGAGGTGTCTTGGGAACTCGCGTTTACATAGCCAGGCCAACATTCTACCAGGCTTGTCTGCTTCTTTGTGTGCCTTAGCTATATAAGTCGTGTAGTCGAATTTAGACAGTCTATTCCAGGAAGAAAGACATTCCTCCAGGGTTCTTTTTAGTTCTGTCACAGTGTCCGTGTGGCGTCGATTTCGGACTCCAGGTGTGTAATCTTGTTTTCCAGATCCCCGTGTCACTACTTTCATGGCTTCCCATAGCGTGCTCCAACTTGTCACTGAGCCTTTGTTGATGTCTAGGTAGTCTTCCAGCTTGGTACCAAGTTCCTCCTTAAATGCATGGTCAGTGACTGCTGCCGGTGACATTCTCCACAACGGGATCGGTGGTCTGGGTCCTCTGAGTGTCCATTGCATAACCAGCGGAGAGTGGTCTGATATAGTTCTGCCTAGATACATTGTGGATTCCACCTGTTGAGCCAGTTCACGGTCTATGAGCAGATAGTCAATCCTCGTGTGGACCTTGTGTGGGGCCGAGTAATAGGAATAGCTCCTCTCGGTGCAGTGTTGTTCCCTCCAGATGTCCACTAGGTCGAGTTGTTCTATTGTGGTGTTTAGCACATTGGTTGCAGTGTTATTTAGGTGGCGGGGGGGGTCCGTTCTGTCCATAACTCCGTTCCTGATACAATTGAAATCACCTCCCCATATAAATGCTCCCTCTCTACGGAGAATCATTTTGGTACTTAACATTTTGAGGTGTGACGGTATTCCGTGTTGTGGTAAGTATGAGTTTACCAGGCATACTGTACTGCATTCGTAGTTCCCCACATTATTAGGTATCTGCCCTCTTTATCGGCTTCGTAGTCCAGTAGCTGGAAGGGCATGGAAGGGCATGGACGAGTTTAACCATGTGAACACTCCTCTGGCGAACTTGGAGTAAGGTGCCCCTCTTCCGTCCCTCCCCATCTCTCGGATAGTTTAGCTGTGGATTCTTCCGTGAGATGGGTCTCTTGAAGCATTGCTATCGAGACCTTTTTCCTGCGCAGTTAGGAGTGGATCCGATTCCTTCTCAGATATGTGCCCATTCCCCTCACATTCCACGGCAACACCCTGAGTTGGAATGCCATTGCGTTGGTACTTTGGTCTTTTCATTCTGGTCACCCGAGATTTCATGGGGCGGCCACTGCCTCAGGTGGTAAGGTTTTTTGCCTGGGTTCCAGCGTTCTCTCATCTCCGGTCCCCGAGGCCTCCTGGTCATGTGTCACTCCCTCCTTGGCGTTTTGAAGACTATGTAATCAACAGAACGGTTAACAAAACTTGAACTGGTGCGCCCAGCAACTATATGTTCCTTCTGGTGCTCAGGCGCTCTCGTACCGTCTGGACCCATCCGGGTGTCATGGATCCTTCCATGTCTCAAGCGCCGACAAAGGTGATTCTTCAGCTTTCCGTGGGTTGGGTGTCTTTGCCTTCCGCTAGGTTGTTGTCTTCCAGCCACATGTTGGCGGCTGCTTGGGATTCCAAAAAAATCGCCCTGCCCTTGTAGATCACCTTCAGTCTGGAGGGGTATAACAGCATATATTTCAGATTCAGTTGCCAGAGCCGAGCTTTAATCGGCACAAATGAGTTCCTCTCTCGCTAGACCTTCTGGGTGTAATCGGGGTAGATGGCTATTTTGGAGTTCCCACGTTCAATGGGTCCCTCTTCTCTAGAATGCCGCAGGATGGTTCCTCTGTCCTGGAAATTGAGTATTTTAGCGATTATAGGGCGAGGATGTGAGCCCGGTGGGGTTTGTTTTTGTAGGGATCCATGCGCCCTCTCGACCGAGAATCCTTGTGTTAGCCTTTCAGCACCAACCTCTTGCTGTATCAAGGACTCTATGTAGGCCGTCGGGTTCGAGCCTTCGCTTCCTTCCAGGACCCCAAGTATTCTGACGTTGCTACGTCTGGCCCGGCCCTCGGCCTCCTCGGCTTTGGCCTCAAGTACTGCCACCTTTCTTTCCAGATCCACCACCTTAGCTTTCAATTCCGTTGCGTCATCTGACGTTTCTTTTATGGTTGTCTCGGTAGTCATCACTCTTTCGGTTAAGTTGTGGGCATCCTGGCGCATGAGTTGAATTTCGGATTTAAACTCCCCGATTCTGGAGTCTATAAATGTCCGTAGGGATGCGATAGCTTCCAGCACCTGGGCTTGATTTTCAGAGGAATCAGCCACTTTGCCTGTGCAGGTTCAGGGGTGGAAGGACGTGGTTGCGGAGGGGGTTTCGTTTTGGTGGATACGTATGTGTCCATGGTACCTGTTTTCCCCTTATTTCTGGCAGCCATGGTGAGGGGTGTGCAGGGGCGCAGCTCGATCCAATCCAGGGGTGGCGGCGTCAGTCCAGTCCACATTGTGTGTGGGGACTGTTCACGTGGGTCCCAGCACCCACTGTGCTTTGTGCAGGTTGTTTCCAGGAATTGGCTAGGAGATAGTGGATGAGGGCTCCTCTGCAAAGACCGCACTGGCCTGGTGAAATCAGTGCTCAAGTTCTTGGGGGAGCATTTGTAATCACGCCAGTGGCGCGTCGCTATGATCCCATATGCTGGTAGTGTTTGATGGCTTTGTGCCCCCTCCCGCTGTTCTCCTCACCTCTGGTTCTCCGTTGCAGGAGGCGGGTAAGTGCCGGGAATGCGTGGCAGGCGGGCGCCCCCGCACTCACGGGGTCCATGTGTCTCCTCCCAGCGTTGCAGCGTCGCTCCTTGGTTTCCGCTCCCGTGCGGGCCGCCCCCAAGCCACTTCGGAGGTCAGAGTCAGGGGCCCGGACCCAGTCTCCCCGTGTGGGAGCACCTTATTGTCCCCCCGGCTGGCCGCTCCACCCACGTGGCAGGACCGGAGCTTTGTTGTCGTCGCGGCGTCGTGAGGCAGTCCGCTGATACTAGCGCAGTGTCGAGGTAAAACGAACCCGGGTGGGGAGACGGGCTCCTCTCTGGTCACGGCTCGCCCAGAAGCAGGCCCCAGTTTGTGGACCGGCGCCGCTGTAGAGGCGATCAATGTTTCTTTCAGCCCCATTTTCAACAGGCGGCTGCCATCTTGGGTCCCACCGGCGGTAGGGGGGGACCTTTACGAGGGGGATTCTATGGGTCTGGAGGCCCGAACCTAGATAAAAACTGCAGGATCGTGTTGGGGGCTGGTTCCCCTTCACTCGTAACCGGTTCTCTTCGTCTCAGGTGTAATTTTGGACAGGCGAAAGGATCCAGATGCGGCGTCTTGGCCAGAGCACGGCGACTCAGCCTCTACTAGCCATAAGCTCCAGGCCACACCCCCAACATCGTTTATATGTAAAGCTTGAGAAATGCTTTTTTCACGTCACCAAAGTAGAGTTTCTTGGTTTCATCCTTGCGCCAGGAGGCATCAGAATGGACGTACACAAAGTAGACGCCATTCTAAAACGGCCATCACCAACGTCTCTGAAAGGGATACAGAGCATGTTGGGCTTTGCAAACTTCTACCGCCGGTTTATCCCAGACTTCTCTCAGGTTGTGCACCCGATCACTGTACTGCTACGAAAAAACAATAAAAGGTTTGCTTGGACCGAAGAAGCGGAAAAAGCTTTTCAGGAACTGAAACGAAGATTTATCTCCGCTCCAATCCTGCGACATCCTCGTCCAGACCTCCCTTATGTCATGGAAACTGATGCTTCCAGTATGGCAATGGGAGCTGCCCTTTCACAGAGGGACCCAGAAACTGGCCAGCTACATCCTGTGGCCTTCTGGTCAAAAAAGTTCTCACCTCTGGGGATTAATTATGCCATCACGAACAAAGAGCTCCTGGCCATCAAATCTGCTTTCAAAGCGTGGCGACACTATCTTCTGGGGGCTAGACACACCATTACAGTCATCACAGACCACCGAAACCTGCAATATCTCAAAATAGCCAAGACCCAGTCCTCGCGCCAGTTGCGGTGGGCTCTTTTCTTCGCCGAATATGACTATGTAATCACGTTTCGACCAGGGGTCAAGAAGAGAAAGGCTGATGCCTTATCTCGTATGGGCATCAATGAAACGGTATATACAACCCCAGACTAGGTACCCATCATACCTGAAGACAAACTCTTGGGTATCACAACAGCCTTAACACAAGCAGAATTACAAAACGAAATTCGACGGGCGATGGGCCCTGATGCTTTCCTCGCATGGCAAACTCAAGGAGAACATTATTGCATCAAGGATCAATTGCCCTTCTTTAGAGACCGGCTATATGTACCCAAGAAGGAATTACAACAGCATATTATTTCAGATTATCATGACTCTCTGATCGAAGGATACCCTGGGATCGCCAAAACCTTAGCTAAAGTGAAACAGAACTTTTGGTGGCCTACCTGGCGTAAGGAGGTCGTCCAGTATATTCAGTTTTACGGTGTCTGTGCACAAAATAAATCACAAAAACAAAAACCATCGGGTCTCCTACAACCATTGGACATTCCTCCCGCTCCATGGCACACTCTTTCCCTTGACTTCATCACTGATCTGCCTCCCAGTCAAGGGTTTAACACCATTCTTGTAGTTGTGGACTTATTCTCTAAGATGGCACACTTTATTCCTCTCAAAGGCCTCCCAGACGCATCCACCTTAGCAAAAGTGTTTCTGGAGGACATTGTTAAGCTACATGGCTTCCCATCAGTTCTGGTCTCTGATCGAGGCAGCCAGTTTGTATCCAACTTTTGGAGAAAATATTGTGCAATGGTACAGATTGATGTCTGGTTATCTACCAGTCACCATCCCCAAACGGACGGCCAAATCGAGAGGACCAATCAAACCCTCGAGCAGTATTTACAGTGCATGCTGCACCATGAATTAAGAGATTGGAAAGACTTACTTCGGATAGCCGAGTATGCATACAACAATTCCGTACATTCTAGCACAGGACAAACACCTTTCTACTCCCTGTATGGCAGGCATCCACGTACCTCGGAACTCGACCTTCGAGCCAGCTTGGTAATGCCTGCAGTAAAGACTCTCCATACAACCATCACTCAGGCTTTCAGAAAGGCGAAGGAACATCTCATTCATGCTAAAGAAAAGCAAAAGCACTTTGCTAACCAACGTCGGAAAAAGGCCCCAGACTATCAAGTGGGAGAGAAGGTTTGGTTAGCCGCCAAATTTGTACCCATCAAAGGTACCCGGACCTTCCACCCATGATTCTTAGGACCCTATACCATCAACGCAATTATCAACCTGGCAGCTGTCAAATTGGACTTACCACCTAATCTACAAATCCATCTGGTATTTCATGTGTCCCTCTTAAAACCAATGCAACCCGGTACGCGAATTGAGACACCACCAAAACCCATACTTATTGATGGAGAACCTGAATTCGAAGTCAAAGGCATCCTGGACTCTAAATACTCTAGAGCCAAGTTATATTATCTCATCGACTGGAAGGGATTTGGACCCCAAGATAGATCCTGGGAGCCCAGTGAGAACATCCATGCACCACGTCTGATCAGGAAGTTTCATCAGAACTTTCCAACTAAACCTGGACCAGACAGGAGAAACACTGTGGGAGGGGCCTTGGGGGGGAGTGCTGTCACAACCCTCAGCCCTGATCCCCACTGGCAAGCCCATTGGCCAGGTGGAATCAGGACTCGGATCTGAAATAAGGCCTGGCATCCTCATCGCAGGCCCTCTTGGGGCCAGTCCTGGCGCCTTTGGCGCCAGGCTCATACACAGTGAAAGACATCTGCTCAGGTAACTACTTTATTTAGGCTTTCATCCAACATGGAGGCATCCACATAGCTTGATTCCTAAGAACCAAGCTATGCGGTATAGTGTTTTGGGTGTGGTGGCCTAGCGACTACTTTACCTGGACTATTTTGCAGAGGCTATTTAAACCACACCCGAACAAGACAACACGCTTCGCGTTACTTTGCAGCTAGCAACGTGACGCTCACCATGTCCAGCTTACTCATGAGCCTGGGAAATCAGAACCTGCAGAAAGACAAAAGAACATTGTTAGCAGCAGCATCTTACCTGCGATCTCCATCCTTCACTGCTCGCAGCTCCTGGGTAGCTCCGTTGGCTCTACGCTCCGCCCGGACCAAAGGACCTGAAAAAGGAAGAAAAGACATCATTAAAGGAGGTATTAGAGACATTTCAACCACAAATTGCTTAAAAGACTTACCTGGCTGATCACCTTTCGGCCGGAATCGCTCCAGGAATCCACACGCGCTGAGAGCACACCGCGACCTACGGAAAAGGGAGAAAACATAGGTCAGCGAAGACAAGACATCGCAGCGCTGCGCAAAGCGCTTACTTACCGCACCATAGCGCTTATTGTGCACCATCATTTACCGGCGAGGCCCAGCTTAGCCAGTTCACCACGCGGACGCTTCGCACATCTAAGGGAGATAAAAGAGACATTATCAAACAGAGAAAGGCATGCAAGAATAACAACTCAATCAACAGCAATAAGACCTACCTGAAGGACATTACTTGGGCCGCTGTCAGTGAAGTAACAGGACCGCACACGCCCACGAAAGACAACGCGCCCCTGCCCAGAAAGCAGAACGGAGAGCACAACAACTTCTACAACAAGGTGAGAAGAGGGCCCAGAGGGGCTGAAGTCATACGGGAGGTGGGGGGAAACTTACCTTGGTCGGCCATTCCTAGACACAGTCCTCCTGTATTTCCAGGCGGAACTTCCACCGAGAACCATAACAGGGAATCACTGAGAAGGATACCAGCGACCAACTGGCTGGGTGGTGTCCCCGTGGATACCAGGTGAGCGTAACAGTAGTTCCCAACGCATTCTATTCTGTTCAGGTTCTTCTCTGTCTCCATCTCTTGGACCTGTTCCTAGGAGTTCTGCGATGCAGTCTCGGTTCTCTTCTTCCAATTTTAGCTGTATCCTCTTGCTTCCGTGCTCTAAGGTAAGAGAGAAGGGTTAGCCCCATCTATATCTGGTGCCTTGTTCTTTGAGCCATTTCGTCAGCGGGTTACAGAGTCGTCTCAGTGTCAGGCTAAGCGAGGACAGGTCCTGGAAGATGGTTATTTGGGCGCCTCCCAGGGGGACCTCCAGACCTGACTTTCTCCAGAATCCTTGCTCTGTCTGTCTTGGTAGCGATGGAATCTGGCAAGGGCTGATCGTGGGCCTCCAGGTGGACCTCCAGCTCTGTGTATTCTCTCCATTTTAGGCTCATAGATATCTTTGTCCGCTGTCAAGATTTTCTTGATTTTTTTATAACACATTTTATTGCATTTTGTGCGATAATACAAAAACATACAAAACATAACCATATAACTTTGCACACAAAAGGCAGAGTAGTACAATCTGATATGATCTGAATATAAGCGGACGTGGAGACACAGTTGTTGTGAGAAATAGGTGCAAACAGGTCAGCAAATGGCCATTTACGTATTAGTCTTTCTCAAGCAGCTTCAAAAAGTGATGTCATCGTTCGTGGCCTTGGCAGAATTGCGCAACAAAGTTTGTTGTCCATTCTGGATCTGAGTTATAATGTCTGTTCCCATTTACCCCAGATTCTATCTGCTTTGCCCAGACAGCCTCTAGCTTGATAGACTTGGCGTTCCATTAGGATGATGGCATCCACATCTGACATCCATTGGTCATATTTCGGGGTAACTTCTGAGCCCCACAACTGCGCAATGTTCCTTTTGGCAATTCCTGTTGCTGACGAGAGAAGAAGCTTTTCAAAGCGAGACATGTCTACTGCATCTTCAATACCCAAAAGGAGGAGTTTAGGGTCTGTTGGGATCGGACGGCACATTACTTTAGTGAGTCTTTCGCTACACTTATGCCAGAAGTGTTGTATACGTGTACATTGCCAGAGGATATGATAGAAGGTCCCTTCTTCCTGTTTGCAACGTAGGCATTTGGGGTCGGTCGTTTTGCCCCAGTTATACAAAGCCACTTGGGGATAATATATCCTATGAAGAATCTTCAATTGAACGAGTCTGATTCTTGCGGAGCTGGCAGAGTATCTAGGATACATCAGAGTCGAGATCCAGTCTTCAGGTAATATTGGGCCCACATCGCATTCCCATTTCATCTTCAGGTTCAGCAGCTCTTTTTTGGCAAATGAGGAGATAGCGTTGTATATAGTAGATGTGACCTTGTTGTGCACACTGTCTATGACTATATTCATTTCCATAGGCGTACATTCCGGCATGTCCGCCATTTGGGCCCTATGTATGGTGAGGGCATGTTGTAATTGTCCATAGTGGAAGTGTTCAGTGTCTGGGAGACCATATGTTGCCACTAGCTCGGGGAACTGTATCAACTGATCGTTCACGAATACCTGCTGAATGGTCAGTATGCCGGCTGTTACCCAGTTTCGCCATTTCGGGAGATTGCTGACGCTCGAGAGGTGAGCATTGTTCCAGATGGGTTGGACTGGGGTAATTTTGTTGTCCCATCCTAAGTGTTTGTGTACTTCCTTCCACACCAGGGCTGTATGTGCCACTATCGTGCGTTCAGGAGGGCAAGTCTGTTTATAGTAGAGGCTTTCAATCGGGGACATGCTGTGTCATGCAGCTAATTCAGCTTTTATATGTTGAATGGACGGGTCTCCGTGCAATGTATCATTGACTGTCGCCATCTGTGTCGCCCAGTAGTAGATCTGGATGTTTGGAAGTCCTATTCCCCCCTCCCAGACCGAGCGTTGGAGAGTTTTGAGGGCAATCCTCGGGTGTTTCCCACCCCAAAGGAGTTTACGTGTTGTTCCATCTATTCTACGGAACTCTTCGGTGGGGACATGGAGAGGGGCATTTTGAAGGATGTATAAGAACCGGGGTAGGGCCAGCATCTTAAATAGCGCCGCCCTGCCTAGTAATGTCAGTGGCAGTGCTTGCCAGTGGGCTGCATCTTGCTCATATCTCTTAACTAGTGGATTCAGGTTTTGTTTTACATAGCTATCCAGCCCATTGGTGATTAGAATGCCTAGGTAGCGGAACTGAGTGGTTTCTACTTGATATGGGAAGCCCGATGCTGGTATGCAGTCTACCCCTTTTACCGGAAACAGCACAGATTTGGACCAGTTTACTCTGAGTCCACTGAAGATTCCATAGTTAGTCAGTAGTTGCGTGACCACGGGGCAGGAGGTCGCTGGGTCGCCCAGATATACTAAGAGGTCATCCGCATAGAGGGATATCCTATCTTCCCAGTTTGGCCCCCATCTGAAGCCAGTCCACGTGGTGGTCTCCCGTAGAAGGACTGCCAGTGGTTCCATTATCAGTGCAAACACCATTGCCGAGAGGGGGAAACCTTGTCTGGTTCCTTTCCCTAATCGGATATTACGTGAGGGCCACCCATTTACTCTGACCTCCGCCGTTGGATTGTTGTAGAGGAGTTGCATCCATTTTATAAACGGTTCCCCAAATTGCATCTTGCGCATTATTGCCCATAAGGCCTCCCAGTAATCTGAATCGAATGCTTTTTCGAAATCTATGGCCAACAATGCAAGTGATTGTTGCAAAGCAGGTGCTCTCTCCAGCGCCAGGTGCAGCCTGCGAATGTTCATTCTCGTGGACCTTTGAGGCATGAAGCCGCATTGGTCAGGATGGATCAGTGACGTAATGACCAATTGCAGCCTGTTGGCTAGTATTTTGGCTAGTATTTTGGCTTCGCTGTTGATTAGGGATAAGGGTCGCTAGGAGGTGCATTCCTTCGGGGGTTTGCCCTTTTTGGGGATCACTACGATGGTGGCTTTACGGAGGTCTGGTGGGAGTTCGCCCTTGGCCAGGGAGTGTTCGAACATGTTGAGCAAGTGCGTGGGTATATCTAGATGGTTCAGCATTTTCCAGATGTCAAGTGGGAACCCATTGGTGCCTGGGGTCTTGCCTGTTTGGAGTTGGGCAATGGCTGTTGATATTTCGTCAGCCGTAATTTTGTTGTCTAGAGTGGTAGCTTGTCCTGTCGTAAGTGTTGGGATGTCAATGTCGTTCAGTATGGTGCTGACTGCAGCATTGGTGGGGGGTTTGTAAAGGTCCTCGTAGAATTCTGCAAAGCACTCTGCAATCTCGGCATCGGAGTAGACAAGATCTGTATTCAAGGTTTTGATGCACTTCACCTTCTGTTGTCCTTCGTCGCGCTTCTCCAGCTACACAAGCATTTTGCCTGCTTTTTCTCCCGTCTCGTACAGCAGTGCTTTCGTAGCAATGTGTGCCTTCTTGGCACAGTCCAAGGCTAAATTGTGGAGCTTCTGCTGTGCCATTATAAGGGCTCTGTTTGTCTCCGGGGTGTCTCTGGCAATGTGATCTAATTCCTTGGATGTGACTTTGCCTTCGGCTTCAGTGATTCTCTCGCGTTGTACCTTCTTTTTTGCCCAGGTCCATGAGATGATTTCACCGCGCAAGACTGTTTTGTACGCTTCCCATAGTGTGTTGGGGTCGTCAACCGAGCCTGCATTCAACTCAAAATAGTTGGAAGTAGCTGCCTCCATCTTTTCCTGAAGGTCCGGGAACCCCAGGTAGTAGGTGTTCAGCCTCCACAAGGGGGGGCGGTCATGGTCTTGCCGTTTCCAGTTCGAGTACCATTGGGGAGTGGTCGGAGATCCCCCGCGGGAGGAAGAATGCGCTGGATATTTTAGGAATATTTTGGCATGGTAAGAAGAAATAGTCTATTCTGGACATCGAGGCGTGTGCCCCAGAATGAAAAGAGTACTGTTGAACCTCAGCATGCAGGTCTCTCCACGTGTCAGACAGGCCCAGTGCTGATGCGTCGGAAGCCAATTTGGTGGTGGTGGCGGGATTCCTGGCTCTCAAGTGCATGCGATGGAGGGTATTGTTCATGACTTCATTGAAGTCCCCTCCTAACACCCATGTGTCTGCGGGGTTTGCTGCCAGGATGGGGGTAATTTCGGTTAGCAGGTCATTAAGGAGAAGTGGCAGGGAGTACACTGCCTTGAGTGCCAGGGTTTGGTTCCATAGCGTTGCTTGGATGTGTACATAGCGGCCTCCTCTATCTTGTAGCATGTGCGTGATCACAAGTGGAAGTCTTTTGTGGATCAGTATGAGCACCCCTCTCGCACCCATGGAGAAACCAGCTTGCACTGCTGTGCGGTAGTTTGATCTTTGGAAGAATTTGCACACATTTCCTGCAAGGTGTGTTTCGGACAGAAAGACTATATCCGGGGAGTGTCTATTTAGGTGTTGCAGTACCAGTCTTCTTTTGATGCTGGATCCCAGCTCATTCATGTTCCATGACAGGAGTTTGAGCCTTCTCTGGGATGAATTAGTCTCAGGTGCCATTGGCTGTTTGGAGCGTAGATTTCTGCATGTGTTTCCTCGATTGTATATGTGGCAGGTGTACCGCGTTTGATCTGTACAGCGTACTCATCTTGCCCTTGGATGCTAAACATTGAAAACAGAAAAAAACGTCATCCTCAACTCCCCCCGCCCCATACTCCACCCCCAACTGAAGCATCTGTCGACCCAATATAAACATTCAACCAATTAAAACTTTAACTTTTGATTCGTTGCCTTGATCGGGGGGCGGCTGTTCGGTCGGCCGCCAGCCTAGATATGCCTTATGGTTTGGTTTCCATTATGGAGCGTGAGCTCCGTTGCGTTACTTGTGCGATGTTTCAGGCATCTTCACTGGCTGTTATAGCTCCTTATGCATTTTCTTGGTGCTGATTCTCAATTTGTTGTTGATGTTGCAAATCCATGTCGGGTGGGTGCTCAGGATGTTGTCTATTGCATTCTCTTCTCCCCCCCCCCCTCCACCAGGGCCCCAGTTTCCATCTATGTGCCTCTCGGCCCAACTCCACGCTTCCTTGGGATCTGTAAAATGCACCGATGTCCCCTTGTGGTAAATCTTGAGCTGGGCCGGAAAGATCAGTCCGTATTTCACACCCAGTGAGTGGAGGCGCCTCTTGAGTGGATCGAATGATTGGTGTGCCTTTTGCACCTCCTTGGTAAAGTCAGGGAAGAAGGCGATTTTTGATCCATTATACGTGATTGTCCCTTTCGATCTCGCCAACTGCAGCACCGTATCCCTATCTCTATAGTTTAGAAATCTTGCGATAACTGTGCACGGCGGTGCTCCCGGGGTGACCATGCCAGTTGGAATGAGATGGGCCCGTTCGATGGATAAAAATTTCGAGAAGGATTGCGCGTCATATGTGTCCACAAGCCATTCCTCGAGGAATAGTTCCATGCAATCCCCCTCCGCCTTCTCAGGAAGGCCAAGTATGCGAACATTGTTTCGTCTGGATCTGCCTTCGCTATCGTCCACTCTAGCCTCCAGGAGCTTGATGCGTGCCATCATGCCAGACACGTTGCGCTTTATCCCTTATAGGCTGTGTTTCCGAAACTATATCCGGGGAGTGTCTATTTAGGTGTTGCAGTACCAGTCTTCTTTTGATGCTGGATCCCAGCTCATTCATGTTCCATGACAGGAGTTTGAGCCTTCTCTGGGATGAATTAGTCTCAGGTGCCATTGGCTGTTTGGAGCGTAGATTTCCGCATGTGTTTCCTCGATTGTATATGTGGCAGGTGTACCGCGTTTGATCTGTACAGCGTACTCATCTTGCCCTTGGATGCTAAACATTGAAAACAGAAAAAAACGTCATCCTCAACTCCCCCCTCCCCATACTCCACCCCCAACTGAAGCATCTGTCGACCCAATATAAACATTCAACCAATTAAAACTTTAACTTTTGATTCGTTGCCTTGATCGGGGGGCGGCTGTTCGGTCGGCCGCCAGCCTAGATATGCCTTATGGTTTGGTTTCCATTATGGAGCGTGAGCTCCGTTGCGTTACTTGTGCGATGTTTCAGGCATCTTCACTGGCTGTTATAGCTCCTTATGCATTTTCTTGGTGCTGATTCTCAATTTGTTGTTGATGTTGCAAATCCATGTCGGGTGGGTGCTCAGGATGTTGTCTATTGCATTCTCTTCTCCCCCCCCCCTCCACCAGGGCCCCAGTTTCCATCTATGTGCCTCTCGGCCCAACTCCACGCTTCCTTGGGATCTGTAAAATGCACCGATGTCCCCTTGTGGTAAATCTTGAGCTGGGCCGGAAAGATCAGTCCGTATTTCACACCCAGTGAGTGGAGGCGCCTCTTGAGTGGATCGAATGATTGGTGTGCCTTTTGCACCTCCTTGGTAAAGTCAGGGAAGAAGGCGATTTTTGATCCATTATACGTGATTGTCCCTTTCGATCTCGCCAACTGCAGCACCGTATCCCTATCTCTATAGTTTAGAAATCTTGCGATAACTGTGCACGGCGGTGCTCCCGGGGTGACCATGCCAGTTGGAATGAGATGGGCCCGTTCGATGGATAAAAATTTCGAGAAGGATTGCGCGTCATATGTGTCCACAAGCCATTCCTCGAGGAATAGTTCCATGCAATCCCCCTCCGCCTTCTCAGGAAGGCCAAGTATGCGAACATTGTTTCGTCTGGATCTGCCTTCGCTATCGTCCACTCTAGCCTCCAGGAGCTTGATGCGTGCCATCATGCCAGACACGTTGCGCTTTATCCCTTATAGGCTGTGTTTCCGAAATTCATGCCTCCACCTCCCCAGTGCGTGAGGTCAGTTTTTGCAGGTCATGTCTTAATAGGGACACGTCCGCACCGATACTGTCCATCTTTTTTTCCATTGAAGTTCTAGAGCTGGCAATGGCACTCATTATATCTCTGAGGGAGATATCTTCTTCCACGCAGTCTAACTCCGATATTTGCGACCTCTCCGGGGAGCGAGTCACCGGCGTGGTAGCGTATTGTTCAATTCTGCTCTGCGTAGAGGTCTTCCTGGGTTTATACTTCCCCATTGCCGGGTATCTGGGCAGAGCGGGAGAGGACAGCGGCGGGGCAAGAGGCTGGTAGTGCTGCTGGGCCAGGAATGTTGTCGCCGAGTCCAGGCATCGCGCGGGTGGAACACCCAGGGAACTGCGCCAGTTGTGATGTTGTTGGCCCAAGGACACTTTGTGATCAGTGCGCCCACCAGTCACCGGGACCCACCCGGGTCTGTTGTGTCGTGGTTCCTTTCACTGCGTGGGCAGGGTCAGGGCAAGGATGTTAGTCAGGAAGTGGGTTCTTCCAGTCCCGGGCCCCTGTTCGCTTCGTAGATCCAGGGGGAACTCCAGGGCTTCAGCAGGGCTGTGCCAACGAGCAAAGAAAAGGGAGGTTCGGGGGGTCGACAGTGTCTTAAAGCTCAAGCCCCCGCCCGATGCCGCCCCCCTCTCCTTACCGCACAGTTTTTCTCCGGAACGGAGCAGCAGATGTCAGATGTCAGTGGCTGCAGGGCGTAGATGAATCCGCGGGCGCTCCGTTGCAGGCGGTGTATCTGGTAGTGGCCGTCCCGATGAGCAGGCCTCCACGCGTCTCACTGTGTGAAGGACGCCGCCGGGGTGGGTAAGCGGCGCACAAACGTGTCCCCTCTGTCGCAGAAGTTGGATCAGCGCCGTATCACCCCTCGCCACTCAGAGCAGCCAGGGCACAGTTGGTCATGCAGTATCGTGCAGTATCGCCTCAGGGGCGGGAGCGCTGGTACCACAACACGTGCGCTGGTTCGCACAGGGGGCCCGTCCCTCATGTTTACAGGCACCAGGAGGATCGGTGTCTCGCTGTCACAGGCAGTCCCCAGACACCAGGGCAGGCCTGTGTACACCTCACTGTGGCTCGCCTTCCGCTGCCACGTCTCGATCTCTCCGTCCACTGCTTACAACGGTCTCATGGCGGCCATCTTGGGAGCGCTGCCCGGCCACAAAACTACAATTCTACAGGATCTTACAGCACCTCCGCTCCGGTTTTCGTCAGAGATCAATGCAGCATATAGTCACACAGCTGTAGGAGAATTTTAAGCCATCTAGGTTGGATAGATGAGCAGGATGGATGCAGGATTCGGCTGGCGGCATAGGAGCGATGGAGGTTTACGTCTCCATCGTTCGGCAGTAAGTTATTATATCATGAATTGTTTTCACCTTCATGTGCGGAATGGCGAAAAAGCGCAGGTTGTTTCTTCTCTCTCGATTTTCCAAATCGTCAATTTTTAGTCGGAATTCCTCCTCTCTCTTCTCAATTTCTCGTATTCTGAAGTCCATTTGAGTTTCGAGGGTATCTATAGAGGCTTGATAATTCTTGACCCTTCTAGTCTTTCTTCGATGTTGTTCATTCTCTGTGTTATCTTATCTATTTTGCCACCCAGGTTGGCTCCCATATTTTTTATCTCGTTCAGCAGGGCTGCAATGTCGCCTTTGGTGGCAGCCGCACCTATCTCTGAGGCCTCCATTGTCGCTTTATGCTTGGTTTCTGGGGTTGTTAGGGGTGGAGTGTAGGCGTAGCTGGCCAATTTCACCTTAGCGTTCATTAGGTGACTACTGCGGCAGAGGAGGCACACGCCCCTAAGTCGGGGGTCCAACCCTCTGCACTACAGTGTGCATGGGTGGCTTCAGAATGATTCCAGGCATTGGGTGGTGTTCAGAGCCACTGTGTTACTAGGAGGTAGGTGGGGGGTGCGTAGGTCTCTTTGGTTCACCCTGGACACTATTCGGGCCCCTTGTCGTAGGGAGCTAATTCTTTGGCCTTCTGAATCCTGACTCACTAGTATGCCTCTGTTCTGCGGGAATTAAGAGCAGGTTTTTATTCTGGGCAGCTTTTTGTGTTTCTGTTTGGTGGCTGCTTTATTTAAAGCCAGTGTCGCTTTCCCACTGTGGTGTGTGGCAATAGAGTGATCCACTGTGTTCTGGAACTGTTATGGGCTCATTAGTGGGGTCTTGCTTCAGGACGTATGGGTCATGAGGTAGGTGGCCTTTCACTTCTTTTGTCAGCTCACTAGCCTGGACCTGCAGCTGGGTGCATGTTTTAGCTATTGGTCATATGTCTGCTCATGCTGGTGGTGTTGCTCTTTGTGGGGACTATTCATTAGAGTATCCGTGGGGTTTTGATCAGTTGTGCAGGCTTGTGAGCTGCAGTCTTGTCGCGTTATGAGGTGGTGGGCGCTGTGAAGCAAATACGTAGGCTCCTGGTTTTTGGTTGCGTGTTGCCGGGCTGGTGATGTTTTGCCCTTGGAAGTGTTATGGGCCTCAGTGGGTGTTCTGGCCCCTCTCTGCTCACCCACAGCCCGTCAGTTGTCGCAGGCGGCTAGCCCTGTGTTGGCGCACCCGCCCATGGGATCAATGGTCTTTCAGTGGGGGGCCCCGTTCCGGAACCTCCCAGGCTTTTTGCGGGGTCGGGGGTGCTCTTCTGTGGGGGCGCTTAGCCTCACTGTGGTGCGGCCTCACAGCCTCGGCTGCTCCGTGGGTGTTGTGAGGGGGCCCGCTTACCGCGTGTCTCGGGAGGGCCTCCTCCCATTCCCCGCAGCGCTCAGGCAGGAGTCCACACGGAGCTGTTCATTGAAGCACGTCACCGGTGCCAAGTTTTAGTTTTGTGCAACCCCCACGGGGGGATGGCTCGCGTGGGGGGAGAGCCAGGGAGGGGGTGGCACATCCATCATTTGTCCGGGTTTCTGCTTCTCTGAGGATTCGCTTCAGGGTACTGCGCAGGCTTCCCGGGGCTTGGTTTCACTTTCGAGTGGTCCTGTACTGCTCCTTTTTCAGAGACGGTTTTCACACCTTTCCCGAGTCTGATTTTGCTCGGGTTTTCTACCGGGGGGGGGGGGGGGATCTTTAGACAGCTTTTCCTTTATTTTTTATCTAGGGTGGTCACAAGACACGGGCTCAAATCTTGTTGCGGACCTATGGACACAGAGCTCACACAGAGTTAGAGCTCATCCGTGCGCCCCCTGGTGGCCAACCCCTTCCTTCCAGTTTTAAGTGGCATTCCACACTGGAAGGAAATACTTTGACATTTCATACTGTTTCACAATCTGAAAATCAAAATTCTATAGTCAAAAGTGATGAGAAACCAGCTCAAAGTTTAGCTGACATTCAGAAAATTATAGAACAGTTGTTCCTCCCTATTCAGTTAAATGAGGGGAAGGAGTCTGTTCTCGCCCGAGTGTGCGTGAACAAGGGAAAGAGCTTTATCAGCGAAGCCATATTCAGAAAGCTCACAAAAGATCCAGCCATTCCCACATTTAAGTTAAGTTAAGTGGGAAATGGACCTGGAAACTCCTAATTCCAAAAATCTCCTGCCTAGCCGGTGTATTCTCAAAATGTCTATAGGTAACAAAAGCATATAACATAATTGTTGGGTCGTGCGAGATGTCCCTGCTGCAGTCTATTTAGGCAGTGACATCCTTACGGTTTGCAATTAATTTGGACCTGATAAATTACAAAGCCTGGTCCCGACTAGGGGGCAATCCCATGGACTTTGATGATTCGGAAAAAGCATTTCAGTCAGCCCAATTGCTGCCGTATGCGGTTGAGGTTCAAATCAGAGAGGAGGTCCCCATCCCAGGACGGACCCGACTATTCCCACTTGAATTAAAAATTAAAAGAGGACAGAAACTGCCGAATCCTGATGCATATGTACACCTCAAGGCCCATCTCCAGCAGCAGGGGTTGGGGTTAAACCCAACACCATTAGTCAATGTAGAACACAACACCATTCCAATATTGATGGATAACTGCAAACCTAGGAGTATCATTCTGGGCGCAGGCACCATTATTGGAATAGAGGTTGATGACCAACATTTTTCCATGGATCTAGGAAATGAACTGATAGGACCAATCCCAGAGGACTGCTTTGAAAATGACGTTGACAATGACTGCCTCTCCTACCTGAAACCCTCTGTCCAGGTCAATACTCTAACCAGAGACCTCTCCACCCAATTGGAGGAGGCTGCTGAGAAACCCAAAGTCTTTCCAGGCTTCAGGCAAATGGTTCTAGAGCAGGTCAACCTAGCTGATGCCTGTGAGAGTTCAGAGCAAAAGCAAACGTTGAAACAGGTGTTCTTAGATTTTCAAGATATCTTTGTTGTGGACTCGTACAACTGTGGTCGCACCGAGGTCCATACTAAAACAAGTCCCACGGACCCTGGAATGACTCCTGTGTTTGTGAAGCAATATCGCTTGCCTCGCGAATCCATGGAGTCCCTGACAGAAATCATCAAAAACCTTGAGTCCCGTGGAATAATTCATCCAGTCCACAGCACCTTTAATAATCCGTTGCTGGGGATTTCAAAACCAAATGACCAATGGAGACTCTGTGAAGACCTTAGGGAGCTAAATAAACGGGTCCACATGTCCCGATGACCCCTCCCCCACATTGACCAGGGACTGGCCCAGATCCAGGGGTCAAAGTTATACACTGCCATTGACCTGACAAACGGGTACTGGACCGTGCCTGTCAGTGTGGAGGACCAATAAAAGCTGGCCTTTACCTTCGGGGGCAGCAGTACACATGGACCCGGACTCCCTTTGGATACATAAACTCCGGCAACAAATTCAACATCTTCCTACATAAGGCCATGCCTGACTTGGGTGAAAGGGGTAACCTGGCTGGATGATGTCCTGTGGGATATTTCAACCCAATGAATGTGCCCTAATAAACCACTTTGCCAATGGGGAAAGAAAACTGCCAAAAATGGATGCACTAACCTCTGTGTACGCCAAATCTACAAAACTGCGCATGGTTCATAAATCACAAGAAGGCTGCATCACCCTGCCAAACATAGGCAAAGTTGATGTCAAAACAAGATCTCCCTGCAGGAGAATGCCAGTGGGTGCTGTTACCTGTCACATGAATCAAGGTCACCTTCAAAGTGCTGTTTTGGCACTGAATTCAGTCATTTTTCCCCAGTGAATTATTGAAAGGAAAAGTGTGCTGAAATCATAGATTCTCCAGTACAGTCAGAGGAATCCAGGCCTCACTGACCGACAGCTGCATAAGAAAATTAGCTGTCAAACCCAGTTTAAAAGTGTTTCTTTTTCCTGAAGAAATTGCAAAATTCGCCTATTTAAAGCATGTTTGTGAAGGGCTTAATTCTTTTAAATGTCCAAATACCTTATAAACCGTGCTTATTTTTATATGTGTTAAAGAAAAGACCTTATTGTGAATTTTAAAAGCAACCCAGTATTGGAGTTAAGTAACTGCTTAATTCTGATTGGACAATGGCCAGCCTGGGAAGGTTTGACATTTCAGTTTGACAACCCCTTGCTACAGGAAGACTAATGGCTGCTTAATGGTTCCTGCATGTTGACAACAAGGAGCACAATGAGACTTCATTAGACATTGGTCTTGTGGCTGAGACAAGAACAAAGGACAGGCTCTGCTGGGGAGGGACAAGATGCTTCCCTCTACACCCCACCCTGATCAAAGGGATCTGACAGCTGTTTGTTGAAAGGAGAGAAAAAAAACCTCTGAACTTTTTGGTGTTTAAATTTGTATTTGTGGTTAAGTTTGAAACTCTTTAATTTAAGAAGGATAAGTCTGAAAATTGGTAGATGTTAACCTAATTTTAGGCTTTTGCTTTGAAGACATTGATGAAACCGGTATCACTTAAGCAACCAAAGTTACGAAAAAACTCTAATTGTAGCAGAACTATTAATGTTGCAAGTCTAACATTGTATGTACATGATCCAATGATAAGCGCCCAGAGATGTACCAAATTAGAAATTATTAATCCAAACTGTTATGATTAAAATTGAGAAAATTCTATAGAATGAGAAAGACAGCTCAAACAGAGATGGGGATTGAATGTGAATATAGCCCATCAAATATGAAATGGATATGTCCGATTTTATTAAGGAACATAATTTTAGAAATGTACATTTGTGCAAAAGTTAAGTTGTAGTCAAAATCAATGTGGGAGTTCTTAAATCCCATCGTAAAGATGACAGCTGTGTTCTGACTGCCAACCAGGACAAGGTAAGTGCCTATGGCCACTCACAGCCAGGGGGTGTGTTTTGAAATTCTGCTCACACCATAAACTTGGTGATGTCATTTGATAGGATAAATATAGGAGCTTCACTACACATAGACACACTGCTTCCAGAACACATCCAGATTTCTGCGCAGCACCACCTTGTTCCAGAACTCTTCATCTTGTAGCTGACTCCAAACTTCATTGAAGATCCTGATTTGTTTGCAGAATCCAGACTTTGGCATTGCTGAACTCTTTCTAGCTAGACCCAATTTCAAACATCCCAAACTTGAAGGGATTTAATACTGATCCAGTTTGGCTTGCTACCATAAAGGCTTGCCCACTGAAACTCGCATCCTGCTAATCTGCCGTGTCCAGTGACCAAAAGGGCCCATCCAAATCCAGTTTGAGGTGCAGTCCAAAATTGACCAGAACCGCGCCGCTGATACAATCGCTCCAGAAGTGCCGTGCTGCTGGTAGACCTGACCCGATCCATGACCAGAACCTTGAAGGTCCATTTTAATCACAAGGGACTGTAAGTATTGATAGGAAGAACAGTGACCCATAGTATATTTGCATTGTCTTATCCCAATCTCAAACCATCCCATCTTTAATATCAGAACCCTAGTATTGTCAAAACCATTCTTGCACTGATTTTTCTCATTTGTTTTACAAAACCATAAGTCATTAGTGATTTTGAGTAACTAAAGAAGATCCCCAGAAAGGAATCGAGTATCCACCACATGAAGGGTTACGCTGGCCACGTAACTGTGAAGATTCATGTGTGGCATTCTCTTTTTCATAGTCATTAATATAGTGTAATGAAACCAATCTGTCATTTTTAAAACCGAATTTGTGTTTCCAATTTCGCGCCTATTTTGCAAAAACGCCTCTCATTAAAACCTTTATAACTTCTTCAAATTGATAGATAGAAACAAAATGTCAACTCTTACTGATACCTAAGACCCTTAGCTACACCCACAACCAAAAATCGTGGAACAGTGCATTTGACCCGTTTTTCTCAAATATCGCATAGTGAAATTTTGCTGCGAATTTGCAGTTTTCCAAAGTTTACACATATCTTTTTCCATCCAAAGTGTTCTTCAAATCCCATACTGATCTAAAGTGTGTACTGTTGTTTATATTGTAGCTCATGTGTGATAGGACTTGTTTAGAGTTACTTTCCTAAGAATTGTTCTCCATTTAAGCATTTTTGCACCCTTTTGCATTATTTCACAAAGCCATTTTCACCTGTCATTTTAAAAGTGTCCTATTCCAGAAACGGTTTTCTCTCTTGTTTGGGGAGGGAAGATTGCATTCTAACTCTAGACATTGGGCCTCATTACGAGGTAGGAGGTAAGGGATTACCGGCACTGGGAAGGGTGCCGGTAATCCCTTACCTCCATATTCCGAGGTCCCTTAGCGGGTCCCTTCCTTAATGCCTGGTCTGACCAGGTGTTAAGGACGGGACCCGCTAAGGGACTTCAGAGCTAATAACGGTACCGCAAATTGCAGTACCGTTATTAGCTACTTCCCCATTCCCATTGAGCCCAATGGGGGCACAAATGGGAATGGGGAATGGTTCTCAGAATGGGGACTTACCGGGTCCTCCAAGGTTGGAATGACCCGGTAAGTACCCATTCCGAGAACCCGGACCCGGCATGCGGTAAGGGGGTAGCCATGGTGCTAATAGCATCATGGCTACCTCCTTCCTCGTAATGAGGCCCAATGTCTTTCATTCCTGAATACCTGCTGATTACTTACGTCTGTGTAGGATTGCTCATTTGTATCTTAAAGAACTTTGCAGGGTGAAATATTAAACTAAACGCTATCTGCTCACAACCCAAAACTGTTCTTTTCCCTGTGTTTTACCTTCTGCATTAGTATACGTGAATTCAATTGCTTTACTTATTTTTGAATGGTATTGTCACCTTTGGTGATTTCTGCCCCATATATATATATATATATATATATATATATATATATATATATATATATATATATATATATATATATATATATATATGTGGCATTAATATTTTAATATATATTAAAATGTATATGTGATTTGAAATTTAAATAAATAAATATTTACCTTTACAAACTAGCCTGATTCCTGGTACATTGTGACCTGGGGGGTATTTTGAGACGGGTGTGATATGAGTGGTATATCATTCAGAATATTGAACTTATAGACACAAATAAAAAAGTGTTTCATTGTGCACTACATATTAGGCGAGACCTGGGTGGGTGCCTGATTGAAATCCTTAACAGTCCTGATAAAAAGCTCAAATGTGAAGGAACACATAGCAGAAATCCGTGATGTTCTGACCCAGTTGAGCACACAGTGGTTTCAACTTCTTGGGACATGAAATAACTCCTGAGGGTCTCTGTCCCCAGGAGAAGAAAGTGGAAACACTCCTAAAACTGATAGACCCCACGAATCTGCGTGAGCTAAGAAGCCTCCTTGGACTGACTAATTACAGTATGAAGTTCATTGAGGATTACGCAGAGATCACAAGATCCCTGATCCATCTGTTGAAGGGGGGGGTCAAGTGGGAGTGGGGTCCAGGACAAGCCGAGGCAGTAAAACACCTCCAAAGAAGTCCCTCACAAGCGCCTTGTCTAGCTTATCCTGTCAAAAACAAGGAGTTCTTCTTGAGGCAGGGTTCTCGGATACATGCTTGACAGCAGTATTATATCAAAAGCATGACAAGGTCAATAAGGTAATCTCCTATGCTAGCAAGACTTTATCCTTTGTAGAGTAAAAATTCAACAATTGTGAGAAGGCATTTCTGGCAACGGTGTGGGCATTGAAGAATTACCGCCTGTTCATCCAGGGGGAACACATCATAGTGAAGACTCCACACCAGCCTTTGCAATACCTCCAATTGACAGAATCCGGGCCGGAAATGTGAGTAATTCCAGAATTACTTCCTGGATTCTGTCAATGCAAGGCTCTCCTGTAGAGGTCAGATATGGCCAAAACAAGAAGAGTCCCCTCGTGCAAGGTCTGGCTGACTTGCATGATTGTGCCAGAGAAAACTGTCTCGAAGACAAAACTCTTAAAACCAAGGACAACATGGAGGCATACCTGAATTCCCCGCACAAAGTCTATGAAGAAGACAAGTGCCAGGGAATGCCCACAGTTTATGTGGACGGGTGCTCCTACCATGTTGACAACAACAGGGAAAAGGAACTGGTGGCTGGCGTTGGGTATGCCTGGGTGAATGATGCCCCGAAACCCTTCACTGGGTACACAATCGGTCCCTGTAGTAGTCTGGTGACAGAATTGATGGCAGTTAATCAAGCAATTCTCACTGCCGTCCAACACCAACTCCACGAACTGTTCATAATCACTGATTCAGATTATGTCCGGAACGGGTTCATGGAGCACCTGGTTAATTGGAAAACCAGAGACATGCTATGTGATAATAACAGACTGCTTAAACATGGCAAGCTAATACAAAATATTGATGATCTGGTCCCCTCTAATGGGATGACCATCTATTGGAAGAAGATCAAGGGTCATTCCAGAATAGAGGGGCCAGACAAAACTGGAAACGACCTATCTGATCAGCTGGCAAAAACCTGAGCCATCCATGGGGATCTCCTTGAGATCGAGTCCCTGTTGGGGGAAATCCAGGTCACTGTTGTCACTAGGTCCCAAACAAATGCTCACAATGAACTCTCAACTGCCCAGTGGAGTAAGGAGACCCCAGAACCTGATTTATTCATGGCACAAAAAGGGGATCCGATTATTGGCAAATGTTATCAACACATTGAGGACCCTGAGAACTTTCCTCTGACGAACACGGACTGCATTGGGAAAGAGGACCTCAGAGTGTTGATGAAGTGTCTCAAAATTTTCTGAATCCAAGATGGTTTGTTGGTAAGGAGATCCATCTCTGGCTGTGACCAGTGGGTGGTACCTACCTCATTCCAAAGCCTGATGCTTAGTCACGCCCATGACGTGGCCACAGCCGGTCATCGGGGGTTTCACACTACTCTAGAAATCTTGTGAGAGGTTGCATACTGGCCACACATGGGGCAGGACCTCAACCACTATTTGAAGGGGTGTCTTGTGTGTGCACAATTCCAGCCAACTTCACTCAAACACCGAGCTCCCCTCCAGAAAAGGGGGATGGCACTGCCTTGGTAAAACTTACAAGTAGATTTCATCAGGCCCGTGATTCGCTTCTCTAGGGGGAACAAGTACATGTTAAAAGTAACATGCTTGTTTACCAAATGGGTGGAATGTCTCCCGGCCCCAAATTGCAAGGCAGAAACAACAGCTGTCCTGATGATCAACCACATCTTCTCACATTTTGGCCTACCACAAAGGATTGAGTCAGACCGAGGTAGTCACTTCACCAGCGAAGTGATGAGAAATATGCGGGAGATACTTGGGGTAAAAAGGAAACTTCACATTGCGTACCACCTGTGCTCTAGTGGGGGAGTTGGAAGGTACAATAAACCATTGTGAGCATTCTAAAAAAATGTGTGGCAGATTCTGGGCCACGTTGGGACATCCGATTACTGCTTGTTCTGATGGCCATCAGATGTACACCTTCTTCTGCAACCAAGGTGTCTCCATTTGAGCTAATGACTGGATGAAGTATAGTGCTACCTCAGCATCTGCTCAACAGAACACAAGAGCAGACACCGATAAACGCCTCCACAACTCATGAGTATGTTGAGAATCGAAAAAAAACACCTTCAACATGCTTTTGCGTACACTCAGCGGAATCTGAAAAAATCAGCAGAGAGGATGAAGACTCAATATGACTTCAAAACAACCAAAAGGGAATACCAAGTAGGAAACAGGGTCTACTTGTACGATTTCCAAAGGAACCAGACCAAGGAGCTGAAATTTCTACCGAGCTGGTGCAGTCCTTTTGAAATTGTAGATAAAATTTCACCTGTTGCCTATAGAATACGCATTCCCCAAAGAAAAGTTGGCAGAAGAGAAATGGGTCCATAATAATCAGTTAAAGAGTTGTCACCCCAGACATACTTTGCGGCGGATTGACCAGCCAAGAGAAAGTCAAATAGAGGAGACATCTGGAGAGTAAGAACAAGCAAAAGAAGAACCGAAAGGGAACAGGTAGGTTTATAGGTATAATTATTTAATAGGGAGTATTTTTCTTCATTGTCAATACGAAAGAGATCATCAAAGATGTGAGTGAAATCGATAATTGTCTGTGTCTTGTGAGGGATTATTTGTCTTTATCGTCTAAGAAACATAATGATCGCAATGCATGTGTGTCCCACTGCTGCCAACCTTCTGGGAAGTCAGTCAGTGGGAAAATGTAGTAACCGGTTCTTATTTATTCACTAGATTCGTACTGGTTCCGCCCATTCAGAGACCAAGGAGGGCCTCCCCCGGGACCTGGAACAGAAAGATCAAAGACAAATCTGGGGGTGTCGCTCCACACCACAAAGAAAGATCTAAGGGACAGCTGTGGGTGTCGCTCTACACTCCAATGAAAGACAACAGGAGGATTGTGGTCTACCGCTCCCCGATGGAGGAAGGACTCCACCTGATGAAACCCACTTTGCCCTACTCTCCCTCGACAAGACTTCTCAGAAGAGTGAGGGGGTGGGGGGGATTTGTGGGATACATTGACCCACTCAGCAGAATTTCCATCCATAACCAAGCACTTCAGCAATTAACAGCAAAATGGCTGCACTGGCTCCTTTGAGCACCATGGCCGTGCATCAAAACTGCATTTTGCAGCTACAAAATGATGGCTGCACTCTCCTGCCAAGCACCTAGTGGACAAGTTGGAATAGTGAGCACACTGAGAAAGGCCGCCAGTGTGTTTTCTTGTGTGCACTAAAGAAGCGAAGTGAAAAGCTGTGCTGCTCTGATGTTTGCTAAAAGTTCCCATTGAAAAGGGAATATTTTAAATTGAAAAGGATGCTGCCCTGACGCTCTTTTCATCTGTTTAACATCACACTGCTTTTATCAGTGAGACCCTGCCATGCCCATCCATACTCAGATTGTGCTCCAGCAGAAGAGAGCATTATCCCTGAATGACAGGCTGTGTCAGACCAGATATGGGAAATCAACAGAAGCTTTACTTTCAGCCACAGAGGAAAACACTTGACCTTTGTGCTACACAATGTCAAAATAAACCCTTCAAAACAAACCCTAGCTCTCTGCGCATAGGTCAATTTCAGTGGACCTTTGCCTTGAACATACTGCTGTGTGAGAGAAACTGACTAGGGCTGCAAAACAATATTGGGAATTCAGATGGAAGAGAAAAACAGAATTTGAGAGGGACATCCCAGCAGACTTCAGCACGTGTCAAAATGTGCTTTTGCAAATAAGGATAATGCCTGTTTTAAAAGTGCAATGGCAAATAATGCCCCGTCCTAGCCTAGCAATGTAAAGGTTTTTTTTCTTGGAAACATATATGGGATGCTTTATTTCAACAGGTGTGCTTCTGATTCAGAAAAAAAGAAAAGAAAGAAAGAAATGTATTGGCTGGACTGTAAAATCTGCCCAAACAGGTTTCTGCCATGGCTCAAGAGACAGTTGGGTGCTGACAACAGGAGTGCCCTACCCCCAAGAGAAGCCACAGTAGATTCTGGGACATCTCCGTGTTAATTATGCCCTTTGAAACTTTGAATGGACCAGGAGGCAGAATATCACAAGCTCGTCAGACTTCTGTCTCTGCTCCAGATAGTCACAATCGATTCTGGGACGCCTACGTGTGAAAACTCAAGTAACACCTCCCCGCAACTTCTACTGTGGAGCTTCAAAGCCAACTCCGAGCAGCCTTGTAAGCTATGCCATTATTTGGTAGACAAAGCTGGCCATTTGGCTGAAAAGACTATTTTATTAATACACTTTTAAGACTTTTATCTCTGCAACAGGACTTTGCAGGAATGTAAAAGTTTCACAGTTTAAATGTAATTATTGTGGCTTTTAAACAAGACATGGTAGCCTTCACTGGCATATTGTGGACAGAAATGGCAGAGAATTGGATATTCTAAGGAAAGTGTATTTGATGCCACTTTTCAATACTTACCTGTCTTATGATAATATCTACACATGTATAAAGTTATAGAATTTTTGGTAAAATAATTTTATTGAAAATGATGAAAAATTGTGAGACGGATGAAACTAAGTCCCACAAACTTGAGAATTGGACTGCCGTGCTCTGTGCGAAATATGTAATCTGCTTATGTAATGTGTCAAAATGCCACAACTGTACAAATGTGTGACTTATGTTAAGAGTGATTTTTGGCAAAAAAGGACTGTGGGATGGCTTTTCACCTCATAAAACACAACCCCCTGAACTGAGTCCCCTCCTGGATGATGCAACCAATTTAGGCTGACCTATCCAGTTCTTGGGGGTAGGTCTAGCTTAGTTCTGCCCAACAATAAACCCGGTGATGTCACCCGCTTTTATACAAGTAGTGGGAGCTCACAAGGACAGGACACTCTCTCCTGAATTTCCAGCGCCTGCGTATCCAGATTTTCCAGATCCACCTTTGCAAGATTCCAGGCTCTACTGCCAGGCCAGAGCATAGCTGACCCTATACAAGTAAGGCCAAAGCATAGCTGACCCTATCCCAGCAAGGCCATTCACCCAGAAACCCCACAAAAATCACAATAACAAGGGGCAAAAGCTGTGATCCCCTTTTTGGGAGCATCCTGTGACCAGACTGGCTTTTTGTGCACTACCTGCCTGCCTGCTGTACCCTTGCAATCCAGTGACCAGATTTGCCCAGCTGTCTTTTGCCAGGGGAGTCCGCTGTGCGGTGACCAGAGCCTTGAGCCCAGAAACCCGGTGGGCTGTCCCACATTCCAAACTCCAGTGGTGATTGTAAGTATTTCCCCATCCCATAGCAACACATAGCCTATCCCATCTTGATCCTTTGTCTGTCTTTGTCCTACTCTGTAAGTAATCCTATTCATACCCCGATAACTTGTTTAAGACTGTTAGAATTCTCTGTGCATTCGTCCTTGAATTCCTAGTGTTAGCGCCATTCTTTCATTCACCCCATCTTGTAACTCCTTAGCAATATTCTGATTAAATAAATACATTTTCCCTAAAGAAAAGGGGTACACTGCGTGATAGGTTACAACTGCAGCGTAACCTTTATATTCACGGGTGGCGTTCCTCTGTTCTAGCCATTAAATCTAGTTTAAGTAAAGCTTGTCCTTTCTTTCCAAACCGATTTTCTCATCTTCACTGATTTTATTTTACCAAAGCTGAATTTTTTCACCTTGAAAATCCCATCCAATTATTCAGCTATAGTCACTCCTTTACTTCTATATTGTCCCTGTGATGTGCATCTATCCTCCAGTCTAAAAATCGCATTCCGATTCTGTGTATTTCACCCGTTTAAAAAAACATTTTGAAATTTGTAAGAGAGGAAGGGTCCCCTTCATTCCTATCATAGTGCACATGATATTCTCATTCCGCAGCCAACCGCGTGCCTCTGGCCAAGGTGTGTGGTTCCCACTGCATGACACATAACAGTGCATTACATGTACGCCATGAGACTCCATCTTGTTAAACACTGACTCCATTTCATATTAGGCCTCGCTCAAACTGTAGAAGCCAGTCTGCATCTCTCCCCTTCAGTGTTCATGCACAGGCATAGAGCCAACCCCCCACCTCCACCCCTCTGCCGTCTCCGCAGCTGTCCTGTTCTCATGGAAGCCTGGGTGCGAGAAGTAACAAATTACACACTTTATCTCTCGCCTTCCCTATTACATCACTGCCCTGTGAATGACCGGGCCGGAGCCTGGTCCTGGAAAAAACCATTTGTCTCCCCAAACATGCTGTGTACCCACAGACCCCATCCAAAGAAATATAGACTACAAGCCCCCTCACCCCAAAGCCCTCTTTGATGTAACAGTTGCATGCCCCCTGCCTGTGTGCCACCCCAGTTCACCCCAGCACTAATCCTATGTGCAGCCATAATTTCTTTGTGTACTTACAAACTATAAACCATTCTCTCTTGAGATCTAAAGGAATACTTGATGAATGTATTGACAGAAATATTGTGAATAGATTAGGCACCTGGACCCCTGTAGTCTCACTTTTATTGTCCAGGTCAAACGTCCAGTTATATAGTTTTTATATATCCAAGTAAATGAATAATGATCAGGCATGCGTGGCCATAAGGGCAAATGTTAGATAGCCTACATCATTAATGTTTGGACATCGCCTGAACTTGCACCCCTCCCAGATGAGCCCAGCTGATCAACGTGACCCACAGAGTTACAACTTGGAACCAACCAATCAAGAAACACCATCCCTATATGCAACATGCTATCCAGTCCCCTTCGTCCAATGAACACCATTGAATGTATCCCCTACAGCACACGTCATGGATGACGAGTTTATGATTAAGTTCAAAACCCTCTGCATTGTCCACAAGGCCTTCTGGGGCCTTGAGCCAAAATACCTTCAACTCTCTCTTCCTAAATATCTTCCTTCTCGAGCTCTTCGCTCATCCACCCCCAACTACCTCAGGGTCAGCCGCTTCTCCAAGCAACGAGTTGGGGGTAGATCTCTCTCCGCAGCAGGGGCCTCCCTCTGGAACAGCTTTCCTGCCTCCCTGAAACTTGAGGAGAACCATCTCCGGTTCCGGAAGCACCTCAAAATCTTCCTCTTTGGCTCTGCTTTCTCGCCCTCTCTCCGCTGCTAAAATCACAGAACCTGCACTGAATCTGCAACTGGGCCACTCACCGATCTCGGTCCTTGGCCCAGCCACTCTTCCCTGCACTGCCTACCTGCACTACGGGACTGTCTCTGTTTCCTACAGCCCCTTCTCCTGGCACTTACCTTGCACTTGCCACCAGCTGGCCCTATTATTTATCTTGTTTTCTACTAACCATGTACTGCACTTTCCCCTCTCCCCTTCCCCTTGCACTTTTCCCATTCCCCTCTGCCCTTACACTTGCGCGATCTGAATGACACCTGGCCTAGTATGATCGTTATCTGTCTCCCCTTTTCCCCCCCCTGCCTCGTCGCGCCTTGAAACACTTATGTATAGGTGCGTTACAAATGCCATATCATATGATATCAATATAACATGTATTTTCTATTTTGGTAGGCAGAGCGCTCTCAGAGTAAGCAGAGTCCTCTGCATGGCCCATTTTACTTTATATAAAGTCTTAACTTTTAACTTCACTCGCACTTGGTCCTGGTCTCATTCCCTACTGGCGTGTGTCCATTAGAGTTTTTGTGTTCAGTTATTTCATTAAACTTGTGGGGAGTGCCAGGCTTTGATTTGGTGACCCTGAGATGTGATTACGTACCTTCGGTCCTCTTTGGCACAAGACGTCCCCCGGACACAGCGGCAAGATCCACGGTGCGCCCCCGTCAAGGCTGCCCCACCTACGGCAACTGGTACCCCTTAGATTTGCACACAAATAAGCCAGAAGGTTCCACGGCTCCCAGCTTAGCAAATACCCATTTGTACCGCTCGCTGGAGCTGGGTTTGGCCGTTGCGCGAGGGGCGGTACCTTGATAGACCGGGTCCGGAGGCTCTCGGATCAAGACGGACACGTGAGTATCAAGTGCGGGAGATGCTAAAAGAAGGAGGGAGGGGAAAGACAGGAAGGGAGTCAGATTGAGGGGTATTGAGAAAATAGATTGGGAAGAGAGTAAGGGGATCTTTCGTTGATCTATATACATATGTCTTCTTTTCATTCTTCTGCATATGGCCATTAGGAGTATACAAAGAGAATGAGAGGTGAATAGAGGAACGGGAACCTAGCTCCGCGAGGGGGTAGAAGGCGGCACCGCATAGTACTATCTCGACTAGTACAGGGATTAAGTGAGGATAAAGTGAATAAAGTAGGAGTCTCGTATAAGGAGAAGACTTAGAATAGTAATTTAGAAACACTATCTTTTCCCTTTTTTCTTTCTTCCATTTTTTTGATACACAGTAAGGTGATCCATAAGGGGCCAGGATAAGGGTGACGGTCTGGGTAGAATAGATATACGGGAAGGTAGGGGGAAATGTTTCTTCCTTGTTGAACTTATCTGGGGTGTGTCCATACGATTAAGTGTTATATGTCATGTGGCCAATGTTTTCTTTAAATATGTTTTTTTTGTGTAATGACAAAGTGAAATAATTGTACTGAGGAAAAGGTGTTCTGGTGAACAAAGATTGTGGTCAGTGCGGTGAAAAGGGGGCATTGTGTTTTTCTGACGCTGGTGAGAGTATACGTTAGGCCATTTACTTTTTGCACATATAAACGAGTGGGAGTGGTTAAGGCATAATGGGGGCAGAAACACCCCTCATGCATATCTGTCAAAACTTGCCAGGGTATAGTGAAAGGATAAAGAAATACCATGATCAATGGTGTACGGAAATGAAAGGGGGAGGTATGTCCCAGGTATGGCCCGATGGAGGGTTATTTGATAAATCGATATTAGATATGCTAGCAACCAACTCCTACTACCTGTCGTTGTCATCACTGCACACAAAGCATTTCATTTTGTCTTACTATCGCAACCAAATGTTTACATCACACCTATGTTTAAGCTCAAGCCTGATGTAACAGCGCCACAATGCCTCAGGGCAGTTCTGTGCGCTTTATAAATGCAAATAAATAAATAACATATTTGTTTATCAAGTACAAAGGCAAACAGCTCCAAAATAGAAGAGAGATATTAGATTTGTGGAGAATGTTTGAAGAGGTGCCC
Source organism: Ambystoma mexicanum (assembly GCF_040938575.1). NCBI lineage: Eukaryota > Metazoa > Chordata > Amphibia > Caudata > Ambystomatidae > Ambystoma > Ambystoma mexicanum. The sequence continues at coordinate 996,521,172 of NC_090931.1, forward strand.
CCATACAAGAGCAAGGGTCAGAGTCCGGCTGAAGGATATAGCGATCCCACATATGTGGCAAAACTAAATACATCTCCTGTGCCACAAGCAACAGCTCCAGTCCCACCCCCGTATGACCCAAAAGATGCATTTGGACAGCCGTGCACCCCTCCAATAGAGATAGGGCAGATAGCACAAGATTTAGAAACACAATTTAGTATGACACAAACAGAATTATTGAGACTGAGAGGCCTGTGTGAGCAAAATGCACGCACCCAGGGAGGTGAGAGAACGCAGTCACCCCAGGCACCTGACACATCAGCAAACACAGTGGGAGTAGTGGAAAAAGGGAGAGATCTTATTCCGAATTGATGACATCCCTATTAGGGTAATACAGGTAGACCAGGAAGGGCTGCAGGTAAGTACGGACAAAGAGGGTGGGCTGACCGCACAGGAGGAAGAGTATTGGAGCGACATAGAAGAGAATGAGGAAGGAAAAAAGGTAGATGAATCAGTAGGAGGGGTTTTGGGGGGAGCGCCCCTCTCCGTAGCCTCATTACCTAGTAAGGATGGAATGGAGGAGGGATGTCAGGGGAAATTAAGAAGCAGAACATGAAAGGGGCCAGTAACGGGAAAGAAAGGGGGAAAGGTGAGTATGGAAGAGGGAAGAGTAAGTTACAAATGCCACTTATACACAAAGGTGCGGGAAGGCCACATTATGTTCCATGGGCACAGATGGATAAGGCAAACTTGTTAAAGACATTGCCCCCGCTTTCTGGGGGGGCCAGCAACTGAATATATGCCTTCGAGAAAAACACTGCCGGGTTCCCCCTAGCCAATGGAGATGTTACGAGTTTGTTGGTTTCCGCAGTAGGAGATCAAGCAAATAGAGTGTGGGCGAAATCGGTCTTCCCTGAGGTCACATTAGATTGTGACCGCCATGATGGGGCATCCTTTAACACCGTAAGAGCCTGAGTATGGGACACACTGAGGGACACATTCCCGGATACTCCTGATTTACAATCGGTAATGCAGTGCACCATGGGGGAGGACGAGGATGCTTCAGCTCACATTCATCGGGTGCAGGACATGTGGAGAGCAGGGACAGGAACGGCGTGGGATCAATCTAATTTCCTCTTCTATTTTATAATTAAAAGAGGCCTGCCAAATGGAAGTACAGAAGGCACTAGATAAAATAGCTGGGATTGAGGCCAATGGCTGGCCAGAGATACAGAGCATTATAGTACACCACTGCAAACGGATCAAGGAGAGGGAGAAGGAGATAGTACAGAAAAGATTGGCAGATGAAGCAAAATTATTTCAAACAAAACTGGTGAAGGTCGCAGCGGTTGCTGCCACCCTCCCCGCAGAACGGCTGGTAGATGGAGAGGAGGGGCAAATAGCAATACAGGCGAGAATGGCAGCAAATGGGCGGCAAATGGACAAGAACAATAGGTCGGAGAGGAACAGTATGGAGGACCACAATGGCAAGGAAGGGGTGGAAGAGTAGGAAGAGGTGGGTACAGGGGATTGAGAAGGGGGTACAGAGGCCAAGGACCTAGAGGGGGAGGCAAGGAACATGTTGGAACTGTGGGAGGTTGACACTTCTCGAGGGAATGTCGCAGTCGCCCTATGGCACCCTACCAGAATGACCTGCCTATTGGTGGTTTCAGACACGAAGAACAAGCAGACCCCCGGTATGCATATGAACAAAGGGCACCCCTGCAAAGCACGCAGCAACACCCCCAATCACAGAACCACATAACACGTACACGCAGTAACCCATTTGCCACCACAGCGAACGGAGCGCCAGCACAATTTAGGGGGACAGCAGTAGTGGAGGATAATGTTTTCAACAACAATGATGCAATGAGACACCCAGCAGAGGACAGAGGAAAGCTTAATTGCTGAGGGATGTTTGAACATTACTGAGAAAAGATACAATACCAGTGACAGAGTGGTCCAGCACCGCGAGGGTGCTCAATCAAAGGTCTCTGTAAGGTATCCAGCTAAGAACTAACAGAAACAAAAGTAGAAGAATGGTAAGTGAAGGGAATCAAAGTGGTCCTGCAACGGTTTAAGCAAAACCCATTGCACATTTGAAGGTCTTCGATTTTTGATACAAAGAGGAAAACTTAGAAAGTGAGATTACATGGGCGGAGCCCGATCGAGGGAGACCAATTGTGAAGATTGTACTAAAGGGGTCCGAGCCCGATCGAGGGAGAACAATTGTGAACATTGTGCTAAAGGAGTCCGAGCCCGATCGAAGGAGACCAATTCTGAACATTGTGCTAAATGGGTCCGAGCCCGATCGAGGGAGACCTATTGTGAATATTGTGTTAAAAGGGGGTCTGAGTCTGAAGGAAGGAGACACATGATCAACGCTGGAAGCGAGAACTTGTGAATGGGAAAATCCTGAGAAGAAAGGAACTTTGATGCTTGTTTGTTAGGACAGGTCCTCTTCAATAAAAGACTGTTATTGGGAAAGAGGCATTGGCAGAAGGCCCTGATACCTATGCTTTGAACTGTATCCTCGTTGCAGAGAAGCCAGAGTGTGTGAAGCACTAATGTGCCGCTTTGCCTCGTGCTGAAAACGTGAGGAAGGGAAGCCAAGTGCTCAACTATCCTGACATATTATTTCTTGAACACTTTTCTTTTAACATACATTATTGTCCCACACCATTTGTATTTAGAAGTAAGGATTGGCAATAGGTTTATTATTATAGGCCCTTTTATTTTGACAGAGACTCCACTAGTACTGCATTGTTTTTATTTGATTGTTATAGCTCACTCCCACCCTTAAATTTTGTATTTATTTATATTTATTAATTTTATATAGCGCCTTACACCAAAGCGCTTTACATAACAACAACAAGAATACATTAGAAGCATGAGTATCAAACTTGAATCAAATAATCGAAAACAGTAAGCAGAACAATTTGCTGAGGACTAAGAACAAGATAAAAATAGAGGAAAGTAAGAAGGAAGTAATAAGGAGCTGTCAGGACAGAGGATGAATAAGGTGAGATTTTAAGGAGGAGCGGAAGGAGGGGTTAGAGGAAATGGAGCAGATAAGAAGGGGTAGAGAGTTCCAGTGTAGCGGGGCTAGGAGCTGTAAAGATCGGAAGCGGGAAGGAGCACAAGGTGATGGAGGAACAGTGAGGAAGAAGAGGTCAGCAGAACAGAGGGGGCTAGAAGGGAAGTAGAAAGAAAAGAGGGAGAAAAGGTAGGGAGGGGCAAGATCATGAAGAGATTTAAAAACGAGACAGAGGAAGTTGAATTTAAGTTGTGAGTGAAAGGGAAGCCAACCAAGAGAAGAAAACGAAGAGGAGATGGAGTCATGAGGAGAGAGAAAGCAAAGAGTACGGATAGCAGAGTGATAGAGGGATTTGAGGGGGCAAGATGTGAGGCAGGGGGGCAAAGAGGAGAGCAGAACAGTAGAATAGGCGGTTAAAGATAAGGGATGAAATTAAGAGTTTGGTAGCATGGAAGGTGAGAGAGGAACGGATTTTACAAACATTGAAGAGGTGATAGCGACAGTCTCGGGAGGTAAGAAAAATGTGGTGACTAAGTGAGAGGTTAGAGTCGAGGTGGAGGCCAAGATTGCGGGCAGAGGTTGAGAAAAGATTGGTAGGGGGAAGAGGATAAGAGGAGGGCGCAAGGGAGGAGCAAGTGTGCTGGCAGGAAAGAATAAGACCTCAGTCTTGTCAGTGTTAAGAGAGAGAAAGTGGGAAGACAACCAGTTTTTAATAGCTGTGAGACAAGAGGAGAGTTTGAGGTGGATATCAGGGGTGAAGGAAGAGAAAGAGAGGAAAAGCTGGGTGTCGTCAGCATAGAAATGATGAGAGATGCCGATGGAAGAGATTATAGGGGCAAGAAGGGAGGTGTATAGTGAGAAGAGGAAATGTTAGATATTAGATTTAGGCTTAGATATGTGTTTGACCAACCCATTGAAGTTCAATAAACACCCTTGAACGGTGATCACTTGTGTCTGTCTACACGGTTTGATACCATACCTTCCTTGCAGCACCCACTGGCCTACGTCACCATAGGCTTGCACTTACCTATTTATTGGTGGTTGACCACTCCACTAGGCACTTGAAGTTGCTCGCTCCCTTGCACTTCCCACTTGATACACCTAGCACCTTCCCCTTATTTCCCCACCCCATACCTCTATATGAACTTGCACGTTCTGAATGTTCACAATAGGCCTCTATCGTACAGTGTTATATATAATTTTACTCACATGTCCCCTCCCTATTGCCCTGTGGACGCTTTGAAACGCAATGTACGTGTTGTATAAGCACCTTACAAATGTACAATAAATAAAATGAATCGACAGAAACGTGTCTGTTGCCTCCCTTGGGAGGTATTGTGGGCAGGACAGAAGTTCTGGGGCCTTTCAGTCTGATTAGTTGCACTGCTGGACTGTAGGAAGGGCCAAACAGGTCTTGTAATGGATCTTTTCCAGGACCCAGTCTCCTGCTTTGAGAGTGTTCAAAGGACTGGCCTAAGCAGCTTCCACCTGGAGGGATTCCCTCAGCAGCGTTGTTGCCAGCCTTTGTTCAACTGGCATCTTACCCCTGCATAAAGAGTGTCGTGGTAAATTGTTTAAACTTCAGCTCACTAGAGACACATGGTCTAACCAGTTACCCATCATTGAAAGGATGCATTTAGTCAGGCACAACTTTTAGTGGTTTGCCCTTTCGATAATCCCATTTGACTCAGGCCAAAAAGGGTTAGAAAAGTGAAGCTCTGATCCCCAATCCTCTAATGCCTATCTCAGGGCACACCCTGCAGAAGCTGTACCATTATCAGCATGGAACGTTTGAGTTGCTTTCATGGCTACTACACTCCGAAGTGCCTGTATGACTGATTTGCAGTCTGCTCTCTTCTGAGGATTCATTCAGGTGAACCTTGTGCAAGAATTTGCTATTACTAGAATATATTTGTACTTATTTATTTCTGGTAGTGGGCCTATGTGATCTAGATATTGAATCTCAAAAGGCAAGGTTGCCTTTCTTAAAAGAGCCTCTTTAGGTTTTTTTCGGTTGTGGTCCACAGCGTTGCAGACATGTGTCACAGTTTGCTATGTATACTTTAACCTGCTGCCTTAATCCTGGCCACTAATACCTATCAAGAAGCAGCTGTATAGTTGTGGTAGCCCTAAAATTGGTAGATGCAACTCCAGCATGCGTGGCCGCTTTTAGCTTTTCCCTGTCTGCTTCTTTGGGGATTTATCTTTGAATAGTATCCCCTTTTTCATAGGAATTAGACTACTGATTTATTATTCTCAATGTCATAAATGTAATTACTTGGAAAGCCGTTTGGCCTGGTAAGAATACCCAAAAAAGCTTCTTTTGTTGCCTCATCCATTGCAGTTGCTGTGTGAGTTATGGCTGCTACTGTTTTTCTCACTCTGTGCTCTTTGGCATATTTGTCTGCCAGTGCATTGCCACTGCTATGAATGTGCCCTTAGGTATGTGCTCTTGTGTGCATCACCCATAGCAAAGGGTGAGTATGTTTGAGGTCCCAAACTTGTTTCCAGAGCTGCCTGGAAGCAATAGTTTTATGCCTAATGTATCTAACGTCATTTTGAATCCACCAATGTAAATCAGTCTTAAAAGCCCTGACAACGTAATCTGAATCTGAGACCACTAGTATGGGCTTCTCCGAGTCTGCTTGGAGCATGCAACAATCCATGCAAATTCAGCAGTCTGGGCGGACATATCTCCCAGGTGCTTTGTTGCAATATCAGTATGTATAAATGTTGCTACATGTGTAAAATGTCCTACCATGGCTGCACATGCAGCTGCATACTTGGAACGTGTTCCGACAGCTGGTATGGCAGAGCCATCAAAATAAATTACTTGAAGAAAATCAAACAATGGCATCTTGGGCATTAAGGTGTCTGGTTCTGTAGCCATAGTCCAAGCCAACCCACTCATTCTCTACAATTCTGCTTTATAATGGAATTTTACATCTGGAACCTGTTAAGATGCTGACCATGGAATCCACCTAGTGTGTAATGCTTTGGTATTGGGAACGCTAGCTCTTGTGGCAGACTCGAGTTGAACTAAAGGTGTATTTATGTGTATAGTTCTATGCGCCGCCAGGAGCCTTCATTTCTGAATGATCATCTGAACTGAAGAGAGAATTTTTTTCCTCAGGTGTACATTTTAATACATGTGTGGAATACACATGTGACTTATAAGAAATTGGTTTAGTCTCCCCTAAATTACCAACTGTTTATGTGAAAGCATTATCTCCCTAAAAGATTTATCTAAATCTTTTTCTCTGTTCCTGACTTGCAAAGGACCAATTTGAGTCATTAATGAGTACACACGGTGCAAAATGCTAGTGTGCTCTGGCAACCAATGAGCTGCTTTGAAATTTGGTTTTATCAACGCATCCAATGGTTTCACTAGCTCGGCAAAATTAGACACATAAGATCTGCCAAAATTCAAAAGCCCTAAAATGGCCTGCAATTGCCTAAGTGTGTTAGGAGGTCGTATCTTCTCAAGGAAATCTGCTGACAAGCCTCTGCCCTCATCTGTAAGAGTAATACCTAAGAAGGTAACCTTGCGATGAGCTATTCTTGATTTCTTGAAATTGATCAAATACCCTTTTGCAGCCAATGTGTGAATGACTAAGTCTACTTGTTGCAAGTATTTATTGAGATTCTCATTGGTGGTGTAAATGTCGTCTACATATTGCTAACAGTTAGAAATGTCTGCCAGCAAACTCTGTATTCTACTTGAGAATGTGCTGGGTGCATTTTTATACCCCTGCATTATTCTACTGAATGGAAAATGCATTCCCTTAAAAGTAAATGCAGTTTATTTTGGGCTTTCTACACTTAGAGGTTGTGTGAAATACCCATTGCCTGGATCAAGGTTTGTTTTATATTTGCATCTGTTTAAATTGGCCAGGAGTCCCGAGCTGTGTTGATTTTGGACTGGCTCTGTCTTATAATGTGCATTTGAAATTCTATAATCTACAATAAAACGCTGAGTACCATCTAGTCTCAATGTTGGCAAAACCAGGCTATTATGTGGGCTTGCTCGCTTTATAATTACCCCTTTGCCCATTCATTGGTCAACTATGGTTTGCATGTGGCCAATTGCTTGTGGGTTAACTGGATACTGTCTCTGCGATGGGGGTGGTTTTAGCACTGGAATCACCTGTGATTGACATTCTAGATCATGTCCTATATGGTTTTTAAACAGTGGCACTGCTGCCAGTGCTGCAACACTTGTGTCCATATTTGTGTACTAGTTCCCCACACACTTCTTTTGAAAAGGCAGCTATCACTACTTCTCCACCGCTTGGTGCTTGTCTCCCATACAATGGTGGCTAATCTTAAAATGCTAAAAGTCCTTTGTATTGGATATGTAATTGTGGACAAAACAATGCTTCAATCTCTTTGGGATGTTCACCTTCCAGCTAAATGGTTACAAAATACACTTCATTATTTGCTAATGTCTGCCCAGTGGGCGTAGTTATTTGTGCATTTCTATGTACCTGTGTATGTTCCAACAGTGCCTTGTGGCTGCATTCAAATTTGGAAATATCGGACCCAGAATCTACAAGGACCTCTATCCAGTCAGTGTGTCGATTAGTCTTGGGAATGCGGTGATGTGACCCTGCATTCTATAAAATATGAGGGCAGCAGTGTGTTGTTTCTCAACTTTCACGTCCTTCCCCATAGTTTTAGAATAGTCTGGCGTCTTCGCCTGTGATGAATGAGATGAGCACCTATGAGAAACCTGAGGGTATTCTCCTCAGCAGACCTCGAGAATCCCTTATTCAGGTGGCCAGGGAAGGGCTGGCACTCTCAGATCCCAACCACAGGTGATCTCTTGTGTTATATATGTTCTTTGGTTGCTCTTTGCAGGTTTTTGGGGCGAGGTGAGAGAAAGAGGATCCTCTGAATTTTCTTTTGTTGTATGGTTTTTGTTCCAAACGGATGTCGCTGCTGGATCTGAGTGGCCATGTTGGGCGGTGTAGGTTTATTTGTACTCTTAGGAACTCTGCGCCTTGACCGTGGATTGCTCTATGCGTTATGCTAATTGATTTGAACTTGATTCGCAGTTTTATTGGTAGCCAGTGTAGCGTTTTCAGCGCTGGCTTGGTGTGGTCTCTTCGAGGTAGTTTGAGAAGCAGTCTGGCCACCGCATTTTGTATGCTTTAGAGTTTTTTTAGAAGTTGTTCTGGCATAGCCAGATATAGGCTATTGGCGTAGTCTATTCTAGACACGACGAGAGCGATGACGGTGAGTGTTTTGTTGGCGAATGACAAGAATGGTAGGATCGCAGGAGAAAGAAGCATTTCTTAATTAGAGTATTTACTTGTGGCTCTAAAGTAAGTTTGTTGTCCATCAGGACTCACAGGTTTTTTACAATCGACGATGGGGTTGAGGGCTGTACCAAGTTCTGTTGGCCAGGGGATGCAGTGGTTGTCTCCTCCGTTTGTTGTGATGATCATTATTTCTGTTTTGCATGGGTTGAGTTTGAGGTAGTCGAGGTCCTCTAGTTGTAGATTTCACAAAGGCAGCTAACTAATGTTGTGTTTTCTTCTTGTGAGTCTTGTTTTTTAATGATCTTGATTAGTTGAGACAGGTAGATGTTGAATAATAGCAGGGAGAAGGATGATATTGTGGTACTCTGCATGAGGATTCTCTTGGGGTCTATTTGAGAGGTTTGATGCATATGGTTTCTGTTCTGTTTGTTAGGAAGGATTTGATCCATAATAAGGCATCGTTCGTGATTCCAATTTCTTCCAATCTCATGATGAGGATATTGTTGGTAACTGTGTTGAATGTTGCAGAGAGGGCTTGGAGTATCAAAGCAGTACTATTGTCTGAGTCTGCGTTTGTCTTTAGATCATCCCAGATTGAGAGAAGTGCTGTTTCCGTTCCTCTCATTGGTTTAAAGCCTACTTGTGCCTGGTCCAATAGGTGGTGCTCTTCTATGCATTCTTGGGTTGTTCTACATATGTGCGTTTACAGCAGTTTAGCTGGCTACAGGATGTTAGAGATAGGTCTGTAATTGGAGAGGACCGCCATGTTTCCTGCTGTATCCTTGAGGTGAGGCTTGATGTGTGGTGATTTGAAGGATTGTGGCACTTTCCCTGTTGAGATTGATTGGTTGAAGATGTTTCTGTAGGAGTCCATGGGTGTTCTTTGTGAGAGGATTGATTTGTTTATGTCTGGGTGGGTGATATTTGGTGGAAGCTTTGGAGTTTTTTCGGGCATTCCTCGTCTGGGTGGGTGGGTAGCATATTGCGGTCGCATGGTCTGCTTTGTAAGGTCTGTTGGATGGTCATGATTTTATATTTTTTAAATGGTCTGCAAGGTCATTGCATAGTTTCTTCGATGGTATTGGAGTGTTGGTTTTTTAGTTCGTTTATGGTTTTAAATAGTTCTTTTTTGGTGTTTGGTGCTTTGAAGATTCTGTATTTGCAGTATTTCCTTTTTGCTTTTTGTATTTCCTTTTTGTATGAGCGGGTATGTTGTTGGAATTTGAATTTCTTTTTGCAGTCATTTTTGATCCTCCATTGTAGTTCAAGTTTTTGTTTTTTTCCTTTTCATGGCGTTGAGTAGTGGAGTAAACCATTTTGCTGTTGCTCTTTTGCGGGGGTAAAGGTTTTTCTTTGGCGATCTTGTCTATTGTTGCCGTGATCCAGTTGTGAAGTAGTTCTATTTTCTTTGTCCAGGTCAGCTTGCTCCATAGTTGTTGCTTGTGCTTTGCTGATTTCCAGTAGTTCAGTTACGTTGCAGTTTTTGATAGTACTCCAGTTTCTTTTCATGATGTTCGGTGGCTTGTCCTGTTTCTTGATTATTGGTGTGGCCAGTGTGATTATGAAGGGAATGATGAGGTGGTCGCTCCAGAGGATCTGAAATGGTGGCGCTGAGGTAGTGAGTTTTTTGTTGGCAAAGATTGCGTTAAGTGTATGTCCTGCCGTGTGGTTTGCTCCTTTGACTAGTTGATGTAATTTCATTGTTGCTAATTGGTTGCCTAGAGATTCTTGTGTGGTTTCTTCGTCAAACCAGATGTTTAAGTCACCAAGCATAATCAGGTGATTGTGCTTGATGGCTAGGTTGGTGATTGCTTCTGTGAAGGCATCTAAGAAGGTTGCATCATAAGTTGGTGGTCTGTATACCAGTATGAATTTAGGTTTTTTCTGGGGTTTGTTGATAGGCTAAGGATTAGAGATTCACAGTTATCGATGTTTAATAGGTCTTCCAGTTTAATTTCCAGGTGTTCCTTGTGGATTATTGCCAGTCCGCCACCTCTTTTGGTTTTCCTGTCCGCACACTTGAAGTAATCAGGCAGGCAGTTGTTGAGAGTGATCTTGTAGTTGTCATCTAGCCATGTTTCAGTTACGAATAGGATGTCGATACCTCCGTCACATAGGAGGATGTAGATTTGATGGTTGATGCTTGCTCCCATTTTAGATTTAGGTTAGGTGTTTTTCCACCCTGCATTCATTGTTCAGTAAACACCCCTGAACTGTGATCACTTGCATCTGTCATCAGTACCATATTTTTGTGGACTTCTTATTTGTTTTCTGTCTCTTAAATCATAGTCAGTTGGTGTAAAAGGGGGCTGCCCTCTTGTTCACCACAAGGTCGTCTACTCCTGTGAGTGCTTTGCTACTGCAGGGCATCCCTATCTCCTGTGGTTTTCTCATTCTTTGGTTCATGCTCTTGGTATTTTTCTTCCTCTATTGGTGGAAGATGCTGGTGGTGAGTTTTGCCACCCCTTCTCCCTTGGAAGGATACCCTACCTCTCTGGGGTCTCCCTTGGTGTTATGTCTCTTTGTCTGACTTACTATCCTTGTTAGTCTTTTTCTGTTCCCCTGCAGGTAGGTGATCTCTGCCTAGTGATTGATAAGTGGATGTCACTACGTCCCCAAATTGCTTCCTTTTTTCTTGCTCATTTAACTGGGACACATTTCTATAAACTTCTCATCTTGCAGGCTCTCCTTTCAATATAGGTAGAATTATGCTCTCAACCATTCAATAATTATTGGATGCTATGGACAAGTCTATGTTAATGGCTGCAGCAGCAGCACCCTGTGTTCCCACAATGCCTACCAATATTGATGCTCAAGAATTGCCTAACAGCTGTAAATAAAGCCAGCTATACATTGAAATCCAACTGTGTCAGCTTGCAAAGGTTGGTGTGCAGCCAGAGGGAAGAATTATGGCCTGTGCTGTGGTGTAACCTGTAGATAGGCGGCTTACAGCTGTCCTAGCTTTTCTGAATACCACTTGGGTATGTCCTCATTTTTAGAAGGAAAAGACACTAATATAATTCTCAAAGGCTGTAGCTGCACTCCTTCTGTGTCTGTCTGCCCTTGTTGCTGGGCAGGCATTATGCCATGCTGCGCAGCATAGTCTAATGTAAGGTTATGTACAGTTTCAAAGTATGCAGCCAGGAGTTTATAGTCTGCTTGCAAAAAGGAGCCTGTGTGATTCAGATAGAAACAGGCTAGAAGTTCTAATGACAGGTTTGGTGTGGCTAACATTCCGTGCCTAGCATTTGTTTGTGCATAAACTAGATTACCTCCAAACCAGTTGATATGATTTATATGTGTTAAAGCCAATTCAGGAAACTGGTATGAGCAATATTGGATGGTATTTAAGTCTCCCCTTATCAGGTGTGTGGCATTTACATTATTTACCTTGTTGGCTGGGGTTTTCAAGTAAGTAAATAATGATTAGGTAGTTAGATCTCCCAATTGGCCAATTGCTACTGTAAAGTTTATATTTGGTTACTCACAGTGTGATATCCATAAACAGCAGTTGTGCAATGGATATGAATATTGATTTCCTGGTGTGCCATCTTCTGTGCCCACCTAACCTCTTTATTATTAAAAAAGCTTTTTTAGAAAAAATATTTTGGCCCGGTCTGTTCATCGTGACTGGGGCATGAGGTTTATTATTAGCAACGCTACTGTCATCTCTAAGAAGCTGCACGTTTCTGGGCACCTCCTGACAAGATTGCCTGTGGTTCAGGCCTGACCATGATCCCCTTCTCTCCACCTCTTGTGAGGCTGTGAAAACTGACCCCTGGTCATCAGTCACCCATGTTTAAAACACCCTAGGCCATGTCTCTAGCACTTAAAAACAGGTTGGCCTATTGTCTGGTGTTATGAACATAATTAAACATCTACTCTCATGGAAATTAGGGTTTGTGGCTAACTTACAGTTAACATCATACCTAGTTGAAAATAAATATACACTTGACAAGAGTTATCATTTGAATGCATTTTAATATGATCCCCTATCTTCTGAGGTTTCTCAACCTCATTAAACAAGCTAGAGCGAAAGCAGATATAACATAACATATCATCAAACCTATGAACAAGATTTTCATGTAAGCAAAAGGCATGGTCAATATTCAAATAATGAAACAATTGAGGTCAACGTCATCAGGGATACGACCATGAAAAAGACATCAATCCAATAAGAAACCTGGCAGAACTACTCAATAAAGAAACAGCAACAACAGATCTGAACACACAAGCAGGTGGAAAAATATGACCCGTACCAACATAGACACCAGAATACAGAGCCAAAGACCAAACAAAGCGCAGGAAACCAAAAGATACACTGCAACCTAGCAAGATCAATGTCCAAACACAAAACAGAAATATAGGAACTGCAAATCGATTGAGGAACAGACATCCTATTCCTTACAGAAACCTGGATAACTAAAAACTACAAGATAATAGTGCACGAATGCCTACTCAACAATTTCAAACTTAAACAATCCAACAAAAAGGGAGAAAAGGAGGTTTTTTTTAATTATTTATTTATTTATTTATTTAAGCCTTTTCTGATAAAACACAATGTAGTCACTTTTTGTTATTTTTCTCACACACCCTACAGCAAAGTAGGAATCCTTGGTGGCATTATGACCACCTACATGTGGGAAGAAAAGGGTGAAAATTTGACTGGGATATCACTTGTAACAAAAACATCAAAAGGGATTGATTGCGACATACCAAAATGTGTCTTACTAAAAGAGCTAAATCAGTGGATCGACAATGCCATCCTTCCAATCAGACTGGTTTTAGAATCAGCTCAATCCTTCCAATCAGACTGGTTTCAGAACCAGCTTAATAACTCACTAACCCCGCTCACCCCCACCTGCCGCTCCTCCCCACGCCTTGGTCCTCATCCCAAATGGTTTACTCCTGAGCTGATGATTGAGAAACAACAAAATAAATCCCTAGAACGCAAATGGCGGAAAAGAACAACCAATCTGAGTAGATCCACCTTCGCCTTGCACCATCGCTACTATAAAGCTGAAATCCAGAAAGCCAAAAAAGCCCATTACAACAATCAAATTCACAACTGTAAAAACCCCAGCAAGGAACTCAACAAAATAATTTCAGAGTTTGTCAAACCATCCTGTACCTCAGCCTAATCTCCCCCTTCTCAATCACTCTGTGACTCGCTCTCGCTCCATTTCTACTCCACCGCTCTCGACAGAACGGCCTTTCTTAACAAAAAACTGGCCCTCCTCTCACCGCCAAAAATTCCGCCCACTGTTCCAACCACCCCCCGCCCGTCACCGCAACAACAACTCCACCCATTTTTTACACCTTCAAACCAATCTCCAGAGATGAATTTCTCACCCTGCTCTCTGCCCGAAAACCCTCTGGCTCCCCCCTTGACCCCTGCCCCACCTCAGTCCTCAAAGAAATATTCTCTTCCACCTGCGCAGGAGAATATGCAAGAATCATTCTAAACAACCCCCTCAGCTCTGGAATATTCCCTGATGCCTTCAAAATTGCTCATGTCAAACCTCTTCTAAAAAAAACACCCCTTGACCCCAAAACTACCGCCCCATCTCGAACACCAGATCCCTTGCAAAACTCATCGATTGAACAGCTTACTCCCAACGAAACGCCTTTGTGGAATCCAAGAACCTCCTGGATCCCGCCCAATCAGGGTTCAGACCACACCACAGAACAGAAACTACTCTGGCCTCCATCTGGGACGATCTTGAGATCACCGCTGACTCTGCAGGATGCGCTGCATTAATCCTTCTAGACCTCTCTGTCACAGTCGACACAGTTAACCACTCAAGCCTACTTGACAGCCTCCACTCCCTAGGAATCTGTGGAACCGCTATCAAATGGATTGCCTCCTTGTTGAACAACAGGAAACAAATAACCCTCCTGTCCACTTTTGCCTCAGCCGCACGCCCAGTCAATACTGGAGTACCACAAGGAGCATGTTTATCAGCCCTCCTATTCAACCTCTATATGTCCACCCTCCCTAGAATCATCGGCCCACACAATATCCTGTGCTACAACTATGCAGATGATACACAAATCATCCTGAAACTCCTCAACCCAGACCTCACCTCCCAACCCGACCTTGCAGCCTGCCTCCTTGACATCGACCGTTGGATGACTACAAACCACCTCCTCCTAAACCCCACTAAAACCAAAATCATGGTGTGCGGCAACACTGAGTTTATCCCCCACCCTCTAACCTCCAACCCCCTCTCCCACAGTAAAAAACCTTAGATGCACTCTAGACTCGGACCAATCCCTCTCTCGCCAAATCAACAACGTTGCCAAGTCTTTCATTACCATCTTAAAATTCTCAGACGCAGTTTTCCCTACCTCTCCTTTCCGAACAGAGTTGCCGCTGTTATGTCCATTGTAATGTCAAGACTGGACTATGCTAACTACCTTTACCTCGGAGTCCGGGCATACCACCTTACTAAATTACAAAGAGCACAAAACGCTGCCGCCAAATTGCTACTAGCACTGGGCCCAAGAGACCACACCTCTGCAGCTCTCAGAACGCTGCACTGGCTCCCAGTTGGATGAAGGGCCACCTTCAAGACCTCGTGCATCACTCACAGAGAAGTGCACAAGACCGGCCCTCTATACATGCAAGATAAGCTTAAACCTTACCACCCACGCCGCACCCTAAGATCAAGCTCTGCACTCCTTCTGGTGATCCCAACCACCAACTTGGTAAGGATCGGAGGATCCTCGTTCTCAGCCTTGGCCCCCACTCTATGGAACTCACTTCCTCACACCCGGCACGCCGAAGACTATTTGTCATTCTGCAAACTACTAAAAACATGGCTCTTTCTATAACTCCAATGATCAACCTAATGATGCACATGAAACTTCCCAGTAACCCAATGAAGAAACACACAATGAGACTACCCTCCTGGTAGTCAAGACCTCAGCTCCTAACCACAGGTTATGATGACGCGATGGATAGAATGGATGGAGTGGATGCCCATCACCACATGCCCGCTCACTGTGCTTCCACAAGGAGGATGGAACGAATGGAAGGATGGAACGGATGGAGGGGATGGAACGGATGGAGGGGATGGAACGGAGGGAGTCGATGGAACAGAAGGAGTGGACCGAATGGGTAGAGCAGATGGAACGGGTGGAGCGGACGGAATGGGTGGAGTGGGATGGGACGGATGGGACAGGACGGATAGGACGGTTGGGATGGATGTTGCCGATGGGACAGATGGAACGGATGTTGCCGATGGGAAGGATGGAACGGATGTTGCCAATGGGACGGATGGAACAGATGTTGCCGATGGGATGGATGGAACGGATGTGGCTGATGTTGCCGATGTTGCCGATGTTACCAAATATCTGTAGCCCCTATATATTCTATGTACCTGTATCTCCATATATATCTGTATCCCTTATCCATCCTGTTGCTTTACATATGTATGTCGCTACGTACATCCCCACCGTCCTCCCCAGGTGCCTGGTATCAGGCGTTTTTACTGATAACCACCATATCACACCACTACGCTCACTCTCTTCTATACACCATCATTCAACTAGAACACAGCTATACCCCTGATAATTCGGCCTAGCTGTTCACATACAAACACAACCCCATGAACACCTCATCACCCTGATAAAACACAGCTACCTGAAGTACATTCCGGTTAGCATAGGCGTCCCTCAGGCCTAACGCAGCCAGAACCCAGTCTGGGTGTCCACCCACCAGACTGAACACATCCAACCAATTTCCTCAGCACACCTATTGCTAAGAAGCAGCTATCATCTAACAACTCCCCACGCACCATACAACAATCTCTCTCTCTACTGACTTGAACTACGGTTCCCAAGGGCGTTCAAACTACCAGCGCTTTGAGGTCATACAAATGATATATAAGGTGCTATATAAATGCCAAGTAACATAACAAGGAGCAGCTAAAAATAACAACAGAACCACCGCTAAACATCTCAAACTGAGAATCACTCCCTCTGCACCTGGCTTTAGATCCACAAACCCACCTAACGGTTCTACATATTTACAGGCCCCCGACTTACAATCCTACCTATATAGACACGTTTGTGGATGGCCTTAACAAATATCGCCATAAAACATGATCACCTGATCAGACTTGGAGACTTCAACATCTGGTTTGAAGAAAAGAAAATCAACTCACCCAAAACTTTAACTCATCAACTAGCAACAGTGCATCGGCAACAACTGGTGAGGTGAAAGGAGCAGACCACACAGCAGGCCACACACTAGATTCAATCTTCTGCAACAAAAACCTAGTTACAACTGCACCTCCAATGCAAATTTTCTGGAGCGACCACCTCATTGTACCCTTCATGATCCAACCACCAACACAGATACCTGATAACCTCACAAAGAAATCCCACAATTCTAAAAAGAAACTGGAAATCCATTAATAGTGTGGACCTAAACGCTAGACTGGAAGCTACAAAACCATCCATCATCATTGTAGATTCAGTCAACATAGAAGAAAGAATAGGCACAATCCAAAAAATGGATCGCAAAAACAGTCGATGACATTGCACCAGAAAAAACATTCAGAAATGCAAGAGGGACAAGTAGGTTGAGTTTTCTTACAAGTAGCCATTTTATTTAATAATAATAAGGGTGAGACAAACGCCTATCTTTCCCTAACCTAAAAAGGATTTCCATAAATATCAAACTAATACGAAAGGAAAAATGACCCAATGTTCAAAGATATCTGTCCCTCACAGTCATACACGTTTTTTCACAAGGGGCGACTGGATATTCCCTGTTCACTCCAGGTAACAATACAATGTAGAACTATGATCAGACAGGGCGATTTCCAGTATAAAGTACACCCATTCCACTCCTCTTCTCATAGTTTATATGCCAATTTCTCCAGAGGCCGAAACACAGATGTGTCGATGACAAGTAAAGAATATCAGTGGTGCCCTATGCACACTACTTTAATAGCCTAGTAAATCAGGCACACAGATTAAATTGGCCCCTATCCAGTGATAGGTGAAACATTGTGGGATGATCAGCTCATTGTAGTTTTTATGTTTTGAATTGAGCACACATGTACTGCACTCTATAGACCTGTGTTACAATGTTGATGTGGTTATTGTGGTTATATCAATGTGTAAACATGAATATGGACTTCTCTACGTGAACATTTGTATGAAATAAATTGTATATAAACTATGAAAAGAGGAGTGGATATTTCTTTGGAGCCAGCTCAAACAAGGGAATCTTTACCATCTGCCACTGCATCAGCTGCCTCCAAACCTCTTTGAGGTCTTGAGTCACAGTTCACCAGTGGGGGGTAGACTGTCTCAGCATCAAGAAGAATGGCGGGACATTACTTCGGATGCTTGGGCATTGGAAACCATAGCCCACGGGTACTGCCTTCCTTTCATACAGAGACCTCAGAGCAATCCACTGGGGAGCCACTCTTTCAGTATGCCAGATCTGCATATTGTGCAGGACATTTTTACCCTGCTAGAGAAAGGCACTATAAAGCCGGTGCCTGTAGCGGAGAGGAGCAAGGGATGGTATTCTCCATATTTCCTAATACCCATAAAAGACGGAGGACTGAGACCCATCTTGGACTTGAGATACTTGAACAACTTCCGCAGAAAGGACAAGTTCAAGATGTCACACTTTCTCAGATCCTCCAACTCCAGGATTCAATGGTGTCATTGGACCTTTAGGATGATTATTTTCATGTGCCAATCCATCTCAAGCACAGAAAATACATGAGGTTCTCAGTTGGAGGTTCTCATTATCAATTTTGAATTCTGCCATTCGTGCTAACTTCCGCCCAAGGGTTTTCAACAAACTGATGGCGGTGGTGGTAGCGAGTCTCAGGAGAGGGGGGATTCACGTCTACCCCTAACTGGACGATTGGCTGATCAGGGCGCGTTCTCCCAAACAAGTCTGGGATCATCTAAACATCATCTGCCACACTCTTCACAGACAGGGCATCTCCCTCAATTACAAGAAGTCCCATATGACACCCTCTAAAAAGCTCCAGTTCATCAGATATGTACCGGATACATTTTTGGGAAAGAGCTTGCCACCCGAGGTGAGGGCTCAAGACACTCTACGGATGGTCTCCAAATTTCAAAGTGCTCAGCGTCTCCAGGCCTTTGGTTTTTTGAGGTTGCTCGGCCTCATGGCATCCTGCATTTTTCTAGTGTTAGAGGCCTGCCTGAGAATGAGATCCCTTCAATGGGCTCTCAGAACTCAAAGGTCCCAGTTCTCAGAAAAGATGTCGGACCTACTTAAGGTTCCAAGCAGAATCGCACAGAATCTTCTATGGTGGGATTGCGAGGACAACATTCTGAAGGGAGAACCCTTTTGGCAACCATGGCCAGAGATAACAGTAGTGACAGACACCTCACTCATGGGGTGGGGAGCCTACACCAATGATCTAACAGTCAGGGGTCGTTGGTCTCCATCGGAGTCCAAACTACATATCAATCTTTTGGAGCTGAGGGCAATCAGACTAGCGCTGAAAGCCTTTCTGCCCTCAAGGGAAGAATATCCTGATAATGATGGACAACACAGTGGCCATGTACTAGCTCAACAAAAGAGGAGGTGTATGCAGCTCTGGTACTGGGCAGTTCAAGAAGGAATCTCTCTATCAGAAGTTCCCCTATCCGGAGAAGAGAACACAACAGCGGATGCTCTGAGCAGGCAGAGCACAGTCTCCCATGAGTGGGAACTAGTGTGGGAAGTTCTTCAAGAGATCTTCACCCTGTGGGGAACACCTCAAGTGAATCTATTTGCAACAAGTGTCAACCAGAAGTGCGAACTGTACTGCTCCAGGGAATTTCCCCCAAGAGGAGCTCTAGGAGATGCGTTTGTGGTGGACTGCGAGTTTCCACTCCTGTACGCGTTTCCCACAGTCCCTGTCATTCCTCACACGATCAGGAGGTTGAGAAAGTTTGGGAAACGCATGATCCTAATTGCCCCGGATTGGGCCAGGAGGCTGTGGTACCCGGACCTTCTGGACATGTCCATCTGCCCTCCAATACGTCTTCCACTAAGAGAGGACCTTCTCTCGCGAGAGGAATGTCAGGTTCTCCATCCAGAGGTATAAACACTCAGCCTTCACGCGTGGTTTCTGAGAGTCTGAGATACAAGGACTGGGACCTCCTGGATGACGTAATGGAGATTTTGCTTCGGCCAGAAGGCCAGCAACAAAGTCTTTGTACAGTTGTCTTTGGAACAAATTCTGCAACTGGCGTAGAGACAAGAACGTAGTCCCTTTTCTGTGCAAAACACCTGAGGTGTTATCCTTTCTACTATCCTTAGCCAATCTGGGGCTCCAGGTTGGAACTATTAAGGGCTATTTGGCAGGGCTATCCATCTTTAAGTGCATGTCTGAAGAATGTTCATATTTCAAGATTCCACTGGTGACTAAATTTATAAAGGGGCTCACCAACGTGTTACCCCATCTCCTTTCCAGGTTCCAATTTGGGAACTTAATCTGGTACTAAAACGTCTAATGTGTGCACCCTTTGAACCTTTACATTCATGTCTGTTAAGGTTTGTAACTTTTAAAACCATTCTCCTGGTAGCTCTAACTTCAGCTGTAGAGTGAGTGAATTGCAGGCACTTTCATCCAAGCTTCCCTTTGCTATCTTCCATAAGGATAGGGTTGTTCTGAGGGTTAAGCCTTCATTCTTACCCAAAATCATTTCGATTTTCACATAGGGCAGAACATTGTTTTACCTTCTTTCTATCCCCCCCGCCTAAATCTTGGTAAGGCGGAGGAGAGATTATACAGGTTGGACCCTTATAAAACTTTGAGCTTGTATTGATATTGATATTGATATTCTATTTATATTGCGCTCGTACACAAGTGTTTCAGAGCGCAAACAGACAAGGGAGGGGAAACAAGGGAGAACAAAACAACGATCATACTAGGCCCAGTGACATTGAGAACGCGCAAGTGCATGGGAGAGGGAGAAGGGAAAAGTGCAAGGGAGGGGGAGAAGTAAAAATTTAGGAGCAAAGGAGAAAAAACAGATAAATAATAATAAATGAATAAATGAAAAGACAACCAACAGTGGTAGTGCAGCCAGCAAATGGCAAGTGCTAGGTTTAAGGCAGCAGACAGAGTATGTCTGATAAGTGCAGGAAGAAATAAAAAAGGGGGGACTGTATGGGTACAGATCCAGACCCCAGTGCAAGGGGTGGCCCGCATGCAGTGTGGGAGGATGGCAGGGTGAGCAGGTACCTGGGCCCTGAAGACAGAGGGTAGGCCAGGTGCACGGTGCTGAGAGAGAAAAGATCAGCAGGAGAGAGGGGGGCGAAGGCAGAAGCAAAGAGGAAGGTCTTGAGGTGCTTCCAGAACCGGATATGGTTCTTCTCAAGTTTCAGAGTGGCAGGGAGGCTGTTCCAGAGGGAGGCCCCAGCCGAAGACAGAGAGCTACACCTAGTTTGATTCTTTGAAAAATGACTAACCCTGAGGGAATTAGAGGTAGAGGAGTGAAGAGCTCGAGAGGGGAGGTATTTGCGGAGGAATAGCTGAAGGTATCTTGGACCCATGCCCCACAAAGCCTTGTGGACAATGCAGAGGGTTTTGAATGTAATCCTTGCATCCACTTGGAGCCAATGGAGAGATTTCAGGGCTGGAGAGATACGATCCCAGGGCTTGAGGCCAAAGACAAGTCTTGCAGTCCTGTTCTGGATTAGTTGCAGAGGACAGAGAGTAGAGGCAGGTAGATTTAGAAAGAGGCTGTTACAATAGTCCAACCTAGAGAGTACCAGAGCTTGAGAGACAGTGAGCTTCTGGGGGAAAGAGAGGAAATGCAGAGTACCTCTGAGGAGGTGCAGTAAGAAGTGTGACTTTTTAGAGACATCAGAGAAGTGGGGGCGGAGAAGGAAAGTGTGGAGTCAAAGATGACCCTGAGGTTCTTAGCCTCGCAGATGGGGGAAGGGGGAGGGCCAAGGGAGGCCGGCCAGAGAGTGAGGGTAAAGGAGTGTGAGGGTGTGCCGATGAGGAGGATCTCCGTCTTGCTGGCATTCAGACAAAGATCGTTGGTGGCACACCAATCCTGAATGGCAGTTAGACAATCAGAGATGAGAGATGGAGAGGAGGTGGCCGAGGGCATCCTGAAAATGTGTTGAGTGTCATCAGCATAGTACTGTACAATGGAACAGAAGATGGCAATGCAATGTGCAAGAGTTGCCAGGTATTGGTTAAAAAGCCACGACGAGAGGTTAGACCCCAAGGGAACACCACAGGTAGAGAT
This sequence comes from Ambystoma mexicanum, assembly GCF_040938575.1. Classification (NCBI taxonomy): domain Eukaryota; kingdom Metazoa; phylum Chordata; class Amphibia; order Caudata; family Ambystomatidae; genus Ambystoma; species Ambystoma mexicanum. The sequence goes on from NC_090931.1 coordinate 996,542,712, forward strand.
GGAGATAGATGATAGGAAGGACCCAAGTTGGACCTGGGAGGGCCGATCAGAGAGGAAAGATGTCAGCCAGGCCAGAAACTGATAGGTGATACCCAGGTTATCATGGAGATGGTTGAGCAGGATGGTATGATTGACTGTGTCGAAGGCAGAATAGAGATCTGCCTTATATCTAGGCTGTCAAAACCTTGCATTGATGATCAGCTTTGTATTGGCTATACAGGCCACAAACTGGGTCAGGCTGTTAGAAAAAAGACCTTATCCAGGTGGATCATTCTGGCAATTTCAGAATGTTATGGTCTGGCAGGCAAGGATCCTCCTGAAGGATTAAGAGCCCATTCCGCCAGGGGCATGGCTACCTCTACAGCCCTACAAAGGGGTGTACCGATAAAAGTATTTGTGAGGCAACAACGTGGTCTACTATTAACACGTTCACAAAACATTACTGCCTGGAGTCTTCCCTCTGTCAGGATTGGAGCTTTGGAAAAGCAGTCCTGCATTTGGTAAATGAAAACCATTAAAAACTAAATTCTTACTCCCTCCACCAAATCAAACACTGCTTTGGGAGTCTATCAAAGGTGAGGAATACCTGGGAGGACACAATCCATTTGAAGAACAAGTTACTTACCCCTGGCAACGTTCTTTCTCCTGGATGTTCCTCCCACGTATTCCTCATTGCCCTCCCAACCTACACCACAGTAGAATTTCCCATGCTATTACAGCTTCCGCTCCTTCATAGTTGAGTATGTTAATTCCCGCGGTTATGCAGGTATTTCTACTGTTAGGAAAAACAGAACTGAAGCCAAAGGGCGCTGCACATGCTATAAATGCCTTAAATTACATCATCCTCAAGACAGAGGCCCTTGAGGGACATCAAGTCGACTGCATCAATGCACAGCGCCCCCTGCCGAAAAGATTTTCCAAAGCAGCTTGAGCTGGATATCATATTTCAAAGATGAGAAATACGTGGGAGGAACATCCAGTCGAGAGAACGTTACCAGGGGTAAGTAACTTGTTAGTCTCTGCGGCCTCTAACAACATGGTAGATCTCTTCAGAATATGCAAGGAGCTGGCCAATCCTGCTGCAGTCTCCACCTCTCCTGTTCTCTCCCAGACCCTTTGCACAGCACTGGCTTCTCACTTTACCACTAAAACTCAGGACATCCTGTCCTCTTTCTCCTCTTCCTCTCTGTCTACCTCTCTCGGCCCCTCTCAAGCCATCTCTCCTCCTCCTTTCTCCTCTTTCCCTGTGTTCTCTCCTGATGATGTTTCTAGAGAAGTCCGATCTATGAAAGTCTGCTCCAAGCAGGTGCTCCTCTGCTCCTCCAGAACCATCAAGGACCACATCAACACCCTTGCTACATCCTTAGCCGATTTCCTCACTGTTTTGCCATAAAGCACTACCTTGTGCACCCCCTCCTTAAGAAGCCCTCTGCCGATCCTTCCTCTCCGGCAAACTGTCACCTGATCTCTATCACTCCTTTCCTGGGCAGATTCCTGGAAAAGCTAGCCATCACCCAGCTTACTCTCCATACTGAATCTGTTGGTTAATGGAAACTGCTCTTCTGAACACCCATGAAGACTTGCTCTCTAATCTTGACTCTAGCCTTCCTTCTGTCCTCATCCTCCTTGATCTACCCTCTGCTTTCGACACAGTCAACCACGCCAACCTGATCAATCGTCTCCATGACAACTTGGACATCATGGGTCAAGCCCTTGCCTGGTTGACCTCCTTCCTCTCTGATCGACCCTCCAAGGTGCAATTGGGGTCCTTTCTCTCCACTACCTCTCACTCCACATGTGGTGTTCCCCAGGGTTCTAACCTCTCACCCTGGCTCTTCAACCTTTACTTGGCACTTCTGGCCCACCTCATCTCTACCTTCTCTCCTAACTTTCAGTGTTATGCGGATGACACTCAGCTCTTCTTTAGGCTCCACTCAGCCTCCTCTCTCGCTCATTCCTGACTGTCTGTCTGTGATTCAGGAATGGTGTGCCTCCAACAATCTCTGCCTTAATGCCAGTAAGACTGAGATCCTTCTCATTGGTACCCCTGCTCCTGCTTTCCCTTTTTTATTCTGGCGGCCTTCCTTGGGCCCTCTACCTGCATCTTTCTGCGAGGCAGAAAAAAAACGTGGTCATCTTCGACTCCACTCTCTCGTCCTCTCTTCACATCACAGACATCTCTAAGAAGTCCCACTACCAGCTTCACCTCCTCAGAGGTATTCTTTCTTTTCTCACTTTCCCCCAGAAGCTCACTGTCTCCAGAGCTCTGGTTCTCTCTAGGCTGCACTACTGCAACAGCCTCTTTCTCAATCTGCTTGCCTCCATTCTTCACCTTTTGCAACTAATCCAGAACAGGACGGCAATGCTTGTCCTTGGCATCAAGCCCAGGGTTCGTATCTCTGCAGCCCTGAAATCTCTCCACTGGCTCCTGGTGGCTGCAAGGATCAAGTTCAAGGCCCTCTGCATTGTCCACAAGGCTTTCTGGGGCCAGGGACCACACTACATCCAACCTGCTCTTCCTAAGCATTTTCCTTCTGAAGGTCTCTGCTCATCCACCTCCAACTCTCTGATGGTCAGATACTTCTCCAGGCAGACAATGGTGGTGGGTAGATATCTGTCCTCGGTCAGGGCCTCCCTCTGGAACAGCCTCCCTGCCTCTCTCAAACTTGAGCATGACCACCTAAGGTTTCGGTAGCAACTCAAGACCTTCCTTTTTGCTTCTGCTTTCTCTCTCTCTCTCTCTCTCTCTCTCTCTCTGTCTCTCTCTCTCTCTCTCTCTCTCTCGCTCTCTCTCTTTCCCTCCCTGTACCTGCTGATGTACCTGTCTACTGTGCTAACTGTTTACCTGGTCACCCTCAGAACCTTACGGGAACCAGACTCCTACACGATCAGTAGCCCCTTAGACTACCTCCATACCTCCATGCCTTGCACGTACTTAGGGACTGTATCTGCAACCCTACAGTTCCCTGCCTTCTTGCACTTACTTGTGCCTGCCATCCCGGCAGCACTTACCTGCGCTTGCCTATTGCATTCCCCCCTGGCAATTCTCCTCTCCCTTCCCCCTTGCACTCCCATGATCTGAATGACATAAGGCATAGTAAGATCGCTTGTTTTTGTCCTCCCTTTGTCATCCCATTGTCTCCCCTTCCTTGTCGCGTACAGGCACACAATAAATGACTTATCATATCAAGACAATTGTTTAACGTTTTCACAACCTTCTACTTTGGAAACCAAAAAGACTCTCTCTTCATACATCAAGTTGAAAGATTTTCTCCTTCACAAGAAACACTTTATTCAAAATAGCTTATTCCGAAAATTAGGCTTTAGTCAGGATGGTTCTGCAACAGTTTATCAAAACACAGTAATGAAATTGTCACTTTTTTCCACCACAAACTTCCACCACATTCATAGTACATCAAATCCTCTTCTTTCTGTTCCTCTTGCCTGCCAGGACTAACCACTACAAGTCCCTTTCCTGGTGTACTCGCCTGCCAGGAGAAAAACGTCTACTAATCCAATTTGTACTTCGTAGTGAGGCTCGCTCCAAACTTTCCACACTTAAATCCTCACTGGGGAAAGTTGAACCATCAACTGCTTCCTGGGTAAGGGTTTTAGCTTCCAACAAAGTTTTCAAAATTGGTTTGCAACATAATGCACAAAAAGACAATGGGCCTCATTACGAGTCCGGCGGTAAAACCGCCTGGTTACCGCCGGACTCGTATTACCATTCCGCCTCCGTGATTCCCAGAATTACCAGGGCATTACAACTCCAGTTTCCCGGGAATCACGGAGGCGGAATGGTGTTAATCCCCATTCCCATTGAGTCCTATGGTCCTATGGGACTCAATGGGAATGGGGATCATGGAAACACCGGCAGCATCTCGTAATGATGCCGGTGTTTCCTCGTCCGCCTGCAGGCGGGCGGTGTTAAACCCGCCAGGTCAGACCTGGCGGGAACATCACCTCCCGCCTGCAGGAGTCGGGATCAGGCAGTCCGGAAAACAACGGTGGCGGCGGGTTTACCGCCACTGTTATTTCCGGACCGCTTGAGTTGTAATGAGGCCCAATGATTTTTGCATAGATCTATTTGCCACTGGCAAAGTAGGTTACAGTTCTCTCCCCCTTGAACATTTTTACAAGGAGGGCTTCCTCCTGCAATCTCTGATTTCTTTTTAAACAGCTTATTGGCTGCTGTCCATTTGTTGAATATCCTTCTTTAGGAAAATTGTATCCCCTTGATTTTATTAGTGCCCTTCTTTGGCTTTGGTAATGCGGGTTACAATATTCCCCTTTGGATATTTCCCTTTTTGTAAGTTGTATTTACTTCGTTGGAATATTGCCCTCTTTTGGCTGGGGCAATGTGGCTTGCAATGTTATGCTATTCGATAGCTCCCTTTTGGGAGATTGCATTCACTTGCTTCAATTTAACGGTTAGTTATTCAAAAGGTATTTTTCTATTTAGAGGTCTACTTCGCAGCGCCCTGTAGTCTCCTATGTCAGGCCAACTCACAGGTACGTCCAGGCATCTCCTTCCGACTCGCTGCTACTTTGCTCGTCAGGACTTCCCTGTTTTTTGACAGCTCCAGTCAACCTTCTGCTGCTTGAGTAGGCTGTCAGTGGGGCTTACATGGCTCCACACACGCTCCAGTGAAAACCTCTCACCGGGGCAAGATGCAGGACATTGACAGTTTTTCTCTCCTGTGGGACAGCTGGCCTTGCTATCGCTTCCCGCTGTGTGTCCTCTGCATCCTTCAGGCAACTCAATCTCCACCTCGTTCTCTGAACCGCATCCCACAGAACACCACCCCCAGGGTTAGGATCAGCTGGTGGCTGCTTTCCCGGGCCAGGTACTTTGAGATGAGCACCTCTAATTCATTACACCCCCTCACTAAAGAAATCAATGGCAAGATGAATTACAGCCCACCTCAGAGCACTGACAAAATTGTACAGAAAAGTGGAACAAGAATGGAGGAAAAACTATTATCAATGCAAAAAAAACACATACCAAAGACACATTAGACTATACAAAGCCAAAATACTCAAAGCAAAAAAGACATTCCACAACGAACAGATCACAAAACCCAGAAAGAGATGTTCAACATCATAAACAAGCTAAGAAACCCCTCAGTGTGCAAGAATACTCCAACCCCTTGACAAACATTATGCAATGACCTTGCTGATCACTTCAAGAAAAAAATCACAAACATCCAGCAAATCATGGAGATCAAACCAAAAAGATCCATCAACCACCAACACCGGAAGGATCCACTAGATTATACTACCTTCCACCGATCTCGACAGATACATTCAACAGCCTGGTAAGCAAATGCAACACAGCCGGCTCTCCAGCAGACCTTTACCCACCAGACGTCTACAAGACCACCATCACCCAGAGAACACCTACAGAATATTACCTGAACCTCTTCAACCACTCACTAGCAACAGCAACCATGCCACAAGCCTTCAAATCGGTGTACACAAAACCACTCCTTAAAGATCCATTGGGAAACAGGGAAGACCTAGCCAACTACTGACCAATCTCAAATCTCACATACCCAGCGAAGCTACTAGAAACCTACATCTACGAACAAATCCTGGAACATGTAGAAAACAACTGGATACTGGATCAGGAACAAGTAGGCTTCAGACCCATGAGAGGAATGGAAACTACATTACTATCTATGTGGTATGACCTAAAGACCAACGCAGACTACAACGTTAACTCTGCACTAATACTACTCAACCTGTCAGCAACCTTCGACACAGTGCACTCATCAAAAGATAAGAAGGTATTGGAAGTGGCAACACAGCTCTCCTCTGGCTAAAATCCTTCTTGACAGAAGAATGGAAACAACTTGGATAGCACCATTCAAGTCAGCACCTAGAAAAACAACATGTGGAGTCCCACAGGCTTATCGCTATCATCACTACTCTTCAACATCTACACAACACCTCCCCCTGATTAGCCTCATCAAAAACATGACATCACCTGTATAGATGACACTGGGATCATCTACAGAATCAACGCCAGTGATTAACAAAACTCAACACTCACCAACTTCCTCACTGAACTAGACCACTGGATGAGCACTAACAACCTTAAACTGAACCCGGACAAAAAACTAATTCATGATTGCACCCAATGACCTGTTGAACAACCACCATATCCCATGGCCCATTGAGCTGGGAAACCCACCAGAACAATCCAATGTGGTAAACAACTCAGAATTATAATGGACAACAAACTAACACTAGAGCTTCAAGTCAATGCAGTAGTTAAGAAAGGCTTCTTCCACCGACACACAATCAGGAAAATACTTCCGTTCTTCACCGTCACACACAGAACACTCTCTGTCATCTCTCTCGTCATGTCAAGAATAGACTACACCAACAGCATCTGTCTCAGAATGGCAGAATACCTTATGAGGAAACTACAAAGAATACAGAAAGCAGTAGCAAGACTACTCCTCAGACTCACTAAGAGAGCACACATTGAACCCAAAGCTGAAAACACTACATTGGTTACCAGTCAAAAAATTTATCTTCTTCAAAACACTCTGCAAAACACACAGTTGCCTTGAACCTAAACTATACGCAAAACACAAAATCGGGGGATCAGGATTCTCCTGCATAGCATTGAGACTCTAGAACTCGCTCCCAAAGGAAATACGAATAACAGAAGATCACCTAAATTTCAGGAAACTGGTGAAAACATGGCTCTTTAATGCACCAAGCTAAAAAAAGAACACCAGAAAGAGAAAAAATGCCAATGCACCACAATAACAATCTACGAATCCGGATCACCCAAAGAAAACCTGACCCAAACAAAATAAGAATAAAACTAGCCCAATGGACCAACCCAACACACATAAAAAGACCCAGACAACCCTGACTAAACCTACTAACAACTCTCTAATACTCTGCATACCCACCAACCAGCACTGAAGAAAGAAGACACATACCTTTGCCACAAAAACACACAAACTACAGGCACTCTACCTACTCTGCACAACACCCAAGATGCACATAAAATACTTGCATTCAACCACTCAGCAAACACCACACAAAAACGACGATCAACTAAAAGGATACCATCAAACAGTGACTGTTTCTTTCCAAACTGAAACCACCAACAGCACATCAAAGCTCTCTTTTGCTTCCCCCTCTCAATCTGCCTAACAAACCCATCCCCAACCCCCATCCTTTTCAGATCTGACTGGGCGCCTGGAGACCATGAAGATGGCAGCAGTGCATGGTATAAATCACAATAACATAACATTGTCTCCATTTTTCTTCAATGTTGGATAAATTCAAGAGAGTGATCAATGGTTTCATGGATTCCAGTCTGCAGTTTAGGTCTACAGTGTTTATGGATTTCTAGTTTGTAATCTGAATTGGGTGTTTTGGGGGCATTAGCTTGTATGTTGGTGGGTGGATCATAATAGGTATTATGAGGTGGTCGCTCCATAGAATCTGCATTGAGCTGTCATTGTAACCAGATTTCTCTTGCAAAAGATTGCATCTAGGGTGTGTTCTGCCGTTTGGGAAGCTCCCTTCACCAATTGCTGCAAGTGCAATTTTGCTAGTTGATTTGTTCGTGTTTTAGGAGAGTTGGTGTTTTCTTCCTCAAAGCAGATGTTGAAATCTCCTTGTATGATCGGGTGGTCATATTTTATGGCGATGTTGCTAATGGCCTCCATAAATAGGTCCTTCAAAGGAGGGTCATATGTCGGAATGAAAGTTTGGTTTGCTGGTTGAAGGCTAGGTGGAGGAGGAGTGATTCGCAGTTTGGGAAGATTAGTGGTGGTGCTGTTATTATCTGTATTATTATTATTATTATGGTATTTATTGAGCGCAGACCTCGATTAGAGAAGCAATGGAGCGTTTTACAGTGGAATACAATACAGATAACATAACACAGCGCTTTACAGAGGTATACAACAGTATAGATGCATAACAGAGTGCTTTTCAGAGGTAACAACAGAACAGATACACAGCGGTGGTAGGATACAGACGGGCACACAGGAGGGGTACAGCTGTACCGGGTGGTGGGGAGAAGAGGGGTGGACAGTGTCTATCGAGTCAGATGGCGCAAGGGGCTGAAGTGGGAAAATCGGAAAACACCCTCCCCCCATTCTCATCCAGACCCTGGCCTAGAGGATCACGGCCCAAGCACCCCCCGCGAGAGGAGTTTGACCCGCTCACCTCCTTACCAGACGAGAAGGTACCATGTGTTCGTGGCCCACATGCACGAGGAGCATGCCCACTACCATGCCCTGGCCAAGCCGACGCCTGAGACATGGACCAGATCGACTAGAACAACAGCCGCAAAGCATCAACATCGTTAGAGATGCCATGACGGCATAGCCAACAGACAAGAACACACGTGCCACCATGCACACTGGTCACTCACACACCAACCCGCACGAAGAACATACTTAGGCCTCCTACAGCACCGCAGAAACGTAAGATGCCTGAAGAGCTTGTGTATACGCTTGCAGACGCTTCATGCTACACTACCCCCATAGAGATGTCATCATATATATATATATATATCTACTACTACTTGTGATACTCTGTCACCCTGCGGCACCTATGTTAGTAATTATACATCGCCGCAAGCAAGAGTCCCCAGGCCGGAGCCTCTAAGACAAAAAACCTTCTCGAGACAAAAAGCAATACGCTGACCATGCAGAACGAGTCCCAGCGAGAGCCCACCGCCAAGGCCACAATGTTGCAACCCACATGCCGAGCTCTCAGTGCCAAGCCTACACCTGCCGCAGCCAGCACCCCTCTGGGCCGAAAAAAGCAAATTTAATGCTCATAATTATGCTCCAGCTACGGTCTCTACACACGTGACCGAGCCGAGCTGACAAGATGCCAAGCTTACGAGACAGAAAGTCGCCGGGGTCCCACGTCTCGGACACAGGTTGCAACAACGAAGCGACAAGTTGGACATCTACACCGATGGGAAAGGTGTGATCATCAGCCACTAGCAAAGACCTGTCCATTGTCCGCCACTAACACATAGTTGCACAATGTTGCCAACACCAGGTACCTCGCGGGCTGGGAACAGCGATGGTCCCAGCCTTTGGGGCTCACGAGGGGACCAATCAGAGTACGAGGGGCTCCTCACTGACGCCATTTCGGGTAGCCAATCACCAAGGGTCTCCATGTAACCACTTTTTTGTAGCAAGTGCTAGGGACAACCCAAGTCTGCCACCTGACCTGTCCTTATCAAATAACATTTCTCCATATATGTAGCTATACTAACCCTACCACTCGGGGAGCCAACCCGAAGTGGCGATAGGTTTTGTGATGGTTTTTCCCAGGTGATGCAACCAGCGCGTCATACTACGGTAAAAAGGGCCTGCAAGCCCCACTAAGAATGAGAGCTTCTCCCCGGATGCATACGGACGGAGAACGATCCCTGCCGTTACTATAATAAACAGCGGTAATTACTTTGCTCTTGTGTGTGCCTCATACTCCTTTGGGACGCGGGAGGAGTTGGGACCTCCCCAGCCCCAGAGATCCGCAGACGGCTCTGCCGTCTCCCAGGAGATCACCCCGAAAAGTTGGAGGCACTGCTGAGATCTGCTTGAGATCTACCCAACCTACCCTAAGAGCATAACTACCAGGCCTCCTGCAGCGAGGCAACCCGGCAGCACGGCTCCCTCTGCCATTGCCCCCTTTCGAGGACTACAGGACCATCGCGGAACTGTGGGAAGAACGGACAGCGCAATCCGGACATTGGCCCTCGGGAGCCGACTTGAAAAGTATCCCGCCCGCGGTTGGCGAGTGTCCAGAGGTGGTCCAGTCGAGGGGCGGTGGCAAGCCGCTTTGGAGGGGTGCCCGCAGTCGAGCAGTCCCGACTCACGAGGACTTGCTGAGTATGGCACACCCAACCAGTAACGTAATGTTGTGCGGGAGGGGAAGGAGTTGTAAAGAGGGTGGGGGAGGTTGTAACAGTGTGTGGGAATTGATTTTGACTGTTCCGCGGCAGTAGAGGTGTGAGGTGTAACGGGACATCCGCGAGGACCGTCCCCTACAGCGTCACAAAGTGGATTGGGTTGGGCCTCAGGTGCCCACATGTGACTGTTAGAGAGCGCGGATCGGTTAGAGATCGTGGACACCTGTGCAAGGGGGGGTGTGGCTTTCCTATGAGTTGACGTTGTTGATCAATGAATAGATGAGGTTTCCTACTAATTGAGTGTTGAAGCTCGTTAAGTAGATGACATTTTCCCGCAGGAGGTAGATAGGTTGTTTACCGTGTGCGGAAGATAATTGGCTGGTTAAGCTCCTCTGGAGAGGGGGCGTATCACACACGAGGCGACGCAGCGTGCGCAGACCGATTATATTAAGTGAATTGATTGTGGATTACCTTGCTCCAGACGAGGCGAGAAAACAGCTGTGGGGTTAATGGGGGATAATTGTGTGAAAACAAGCGTGCATTTCTGAAGTTTTGAAATGTGTACTTACAGTGTATTGCCGAAGTTGGTGACGTCACCCATAGGGTTTGTATAGGACACTGCGATACACCTCGCGTACCATCTTGCGCCCATCCAGGGGTGGCCGGGGACAGAGGGTGAAAGAAGGTAGGGGCCAAAGGGGGTGAGGCGGCCACGCACGGAGAACGCTGGCCGCGCTCAGATGGGGAAGGGCCATGGGAGAAGAGGCGGCAGCGCACGGAGAACGCTGGCCGTGCTCAGACAGGGAAGGGCCATGGGGGAAGAGGCGGCCACGCACGGAGAACGCCGGCTGTGCTCAGACGGGGGCTTTGTGTGCCACGGGCGAAGGGGGCCATAGTTATAAGTAATAACTGTGTAATAAAAACATTGTTTTCCATTCCAGCAGACAGTCGAAGTCCCCAAATTACGTGGCAAGGTAAGAGGTTGAAATTTGGGAAAATAAAGGTGTAACATGGCCATGTACTATGGATCGGGGGCAGGAGTGGGATGGAGGAACATGGGGAGTGCGTTAACTACTCCACTTCAGCACATATGTACGACTTTGACGCCACACAGGGAAAAAATAATTATTAAGTATAGCATCGAGTGGGCACAAGGAATGGACAACAAAGTAAGAGTACCGTGGCCGCCCAACGGCAGCTTCAATACGTATACACAACATAGTTTGTTGACATACATTCACAATACTTACAAAGGGAAGAAATTAGCAAACCACTTAGAAGTTTTTGACCTCTGGAAGATGTTCCAGGGAACAAGACCCAGGGATACAGGTATGTACACAGTGCAGGTTGTAAAAGAGGAGAAGGGGGTAAAGAAGGAAAAAGGGGTAGAGGAAGAGGAAAAGAAAGAAGGGGCGGGGACAAGAAAATCAAAAATGCACTCAACACTGAAGAAAGTGAAGAAGAGGCGGAAGGATCATTTGCCGTAGCAGAGGCAAAGGTAAAACAAGAAGGGGCAGAAGGAGCGCAAGTGGTTAAGACAGTAAAAAAGGAGGAGTGGGGTTGTACCCACTAACAGAATTTAGAGAAGTGGCTAGACAGCAATTAAAGGCTGCTGAAGGATAATCCAACCCCGCATACAGCCCCCTGCCATACGCACCCCCAGATGATGGTCAAATGAGGACGAGGAGGTAGATTCAACAACTATGCAGGTAAGAAAAGGGAATGATAGTAGGACCTTGGGGAGGTTTGCAGACGTAGGACCAGAGGAGTGGATAGCAGCGCAGGTTCTTCTGAAACTCCGAGGAACATTAACTAAGGAAGAGGAGGATACAGTGAAAAAGGTAAATAAGGAAGAGAAGGAAAAGACACATACAAGGTCGGAGGCAAGTGAAGAAAGAGAAGGGTGATTGTCACAAGAGGAGGAAGAGATATTGGAGGAAAGGTTGGCGGAATTGAGAAACGTGCGAAGCGCATTGATCAAACAGTTCGAGAAAGAGACACAGAGAAGGCAGAATGAAAAGAAAGCACATAAGGAAGAGTTGGCGAGAATGAAGTTGAAGGAGGAAGAGTGGAAAAAGGAAGGAGAGCGCATTAGGGCAATAGCGGAAAGAATGGCGCGTGCAGAACAAAGGGAGATGAGAAGGAAGGAGGAGGAGAGAGAAGAGAAAGATAGGGAAATGGGAATGTGGAAAAAGAGGATTATAGATGAAAGTGCACGGAAGTATGAAGAAGGGAAGGTTATAGAAAGTATACTAAGAAGGGAAGGGAGAATGAAGGGGAGAAAAGAGGATGAGGAAAGGATATTAGTAAAGGTAAGTGAAGAAATATTGGAAGAAATAAAAAGGAAAAGAGAGGAGATAGGTGGTGAAGTTGTGGAAAAGAAGGAAGGGGAGGGAAGAGATAGGAGGATGAAAAATGGAGCAAGGAAAAACACATGCCACGATAAGGAAATGGCATCAACATCAGCACAGGCAGCTGAGGATAGGGGAGGTGAGTACACGGATGCAGATTTAATAGATGTAAAAACGGTGACAGTAGGGGGAAAACACACAGAGTGGGGATTGACATTAACTGATGGGTTTTGCAGCGAAGAAGAGGAATGTTTGAGCATCAATGGAAGAGATGGAAGTAGGGAGAGTTTAGACAAACTATACATAACGTGCACTACTTGCGAGTCACCATGGGCATGCGAGAGAGGGGAGAACCAAATGCAGGAGAGCAAAAGAGCAGGGACACGATGGGAAAAATGCCGCGCCCACTAACACCCACACCCGCACAATCACCATGCCCATCACCACGGCTACTGACACCTACACCAGTACACACCCCATATGTTGGCAGACTTAGGGATCTCCCAGGACGCAGGCAGGAAGAAAGGGCAAGCACACCGATGGTAGGACCAGAAGGACACAAAGAGGGGAGGAAAGATATAGGAAGTGAAAGGGCAAACACCTGTAACATTGTTAGCATTGAAGAACTACCAGACATGGAGGAAAATGATTAATATAATGACATAACCACACATAGGAGGGTGAAGGAAGAGGAGAGGGGGTACAATTTGGACATATGCTCCAGTGAAATGTGTCCAGCTACCACAACGCTACTCTGCCCAGGCAGCAGAGTTAGTGGCCCTAATTTTGGCACTAAAAGAAAGCAATGACAAAAGAGTAACTATATATTCTGACAGTGCATATGTCACATGAACTGTACACTCTGGGTTAATTAAGTGGCAGCGAAGAGGATTTAGAAGGGCAGACGGCACCCCAGTGCAACATGCCCTACTACTTGCTGAACTAATTGAAGTAATTGAGGACCCCAGATAAGTGGCCTTGGTGAAGTGTCAGGCCCATACTAACAGGGATGATCACATTTCCAAAGGTAATGAAATAGCGGACACACATGCTAAACATGCTGCATACTATGGGGAGATATGGACCCCCCCAGAAAAAGGAAAAGATAAGAGGAGAGTGGGGGCAAGACAGATGCTAATAAAGGATGGGTACACTCATATCCCTGAGAATGAAATAATGGAAATACAGGCAGCAGCACCCATGGCAGAGAAAGAACTGTGGGTCAAAAGGGGTTGCACAGTGGCCCCCACAGACGCGTTATGACAACAAAACAATACAGGCAAAATAGTCATGCCCCTGGCCTTATTGAAAACAGCACTGGCCCAACTACACCATCCCGCACACACAGGGAAAGAGGTGATTGCAGCACGAATTAAGGAAGGGTGTTTTGTTAAATTCACACGTTGCAAATTTAATTAGTAATTGTCTCACGTGCCAACAGTTTACGGCCGGTCACACACTGCAAGTGATCAAAGGTGTAATACCCCGGCCAGAAGGACCCTTCCTACACCTCCACATTGACTACGTTGACTGATAAACGTATGTCAGGGGTACAGATACATGATTGTGGTAGTATGCCCATTTTCAAGGTGGATCGAAGCCGGTCCATGCTCCCATGCAGATGCCTTTAGAGCGGCAAAGTTCCTATTGAGGGAGGTCTTCCCGAGGTGGGGGGTGTGCGAGGTATTGCGGTCAGACAATGGCCCACACTTCACCAACGAAATGTTTCAGCACATAACTGCACTCCTTGGCATCAAGCACAAGTTCGCATGTGCATACCACCCACAGGCGAATGGCGTATGTGAACGATTCAACGGCCTCCTAAAAGAAGAGATAGCAAAGATCCAACAGTCAACCAAAAAGAGCTGGCTCTACTGCCTTCCCTTAGCACTATTTGAATTAAGAAACAGGCCAGGGTCGGATCACCACCTCACACCCCACGAGGTGGTGACCGGGCGCCAGATGCACCTTCCACTGACACCACCATCAGGGGCCATATCAGATTGCCACTCTGTAAAAGCTGTTTTTGGTGATGAGATGTTCGAATACGTAAATTGCTTGATTACTAGTGTCACCTTTATTTCTCAACAGCTCGAGAAGACGCGGGGCGGGTCGAAGACCACCCAACAAGAAGATAATACAATTGAAGGACAGGAGCAAGCAGCACATTGGACTGTGAGAGAAGGAGATCACGTTCTCCTTCGTAATTTCAATAGAAGGTGGAATAGCCCCAGATTTACTGGGCCCCACCAAATTGAGAAAGTAACTACTAGAGCAGTGAAGCTCAAGGATAAACAGGTTTGGACTCATCTGCATGACATCAAGCCCTACAAAGATCAGATCCGCTCTTGCATAGATGACATGGCCAATGCAGCAGCAACAACAACAAAAGACAACGGTGACACAGCCCCTGTCCCCTCCCAAACTCCAATCACCCCTAAGGACTCAAATGGACAATTGCCCACAGCCCACCGCATGGTCACGAGGTCCCGGAGCAACAAAAATACTGCCTCGGCCAAACCCGCCCCTGCCATTACCTAAATAAAGGACAATGTATAATAAACTGTCATATTGCACCACACTTGTAGACACATGCATGTTCTCTCTCTCTCTCTTTTGTCTCACACATGCAGGTACCGCGTCTTACTGTTTACATATAAAGAAAAATGAAGAAACTAACATTGTGTTTTGCCTAAGGGTAAATGCTGCCCACGGATGATGACACACCCGAAGCACTGTCACACCAATTTGTGTATTTAAAAAAAAGACCAAAATATTTAAAGAAGAGAAAATATGTGTATATTACAACACGTTCATTCTAGGCATAGAGCAATCATTCCCACATCTCCAAGAACATTTAACAGCCCTAAGAGATAGGTTGTTAAGATACGCGTGGGAGCAGCTTTTCGCTTGGGCATTAAACGACTATTTGATAGGGAGAGCTTGAATAAACAGAACTAACAAAATTAATGCCTATTTTCTGAAATTTTCAGGGGGGCACCTATAGCATCACTAATAAGCTGCAGGACTGCAGCAAAGGTAAGAGGAAAATGCTGGTGATATTAGTTATTGTATTAAAGATTATAGGTTTGTTGTTTATCACTGGCCTACTTGCTGCCACTGTCTGGCAGACACACTATGCTTATAATGTATTAGCTGCACCCCCTACTAATGAACCCCCTACCACGACTGCAACAGGTACGGTGTCAGGTGGTACGAGCAGAACAAGATTAAACAGGGGGAGGGTTAAACGTAGCACATATGTTGACAATAATGGGCTTGACACATACCTTACAGATTCTGCACACGTGTGCTCATTGATCCCATACGCCATGAGTGCCTCTAGAACATTTGTGGCTACTGAAGTACCAGCAACATCAGTGGGATGTCTGATATACCTGGCCCTGTTCCAAACAAAAGGATGTTTTCAAGGGAGAATGGCAATAATAAAGTGGCAGACGAGAGACATATGCCCGTATGAAAATAACTTCATCAAGACACTCCACATGTACAATAACTACTGGGAACTAACAGAAGGACTCCAGTACGTAACGGATGGCCCAGACAAAGGAGAGACGAAGGAAGTGACGTTGAACTACCTACCATGTGAATGGTGCGCAAGCAAAGTTGCCGGAGTAATGGGGTGCTGGGAACGACCCCTGCTGCTAATATATGGGAAAGTATACACGAAAGAAGGATGGACAGACGGGGTTGTGGGGAGCGAAATGATAACACTGACAAAACCAAATATAGTGAAAATAGACAATGAAAACAACAAGTGTTTCAACGGATGGACTAAGACAGCCAGACTGGTGACCTGGTTAGAGAAGGTCGAAGACCCAGTATCAAAACTTCCACTAACTGCACCGACACTATGTTATCAACACAACGGAGACGTACATGTCAGAAGGAACAGCAACTGCAAAAGGATAGTGACAATAACAAAGGAGGGTGCCGGTACAGCGGTTCTAATGGACCACTATTGGGCCTGCGGAGACAAGGCATACCACAGCTTGCTGCCATCCTGGAACGGACTATGTACCATGGTACACATAAATGTACCATCCTTAGTGGTACCACAGAAAGATGGGAACTTGGCAAACTTCCCTAAAATGGATGAAGGGAATAAAAGGAGGAAAAGATCTATGAGGATTGAAGAAGGAAAAGAAAATAACGGTACAAATATATGGTCAAGAGAAAAAAGACAAGGAGAGCCACTGATGGGAAACTATCTATGGGGAAGATCAGAAACAGCTCTCAGTGACATCCCACCAGGACACAGACTGTTTAGCAGAGCTGCAATATTCTTCTAATCAATAATACATCCAGGACTGCAGGCGTATGCAAATGCAAAATGGCTCCAAATAACCAGATGGGAGCTAATGATGACAATAAATTCAACCGTCAATGGATTTAATGCAATAAAAGAAGAATTGAGGGCAGTACGAATGGTAGCACTGCAGAATAGATATGTGCTAGACCTCTTTACTGCAATGGAAGGAGGAGTTTGTGCAAAAATTGGAAAATCATGTTGCACATTCATCCCTGCTAATGATGCAGATAATGCAGATAATGGCACCCTTACTGAGGCAGTATCACAGCTTGCCAAGATGCACACCAAGATGGAAGAAGAAGCTAAAGGAGTGAAGAAAGATGGCAGCTGGTTTTCCTACTTGTGGTCATGGATTCCATCATGGTTGTCAGATGGCCTTAAAATAATAGCTGGGTGCATAATATTGGGAATGGGTGCTCTTTTAGGATTAAGGATGTGGAGAGCTCGGACGGCACGGACGACTGATGAAATGATGGAAATGATAGGCATGCACGCCTTAATACCAGCTGAAGACGACAGACACACAGATATAATAATAAAAGAAAGGGAGAGATTGTGCAAGCAAATATTAGAAAATGACTCGCACCCGCCGTCTGTGAAGGTAGAAAACCCAAGGAACCCGAAGAGCTATGTTGGGAAGTGGGTCTACTGCAAACCTGTTGGTGGATGTGTGTATATGTACTGGTCATTTGAAGATCATGTGAACCAGTATGGACACTTAGGAGGGATAACAAAGGTTTGGAGACCACGCGGAGACAAGAGAGCGGATAATTTTGTGGTCGACAAGTCGACCAGAGGGGGGGCTGAAGTGGGAAAATAGGAAAACACCCTCCCCCATTCCCATCCAGACCCTGGCCTAGAGGATCACGGCCCAAGCACCCCCCGCAAAAGGAGTTTGACCCGCTCACCTCTTTACCAGACGACAAGGTACCATGTGTTCATGGCCCACATGCACGAGGCTCATGCCCACTACCATGCCTTGGCCAAGCCGACGCCTGCAACATGGACCAGATCGACTAGAACAACAGCCGCAAAGCATCAACATCGTTAGAGATGCCATAACGACATAGCCAACAGACAAGAACACACGTGCCACCATGCACACTGGTCACTCACACACCAACCCGCACAAAGAACATACTCAGTGCTAATACATCGCCTCCCAGGAAAACTATGCCCGAGTAGGCCGCAAACAAGAGTCCCCAGGCCGGAGCCTCAAAGACGAAAAACCTTCTCGAGACGAAAAGCAATGTGCTGACCATACAGAACGAGTCCCAGTGAGAGCCCACTGCCAAGGCCACAATGTTGCAACCCACACACCGAGCTCTCAGTGCCAAGGCTACACCTGCCGCAGCCAGCACCCCTCTGGGCCGAAAAAAGCAAATTTAATGCTCATAATTATGCTCCAGCTACGGTCTCTACACACGTGACCGAGCCGAGCTGACAAGATGCCAAGCTTACGAGACAGAAAGTCGCCAGGGTCCCACGTCTGGGACGCAGGTTGCAACAACGAAGCGACAAGTTGGACACCTACACCGATGGGAAAGGCGTGATCATCAGCCACTAGCAAAGACCTGTCCATTGTCCACCACTAACACATAGTTACACAATGTTGCCAACACCAGGTACCTCACGGGCTGGGAACAGCGATGGTCCCAGCCTTGGGGGCTCATGAGGGGACCAATCAGAGTACGAGGGGCTCCTCACTGACGCCATTTCGGGTAGCCAGTCACCAAGGGTCTCCATGTAACAACATTTTAGTAGCAAGTGCTAGGGACAACCCAAGTGTGCCACCTGACCTGTCCTTATCAAATAACATTTCTCCATATATGTATCTATACTAACCCTACCACTCGGGGAGCCAACCCGAAGTGGCAATAGGTTTTGTGATGGTTTTTCCCAGGTGACGTGACCAGCGCGTCATACTACGGTAAAAAGGGCCTGCGAGCCCCACTAAGAATGAGAGCGTCTCCCCGGATGCATACAGACGGAGAACGATCCCTGCCGTTACTATAATAAACAGCAGTAATTACTTTGCTCTTGTGTGTGCCTCATACTCCTTTTGGGACGCGGGAGGAGTTGGGGCCTCCCCAGCCCCAGAGGTCCGCGGACAGCTCTGCTGGCCCCCGGGAGATCACCCCGACAGGGCGAAGTGATGGCCTAGGTGTTGAGTAGGAGAGACTCCTTGAAGAGGTGGGTTCTTTAGTTATTTTCTGAATTGTAGGAGTGTGGAGGCGTGTCTGATGCTGATGGGGAGAAGGGTCCATAGTCTTGGGGCATAGGCAGATGAGGCTTGTTTTCTGCTCTTTTCCTTTTTGCAGTGGAAGATTTCAGGTCTGCACATGTCCTGGCTGCTGGTGGTGCACTGTCCGCCGGAGATGCTGTGTTTCTTTGCACGGTATCTGGGTGACTTGAGGGCGATTGCTTTGGAGATGATGCAGCAAAACTTGAAGGTGATTTGTGCATTTAGGGGGATCCAGTGAAGGTCGATGAGGGCCAGGGTGATGTGGTTGTATCTGCATAGACCCTTGATGTAGCATTCAGCCGCATGTAGGACACTTCTCAGGGGCAAAAGGGTAGGACAATGGGAGGCCTTCGAGGAGGGCATTGCCCCATCCAGGTGGGATGGGACCAGTGCTTGAATGGTGGACCTAAAGCCGCCTGTAGGGAGGAAGGGATTGACTTTCTGCAGGAGGGAGAGCGGATACCATGCTGTCTGAGTTTTCTTAGCTATGTGTATCTAGAATGAGAGGTGTTTGTTGATGTGGATCCAGAGGGACTTGGCGCAGGAGATGATCTCGGGTGTGAAGCCCTCATAGTTCATGGTGGATAGCAAGGTCTATATGTCTGGGTGTTCAGTGTTGTTGGTAAGGAGTAGGAATTCGGTCTTGGAGGGGTTGAGCTTCAGGGACAAACTGGACATCCAACACTGGATCAGCAAGAGGCAGGTTTTGAGCCTATGGATGTCGTTGATTGAGACGGTCTTGAGGTATAGCTGTATGTCATCTGCATATTGGTGGATGTGGATGTTTTGTTTGGCTAGGAGTGCTTTCAGCGGCTCCTTATATAGACTGAATATCACTGGGGAGAGGATGGAACCCTGCGGGACTCCACAGGTGACAGGTAGCATTGGTGATTTAGAGGAATCCATCTGAACAAACTGCTGGTGGTTGGTGAGGTAGGACTTGAACCAGCATAGGACAAGGTTTCTGATCCCCATGCACTGATGTAGGTTGTCCGTAAGTGCCTGGTGGTCTACTGTGTCAAAAAGCAGCTGCAAGGTCGAGTAGGACCAGGAGGCAGCGGTGGGTGTCGTCAAGGATGTTGAGGGCATCGTCGACCGTCTGTATGGTTGCTGTCACCATGCTGCATCTCGTTCAGAACCTGGATTGGTAGGTTTGGAGGAGATTGTTGGTGTCGATGTGTTGCTGCAGTTGTAAAGCTACCACTTTCTCGATGATCTTACCTAGGAAGGGAAGATGGGTGTTGGGGCAATAGTTACCTAGATTGTCAGGATCTAGACTGGGTATTTTTAGAAGAGGGAGGATTTGTCCTGCTTTTAGGGTCAGTGGCAAGGTGCCTTGAGTTGGAGAGCTGTTGATGATCTCCAGGTAAGGATGGAGAGCTTCTGCGGGCAGGGTCTTGAGGATAGATGCTGGGAGGTTGTCATCTGTATACAATGTGGCTTTGAGGATAGTCAGAGTTTCTACCAGGTCCTCTGTTGAGAGTGTCTTGAATTTTGTCCAAGGTGTGGAGATTTCACAAGGAGGGATGTGAGTTGGGTCTGTGGATGCAGAGCTGGTGTCTATGCGCTGGCAAGTCTTGCTGATTTTGTCAATGAAGAAGGTGTTGATGGCAGTGGATTTTTCGATGGAGTGTGGTATGGCAGGGTCAGGTAGCGGGTTGATGCAATTCTTAACCGCTTTGAAGAGGGTTCTGCTTTTGCTGTCGGCTTCTGTTTTTGTTGTCGGCTTCTGTTATGGTGTTCTGATAATAGACAGCCTTGGCTGTGTTTATTAGTTGTCAACGGGTTGCTCGAAGTTCATTGAGGAGTGCCAGGTCGGATGTTGTCTTGGAGCAGCACCAGGTTTTCTCTTCTTTCCTGATGACCCTTTTGCTAAGGTTGAGTTCTTGCATGTACCATGGTGTTAATGGTTTAAATGTTCAGGTGCGTTGTTTCAGAGGCGCATGTCGGTCGATGGAGGTTGAGAGGGTGGCGTTGAGTGCTTCCAGTCGCAGTTCGGTTGGGGGTGTTCAGTCCATGTAAGGTGAAGGTTGGGGATGTCTTCCATGAGGGCTTTCACCGGAAGTTCTTTCCTGAAGGACCTGAAGGTCTGTTTGATGGATTTCTGCTGGGAGTGCTTGACAGGTGTGCAGGATCTTGGAAGGTGATCTTTGTATGCAATGGCAAGGCCTCCTCCTCTTATTCCTTGTCTGTTGGCATGTTTCATTTTAAAGTTGCTGGGTAGGGATTTGTGTGTGACTTCCTTAAAATGATGTGCTAGTCATGTTTCGGTGAGGAATAGGATGCCTGTTCCTTCCTCCCTTAGGAGTTTATCTCTGTTGTGTATTTTGACATTGTTCTGCCATTGACTAGGTTGCAGTGGATTATTTCGCTTTCTGGGTTTTGTTTCTTCTTTGAACGTAGTGTAATTTGATTTGGTTTTGGTCCAATTTCTTGATTCTGCATTGGGATTTGTTGCTTCTGTTTCTCCGCTGAGTAGACCTAGAAGATTGTGTTAAGGATTGATGTTTTCTTCAGGGTTGTCTGTGTGATCATGTTGTTGATTTTCAAAGTCTTGCCAGTTTTTTGTGATGAATGTGGTGTTGAGTTAAATTTGTTCAGTTATGCTTCTGTGGATTTCGTGTCTGATCGTTGTGTTTTCAGCATCCTTTCTTGTAGATTTACGGTGTTTGCAAGCTGGTTGGTTTTGCAAGCAGGTAGTAGGTTGATAGATAGTGTGACAAGTAAAGTGATTTTGGTCTTGTTCTATCAAAGGAGCCTCTCCTCCGAAGGGAGGTATTGTCTGTTGTTTCTTGGTGTTAGTTGGCTCTCCATTGAGGTGGTTTGAGATAGTTGGTTTTCTTCCATCTGGTTTGTTCTTATTTGGCCCTTTCTTAAAAACTGGTATGACAAGGCCTGTTACCATTCCTTGTCAAGGGTTGGGGGGAGCCAAAACCCCAACACCATCCCAAGGTGTCCGAATGAGTTCAGGCTCCCTCCTAGTTTCTCTTTACCTGGAACACTGGTGGCAGTGCTGTGACAACCCTCCCACCCCAAGTGGCAATCAATGGATCAGCAGGATAAGATGTCAGGGAGGCCGGGCTATGCAAAGTGGCCCAACACAAAGAACAGCTGCAAGATGTATGACAACACCCATCGCATGAGAAGAGGAAGCAAAATTGATGCAGCAGCCAGGACAACACTTGCTGCTGCGGTGGGTGGAGAGCATGGCTCAAGCTACCACTGTTAGCTGGAGTCTGCATATACAAAATGACTCCACTAAACCACCAGGGATTTAAATGATTGAATAAGGGGTTGCTTAGGGACCAGTACATGAAGTTGGAAACCAGGCAAGACTACATGAAGAAGGGGACTGGGCTTACCAGCCCTTTCAAAGTCCTTCCCCAAGCCTTCCCCGTCACACCTCCTCAAGGAAGGTGAGTTATTGGATATGGTATATGGCCAATTCTGGGAGGGGGTGGCTATTTAGAAGGAAGCCTCGTTAGGAGGCGAGGAGGACGTCTGAGAGTCCAGAGAAGGCGAGAGTGAAAGTAATGCAGAGGCTATTGGAGAGAGGGGGTCTGTGGAATGTTTGTAAGTGAGAGTAAGAAGTGTGTGGAACAGCGACAGAGTAGAAGATAGTGGTAGCAGAAAGTAGTAGTTGGTAGTAGTTGGGAGTAGAGGTAGTGGCAGTAGCAGAGTAGTGTACATAGAGAGGGGTAGTAAGTAGGAGCAGTGGTTGTGACCATAAAGAGAATGACTAGAGGGAGAAGAGATAGTAGAGTGGTAGTAACAAAGTGGTAGTGGCAACAGTGGGAGCGGTGTTAGTAAGAGATGGTAGTAGCAGAGAGGCGCGATCAGTGAGAGGGAGTAGTGGAATGAGGAGTAGTGGTAGCAATGATGAGGCGGTAGTAGGAGTGGAGGAATGGCAAGGAGCTAGCGTAGGGAGACCCATTTCTCCTGTACCAAAAACAAACATAAATGATATGCAGGCACTCACCACAAGGCAGTGCAGGCTAGCTAGCTAAGAGTCAGACTATCAAGAAACTGGCAGGCAAGGAATATCTTTGCAAGAGTCTCCAGTCTCTGAAGGCCCAGCTACTCCCCTGAAAAACCGGTGGGAAGTGAAATTAGCAAGAGAAGAACAAGCCACCCGCTAAGTGGGCAGGACTGTTAACCCTGTGGCATTTTCAGTAGTGTGGGTATATGAAAAAGAGTTTTATGTGAGCAGTTTCACCATGCTATATGCAAGCTTCTCATTACTGTGTTTAAATATTCGCAGTATATCATATTTATGATTCAACATGTATATACTTTTCAGTAAATAGCATACACATTTAATAATCACTATACATGTTGTGACATGGACTGTACAAGGCGTTTCAGTGTACAGTATTTATTTTTTATTATGTTGTAGATACATTACAATATAACATGTATATCTCTTAGCATATAGTATAAGCAATTTCTCATTATATCATGTATGCATTTCAGCATGTTGTGTATATTAGTTATTAGAATGTAGCGTGCACATCTCACTGTATAATCTATACATTTCAATCTGCACTATGTGTATTTCAATATAAAAGGGCTGCATTTCAATATAAAAGGGATGCATGTCAGGATATATAGTATTCACTGGAAAAACCTTTGTTAGAGGAACATTATGGTTAAGTTGCACTAACATAAACCCATGAAATTCAGTGAAAAAAGGCAAAAAAATTACAAAAACATAAAAAACGGTTCCTTCAGGAGCCACCTTTCACATTTAATAGTCACAGGCCTCTTTGCGGCATGCATAGTCTGGGGACAGCGCGTAGTCAATGGATATCTAAAAATTACAAGCATGGAGTGGGAGAGTTGAAATCATTTTAATTGTTTTGCGTTAGAAAATGGTTGCTCTTAAAATAACCTTTTTTTGTGTTTTTGGCTTTTATATATTTGTTTTATTTTTGTTTCACAAACTGAACTGAGAAAACATTTTACTGAATTTAATTATTTCTTCTCACTTTCATAAAAACTTCTTCAAAGCATTTTTAATATTTTCCACAAATATCTGATTACCCACATCAGTTCAATGGACTTCATCTCTCCGTAAAATGTTGGCACTATCAAATGTAATGTTCTCATTATGAAAAGATGTCATGCCAACATCTCGCACAAAAGCACGCACAACTTTATTGACGTTTGCGCACCAAATTAATTTGAGTGCATCCACATCTGTCTCTGGGCAATGCGTGAATTTTCTTTTTTTGAATTAGGGAGCATTTCCTTCAACTTTTCCAATGTCTCCTGCATTGCAAACTGCAATGAAATTTCAGTCACGTTTCCCAAACTGTTCCCTCCACAATGAACAATAATAAAGTCTGGATGTTTCAATTCAACCATATTTGCACAAAACAGGAGCAGGTCCACCCACTTCATGCCTCACACTCCATATCAGAACACTTCCAATTCAGAATTCAGAGAATCCAAGAGTTTTGGCTATTTCACAATGCTCAGCATACACCTTCAACCAATGAACCCAAGAGTCCCCCAAAATCCAAGCACTCTGCCTGCTGAAAGACATTGCCATGGCCATTTCAAATCCTCTCACAACTCCTACTAACAAAACTCCTGCTAACCTCTCTTCCTGTACACCACACACATGAAACCTGTTTGGCTGATCCCCCGATGTCTGCAGACACCCTCGACTCTCCGCGGTCTCTGCAATACCCTTTCTATGCCAGGCAACCTTAAAAGGCCCGGATGTGGAGTTACGTAGCACTTTTGCTTACGTTCAATGGTCTGTTCCTAGTTAACTTTGATGCAAACAAAGTCAACACTGACATTCTAAGCATCCTGGAATACAACAGGCTACGGGCACTATACACTCCCATCTAGATATGTACCCTGTATCTCAAAAAAGAAACCTTTAAAAAGGCAAGTAATACAAACAGAATCTATAACAGATCTCCTAGCAATACTGTTAAAGGAACAATGACCAACTCCCTTTGCATCAAACAACACAACCCCAAAACTGTCTAGTACAAAGTCTACTGCACGTTCATCAGAAAAGAAAGAAACAAATGTCTACTCCAGAAAGATCTGCAGGCCCATCAAACGATCCACAATCAGAACTCTCTGGTCCATTTAAATTCATCAACACAACTGGAGTAAATTGTTATGCTAATGTAACAATGCATCTTCTCTTTCAATTGCCTCCAATTGTTCACAATATTTACTTAAACGGCTCTGACCAGTTGTGTTTGTATATACTTGTCCTTCATAGAAATGCCACAAATAATCCTGACAACACTTACAGTGTCTCAGCTATAAGGCAAGAATTGGACTACTGTGCACAAATGGTAAAATGTACCATAAACACAGATCCAGAAAAATTCCTAATGTACTTACTGCAAGTACTGGAAACCAAAAACATCCTTATAAATGAAATCTTCTAGATTTCATATATGTGGAAACATACATGCACTCTCTGCAACCATGTTTCACAAGACCGCATCCCTAATGAACGATTTGTATATGTATCCATACCAAATTCTGAATCTATTCCATTTCACCAGCTTCTTTAGAATGCAAATCGTGGCATATTATGCTCTTTTTGAAATTCAGACAATCGTTCCACCATACAAATAAAATCAAATAGACAATATGTGATGCTAATGCTTCTAAGGTACAATGCATATGGTACCAAAAATAACTAAGCTTACAGGCTTCACACACGGTCAACTATCTCTTGGAAAGAGAACCTACACAACAGTAGGCATAGTATACCACACTGGTGCCACAACCACTTCAGGGCACTACACTGCATATGTAAAAAAAAGAAGTGGTTTGTTTGAATGTAACAATACCGCTGTTACTCCAAAACATAGGTTACCAGCAAATGTAACAAATACCTACTTAATATTCCTTCAGAACAAATGTAGTGACTAAACTATAGCACAATTAACAGTTAGAGTATGTCAAAAGGTATCTAACTACATCCATAATAATACAATAGTAAGTCAATCTAGCTAGAATACTCTAACAAGTATCTAACTACTTGAAAAATACCCTTCATTCCAAAACACTTCAAATACACCATCTCAATTCTTAAACGAAAAACATCTTCTAACCTCTAATGTAGTTAGTATACAAATAAGCTTTTAAACTATCTTGCTTAACATATTGTACTGTTTTTTCCCACAGAAAATAAACCAGATTCCAGCTTCATAATGATATGAAACTAAGTAACCATAGCAAGTGTTATCAAATACATATTCTATGAGCACTATCCTCAATTATGCTACAATCATACGTACCATATTCAGTTCAATTACATCATTCCTCCATATTACAAACACTTTGTACTCCCACTACATTACCTATAATTACTACACACATATTACTACTGTGGTAATTCTAGCCATACTCCTAATAGATTACCTAAAATTACTATACACACATTACAACTGTGGTGGCCACAACCACCACATTACAACTAACTATATAAGAAGTACCTACCATACACTGTCAACTAATAAAACTCACCCTGACCCCCCTGCAATTGAAATGATATCCACAGACATTGAAATTGACTGCGGACTCAGCAGTATTTCCAAACCCTTTTTTCACCTATACTAACAGCTCCACATTACCTTAATTCCACTTCCATACCATTTCTACATCCTCTTTCAGCCATCAAATAACCTCAAATGTCTTTTCCAAGCTGTCCGTTCACAGCGCTCTCCGCAAACAACCATGGTGTCCGCGGACCACCACAACACCTGCCCGACTTTTTCCACCTACAAAAATAACCCCATATCATATTTTTCCACTTCCCCACCCTTCCCAGCCTGTCTTTCCACCACCAAATAACCCAAAATATGTTTTCCAGACTTTTCCTCCCACGTGCTGTCTGTGGTCAGCTGCGACTGTCCGTGGATCCAACATGTCGGGCGTTTCCAAAAATATGATGCACATCACGCTTTTCACCATCCAATCAGCAGGCACGTCCGATGTCCACGGACATGGTGCAGGCCCCTGGAACAATGGGAGGCCCGTCCACAGACTGAACAGTGAAGTGAGTCTGCGAACCGAACCCAGATATCACACATTGTTTTGACCTTGTTTTTGGTTGTTTTAAAAAGAAACTACTGGAGGGATTTACACCAAATTTACAAAAGCATGCTTTCGGGACCAAGCCGCCGCTCCTGCCACAAATTTGGTGAAAATCCGTCCAGGGGTTTGGGCTGTAGGCATGAGCAAAATGTTTTTTCCATTGTGTCTATGGGAAAAACCACACATTTTGGGACCCTCCCCCCTATACCTTTGCCCTCCTTTAACGAAACCTCATCAGACTTTGCAGAATCAGTCTGATGGGGCCATATCATTTTTTTTTTGCAATGTTTCGTGAGTATTCGTCCGGGGGGGCGAAGTTATAAGCCACCCAAAAGGTACTCTTCCTATGGGTTGAGCAACTTAACCATAACTACGGGGCCGCTACCGCAGACCCTGTAATATATCTCAGCATACAGTGTACAGATTTCAATATGTAATATATGTAGCTCAATATACAATGAATATATCTCAGTGTACAGTGTATATGTTTCAATATACAATGTATGCCTCTCAGTATACTGTATATATCTTAATATATAGGGCCCAATTTATTAATTCTTTGCACTGTGCAAAGTGACTTTGCAGTGCTGAAAAGTGAATTTGCACTGCCTACACAAACCCTGATTCATGGCACTGTGCAAAGTGTATTTTTACAGTGCAAAGTGTATTTTTGTAGTATAAAGTGACTGTGCGCTGGCTTTGCATTACAGAAATACGCTTTACACAGTTCCATGAATCAGGGTTTGTGTCTGCAGTGCAAAGTCACGTCTCAGCAGTGTAAAGTCACTTTGCACCATGCAAAGCATTCCATGAATCTGAACTATAATGTATGCATCCCATTATACAGTGCATATGTTTCAATATATAGTGTATTCATATCAAAATACTGTATACACATCTCAGTATACAATGTATGTACCTCAGTGCATATGCATACATACTTCAATATATCATATAGGAATGTCAGTATACTGTGCATACCACTCAAAATACAATGACTGTATCTCAGCATGCAAAGTATCAATTTCAATATATAATGCATGTATCCCAAATACAGTATATACCTCTCAGTATATAATGCATGTATCTAGTGTACAGTGTGCATATTTCAGTATTTAATGTATGCATCACAATATACTACATATACATCGCTGTATGTAATGGTTACATTTCATAGTTCAGTATATACATTTATGAATCTCGAATGGTGTCCCAAACAGCCCCCATACATCCTCATACAAATGCCTAACTATCCCAGAATTCACTCTGCAAAACTATATGTTCTATAATGTACCTGGCCAGGGTTGGACTGGCCGCATCGATCAATCGGCCACTGGCCGATGCACTTTGAGGACCTGGGTGGCCGGTTTTTCTTGAAGCCGTCCCTGGGCCAGTTTTTTGTGACTAATAAAATGATTATACTCTCAGACAGCTCGCATGCAGCCAGCCACTGTGTCAGGCAGTGCCGCGGTGTGGCGCTGCGCTGCATGCATGAGTCAGTGTGCAGTGCCAGTGCCACACGTGGGCATGAGTCGTGTGGGTGGCCCAAGCTGGGCCATATTTTTTTTATGGAATGTTTGTTGTCGCATCGGCATCACGCGCGACTCAGCAGGGCCTGGGGGTGGGGCTTGGGCCAGGCTGGATGCTGCTGCCTCGCCAGGCTCGCCCTCGCCTCGCTAGCGGAAAGGAAACTGACACCACTCAGTTGCACTCAGGGGGCGGGCACAGGTCAGGAGGGCTGTCAGCCTGTCAGTGCAGCATACATTATCCATCAAAGCAAGGTAACAACACACACGTTGTTACCTTGCTTTGATAAATCATTTGGAAATGTTCTAGCATGCATGATGCATCATGCATTATGCATCATGCAGATGACAGTGCTCAGGCCTCAGGGCCCCCGCAGTCGTGCCAGCCAAATGATGGGTGTATGGTGCTCACTGGCCTTAGGCCCGGGCCGCCCCCGGCTCGCTCTGAAATGCTAAAGAAAGAAATTAGCAGGCCTGCCTGCCTGGCTGCCCCCTCGGCCTCCTGCTGCCAGGGCTGGGCCGGGGGCTGGGCCTGGAACCCAGGGCACAGCACACAGTCTGGCCTCCCCAGGCAGCACCTTATCATAACAACAAGTTGCTTTCAACTTTAGGAAGTAACAACAAAAAAGTTGTTGCCCTTTGTGGAAAGTTGAAGCAACTGTTGTGCTTGGGGGGCCGGGCCGGGCACTGGGAATTGTGGCTCAGGCCGTGGCCCAGACTCAGTGTAGCCACTCGCCGCAATTGGACTACACTGACTCTTCATACCACGTGACGTGACTAGAGAGAGGATAAGTTGGGCCTCTCCTCCGTCCCTGGGCATGATGATTTTGGCCAGTGACATTGACACAGGTGGCAGCAGCAGCCAGGCAGCGCCTGGAGGAGCCAGCCCACGAGACAACGAGTCCACACTCCACGGCAAACAGTCAGCACCTGTCCGTCCCGAGAGACACTCCAGTCCCTCCCCAGCAGTAGCAGCGGAAGACGGAAATAAGGAGACAGATGTCGTAAATCTCCCCCCGTCTCACCTGGGATCGCTTCTTGCTCTGTTCCGCGGGAGGATTCCTCTTGTGGACGGATCGGGTCTTGTATAGGCTCGCTCGAGTCTCGTCTGGCTGCAGAGCGCGTTCAGAGTTCCGGGAAGGCTGCTGTTCCAGGATGTCCAGGGAAAAGGTAGCGGTCGCTAGGAATCAGAATTCCAGGAGCAGATTAGAGGGAAGGGGTGAAAGGAAGGAAGAATGAACCAGAAACTAGGAATATTGGATTCGCCGAACAGCACACACACGTCAAGTCACTACCTAATGATAGCTTTGAGACGCGCAGGGCCGCGGGAGCGTGGCCAATTTATAGAACGTGCCGTGTGCGACATGAAGGCTGGTGCGAGGCAAGCCGCTTGGCGTGGCCATGTTGGGAGTGACAAAGAATAGAAGCCTCGCCGCAATAAGGACCAGGAAGTCCAGAAGGGGCAAGTTCTATGGGTCATGACAGCATGCCTCCTCCGAAGACCTATTCCACCAGGTTTGCCCGGGTGCATGAGATGGAATCTTCTAAGCAATCGAGGGGTATTTAAGTTAGAAACTGGTTCCCAGGTTCTCTCGCTAGGAGGATATCCCTTCCATTCAACCAGGTATTGAGGTCAACCCCTTTTATACCTGGAATCACATATTCTGGACACTTCATATTCCAGCTGATCGTCCACAACAACAGGACTGGGTCTGCAGGATTTTCGGGTGGATTGGATGTAAGGTTTCAATAGGGAAGTGTGAAAAACTGGGTGTATTTTCTTCCAGGAATCAGGTAGCTTGAGTCGGAATGAGACAGGATTGATGATCTCCTTTATGGAAAATGGTCCATAGTAGCGAGGGGCCAATTTGTTTGGCCGTAGATGTGGCGGTAATAGTTTCGAGGACAACCAGACTTGATCACCAACAGAATAAGAAGGCGCTGGTCTTCTTTTGGAATCCGCATAAAGCTTAGTGCGTGTTTGGGCCTCTTTCAATTGTTCCTTGGCTTCCTTGTGTATGTTGATGAGAGTCTGTATCCATGAGTCAAGAGTAGGTACTGGAGTCGGATGTGGAAGAACAGAAGGTAAAACGGACGGGTGAAAACTTTGACTGCAATAGAAAGGGCTGACCTTGTGTGCTGAGTGATCGGAATTGTTGTAGGCAAATTCGGCCAGGGGTATGAGGAGAGACTAGTCATCCTGAACCTTGGTGGCAAAACAACAAAGATATTGCTCCAGAGTTTGATTTACACGTTCCGTAGCTCTGTTGGTTTGTGGGTAATAACCTGATGAGAGAGCGCGTTGGATCCCTAGAATACGACACAGATGTTTCCAGAATTGTGAGACGTATTGAGGTCCTCGGTCAGATATAATCTTGGAAGGAAGTCCATGAAGATGGAAAATATGTTCCAGGAAGATTCCAGCAAGTTCTGAGGAGGATGGTAGTTTATACAAAGGTGCAAAATGAGCCATATGAGTGAACAAGTCTATGGTTACCATGATGGTCGTGTATCCTCTGGAAGGTGGTAGTTCCACAATGAAGTCTGTAGCAATAAACTCCCATGGTCTTGTTGGCGGCGATGGTTGCAGGTGAACACCCGGCGGTCTCTTGTTATCATGTTTGTTTTGACTGCAGATAGCACAAGCCTTGACGTACTGTTGTACGTCGGTCTTCATTCGAGGCCACCAAAACTGTCTTTGTATAAGACGGAGGGTGTTAGTTATACCACAATGACCGGAGTGAAGGGTATCATGGCAGAGGTTTATTATCCTTTGCTGTAATTTCTGCATAGGAATGACCAGTGCATTGTCCTTGAATAGATATTCTTCCTTAACTGTTAGATTCCATGGATTCTTCCTTGAAATATCCTTCCAGAGGTCAGAGGACTGGGTTTGCACTCGGATTTCTTCCAGGAGGTTGATTGCTTGAGCTACAAAGATAATGTGGGGAAACATATTAGGATAGGCCTTGTCCTCACTGGCTACGTAGTCAGGACGTCGAGATAAGGCATCAGCAATCATGTTTTGTGATCCGGGAACATGAGTGATTTGGAATTTGGTACTGGGCAAAGAAGTAGGCCCAACGAGTCTGACGACTGTTCCTGCACTCCAACGACTGTAGAATTTGGAGATTCCGATGGTCTGTGCGGACCTGAACTGGATATCTAGCACCCAGAAGTAGGTGTCGCCATTCAGTGAAGGCTTGGCGGATGGCCAGCAGTTCCTTCTCCAGGACGGAATAGTGTATCTCGCTGGGAGTCAGGGTTCATGAAAGGTAAGCAACGGGGTGTTCCAGTCCATCCTCAAGTTCCTGTTTCAAGACCGCCCCTATGGCGTAGTTAGAGGCATCCGTTTCCACTAGGAATGGGCGATTTATGTCGGGCTGGGTCAGGATGGGGGCTTGTGTGAACTCTGTCTTCAATCGTTGGAATGCTTTATCTTGCGGCATAGACCAGATAAAGGGGGTGTCCTTCTTCAATAGAGCAACGATCGGCTGAACGATCTCGGAAAAGGTAGAAATAAACTTCCGGTAGAAGTTGGCGAGCCCCAGGAAGGATTGAACTTGTTTTACAGATGTGGGAGCGGGCCAAGCCAGTATGGCCTTTACCTTTGAAGGGTCCATACCAATTCCTTCTGGGCTAAGGATGAATCCTAGGTAGTGAACAGAAGTAACGTGAAACAAGCATTTTTCGGGTTTGGCTAACAGTTTGTGTTCACAAAGTCGTTGTAGTACTGCCTTTACATGTTCTTCATGTTTTAGAGGATCCTTGGAAAAAATCAATATATCATCCAAATAGACAATGACGAAGAGGAACAACACATCAGAGAACACCCTATCCATAAAACGCTGAAAGACTGCGGAGCATTGGCTAGTCCAAAGGGCATGACTAGGTATTCATAGTGACCAAAGTGTGTTCTAAAGGCTGTTTTCCATTTGTCTCCTTCCCGGACACGGATTAAGTGGTAGGCACCCCGGAGATCCAACTTTGTGAATATTACGGCGCCTCTCACAGCTTCCAGGATATCCGAGATCAGGGGCAGTGGATACCGATCTTTGAGGGTGCACTGATTTAAGCCTCGATAGTCGAGGCAAGGTCTGAGTTCCTTGGTATCCTTCTTGGGAACGAAGAACAATGAAGCACCCGCTGGAGATTTCAAGGGTCTTATTGTGCCGTTTTCAAGATTGATGTCTAGGTATTCCCGAAGGGCCTTTTTCTCAGGTTCGGAAAGAATGAACATTCTGCCGAAGGGAATTACAGCTGAGGGATCTGTATCTATGGCACAGTCTTCGGGCCTGTGAGGGGGTAAGGCTTGGACTTTGGCAGTAGAAAATACATCAGCATATCCCTGATAGGCCTCTGGAACTTGTATGATATTGGAAACCATGAGTGGTTTTTCTTGGCCTCTTGGTGGTTCTTTAGGAGTTATCTAGGAGGGATCCAGGTATAGACAGTGGGACATACAGAACTCTGAGCCCAGGAATAATGATCCTGCTGTCCAATTAATATACGGATTGTGCTTTTGTAACCAGGGCATACCCAAAACCATGGGGTAATGGGCAGACTTGATGATGTCAAATTTAATCCGCTCTTGATGATGGTTTATGGAAAGTTGGATCTCTTTAGTCTGCTGGCTTATGGGTCCCGAAGAGAGGGGTCTTCCGTCAATTGCTTCCACCGGCTGCATGGTGTTTCGTGCCTCATGTGGAATATGATGACTAACAACCCAGTCTTGATCAATGAAAATTCCCATAGCTCTGCAGTCCACCAAGGCCAGAATGGGATAGGTCTTGTCTTTGGAGGGTGACAGGAAGGCCTGTAGTATCACCAAACTGTTTTGTCCAGGAGAGTTCAAGGATGGAATTGATGTGGAGCAAACATCTCTCTCCCGACACCTCGCTCCATCTAGGATCGGGAGCTGGCGTTTCTCGAACGCCGTGGAGGGGCTAGAGGGCATTCTCTAACAAGGTGTTTATCCGAAGCACAATACATGCACAGGCCTGTGTGGATCCTTCTCATCCTTTCTTGAGGGGAAATAGGCCCACGGAAGGCTCCTATTTGCATGGGTTCCGGATTTATGTCAGGGGTTGGGGCAGAATCGGTTTTAACAGAGGTCTCAAGGGAATTCTTTTGAAAGGGTGTCTTGGTCTTTCTTCTTTCAGCCTTTCTTTCCTGGTTTCGGAAGTCTATTTGCATGGCTAAATCCATAAGAGCCTGGAATGAACTAGGACGAGGCACCTTGGCTAATTCATCCTTAATGTCCTCATTTAGACCCCTGCGAAATAGAGTGAAACTTGCTTCTGAGGACCAATCCGCTTCCTTGGCCAGTTGTTTAAATCTAGTAACTTACGTTAGCATATCCTGAGTACCCTGTCGGAAATCAAGTAACCGTTCCTGAGCACTAAAAACCTGTTCTGGGTGGTCAAACATAGTCTTGAGTGCCTGAATGAATCCATCATAATCATCCAAAAAGGCATCCCCTGAGTTGACTAAGGGAGTGGCCCAGGTCAATGCGTTCCCTGTGAGGTGCGAGATTATGAAGCCCACCTTTGCCCCAGAAGTTGAAAAATAATAGGGCTTGAAAGTAAAATGCACCAAGCAGGAATCCAGGAATCCACGTAGGGATTTTGCCGAACCATCATATTTGTCTACCACTCCACCCAGTAACACACTGTCCTTGTTAGCGGGGTCACGAGACAAAACAAGCTGCCTTAACGCAGCATTCTCAGCCTTTAAGTTCTATACTTCAGTTGTGAGCTCTTGCATGCCACGCATAAGGTCCTGGACTGCTTTCTCCATAGCAGTATCAGTGTCGGTCGTTTCGCGTCTCAAACTGTCGTAAATCTCCCCCCGTCTCACCTGGGATCGCTTCTTGCTCTGTTCCGCGGGAGGATTCCTCTTGTGGACGGATTGGAGTTCCGGGAAGGCTGCTGTTCCAGGATGTCCAGGGAAAAGGTAGCGGTCGCTAGGAATCAGGATTCCGGGAGCAGATTAGAGGGAAGGGGTGAAAGGAAGGAAGAAGGAACCAGGAACTAGAAATAGTGGATTCGTCGAACAGCACACACACGTCAAGTCACTACCTAATGACAGCGTTGGGATGCGCGGGGCCGCGGGGGCGTGGCCAATTTATAGAACGTGCCGTGTGCGACGTGAAGGCTGGTGCGAGGCAAGTCGCTTGGCACGGCCATGTTGGGAGTGACAAAGAATACAAGCCTTGCCGCGATAAGGACCAGGAAGTCCATAAGGGGCAAGTTCTATGGGTCATGACAACAGAGACACGGGGAAAGTGAGAACGAGAGAGAAGAGGGAGAGACTTTGAAAGCAATGGGGACCGACACAGTGAGAGAGGCAGAGGTGCCCCTGGAGGCCATAGCGGGACATCGAGTAACAGGTGCGACCGGGCCACCATTTCCCCATCTCCCGTACATTTTTGGGGAGAGGTTCTGCGCGTGGTAAGTACCCTGACCCGAGAGTTTCACCTGTCTTTGCACACTGTTTTTTTCCTAGAAGTGAGGGGCGTCCACACTCGCTCTCATCCTTAAGGCACTAGAGTCTTGGGGGCATTTACAGCGCATGTCTGAATACCCCAGGGAATGGTGCAGGTGCCTGGGTACACGCCAACAGTGCCCACCAGGAGCGAGGCAGCGGGTCTTCCCGTAGTGGGCTTTGAGTCAGGCACCTTTTGGCGTCAAATTGGGTGCGCATTTCAACATGCTGTCTCCCTTGTTCTGGTTACAGCGCATAGAAGCGCACAGCATATTGCCCGGCCACCTCGAGGTATATTTTAGTATTCAGACAGAACGGAACCGAACTTCTTGTAACCATTTAAAGTTCCCTAACAGATGCAGAAACTTTACAAGAGCAGCAACAAGTGAGTAACACATGTGTGTGTTCACCTTTCTCTTTTAATCCTTGCTGTGCAAGAAAGGCAAACACAATGAGGCACGTGGCATTATCAGCAAGGTGCTGTCTAATTAAAAAAACGTGCATTTAACCAACAGGAGCACTAATGCTCGTTTTCCCGAATGCTGCGACGTTTGTACTTTTGGCGGCGATTCATGGAATATTTTGCACGGTTCAAAGTGACTCTGCACTGCTGAAAAGTGACTTTGCACTGCCGGCACAAACCCTGATTCGTGGAACTGTGCAAAGTGTATTTTTGTCGTGCAAAGTCATTTTGTACTGCAAAAATGACTATACGCAGACTTTGGCAAAAATACACTTCACACAGTTCCATGAATCAGGGCGTGGGCAGTGGAAATTCACTTTGAACCGGCCAAAATATGCCATGAATCGGGCCCTTGGTCTCCCAATAGCACCTGTTGGCTGTGTATCAAGGAAAGGAGCGGAGTGGGTGAAGAAAGGGGAGAGTTTTAACCGCGCGAGCTATGAGCTGTGCCTTTGCTCTGTGTAGCGCTATGAGCGGTGCCTTTGCTCTCTGTACTCTCACCTTAGTAAACCTCATGCTTGAACTGTCCCTCTTCTCACAACTTTCCTGAAAAAAAGTGAACCACGGCGGACAGTGTGGATAATTACATGTGCTGAGAATCAAAGCGAGGGGATGTCATGTGACTGTAGGTCCCAGCGTAGGAAGCGAGCCTGTATCAGTATCTCACCCGGGGCTGGGTTCTCTGCCTGCTCCACATACATCGCTGCAGTAGGTGCATTAACCCACTGCGCTGTCGCCCTCCCCCATTCCTCTGCGACCAGGAGGCTGGTTATCTATGATGCCTTCCTTCAGCTCATTAGATCCATCTTTGATTGTTTGAACTTACATGCCCTGATTTATGAAATGTTTAGCGCAGTGCAAAGTGACTTTCCACTGACAACAAACACCCTGATTCACAGAGCGGTGTAAAGTGTATTTTTGAAGCGCAAAGCCAATTTGCACCAGTAAGTACGAAGTGACTTTGCACCGTGCAAAAAAGTCCATAAATTAAGCCCACGGCCTGCTCTCACAGGTGAGACATGGGACAGTCTCTTACTGCAGCGCCTCCCCAGCTGAGAGTCACGGCAGAGGGCTGCCTTCCTCAGTTTGGGAGGGTCTTAAGCCCTTGCAGTGGCTGACTCGACAACTAGAAGCAATGCCGCAGGAAATATTCGATCAATGCATTTAAAGCCAGGCATGGTCAAGGCGACGTTTGGGGCATGGCACTTAAAGCCCGGTGCTCGTCAAATTAAGTAAAACATGATTTTTCAAGTGCACTTTATTTTAAAGCTGCAAACTAGATAGCTCAGCAAGTTAAGCCTTAATCCAAGGTATCTGTTTTCACTCTGCAGGACAGCTCCCAATGGTAACTCCACCGACTCAGCCCTCCACCCTTCAGAGGGCGATGAACCGAGTACCATTAAAGTAAGCAAAAGCAACACTTTTCTGTTGCAGTGCTTTGAAACGGGCAGCATCTGGCATGAAGCGCTATATAAAGCGTCATGTATCAGCTGGTCCTTTTAATGTCAGGGTAACATTGAAGTGCTCCGGAAGCATTCTTCTGTACCTCGCACGCGCATAGCCCATCCCTCGGCCTTTCTTCATGTTATGGCTATTTTCAGATTTTTTTTAAAACTCCAGATGATGGCATGTTCAAAGAGGTGACTTATAAACTCTGCCGAAAACCGTCACTCACATACCATATTTTGTTTTTTTCTGAAAGCACAGGTCGTTTTTTGTCGTGCTTCATATGGAAACAATATTCTTCGCTATAACCCCAAGCCATTGCCCCGAGAAGTGCTGATTTGGGCCACACGCAGCGAAGCGGTTACAAGTGTTTTTTGGGTGCGTGTACTACTTATAGCGATTTTCCCCCTTTTTTGGCTACAGTGAAGAGCGCCTCTTCAATGGTCTGTGGTGAGAGTGAACTTTGTATTGCCCCAATCAGATGTAAAAAAATAAAATGAACCGCGACTCCAAAACCATCTTGCGTAAATACACCCTGGCAATACCGGGGTCTCTTTTCATCGTCACCGTGCTGTGACTGTTTTACATCCCCGTCATGCTGAGGCCGTGTCACACCCGATCCTCCGTAGTTCACTTTACTGGAGACATTTGACATCCGGGTTATTCTGGGGCCATGCGATAGACTGATAAAACTCTGGACATCCCTGCTCACACCGGGGTCATTGTACACTAGATCACTATGAGAAATTGTATATCTGGGTACAATAGGCGCCACTTTATAACGTGGTTATTCCAATGGGCCCATTTTAGATTATGATCACCCTGGCGCACGTGTACATCCTGTCACACTCGGGTCATTTTGTAGCCTGTTCATCCTGGGGGCATTTTATATATCGGTCACACAGGCACCCTGTTGGTCACATTGGGGGCATTTTATATCCTGGTGGCACGGGAGCCATTGTTTCTCCTGGTCGCACTGGGGCATTTAATAGCCTGGTCACATATGGGCCATTTCATCTCCAGGTCACACTGGTCACACCATACTGAGTAACTTCTAATACAGACATAGGCTGAAAAGTAGATGCATTGC
Source organism: Ambystoma mexicanum (assembly GCF_040938575.1). Taxonomy (NCBI): domain Eukaryota; kingdom Metazoa; phylum Chordata; class Amphibia; order Caudata; family Ambystomatidae; genus Ambystoma; species Ambystoma mexicanum. Next base: position 996,580,644 of record NC_090931.1, read on the forward strand.
ACACAGGCTTGAAATGCGGCCAAATTTGCACCAGACCTGCAGATGCTAATTTTACTATAGCCGATATGATAGCTCAGTGGGTTGAGCGCTCGCTGCTGCGATGAGGGTGTGATCTGCAGGTTGCAGGTTCGAACCATCTCAGCCTTTCATCCTTCCGAGGTCAATAAATGAGTACCAACACAGATTGGGTGATATTGTATGCATATTTGTTCTATGAAAAAAGAGCTTAAGCGTAAGTGCTATACAATAACAGGTTATCATTTGGCCTTAGATGTCTGCTTGCATTCACAGTAATTTGACAATATGGATCTATACACACAGATATTAATGATACATATGGGGATCCATTCTTGTATGAAATGTATATCACATTAGTGAAATCATAACCATATTTTTCGTAGTGTATTTAGGAACAATGCTATTTGATGCTCCTTCCTGTTTTGGCAAGGGGTGAAAGGTCGTGTTCATGCCACCCCTGCGCCTCAGAGCTGTGGACCCTGTCACAGAACTGTATGCAAAGTTATGTTATTGTATGAGTTGTGTTGTAATGTAACAGGCACATGAACCCTCCATAAGTAGCATTCTCTGGAAAGTTGTGAATTGACACAATTCACCAATCACGGATGATGGTTTGAGGGACACTTTTTTTGAGGCGCGGGTGGGCCACTTTATTTTGGATGTCCGGGCCTATTTTTTGTCCCAGTCCGACGCTGTACCTAGCCCAGTGGTGGAGATAGTGAACCAGAGATGAAGCACCAAACTCTGCAGCCCAGCTTGTCCTGCCCATCCACATTCCCACACAGACTGACCAGGGGAGCCGACTCATGAATTTCCCGGGGGGGGGGAGGGCCCAAATACAGGAAGTGACATCACTGGCAGTTATATGACCGCAAATTTGCATGTAGTCGCCCACCTGGTGCAACGGCGCGCGGGGAGGTGGCGGCGCGCGCAGCGCAGAACAGTGGAAACATTGGCTAGCATGCACTGCATATACTAAGGTCAAGTAAGAAGGAGATTTAAGGCATCGAGTTGCTGCCCCTACTCCACCGCTCTATAATCGTCCAGGTTGTAGTAGCCCTCCCTCAAAAGGCAGAGCAACACAACTAGGATGGGAGAATGACATGCTTGCTAAACAGAAGGTACAGCTGCAAGGTGGAGTACCAGCACCACCACCAAAAAAAAGTTCCCAATTCAAGGGAAACGAGAAGTAAAGACGTTTCCCAATTAAAAACTACCAAGCAAGATGTGTGTGGTGCCATAGTTCAGTAAAACAACAACAATTCAAACTTACAATAGTGCTGATGTAGATTGGCCAGCCACAAGTGACATTTGCTAAGATGTTACCTCTGGGTAACCAGATAGAGTTAGGGATGTAGCTTAATCTTATACCTTTCAGTGGACACATCATATGTTCTGCTGAAGTATAATGCAATCCTCGCTGAAGTATAATGCAATCAAGTGTGGTTTCAGACTTGGGGGGAAGAGTGTTAACTGCTTTTAACATTGTAGTTTACCAGAAATTCTGGTAATGTAGTGTACAATGTTAAAAAGCAGTTACCCAGGCTCACCCTGCACCCAAGTGATGTTTGGGACTGATCGAAGCACTCACGTCTAAATGTTGTCTCCATGTTTTAAAAACTCCCACTTTCCTGGTTTTCAACATTCATTTGAAACACCCCTTATTCAAAAAATGAAGGAGTCAGTAAAAAAAGTACACCCCACTTATGCTTAATAACATCTTACCTTCCAAGAAACGAGCACACACCTCATTTGTCAGGGACTGCTATTAGAGGCCCTGGCAGGGCCGGTGCTATCACTAGGCAAGGTTAGGCGCTTGCCTATATGTTGGAAATGTTAGAGCTGCAAAATGCTTTTTTTAACACCCCCACACTACTGCCTTGCCTGGTGATAGCACCAGTCCTGTTGTTAGTTACTGTCTGCAGTAAGGCTGGCTGCAGCAGCAGACCAGGTGGCGCAGTGAAGGTTGGGACTTGGGGCCGGGTCAGGGTCATGATGGGTGAATGGGCGTGGTGGCAGCGCTGGCACCTGTGCAGTGTGCATTAGCACGTCAGCAAGCACCACAAGTGCCCCCTTGACCGATCCGATCGTCAACTCAATGGTATGAATGCTGCAGTGCAGTGCGACGACCACGACACAGGAGTCAGGACAGGTGAGGAGGACCCCTGGACCGAGGTGCCGTGCCGACTACACTGCCAACCAAGTAAGTAGATGTACCAGTGCGCAAACCCACGTTAAACGTGCTTACTTACTTGCAGAACACACATGCTGAAAAACTGCATTGAAGGGCTATGTGGCGGCTCAAGAATGGGTTCCACATCAAGCCCCAAGCAGACTATTCAAATCAACAAAGCCAGAGTCAGTACCTGCGAGATATCTCAGCAAGATTGGGGGTGGGGGACTGGGCTGTGATTGCTGAAGATGGCAGTGTGTCGGTGACGAGCAGCACCGCTCCAGCGAGACGAGGCCCAGTGCCAGGCTCAGCACCGTCACCCGTCCCCGGGGCTCCATGGCTGGGGACGCAGGGCATCAGGGGCTGAGAAAGGAACTACTGTGGGGGGCAGTGGCCAGCATGGAGCCTACGCCCCCCCCTGCAGACTGCAGTCCTCACTCAGTGTGGGTGGCTCTACTGCTTGCTTCCCAGGAGCGAGCGCTCCAGGTCCGCCTAAACCACAGTACTTCCATATGTGGCTCAAGGGCTCTGTCAACCTGTGGTAACATAATATTGCCTGAGCTTTACAAAATGTCATGTCATGTCATGAGGGTCCATCTGAAGTCCCCCAAAAAGTGCAACTCTTGGTACGACTCCGATCTGGCTGCCCTAAAACGCAAGTGTAGGGCAGCTGAGCAGAAATGGAATTTGTCAGGCAAACCCTCTAACAAACTGGCCTGCCGCCTCCTTCAAAGGTGATATCGACTCTGCATCCGCACCAAGAATCACCAGGAAAAGAGCCTTTATTCACGCTTGCATCTCCGTGGTATCAAGCAACACCGCCAACCTTTTCAGTCTGTAAGGAACTGACCAATTCTGAAGCAGCCTCTTCTTCTGTCACACCCACCCAGGACCTTTGCTCGGCCCTGGCTGCACACTTCATCACAAACACCGAAAACATCCTTTCCTCCCTCCATTCCACACCACAACATACACCTACAGTGGAGCCTCTTTTGCCACCCCCACCACTTCCACTCTCTTCCATCTCACCCGTCTCACCCGCTGAGGTCACCAGACAAGTCCGGTCCATGAAGGCCTCATCCAAACAGGTCGCCCCTGCCCCTCCAAAACCATTAAAGACGACATTGACTCCCTCGCCCGAGCCTTGGCTGATCTCTGCAATCTCTCCTTTTCCACTGGAGTATTCCCAACGGCTCTTAAGCACTCCCTTGTGCACCCTCTGCTCAAGAAACCCTCTGTCGACCCCTCCATTCTGGCAAACTACCGCCTGATCTCTATAACTCCTTTCCTGGGCAAACTCCTGGAGAAGTTGGCTATCTCTCAGCTGACCCTCTACACTGAATCTTTTGGGTGCTTCCACGACCATCAGTCTGTTTTAGAGTATCCAGAGACACGGAAACTGCTCTTCTGAGGCCCTGGTACTCGCACCATTTTGCACCTGCTACAACCAATGGCCAGTTAATACCACTATGGCTGTGCCTGGCAAGTGCCTTTCCCCTGCCTGCACAAAAGCCCAAACGGTTGGCATTGCCAATGCTTGTTTGAGGTTACTGTAGACGGATGAAGAGAGAATTAAAGTGTGCAAAATAAAAAACAGCATTCACCGAAATATTCCAAATTGCGAACACTTGGGCAGTTCCACACCACTGCTGCCACCCAGGCCCGTTTCTTGGCCTGGGCGAGGAGGGCGCTGCCCTGGCACAATTGCCCCGGTGGCGCGATTGCCCCGGTCCCTGCCCCTGGCTGGAGGGGTTCACATGTCTGGGTTTGTGGCAGTGATTGCCGAGGGCAGAGAGTTCGGCAGAGCCATAGCAGGTGCTGGCGTAGCCTCTTCTGACTGTAATGTCACGTAGTACAGAAGTACTACGTGACATTACGGAAGTTAGAGCAGGCTCCTAGCCCACCCCCTCCCTTGACTTTCGCGCCACTTGGGGTGGGGGTGGGCTGGGGGCATAAAAAGACGCCTTTCCTGATGGCTGCCCACCTTTGCTGCTGCTGTATCCTGTGCTCCAGACAGCTGCTGTCCTTTCTGCGTTCCTGGCTTCCCGGTGTTGGACCCTGCGATTCGAAGACTTCACTGCTTTCCTTGCAGCGTTCCTGGCAGAAACATTTCTTTGCAGCTCGGGCTTGTTTGTGTGCACGGTGCACCGCTTCATCAGAAAGAAGGTAGGTGCCATGTTTATTTTATTATGCTTTGCTCTTCTAAGTCCTTGACCCCTTTGTTTGTGTTTTCCCTGTCAGAGCTGTACTATGCATGATTGCTCTCGTGTGCGTGTGCTAAGTGTGTGTTTGTGTCAGCATGAAAGTATGAGAGTGTGTGTTTTCACGGATCCCCTTTTCCCACTGTGGGCCCCCACTGTGCCCCCACTGTGTCCCAATGTGTGCCCCCACTGGTCCCCTGCCCCCACTGGTCCCCGTGTCCCACTGTTGTGCCCCCACTGGTCCCTGTGTCTCAATGTGTGCCCCCACCGGTATCTGTGTCACAATATGTGCCCCCACTGATCCCCGTGCCACAATGTGTGCCCCCACTGGTCCCCGTGTCGCACTGTGTCCCAATGTGTGCCCCCACTGGTCCCCATGTCCCAATGTGTGCCCCCACTGTGTCCCAATGTGTGCCCCCACTGGTCCCCGTGTCCCAGTGTGTGCCCCCACTGGTCCCCTGCCCCACTGGTCCCCTTTTCACACTGTGTGCCCCCACTGGTCACTGTGTCTCAATGTGTGCCCCCACTGGTCCCCATGTCCCACTGTGTCCCAATGTGTGCCCCCACTGGTCCCTGTGTCCCAATGTGTGCCCCCACTGGTCCCTGTGTCCCAATGTTGTGCCCCCACTGGTCTCTGTGTCCCACCGTTGTTCCCCCACTGGTCCCCGTGTCCCACTGTTGTGCCCCCAATGGTCCGCTGCCCCCACTGATCCCTGTGTCCCACTGTTGTGCCCCCACTGTTCCCTGTGTCCCACTGTTGTGCCCCTACTGGTCCCTGTGTCCCAATGTGTGCCCCCACTGGTCCCTGTGTCCCAATGTTGTGCCCCCACTGGTCTCTGTGTCCCACCGTTGTGCCCCCACTGGTCCCTGTGTCCCAATGTTGTGCCCCCACTGGTCCCAGTGTCCCACTGTTGTGCCCCCACTGGTCCCTGTGTCCCACTGTTGTGCCCCCACTGGTCCCCGTGTCCCACTGTTGTGCCCCCACTGGTCCGCTGCCCCCACTGATCCCTGTGTCCCACTGTTGTGCCCCCACTGTTCCCTGTGTCCCACTGTTGTGCCCCTACTGGTCCCTGTGTCCCAATGTGTGCCCCCACTGGTCCCCGTGTCCCAATGTTATGCAGTGTTATATTGAGTTTTGGAGTGGCACGTGGGGTGCGGTGGGAGTGGGGCACGAGGTGGGGGGCGCATTCCTAGTGTTTCACCCTGGGCACCAAATGGGCTGGAAACTACCCTGCTGCCACCACCCATGGTGCGACAGAGGCCCTGCCACCACCCATGATGCGACAGAGGCCGGGCCTTTGTGGGGCCTCAGGCTCCATTAGGAGCCTATTCATGAAGAAAATAAAAAGCACACACCTTCTTTTGTCTTCATAAATAGGCTGTTAATGGAGCCCCAGCCCTCATAAAGGCCCGGCCCCTGTCGCACTAAGCATGTGTGGCAGGGGCCCTGGATCGGGCTGCTGCTTGTTGATGAAGCAACAGCCCGATCCTTTGGTAATTTATCCTCTTTTTTTTCTTTCTTTTCAAACTGTGGATGCGCGCCCCCCTGGGCATGAGGCTGCGGCCCACCAGAGGGGCGCGCCCCACAGTTTGAATACCGCTGCCCTAAGCCCTCCCCTCCAGGACCATACACCAATATGAGTCCTAGAGGGGTGGGCTTCATCGCACATGTTTGCACTTTTACCCGGCCCGGAGAGAAGTGATGCAGTATCAATGGAAAGGGTCAATGATGCTGCATCACTCCTCTGGGGGGGGCTCGGGCCCCGAGCCCCCCGTACTCGGGCCCCGAGCCCCCCGTACTCGGCGCCCCTGAGACTGACATTGATGACTAGGGTTGGGTTTAGGAACAGGGACGAGATGGCTTCAGAGGAGCTACGTCATTCAGAGAAGTCCGCAGAATAGCCATTGCTGACAAGAACGGTTAGCTGCTTCTTCCTTACTTCGCACCTCGCCTCACAGTCTTTTACATGGAGACACAGTGAACAACCAATGAAAACTAGTACAACATCTGCTGGCATCATGGGCCATTTTTGACACTCCAGCCCCCTTTTCTCATGTTTTTATTCTTGCTATTTGTTTTACATACAGTTGTCTCTGAACCAGATTCAAAATGTTATTTCTAAGCCAATGGCCTCGACTGAAAACATGAATCTTTCTTAAATTAAAGTTTTTTTTTTTTAGAAACAGTTGGACTCTATTGAAATGAAATTGTGCTAATTTATAGTTCCACACTGAATGACACACGCATCGCTCTCCGTGCAACCTTGAAATATGCACTAGTCAAAACCCCTGCTGCTTCATGTTTATAAGATTTCTTAAAACAAGCTCTTTATTAAATGCATGTTCTGTTTCATCGTGCTAATGGGTTCCTTTGCTTTTGAATAGCGTCAGCTAGGTGTCAGTCTTGTTTTGGGGCACTATGGTTTGCCTGAAGGGTATTGTGGCACCATGTGATTGATGGACTTGACAGGCTGTATTAGGACATGTTACCTGAACAATTGCGGCATGTGTGCTGGAACAGTAAATATCTCTCTCCCTTAAGCCAATCATTTTGATAAGCAGAACAATATATTAAATGAATAGTCCTGTCGGTTTGAAATTTAAGGTTTTGACTGCAATGCAAGTACTCCTGTGTAATTTGTGTGTGATGATCTGAATTATTCTGTTTGTTCCTATAGCAGCAGGGCAAACAGAACAAAATGGGCAAATGGCTTTGCAGGTATGTGTGCACGTGTGCCGTTGCTGTCTTCGTTATGGGGTGCCCTTCAAAGGATAGATCTAATCAGAGGTGGAATACTTCATGATCAGCCTTTGCTTATCAGTACTAAAATGTTTTGAGTTTGCTCTGCAACAATAAACACAGGAAGTTTGGAAAAAATAAAACTACTATTAAAATAAAACTACTACTAAAATATGCCTTGGAACATGACCAGTTTCTAAATTTAGAAAAGACCAAACGAATGTACTTTTCGAATAAAAAAGTGTTGATCCCAACAATGATAATTGATGAGAACGTCATTGAGAGAGTGCATAGTTAGAAATATCTTGGGGTTGAATTTACTTCAAAGGCTGACTATGCCGCACTAAAAGAAGTGAGGAAACATAAGGCGACCTTGAAAATAAACATGATATACCGATGTATAAGATCTGGCTCTGCGTTCTCTCTCAAAGGTATTGACTATATATAGACAATGCTTCTGCCCCTCACTGTTTGTTTTAGAGGCCATTGGAATGAAGGACCTTGCATGGCTTAACATCTTGGAAGGCACATTTTGGCAGAAAATGTTGGGGTTGGGCCCTAGTGTTCCCATGGAAATCATCTGACTCGAGCTGGGGCTCACCTCTCTGTTCACTAATGTAATCAAAGGAAGAAGCCTCCTTTTTCTAAAGACCTGTAAGTCCCCAGTTTGCCCTGTATTAAAGTTACTGGGACAACAGTCCACTAAAACCAAATCTACCACTCTGCCCTCCCTTATTGGTGTCAGTTTTGCAAATATGTGCTGGAACCCAGATTGGAAGGATATCCTACACAAGTTCACCAAGCAATTGGTACAAAAACTAGAACACTGGGATTGGTGTGAGAACTACGCACATCTTGCAAAGCCTCCCAGCTATCGGAATTTTGTGGACTTAGTCGTCCATAAATATAAATCCCCACAAGACTATCTACTACCCTGTGCCTCCCCTGAATTGCACAGATTCTTGCTTCAGCTAAGTATGAACAAACTACCAGTCTTGGCCTCAATTGGGCCTGAAAAGGGTATACCTAAAGCCTTTAGGAGTTGTCGCTTTTGTGGTGTAGGGACTAAACTGGAGACTTCCCAACACGCCCTGACAGAGTGCAAGGTACATGGAGACCTATATACCAAGTGGCTGGGGCCTTTTATCCACGATTGGAACTCTATCAAGACTGAATCTTTCTGGTGCTATTGTATTAATTCTGGCTATAGTCAACGCACATTGTACTTTACAATATATGGAAGGCTATTTATATATTAGCCTATTGATTGATATAAACCATATAACATCAGTGAAAGTGACTCTGGTTTTCATAAGACTTTTAATTTAATCTGTACTGTAGAAACTCTGAATTGTATTTTTCTGTATCTTAATTGTGTTTCTATTGTTGTTCGTATTGTTTGTGTATATTATGATAAAGCTCTTTGAGCTATAACATAAATATAATTAATTAAAATTAAAACAAAATCGGTTTTAGTTCGAAGTTGAATTTGGCACCTCTTTTTTTCACAGTCTTCACATAATAGCAAATTTTCTTTTCGAACAGGCCCAGGTTATTTGTTAAAAACTACACAAATACCAGTGCCAGGCAGACAGTCCAGGGAGGTGGTCTGAATCTCTGTGTGAGTAGTGCCAAGAGAGAGGAAAACAGTGACCATCACTCCACTGGCCACACCTGCCTCCCTGTTCCTGGTGCCATTCAATGGCCACTATGTGTTTCATGCCACATCCTATATACATACAACAATATACTTGGCTCACTGTGGTGCTGAAATGCCGCCAAAAGCTGCAACTAATGGTGGAGCTAAAGCACCACCAATGAGTCAAATCTAATTGTAGATCAAGTGCCACATATGAGACAAATCTATGTAGCCTTACGTGGTGGTGCTAAAGAAAACCAATAATAGAGCTAAAGTGGCACCCAGGAAAAACTGATGGTGATGTTAAAAATTATAAAAGATCAAAAAACCACACTGGACCAAACAATTATACTAAGTTAACCTTTAAACCAGATGTTTAAAGCAATCAAAGCAAAGTTGCAAGTAGGCCTAACAAAAATATCCAACCACTTTCAGCCTGATGAACACTTCTCTTCATGATTAACCAAATGCCTCATCAGTCCACTATACAAGGACCTTGAATGGCTTGACCAAAACAACGAGAGTCTACTCTAGCTAAACATATTCCTTGACCCCTCTTTTAATTCTAACTTGCACCCTATTTCTCTTATTTCTTTGCCATCTAAACATATACCAGGTGCTGTTCACACTTAGTTTTCCCCATGTCTGGAATCTAACTCTGTTCTTCCGCTTCTGCAATCTGGGTTTCATCACTGTTATTCTATGGTGACTGCTCTACTACATGAAACCAATTTTTTGACTTCCATTCTTCACACTAAGCAACCCTTTCTCCATATTCGTCTTGATTTTTGCTCTGATTTTGATACAATGGATCACGCTATTCTTTGTTCTTCTCTCTCTTCTCTTGGTATATCTGGTTCTATCCTGATTCTCGCCTTATCTCTCTGACCACACATATATAATATCTTGTCCTGGAAATTCTTCATCTCTTTCTCTTCATTTCAACATTCCACAAGGGTTTGTCCTGGATCCCTTACTTTTACTTTTATTTCTCTTACGCCATTTCACTTCCTTCTATCATTATCTCCTTTGGTTTTTCTTGTCATGTGTATGCTGATGATTCTCAAATCTTTTTCTCCTTTCCTTCCTTTTCTGATTTAACTGATGTTTCTGTTTCTGATTGGTTATCACCTGTTAAGCATTTGATTCTTTCTCACTTTCTTCATTGTAGTCTCTCCAAAACTGAGCTTCTATTTTTCCCTGCTCCATTTCCTCATGACAGTTCTTCTAGAAATAATGTTTGACTCTTCTCTTTCCTTCGCCGATCATATTTCTATTCTTACTCAGTTTTGTCACCATCAGCTTTACAATATTCATAGAATTTGACTCTTTCCTCTGTTTTCAGCTGCTAAACCTGTTATTGCTATGCTTTCTTCTGGTCATGACTACTGCTTGTCTGTTCTAGTGGGTCCACCTACATATGTTCCCAATCCTCTTCAGGCTATTTTTAATTCTGTCCTTTGCTTGATTTGCTCTCTTCCTCCTTGTTCTTGTATTGCCCATCTCTTGTCTAACTTTTGTCACGATGAGCGCAGGGTAACTCAGGGAAAATTTGTGAAGTAACAGAGCATTTGTCAGAAGCAAGTTACTGTGACGAATCAAGACCATTCATCCCTTCTCCCCAAGGGGGAGCTTCCCCCTTTAAGGCTATAGAGGTGAACCTGCTCCACAGCACTCTCCCTAGGGGTCTACGGCAAGAGGGACCTCACTCGGATAGTCTCCCCCTTAGGGGACAAGGACTCCCGTTCCTGTGAGAAACTCCCTAGATCATCCATCATAGTGGCATACATGGGACTGTCAGACATGAAGAACATTATAAGATCCAGGGACTTGGCTGAAGACAAAATAATTCCGTTATGCACATTGAGGAGGATCTGGCTTTTTAATGAGAGATGCATATTTAACTGAGACGAGGAGACTAAAACAGGGATACCACTCAGACAGGAAGTACAGACAGTGAGAGAAGATCATAAGCAGGGGAGACCTCTGATGCAGTGATGCCTGGAGGAGGCAGAGCTGAGGAGAGGCACGGAACCCGCAAGTTTCAGAGGAGTCCTGACATCAGAGGGAAATGCTGGAGGCCTGGTGTTTCCAAACAGAGAGAAGCTGGGAGAAGGGAATGCTTATCCCAGCGGTGATGTGATGATAACTACTTTGTGGCAGGCTGTGCGCCCATCAAATAGCAGAAACCACCCAGCGGGGGAGTCAACAAGATGTCACAGGATCCACTTCCAGACCTGGTCGCAACAAGAGAGGGTAGAACAAGGAGAAACATGAGATCTGGAGCAGAGAAAAAGAACACGACAAGCACCGAGCCTGACAACATTCCCCTGCAGATACAGAGGTAACAGGGAGAATGGGAGTACCAGAAGGGCACAGGCCAGATTTTGGAGTAGTAGACACTCATCCAAGTGAAATTGAGGAGATACTAAATATAAAGCCATTAAAGTGGAACTGTTTTAGTGTGATCAAAAGAGTAACGAATAAACCTGAAACAGACAGTATAAAGTAATCTGCACAATTAGCCTGGGAAGAGGGCAAGTACCCCACGGCTTAAGAAATAAAGAATGGAGGAAACCAGAGAGAGAATCTTATCAATCGGAATGAGAAGTGAAATTAAGTGAACCAGAAAACAGGAGAGTTAATCAAACTGAACAACCACAGGTGATGGGGATGGTCAAGTCATTACAAAGAACAACTAACCTAAGAAGTTAGAGGCTACAAGATTCAGAAAGGCATATAAGCATGGAGCAAAGTATAAGAAAGTAATACAAAGGACTGTGGAAAAACTGTCCCAAAAGGGGAGACAAAAACCAAGTACATTGCAAAAGAGTTACAAGATCTTGTCCAGAAGGTGTCAAAAGGCTAATTGAACATATCCTACTGAAGAGAACTCTGGACCAAGAAGAGACATTGCCATAAGAGATAACTGGGAGAGGGGAGACATTCTTCTAGTAAAATAGTATGATTTAAGTTAGTTAAAATAGTGGTAGGGTCAGTTTGAATTCCTTTTTGAGCATGGACATTCATTTGGGACTTCATAATGACTGAGGAGCACCTTGAGCTAGTCATATAGGCTGGGAAACCCCTCTAGCACTAGGGATAGATAGGCCTTCCCTTTGCTATTTTAATAAACACCAGTAATAATGTTCTTCAAGTGCCTGCCTCCTTCTTCCGACCAGACAGAGTACATACCAGGTTGGTCTATGTTGAGGCGGGTAGTCACAGGAAATGCAGGGGCTGGTTTTAAGCAAATGAGATACAAAGAAGCATTACACGGCAAGCCAATATACTCAGTAAACAGGTTTGAACGGAGTAAGGGGTGAACTGAAATATGATATGGCGTCTCTGCATCAGAAGTTGGTAATTGGTTAGAGCTGTAATTGGCTGTCCTCGATGTGTGCACCTGAGGCTGCTTTAGCTCAAAGAGCTGGGCCAAGTCGATTGATGGCCTGTCCACTATCTTGGATTTCAATGTTTCTCCCTCTGATCATTTCAGTTGCTGTCTGAGCTCTTTGTGTGGTTTCAAGACTGGAAATACAGTGGGTAAGCTCTTGGACTATTTGGTTTATCTTGCTGGGTAACGATTCAGCTGAAACTTTTTCTCACGCTGAGCTCTCAGTGTTTGGGTATTCCCAAACTCCCAACATACTTTCTGAGGTTCTGGGCCTCCCGAACTCCCAGAGAAGAGTTCATTGGTGTCATCAAGACATTTGTAACACTATGAGGGCCAAGAAACCCCTTTCCTTAAAGGGAAAGCTTCCTCCTTCAATCTCATAAGTTTCGGTCTGCACAGGGAAAGCTTCATGCTTTCTCATTTGGGTTGTGGGTGTAAGAACCGTTAACCTCAAGCGTCTACCAAGGGATTTGGATAGGGGCAAATATCACAGGAGGGCCTTCCCTATAGGCCTACTTGTATGGGGCAAGTCTAGACTGCCAAAACCGGTTTGAGGAGCGGCACAGTGATTTTCCCCCGCCATGTGGTGAGGACAAAAGTGGGGTGTGCATAACGTTTCTACATTATTATTCATAGAACTAATTTACTTCACTGAGATCACATTTCATGACATTTTATTTATAAAGAGGACGATCCCCATCTTGCCCTACCCATTCCCCAAGCAGTTGGGTTGTGTCTTTGTCCACCAAGATTGTATATCTTAAGGAAGAGACAAGACCTTAAATAGTAATGGTAATCCATCTCGAAGCTAAGCAGGCATAATATGTGGTATTAGTGGCTAGAGAGGCATTTTGGTGCAGCCAGTGTAGTCGTTTCTTAGTTTGGCTTGTTTTTTTTTAACTGGACATCTCTGATAAAGCGGTCCTGCTAAGTGTAATAACCTGCCTAGGCTGGCATTTGGCCACTCTAGCCATTTCTTACTGTGGCATTGTATATTTTATTGGGCATCTGTGATAAGAACAACCATGATAAGGGTTATTGCTTTGACTGGTATTTTGGTGCAACCAGTCTAGGTATATCCAAATGTGGCCTGGAATGCTTTACTGTAATATGTTATTATTTGTCTAGACTGGGTATATGATGTGCAGCCAGTTGGACATGTTTTCATTGCGGCATGGCATTTTTAATAGCAAAGCATTACATTAATTAAAGCATTAATGTTGCTGCACACTGTTGGTGTTGACTTGCATGTATTGGAGTTTTGGACTGGTGTTAAAATACTAAACAATTGCAAACACAATGGCTTTTTAGCCACTTTTTCTCAGAAGGTGTGCTTTATAATGCTTTAAAGCACATATATGCTTCTCCTAGTACAGTGTGCTCCGTACCCCTGAAGCAGCATCTTTGTGCGTATTGCGCAAGTGTGGTAATCTAGGCCGGCCCAGAGTGTGGCACGATCTGTGATTTGTTGCCGAGCTGAGGGGGGGGGGTGGGCTCAGCATGGCTCACAGCAGGGCCCCTAGATTTTGTGTTATGCCACTGGCTGAGCAGTGGATACTTTTGCTCTGCCAAGGTGACTTTTTCACCTGGTACTGGAATCCGAAGCAGACAATGTCATCCTCGCTTCCCTTTGTTTCTCCACGAAACCATCAGTATGGGGCTAAAGGGGGCGAGAAACGAGATTTGAATAGATAGGAACAGAGTGTCTGCTGTGGTTTTCCTGGATGATTGTAAATACAATATTTAAAACCTTCTTTTGATAACTTGCATTACTTTATTTAACTGCCATCATTAAAGAAATCTATAACTTTCCAAGAGCATTTGCAGCACTCTCGCACCATGAGATCGTGCTCGGCAGGCTCCAGAACAGAGTGCATATAAGTTCTGCTTCCTTCACTCACTCTTTCCAATCTGCCTGCACTATCCACCAATCAGGCACTTTCATTCACTTCGGTGAGGTCGGAAAGCTTGCGTGAGTTCAGGAAAATGCATGGAGTGTTAAAGCCATACTGCAACCTCCCCAACCAATCGAAAATCCCCGCAACCCCACACCCAATCCCCTTATATTATTTATAATCCAAAACCAACCCAATACATTTATATAAAATAACTAAAATAATATAAAAGTTAATTGTGCAGAAGGTCCATTAGGACCACTATAATTAGGTCAATTAGGACAAAAGGTCAATTGTAAAAGGTCAATTTGGGTAATACCACAGTGCTATGTAACTGAAATCATCTTTAAAGACTGTGCTGCCAATGTCAATCAATGCCTGATCTAGGGTTAGACCTTGCGATTTGTGAATAGTGATTGCATATGCAAGAGACACAGAGAATTTTTCTCTGCGTACATACAAGTCTTTGAAAAGTAGGAATCGTGCTGTTGAGCGTCCTATCCTTTTAACTTCTGAAAGTTTGTCAAATTGGATGTTGACAAACTGAATGTTGTTGTAATGTGGATACGTCTGGAAGCCAACAACTGTTCCAATTGCTCCATTAACTCAATCTTGCTCCATGTCAAGGTTTAGTTTCAGAATTACTATGCAGTTTAAACACAATGGTAACATTTTCTCCAAACTAGCTGTGTTGGAGATAGTTTTCTAAGCTATTCAGTCGTGCTGTTGCTTGTTGACACATAGGGAGTGTGATGCCATGTACTTCCAGTTTGTCTGTGGAGTAAATATACACTATTGGTTGCATTTCTTTTTTTAACATTGTCTCATTGAATTGCGTACAGCTTGCTAGGGTTGGCATTAAGGACATACATTTCACATTTTTCTGTGCTAATTGTTCCATGACATCAGGAGCAGATGTGTCATGCCAATATAGCTCATGGATGAGTCTACTATTTTAGATAGATTGTGTATCTTTCGAAAGAAGACCAATCCTAATGCTTTTTAAAATATTTGCATAGGTAAGGTCTGCAGACTGATGCATGTTTTGAGTTAGTTCTCTGTATTGGAAATGTTGCCAGAGATTTACATTTCCTATGCTGCCAAATGTGTTGCAGCATTGTTTGTGGCCCAAGATTTTAAAAATAGGCTCACCTTTCACTGGTGTTAATTGTAGGATAGCTCCAAAAACAATAATATGTTTTCCTCCATAGAGTTCTTCGACGTCCGTTCTAAGGACTTCTTGTAATCTGAGGTGAATCAAAGCCAACATTAGGTTAGAGATGATGCACACCTCATCTCTTAGGAACATTTTTGTTTGTTTCAGAATTCTGCGTAGTTCAATAGCAGCTTCTGTTGACAGTTTGTAGTACTCTAATTTATTTTGGTGTTCTACTGGAAAAAGCAGTAATCAGTGTAAAGTAACATTTTCTATGTTTTAGGCAGCTAAACCTGTGGGGGCTGTTACAATAGCAGAAAGCTTGTTGTTTGTTAACTTTACGAGGAATTGCTGGATGATTTCTTTATTAAGAATGTTTTGCCTGAACCAGCTTCACCACTGACAGTACAGGTTAGGAGTACAAGTTTATAATTTTGACATCTACAAGTTTATTTTCATGCTGCAAACCATGTTCAATGTCTTTAGTCACTTCCAGGAAAATACTAAATTGCTCATCATTGAGTTGTGATTTGAGCAGTGCCAAGTTTTCTTCTGATTCCATGGTGTTTTCTACTTCAGCAATAGCTAATTTTGCTTTATTTACTAGGTGTGGCTCTTTAAGTCATTCTTGGCTTCCTGTAGCAGAAGGTTGACTGCCTTCGGGAGTGTCTTCATTTAGTTGTGCTTGAATTTCTTCCTCTTGTCTGCGTTTAGTGTTAAACATGTTTTTGTACTGCTTGAAATTCACATTTGTTATACTGCTTTCGTTTGCATTGAAAGCATTGAAAGCAGTTTCGAATGAGTCATGGGTGCCCAATAAATCTTCTTCTTTTCTCCATGGTTTAAAAAGTTGGAGTAGGGACATGTAGTAAAGTTCTCTATGTTGAGGAGTTTTAAATGATAGCTTTATATGATTAATTGGGCTGCGTTTGCTAAGTTTAACGTGGCTGCCTTCACATGTTTTGACTATGTATTTTCTATTTTTGTCATTTGGTTTAATATTATTTTTGTACGAGACATTTTGGGCTATGTGGTATAGGCACATGTTTTTCCAAAGCACTACTTCTGTTTGGGTAGTATGTGGCTCTTGGGATCATTTTTGGCTATAGTTTCTATGGGCCTCATTACAACGAAGGCGGCCACAGAATGAACTGTGCCGGTAAGGGACCGGCACCGTTCATTCCGGGCTGCCCTATTACACTGTCTGCTAGCAGGCCCCGCTCTTGAACGCCTGGTCAGACCAGGCGTCCTTAGCGGGACCCGCTAGCAGACCAGGATGCTAACAACGGGCCCATCATTAATGGGCCTGTTGTTAGCATCCTCCCCATTCCAATTGAGCCCTATGTGGGCTCAAATGGGAATGGGGATGTACCGGGTCCGGGTCCCGGGAAAGGGAATTACCGGGCCCTCCAAGGTCAGACTGTCCCGGTAATTCCCTATTCCTGGAACCCAGACCCAGTACATGGAGGTAGCCATGCCACAAAAAGCAGCATGGCTACCTCTATACTCGTTATGAGGCCCTATGTCTTTGTATGATTTCTGTACTCTTTTTCTGGATGCAGCAGGACCAAGGCTTAGCCATACTATGTGTTCAGATTTGCCATATAAGGCTGTTCCTGTTAAACGGTCTGCAGCTTTGTAGCATCCACATTCTCTATGGGAGAGCATTTTTATGTCGAAGCTGTACAATTTTTGTGACATGGTTTTGTCAGATGATATGTCATCCCAGAGGTCTTTTAGCTCTGTTTTCTCAGCTTTGGTTAGGTAGGCTGTGACATATCTTGCAACAGCAGTGGAATTGTCTGCAATGTATTGTATATCTATGTTTGCATTCCACAAGAGGGCAATGATTGCATTGTAATCACTGATGTACGTTGAAGCTTTGTTTAATTTAATGCAGTATGTGTTTTTAGTCGATTTGCCTTTTACACTGTGTCTAACAGAAGACATGAAGCTGTTTACTTGTCCTTTTGCTGAACCTTGTCTAGGGACACCAAACGCACCCCTGTGCCATTTTCCAGCTTGGCATCAGGTGAGCGGGTGCACTCTTGAGCCCCAGGCCCCCTCGGAACCATCATGGCAGCGGCAGGCCCTGTGGAGCCCCCGCAGGCTTCAGAGCCGCACCGGAGCCTTCTCTCCCCTAATCCCACCTCTCTGTGCCTCCCACCTGCCCTGATTGGCCAGCTCCCATCCATTGGGTTAGTGTGGATGCCGCTGCACGCCCGCTCCCTGTGCCATTTTCCAGCTTGGCATCAGGTGAGCGGGCGCACTCTTGAGCCCCAGGACCCCTCAGAACCATCATGGCGGTGGCAGGCCCTGTGGAGTCCTCGTGGCTTCAGAGCCGCACCAGAGCCTTCTCTCACCTAATCCCGCCTCTCTGTGCCTCCCCCCTGCCCTGATTGGCCAGCTTCCATCCATTGGGTTAGTGTGGATGCCGCTGCACGCCCGCTCCCTGTGCCATTTTCCAGCTTGGCATCAGGTGAGCGGACGCACTCTTGAGCCCCAGGCCCCCTCGGAACCATCATGGCGGTGGCAGGCCCTGTGGAGCCCTCGTGGGCTTCAGAGCCGCACCGGAGCCTTCTCTCCCCTAATCCCGCCTCTCTGTGCCTCCCCCCTGCCCTGATTGGCCAGCTCCCATCCATTGGGTTAGTGTGGATGCCGCTGCATGCCCACTCCCTGTGCCATTTTCCAGCTTGGCATCAGGTGAGCGGGTGCACTCTTGAGCCCCAGGCCCCCTCGGAACCATCATGGTGGTGGCAGGCCCTATGGAGCCCTCGCGGGCTTCAGAGCCACACCAGAGCCTTCTCTCCCCTAATCCCGCCTCTCTGTGCCTCCCCCCTGCCCTGATTGGCCAGCTCCCATCCATTGGGCTAGTGTGGATGCCGCTGCACGCCCACTCCCTGTGCCATTTTCCAGCTTGGCATCAGGTGAGCGGGCGCACTCTTGAGCCCCAGGCCCCCTCGGAACCATCATGGTGGTGGCAGGCCCTGTGGAGCCCTCGCGGGCTTCAGAGCTGCACCGGAGCCTTCTCTCCCCTAATCCCGCCTCTCTGTGCCTCCCCCCTGCCCTGATTGGCCAGCACCCATCCATTGGGTTAGTGTGGATGCCGCTGCATGCCCGCTCCCTGTGCCATTTTCCAGCTTGGCATCAGGTGAGCGGGCGCACTCTTGAGCCCCAGGCCCCCTCGGAACCATCATGGCGGTGGCAGGCCCTGTGGAGCCCTTGCGGGCTTAAGAGCCGCACCGGAGCCTTCTCTCCCCTAATCCCGCCTCTCTGTGCCTCCCCCCTGCCCTGATTGGCCAGCGCCCATCCATTGGGTTAGTGTGGATGCCGCTGCACACCCGCTCCCTGTGCCATTTTCCAGCTTGGCATCAGGTGAACGGGCGCACTCTTGAGCCCCAGGCCCCCTCGGAACCTCCCATTATCTCCTCCACCTCCTGGCCCGCCCACCATGCCCTGATTGGCCTGGAGACCGTGAGCTCAAGCCATTACCAACCCTCCCAGGGCAGCCCTCTGCCCGGCAGCCCATCGGCTAAGGACCTGAGGCAAAGGACTACAGAGAAGGCTCCTGATCGTATCTGCAGGTATCAGCAGGAGAAGCAAGAAGCCAACAATGAGTAAGTATGGAAAGGGTGGGGCCAGAAGCAATTACTTCACGCCATACTACCCCACCACTCATCTAACAAAGCATCACCACTGTGAATTTGTTATATCTGTAATATATTTGCATTTGGAAACTCTGTCCCATACATGTGGAAAGTTGAATTTGAAATGTGCCCAATAGCCCCTCTGTGAAGCTAGAAGTGTTCCCAATAGCCCCTCAATGAAAGTTGCATTTAGAAGTGTGCCCAATAACCCCTCATTGAAAGTTGAATTTAGAAGTGCACCCAATAGCCGTTTATGGAAAGTTGAATTCTGAAGTGTGCCCAATAGCCGCTCGTTGAATTTAGAAGGGTGCCCAATAGCCACTCTATGAATTTAGAAGTGCGCCCAATAGCCGTTTATGTAAAGTTGAATTTTGAAGTGTTCCCAATAGCCCCTCATTGAAAGCTGAATTTAGAAGTGTGCCCAATAGCCTCTCATTGAAAGTTGAATTTAGAAGTGTGCCCAATAGCCCCTCTGTGAATTTAGAAGTGCACCCAATAGCCCCTCTGTGAATTTAGAAGTGCGCTCAATAGCCGTTTATGGAAAGTTGAATTCTGAAATGTGCCCAATAGCCGCTCGTTGAATTTGGAATGGTGCCCAATAGCCACTCTATGAATTTAGAAGTGTTCTCACTAGCCACTCTGTGAATTTAGAAGTGTTCCCAATAGCCCCTAATTGAAAGCTGAATTTAGAAGTGTACCCAATAGCCGCTCATTGAAAGTTGAATTTAGAAGTGCGCCCAATAGCCCCTCTGTGAATTTAGAAGTGCACCCAATAGCCGTCTATGGAAAGTTGAATTTTGAAGTGTGCCCAATAGCCCCTCATTGAAAGTTGAATTTAGAAGTGTCCCCAATAGCTCCTCATTGAAAGTTGCATTTAGAAGTGTCCCCAACAGCCGCTCATTGAAAGTTGATCTTAGAAGTCTGCCCAATAGCCCCTCATTGAAAGTTAAATTTAGAAGTGTGCCCAATAACCGCTCATTGAAAGTTAAATTTAGAAGTGTGCCCAATAGCCCCTCTGTGAATTTAGAAGTGTACCCAATAGCCCCTCATTGAAAGCTGAATTTAGAATCGTGCCCAATAGCCGCTCATTGAAAATTGAATTTAGAAGGATGCCCAATAGCCTCTCTGTGAAAGCTGTATTTAGAAGTGTGCCCAATAGCCTCCTGTGAAAATTGTATTTAGAAACGTACCCAATAGCCGCTCATGGAAAGTTGAATTTAGAAGTGTGCCCAATAGCCTCTCTGTGAAAGTTGAATTTAGAAGTGTGCCCAATAGCCTCACTGTGAAAATTGTATTAAGAAGCGTACCCAATAGCCGCTCATGGAAAGTTGAATTTAGAAGTGTGCCCAATAGCCTCTCTGTGAAAGTTGAATCTAGAAGTGTGCTCAATAGCCTCTCTGTGAAAGCTGTATTTAGAAGTGTGCCCAATAGCCTCCTGTGAAAATTGTATTTAGAAGCGTACCCAATAGCCGCTCATGGAAAGTTGAATTTAGAAGTGTGCCCAATAGCATCTCTGTGAAAGTTGAATTTAGAAGTGTGCCAAATAGCCTCTCTGTGAAAATTGTATTAAGAAGCGTACCCAATAGCCGCTCATGGAAAGTTGAATTTAGAAGTGTGCCCAATAGCCTCTCTGTGAAAGTTGAATCTAGAAGTGTGCCCAATAGCCTCTCTGTGAAAGCTGTATTTAGAGGTGTGCCCAATAGCCTCCTGTGAAAATTGTATTTAGAAGCGTACCCAATAGCCGCTCATGGAAAGTTGAATCTAGAAGTGTGCCCAATAGCCTCTCTGTGAAAGCTGTATTTAGAGGTGTGCCAAATAGCCTCTCTGTGAAAATTGTATTAAGAAGCGTACCCAATAGCCGCTCATGGAAAGTTGTATTTAGAAGTGTTCCCAATACCCCCTCTGTGAAAAGTTGAATCTAGAAGTGCCCAATAGCTTCCAGGTGGAAGTTGGATTTAGAAGTGCATTTAGAAGTCGAATTTAGAAGTATACCCAATAGCATCTCTGTGAAAGTTGCATCAAGAAGTGTTCCCAATAGCCTCTCTGTGAAAGCTGAATTTAGAAGTGCATTTAGAAGTCTAATTTAGAAGTGTACCCAATAGCATCTCTGTGAAAGTTGAATCGAGAAGTGTTCCCAACAGCTTTTATGTGAAAGTTGAATTTAGAAGTGTGCCCGATAGACTCTCTGTGAAAGTTGAATTTAGAAGTGCATTTAGAAGTTGAATTTAGAAGTATGCCCAATTGCCTCTCTGTGAAAGTTGAATTTAGAAGTGCATTTAGAAGTTGAATTTAGAAGTGTGCCCAATAGCCTCTCTGTGAAAAGTGCATTTAGAAGTGTGCCCAATAGCCTCGCTGTGAAAAGTGCATTTAGAAGTGTGCCCAATAGCCTCTCTGTGAAAGTTGAATTTAGAAGTGTACCCAATAGTCTCTCTGTGGAAAGTGCATTCAGAAGTGTGCCCAATAGCCTCTCTGTGGCAAGTGCACTTAGAAGTGTGCCCAATAGCCTCTCTGTGAAAGTTGAATTTAGAAATGCATTTAGAATCTGAATCTAAAAGTTTGCCCAATAGGCTCTCTGTGAAAAGTTGAATTTAGAAGTGTGCCCAATAGCCTCGCTGTGAAAGTTGAACTTAGAAGTGTGCCCAATAGCCTCTCTGTGAAAAGTTGAATTTAGTGGTGTGCCCAATAGCCTCTCGGTGAAAGTAGAATTTAGAAGTGCATTTAGAAGTTGCATTTAGAAGTGTGCCCAACAGCCTCTCTATGAAAGTTGAATTTAGAAGTGCATTTAGAAGTTGAATTTAGAAGTGTGCCCAATAGCCTCTCTGTGGAAAGGGCATTTAGAAGTGTGCCCAATAGCCTCTCTGTGAAAGTTGAATTTAGAAGTGCATTTAGAAGTTGCATTTAGAAGTGTGCCCAACAGCCTCTCTGTGAAAGTTGAATTTAGAAGTGCATTTAGAAGTTGAATTTAGAAGTGTGCCCAATAGCCTCTCTGTGGAAAGTGCATTTAGAAGTGTGCCCAATAGCCTCTCTGTGAAAGTTGAATTTAGAAGTGCATTTAGAAGTTGAATTTAGAAGTGTGCCCAATAGCCTCTCTGTGGAAAGTGCAGTTAGAAGTGTGCCCTATAGCCTCTCTGTGAAAAGGGCATTTAAAAGTATGCCCAATAGCTTCTCTGTGAAAGTTGAATTTAGAAGTGCATTTAGAAGCTGAATTAAAGTGTGCCCAATAGCCTCTCTATGAAATGTTGAATTTAGAAGTGTACCCAATAGCCTCTCTGTGAAAAGTGCATTCAGATGTGTGCCCAATAGCATCTCTGTGAAAAGTCCATTTAGAAGTGTGGCCAATAGCCTCTCTGTGTGGAAGGGATGAGTGCGTGGAAGGGATGAATGCGTGGAAGGGATGAGTGCGTGGAGGGGATGAACGCGTGGAAGAGATGAGTGCGTGGAGGGGATGACTACGTGGAAGGGACGACTGCGTGGAAGGGATGACTGCGTGGAAGGGATGAGTATGTGGAAGGGATGAGTGCGTGGAGGGGATGAGTGCGTGGAGGGTATTAGGGCGTGGAGGGGATGAGGGCATAGAGGGGATGAGTGCGTAGAGGGGATGAGTGCGTAGAGGGGGTGAGTGCGTAGAGGGGGTGAGTGAGCAGAGGGGGTGAGTGAGCAGAGGGGGTGAATGCATAGTGCGTGTGAGGACATAGAAGGACGAGTGCGTAGAGCAGGTGAGTGAGCAAAACAGATGAATGCATGATGCGTGACGTACATAGTATGGTTTGGAATGCAGGGAATGTTTGAAAGAGCATATAACCCATCATATCTCACCACCATGCTTACTCTCCTCTCTACACCACCACTCAACTAGAACACAGAGATACTATGACACCATTCGGTATAACTGTTCTCATACCAACATCCGCCGCTCACTCCACATCATTCTAAGTAAACACTGCTGGTTACACACCCCCCAGCCAGGCGTTCTCCTCGGGCCTGACACAGCCACATTCGGTCTGGATAAATCCTGCCAGAACGAACACATACTACTGATCTCTCAACCACCACACCTACCGCTAAAAAGCAGCTATTACATGAATACTGCACCAGCTGCACACATACCCGGTGCTCACAGGCACCTTGACTCTCTCTACTCTCTCTACTGACCTGAACTTCGGTTCCCAAGGGCGTTCAACCTACCAGCGGCTTCAGACCATACCAATGGTATATAAGGCGCTATATAAATGCAAAATAACATAACATAACATTTGGTATAGTATTTGCCTTCGTTTTAGATCTGCATCGACAATATTTGCCACATTTATGTCTTTGGAGTGTAAAATGTGTGTATGTAGCTCACTATGTGTGCTTTCTGAAGGGATGTCACAGGTTACATATTTGTGAATAAACTGCAAAACGGTACCACCACTGTCATGACCAAATTTAGGACCATCTTGTATCCACAAAAGCATGTGGATGTGTGGTGCTCCTATGGATTGATATTCTTTTCTCTAAAAGAAGTGTTCTACTTCTCTGAGGGGAGAAATTGTTTTATTACAGATGAAGTGCAGCATGGCAATAAAGCGGTGGTGAAAGTATCTTGATACATTTGCAGGGTCAAGAGAGCAGAGTTCTCCTGGTGTTTTTATGTCTGTCCCTTCTTTGTTTTGGTTTGCTATGCGGAGGAAGTCGTGCAAGTCCTCCCATGCATATTCTGCACAACCCAAAGTGACAAACCCCATGGGTGGGCCAAGGTTCCGTAGCATACACCGTACATCAGCGTGACGTCGGAACCAGTATTCTTTTGTAGCACACATGTTTGCCAAGAGATTTGTGATACTTGACTGCAAAACTTCATCTTTGTCTTTTATCTTTTGAAGTAGTTGGGTAGCAGGCATGTTTAAAAAATTGGAACCTGTTTTGAATGTGTGTGCAACTCCATAACATAGAGTTGCAAGTTCACTTGCAAACAGGAGGTGGAATATGTATTCAACGTTTTGTCTGAATCTGAGGTCTTCAGAATACATTCGTAAAGAGCGGTATTCTGATGCTGTATTTGTGTGCATCTTTCATCATATCTTCCCCATTTTCCAGTAGGAAACAGTAGAGGAAAGGCTTGTGCTTGTACACTTTTTTCACATATGGTGGTTCGAGATCCTTTGGTTTGACGCATTTGATATGTTTCTAGTGCATTGTCTATGGTGTCTTTGGAGTGCTGTGGGTAAATGTATACTGGTCTAAAATATTGGATGACGTAATAGAATCTAGAAGTTCAAATTGACCAGTTGATGAGGAATCTTGAATTATTTTGGTAGTTTCCCTTAGGTTTTGCTCAATGTATATTTCTTTGTAGTACTCATTGTTCTCTTTAAGATATTGTAGAGCTTCTCTAACTTTGTTTAATTCTACTAGTTGTTGCCACTTTTTTTGTCTTTCGTTGGTACACCATTCACTAGGATAATCAAAGATTGATCTATTGGCCGTTGCACTCCTAGAGTGTCTACATTTTCTTTAAGATTTAATGACAAATAAACTACTTTGCCACACATGCCTTTTAGTAATTCAGGAGGAGGCAATTTGGCTGTTTTGGGTTGAAGGCGTATTATAGCTTGAAATGGTTGTGTTGTTTGTATTATAATGCTCTCATACAAATTAAGCTGTTGGAGAGGTTTTGGCAGTGGGAAAATGTCCACGTTGTTAGTGATAGCCTGTGAAGGCATTTGGTTATTATCGAGCTTTGTATTGCAGTATGTGCAAAGTATTGCAGGGTTAGTTATTTTGTATTTGTTTTCTGCTATAAGATAGAGAGCTAATTGGAACCATTGGGATTCCTCATTGTCTTCTATTTTGTACGTTAAATGTACAGTTTTGGTGCTCTTTCTAAAAAACATTCTGCGACAACACGCAGATACTTGGTTTGGCACTTCAGCAGATGTGCTTTTAAACTTTGCTATTTCTTTTTAGTGTGTGTTTATTGGAAGATTGGCATTTATAAGGTTTACGCTACCCTTCTCTAAAGTTACTGGATTTCCTAAGTGATCTTCACTTCCAAAATATTTGCTTTGGACGTGGTCTATTTGTTGAAGGAGTTCTTTGGCTGTGCCATGTAGGAGAATGTTATTAAAATGTGCCAGTTCTAAAGCAGGACTTTTTGCATAGTACACTCTCTGGACAAGATTCCGTATAGTGGAATGGTGTGTTGCTAACATTTTGATGTCGTCGAAGGTGCTTTTGCCAGCCGGTCCTGAAATGCAGGCTAATGAATGTCCTTGCAGTCCAGTGTAATTGCGCACTGGACAGGAGTCCATGGTTTGCAAAGTTTTCATTCTAATTTTCTTTTTTCCTTTCACATAGTGATTGAGGAATTGGCGTCAAGATTTGAAGGATTGTTTCTGTACGTTACACATTGTGGTGCAGGGCCATTTGTAGAATGGATGGATTGGTTCAGTGCAATGGAGAGTTGATTGTAAATTTGTTGGGACTTGTTTTTCAATGAGGGATTCTTCTGCCATAATGGCGTTGTCTACCATTTCATACCCGTATGGCAAATGGGTTTTTCTGCTCGTTTATATGCCTCTTTATTGAAATATGGTGCTGTGCTGGTTGTGTGAATCCACTCACCTGCACAGAAGTTTGCAAAGGTATCTATGTTGACATTGCACATGTTTCTAAGTACTTTTTGTAGTTTACTGATGTATTTTGTTAGTGGTTTCATTCTGGTTAAAATTAATATAAACAATTTTCTTTTGAGGAGCATTTCACTGTCAATGAGAGCTTGCTTCCAGGTTTTTGTCTTCTGCAGTAATTTTCTCTGCTGTTTTCATAAGATTGTGAAGTGCTATACAGTGGAAATATTTTTGTAAAATACATTTTTTGGAATGCTTAACTGTTGCTATGTTAGCATTGATAGATGTAGTGCTGCCGCTAATAGTAGTTTTATTCTTCTCAAGACATTTCTTTTTTATTTTTATTTTTTGGAAGAGAGGCCATCATTTTTTTACTGCTAGCTGGTTCCGTTTTGTTGACTGACTGTATTAGCTGTTTGGTTTGAACATTTGCTATAAACTCTGCCAGAGGTGGATGAGTATTTTGCATGCTTTTAGTTTTATCTGCTCTATTTATCCGTTGTTTTCTACAGAGTTGCTTTATGGTAGGCATTCTCTTCTGTCTGTTGGAGAAAAAAGAAAGTGTGGGTTTGAAAGTTGTGCAATGTATTTGCGTGCATTGTGCATGAGTGTCTGAATATCAGGGCAGGCATAAATAGAGGGCTGTGTGATTGTGCAATGGACTGTTAGTTCTGGTTGGGAAGGTTGTAATAGTAGCTGTGTGTGTTGATGTGTGAAGGGCTTCGTTCAGAGCGTTTGACAGTGTACTGTGCATGAATAAGTAAGAACATTACGATGTTTGCACAATGCTAGTGGGTGTTACAATACTGGTGTTCAGATGAGTATACAAAGAGTGTACCTGCTGAGGTGTAATGAGTAAGAGTGAAGCAAATGCTGTTGGATTGGATATAATTTTGTAGGCTACTATACGGCTACACTGCACTGTATGAGTAACAGAAAGAATACTACTAGACTGCTGCACTTACTTTGTTGGATGTGAATGTGAAGAGTAGTTTTCTTCTGGTTTTTATCTTCTAGGAGAGATGGTTCTGTCTTTCAGGAGGATGTTCTTCACTGTAATTGGGAAAGAAGAACATTACTGGGTATGTGCGGTAATGGAAAAATAATTGTAGTACAAGAAGACATTATTTTACACTGTAGGAGGACTTGTTTGGAAGAAGAGTTAGTAGCATTGCATGTGATTATGAGTATGGTTGTTACACTGCTGTTGCTGCAGACGAGTTGCGACCAGATTCCTAATAATTGTTTGCCAGCTAGCTTCCTAGTGTCACTAGGACATTACAGGTCATGTTGGCCTGGAAAGTCAGCTGGTGGAAAATGTTAGTCTCTATTTGTGTGCAGTTGCATAGCACTGTATGTGAATGGGGACTTGGGAGCACCAGCATCGTTGGTGTTGGGGCCGGTGATCCTGTGATAAGTATGCCTTATGAGGCTGGAGTTTTGAAAGTATGAGAGTTGTTGCTCCACTATTTGTATAAGAAATAGAGTACTGCAAGTCCTATTAAGCCGAGAAAAATGGAGACGCCAAGAAGCAAGTACATATTAGAAAGGATAATGTTAGTGTGTACAATTTCATTAACTTTCCTACACATGCATGCTTGGTACGTGAGTGCTATTGCAATATGTTGGACAATCATTTCATTTCCTTTCATTTATTTATTAACAATTACACACAGCACTGCTGTAAATGTACACATGCATTTATTTGGTTTCCTTCAAATGGTGCTGAAATGAATAGTTTTAAACTTATTGGTTTTTGTCATTTTTCAATCCATGTACTTGGCATGCTTTGGTAACATACATCAAGTTTTTGTTTTGAGTGTGCATTGTGGGAGTTTTACTGCAGCTTTGTAAGTCGGAGAAGTGGTTTTAAAAGTGACAGAATGAAAGAAGAAAATAACAGTTTACAAATTAGAATGGATAATGTGGGCAAGCATGCATGTTGTGGTTATATATTGAAGTTTCACATCGGATTTGGCACTTAAATATGCTGTGGGAATGTTTCAAA
Source organism: Ambystoma mexicanum (assembly GCF_040938575.1). NCBI lineage: Eukaryota > Metazoa > Chordata > Amphibia > Caudata > Ambystomatidae > Ambystoma > Ambystoma mexicanum. The sequence goes on from NC_090931.1 coordinate 996,608,129, forward strand.
TGTGGTTTTCTTTTCTTTTACATAAAAATCACTGAGACTGCTGCTGAATTGAAATATGTGTTTTGAAACTGTTATGAATGTGTTCATTAAAAGAAAACATTCTGAGCACACAACATTGTTTGGAACTGCCACTTGATGTCAGGAGATGGGACGCATGAGAGTTCGATTATTGAGTAGATTATGCAGGGTAAGTGACAGAAACCCTGTTTAAATGCATTTGTAAAAGAGTTGGAAATTTACTTTACAAAATATATGCATACCTCTACTTTGTGTTGATGGATGCAGATGTAGTTGAATCTGCAAATCGAAATCGTCCAGATTTTTATAGAAGTTTCTGATGCAGGTGCTTCAACAGTACATCTGAAGTGTTGAACTGAGATGAAAGAGTTAGATGTAGAATTCTTGGATGTGATTGGTGAATGGGTGTGTGACTGCTTAACAGTAGCCAATGAGGAAGAAGTGCAAAGAATGCAGTGGAAAGGGAAGAAGGGCTGCTCTGTGTTACGGAGTCAGCAGACACTGCGGTAGTCCGCAGACATGGTGTGCCACATCTGGGTCTTTTCAGGATGTCTGGCATGGAAAACGAACTCTGGGGATTAGCCAATCAGGTGTTCTGGTTGTGCTTTATAGGAAGAGAGGGTAATACTTTCATTGCTGTGTGTAGTGAAGATGGCTGTGGTTGCAGAAATGGAGAGAGTCAGTGTGTGGATGGTAGGAGATTGCTTTACGAGTTATCTGCAAAGGTATGCAATGAAAAGTGGCATTTGTGCCAACCTTGGCTTTGAGGGAGTGGAGGCTTTGTAGTGTGGTGTGACTGGCCGCAATTTTGTAAGATGTACTTGAACTTTGTCGAGATATGGCCACTTTCAATACTCCAGATGTTCTTGTAGTGCACTGTGGAGGACTGCCTTTGTGGTACATCAGTGCAGTAAGTTTGCTGAGTGCACTGAAGGACTTGCTGAAGGAACTAATGCTGCTTTTTCCATGCACAACAGTGCTATTTTCACACATACCACCTAGAGCACTATGGAACAGCCCCAGTGTCTTCAGTCCTCAACAAGATGCAGTAAGGTGTCTTGTGAAAAGAGGCATATCTTCTTTTTTGTGTAGTGCTCAGTGGTCGAAGTGAGCGGGAGTGGTTGGAACCGGTGTTCCTCTACTTTTTTAAATTAAGTTTTACTGCTCCTATACTTTTATTTTAAAAAGAAACCATCCTGGAACAGCTTTGTTTTAAAATAACGGTGTAGGAAGCAGTTGAAACTTGCACTTTCAGTGCACTGCAGTAAACGTTTCCTCAAACAGCAAGGGCATGTGTTTGGGGGGGTGTATTGTGTGTGGGAGGTGGTGTGGTGATGGGGTTTGTGGGGAGGGGGTGCAGGCTAGCAGGGAACATAGTTCCACTACTTCTTTTCGTACACTTCGACCACTGGTAGTGCTGGGATGTTCTCTTTTGAGAATGAGAAAATGAGTTCTCAGAGTGTGAATTCTTTTACTGCAGATGCCATTTATTTGTCAAATCTTGGAAATAGCATTTTCTTTTATAATGTAAAGAATGCTTTGAAGAGGTTCGTGTAAGCCTGTAAGGATGAAAACAAGAGAAAATCCACACATATGTTTTTTTAAAAAAGGTGCTTGTTTAAAGCCCCTTACAAAAAATGGCTCTTTTCAGAGCCACCACTAAAGAGTACATACCTTACCTTGGGTTTAATTTCTCTGGCCACCCCCTCGAATTGGATGATCTGTCCGTGGACATTGTGCTAGTCTGCAGACAGCACGTGCCACATCTGGGGCTTTTGAGGATGGCAGGCATGGAAACGGGACTGTGGAGCCCAGGGGATTGGCCAATAAGGTTTCCTGGGTGTGGTATGCAAGGAGCGAGTGTAGCAGAAGGTATGTTTGCTGAGAGGAGTGCAGATGGATATGACATGGATATGTCTTTCAGGAGGCATAGTGTGTGGACTTTGGGAGACCTGTGGATCCATTGGTTGCAGGTGAATGCAGAGCAGTGTGGAGTGGCTGAAAACCTTGGATTTCATGATGTTCATGTGCAATGGCATGGAGTGCGTGGCATGAAGTGGGTGGACTTGCTCCCATTTTGTGTCAATTTGGTCACACTCCAACATCCAGACATTATCATTGTTCATTGTGGAGGGAACAGTTTGGGCCATGTAACTGGAATTTCACTGCAGTTTACAATAAAGGAGACATTTGGGAAAATGGTGGACATGTTCCCGAACTCACGGCTAATTTTTCTCGCATTGTCCAGAGACATATGTGGCTGCGCTCCACTTCATTTGGTCTGCAAATGGAGAAACTGAGGCACAATGTCAACAAGGCTGTGTGTGCAATTTTGCGAAATGTTGGCATGACGTCTTTCGATAATGAAAACATTACATTTCACAGCACCAATATTTTCCGCAGAGATGGAGTACATCTTATTGAGGTTTGTAATAAACTTTTTTTCAAAATATCCTAAATGCTTTGCGGGCATTTTTGCAAATATAGCAAGCATTTTGAAGTAGGTGTTGCCTACCTTACTTTACAACTTGGAAAACACTTTTAAAAACGCAAAATACAAAAAAAGGCTCTTTTCAGAGCCACCACTTTCTCACGCCAAAGAGTGCAATGGTTTAGATGCTGCCACCACCACCATCTTTTGGATATCCATGGACAACCATGCTGTCTGCAGACCATGCAGGCTGCACAGGGGCCTGCACCTTTCTTTTTGGTATTTCTATTTTTGAACTGTGAAAGGTGGCTCTGAAAAGAAACGTTTCTTTTTATTTTTTGTGTTTTATGATTTATTTGTCTTTTTTAAATAGGACACACAAGCAAGGGAAGGGAGCGGAGGGTAGGGAAGGGGCACCAACCACAGGGATGAAGAGGCAGGTGGAGAGATGAAGAAGTTGGGTGGGCCTAAGGGAGCAATGTTTCTTATGCTCCTGGACCACAGCCTCGAAAGCACTTTGAAACTGCTCCCCCCTGCAGTGGTGTGTGTCAGTGCATACAGAGTATGCTGACCCTCATATATGGCTTGCAGGGCATCACAGGGATCCTCTGCCCCACAGGAATGTCTCTTGTGGTGGCAGGAGCAGATGTTGAGGATGCGATAGTAGATGTCAACCTGCTACCGCCTTTGAAAGGGACGACCCTCCGAACTGCTGCCCTGTTGTTAGACCTTAGGTGTCGCTGCATGGACGTGGTCCTGTAGCTATACAGCACAGGCTTTCTGCGACTGAGTACAACATTGCACTCAGTGCATCGAACCTTGGCTGCACATGCCTTGGGTACCCCCCCAAAGGTGGTAAACAGCTGCCACACCCACCTGGCCACTGGTGACAGAGATTTCCACTACCGTATCCTCTTCATCCTCTTGATCCCTCTCTGTATCACCACGCCTGTTCCCCTCTCCAGATGGTGGTAGTGGTGGTGGTGGTGGTGGTGGTGAGGCAGCTGCAGCAGCTGGAGAAGCCATGGATGCCATGGTATAGCAAAGGCACAAAACCAGCAAGAACAATGTGCAGCAAGTGTCAGTCCTGGTCAGCCAGAAACGCAATGAGGAGCAGCAGTGGGGTGTGTCCTTTTATAGGAGTGCTGTCCGTGGACCGCGCAACCGTCCGTTGAAACTTCGAGCTTCAGGTTGGGCTCAAAAAGTTACACAAAGTCACTAGATCAACCAGGACATAGTCTGGGACCTCTGCAAGGGTGAAATTTCACATTAAAACACCCTGGAATGGCCAAGAATGCACTTTTAAACTATCCAGGGGTAAGGACAGTGTCCTTGGATTTCCTGATGCTCAGCACGGGTGCAGTTACATGGTGACATCCACAGACGTCTGTGGATAGGACAGCTGTCTGTAGGACACCTATTGTGCTGGATGCAAAGTGCGCATACACCTAGGTGTCCACAGCACATGGGTGGGGCCCTCAAACTAAAAGTGTGACACTATCGGCGGACAGCTCCAGACAGGTGCAGTGTTTGGGGGAACAGGAGATCAGAAGCGCATGTGCCAGGTATTCATAGGACAGGCCTAGGGCCCCCAAACTAATTAAAAGTTTGACACTGCCTGCGGACATCTCCTGACAGGTGTGGTGCTCATAGGGCACAGGGGATCTGATGCACATGCACCCAGGTGTCCGCAGGATAGGGGTTGGACCCTCAAACTAATTAAAAGTGTGTCACGACTTTGCGGACATCTGCAGACAGAAACAGTGTTCAGAGGGCACAGAGGATCAGAATGTGCATGCGCCCAGGTGTATGCAGGGCAGAGTCGGGGCTCCCGAACCATATAAAGGAGCATCATGCCTTTGCGGACATGTTCAGAAAGGCGCGCTGATCGGGGCTTCCTCCATTTTGGTTGCGGACACCTCCAGACAGGCGCTCTGTTCGGGGGTACCTCCATTTTGCTCACGGACAGCCCAGACAGTCACGCTGTCCGCAGACTCCAAACAGGGCTTTAAATAAAAACACACACATCAAGAGTAAAAACATTGATATTTATTAAGACACAGAAATACACTCAATTAGGAAAGGGAAGGGGTAGCTGAATGGGAAACATATATGGGGGAATTGGGGTTTTCTACAGATTGTTCATGAGGGGAGGAAGGGATTGAGGTTTCATCGTAACGTCGTTGATTACAGGAATTTGGTGGGGATGATTGGGTAGGACAGGGGGAAGGGGCACAGGTACAAGTGGGGTAGTGGTATCTAATATTGTCTGTAATATGCCTTTTGCTAAATGCCATTAACTCTTCATAATTAGTGTTCAGTTCATCCATTTTTGCTGACAGACGTAATAGCTCATTTGCAGTATTTTGCGTTTGGGGCTGGCTGTGGCCAGCTGTTTTCTCATTTAGTGTGCGTGCGTGCAACCAAGAAGAGCACCGGAAGTGCCACTTAGCTGCTTAGCTGCAGGGCGAGCGCCGAGCGGCAGTTTCGGGACTTCGCTGTATCAAATTGAGGTTGGTCATAGCTTCCCCTTTTTCCCCTGCTAACCACTAAAAGTCTCTGGGTGCACCCAGCCTTTTTTCACCTCCATATTCACCACCTACACACATGCCCATAAGCTTTACCTTAAAGTCAAACATGCCAGCGCGAATTGACCCTCCCAAGGGTCCGTTATACCCTAACCGCACGCCCCAAGACAAACTCCCACGGGCGCGGCTACAAAGAAAATAGCAGCTGCTGCTGCTGCGTCCACACAGAAAATGCAAAAAAAACATTGAGTGACAATCGAGACTTCTGTCATCTACGGGAGCTCAAAGAAACTGCCTTGCCTGAAAGTAGCAGTACCGCGAGGCCACCAGACAGCACGCCCCACTCTTTGCAGCAGGATGAGCGAACTGACAGCCAAACTGAGGGCGTCATAATCCCTGACTCGTTTGTTGCAGCGGGTTTCATTAACACTCCTTCTGTGTCCCCCTGCTCCATTTTGCCACTGACAGCGCAGTTTTGCACAAGAACAAAGAGGCCAGATGCACACAATGATAATCATAATTCAGAGAATAGTGAACAAGAGCACACACTGGATAACAGAGATGCGTGCTTGGATGTGGACTCTCTTCTTGGACAGGAGAGAGTCTGTATTGCACTTGGAGGAGGTAGACTTCAAACGCATTCTCATGACAAGGGCAATCATGTCCAGGGCATTGGAGATAGAAAGATGCAAGTTAGATAGGGCTGTGTCAGAAGGTAAGTCAGCCGCAGGAGTAGGAGAGAAAGTAGAGGAAAAGGCATTCACTGACACACGCGTCGTGGGCTGAATGACCAAAAAGGTAAGTGGCAGTGCTGGGGGGCCTTTGCCTAAGGGACAGAGAGTTTCAGGTGAGAGGAAAACAGAACGTGGTCCGTCCAAGAGAGAGGAGTGGTGAGAGGGTTATAGAGGGGAATGTCTGAAGAGATGAGAACATCCAAGGTGTATCCAGCAGAGTATGTCAGACCAGAAGGTAGAATGGAAGGAGAAAGAATTTCACAGAGGTTGCGGAATAGCCCAGAGGAGGCATCCAGGTGGATGCTGAGGTCTCAGGCAAAGAGAAGTTGAGAGGTAAAGGCAATGAGAGAGGAGGAGAGGTCAGCCCACTCTAGGAGGAAGAGGGCAACCTTGCCAGAATGCCTTATGTTGACCACAGTCAGAGAGAGGCCAGGATAGATAGAGAGCCTGCAAAGCAGGCATTCAAAGGAGGAGTAAGCCTGCATAGGAATGACAGAGGCAGGGACCCACTCAGGAAACATCAGTGCTACTCCACCTCCGGGTCAGTTGGTTCTGGGCACGGAGAGGATCTTGTAGCCACCAGGGAGGAGAGTGTCAAAACTTGTGACAGAGCTGTCAGGTGATACTGAGGGTGTTAAAGAGCCTGTCTAGTATTGAGCTGTTAGGTTTTGTGTTTCTTTGTAAGAAGAGCTCTAATATGCAGCCTAATATTTATACTCAGGTTTTAGCAAACCTATATAAATATACAATAAAAAATAATAAAAACACCCAAATGTAATTTGTCAAAAGGCTTCCTAGGCCCTGAGCCTAGTGTGTGAACCCCACACATGTATTCTTTCATAGGTCCATGCTCTATTGTCCTTTGGCTGTAGCTGGGAATTGCTTTTGTGTAGACCTTTCTCGCAGCATGGTTGCAAGGCAAGTCCCTGCGGGGGCTATGTGAACCACTTTCAGCTCGTATTTATAGACACCGGCACAAGGTGGGCCGGGGGCCCAGCTGTAAAATATGGGGCTGACGTAATGCTGTACCAGGTCCAGCTCACAGGCTGGTAGAGACCAGGATGTGCATAGGAACACATGATAGCATATATATATATATCTATAAGTAGGGTTGCTTTATACCAAGGTATGATGTTGTTGGAGTGCACTCCACAAAGCAGTCCAGCGAGGCTGTTCCACACTGAACCCAGAGTTCAGAAAAACCAAGAAGCTCCAAGCATAAAAAAATATTCTTTAATAGGTAACGCCATGGACAGAAGAAAAGTGTATGAAAATGATGCGTTTCGTGGCCGCTTGGTCACATTTGGGGTGCAAACACAAAGAAATGACATTTAAACCAGCGTGCTCTCTATGGTATTCATGGATAGAGTAACGTGCATAAACATAAAAGCTCATTTAACAGAATCCGCCATGTTTAAACGTATTGCAAACCCTCGTGGGTCGTGTTAAATACACTGAAATACATTTAATAAAAGCATCAAATGAACTGTCAATGTTACTCTTTTCTCAGCAATAATAAAACCTGCGCAATAGTCATTCTATGTTCGCAATTTACACATTCTACAGTAATAGTTATTTCATTCTGAGGTTTGTATTTGTTAAACCTGCTCTTCATGTAGAGCTTGTCAGTGACCGTTTTTACAGTCAGAATATTTTAAACTGTGTCCGTGTTTGTTTGTGAATCCGGCACGGATAAGAACTGCATATTTGTGCGAATGGCCAGTAAGCTTTAAAAATGTGTTGTATAAATTATGAAGTCGGTGTCAATCTAGAACAATGTTTACTTGCAAGGTGGAGAATGATATTGCTAAAATTCAAGTTACTTATGGCAATGTCACATCAAGGTGTGTGTGATTAATTAGAGTACTTGTCCAAGTAATTTATACGTTACTAGGCATTGCCTCTTTAAAGTGCAAATGCCTCTATAAACTAGCTGTGCAATTAAGCAGAAACCAGTCTATTGCTAATAAGGTGCATATGCATTCATAGCAGCTTTTTAAGTATACCCTATATAGGGATACATAAAGTTCAAGTGCCTATGTGTGCAAATATGCAATGACCAACCCAAGTGGGTAAAGTGCAAATAGCAATTTAGCAGCTAATTATATATCCTATATATCCTATATGGAAGTATATAAAGTGCTTAGTGCATGCAATGCCTGAATGTTAAATCAAAGTAACTCACGCTGTCAAATGAATAATAGTACAATTAAAATACATAGTTAATTGAATAGATAAAACCTTGATGATTAAAAGACACAAAATCGTTTTCTGGCCAAATGCACATTACAGAAAAGACATATTAAATACACGTTAGATAATAAGGCAGCCAGTTGAACTTGTGTAACTAAGCAAAAACATTGCTCACCCTTAAGAAAGAAAGAAGATTAAAATTAGATAGCTAAAAATTGAGAGAGTCTAAAATTCATTCAATTTCTCTTTTGTCAATAAAATATTGAATTGATAGATTCTCTATCCTGAAAGCTAATGTGAAAAACTTTACCTGTGTCAGCGGAATATAAACCTTTATATAATATCAATTAGTTACATGATGTGTTCCCACCTCTTTGGGACTTACTGGTATAGCTAGAAATTGTGTTAAAGGTTGGCAGAGAATATGGCAAAGTAGAAGAAAGGGAGTAATGGTAAAAACAAAGCTAGGTATAGAATGTCTCCATTACAAAATATGGTATAAATACAGGCTGTTGACTCAGGTGCCTAGAAAGGTGTAGAGTTCCTCATCCAGATTATGGCCCTTTGGTTTCTTTGTTTCCAAGTCCAAAATGTATTTAGTCTCGGATTGTCTGAGGAGCAGCTCCCGGTTGCCTCCTCTCGGTGCCTTCAGAATTGTGGGTATCCCAAAATAGGCAAAACCTTCTACTTTGCCTCCATGTTTTTCCTGAAAATGTAGGGCCATCGGATATGTGGCATCAGTATTCTTGATGGCTCTTATATGTTGGAGTATCCTAAGTTTCAGTTTGCCAATAGTACTACCAACATACCATTTGTCGCACGGACAAGTGAGTACATACACGACATACTCAGTTTCACACGTGATACGAGATTTAATAATCATATTTTTGTGTAGTATTGGATGGAGGTAGTTTTTGGTGTTTTTGGCAAATTTGCACGCCTTACATTTCATGCACTTCTGAAAGCCTTCCGGTGTGACACTAAGCCAACTTTGACCTGCTGGAATAGTCTTAGGGCTCATATAGCTGGATACAAGGTTGTCCCGGAGTGAGGTAGAGCGTCTAAAAGTGATGTTGATGTGGTTGCCCAGAATGCTTCCTAAATGTTCATCTTGTTTTAATATATGCCAATGTTTATGCATTATATGACGTATATTATTGGAAGCTTTGTTGTACGTTAGAATTAGTCTAGTATCTGCTGTTTCTGGGCTAGTCACAGCTGAAACTTTGGACATCAACAGGATAGAATGATCTTTTTCTCGTGCTTTACTGTATGCTCTTTCCAGCACACTCTTGGGGTAGCCTCTTTGTAGGAACTTTAAAGCCATGCTTCTACATTCATTATCAAAAGTTTCAAGTTGGGAACAGTTTCGTCTTATGCCAATAAATTCACCATAAGGTATGCTCCACTTAAGGGCTGTGAGGTGATTACCTTTTGCATGTAGGGGTATGTTGGAACTTGTGGGTAAATGATAGCAGTCTTGCTGTGACACTCGGTGAATTGTAGATCGAATTCATGTACATTAAGTGACTTGACAAATTCCAACCATTCAGTAATAGACCCATCCCAAATAACAAAGAGGTCATCTATATAGCGTAACCAAAGTACAACTTTGTCTGTGTTGTGACTATTGGTGGATGTCCAAACTTTGAACTTCTCCCACCAGCTCATAGTTAAATTAGCGTATGATGGAGCAAAAGTCATTCCCATAGCTGTTCCTTGCAACTGAGTAAAGAAGTTCTTATTGAACAGAAAACTGTTATTTGTCAAACATAAGTTTATCATCTCCAGAATCATCTTGCCATGTTCTAAGTAGTTGAGTGATCTGGTTTGTAGAAAGTACTCACATGGTTTCAGGCCGTCCCTATGCTTAATAGATGTGTAAAGGGAGACCACATCCAGTGTTGCTAACACATAGGTCTTTTCCCAAGGTATTCCATCAATTTTATTAAGGAAGTCCTTATTATCTCTTAGATATGACGGGAGAGTGGTAACAAATTTGATTAGGGTTTCATCCACTAATTTCGATACATTTTCAAGAAGTGCACCACACAACGTGACTATGGGCCTCCCTGGTGGTCTAGTTTTGTTTTTATGTACCTTGGCAAAAAATAGATAGTGGGCATCACCGGGAATTTGGGATGCAGGTATTTACACATGTCCTCATCAAGCAAGCCTTTCTTTTTCCATTTTATTAGTAACTCAAAGGGCCTCATCACGACCCTGGCGGAAATCGAAAAACGATGGCGGAAATGCAATACCGCCATCGAATAGCGCTCGGTGCGACTATGACCCGTCACCGCAAAGTACGATGCCATTAGCGACACCATAGTGAACGCCAACGCTAACTGCACCAAGTACGCGCGCGCACGCCATGCCAAACCGTAAATACCACCATGGCGCAAGGGTACGCGAATTCCGACCCTAGCGGACATGTACCTAACGCCATCAAGCACGGCGGAAAGTACCATTCCGCCATGGTGAGAAGTACGGCATCGCGAATCAACCGTAAACGGCCCTACTGAGTGCCTGTACACCGCTCCCTGCCCACAAAGTACAACACCCCGTAGGTGCAATGAAGTCACAATGCAACCAGTGAAATGTACAAGTCACCCATGCATGCCAACGAACAAAAGAATCACAAGAGGGGCCAATGGGAGCTGCAGGGCACAGATGGCACGAATACAGAAGCCATTCCAATGGACATGACCACAGTCCCCCACCAAGAAACGCACGCAAACACAGGCACCTGTGACCAGCAATATTCCGAAAATCACATCATTCCACCAGTCCACCTGGCTGACCGGCATCTGTCACACAAAACCTAATCCCCCGCCCCTGAGCATGACATCATTCAAACAGTCATATTGGCAGCCCTCATCCCTGACCTCACTGGGCTTCGTAGGCAAACGCGCCCAGCACAGTACCACGCAACTAAACTCTGAAGCTGGAACCCAATGCAGATCTCCTCACAATACATCGCTCCCCAAATAGGAATATGCCACATCACTTGCAAAGAAGAACGCTACACGGCCCATATCAGGATAGAAATTTAATGCACAACAAAATCACCAAGCCCATACAGCCATTAGGCCATGAACTCCAAAACACATTTCACCATTGTGGGCTGCATCCGCAAGAAATGACCAGCTACTACTTGTGTGACGCCCTGTTCCATCATGGTACACAGAGCCACATTCACGTACGAAAAGGCAACATGGAAGCGCACAGAACCGCAGGGCCGTCCCAATGGGGAGGCACTAGTCCAGCTGAAAGGCCGAAATGTTGCTCCGAGCCACTAGTACTGCGTAAGGGCATGTGGCCCATTGGCGATCGTCCCATAAGATCGTAATGCTGCTCCACTGATTAACACGAAGCAGCAGGTGTCGGGAGTAAAAGCCATCTGCAGGAGTGGCATACAGATGGCAGTGGCAAAAGGGGAGGAGATACCTGTCAACCAAAAGAAAAGAAAAAGAACAGAATGGCCATCAGAACTACATTCGAACAACTCACTTCAATGATCACACTAAATCCACAGCCATATGCATGCTAGCCCACTCCAAAGGATCATCACCACCCCAAAACCACTTGCGACTCATAACTATCTATATCGAGGTGTAAACACCATCACAAACGAGTGTACCTGTGCATGCGTCTGTGAAAACAGAATCCATCTGATGGGAATGTTAACGTGCATGGACACAAGTGTCTGAAGGCGCGTCGAGACAGGGAGGGCTCAACAAGGCCAGATAGACGATGGTCCCACTATGGCAGCCCTGCATCACATAGCGCAGGGGAGGCGGACAGATTCCAAGAAGCCCTGTACATGGCAAACTCTGTATCAAATCATCTGCCCATGCATCCATTCATCATTCCCTCATCCCGGTATAAAAACGCCTGAATATTTACTCACATAACATTAGAAATATCCATTGAGTCTGTGCGTTATGCAGCCTGCAAAATCCACAGTGCCCCAGCCCGTAATTCCAGTGTTGTGAAGTAACATGTATTTGGGAACGTCCGGCCTCATCGCCCACGTCGCTATTGCGCATCCCAAACTATTCATATCAATCATTGCATCCTCGCCATGGCCCCTGTCTCAAGGACATTGAACAATAGAACGTTATATTTGCAGTCAGACCTGTGGGCATCTCCTCGCCGCTAGCTGATAACCGAAAGCGCCGCCCTTCGAATTCTTCATTTGCAACATCACGTCGAAAAGGCATCTGTGGCCGCTTGAAATCACAAATTCATCCATCCAGTGCGGCTGTGTGTGAAAATGGCAACTGCCTTCACCCACAAATGGGACGCCCCGCCCGTCGGTGCAACTCGGTACAGTGATGCATGAGGGCCCACCGTTACTCGAGTACTACGTTCCACTGACCCTTCACAAGTCTGTTCGCGACTGCAAAGATTGTATGTGAAACAATGGGACCATAGCCGAATGAACATATCAACCAATGTTACACGGCCATCGGGTACAAATACATGATTGCAATAGCAAGATGCCATTACTCGAATTGCAGCGTTGTGTGCGGGACGTGCTCGGCCAAAGGGGAGAGCAGCTTGCACAGGTGGAATGAATCACCACAGGTGGAGGCCATACAGCCTGAAAACACATAAATTGCACACCCAGTCTCCTCCCACAACCACACCCACTCCGAAATGCTACCGGCAGGACTCGCGATGTTGGCCCTGGGGGACCTGATAGCACTGCAAGTACTCCAACTCCAAGAAGAAGACGAACACCAACTACAACCGGCCGCACGGAGGAGACGCAGGAGGAGGAGGAGGCCAAGGCAGGGCCAGCAAGGGCCGCCAGCACAGCCACTGCCACCACGCAGGCAGCCCGCAATCCCACGCCTCCGAGCACATCCGTTCAACCTCACTGATGAGCAGATCCACACCCTCTACCGTTTGGACCGGGACACCATAGCCGCCATTGTGGACATGACACAGGCTGACCTTGTCAGCATGATAGATAGCCCAACCGCCATCCCACCCCTACTGAAGGTGGTGTCTGTACTCCACTTCCTGGCCACAGGCACCTACCAGCACACAGTCGGACAGTTGCATGGCATTTCTCAGCCACTGTTCTCACGGACACTATTGCAAGTGCTCGATGCCCTCCTGCAGCACGCAGACGACTACATCTCTCTACCACGCTCGGAGCAGGAAATTACCAACACAAAAGTGGGATTCCATGCACTTGCCGGCATACCGGGTTGCCTTGGTGCCATCGACTGCACCCATGTGGAATTGGTCGTCCCACATGCCATGGAGGCCCAGTACCGCAACCGAAAACAATTTCATTCTCTGAATGTATAAATGGTGTGTGACTCCAACAGGATCATTACACATTGTTGTGCCCGATTCCCTGGATCAACCCATGATTCTATGGTATTGAGGAACTCTACAATACCACGCTACATGGAGCGACACACAGGGAACAGATCCTGGCTACTCGGTGAGTCTCATTTCATGCATGATGATGTGGGGTATGTGATTCGGCAATGACCTGGCAGGAAAGGGGGGGGGTGTGTGCTTACGTAGCAATGGCATTCCACATCATACGTTTATCGTCCACATACAGGTGATGCTGGATATCCACTGAAGAGATGGCTCCTCACACCAGTCCGGAACCCACGGGACCAGCATGAGGAGGACTACAACCATGCCCACTCACGTACCCGTGTAGTCATTGAACAGGCATTCGGCCTACTGAAGACTCGTTTCCGCTGCCTCAGCAGGTCTGGCGGGGCACTCCTGTACCGCCATGAGAAGGTTGCAAAGATGGTCATGGCATGTGTCATGCTCCACAACATGTGCGTACGTAGAAATGTGCCCATGCCCCCTGACGCAGAACTGCAAGCACCTGAAGATGGTCATGATGAGGGTGGGGATGTGGCAGCACCTCAAGGAGTCTGCGAGGCACAGGAGGGCCGTGACATTCGTCAGCATCTCATTGATGCATGCTTCTAGCACTCACGCCTGGTGGCTGATACATGGACACGGTACTCGTGGCACTGTGTGTGTCTGGTACATGCACAATATGGACTGTACGCCTATGATGGCCTAGTACACAAAGATCATTGTCCACACATCTCATTGGCTGATCGTGCATTGTTTATGGCATATGTGATATCATGTTGAACACCCTATCGACCCGCCACCCAAGTGAGCCCAACACACCCCATCCACCCTCCTACCTCCCCCCCGAACACCAGTGTCCAAAGATGCTCATTGTCAGTGGGCAGTCGCTATTGCAAGCCCCCTCTGCGGGTATCAGGGGCACCCCTGCCTGTGGAGCGCAGGTTCCTCCCAGATCTACGTTGGGGGCTGCCCTGGACGGAACTTGCAACGGATGATGTCTCTGCCTGCTCACGTCCATGCATGTCCCTAAGGGTTTGTGAGAGCTCAGTGAGCACACGGCGCACTGCGGCAAGTTCGGCACATACGTCTTTGGACGTCGCATGCAGTTCCCCCCTCAGGCTCTCGGTGCTTCTCTCCATTTGGACTCTCAGGCTCTCGGTGCTACTCTCCATTTGGACTCTCAGGCACTCGGTGCTACTCTCCATTTGGACTCTCAGGCACTCGGTGCTACTCTCCATTTGTGCCCTTAGTGTCTCTGTACTTCTCTCCATTTCTGCCCTAAGTGTCTTAGTTGATGTTTCTATGTCTGCCTTAGTGCCCCCACATTCATCGGCATGGTCCTTGAGGAGCGTGGCCAGTTGCTGCTGTTGCACGATTAACTGGTCGAGGGACTGTTGCCTCTGCTGGGCCATGGCCATTTGCGGTGGTGTCACAGAGGGGCTGGTGACCTCATGTTGCCTTGCCACAGGGCTTGTGGGGGATGGCCAGTCGTCGTCTTGTGGGTGCCCCTGCGTGGGATCCTCATGTTGTACGGGATGGGACAGACAGGGGGATTGGGACAGGTCATGGATGGATCTGACTTCGACATCCCCGTCTTCTGTGTCGGAGCATGCTGCCATCAATGGGGTGTCACCTATGGTGCTGCTGCCACCAGAGGCAGTGCCTTCTGTGGCATCCATTGGGGGGACCTGTGGTGCTGCTGTTGTGGGCATGCTGGCTGCTGGGGTGCCTGTTGATGTTCCCTCCTCTGTGCTGCCACCTGATTTGTGCTGCTGCCGTGTCTTGATGCGTGCAGCTGAGGTGGAGGGTCTTTGGCCGTTGGTCTTGGCCCTCTTTGCAGGTGTGCTGGTAGGGGTGTCCTGATGCTCGTCGTTTGGATCGGACCCTGTGGTGGAGTAAAGGAGGGCGAGGGTTATTAATGGGTCTGTGGGAATTGGAATGGCATTGTATCACATGCATTGGGGTGGTACCTGAGGGTGATTTGGGTCGGGGCCTTGGAGGTGCTTTCATTTGTGTGTGGAGTGAGGGTGCAGTTGTTTGGCAGCCTGCAGTTAGGGTGTGCCTGCTGCACGTGTAGTGGGTGTTTTTGGGGTTTTTAATTATTTATGTATTTATTGTGAGTTTTAAAGTGCGCTATCAGGCCAATGTGTGTGGACGTTCTCCTGGACATGTGTTTCTGTTGCACTATGTGGACACATGGTACTTCACATGATTGGGCATTGTGGATTTAGCTTTGTTTCATTTGGGCCACCTACCTGATTCTTCGGATGTCTGCACTCCTTTCTCCATCCCTCCGACTCGCTCTATGCTCTCCATTCCTATGGTGGAGGCACAGATTTCTTCCCAGGGGGTCAACTTGATGGGTGATTCCGATCCTCCCCCGGTGGCTGTGGCAATGTTGCGGTTGGCAGAAAGTATGCTACGGACGCGTATCCGCAGGTCGTCCCATCGCTTTCTGCATTGCTGTGGGTTGCGGGGTGCGGTCCCCACCGCACTTACCCGCTGTGCCACCAGAGCCCATATGGCCTTCTTGTTCGCAAGTGCCGTCCTGGTCATTTGCGTCGAGAAGACGACGGCAGCATTCTCCTGGAGGGTCTCTGTTAGCACGGTGAGTTCCTCACGGGAGAAGTGGACCTGCCGCTTGCGGTCGCACGCTTTCTTCGCTACTTTTCCCATTTTTCTTGGTTTCGCTAGGGTGGATGACGGGTTGGGGTGTGTCTCAGGGTAGTGTTTTTAGTGGTTGTGTGGATTTTGTGGTTTTATAGGTGTACGGCGGGATGTTTCCCGTTCCGGGCCCATGTTTTTACTTCCGTTTCCGTATATTTACGGTCACCGTACTTTCCGGTTGGCGCTCACTGCGGTGTCCGCTAAGATGGGTGGCGGTATTGCACCTAGGGTGCCGTACGGCGGCGGTGTGGGCCGTTTTGGGGTCATTTCCGCCATCGCGGACTTTGCACTTCCGCCATGCCGTGGTGCTCGTGCCCGATGGGTCGGAATGGGCCGCACTTTGCTCCATCGTGCAATGGCGGAAACGCTATTTACGCTGTGGCGGTCCGGTCAGTCACTTTCCGCCAGGGTCGTAATGAGGGCCAAAGAGTTTATCATTCATCTCCACCGTGGGATTGGTAACCAATAGCTTATAACACTCTGTGTCCTTAAGTTGTCTATTGGCTTTGTTGATATAATCTTGCCGATTGACTATGTTGGTGCCCTTATCTGAGGATTTGATGACATAGTCATCCAATGTGCATATATTAGACAGGGTCTCCTGCTCACGGCGGGTGAGATTATCTTTAGTGTCCATTTTCCTTTACCTGAATTTCTTCAGGTCACTAATGACCAGATCTTGAAAAGCCTCACCATGCCCTCCTGGGTTGAACATAGGAGTGAAGCATGATTGTAGTTCAAGTTTGCTTTTGCTAGGCCAATCAGTTTGTATATTCATGAGGATCCATTGTGGGTCACTAATGTCTTCATTATCTTGCCATTCCAATTTTAGACGGATAAGGTCACATAATAAATATGAATCCTTT
This sequence comes from Ambystoma mexicanum, assembly GCF_040938575.1. NCBI lineage: Eukaryota > Metazoa > Chordata > Amphibia > Caudata > Ambystomatidae > Ambystoma > Ambystoma mexicanum. Next base: position 996,624,939 of record NC_090931.1, read on the forward strand.
ATTGTTACTGGGGTATAGCCACTCAGAGGTTCATCTTTCCTTGGCTTAGGTGGATTGATGGCAAAACATTTCTTCAGCCGGATTTTACGCATATATTTATCAAAGTCTATTCTTGTTTCAGCGTAGTTGTAAGAGGACAAGGGGCAGAAATTAAGGCCCAGCTTGAGTACAGATTATATATTTGCCCTGGAAAGCTAAACATTAGAGGTCTGACACACTGCATGCTGATAAAGTTAGTTCACGCTTAGAAAGAAACAAAAATGCTTGATGATCCAGAATGAAAAGTAAGGGCGTACACCGCTCTGAAAAACATAAAAGTAGAGATCTGGTTAATATACTCTTTTTCTTTATTTGTTTATTAATTTACTCTCTTCTAGGTTTATACAGCCCCAAGTTTCATGATTTTGTAGATTTTTCAACAGGCGCTGTCACTGGTGAAAAGCCCTCTTTTTTCATTTATCTATTTAAAGGGTGTAAGATTGTATATTCCAAAATGCAAACAATTTAAAGTTGTGTTAATTTCCATGCTGTATTTTAGATGTTGTGCGGCTTGTGGTCTGCTGAATTGTAAGCCTAAAATTCAGCCTGCATTGTGCGTCTTTTTTAAAAGCGTGTTTCATTTCTACCATCTAAACATATATCGCGTCTCATGTCCTTCATCTCTGAAGCCGTATGATATGTAAAATAGATGTGTGTTGTGTGTTTCAACGGTTGTTTATTTTTGTGCAGAGAGAGAGACAGAAAGGGCTTTCATTTTTTTGTTACCACAGTCATGAGCTAAGGGAGTTTATAGATTGCTTCAAACCTATTTTGGAAACATATCACGGCATTGTCAATCGATCCTGAAAACTGCTTAATGTCTAAGAGAGATGTGTCCACGTGTTGTCTCCTAGTTTGCTTATTCTGTGCAGCGAGCGTGCAAAAGGCCTTTATACCTTGGTAGATAGTTTAGGGGGTTAGTGCAACTACTGTTTTAGATTAGCTCTTATCTAAAATAAATACTATTATTTATTAACTTTTTTTATTTTAGCAAATGCTGCTGGTGAACTAAAAGACATCGGCCCTCATTAGGACCCTGGCGGAGAGGGGTTTACGCCAGCGTAATGCATGGCGTACCTCTCCGCCAGACTACGACATTCCGTAGCGCCATGGTGATTTTTACGCCTGCTTTTTGCAGGCGGAAAAATCCATGGCGCTACGGGACTTGTTGTTAATTACGCCACCGTAATTTACGGTGGCGTAATTAACGCCTTCCCCACTCCCATTATACCCTATGGGGCAAAAATGGGAATGGGGAAGGGTAAATGGGGATTGGGGACTTACCGCCCCGCCAACCTCGGAATGGGGCGGTAAGTCCGCCAACCCCCATGGCGGTGTTGGCAGCTCTGCGCCATGGTCCATGGTGCAAATTGCACCATGGACCTCCGCCAGGGTCGTAATGAGGGCCATCATATATTTAGATGCTGCAAGCCCTCAAACGCTAATAGATATTCTTACTGAAATCTGTTTTCATCTTCATGGTAAAAACAGTTCAATTTTCTTTGTTTCTTATTATGTGTGCTAACAATTCTGAATTGTTTTGTTAAATGTCCTGTGTTTTAAACTTGCTATGACTGCATATTTTCAATGCTTTAGCAGTTAGTCCTTCAGAGAATATTAGAAAATGTAAATGTTTTAACCAGCTAAGTATTAACATAGACGTCTCATCTTTATCACTGGGGTTTTTCGATTTAGACATGTAAGCACTGGTTGTCCTGTTTGAAAGTAGAATCTTATTTCTTCTCGGCCTAGTTTGGAAATACCAGATTGTAGGCATGTCCATCTACTTTTTTTTTTAAACAGTGGATTTGACAGGACCCTGCCAGCAGCAGAACCCAATAGCCATTAATAAAGTTATGCTGTCTAACCCCCAACCCTGGATACTCCTCAAGTGTACGCACTCAGCACTAAACTATTTTAAAAAATAATATTTACTTTTAGGTGTTGTTGCATACAACACTTTATTGCTAATAAGAGCAAACCGCTGTAAATGTTTCCATGCAGGGCGTTCAAAGACTGCGACAGACACACCTGTTATCTTGAGAGGTAATCAATGGCATCAACCAAGAAATGCTAGTTAAAAAAAAAAAACATTCTAAACCTTTGTCTTTTGCAGTTTATTTTTCTTGCAGCTGTAATTTTTGTAAAATTCATTTATTTAGTTAAAACAATATGGAGCCACATTTGAAAACTATATTTTACCTGTTTCTTCCGAGAATGTGCAATGGTGCCTTAAAACCTTTCTTTTCAGATTCACACCCTCGTTCAACAGCATCTACTGATGTTCTGGTGCTGAAAAGGAAACACCAGAGTGGAGGGTTGCATTGTATGTTTGTATGGTTACTCATCTACTAGCAAAACAACTTTTTCTTACCTGTACAGGTTAACATCTGGTATATATTGATGTAGCTCTTTACACAAATAATTTTTACATTTTGCTTTTTTATTTTAGACTCTTGGGTTGCGCACGAGGAAGAAGTCTTCGTGCATAAGACCTCTGTGGTCCTACCAATGGACATTCCGAAGACTACAGGTCAGACGTATACACATCACTTGCACACAGCAACCGCCTCATATTATCAGGAATGCATGGGTCGTCAAACTATTTTGAAAAAATGAAACCTGTTTGTTAACATGCTCAGGCAGTCCAAAGTGTTGCAAAACTCTCCAAAAATGCCTAGCGATCAAGATGTCAAAGCCTGTGACAAACAAATACCCCAACCGAATCGACCCTTTACACCTTTGTATAGGGACACCCCTTTAGCCCCAACAGTTGTCAGCCCTAGGATGTGGTATCCAGCTGTGGTGACATTACACCACGCCATGTGTTTTCACCCATGATTCCCAGCTGTGAGTGGGATATTAATATTCCTGAAGTTTTAGAATAACCATTGTGGGACTTCGTTACACCTGCAACCCCATTCTCGGAGGCTGTGATAGTAATTACGGACACCCCGTCAAACATACAGCGCAACGGCACATCAGAAACGATCATTAGCCAATTTGCAAGGAAAGATGTAGTGCTCCGGCCCCCAAACACACCACAGCAGCCCAAGACGGACAGTTTTCGTTTTTTTTCAAAATATAAAACTGTTGAATGCTGCAAAGTTTTTCGCTTTGTAAATCTAGACCAGTTAATATCCACAGGGCATGCCCTATTAGTAATAACAGAAGTATTTCAAAGACTTGTTTTACACATCCTTGAAATGGCAGGCCCTAATGACTTTGTTCAGATTTGTTTGGACAGTATTACTTTCAACAGGCCTCTTTTCACCAGGCGTTCATTTCACCAGTCCTTTGAGGTTTTGGAGTTCACAGAAAATATAGGAAGACTGCTGCAAAGTAAGGCAAACCTCACTGTAGCAGAGTCTTTGAGGATTGTGTCCATGGTGGTCAGATCGAGAGAGGGTGGAGTGTGCAGGGCACTAAAGAAAACACTTTTCAGCATGGCTGTGGCAAAGAAGAGGCATTGGCTCTTGGATTTTAACTATGGGTCATTTAACATTTGCATGGCTGCAAGCTTTATAGGTCTGTTGAAGGCTACAAGTGTTACAGACTGTTATATACAGATAAAGGCTTTGGAGGCCCACAAGGTTCTGGGTATACCCCTGATATCATGTTTGGTTTCAATGAGTTGAGTTTGTTTGAAGATTATTTGGATTACCGATAAAAATTCTATCGAACAACGACCGGCTTTGGAAATATTTTCCGCTGGGTGACATCTCTAATAAAAGCACAGTGCACATTGTACATCATGATCAGCATTATTACGGTATCTTAAACCCACAAGGTTTCCTAGAATGATGGCCTTTATTGCTGTCACATATACAGCAACCATATGGCCCACAGGTGTCAATTCCATTGTCACATGTGCCAAAGAGATGGCTGGGAGGTAATTGCTGAATCAGGGTTTAAATGGCCCAAGGCATTTGCCAGATCTAAAGAATGTCTTGAAAAACATATTGAGAAAGCATCTCAGGGTTTAGCAGACTGTCATCTCAAAGCAGACTGTGTCTCATGTGGCCGCTCTATAAGGGCTTATCACAAATGTAAGGGACACATTTGGACCAGGTGTAAAATTGAAGTGTCTTGATGTGGGACCACATGTGTTACATGACCAAACCCAAAGATGTACCTAAAACAGACAAATACATTGTCTTTGATATGGAATGCATGAAGGAGACAGGCATTCACATTCCAAACTATATTTATGCCAAACATTTAAAGGCCGATAAGAGCTGGGAGTTTAAAGGTCCAGAATATGTGAGCCTTTTTGTTGGAACCTTTGTGGGACATACATTCAAGGACTAAAGCTTTCTGGCTCACAACAGCCAAGGCTATGATGTTTTGATCCTTATACAACAGTTAATTAAAGAAAAAGTAGCGATCAAGCTCATGACACAGGTTACAAAATTGAAGTTCCTGATGATATCAGACCTTAAAATCTGCTTTATCGATAGCCTTAATTTATTGTCCATGAAGTTAAGCAAGCAGCCTAAAGCTTTTGAACTCCCAAATTCTTAGTTTTTTTTCTACATTTCTTTAAACACCAAACAGAATCAAAATTATTTGGGACAAATTCCCCTTGTGGAAGGTTATGGTTCTGAATTCATGATGTTTGAAGAGAAGGAAGCATTTATCAAATGGTATTCAGAAGCATGTAAGCATTTTTTTTATTTTAAACGGAAGCTAAAAGCCTATTGCTGTGAAGATGTACATATTTGGAGAACTTATTAGAGGCGGTATTGTGAAGGGTCAGCAATACATGGCGGACAACTGTTTAATGATTGTGCAATGCACTATCCCTACTCTGCTGAGGATTCCCTGCCTATCACAACTAGAGGAAAACGCTCTAAAATAGGATGTCTGGCCCTGACACTTAAACATCAAATACAAAGAAAAATATATGGCAATTCAAATAACATCAACAACATTCTCAGTTTCTTGATAACCTCTCAATAACCTGGGTGAGTTTCCTTCCCCAGGATTCAAAGTGAGTTCAATCCTAATGTTTAAAAAAAGAATTAGGAAATAATTGTAGGTAAAATAGTCATAGATCAGTTCTTTATGTTTCAATGTCAAAGTAAAGTTATGTTAACCAAAGTTCGAACAGTAGCAAATCTTTTCTTCCTGGTGAAATATGGACTTTCCACTTCCTCAAAACACCACCAATGGTATTCCCAGCCATGATGCTTTGCAACCACTTCCAATAATTCAAGAAGACTTGCCACTGTTCAGCAAGAAATGCAACTTCTATAATTGTTAGTGAAACACAGTTTTTTGTTAACAGTTGTTATGTTACTAGGTACAACAGTAGGTGTCTCACCCGTTAGTCCCCGGTAACCTCTCTCTCAGGTGGCCAAGGCACAACCATCACCTTTGGATCCAGACCCTGCAGGTGGACCAGTGTGGGAGGATCACCTGGGTGAGGGGTCTTCGGGGAGTGGGAGTGGGACACCTGATGGTGAGACATGGTATCTCCTTCCCTATAACACCTTTAACCCATCCTACACGCTAGGATATTTAGGAACTCTATCCCCCCCCTTTACCTACATGAACACTTTCACATAGACAGCCCGCTCTGGAAGAAAACAGACTCACACCCGAGCATTGTACCTGACATGTCCCACTACTATGGTCAGGCAATTGATGGTAACCACTCACACCTGACTTCCATTAAGCTTCCCCACATGGATAAAAGGCGGAGCGCAAGAGCACACTCTGAGTGAGGCAAAGCACATGAAGGAACAGTGATTTCAAGACGGCAGCTGAATGAGGGGAGAAAGACGAAAAACCAAGAAGGGGGCACCAGGAGGGAGATATCCTTGACATTTCCAGCAGAAAACTGGTACTTTCCAAAGTCCTTCTGATTGAAAGGCGTAAGGCCAAGAAAGTATCTTGCATTGTGTGTCAGAGATACCCAGGCCCTCCTACATGGCTGATCAAGTAGCAGAGGAGCAGCAGCCGCCGTGGTCATCCTTGGCTCCAAGATTAAAACAGTGCCAGTAAGGTTAAAACAGCCGGTGAGTTGGGGAGACTGATGCAAGACCGGTCCATGTTGAAGTTAAGGTTGCAAGCAGCAACATTGTATAAAGAGTGCAAGAAGGAACATTTGTAACACGTGTGATGAAAGACATGAGGAAAGCCGTATTGCGCTGATGGATGTTTGAACTGAGAAAGGAAGATACAACATCTGTGACATAGTGGTCCGGCACGGTGAGTGTGCTCAATCGAAGGTCTCTGTAAAGTGTCCAGTTAAAAGTTATAAAAATGAAAAGTAAAAGATGAGAATGAGAAATTAAGTGAATCGAAGTGGTCCTGTGACAGTTTAAGCAAAATCAATCACACAATCGAAAGTCTTTGATTGTTTACATGGTCTGAGCTCGAACAAGGGAGACCAATTGAGAACATTGTGTTAAGGGGTCTGGGGCCGAATGAGGGCGATCTGTGGTCTGAGTTCGATTGAGGGAGTACAATTCTATTAAAGGGGTGTGAGCCCGAATGAGGGAGATCTGTGTTCTGAGCCTGATTGAGGGAGCCCAATTGTGAATATTGTGCTAAAGGGAGTCCGAACCTAAAGGAAAGAGACCCATGGTGAATAGTGAATCCGAGAACTTGTGAATGTGGAAAACCTGGGAAGAAAGGAACTTTAGTGCCTGTTTGTTACGTTAGGCCCTCTACAATAAAGAGACTTTGAATGTTAAAGAGACTTTGGTACAGAAGGCCCTGATACCTATGCTTTGAACTTTATCCTCGTGGCAGCAAAGCCATAGTGTGTGAGAAGCTTGAATGTGCCGCCTTGTCCCATGCTGAAAATATGGGGAAGGGAAGCCAACTACTCAACTATCGTGGCATATAGTTTTTTGAACACTTTTCATTTGTATACATTGTTATCCCACATCATTTATATTTAGAAGTAAGGACCCATGTGGGGTACCATTTTCATCGGGACATCTGTGGGAAAGCAGGACAGTAGGCCATGTGTTGTTGGCGGCGTGTTTCAGTGGGTGACCAGAGTGAAATTTGCAGAAATTGTGTTTTTTCCCCGAAATTTGGACTTTGCCAGGGTTCTGGGTACTACATTCTGGGGCGATTTGCGCAAATCAGACCTCTGTGGATGCCCACTGGTGACATCTTTTGGGAAATGCATGGAGTTCCCTGTTTTCCATGCTGGCTTCAACACCCTAGGCCCAAATCGGTAGGTTGTCTCCCCAAACCCTTTGGGAGTTACAAGTGGTGTAGCCTTTTTCCTTTTGCGCCCCGGTAGGTGCACCCACACATGTGAGGTACCATTTTCATCGGGACACATGTGGGGATGCGGGAAGGTAGGCCATGTGTTGTTGGCGCCGTGTTTCGGTGGGTGAGCTGACTGACATGTGCAAAAATTGGGTTTGTTTCGCCACATTTCGGACTTTGCTGGGCTTTCTGGGTAATACATTCTGGGCTGCTTCGTGCAAGTTTGACCTCTGTGAATTCCCACGGGTGTCCTCTTTTGGGAAATGCATGGAGTTCCCTGTTTTCCTTGCTGGCTTCGACACCCTAGGCCCAAATCTGTAGGTTGCTCACATGAACAAAATGTGCTATGCTGAAAGGCTTGGGGTTACCAGTGGGTTACCCTTTTCCTTTTGTGCCCCGGTAGGTGCACCCACACATGTGAGGTACCGTTTTCATTGGGACACCTGTGGGAGCGTGGGAAGGTATGACATGCGTTGTTGGCAACGTGTTTCGGTGAGTGGACAGAGGGAATTGTCTCTGAAATTGTCTGGAAATAAAGACAATTCTCAGACATTTCGCTCTGGCCACCCACCGAAACACACCGCCAACAACACATGGCCTACCATCCTGCGTTCCCACAGGTGTCCCAATGAGAGGCAGATCTTTCATGTGCAGGTGTCATACCTGAGTGACAATGGGTGCATCATTCGTACAGTAACTTCTCTTTAGTGCGCTCAGGAAACATTAAAGTACTGTCAGTAAGCCATTTCAAATGCACCTTTCCTCACACTTCTCATATAAACCAGTCACAATGCAGTTGGACAGGCAAGGTGGGGCACAAGGCCAAACCTCCTTGTGTAGCACAAGAAGGATCGTCCTTGTGAGCAGTGATGCCACGACAAGGCACCCACCAGATCACTGGCCATTCGTATCCCTTTCGTGTCTGCAGTCAGTTGGCATCCATTTCAGCAGTCGCACGGTATCCAGTTATATCGAAGAAAAAAAAGTTGAATGCAAAAATGTCGAAAAAAATAATGTCGAAAAAAATTCAAATGTGTTTTTTTAAAATTTGTATGTTGTTTTTGGGTTTAGCTAGTAAAAATAAACAGGGGGTTAGGGGGAACCGACCCATTAAAAAAAATGTTTTAAAAAAGACATTCGAAAAAAAAATCTACATAATTTTTTTTTACATTTTTCCAGTCGACATTTTCACTATAAACCGCAGTCACACTTCTACCAAATCACTTGCACCAGAGCAAGCGTATCTACACATGAGCATATCTACACACTTATACCACGTGGACATGTGCTCACAATGCAACCGTGTTTTTAGTAATATCTTGAACATCATTTGCCAGCAATTGCATAGCAACTGTGTCTGCATTCAAACTTTATGTGCCTGTAATCGTATGTGGACACTGATAACAAGTGCATAATGGGTCACTTGGCTACCCTGCCCTTCAGGAGCTATCTTCCACACCAACTTCGAGTATGCCCATAGCAACTCTGTGCAAACATTCATATGTTCAACCGTACCCACACAAAACACACACCCTGCAACATGGCAATCATTTCTGCAGTGCTGGGAAAGTGTATTCACAGAAATGACATCTGCACGTTCTGCGTAGCTTTACCTCATTCACACACCAATCGTATCCAATTCATTCCTAGAGAAGACATGTCACTTACACCATACATAACATTACTTGCAGTAAAACAATAAACAAGGCAGGATGTTACGAGGTACGCAAGACACCGCTGCCATACAGTTGGTGTCCAAGTACCACTTTCATGACACTTAGACCTCAAGGGAGGGAGCCAAAGTGGCGTGTACTATTTTCAAAAGACACCCCTTAAGTGGAGGGAACCTGAATGGTGTTCCGGTCTTCCCCAACGCACCCCTCGAGTAGGGGGAGCGGGACTGGCGTTTCTTTGCATGTCAAACCTTAGGTGGAAGGAGCCGGATTCGGATTCCTTTCCAATGTACGCCGAAAGCGGAGGGGGCTTCCCAGACGTTTTTTTCTATGGCAGTCCAGAACAGGAGCAAGCTGCACTAGCGTGCCTTGCCAAGACACCCCAAAGGGGAGTGACCCAGAGTGTTCTACCCTTTTTCTCCATGGCCAGCCTCAAGTGGAGGGGGTGGAGTGGCATTCCTTTCCAAGGTGCGCCTGAAGTGGGAGGAGCCTAAATTGTGTTACTTTGCAAGGCACACCTCGCGCAGAGGGAGCTAGACTCATGTTTCCTTCTGAGGCAGACCTGAAGTGAAAGGTACCGCGGTGATATCCCTTTCCAAGGCAGGCTTCAAGTGGAGGGAGCAGGACTAGCACTGCTTGCCAAAGCACGCCAAAGGGGAGTGAACCAGAGTGGTGTTCCCATCTTCTCCAAGGCACACCCCAAGTGGAGCTGGAGTGGCATTCCTTTCCAAGATGCGCCTGATTTGGAAGGAACATGGATTGCATGACTTTGCATGTCACAACTCGCGCAGAGGGAGCTAAACTGACTTTTCCTTATGAGGCAGGCCTGAAGTGAAAGGTACTGGGGTGATGTTCCTTTCCCAGGCAGATCTCAAGTGGAGGGGGCATGACTAGCATTGCTTGCCAAAGCCCACCAAAGGGGAATGACCCGCAATGGAGTTCCTGTCTTGTGCATGGCACGACTCGAGTGGAGGGATCCATAATGATTATTATTTCACAGGCACGCCTCCAATGGAAGGAGCCTGATTTGCGTTCCTTTGAAAGTTACGCCTTGAGCTGAGGGATCTAGACTGATGTTTATTTCGTAGGCAGGCCTCAAGGGAAAGCTACGGCTGTGGTGTGCTTTTCCAAGGCAGGCCTCAAGTGGAGGAAGCAGAACTAGTAATGCTTGGGAAGGCACGCTAAATCAAGTGAAGTGAGTTGACATCCTGTTGCATTTTCATTGAAGGTACACCTCCAGTGCAAGGAGCAGGAGTGCCATTCCTTTATTAGACATGCACGAATTCAGAGGCTAAGGGTCCCTTTTAAGGAATGATGGGTATTTTTGGAAATCAGTCGATCTCCCAATATGTTTCCTTTGTATGATACAAAAGGAAACAAGGATGAAAGCAGAGGGCAGGCTGGGAAGGGCATTGGGGACAGTACGCCTGAATATCCTTACTCTTTCCTTGTTTTGTACACACCTTACATTTTCGGTAAGGTTGTGCCTTCGAGGCAGTGGAAGGAACATAATCAGCAAAGTGTTTCTCTTGCAATCTGGCCACGTCTTCTACCTATGGAAAGGAGGGAATTTGTACATGAACCATAGCCAGAGATTGAACAATTGCTAATTCAAAGTTCATGAAGGAGAGCTTGTTTTGTGGAGTAGCTGCACGGTACACCACATAAGCATTCTGCGTTTCCATATTCACAATGTGTGTGGCTGACTTTTTGTACCAGAAACACGACTTGCGTTCAGCACGGTATGACTCAAGCACTTGGTCGTTTTTGTCTACTCCACCCATGTACTTGTTGTAGTCCAGAATGCAGTTGAGCTTCCACACTTGCTGAGTCTGTCCGCGAAGAGTGACTGCTGAAGTACTTTCATCATGAATAGTACTTAGCATGTACACATCCCTTTTGTCACAGAATTTCACTGCCAACAGTTCATCCCACCTCAATGCCATACATTGTCCCTTTGCCAACCTCTTACACACAAGTTGTCTGGGGAAGCCTTTGCGGTTACTGCGGATTGTACCGCATGCCAGTGTGCCCACATTGAACAATTCCTTGTACAGTGGAATTCCTGTGTAGAATTTATCCACATACAAATGGTAACCCTTGTGGAGCCATGGTGCGAGAAGATCCCAAACTATCTTCTCACTTGTCCCTAAATGGGCTGGGTAGCCCGGAGGGTGTAGGGTAGGTTTAGGGTAGAGTCTTTACCAGTGTAGATGCTCATGCTGCAGACATACATACAAAACATGTACCTTTTGATCCCATATCGTGCTCTCTTGCTTGGAATGTATTGCCTGAACAGTAGCCGACCTTTATACAACACAAATGATTCATCGATGGATATGTTCTGGCCAGGAAGATACACCTCCGCAAATCGGTGAGTGAAGTGGTCCAGAAATGGCTGGAGTTTGAAGAGCCTATCAAAGTTTGGGTCAGTTCTAGGTAATGCTGCCGAGTTGTCATTGAAGTGCAACATACGGCACAGTGCTTGAAAGCGATTTCTACTCAATGTAGCTGCAAAAAACAGGCAATAAAGTGGAGCTACAGTAGACTAGTACATCGAGACAGACGGCTTGTGTGAAATTCCCATGAGCAGAATGAGACCCCAAAATGTTCTCATTTCAACATCGGTTGTGGGAACCCATGCTTGTGCTCTGGACTGGGATTTCAGAGTGGGACCCCTTGACCTCAAGAACTGTGCAGCGTATAAAATGGTTTGCTGAACCACATCTGCAATGAACCCATCATCAACAAAAAGATTGAAGAAATCAATAGGCTGAAACCCATCTGCATTCACTGTGCACCCTGATATACCAGTGAAAGGGGGCACAACAGGCTGAGCCATTACTGGAGGCACCCACTGCGACTCTTCAGCCATGTCAGGAACTGCCACATTGCGTGGACGTCCTGCACGTCCCCTCCCCCTTACAGGTCCCTTGCGGGTGGGAACTGTGCGAAAAGGTGGATGCACTCTGTCTTCCTCTCTGTCATCAGATGATGACGATGATGATCTGGAGGATGGACAACTCACTTCCCCAATCACTTCCCTCCTGACCCTCAGAAGCACTATCTGTTTCTGATTGCATGTCCACCTCTGTGTGGTTCTCAAAGTATGGAACGTAGCAGAGTAAGTGGTATTCAGTGCCACAAACCTACTCCACACAAGTACACCAAAAGGTCCAGACCTTGCTAACAAACTGTAGCAGCCCTCTGCAATATGACATACTCCCTGCATGCTACAATAAATGGAGTACTACTTTGCAACACTCACGTGAAATGCTAAGGACCAGCTGACTGCTTTCGTACAAGTGGGTAGACAGCTACAACACACTTGCACCTAAAAGAAAGACAACTAAAAAGCTAAGGATGATGTCCTTTTCCGCTATACATTACACAAATACAAGTGTGGGGACGAGGATTGCAGCCACACTACCAATTCAGAAACAGCCAATGTGCTTTGCACCATGCCCTCCTCCATGGGATGCTGGTGGATGGGAAATGGAGGTGAGACGCAACCACGCAACGTATTAGTGGTTGGGTGAGTTGAAAAGCCAGAGGCAATCAAGATGCAGACAGGGAAGATAAGAAAAGTACACGGCAGGCCCTTCCAGACAATTGCTGGCACACTTTTGACAAAAACACTTGCTCATTCGCATAGGGGTCTGTGTTGGAAGGGGAAAGGTCACAAGGACGAAATTAATGCAAGGGCAAGCAAGTTGATTTAGGCTGATGCAAGTGGTGTTGGGTAGCTAAGAAATAAGCAGCACCGACATACTGAATGCATTGACATGCCATAAACACAAACAATTGCTAGGAAGTGGGAGTCTCACTGCCAACATACTTACTACCATTTTTATCACAATTTTACACAATCCAGTGAGTCCATCAGTTACTGGGATCCCCCCACAAAATAGCATCTGGGCAAAGTGCAAAATGTCGTCAATGAATATTTCCATGCCTGTTTTTGACAGGTGCACCCCATCTCTGGGAACATCACTTCACCTTTGATAAAGCCATGGTGTATCGTCCGAATTCTGTTGTTGCCCTTTGTCAGTCTTGCAAACACCCCATTGAGTTTCCACACCGAGCGGTTGATGGCCCTTGCATTCCCTGGAGTTCTCCAATCCCTCCTGGCAATCATCTGGGACCAGGCCATCACAGTGTTTGGAAACCTCTGTGCAATCCATTCCAGGTCCGCCATGAGCTGCTCCTGTACCCCTTTCCGTCCAACAGACGTCAAATCATTTCCTCCCAGGTGCACCACTATAAGGTCAAGGGGGGGGGGCATCTCCTTTTGCCTGGGCATCAATGATGGCTCCTCTGAGCTGGTGAAGGCGCATCCCCCTGACCCCAAACCAATGCACTGCAAGGCCATCCCTTCGAGATCCAGATGTGCTTGGCTCTTGGAAAAGTTGTGCAGCCATTTGGATGAAAGAGTGGCCGATAATCCACACAATCCTCATCCTCACTAGGAAATGGAAACAGGAAAATCCCCATGATTATGGCCAGACATACAGTTTACCAATTAGCACAATGATTGCTTCAACGCATGGCTCTTGTGACAATCCCAGACACACACTTCACCCAATCGGACATGCACCTCTCATGTGAGATAACAGTAGGTCGATAAGTAATTGGCACATGCTTTTCGGGGGAAAAGAGGTGAAGAACACAGTATGTCACCTTGTGCCAATAACAGAGTTGTGCTGGTGCAATTGTAATCAGTGAAGGTTTCTGCTCCTGTGGCCCACTGACTGTACTTCACGGTGGTAAGGTAACTTGCACATGCTACACCATTATACTTTGGCAGGGTGACTAGTCTGACAGAGGATATGAACTCCAAAGCAAGTGTGCTTTGTACGCTCTCTGAATATAGGTACCCTGAAGAATGTGTGCCATTCATCACAAATGGATGCAACTTTGGACACTTTGATTGTGAGAGCTTCGGCCACAGCTCCAGGACCACTGGTGATCTTGGGGGCACTCGACTACCAAGGCAGAGAGACGGCCAAGGTCACACACATCAACCACCACCACCCTACATCTCTGCCAGGCCAGCGCTACAGCTTTCCCCTCCAGGAAGGGATGGGGACCCTCCAGGGGGACCCTGCACCCACTGCTGAATTTGGGGGACAAAATATCCACCTGGGAGACGGGCACCCAAGGCCAATGACATCACCCCCCCCAACTGTCATGCCCCTCTAGCTACCCTGCATTACAGCTTTACCCCCTGCAAAAGGATGGGGACCTTGGCAGGGCTCACTAGGACCACTGCTGGAATTGGACCACAGAAATGGTGACCGTTGCAGTAAAAGGAATGAGCTCTGTACCAAGTGTGCATAGCATGCTCAGAAAAAATGACCATCTGCATTACTACCAGAAACATTTTTGAAATGCTGCTGCTACTTATGTTGCCCAAACTTTTTCTTCTGCAAAGCAGCCACCTTCCTCAATGCAAGGCACACCCATCACTGCCCCATTACCTCCCCACTACCCATTCCCACCGTTTCCACTGACACTGCAGCCACAGTTTCTCCCACCACATTAACCCTCCACCCCCACATTACCGTCATTCCCAACAGAAGTAATACATGTAGTACTTACATAAGTCAGCGAAAGCTTTTCAGTAGCTGCAACTGCAAAGGAAACATAAAAGAATTACATTCAGCACTTTGCCTACCAATAACACATCCAAACTGTCTGGCAACTATCTGGAAACTTTTCAAATCCTCCCACCGTATACATGACACATCCCAGTCATCTACCACCATGGAAGGCTGGAATGCACACTGATTGGAAATGGGAATAACACCAATGGGCGTATGGCAACCCCCAGCACAAAATAAAAAATCTTGTACAGATGGCTAAGTGGCAAACTGTCCTCTGAGGGGAACAGCACTGTTCAGCTGGACTGGGGGGATTTTGTGTGCTACCCCGGCAAGTGTGTCCCTGGCCACCCCAATACCCCCCCAGAGCACCCACTCCCTTCACAACACCAACACTACAGACCCAGTTCCCACCCACCCCAATACCAATCTTCCCTCCACATACTATACAAAGTTGAAATACCCAAAATTCCATACGTACACAACAAGGGAGAAGGTTGAACTGCTCAAGACCTGTAAAGTGAAAAAAAACTTAATTATCTGTGTCAGCCAGCCAAATACCAAACCACCCGTACTGCCCTGCCCCCACCCCCCCAATTGCATTGGTCAGTAAATTTTGGGCACCCTGGGCCATATTGGCACACCAATGTGCCCCTCTGCGCCAAGGCAAGTTTGGTAAACAAAGAAAAAAATTGAAAATGGCAGGCTGCACTTTAAGTGGGGGCTGAGGGGCACCCTACACAGCTGGGGAATTTTTTAATGTGAAGGGGGATGCACCTCTCCACCCTCACCCCAATTGGAGGGCTGGCGCAACTCATGTAGCCCTCCCTGGGATCAGATAAGGGGGGGGCTGTCCTGCACTCCTCCCTGGGGTCAGGTGCCCGGCCGATATCTGCCCCCAGGGAGGGCTGCGTGACATGGCCCCCACACCTTTGTGGGTGGGGGCAGAGGATC
Organism: Ambystoma mexicanum; assembly: GCF_040938575.1. Classification (NCBI taxonomy): domain Eukaryota; kingdom Metazoa; phylum Chordata; class Amphibia; order Caudata; family Ambystomatidae; genus Ambystoma; species Ambystoma mexicanum. The sequence goes on from NC_090931.1 coordinate 996,640,444, forward strand.
CCCAACCCTTCCCATTAGAAAATTCCCCATCAGTTTGGGGTGCCCCACAGCCCCCACTAAAATGCGGTCTACCATTTTCACTTGTTTCCTTTGGTAGCCCAACTCCCCTTGGCGCAGTGTGGCCCAAGAGTGTGCCAATCTGGCCCCAGGGTGCCCAAACCTTACTGCCCCACCCACTGGGGGGCCTGTCCCACAATCTTTGGTGGTCCCCCTCTGCCCCCTCACCCAAATGGGTGGCAGGGGCACCTCATGCAGGCCTCCCTGGGTCTCCTACAAACGGCTGCGTGAGATACACCCCACTTTCATTATGGGGGGGTGGAGAGGGCCACCAAAAATTGTGGGACAGGCCCCCCATTGGGTGGGGGAGTAAGGTTTGGGCACCCTGGGGCCAGATTGGCATACCAATGTGCCCCTCTGCGCCAAGGCAAGTTTGGTAAACAAAGAAAATTTGAAAATCGCAGGCTGCACTTTATTTGGGGCTGAAGGGCACCCTACACCACTGGGGAATTTTGTAATGCAAAGGGGGGTGCACCTCTCCACCCTCACCACAATTGGAGGGGCAGCACATCTCATGTAGCCCTCCCTGGGGCAGATATGGGGGGGCTGTCCTGCATGCCTCCCTGGGGTCAGGTGTCCCTTCCTAGGAGCAGATATCTGCCCCCAGGGAGGGCTGCATGACATGGCCTCCACTCCATTGTGGGTGGGGAGGACAGGGTCACCACCCCTTCCCTTTAGAACATTCCCTGTCAGTTTGGAGTGCCCCACAGCCCCATCTAATATGCTGTCTACCATTTTCACTTTTTCCCTTTGGCGACCCAACTCCCCTTGGCGCAGATGGGCCCAATAGTGTGCCAATCTGCCCCCAGGGTGCCCAAAACCTACTGCCCCACTCATTGGGGGGCCTGTCCCAAGGTTCTTGGTGGTCCTCTCCCCCCTCACCCCAAATAGGTGGTGGGGCACCTCATGCAGGCCTCCCTAGGCCTCCTAGAAACTGCTGCATGAGGTACACCCCCCTCCATTTGGGGTGGGAGGGGAGAGGGCCACCAAAAATTGTGGGACAGGCCCTCCGAGTGGGTGGGGCAGTAAGGTTTGGGCACCCTGGGGCCAGATTGGCCCACCAATGTGCCCCTCTGCGCCAAGGCAGGTTTGGTAAACAAATAAATATTGAAAATGGCAGTCTGCACTTTAGGGGGGCTGAGGGGCTCCCTACACCGCGAGGGAATTTTGTAATGTAATGTCAGGTGACCCTCTCCTCCCACACCAAATGCAGGGGGGAGCATCTCATTCAGCCCTCCCTGGGGGCAGATAAAAGGGGGGTTCTCATGCAGCCCTCCCTGGGGGCAGTTATCTGCTCTTAGCAAGGGGCATGTAACCCCAGGGAGGGCTGCATGACATGACCCCAAGTCCATTTTGGCTGGGGGGTGGGAGGGACAACCCCTTTCCATTAAAAAAACTCCCTGGTGGTCCAGTGGGGGGGCACTCCCCCCAACACCAGCCATGACATTTTATTGTACTTTTTTCTTTGCCCCATTCCCTAGGATCAGATGGACTCCTATCTGCCCCAGGGGGGGCCTACCCTGCAGGTCCCATCATTTGAGGGGCCTGCCCACACTTTCCTGGTGGCCCTCTCCCCCCATTGGATGGTGGCAACCTCATGTACTCCTCCCTGGGGTGAGAAATCTGCCCCCCAGGGAGGGTGACAAGGGGTACCCCCTTTCAACTTGGGGTGGGAGGGAGAGGCCCTCCACCCTTTCATGTCCTAAAAAAAAATCTGTGTTAGCTAGTGGTTTCCTTTCCCCTCCCCCCTTCCCATTGCTTTCTACTTTTTTTAAAATGTATTTTTATTTTGCCCCCAGGGGTCACAGGGATCGCTCAAAACAAGGTGCCAAAAAGGACGAGCTATCTCGTGTTTGGCACTACGGAGGTAATGTCAAGGACAAGATATCTCGTCCATGGCACTTAAGGGGTTAAAGTCTTTGGCATTATATATTGAGTCAACTTCAAATATGATTCATAAAGCAGCAAGTTTCGGTTTCTCAACAGTGCCTTCATTTCTCAGCCAACTGTTAGCCAAATAATTACCCAGAAGCCTTAGTGGCACTCTCTTGGCTTCAGGTGGTGCTTGCATACTTGTATCTTAGGCCAGGTTAAACATCCATTGGGCTCACAGTCTTGATTAGATTGTTTTCTGGCTTTAAGAAAGGAGTCATTCAATCTTAATAGGGGAATACTCTTGGCTTGGCAATGCTTGCTCTCTTTTCAACTGCAGATGCAATGTTTAACCACATAACTTGTTTTAGAAGTAGCGATTGTTCACATGAAAAAAGAGGTAAGGTTCAATCCTCCTTTGAAAACCAAAATTAGGCACACACGTCCACTTCTTAATAAGTGTTGCAAAGGTTAAAAGTTTGAAAATGTCTTTCGCAACCTTCATTCTGCTTAATGAGAGACATGCAACCACTTCTTCATAAGGTTTGCAAGCTTTAAGGGCTGAGCAATGGTGTTCGCAGCGTTTGCTCTTCACACAAGTGAAATAAAAAATTACTTATCACATGCAAGAGCTACTTTTTCATTGTCCCATTGTTAAGAGTTCAACAAACAACTTCAGCTCCCTTCTGTTTATACATGAGGGAAGATTGAACTGGATACTGTTGCTGGCAGTGCTCGCACAAGGAATCAGAATGCCAGGTTTGACTCACAGGCTTCTGTGATCCTTTTTCTGTGGGTTGCACAGTGTGCAGGACTTCGGGCACAACTTCTACTGCTTCTGGCTTCGCAGGGATCCACATTCTTCCTCGCTGAAGTTATCTCCAGTCTGGTTACTCAATAAAGGAGCCCCTCTCACTCCTGAGATGCATGGTTTGACAGCAACTCTTTCCCTCAATCTCCGACACACTTCTGGCATGGCAGTCTCCACAATCAGGCTCACGTGGGGAAAGGCAACCTTCCTGCAGTCCTTCTGCTGCGCAGCCTCTGCACTGCAGAGTTTGGAGGAACAGGACCCTCTCAGAACAAGTAGGTGAAATCTGCTTCATCAACGTACCAGCATCCCTTTGGTTCTCCTACTTCTGTCTGGATTGCCAACACTGTGTCTTCTTCTTTCTGCCTCTGCTACCACAGCATGCACTTCAGCCACAGTTCCAGTTCCTTCCTATTGCCTGCACCCGAGGGGGTCTTTATGCCTCCCAGGTTCCTTCAGGTGTGGGTTGTTAGGCTTAATTGGCTGACTACTGCTACAGCAACCTCTTCAGCCCTCTTTCTCGTCCCAGTAGTCATGGGATTTTGGGGCTTCCAGTCCCCAACAACAAAGTTAGTTCTTTTAGGCACTTGCTTGATTTTAAGGGTATATTTACTTCCCCTAAAGTCATTTCAAAATGAACCATTAGATGTCATTGTTACAGGGGGAGACAATTTATTGAAGGCAACATTTCTAGATTCCTTAACATTATACCTTGGGAGTAAGGATGGTATTTATCCTGAAATCCCTTGAGGGGTCTTTCCGCTGGCAAGGCATGCTCATGTTTTATGTCTTGTGTCCAGAACCACAGATCTTGTATGTGGGTTGGGGACATTATAATGACAATAAGCCCTTACATATTTTGGTAATCTTGAAAGGTTTTCCCTTTCAAAGGACAAATACTGTCTCTCATCTCACAGAATCTCCACACCACTTTGGGCCTTGTCTCCTTCCAGGTGATACTCCTGCGGTACACTACACCCAAGGTCAGGATCAGGAAGCGTCTGCCTTTCCCTGACCACCTGGCAGGAGACTTTAGGCAGGGTTTCAGCCAGGGATCTATACGATTCATCACAGTATCCTTGTGCTTACCCCAAAGGAGCACATTCTGAACCCTGGCACTCCAGAGATGATAACATATGTTACCTATGTAAATGCTGCAGCACACAAAAACGAGATGGAAGCCTTCTAGCTAATCAGTCACTCTCAAATTATGCCCCATATGGAGTTACCATCAAATACAAAAATGTTTGTGCTCCAGTAGAAATTATTTTGAATATTTTATCGAGAATTCAAAAATGCTGATGATCTCAAAAATTCAAGACCAAAGTTTTTTCAGTGGTAAGTAGTCAAATAAGTGAAAAGTATTCCAGAGGTGGAGCCCAGCTGTTGCCTCAGTGAGTCAAGGGCTCATATGACAATGCATTTCGGAGTATGACACTCCTTCTTCTGGGCTGAGCCCTACATATTATTGCAATTCATAAACAGATGTACATGTACCCAAAACATATTTGAATGGTAGTTATAAACAAAAGAAATGCAGAGTACAGTGATGAAACAAGTGTAAATAATGAACAATTACACACCCAAATTCAGTGCGCTACAATATTACCGGAGAAAAATGAAGAAATTGCAAAACATGTAATAATGTGCTAATCTGTGGTATGGTAACCATGATGCAAAAAACAGAAAAGAAAAGATGGTACCTGAGTCCTACGACCCGTAATATATGTCTCAATTGTGGCTGATACGCATGTCGTGGATTCAACACTCTGAAAAATGGATAACGCTAATGTGATTCAATGTAACTATCATAGCTGTAAGGCAGTGGTGACTGCGAGAGTAGTTAGAGCTTCTGTTCTGTTTTTTGCATCATGGTTACTATACCACAAATGAGCACATTATTACATGTTTTGCAATTTCTTCATTTATTTCCGGTAACATCGTGGCGCACTGAATTTGGGTATGTAATTGTTCATTATTTACATTTGTTTCATCACTGTACGCTGCATTTCTTTTATTTATAACTACCGTTGAAATATGTTTTGGGTACATGTACATCTGTTTATGAATTGCAATACTATGTAGGGCTCAGCCCTGAAGAAGGAGTTCATACTCCGAAATGCATTGGCATATGAGCCCTTGACTCACTGAGGCAACAGCTGGGCTCCGCCTCTGGAATATATTTCACTTATTTGACTACTTATGACTGAAAAATTATTTTGGTCTAGAATTTTTGAGAGCAACAGCATTTTTGAATTCTTGATAAAATATTCTAAATAATTTCTACTGGAGCACAGCTTTTTTTATTTGATGGTAAGCCCATATGTGGCACTGTTTGAGAGTGACTGATTAGCTAAATGGTTCCCATCTAGTTTTTCTGTGCTGCTGTATTTTGGTCCAGGTGTCTTTGGACTCCTATCAGTCAGCTCCTCTTAATCATTTCAAAAGAGACTTACATGATTATCACCATTATCGTGGTTGTCACTGACTAACGAACATTCAAGTGGTGCCCACCTATCATCATAGACATTTCTACCTATGTAAATCCCTTCATATTCATTACATTATCTAGCATTTGTATGCATTTATATACAAACACCTGTTTCTAGAGCTGGAAACAATAGCCCTTGTGCCGCCTGACCTGTACCACGGCAAACAGAAACGTTGCTCCACAATGTTCATACAGTGGTTGATGTATGTGTCCGATCAGGACACTGTACCTATAAAACACATCCTGCGCAGAGGGGAGAAAAAGATTGGCCCCTATTTTCTAGACCGCTATGCTTCTTTAAATGGGTAGTCTCTCGCCTATGAATTTAACGGCTGTTATTTTCACGGGTGCCGCCATTGCTATAATAAAGAGGACTATACCTATGACCATTTACATAGAAGAACGCCTTTAAAAAATAATTTTCTTTAGAACCAAGGTTTGCACGTTATCACACTTTGGGAACATGAGTGGGCAGAGATGTTGAAAAACAAGAAGGGTTACACATTTTTCTCAAACAGAAAAATCTACCGGAACCCATACAACTGCATTTCACTCTTTTTGGCTGGCAATCTCTACAGTGAGACAGCGCAAGATGAAAAGGTACATTATTCTGACTTTACAAGTCTCTACCCCGTTGTCAACAATTCAAAATCCTACACACTATGGTATCCCTGTAACATCTATGAACATTTGGGGGATAATGAGCAGTATTCTGGGTTGATCAAATGCCAGGTGTACCCACCTAAGAAACTTTATTTTCCAGTGCTCCCACAGAGGGTTTCTTGAAAGTTAATGTTCACTCTATGTATGACCTGCGTGAAGACAAAGAAACAGAAAAATGCACGCACATTCATGAGGAGAGGTCGATCATGGGTACCTGGTGCACTGTTGGGCTGGAAGTGGCCTTGCACAAAGGGTATCGGCTGGGGAACATTCATGAAATATGGCATTTTGAGAAGGTCACGGTACAATATTTTGGAGGTTACATGAGCCAGTTCCTGAGATATAAACAGGAGTCCTCAGGATACCCCAAAAATTGCAAGGACCCCGTTTCACACCAGTGGTACATAGAAGAGTATTACAAACATCAGGGAATCCGATTGAGACCCAAATTCATTGAAAATAACCCTGCAATACACCAGCTAGCTAAACTATGTTTAAATTCCTTGAGGGGAAAGTTTGCATAGAGAACCAATCTCCCAAACACAACGATCATAACCAACCCAGATGAACTGACTGCTTACCTTTTTGATGCTGGCTATGACATTTTGAGCTTACAGTTCATAGATGGGGAAAAAGCGTGCCTCTTTTGGAAGTACGCTGAAGAGTACCAACAACATAAACATTTTCATTGCCTGTTTCACAACCACCCATGCCTGTTTGGAATTGAACAAAGAAATGGACACCCTCCAAGAGTGCTGTTTGCACCAAAATACTGACTGTCATTTTTGTCAGTGCCCCTGGTGAGGAGCACCCCCCGTTTGGTGACAATCTGGGTGATTTAACAAGCAAATTAGCTCTGGGTGAACACATTGTAGAATTTGTTTCTGCAGGTCCCAAAACCTATTCATATCGGACATTCACCGGGGTAGTTTGCATGAAGACAAAAGGCATCCCTCTGAATGTTAGTAACAGTATGAAAATCAATTTTGATAGCTTGAAGGAGTTGGTACAGGATTACTCTCTACAAAAGACAACCAAGACTTCAGTGGTACAGCAACTCTCCATAGTGCATGAGACAAATGATGGGAGATTAGCATCCAAACACTGTAAAAGACTTTGAGGGTAGTATTTGATAGCGCATGCTCACACATGATTACAAGACATTATCCTACGGCTATTAACAAGGAAGTATTGCATAAAGTGGACACAAGATTTCATCACCCTTTTGTGTGTGCATTAGTGGGCTTTTCCACTTGCGGTTAAAGCTATGTTATTAAACAGCTTTTCGAAAACACCTTTGCAGTTATGACAAAGATACTAAATAACATTACGTGGTTCTACACATGCTGGCGACTCCTGTATAATGAGCTGTCTGTTAAATTACCTCATCTGAAATGCGTGCAAGTTTGACCAGATTCTATGAATGAAGACCGTTTGCTACTCCCGGACCTTGTAAATATTATCATTGTAGATGGTTTGATGATGTAGGGCAGAGATAGCTCTGAAATGGAAAAGGAATTCACTCAGTACTCGCACCACGGTAACCTTGTTCAGAATTTATTTTATAGGGGAAAGCGCAACCGTTCCATAACATTAAATGCCAGTTATATAGTGTTGTTCAAGAACCCTAGCTATAAACAACAGCGTGCTGTCCTAGCAGGACTAATGTACCCTGGTAACACCAGATTTTTCTTAGAGGCTTTCGAAGACGCTACCCAGGAACCTTATGGTTACCATTTGGTGAATTTAAAAATGAACACTTTAGAGGACTGCAGACAGCATTCTGGTCTTTTCCCACCTGATCTACCCATGGTTTATATACAAAAGACTTCTAGAAAACCCAGCAAAAAAAATATCTTTCCTCATTAGTACTACCAACCAGCCATCATGACGGATCATATACGTAGGAACTTTGCTCTCCTTTAAATGCTAGTAACAGCACCACCACAACAATGCAAGGCCATTCTGTGCACAGCTTTTGATGATCTAGTATCGGCTATAGCTGTGATTGCCTTCAATACCATAAAGGGTAATGTTCCACTATCCACCTGCCAGTTAGGAGCCTTAAAAAAGAAAAAGCACCCCCTCAAGAAACTGGTAAACAAAAGGGCATACCTAAAAGCTAAAAGAAAACTTTTCAAAAATATACATATTTTTATTGGCTTTACATGTCTATATATCAACAATACCAACTCCCCCACCCCAACTCGCTCTTGCACTCCCTCCTCCCCCCTTGGGTGGCAGTCTTCAGCTCTTGGTGTTGTGGTGTATGTTGGTTCACAAAATGTCCAGGATTGTGATATTGTGCGGGCACCATTGACGCATATAGTCACTTTGCAGATATGATAGGATATTGCCCCAGTCTGAGGGAAAGGTTTCCACACTTTTTGGAGCCCATCAAATATTGTAGGTGTGTTCTTTTGCTTCCAATGTTGGCCGATTGTCAGCCATGCCGCTATGATCAGCATCATCACTCCGCTCTGTTGAGTTTTTGTATATGTCCTCTGGTTCGGGTTCCACATGCCCGCCATCCAAACCTTGTCTTCCATGCCGTCGGCTCCTTGTATCATTTTCCCTGTTTGTCCTTTTATCTCTTCCCAAAAATGTGTTATGGCTGGGCAGCTCCATCAAATGTGATTCCTATCTCTTGTTGCAGCACACTCTCGCCAGCATCTGTCGCTTGTAGCAGACTACATTGCGTGAAGTCTCTCTGGGGTATAGTGCCACTGAAGAACCACTTTCTGCCACATTTCTCTGTATGGAGCGTGTCAGCTTGGGAATTTTATTCCATGGGTCTAGCCACTGATTCCGTGTTATTGGCTCTCCCAGTGTTTTCTCCCACCTCTTCATGTATTTCCATTGGATTTCTTCTCCTTGCTCGTTTAACAATTTGTATAGATTAGAGATCGGCTTGTCCAAACCCGTGTCCATTGTCATGCATACTTTGAACTGAGCCATCTGTCTAGTGGCTGCTTCTTTGTTGGGGGGTCAATAGCCAATTTATTAGCTGAGTGTATTGGTATTCCACCGTGGGCTGTATCCCCACCTCTTGTGTACAGTCTTGAAGTGTCATAACGGCTTTGCCTTTGTATATATCACAGATTTTGGTGCACCCTGCTTGTATCCAGCTATGGTAAGCCTTCTGTTCCATTCCAGGTTGGAATTCCGGGTTCCCAAGCATTGGGGTGAAGGGTGATGGTATGTTGTAAGGGTCCCTCTTTTGATCAATGTGTCCCAGGCTTCGATTCCTGCTCCCATTACTTCACTTACTTAATGTTCGGGTGTCTGTAGCATTTATGCAGCCATAACAGATTTCAAAGGTGGGCACCCCCCACTGCTCTGTCCTGTTGCACCCGATGTGTTGGGGGGGCTGCATCACCTATTCTTTTATGACTTGCAGTTTCACTGCTTCATAATATCTTCGGAAACGGGGGAGCGTGATTCCCCCTTTGTTCTTCTCTGCTGTTAGGGTCGACATCGATATTCTTGGTGTTTTGTGTTGCTATATGAAGGCCGACACAATTTTGTTGAGCGCCCTGAAGAATGTCCTCAGGATTTTTTTCGGGAGTGTCTGGAAGTAATAGAGCAGTTTCGGTAGGCCTGACATTTTTATGGCCGTCAGTCTGCCCCACCATGAAATTTGAAGGGGGTTCCATTTTGCTACGTCTGCCTTCAGCTTCACTAGAAGCTTTGGGTAATTGGCGTTGTATCCTGCCCTATTGAGGGTGTTAGCCTTATCCCTAGGTGTGTAATGTTTTCTGTGGCTTTGTTCAATTGGGTTGTTCGAGCAAGATTGTCCACTGCTACTGGATCTGCCGTCATATTCAGGATTTCTGATTTGTGCCTTTTGATTTTTAGACCAGAGATTGACCCAAAGTGGTCCAGTTCCCTCAGTAGTGCCGGGAGGTAATGTTCCGGGCTCGACAGCACTAGAAGTATGTCGTCCACAAAGGCCATCGTTTTGTGTTCCTCTCCTTCCATTTATATGCCTTTTATTTGCTGTGTCTCTCGAATTCTAATCATCAATGGCTCCAGGAATATTGCATATAGCAGAGGTAAGAAGGGCCATCCCTGTTTTGTGCCTCCAGTCAGGGGTACTTGGTCCGATAGGGTGCCAGCAGTGAGATCCTCATCGAGGGTGTTTTATAATTGGCTTTGATCATCTGCGTGTAGGTCTACCCGAAGCCCATGTGTTCCATTTTGTGCAATAACTGCATCCATTCTACTCTATTGAACACTTTCTCTGCGTCTAGCGAAACAAGAATCGCTGAGGTACGAATGTGTCCTACTTTTTCAATCAGATGACCCATCCTTCATGTGTTTTCTGCCGTTTGTCTCCAGGGGATGAATCCTCATTGGTCTGGGCCTACAATTGTCAGTAGCAATCGGGTGAGTCTTTCCGCCAGAATCTTTGTGTAGAGCTTAGTGTCCAGATTAATTAAAGCTATTGGGCGGTAGGAGTCCGGCAGAGTTGAGTCCTTTCCTGGTTTGGGGAATATGATCAGTCTAGCTTCGTTGATTGAGTTTGTTATGTTTCCTTGTGTTTTGAAGCTGTTAAATCAGTTTTGGGGCAATTATGCTGGTAAGATAGCTCAGCGGGTTGAGCACTTGCTGCTGCGATCTGAGCGTGCTCTGCAGGTCACAGTTTCAAATCCCGGCAAGGCCAACTCAGCCTTTCATCCTTCTGAGGTCGATAAATGAGTACCAATTTCAGTTTGGTGATATTGTATGTAAATATGTGCTCTGTAAAGCGCTTTGGATAAAGGCGCGCTATATAAATAACACATCAGTACCATGATCTCTTGATATTTTATTGTAAGCAGCCATCTGGGCCTGGTGCTTTGTTTTGCGGTAGTTTCTTGATTGCTTGTTTGACCCCCTCTACTTGTGTGTCTCTACCCAGTGTCTTTTTGTCTGTTTCTGATATCTGGGTAGGGTGATATTGTCTAGGTAGGCCTTCTGCTTATCTGTCCTCAAGTGTTCGGATTTATAAAGGGCATGATAGTAGGTTCTCATTATTTCCCCCATTTCTTCATTGGTAGTTTTCAGGTGGCCTTGCGTGTCTGTCAGTTTCAGAATAGCTGTCGTGCGACCCTTTTCGCGAAGCTGTCTCGCCAGGAGATTGTCTGCCTTGTTGGCGCAGATATAGTACATTTGTTTCATTCTTAAGAGTGCTAGCTTTCTTGTTCTGTATCATCGTTAATTGGCCTTGTATACGTTTCAGTGCTAGTTTCGCCTTCCTGCTGGGGTTATTCACTAGTTCTTTTTGTACTCCCAACAGTTTCCCCTCTAATTCTTCTTCACATCTGGTACATTGTTTATCTCTTTGTGCCTTAAAGGCTATTCGTTATCCCCTCAATACTGCCTTGAATGCGTCCCATACCACACCCTGTGGGGTTGTGCCAATATCGTTCTCGGCGAAGTAGAGTTCAATCTTTCCCTTTATTGATTCCACCAGTAGGTTGTCTTGGAGAAGATTGGTTGGGAATTTCCAGGCCCCCCCACCCCTGGTTTAATTGATGTTAAAGGCTGCTGTTATCGGAGCATGATCCAAGAGGGTGATCGTGCCGATTTTTATGTCTGCCACTTTTCCCACTAAGCCTGTGGAAGCCCAGATGTAATCTATTCTAGATTGGAAATTATAAATATGAGAGAAGTGAGTGAATCCTTGTGTGTCCCCTTTCCTGGTGCGCCAAATATCATGGAGCACTAGAATCTCGAAGGCTTTCATCAATGCCTTTGAGGGCACGTTTGTGCCCGTCCGGGTCTTAGAACTTCTATCTAGACTGGGATCCCACGCTATATTGAGATCGGCACCCCATGATCATTTCCCCTTTGGGGAATTCTTCTAGTGCTATGAAGGCTCCTCTTGCCCTGCATTGGGAGCGTATATCGATGCTAGGGTGAGATGTAGGCTTCTATTTTTACATTTATAAAGAGGTAGCACCCCTCTTGTGCTTTTAGTCAATCTTGTAAAACTTTGATAACTCCCAATCTCTTTCCTTCTGCATTGGCCTGATAGGTTTAGGAGGCCCCCTTATCCTGACCTTTGTTTTGTCACACTTCTTTATATGCATTTCCTGATACATAATAATGTCTGCCATTATTTTCCAGGCCTGTCACTCTAGTTTTTTTCTTTCGATCATGGTATTCATCCCCCTGACATTATGTGTCAGGATCCTTATCTGTCTCAAAGTCCCTCTACCCATGATCATCTAATTCCTGTCTACCGCCCACTATTGTGTTTTCCTGCCTCGAGCCTTACCCACCAACCTTGCCACCCTTGTTCCCTTCTCCATTCCCCTTGCCATGTTCCCTCCCTCCTCCCTTTCCCAACTTTCCTTCTCCCCTGAGGAGGGGCTAGGTTCCTATGAGCGCCAGGATGAAATGTCACACATGCCTGGCCCCCTATCTCCTTCAGGTTCAAGTTGTGGGGATCCTAAACCCGACTTAGAATTCCATCCATGCCCTTCCTCCTTCACCCTTGGGCCTGTATTGTGGATTTCCAGGTGTGACATCATCCCTTTGGCCTATGCTAATGCTCTACTTTTTTTAAGTTCTCCCTTATACTGCGTCAAGGATTTCGATGGGCATCATCTTCTCCTCCCACCTTTGCTTTTCTTTGTTACAGTTTTCCATCCTTCCAGCTTACTGCTTACTTACTCTCCCCTGTGGTCTGTCCTGGTCGTCCCCGTCCTCCTGTTGCAGTCCTAGGATCTGTTCTCCTACTTCACATGAAGTTATCCGGTGCCGATTCCATTCCCAGGTGAAGAGAAGACCAAATGGGAAGGTCCATTTATATGTTACCTAGTTGGCCATTAATTGTTGGACCACAGGGCCCATTTTCCTTCTCTTCAGTAATGTAGACTGTGCTAGGTATTGGTATAGCTGAACTTCTTGACTATTTATTCGCATAGGGCCTGCATGTCTTGCTTTTCATAGTATTTGCTCCTTTTGAATGTAGGAAAACACGGCTGCCAGCACGTCCCTTGATCTAGCCCCAGGTTCAGCTGATCTTTTTGGTCCCACTCAGTGCAGTCTTCCCAGTTTTATCTGCAGTTCCGTGTCCTCTGCTTATACTTCCACAAAGAGTTGGATGACTGTTCCCTGTAGGTCTTTGTCATTGATCGATTCTGGTACATTTTTGATTCTGATATTAGATCTTCTTGATCTATTTTCTAAGTCCTCATATTGGAGTTCAAGGTGTGGGCTAGTTATTCGAGCAGCTCATCCGATTTCGGTGTATCCCCCTCTACTTCTTGAACAATTTTTTCAAGTGTGTCAGTCCTCTCTTCCAGTTTTGCAAAGTCGGTCTGTACCGCCTAGAGGGACTGTTTCATGACTTTTTTTAGTGTCTGGAATTGTTCCTGGATGGAGAGTAGAAATTGACTCTGAAAATTCCTAAAGCAGTTTTCCATGTCCGCTTTGGTCATTTTATGATCCCCCATGTCTTGCCATTCTGTATGGTGAGCGTCACGTGACGGTTCCCCCTTTCTTGTCGTAGTCGTGTCATCCGCACTCCAAAGATGTTTCAGGCTTCTGTTCTGTTTTCTTTCGGGTGGGGGCTGAGCTGGAGTTGTGAATTCTGCTCTAGATTTTGACATCAATGCTTGTCTGATGGTCTTATCACTGTTCCCCTTCTTTTGAGCTTGGGTCCTTATTTATATACTTGGTTGTGTGCACTTAAGCATCCGGTAGGTCTCCCTTCTGTTTTTCCCCCGTGTGTGATGAGACCTCGTTGAAGCAGTGTCTTCTCCTCTTGCTGTCGAGATAACTATGTGTATCTCATGTGGTTGGAGATGATAGCCGTCCCTTTTTGGTTGGGGAGGGTGGTTTCCCTTCTGGATTCTGTTCCGTCTGGTCCTTGCACTATTGTTGTGTGTCCCGCTGGTTACGCCTCTTCACGATTGGGCCCTTTCCCTTTTTATGACCACCCAGTGGGTTATTTGCCCTGGTGTGAGGTTCTGTTCTTTATCTCTTATAAGATATGGTATTGTTTCGTAGTATCTGAGGCCTAGTTCTGGGTTTGGTGGTCGTTATGTACAGGCCGCTGCAAAGGTCTCCTCTTTCCCTAGGGTTTTGTGAATTGTTATGCTGGTGTTGCACGGACTGTTGTTGATTTCTGCCCCTGTGCCTGCTTTATACTCTTCTTATCGGTTCCCTTTTAGTTGGGCAACGGTGGCTGGTATTGGTGGATGAGGCTTTGCTCTGTGAGTGGGCCTTTGCTTTGTCCCCTTTTGTATTGTGGATATTCTCCCCTGAGTTTGTAGCGGGTGTGTGGGTCAGCGTTCCTTACTTAATTCACTGCCTCTGTGCTTGTGTGGGCTATCCCAACTAAACCGGTCTGCTTATTTTTCTTATATTTACAAGCTGACTCGAGGCAGGCTATATACAATTGCAAGCCTGTGTTTCTGCAGTGATATTAAGGAGCCTTTGCTGTTTGTTCATGATCAATCATGGCTGCGGCATCTGCCTTCGTTGTGGCTCTTCCCCCGTGTAGTTGTGCCCTCTATTATTTGTCCTACGGGGCCGCGATGTTTCTCTGTTGGCTGTTGGGTGCAACGTTGATTCCTACGTTGTTTGAGGTGATTCACCTCGTTATGCCCATCGGAGGGTGCTGTCTTGAGCTGCTTTTGTCCCCTTGCTGGGACTTGCTTTGGGGTTTTTTGCTTCTCTGTTCCGGTTGCGTCCTGGGGATAGGGGGGTCACCAGTCGGTCTCTCTTGCTTCTCCCTACCATGTGCTGCTAAATATCTGGCACGTACACCATGAGCACGCAGTGGAGTAACTTTGCTGAAAATGTTGGGGGGGGGACATGACATCTGAAGTAAAGGTGCCCCAGCCAAATGAATGGGGACAAAATGGGGTGCCATTAAAGTTGGGGGGGAAACCACCCCTGTCCCCCCATAAAATTACGCCCATGTGAGCACGTAGCTTGTGTTGCTTGGGCAGGGTGGGCCCTAATGCACCTCCCTCCTTGCTGTGGTCTCAATGGTCCATCTGCCCACTGCTCTGTCTGTCCCTTTGGGGCCGTTTCAGCTTTTTCCCGTTCGTGCAGGTGTAATGCACTGGAAGTGAGTGCTCCGACTGTCCTCCGCTGGTGATTCTTTACTTGGCCCAGCTCCAGATGCCTCGTTGGCGGGGTCCCTGGGGTGCTGGGGTACCTGTCTTCATGGTGGTGTGTCTGTCCTGCCTCTCCTCTATTTGCTGGTGCGCCGTGGGGTCGTCCCTTGCTCCGGTAGCATTGTGGTGACTGCGTTTACGTTCCCATGCCTTACAGAATTCCTGTCGGCTTTGTGCTTATGCTTCAGTGTCTGCAGAGTGCTGAGTTTCCCTTACTGTTCGGGCGATGAAACACCCAGAAAGCTTAGTTGATTAGCTGATTGATGCAGCCCGGCGGGGAGAGACTCCTAGACACGTCCTCCTCTGCCGGCCGCCATCTTGGAATCCGCCAAAAGAACATTTTTAAAACAATTTGGGGGTTTCATAAGATCGCTACTAGGTTTTGCATTTTCTCTGATAAAAATAATAATTTTGCATTTATATAGCGCTATGAAACCCCAGGCATCGGAGCAATGCTTATTATTACCTACAGTGTGTGGTGCTCATTTATCGACCTCGGAAGGATGAAAGGCTGAGTTTGGCCCTGTGAGGATTTGAATCTGCGCTGATGTCAAAGCAAGCGTTCTACTTGCTGTGCTATCTGACCGGCTGATCACTAGGCTTTTATGGAGTGGTTAATGGAATACAGCCGAAAGATGTATTTGGTTGACAGATGGCAGCTTGATGATCTGAGTACGCAGAACCTTGAAGAACCGATATCGAAATTCAGGCATTCCTAAGATGTCCTTATTTTTCATACCATGACAAGGTGACCCGCTATTCAACTATCCTCCAAAAATACGTAACATATATTAGTCTGGCCGAAAATTAGAAGAACACACTAACGATGTACATGCCACCCGAAGGTCCTACAAGTCTCACAAAACCACCCACATCTGCCCCTGTTTCAGATCCTGTTGTAGAAGTTCTGGACATCATTAACCCCATTATCGTAACTGAACTTTGCTGAACAAAATGGGGCGTGAAATGGGTGTGTCAACATGGAGCGACAAGGGGGAGTTTCTTTATAAACGAAATGTTGTAAAGATTAAAATGTCCAAAATCTAGTTTGCAGCATTGCCAATCTTCAGGTCTCTCTCTCTCTCTCTCTCTCTCTCTCTCTCTCTCTCTATATATATATATATATATATATATATGGTTAGGTTGCTCTAGTAAAAACCTATGCACTTCAATAGACAAGCGTTGTTACAGGGACGTTATGGTTACAGGTAAAATTGCATAGGTTTTTACTAGTGCAACTTAACAATAACGTCCCTTTAACAACGTTTTTTGTCAGTGAATTTCATTGGTTTTTACCCTTAGTTTGTAAAGAAGAACTGTGCAACATGTTGAAACTGCTGGCACCATGTTAATGCGGACAGCAATCGTGGACTATGTGTCTGTTTGCGGAGAACGAGTGGCATCCAACCTGCTGAGGAAGGCAGGTGTTCTCTTACATAGTGGTACCAATCACCAAACCCAAAGAACATAGACAAACAGCACCATGTGCAAGAATTGCAAGGGAAAATAGAGTAGGTTTGCAAATTGTGTACTTATGAAGCAAACAGGATAAAGGCATAGGGAGTACACCATAACGGAATGCATCAACAACAGAAGTGACGTCTGCCTTCAAAAATCTTACCGCACTGCTACTGTAAAGGGGAAGAAAGAACGAACGGCCAAAGTAACGACTAGAAAAGTGGTAAGACCTGAACATCACTACAATGTAGTAAGAACACTAAACTTTGTCTAATAATTGCACAGGTGCTGCAGTATCCAATAGTACAGAAGCATAATGTGTCTTTTTGTAACGCAGCAATGGCAAGCACCTTATAGTGGCAAGAAGAAAATGTCCCTCATGACACATTGACTTTCTATATTAACCCCATTGGTATGCACATTAGGGTGAACCGTGAATTATGTAATGTGTATTGCTGCATGTACACCAAACACATTCTCCTTTCGGTAAGAGAACATATTGGAAAGGAAAGCAAGGCAGTACAAGCGGCAACCCTTTCACAACAGCATACGGGCATAGAAAAGGAAAGAAACTCTGTGCATAGGGAAATGGACAGTGTGGAAGTCAAAGTGGAAAAATGTGTGAACAATTGTGCCGCTTTAAAGGCTGCGTACAAGGATATATTTTGGACAAAATGATACAGCACTGGTACACCTGCATATCTACTCCTTCCCCATGTCGGAGCCCACCATCCCCTCAAAAACCGTTTCATGGGAGACGTTCAGTGATACATCAATCTCTTCCTCCCCTCACAACCGAGTTGTGCAAATTCCCATTTCCCCACAATAAGTATCCACTTCTGCTACCCCTTCCTTTTCCTAATGGTGTGTATGCATGTGTACAAGTAAACGGTAATAATGAGAATGTTGCTGAGTGTTTTTGTGATATTCTTTTTTTCCTGAAATGGGGTTCTGACTCAGCGGCACACAGGTCTCGTTGCAATGACCGCAATTAAGAAAAAGGTAGGTGTCGTACGGACACCGCAGCTGTCCGGCCTATCCACAATGACAATGGAGGCATTTTCATTATGGGCAGAAGAGCTTGGAATGGAACAGGAACTCTTTTATTATGGGCAGGAATACTCTAAAGAACTCTCATTTGTATGTAACCAGTCCGGGTGTGGTCTCCATCTGCATCTGCACGTGCAACTTCTAGGAGTGGCAGGGTGTGGCATGCAGGACTGTGCTAGGGGGCGTGGCTTTAAGAAATCAGCTATAAAAGCCAGCCCAACCCCAAGGTACACGTTTTGTGTTATTCTGCACCTCTGTGCAGTGTAACGCTCACTGTCGCCTGGGATTCATCCTACCTGGAGAGATCCTGCCATCTTCATCCGTACTTACCATCTGGAGGATCCTGCCCTCACCTGTATGCTTCTTACCGACACTGCAGCTCACCTGCAAACATCTCAGAGCGCAGACATCTTCTTCCTGGCACCACGCCTCACCTACAAACATCTCAGAGCGCAGACAGCATCATCTAGGCACCGCGGCACGACGCACTTCATCCGAACTCCCAGCACCTGCAAAAGAAAGGCAAATGACAAGGTTAGACACTTAACAGTCATTACGTTAAGGGCGCGCTGCCATTAAAACCTCACGCCTTCCCTAAAGCCATCACTCACCTGCTTCTGGACATCGCAGTCGTATCCATCTTCTGCTCAGTCGCGTTGTGCACCTCCACAGCCATTGTTAGGCCTAATTTCCACCTATTTGGGAGAAAACAGTGAGGAACGTTATTTAGTGAAAAACAACAACATTGAGAGCAATAACATCAAGACATTGAGAGGAAGAGGAAAGAGGGAAAAGACAAGACATTGAGAGAAAGCAGAAAGAGGGGAAAAGACAAAAGACATTGAGAGAAAGCAGAAAGAGGAACTTAGTCTCAGCTGGACTGGACTATTACTTAGGAATCAGTGAAAGAACTCTATTCCATCAACAAGCGCCCCTGCCAGAAGTAGCAGGACGCAGAGCTCATCATTCACACTTAGTAGGTGATCCTTATGGGCCGGTACGTGCCCACAGAAATCGCACCTTGGGTGGAAGGGGTTGGGAGATATCACAGTCACCTATCAGCGTATTCATGTTTTCCCATATCCACGCAGGAGCAGTGCCACCGATTGTCGCCGCCCATAGGTGATCCGCATGGGACGAAACCAGAAGGGGGTGATCTAACTCCAGGGAGGGCTGCAACAGTGCCCCAACGCCTCCACAGAGACCAGGTGAGCATAACAATATCCCTTTTCATTTCTAATGCAGTAAGTAATTCATCAGATTTTAATACAGTGAAGGGAATTGCTATGCACAAATGTATTGCAGCATCATCACTAAATTCGTTCTGCTCTATGATGATTAACTCTTTATATGATATTCATGAATTGGATACACAGAAATATTCAATCAAGGAGCAGTGTGAACCTCTGCTCCACGTGAAACCAATTGAATTTATAGCATAATCTACAAATGACATATCCCAGTCATTGCAGTAAGCAATCCAAGATTTACCTCTTCTGAGTGCACGATAGCTCTCAAACTGATTGTGGTGAGGCTCATTGCATCCCCACAGTCAGAGTTAAAGTCCCCGCCCATGACAACCTCCACTCTGGGGTCACGCAAAAACGCATTTTCTAGACACATATCTAAATCATCCAAAACATCAGGTAAACAGTATTTAAGTGGGTTCCAATATAAGCAGATCCATAACAAAACTTTATTAGCAGGATCTTTTAACCTTAATGTTACTGCTAATATATGATAGGACGAGTGTACAATTTCAGCAACATAGTAAAGAGAGTTTTGAATTCCTATTGCAAGGCCTCCGGATGGACGTCCTTCCAGTCCTCCAACAGCATAAGAACAAAAGGTACAATAACCCTGCAACTCTAGATCATCCTGTTTCATAGTTTCTTGTAGCATTAATATGTCAGGTAAAGATTGAAAGGTAAACGTAGACATCCAACATGGGATGTTTCTATAGCCACAAGAATTCCATGAGTAAACACTCAATTTATGTATGCCTTTCTTTTTCCGCATCTCAATACAGGAGCTATGACCTGGTAAAATGTCAAATTCAACCCCCAAATATCTGCAAGTGGGCACATATGAAATTTCCACTTGATGAATATAAAGCCGCGTTCGAGCAATGTGCTTCCTTGTAAATAGCATCAGGTGGGTTTTATCAATATTAATCTTCAGCCCATTTGCTTTAGCATAATCCCACAGTACTTCAGCCATACACTTTATACCCCTAAATGTATGAGCGAGTAATACGAGGTCATTAGCATTTGCCAATACTGCACAATAGGTGGTGTCAATTTTGGGCGGGCAGTTATTAGCTGTTTTCAGCGCTGCCGGTACATCAGACACAAAATGGTTGTAAAGCAGGGGAGCAGTAACGCAGCCCTGCTTTACTCCACAATTTTGATTAATTGGAGATGTCATATTACTCTTTGCGTCTAGCCTCAAACAAATTGAATTGTTTATATGCAATAATTTCAAATAATACAATATTTGATGCGGGCAACCCAGTATATTTAGTTTGTTCCACAACTGTTCCCTAGGCACCATGTCGAACGCGCCCCTAAAGTCAATAAAAAGGGCATATAGAGGAGGGTTATTAGGTCCACATGCCTTTATGGTTAAAGAATTCAACAATAATAGATTGTGCGAAGTAGAATAGCCTGCTCTAAAACCACTCCAGTACCTGTCCAGAATGCCAGTTGTATCTACCCTTACATGTAGCTCCTATAACAATAGCAAAAATGAGGCAAACATTTTCCCAGTACAATCGAACATGGACAATAAGCGGTAGTCATTCGGATTACTCTTGTTACCCTTTTTATACACAGGAACAAGTATCGCTGATTGCCATGTGGTTGGAATCTTCGCCTCCAGTATAGCTTAATCAAACGGGGTTTTAAGAAGTAGCCACCAGAATTGGGGGTCGCTCTTAAGGATCACATTTGCCAGCCCATTTGGGTCTGGCACCCTTCAGGACTTTAAGCACTTGATTTTATCTGCAATAATTGCTGCATTCACAGTAAACGGAGGGTGGATGGGTTTTATGTCTGCCACTGTGGTGCCATAAGGCAGCCGTATGAGGTTACGGTTGTTTAAATGAGATACCCATACATCGGCACTAATGGGATTGATTAAAACCTGACTTCTGCTACCTTTAGCCTCACCCAGGACAGACCAAATGCTATGTGAATTTCCTCTACATTAGACACACACCATTCACTGCCATGAGGGATCCCTATTAGAGCATCTTTGCTGCTTTAGCCAGTTACAATAACGATTTTTTATCTTTCTAACTTCCTTTAGATAATTCCTCTAGGAGCAATCTTACAATCTAGCCTCCCTAAGGTCACCCCGGAGTTTACGCGTTGCATCTCTAACAATTTCATCAAAAGCAATGTGAGTGTCCTGATCTTTAACTTCCAATCGGGGGTTCGTAGAAGCATGAGTACCTGCGAAAGATGTAATCCAACTCTCAATCTGATTAGCCTTAATTTCTTGGATTACCCCGGATATCGAAGGGATCAACCTAGTGGTGGCCCTCTTAGCTTTATTAATGTTACTTTTGGACCATATAATTTGGTTACCAGAGTGGGTTGTTAAGAGGTCTCTGCTTGATTTTACTGCATTTGACACAGCTAAGAACTGAGGCTTCATGATCACTCCAGGAGTTAGGAGTAACAGTTAGATCCTCAATTAGCAGGGAAATCTCACATCTTACAAACATATAGGGCCTCATTACACGGAAGGCGGTGAGCCATGGCGCTATTAGCGCCATGGCTCATGCTGGTAAAATACCGGCACCGCCTTGGCGGAAAGGGGATTTACCGCCCCATTCCAAGGTTGGTGGGGCGGTAAATCCCCCTTCCGCCATTGCCCTTCCCCATTCCCATTTCTGCCCCATAGGGCTCTATGGGAATGGGGAAGGCGCTAATTACGGCACCGCAATTTTGCGGTGCCGTAATTAGCTCCGAGGTTCCTTAGCGGGTTGGTTTTTAACGCCTGCAAAAAGCAGGCGTTAAAGCACCAACCCGCTAAGGGACCTCGTAGTAAGGCGGTAATGGTTAACGGTCACCGTTACCATTAACGGTGGCCGTTAACCATTACCGCCTTCCGTGTAATGAGGCCCATAGTCAAGTGTAGCAACTGTCTTGTTACCTTCTCATGTAAATTTACCAGGTCTGTCACTATTTGTACGGCCATTGACCATCTCTAATTCCCAACTAGTGAGGAGGTCTAACCATCCTACTCCTTCACTATCAGGACAGTTCTGCTTCATAACAAGTTTAGGTAATAAACAAGGGTTACCCACTGTGCCAAGACACCCCACCGCATGACAGTTAAGGTCACCTCTAATAACAATTTCAGCATTATCAAAGCCGTCTGCTTAATTAGCAAGCAGCTCCTGTAATTCTTCCAGGATTTGTTCTCATTTAATTGCATCGGAGGATTATGTATGTTCACCATGAGGATTTTATTCCTTGTAGAATTACCAGAGATAAGCACTTCTACTGCTAATAAGAATTCCAATTGATTCGTACTTATCTTACAGGATTTTAATGAGTGTATAATCCCTGTTACTAAATCACCATATGGTCTCCCCATAACACCACTTTGGACCGAAGATTGATAAATAGTATACCCGTCTATAGAAATGGAGGAAGTTAACCAAGTTTCCTGCAACAAAAAGAAAGTGTGATTAGTGACATAGGGTAATGAACCGTTAGGTGAAAGTAAATGCCTGTATCCCCGGGTATTAAGGTCCAGCCTCATTGTTGGTGCACCACTGTTGGAAAGGAGTTGGCCAACCATTTCAGCATAGTCTGTATGTCCGTCATTTGTACTTTATCTTTTGACGGAAGGAGTGTTTAGTTAATATACCATCTCCCTGTATTCTGTTGTGATCAGGTAATAATGGATCTTCATGTTCCAACTCAACATCCAGCTCAATACCAGTAGTCAAAAGTGCTTCGTGATATTTCCGTAGCAATTGTGCAGTAGCAAAATATTTGCAATGGATTGCATAAACATTAGGGTTATTTCCACTCAATGGTTCAACAAGCGCAAAGTCCTCAGTTAATAATACACAGAGTTGGGGAATTAAATAAAGGCGTGCCAGGAAAGCAGATCTCGTCAGCCACTTATTACAGGTTTTTTAATTTAGGTTTTTAATCATACAGACCTTGCTTTCCGGCTTCTTTACAGGAAGTGGGTTGGGAACAATAACCCTCTCTTTTTGGACGGGGACTCTAAGTATTACTTTTTTAGGCGGTCTGTTAGGTGTGGAAAATTTAGCTAGGCTTTGGTCGGGGCTCTCGGATAGGTTCGATACCTGATGCTCCATACTGGCATTTACTGCCTCGTCTGTATTATCAAGAATTAGCCAACTTGTGAGGCCGCCCATCCCCTTGCTTAGTCACTTTTTTGCCCGTACCGTCTTCATTTTCTTCCATGCTGGATTAGTATTTGGCAAAGAGGGGGCCACCTCACAGGGGATACTATAGGCAGCTGCCCGTCTTGCCATCCGATGTTGTTTCTTAGAGAGCCACGCTACTGACGTGTCCAACAGAGCCTTGGGTATTAAAACCAGCAAGGAAGCCTCTAATGAATTCGGAATATGGGTCAATGGCAACTTCTCAGCAGCACTTTGTTCTTCCTCCATTACTATGTTAATGGGGTGAAGGGGATTTACATTGTTTTCATGGATACGACCACATAATTTAAGTAGCAATTTCAAGGCAAACTGCATAGATGACATAAATCATTGCAGTTCAATTGGAATTGGCATATTACTTGAAGAAAATTCTGTGGCCATCATTTCCTCCAATTGGACTGCACCCTTAGAGTCCATTACAAGGTTGGGTGAGGCAGAAAGATGGGCTGAGGGCGTTGGTGACATAAAACTGTCTTCGGTGTGTACCACTTGAGTGTCTGTTGATTCCCATGGGGGTAGCCATTGTCTTTTGGATTGATAAACAAAGAGCCAGTAATTATTTATTATAAATGTCCCTAAAATTAAGTGAACCATGTGAAAGTCCACTCTCTTGTACAGGGCTATTCACCATTTCTAGGTCCACAGCGTAGGTCGTGAGGTATTGTGCCTCTTTGTATTGGAGAAACCATTTTTGTTTGTTTGTTCCTTTCCCGTTTGACATAATGGGCAAATCTAAATTCCCCTCCCCACCTTTCCCCAAGTTACAACGTGATTTTGTCATTTTACTTTGGTATGGCATGAAAGTATACAACAATACATCTGTTACTTGTATAGTACTGAATGCTACAAATATTAATACTGTGATGAGGTGTTCCCTGTCACACTCCCAGAGTGAATTAATAAAACAATAAAAATAAGTTGCACTTCAAGCAATAGGTAGCTAAAATATGGAAGTCTCAATTCCCAGTATGATCAGTAATGGGCTATGGCGCGAGCAAATCTCACGTCACACTCTCAATACCGACCAAGTCAATAAAGTAGTCAAGCTGTTTGCAGATCGTAAGCAAAAAAAGTCTCAGTTAAAAAAATTTCAGTATAGGGCTATGGCGCAGACGAGTCTCACATCACACTCCCCGTACCAAGAAAATCTGCAAAAGTGGTCAAGCTGGACACAACTCATGCACCTAAATGTCTCAATTCAGAGATGATTCCCATAGGGCTGCGGTGTGAGCGAATCCCGCGTCACAATCCCAGCACCAGCCAGACCCAGAAAATGGACAAGATATATAAACGGCTCCACTCGCCCTCCCGGCAATCGCGCCTACCTGCCGAAATTCCTTTGTTTTGAGAGGCGGTCCGCAGGAGCAAACAAACATTGACTATGGGCACTTTTGTGTTATTAAGTCTGACTGTACCTGATATGCATGGATAGCATGTGACGCTTCGGCGTAGTTACTGGATCAACAAACTCTGAAAACTATTCAGCGCAGCAGAGTATGATTATCTCCTGTTCCCTGCGTCAACAGTAACGCAGAGATTCCCAGCCATTTCTCAGCCGGCCGGACCAAACACGTTGCGAAACACTTGCACAACACTTCCGCTACGCACCATGTAGGTGCAAGGTTTTATGGGTCCCAGGCTCTTAAAGACACAGTGCCAAATTGCACCCAGCAGACAGAAGTCACCAAACAGCGTTCACAGCAGCGTTTCAAATGGAGTTCAGTAGATCACAACACTTGCACAACACTTCCGCCATGGGCGCTAGAGGATATAGTGCAGTGAGGGGTGCAACTGCCATAAAAAACTGCTTTCAATTCTCGTCTGTGTAGGGGGTACGGCAAACAGGTCTAGTTTGGATCTGATGCATTCCCCTGAGACACAATGGCTGAATGCCATATTTGAGAAAATATTGATGTTGGGACTGTTCTACAGAGTGCGTTTTCTCTTCTGAGTGTCTCTCAATGTTGATCTTCATTTTTTATGCAGCTTCGGAGGCCCCCACCTGTGCAATGCTCTCCTTTTTCTTTTTTTATGGAGCTTTTCCAATGTAAACCAGGTGTGAACCCTCCTGTGTTGGTTTGTTGAAACGGTTTGCAACGGCTGTTGTTGCACTAATCACCACATCCTTAGCAATATTTGTAGATGCAGTTTTCACATATCACAAATGCGGTTTGGCTAATTCAGACCCTTTTTGCGGAAGGTCATAGCCCTCCAAAGGAGACTTCTGAAAATACTCCCTAAGCCCACTCCATACATAACAGGCATGCCTTGGAAGTAGGGTTGATCAGCATAACCGGCTTGCCTGTGGTAATAATCCCTATACATGTATGGCTCCCCATAGTTTTATGTGAATACCATGTTTTAGTAAAGTTTCTCTCTTCTCGTATTTAAATGAGACTGTTTCCCCCTGATCGTTCCTTATCGGTATATTGATGGTGTCAAAATGACACTCAGAAATGGGGATATAATCAGGCTTAGTGTACGGTATATTACCAATAACGTTATTTGCACCTTTGACTTGGGTGGTTCTCATTAGGGGGGCATATGAGTCACCAATCCTTTGATATTCTATTATATCACTGGAGATCATGAGGCTGTAAAATCCACCATTAATATCTGCACGTGTTCTGTCCAAAGATTTATTACTTTTCACATTTTGAACAGTTCACAACACCCTAAGAGTTTCTCGGTACATATAAACTGTGTGGTAAGATCGGGTGATCTTAGATATACTTTCCTCTGAGCATTATCCAGAAACAACTGTATATACGAATAGCTCTCGATGTTTGCGAGTGACTTATAAATAGCATCTAACCGCACTTGTGTGCTGGAATAAAAACGTGAGGAGAACTAGAATGTGATCAATAGGGCCTTTGCGCTTGATGGGAAACTTTGCCTCACTTCTTTTTAATGTGTGCCATGTATGGGGGTATTGAATCTCCATCTCTCTAAATTAACAGGTTTAGCGTCTTAACACAATAGTTAAATATTTCATTGTTAGGGAATGTATCTAAAGAAGCATTAATGGGCAAGGAGATGTAAATGCAGTGTTCTCCATCTTCTCAGGGAGCTCCTATTCTTTTTAGAACCTTTAGAGATGCAGCGCTGACCCAACTGTTACATTGTTTCTTAGACCCCTTCCCACTTTTACTGTGATTAATTTTCTCAACCCTATAAAGACTTTGAATAACATTTGTAACCTTCTGTAACTCCTCAGTGTAGAAATTACTACTTACAACTTTCCCAGTATAATCAACCAGTTGGTAGATGTATAGCCCCTCTTCAACACAGACTTCAGCCACTATAAAAATGTAATTGGTAAAGGACTGGTGATACCCCTTTGTAAAGACACCTTTTAACTTAGAGACTCTGACGTGATCCCCTACTCGCAAGGGTGTTTCTTGACCTTCTTCAATAACCTTTGAGCATACAAGTTTCTCCACACTGTTAATGCATTTTCAGGCATTACATCATCATCATGTTTATTTGGATAATATCCATTAAACATACACACAGATTTAAAAAAAAACATTCAAGAAACATATTTTACAAAAATGTGTTCCAAAAGTTAAACACAGGTAAAATAAAGTTGCAATCAAGTAAGAACAATAAAAAAATTACAGCCAAAGCAGACATTCATTTTACAATAAATCACCATTCGCAGCTTTCATTATGAACCTAGCCTTCCTTAAAAACTTAAAAGAGCCCAGGTTACATACAGAGCATCATGCATAAGGAGGTAGAATAAAGCTGTCTGACAGTGAGTAAAGTTAAAAATGCCTGAGAGCAGGAATGATAGTAGCTTGTCTAATGTTTTGGTAGGCGGGGCAAAACATCACCAAATGCAAAATATCTTTTACAGGGTACCCACACAAGGGCTAGTTCAAGTGTCTGGAAGACCATGCCAACTGGCCGTATTTGCCTTCAGCATCAAACTGTTACATATAACTCTAGTGATCACCCACCTATCAGATTGTTTATGACTCCAAGCCAGATAAGGCTGTAAGATGTCAGGTTGGCTGATAGCCGTTGAGGATCTACTGGCATTGACCTGAAGTTTTAAAGACCTGCGCTGATCCCTCACACTATCTGTAAAAAGGATCTTATATGCATTTTCCTGTGTGACAGGTATCAAAGTGCGAAAAAAGGGAAAGTGCTTGTGTCTGTAATAGGATCGATTGTTTATTAATAAAAAGTACCCAGGGAATTTTGCACCAATCAGCCCTATCCAGCAAAGATCTAATAAGAAAATTAGTTTGCCTTAGTATTGCACCATATACGAAGCCAGTGCAAAAATGGAGCAAGACTCAGCGCATCTTCTAAATAGCCTGCCCCAAGCTCATTATAAATTGCAAAATTTGGTGCTGAACATGGAAGACCCAAAGCCTTTTGAAAAATGTATTTTCCAAAATGTGTAGTTCCGAGGGATTTGTATATATACACAGTGGTGCACCATAAACTGTGGCAGCCTTGCTCTGGGCCTCGTATGCCTTCATGATCATACCTAAACGTTGGACTTGGCACGTAGCCATAAAACCTGCCAGGTCCCCAAGGGATTGACTCATCCTAATTTTTTTGTTTATGGATATGGGAAGAGCCTGTTACTATAGAAGAAAAGCAGACCCCCAGATAATCAAATTCCTCGGCCTTCGAGAATGCGGTCCCAATACCTGGCATCAGGTGCATTGTAACCACCTTTCTACCTCTCGCACAGGCCATAAGAGCGGTCTTGGAAGTATTAATCTTAAGGTCGAGGTAATTCATACATTTAGTATAAACCTGGATCTGTTTTTTGAATGCATTGGGCCTGCACGCCATAAGAACTCTGTCATCAGCATAGGTCAAAATTACCCTGGGGTAATCTGTCAGGGAGTTCCCCAGGGTCTTGTGTAGTCCATTTATTTACAACGTAAAAATATGGACCAGGGCCAGAACACAGCTTTGGTGAACCCCCAATGAAGACTGAGTGTGTGACAATCAAATACAATCAAATACAAAATCAGGGCTTGATCAGCAGTACCCACCCCCAGTCTAAACTCCAGCTGAATATCTGACAGAATGGAGTGGTCAATAATCCAGGCCTAAAGACGACCCAGAAGAACTCTGCCAAAAATGTTAAAGGCAGTGTCTAGCAAAGAAATAGGCATATATGATGATGGGCTGGCACTGTCCTCCTTTTTAAAAAAGGGAAAATAATTGCATGCTTCCTGAAAGAGGAAACTGAAAAGACTCCAGAATAGCATTCAAAGAGATTGTTAGCAACGGCACACAGAGGTCAAAAAGATATTTATAAAGGTCAACCGGAATGGCGTCAGGACATGGTGCACGACTGTTGGCCTGTTTACCAATGCCAAAAACAACCTCCTTCAAAATAAAACTCAAACTGGCAGGAAACACACTCTCTTCAAAGACCTCTGTTGGACCCTGATACAAAGAAGAGAAATAGCTAACCCCAGGGACGCCATTTTACCAAAATGCCAGCGATAGCAGAAGTGACATCGCATGACCCTTGACCTTTGATGACATCACAGGAAGTTATGTCATTTGACCCCACCCCTAAGTAACATCACGGGAAGTGATGGAACACAACCTTTCACCCCTTGACAAAACAGGTAGCGGCATCACATAACATTGTTCCCAAGTACACTGCAGAAAATATGGTTACGATATCACTGTAAGGTGATATACATATCATACAAGAATGAATCACCATATGTATCATTAATATCAGTGTGCATAGGCCCATATTACCAAATTACTGTGAAAGCAAGCAGATGTCCAAGGCCAAATGATAATGGTGTGTTATTATATAGCACTTGCGCTTAAGCGCTTTAAATAGAACAAATATACATACAATATCACCCAACCTGTGTTGGTACTCATTTGTCAACCTCATAAAGATGAAAGGCTGAGTTGGCCTTGCCAGGATTCAAACCTGCAACCTGTAGATCACACACACACACACACACACACACATTGCAGCAGTGAGCGTTCAACCCACTGAGCTATCTTACTGGCTATAGCGATCTTACCGGCTATAGTAAAATTAGCAATTACATGTCTGAATGTTCGCAAAGTCAGAAAGCAAATTACACTCTGTAGTGGATAATATTAAACTGGTAAGTGAGATTCAACAGCAGGCCAGTTCATCTGCATGTCTATTGTAAAGTCAGCCACATGTCAGGCATTCATGGATCTACTTTTCAGGCTTCAGAGGTTGGCAAAACACATTCCATTGGGAGGGTTCATAACGGTGTATTAAGGAATAGTGCAGGGAAAGCAGCACACTCACATGGCATCCCGTATTCTAGGCACTCATTACCTCATACATGCAAACAAACATCCTGAACAGCATTTCATAGAGATAGGAAAGATAGACACATTACAACAAAGCAATAATTGTGGTACAATGAAATCAAGGGCCACTTTATATGCTATGGTCAAACATTTCTCCACTGTACACAAGCGTTTAGGCACAAGGATTTTGTCAAGTGACCGAAGACACTGAGATGGAATGTCTTGTGATGATCGTAAGAGACAATGGCAGAAAATACATGCTATAACTGCAACTTGCGAAAACCAATGGGATGCTATTTTACTCTAAATGCTTTTTGGAAGTTTTTGTCTTTATTGTGAATTTGAGGTGTTTAAGAACAGACTAAATCAGTGACTCACCCCCTGAAGTGTCCCTGAAATAAACCTTTAATGAGTCTAGCAATTATTGCATAGAATTACAGAAAGACACATTATTTGTTATTCCTATTCTTTCTTATTTAGGGTCACTGCTCAAAGTGTTACACTTGTGGAACGCCCTGTTTATTTTAAGAGGCCTGAACAAGGGATCCAGAGAGCCACATGGCGCAGGCCACAGCCCAGGAGCTTCAATACAAAAGATGACATTTAAAAAAAAAAATAGGGGCAGCCAGAGAGACCACAGGGGTAGTGAGGGAGACCTCAGGGATCGCAGGTACGGGCCCTGGTGACTCCCAAATGACGTCCCTGGCTAACCCACACCTTAGTATCAACACATGCTTCCTGTGCCCTTAATATTCACTTGTAAGGAGGTCCTTCTGCCACAAATTCCCAGCATCTCATTTGCCCTGGAGACAGTTGCTCTTGTCCTCTGGTGGGCAAGTCGTGCTGCTGTAGTTTGTTGTGTTTCAGAAGCTCTTGATTGATTTTCACTTTGCATCAGATGGAGCTTTTCCAAGTGATGTTTTTTTTTCTTTCTGTGAGGCATGTTTTAGTCATTCAATGGCTTCAGCACATTTGAGAAAATGTCCAAGAAAGATTGATTGATTGTGCTCTCTTCTCGTGAATGAACTTAAGTAAATTGTTACCTTGCCATTTCCTTTATTTGGAGTGGCGTGATAAATTTTTTTTTTTATTCCCTTTAAAAATGCTTTGATAAACACTTTCGAACTGTACACAGTAGTAATACATTTCCAAGGAATAACCAACACATTGAATATTTTGCTTCAGACTTTTTCTCAATTTTGCCCCTTCTAGTACCTACTGTAGTGAATCGGGTGACCATCAGTAAATGAGGGTGTCTATGGAGTACATTTCTGCATCCAAACATAGACTACAGTCTTGCCCCAGACAAATGAGCAATCCATGCAACATTTGGTAGAAGTGGGTTCAACAGTGTGGATTTGTATAGCCAGACAAACACACACAAATACATACATTGCGCTTTAAATATAAAGATATTCTACATGTAGGGTCTGAAACAGCGTTGCCATTTGTGATATTTCTTCTGGAGCATTATGATTGGCTTTGTACAGACCAGCCCGTTCCCCACAAATATAACTCTGCATGCACATGAGACTTGAAGCATTTCAAAGTTCATAAAACTCCCGGTCCTGTAACAAATATCCTTTAATGCTGAAGTAGTGTTCATACAGTTCAGCCAGGAGATGCCGCAACACCGCTCTAGGGTGTAAGTATACAGAGTACACATCGTATTTGTACAGATGCCAGCATTTGTCCAATACCAGAAGCCAAGTGTTGGTACATATGTTACCGATACCCGATACACTTTTACAAGTACAAGTGCGTGGGGGTTTAGGTACCACTAGATACTGCAAGGTTTTTGGGGTGATTTCAGATCTTTTCTCTTTCAGCATAGTGCATAACAGTTTTATAACAGTTTTTCCACACATAGACGCCCTGGCTTTAGTTTATATTCCACACACATTGATTAACCATCAGAAGTTCTGTCCTAAAAATAAATGTACAAATATAAGCTGCAAGCTCATTGTACATTTTTTTTCTTTTTTTCTTTAAAATAAAAACAACTATTGACGTATCTGGTATTCCTTATTGGTCTTCCTAAAAAGGTACAGGTCACAAAAAACATTTAGCATTAATCGGACTACCAGTTTCTAAAAACCACAGTGCAGGCCACCTGTAGGGATCACATTTTTTCCTTTGGATTGCGAAAATCGTATATTTCCAGGAATGTTTTTGATAAAACATTCTCCACACTATGTAGTACGTGCATGCCCATGCCTTCATAGACCATTTTAAGCATCTG
The DNA here is from genome assembly GCF_040938575.1 of Ambystoma mexicanum. Taxonomy (NCBI): domain Eukaryota; kingdom Metazoa; phylum Chordata; class Amphibia; order Caudata; family Ambystomatidae; genus Ambystoma; species Ambystoma mexicanum. The sequence continues at coordinate 996,671,944 of NC_090931.1, forward strand.
CAAAACATTATACAGATTCAGCATAAAACATATCATACGTATTTCTCTTGCGTGGTATTGCAATTGTAGGCATTAATGAGCATCCTGTTGTAGGTCATTGCATTTATGCCCATAACAGCAATGATAATAATCACGTTTCAAGTATGTTTTCGCTACACAGGCAACAAAAGCCTGGACAATTAAGGACTCCAAAAGGCTCAATTTCCTCTTGATCTTCATCATAACTTTCAAAGCGTTTTAAGCAGACACACTTCTTACATGCAGTCAAAATTGACGGTGTTGAACGAAGACCGCTGACTCTCAGCGCAGTCAGCGTTATCTTCTGTTTTCTGCAATTTAAAAAAGAAAGCCGTTTAACTATTGAATATATGTTTTACCCATAGTTCACACAGACACACACTTTCCTACATACCAAATTGCACAGATCAGGACAATCACTTCCATCTCCACAGCATTAACGGCGTCTACAAACAGCTTGTCTTCATCGGGACATGCTTCTGGTTCCAACGTCATGGCAGCCTTTGGAAACAGGTCATCCAAAATGCCCAGGTCCTCATACAAGGGTGATTTAACAGTCTTCACAGACTTAACCATATCTATGTAGTTTGCATCTCTTTAGTCTGCTTTGATAGGGGAAACAAGCGACGCCATAGAAACAAGCTTCACTATAAAAAGACGGTGACTCAGATCAACCTCATACTCCATAGCACTACCAGTGGGGTGTTGCGATTCCTCATTAGCTACAGGGGTTGTTGTCAGGCTTTTCAGGCTTTAGTACTTTTCAATTATGTTCAAGTCATCGCCCCCTGAGGTATTATTAGAGTAGTAGCTGTAGCGCTTCATGATTCAGGATTCTGATGATGTTGTGCAAGCAGGCTTCCTTCAAGAGTCTTCAAGAGCGCTGTATGCCTCTCTCCAGCGCTCCTTCTGTATATGTAGCCTTTACCCCACCCACCTAGGGGTGGCACTGTGCCAGCATCATCTCCACAGCACCCTGTTGCTCCATGACACAATCCAGGGTCAAAAGTGCACTACCTACATCACACACCCCCAACACTCACAGGATAATGCCTGCAGCATCTCCACAGCGCCCCGTTGCACTATGAAACTTTTCAGAGTCATGGGAGGCATATGCACTATAAATCCCATGACACGCTTCTGGTGGTCATACCTGTGAAGGTCAAAAAACAACATATACATCATTTCCACATTATGATGTCACCCCATTAAGTGGTGCAGGGGGGAGCCAAACATGGCTTCACACAGATTACTAAAGGAGCAAATTGGTGATGTCACTTACCCACAACCTAGAGAGGGGGGGACTGCCGGATGGCCTCCATATTGTCACGTTGGGATAGGACTTCCAGGTGACCCCCATGATGTCACTTCGAGATGGGTCTCCAGGTTAAAGGAACGTGCCCACCTGTCAAATTTAACATGGTGACAAAGGAATCCTTTCATGCTACTTGTGTTAAAGCACATCCTGAATTCGGAAACGGGATGCATTTTTAAATGTGCAGAAAACAAAGACTTTGCCCTATGCTGGTGTCAAAAAGGTACAGCCAGATGTGCAATGCATAAGAGTAATTTCTGGCCCTTTCATACATTTTCTTTTTAGTGGTACAGCAGTGTTGTGATCTGCTGCTGCTCCACTTAGATTTCTATCACTCAAACAGTGAGAGAAATGCTTTTTTTATTTTTATTTTTCAGCATTACAAAATGTTTGAAATGTGCTCGTCGTGGGAGCTAATCATAGGTTAGTGTTGGGAGTGCACTCCTGACACTAATAAACGCAGAGGGGCTGGATAGAGCATCATTTACTCTAGTGCACAGCCCCTAAGAAATATGCAGGTCCTTTTTGTGAAAAAGGTTGCCTGCACATTTTATTAAATCATGCAACTAAAAAAGCACATCCTTTGTGCATTCTTACTTGAGTGATTTTAAAAGAGTCTGGCCCTCTGGGTCTGATTCACAAAGAAATGGACATCTTAAAAGAGAACAGGAGGTGGGCGTTCTTATTTTTGTATGCCTGTTTCTTGCAAATGTGTATGTCACTATATTCCCAAAGGTGTCCTGTGTTATTTCGTCAATTCTCTAAGCTAAAGCAAATGATGCCTTGCCCCCTTGTGTCATGACCTACAGAACGCACCCCTTTTGGACTTCCTGGTCCTTGTCTCAACGGGGCTTGCACTCCCTGGTACTCCCAACATGGCCGTCCAGCGTGAAACACCTTCCGCGCTCTACACGTTGGATGTAGCGTGTTCTATTAATAGACCACATCCCCCGCGGCCCGCGCGTCTCAATGCTATTGCGAAGTAGCAACCAGTAGGATGCTCCGTAGATCGTGGTATTGCTTCCCTGATTCCGTCCCTACTAACTCCATTCCTAGTCCCTCTCCTTTCTTTCTTACTTCCTGGACTCCTGTGCTGAGTAGTGCATTTTGTTCATTTCCCGGATTCCTGGATCGGTGCATCCCGGAACTTTGAACGCACGCTGGTGTCGGAAGAGACTCGTGCAGACTTATTCAAGACCCAATCCGTCCGCAAGAAGGCATCGACCAAGAAATCCAGCAAAGATCGGGCTCAGGTGAGAAGGGGGGAACTCCGTGACACCTTGAAAACATGAGTGCTGTGCAAGCAGCATGCCAAACAATAATGTAATAAGCATTTGTCCAAGAAGGTGGGAGCGGTACTCCTTTACTTTTATTTTTTAAGTGGTACTGTCCCTATATTTTCATTTTTAAAAATAAACCGTTGCGGAATAGTTTAGTTTTAAAATAAAAGTGTAGGAAGAAGTTGAAACTTGCACTTCAGTGCGCTGCACTGAACAGTCCTTTAAACAGAAGCTGCGTTTGTCTGGGGGTTTGGATTGCCCGTAGGGGGGAGGCGCGTGGCGATGGGGTTTGTGGGGAGCGGGGGCATGCCATCAGGGAACATAGTTCCACTACTTCTTTTCGTACACTTCAACCACTGTTCTTAAGCCTCCAGCAACCACATGGGTGACAAAAGCACATTCCACCGTGATGCGCCTGAAAAGGTATGTCATGGTCAGATTTAAAAGCGAAGGAAACATTTTTCCCTGTAAAAAGGATAGAAATGCAGTCGGTACAGCAGCATTGTACTGCTACTTTCTGGATTGAACAAAAACGCAAAGGAGAGCTATAACTGATCCTGGGCAATTCCCTGCACATGTCAATGCACATCCCACTCCTGAATATGGGATGCATATTTTATACATGAAAATATCACCACCACCCTCAGATTTCTGCAATTTCAAGGGGGGTTAAAAATGGGCCTCTTAATGCACTCGTCCCGTCTCCGAATTAGAATGAAAAAAATATTGTGACTCGGGCCTGCTGTTTTACAGGTCAGAAATATGTGTGCATCCCATTTCATTTGAAAGTAGCCGTTAATGCTCACATTTTGACTGCACTCAAATATTTCACACTTTCTGTCAACAATATGTCGGACACATATTGTTCGAAATAATAATGACAAAAGGTTAAAATCTCTTTTTTTAACATGTTTCCACATTGTATGTGTTGTTTGGTAACCACACGATTTATCACTAAACTTCAGCAAGATGTGTCGCGTGTTAGATGCAAAGGGGCTTTTTTTTGCTGAAATCATTGCTTATAAATAATCAGTGTTTCAGAAGAAATCTCTTCATCATGAAGATCAAAAAATTCAAAGCTAGGAAATGTTGGGAATAGGTCCCAGTGGACAGGTCATTAACTGCCCGTTAATGCCACATCTCGGGTTAGAGACGATTTCGCTGAAAGTCTCTTACTGCTGCCAATTAGTGGCCTGTCGCTGAGGACTGTTGCTTAGTTACATATTTACTGCTGGTGAATTAATCGAAATGGTATGATATATACTCTTAACCCTTACACTAGCAGAAACTTAAAGTTGAATTTTTGCAAAAGAAATAATGCCCCGAGGGTGCCTCTCACAAAGAGCTGTGCATTATGGCTGGAATTCCGGCATTGTGGTTAAAAGTAATAGTTGTGTTCCTTCATCTGCTCTTCATTTGTTACCCTTAAATCTACAGCGTCCTTTATAGAGCAGGCGTTTTTGGCTTACTGCACAAAAACCCAGACTCATTTAAAAGTGGAAAAGGTCGCTTTAATGTGACAGGCCAAAGCTTACAATCAAAACGCTTAACTGGCTCCATGGCCTAACAAACTAAAGAGATATTTGAACAATCAATTAAATAACTTAAACATTTTCATTTTCATTTTCCCCCAACAATTAAATAATTAAATAACCAATTTCCTCCCTAATGATCCCTTGGATCCTACCGTCTCCTTGCCCCTTTTCCAGGCGTCCCGCTTTCTCCCAGGGGCCATGCCCCTCCAGGCTCAATACCTGTTCCCCCTGGGTGACCTGCTTGTGCAAACAGCGCCACCCCCTCCTTTCCCGTATCATTCCCCCATTGTGCTTCCCTCCCCCCACATCAAAAGGGGCCATGCCCCCGGCACCCCGACCCACTTCAACCCCTTTTAAAATCCCCTCTACACCAAACTCCCCCTTCCTATGACCTGCAGCCAGCCTGACCTGCCACATCAGCAACATATATTACACACAAACTTTCACAATGCCCTGACCTGTCACACAACACTACCAAACCCTACCCTCATAACAGACCCCAAAAAACCATAAAAAACTCCCCATGACATCTAGAAAACCCCCCGCATAATCCCATGAACAATGGACCCCCCCTATTCCATAACTGACATTACCCTAAAACCAAAATGAAGGGGTGGGAGGGCGGGACAATCACCAAGTCCTAACCGTCGCCTGCCTCCCGAACCTTCCCTGAGCCCTTAAGTACCCCCCAGGGAGGCGCTCTGCACCCCCACGACCACTCGCTGGCCGTGTGCAGCGCCAAAAAACTCCCCTGGGTGAAACGCTTCGCGTTCCCCCTTGGGCCCCCCTTTTGGCTTACTTCACAAAAACCCAGACTCATTTAAAAGTGGAAAAGGTCGCTTTAATGTGACAGGCCAAAGCTTACAATCAAAACGCTTAACTGGCTCCATGGCCTAACAAACTAAAGAGATATTTGAACAATCAATTAAATAACTTAAACATTTTCATTTTCATTTTCCCCCAACAATTAAATAATTAAATAACCAATTTCCTCCCTAATGATCCCTTGGATCCTACCGTCTCCTTGCCCCTTTTCCAGGCGTCCCGCTTTCTCCCAGGGGCCATGCCCCTCCAGGCTCAATACCTGTTCCCCCAGGGTGACCTGCTTGTGCAAACAGCGCCACCCCATCCTTTCCCGTGTCATTCCCCCATTGTGCTTCCCTCCCCCCACATCAAAAGGGGCCATGCCCCCGGCACCAGAAAAACCCTCCCCCGAGGAGTTCTTTCTGCCCCAACCCCTCCCCCAAATTTTTCTACCTCAAACTTTTTACCCAGTCTCCCAGCCAAGAACCCAAGTCCGCCAGGTAGTGATTATTCCCATACACGGACAAGTGTACCCCATCCTCTCTAAAGATAAGAAAACCCTCATATGTTATTTCCTTATGGTCCATGACCTGCACCGCCACCGAGGCACAACATTTTACCATTTCCCTGTTTATCCCCTTCCTGGCCCGCTCTATTGCTCCCTCACTTCTTGCTCCCCTCCAAACTCTTCGCGGCAACAACTTAGTCCACACCACCACCGCTTGAGGCCACATATCCCGAACCCACACTAAGTCCCTCTTCATTTTCTTTAGCAGAACCACCCCCGTATCCCTCACCAGGTCATTCTCCCCAGCATGCAGCATCACCACCTTTGGAACCCCATAGCGTTCCCTCATCCCTGCCAATATGGGCAGCAGCTGATCCCACCGCAGGCCCTCCAAACCGTGCCATCTCACCACCACTTCCTTGTAACTGCACCCCAACTGCCTTCCAAACACCCTTCTCTCCGCCTCTTTCCCAGCCCACTTCACAATTGAATGGCCAACAATCCAAACTTGCGCCAACTCCCCCTTCTTTTGCGCAGCATCTGAAACAGAAAATTACAAAATTACTGACAAGTCAAAAATATTACAACAACAACATCTTGCCCACAAAGTCCTCCTCAACCTTTCTTCAACAATCCCCTTTTCCAAAATCCCTGACGTACCCCTTGTATTTCCCCGACCTCCTACGCCCCAATCTTTTCACTTTGTCTTCCGAAAAACCCACTCTGGTACCCTCAGATGCTGCGCCCATCCTAAAAGAATGAGTCCCGAACTCCTCAGCCTTTTCTCCCACCGACACCAGCGCCTTCCGCAATACCCCTAGCACCTGTGCCGCTGAAACCGGCGATCCATCCGCATGCTGAAAAACCAAGCCTGACTTACCCCCACAGCGCTCCTTCCACACCTTGCCTGCCTGAACTGGGCATAAAACCTCGCTCCCTCGACCCAGCAAAACCCAAGCGCCCGTTCCCTTCTGATCCGTTTTGGACCTTTTAATCTTGATGTCTAAACCTTCTTCTGTAATTTGAACATCTTCCCATTGCAGTTCCCCTACCCCCCCTTTTCCCCCGACCAACTCAGAAACCCTGAAGGCCCGAAAGAATAACCATGTAAAACAAGCCGCAAACAGTTCCCCTTCCCATACCGACCAGCAAACTCCCCCCACCACTTCAATCAACCTCTGCAGCAATTCCGCCGATACCGGCCTCCTCTTATCCTTGTCCCTCTTACTCTCGCTTGCCCATCCTTCCAACATCCTACTCGCCATCTCCCCCCCACTTGGTTGAAAACCCCAAAACCATTTCCCGTAAAAGGCAATCCCTGCTAGCTTTCCTGCTATCGTTGCCCTTGACCAGCCCCTGTCCATGCACCTCAGAAGGAAATTCGTGACATCATCCCTCCTCCGCTCTTCCGCATCCCATCTACCCTTCCAACTACAAGCTCCTCCTCTAATAAAATCTTCCCAGGCACTCCTGTATGACTTCTTAGATGCCGCGGCCAATGAACCCTCCACCAGAGCAAGCGCTCTCAGCTTCCTATCTTCCACAGCTCCTCCGGAATCTGCTGCCCCTCCTGATCTGCATCTGGAGCCAATCCACGGAATCTCTGCCATTGAAAACGAGATAATGCATCAGCGATGCCATTATCCTTCCCCGGCACATGTGTTGCCTTAAACACCACATTCCATTCCATGCAACGCAGGACAAATTCTCTCATCAGTCTTGCCACCCTCTGATCCCTAGCTGACTGTCTGTTCACCACATGGACCACGCATTCGTTGTCGACATTGAAGTTCACCTTCTTGTTTTGCAACTCCTTCCCCCACAACTCCAATGCCACTAGTAATGGAAAAAATTCAAGAAATGCTATACTCCTCCCTTCTTTCAACCACCTCTCTGGCCACTTTTCCGCACACCATTTCCCCCCAAAACACTCCAAAACCACCGGCCCCCGCTGCATCCGAGAGTATCTGAACTTCCCATGTCACCGGGTCTCCCTGCAACCACATTGACACTCCATTGAAACTCTCCAAGAAGCGCAGCCAAATTCTGCAATCCTCCCTCACTGCCCCCGATACTCTTATTTGATGATGCGGGCACTTTGCTCCCGCCATGGCCCTTGCCATGTTCCTGCAAAACGTCCGCCCTGGGGCCACCATCTTACATGCAAAATTCAGATGCCCAACCAATCTCTGCATCTCCACCAGCATCATTTTCTTGGCCCCCACCGCTTTCTCCAACAGTACCACCAATTTGCTCACCTTGTCGTGCGGCAAGCGTGAGGTCATGGCCACTGAATCCAGTTCAATTCCTAGAAATGTTAACACCACTGCCGGCCCTTCTTTTTTGTCTTCGGCTAATGGTACACCCAGCTCCTCCATCAATTCCTGAAACAACTTTAGCATTTCTCTGCAATCCTCCTCTCTTTTTGCCCCGCTAATGAACAGAAAATCATCCAGATAGTGCAGCACACTCTCCCACCCCGAGCTGAATGAGAAAACCCACTGTAGAAAAGAGCTGAACCTTTCAAACAAAGCACAGGAAATTGCGCACCCCATTGGCAATGCTTTGTCCATGTATATGCGGTCCTCAAACTGCAAACCCAACAACCAAAAATCCTCCGGGTGCACCGGCAATAACCTAAAAGCCGCCTTGATATCGCACTTGGCCATGAAGGCCCCTCGCCCTTCCTTCCTTATCAGCTCAACCGCCTGGTCAACACTTGCATACACAACCCCACATTCTTCCGGGGCAATGAAATCATTAACTGACATACCCTCCGGCCATGACAGATGATGAATCAGTCTGAACTCCCCCGGAGCTTTCTTGGGCACCACCCCCAATGGGGATATCACTAAGTCACCCGGCACGTCATCAAATGGGCCTGCTATCCTTCCTGCCGCTATTTCCTTGTTCAATTTTTGTCTTACCACCTCAACATTCTCTCTCGCCGACTTCAAATTTTCCGCCCACCGACGCACCCTTGGCCCTCGGTAACCTAATCTGAACCCCTGACAAAACCCCTCACTCAAAATCTAAGCCCCTTCCCTATACGGATAAAATTGCAACCATTTTTCCAACACACCCACTTTAATTGGAGTAAAAGCTTTTCCCCCCAACCCCTTTTCCTGAACCTCTCCCCCTCCCCCTGTCTCCCTGTTGGAAACACTGCGTGAGAGGGTGTTTTCCACCACACTTGCTACACTCGTGCCTGAACCTACACAGGGTCCTTGCGCAGCTATCCTTATTGTACCCCCAGCACGCTGCTGAGGACTGACCCCTGCCTCCTCCTCCCACCCCCTCATGGGCGGGGCGACCAAGAAAGGGCCGGAAAGGCACAGGCAGCCCACTTGCTGTGTGTAATGTCGGGGCAGGCCTCGTTGGGGCCATCCATTGCAGCCAGAGATCCATATCTATCTCCCCCCAGACCGCCTGACTGTCCTCTGCCATTCTCGCTCTAAATTCCTCATCATACCTTACCCAGGCAAAGCCCCCAAAGCTCGTGAAAGCCTTCCTTATTACATCCATATATTTAACCAGGGCCACGCAACGCTCCGGGAATTTTTCGCAATACACACTGGCATAAATGATAAACGCCGACGTCCAATTCTCAATGGTCACCGGGACCCTCGGGCATGAAGCCAGTTCCCTCTCTTCCTCCTTAGACCCCTCCTTCGCTCTCACTTCCCTATGGAGCAATTTGAAGACATCCACAAATTCCCCCGCCTGAATCTTCTCCCTGGTCGCGGCCATCAAGTGCGCCCACAATGGTTTTGTTATCCCCATGTATGGCAATTTTTTCTCCTTTCCTTTCACTTCCACCTCCTTATCTTTACCAGCTTGTACTTCGAGCCCCAATGGCTCCACCACTTTGTCCGTTTGGACCTCCACTGAGCAAATGCTCTTCTCAACCCCCTCGGCTCCAATGGCCTGCACACCAACTTCTTTCCTTACACCTTGAAGACCAGCCCGTTCATCCCCTGTCCACCTATTTGTAACCCCTCTCTGCCATGCAGATGACCATTCCCTTTCCCGCTCACCTCTTTCCACGCCTGCCACCTGCGGTCTGGCGTCCACACCGATGCTCCTCCTCTCCTTTCTTAGAGGGCTCCTACTGCGGGGACAAAACATGTCAGCACACTCACCCAGCCAATAGTTCCCTTGACCCCTTTCACCCCGTCCACCCTGCACTTCCCTTTCCATATCCCACCTCGAACTTCTTCTCTCCTCCCCCCTTTCCCTTTCCGCCCTGTAATCTTCCAATTCCCATTGCCCCACATATTCCTCCCATCCAACTTCATTACCCCTTAAATACCATTGCGGATGCGAGCTCATGCCCGAGTTGAGTTGATGATCTTCTTGCGAGCCCGGGGCGTCCGTCCCGCCACTCCTTTGACGTCTTCTCGGCGGGGTTGTGGAAACCCCTGCCTGGTCCTCTTCTCTCGGGCGAGGCGTTCCGTCCTCCACCCTGGAATCCTCATTGCTAGGGGCTGTGCTGCGCCCTCTAGGCTCTCCTTGCGTTGACCGAGGAGGGGTCGTACTGAAACCCTCTACCTCCACCTGACCAGCGGGGGCTGCGCAGCGCCCTCTGCCCTCACTCCTATTACCTGAGGGGGCCGTTCCGCGCCCCACTCTACCCTCCTCAAATGCCGGGGACCTCTCCCTCCTTCTCCCACCTGCACTCTTCCGCAGGTATTTACCCCCTCTTCCCCTCTGCCCTAACACGCCCCTCTGCTCCCCATCACCGCCCCCAACTTCATTCCCTTGAGCCACCTCCTTTGGAGCACTCCTAGCTTCCCTAGGGCTCACACTCACTAACTCCCTCACCGGCTGCCCACCCGAACTCAATTCCCCCCCGAACGCCCTCCTATCTATCTCCCTCCTCATCTTCCTGCCCCTGCCTTCCCAAACCTCCCCTCTCCCCGCCCCGGGGGTGCAGGCCACCACTGCCGCGAGGGCCCCATCTGCTGCCGCTCTCCGCTGCGGCCTGCCCCCACCTAGCTCCCTCTCACCTGTGACCTCCACCACCGCCCCTTCCAACTGGACCTTAGACGCCCTGCTGATAATTTCCAGGGCCTCCCTCAGAGCCCTAGCATCCACCATACCCTTCTTGCCTGCTCCCTGGCCCACCATTGTGCACCAATAATCTGGATGTGCACTAAAATATGCCCTTTGACAATTCAACTAACTAAATAAGCCCCCGAGCCAGGGACCTGCCCGTGGATCACTAACCTTAACCCGAGAAAAACCCAATTGGGCTATCAAAAATTCACTGGCGCCCAAGGCGTTAATCAAATCTACACTTCCAATATATTTAGTACCGACAACCTGTTCTAGGGGAAATAGACTTTATTTTTTTTTTTTTTTTTTCTTTTTTAACCCCCCCTTCTACAAAAAAACCCTAGCCCTCAAAAAACCCTTCCCCTAAAACTAACCTAAACCAGAGAAAAACCGGCACCAAACTGGCCCCAAAAAACTTGGGCCTATAAAGACAGTGTCACACTGCCCCCCGGTGGCTCAGAGGCCACACCGCACTTGAACAGTAAATTAACTGCTGTCCCTTTAAGGGAACTGCAGTGCCCTCTATCCCTGCCTCACGCTACCGCATGCAAAACAAGAAGGTCCCTTTAATTGGACCGCACTGCCTCCCCCTGACTAGAAAGAGCTACCGCGTAGCTCAAGCCTGCGATGCTCCTGCCCGGGAAAACCCCCACCCACCTGCCCCTTCCCCTCGCCTTACTATAAAAACAGACAATTCCGCCGCACGATAAGAAGAGAAAACAGCTCACTCCTCCACACGCCGCCGGCCCTCAAACGACGGAGGGAGGTGCCAAAACCAAAATCCCCCCACAGTAACGCCCCCCGCCGCACCGTACCCCTCGCACCAGCCGCAACGGGACCCTACGGTAAGCAGGCCAGGGGTGTCTTATCTACGGCACACCTGCTACACGTTCCCCACTACTTAATAAATATGTAAAAATTATAATTATATATATATATATATATATTTTTTTTTAATTAAACCTGCCTACCCGCCCAGTCTACAACAATCCCCTTCCTCACCTCACTACTCGCGCACCTAGGCCCAGCTAATACCAGGGAAGGCTCGGCAGCAGGCAACAGGACAGGACAATCACCAAGTCCTAACCGTCGCCTGCCTCCCGAACCTTCCCTGAGCCCTTAAGTACCCCCCAGGGAGGCGCTCTGCACCCCCACGGCCACTCGCTGGCCGTGTGCAGCGCCAAAAAACTCCCTGGGGGGAAACGCTTCGCGTTCCCCCCAGAGCCCCCCGTCTGCTTCTACTTAATACTTTCATTCTGTTTGAATTAAATATAGGGATATCTTGCACACTTTTACATTTGCTTATTCCCTTATTGCAGGTGTTATGTTAGGATTTCAAGCTCAAACAAGGGGGAGGAGATTACTGCTATGTCATAGGGGGTGATAAATGAATAGTGGCTGCCTGAAACAGCCACTCATGGAACGGCAAAGCCTGTCATGTCAAAACGTGTTCGCATTTTACTAACGCCATCAGCCTCTGGAAACATACGCTTTCAGTGCATATTTCAAATCAGCTTGTTTCCAATTCAGAAAGAAATCGTGCAACAAATATTGATTTACTATTTGGAAGAACATTGGCCAAAAAGGGATTGTAATAACGATATGTGCTATTTTTTCAACGCACAATGGTCAAATGCACCATTTACCCTCTGATGGGATACTTTCTTTAATTTGTAGTTTTAAGTATAAGATGGCGCTGTAAGCAGTCCGTTCTTGTTCCGATTTAGATTTCTAAATGACGCAGAGTTCTTGTTAGAATATGATATCCAGTGTACTTGGCTTTCTGAGGACACAGCAGAAGAAGCAACAGATGCACATTGGCACGTGCTAACAGGGGCAGGGGCTTTGCAAGATTTGTTTTCCAGAAAGCACAATAGGACTTCCCTCATTGCTCCTCCTTGGACCTTTCATACTAAGGTTGTTGTTGCCACTATCTTGGTGTTTTTTTGGAGGGCTATCCTGGGTCTTAATGTTGGGACAGCTGGCATGTCATTGTTCCCTGACTCCTGAAATCAATAAGAATAATGATACATTAGGTGGTCTATCAGGTGTCAATATTCTGTATCCCTGTTTTCCATAGTTACTCATCTACAATTCTATGAGTTACTTATAAAGAGTGTAGGGTTAAGTGACGTCACCCTGCTGGGACGCGGCAACCCGGATAGCAGTCACGTGAACACAGTTCATGTGTGCACGCATGGTGCGCGAATAAAGCAGTTCCTGTTTGGCAATCAAGGTGTCCGGTCCCTTATTACACTTGCGCTGCTGATGCCCAGTCCCAGCGCGCCCCTCCTGCACTCAGGAACCTCACACTGGTGACAAGGTGTTTGGAACACTTGCTCCGGGGAACGGAGCTCATCACCACACATGCTGCAACACGTGTATCGTGGATGGCACACGATCATGCTGAAGGGAGGAAAAGTGACTGGCAAGGCCCATAGGCCCAACGGTGAGTTCAGGGAGCACCCAGTCACCCGGCCACGGCCCAGAAGAGCCACTACACACCACAAAGTGCCTGGGCAGGCATACAAAGGCCCAATTAAGAAAAAAAAGAAAACATAATATTTTTTTGCCTTTCTTCCAAACAAAGCCAACGGAAAGAGCTTTGAAGGCACACACACAGACATCCAGTCTGAAGGGTTGCAGCTACCCAACATGAAAGCAAGGGTGTCCACGGCAAGCACGACATATGTCACACCGGAGGGACAATGTCGGAACAGGGGCCAAACCCTGAGGCACCATCCCAAGCACAGGGCCAAAAAGTGAGACCCATTCCATATACCCTCAATAATGCCTTTTGACACAATGGACACCACCAGCCTTGGTCCTTGATGGACCCGATGGATGAAAGAATTTGACGCGTACCTCGACGCAGTGGGCCTACAAGAGGATAAGTGAATCGTTGGCCTACTGAAGGTGACAGCTGGCCCAGAGGTACGAGATATCATTTTCAAATGGTCCAAAAATGTGGAATATAAGTATGATGACCTAAATAAGATTTTGAAGGAACATTTAGCAACACACAGTAATGTTAACTATGAAAGGCATATTTTTCATACCACCACATAGCTCAAGGAGGAGGGCATGGACAAATTTGTCAAGTGCCTGAGAGTGTGGGTAAAGCACTGTGAATTCCACCTCTATAATAACGAAGAGGCCATAAAATCGCAGATGATCGCAGGGTGCGAAACGCTAGTGCTCAAAATGAAGTTACACAAGTGCCGCACTCGCTCACGGAAATACTTGTGCTGGCCAGAACATCGTCCGCGCTGGACTTACAGATATCCAAACTGAGCAAGACACACATAACGGCGCCAGCCATCAAAGAGGAGTGCATAAACAAGATGGTGCCCCAAACTTTCCCGCCACACAACACCAAGCAAGAAAGGCACCAGTGCTTCCAGTGTGGACACAATCTTCCTCATGACGGCTCATGCCCCGCCATTGGCCAGATATGCTCAGCATGCGGGGGTGAGGACCACTATCGCATCATGTGCCACAACCCTAAATCGATGCGAGTCACCTCCATAGACCGAAGAATGCACCAACAAAAGACACCACCCAGGTACCCAAGGGAAGGCATGGCGAAAGGATCAAAGAGGAAATACTATAAGGAAAGATGACACACCAGATGCAAACACTTGCAGTCCCCAGAAGGACGACGAAAGGGGCGAAGGAGAATACACAGACTACACACGTAAACACCATCCACCAGTGAGTCAAAATCCCACTCAGCACCGACAGATGAAATAAAGGTTATCTGTATGTTCTGGGAAATCCCACCAACCTCAGTTCACAGCTCCATCCTGTCCCTAACGCTGCAAGATCAAGAATTCGACTTCTTTGTAGACTCTGGAGCCACCATTGATGCCATGCCCGAGTCGAAATACCTGAAGCTCAAATGCAAACCATGGCTGTGCAAAGCACAGGTAGATATATACTCATACAAAGCAAAAGAACCCCTTTTGTGCCTCGGGGCGTTCAGAACGTCATGTCACCACAAAGACAAGAAAGATCACTTGACAGTGCATCTCCTAGCGACAGAGGCCGCAAGCGGCAACATCCTGAGTTTCAAGTCAGCGGTCCAAATAGGACTGATCCACATTCTATACCAACTCATGGCAGGCAAATTCATGTCCCCAGCAGCCAAGTTGGCAGCGCAGTTCCCGAACCTCTTCAAGGGCATAGGAAAAGTGAAGGGTCACAAAATACACCTACACATTGACCCTACGGTGAAACCCATCACGCAACGTTTCAGAGGGATCCCGTTCAACATCCAGCAACAATCTGAAAGAGAGCTACTATCACTGTTGGAAGGAGATATCATAGAACCTGCCTCGGGGCCCACCCCGTGGGTCTCGACAATCGTCCCAGTACCAAAAAGAAATGCAGAGGGCCAAATTAGACTATCGATATGAGGGCCCCAAATCAAGCAATTTTTTACGAGAGCACTATCAATCGCCCTCCATCACGGATATGATGCATCAGCACAACAGAGCAACAGCGTTTTCTCGCCTTGATCTGAACAAGGGCTATCACCAGATTGAACTCAGCGAGGAGTCACACTACATAACAACCTTTACCACGCACCTAGGGTTGTTCAGATATAAACACTTACGCTTCAGAATCTCGTCAGCGGCAGACATTTTTCAAGAGGAGATAAGAAAGATCATAAGTCACATAACTCATTGCATTAATTATAGTGATGACATTCTCATATTTGGTCAGTCACAAGAAACTCACAATGCCACGCTGATGAAAGTATGCACAGCACTCAGCGAGGCAAACCTCACTCTAAACAAGGACAAGTGCGACTTCAACAAAAGCACCCTAAAATTCTTAGGCCATATTTTCTCTCAAAAAGGGATCCAACCCGACCCTGACAAAATAAAGGCACTGACGGAGGCGCAGCTTCCTGGAACCGTGGCCCAAGTACGATCATTCCTGGGGCTGGCAAGTTATTGCACAAGATACCTTCCAGAATTCGCTACCACAAGTGCACCCCTACATGCACTCACAAAGCAAGACGCCAAGTTCGAGTGGGGAACCAATACAACAAGGGAGTTTTGACGAAATCTGGAGAGACATGGCCGCAGCAGTGTGCATGTCCTAATTTGACCCCATCCTACAGACAGAACTGACTGGATGCCCACCCCGTAGGCCTGAGGGCATCCTCACACAACAACAAGGAAGTGAACATGCAAAACGGAAAATAGTCTCCTGTGCCAGCAGGAGTCTCACAGAAAAAGAGCAAAGGTATTCACAGGCCGAAAAGGAGGCGCTGGCAGTTGTCTGGGCAACAGAGCATTTTCATTTATTTCTGTTCGGGAAACCATTCACAATAATCACGTACCATCAAGCACTT
The DNA here is from genome assembly GCF_040938575.1 of Ambystoma mexicanum. Lineage (NCBI taxonomy): Eukaryota > Metazoa > Chordata > Amphibia > Caudata > Ambystomatidae > Ambystoma > Ambystoma mexicanum. The sequence continues at coordinate 996,687,827 of NC_090931.1, forward strand.
GTAACAATCTACGGCAAACCAACAGCACAAATTCCACCAAGAATTGCAAGGTGGGGGCTACGCCTCCAAGAATACAAGTTCACCAGACTGCACAGACCGTGAAAAGATGAAAACCCAGTGGACTTATTTTCGTAACATGCACTCGCAGGAAGGACAACCTCCAAAGATCGAGCAGATGGCTATATTACACCAGGCAATATCACCGGCCATTCCCATGAAGGACATTGCAAAACATATGACTGAAGATGACACCCTCGCCCTGGTAGCATCGTGCATCAACAATGGGAGATGGAAATCAGCAGAAAAGGCAATCTGAGAAAATCAAGGATTGGATGAAAGATTATTCAAAAAAACTGTCAAGGTCCAAAGATGAACTGTCCATCTCACCATCATCCCTGTTACTAAAAGGAGACCGAATAATCATGCCAGCCACACTCCATCAACGAATAACAGAAATAGTGCATGAAAGCCACCACGTAATTGTGTCCACAAAACGCATGCTGAGAAGCAAGATATGGTTCCCCCGGCATGGACAAACTAATAGAAGAGACATTGGAATCTTGCCATATCTGCCTGAGCCTACAGAGCACAGTATTCCCGGAGCACCTGCACATGTCCGGACTCCCGAAAGAAATTTGGGAGGAAGTGGCAATAGACCTCTTTGGGCCCCTTTGATCAGGAGAATATGTACTGGTAGCCCTAGATGAGCACTCCCCCTACCCGGAGATAGAAATAGTACCCTCCACGGCTCCACTGCACTCATACCAGTGTTGGACTGCATATTCTCTGCATTTGGAGTGGCAAAGGTGGTCAAATCTGACAATGGCACACCATTTACCAGCAAAGATATTCGCGACTTGCCCAACTACCTTGGGTTCCATCGCCGCAAGGTTACACCACCATGGCCTCAAGCGAACGGAGTAGTAGAACGTTTCATGGCCCACATCACGAGGGCTCTTCGCATTGCAACGATCACAAACATGCTTATTGAACAGGCACTTTGCCAATTCCTTACGGAGTGCCGCAATACCCCACATGACTCCACGGGAACATGCCTGGCAGAACTTATGTTCGGGTGTCCGGTAAGGATGAGTATTCCATTGTGGGTCCAGGAAATGGAAGAGAACAAGAGAATGGCAGAGGCCAGGGAAAAGGATCAGCGAGCGAAAGAGAAGATGAAACAGTATGCAGACAAAAGGAAAAGAGCACAAGCTGCAGAGCTGACCATAGGAGAACAAGTACTGGTGCGACAAACACAAGTACACAAAGACATGACACCGTTTAACCCACAACACTTGAAGGTCTCCCACATAACGGGGTCCATGGTCACGGTGGAAAGAGACGGATGGATCATAACCAGAAACAGCTCCTTCTTCAGAAAAGCAGGAGGGGACACGATGCAGATAAATGCACAAGGGAGCGAAGAAGAAGAATATGAAGAACGGCAAGTAGGATGAGGATACTCTGCAGATGAAGAGGAACCCGACAGAGAAGAGCACAGCTGTGAAGGGGAACGTCCGGATGAAAATGAGGAGTCGCCCCGACAAGGAAGGCCACCCTGCATAGTCAGTAGATCTCGACGCTGGATTGAGGAAATGGGGTAAGATTGCATTTATTTGGAGGGGGGGTGTAGGGTTGTGCGATGTCACCCTGCTGGGATGCGCCAACACGGATAGCGGTCACGTGACCACAGTTCATGTGCATGCGCATAACACACAAATAAAGCAGTTCCTGTTTGGCAATCAACGTGTCCGGTCCCTTATTACACACGTGCTGCGGATACCCTGTCCAAGCGCGCCCCTCCCGCACTCAGGAACCTCACAAAGCAGTTAGGAATCCTTCTCTCTGAAAACAGGGCATTGCTGGAACCCTACTGTGCCAAGACAATCCTGATTTAAATTTGCGTTTATATAGTGCCAACCTAGCTAGAAAGCAACAGAGTGTTGTGCAGAGGCCAGTGGAAGCTGCGGTTAGAGTAGCTTGCGCATTCCATAATAAAGGGTTGGTGTATATATATCTCTAGGAGTAGCAGGTCCTCTGTGACCTCTAGATATTCCCTGAAGAGCAAGGTCTCGAGTTCACCAAGAACTGCAGAAGGCTTGTAGCGATCTTCAATACAACCTGGATGGTGGACCAGTTGACTGGGGCGAAGCAAAAGAAGGCATCTTTCTTTTCTTTTTTTCGTGGCAGTTTAGTCTCGATGGAGCCTTTGGTCTGGCTCCTAGAGGAGTGCTTCCCGTCAGAGCCCAGGAGTATCGTGGCCAGGTAGGATGGTGTCTAGGCAGTGGTTGACTTATAATCATTGTGAACTGGGCAACACGTGTGTGCTTGCAGTCTGCACTGCCGACAGAACAGCCACGCTGGGAATCTACAGAGAGGTTCAAATCAACAGTGGGAGTAATGTGTTATGCTGCTGTCTTCCAGCATCGTTTTTCTTTCAAGCTTTTAACATGTCTACTTCCAGATTATTAAACAAACTGTAGCTAAAACAGGGAATGTTCAAAATTTAAATCTGTTGAAAAGTCTGTAATTGTTCCAATTACAAAGACTGTCAGAGCAGTTTTCGAGACGAGTCCTGATGGTGACAGAAGATTTTTCATTTTAAGGCTGGGAGAAACCTGTAATTCAGAGTGGCACTGCCAAAGGGGAGCATGCGATGTGAGGGAAATAATTTATGTGTCATAACTTCACGACAGCAGTAGACCCTGTATTGTTATTATGCAAAGGAGCCAGATGATGGAGGAGGGCAAAAACAGCCTGTGTGCAAGAGAAGGTTTAAAGAGACATGCAAAGAAGCGCGTAGCACGACCAAGGCTCATTGCAGGTTCACAGTCTCCAGAATGTATGTTTTTCCAGCTCTGTGTTTCAGTAGGAATGCTATCGGTTTTGTTCACTGAATTTGGGAAAGTACTGGCTAAAAACTATTTTGATTCGACTATATCACTGCTTTCTTTTTCTTTGCCAGCAGCCCCTGGAGATCTTTGTGACTATTATCAATTTGTTCAGTTGAGCGGAAAATGATTACAAATTCTAAATTATATTTCTGCATCACATTTCGGTAATGAAAATGAAATCTATGATACTAGGCAGTCAAATCGATAAATAGTGATTCTTTGTCTTCACTAGACTTTGGAAATCGATTCGAATTTGTGCATGATACAGTTACGTTTGCTTCGAATTGACAAATAATATTGAAAGACTTAACTACAATAGGCCTGCATAAAAGAGTGATTAGACTCACATCGTTCGTTTGTCATTTTGGAGAACTATGCAGGTAGTTGTATGCCTTATTTCATTATTCCTTATTTTATTTTTGGTATTACTTGAGCACACACCTAGCTTCTGGAAGCAATGGAGTGCTGTACATGAGGAAGGGTTACAGGCATACATTTGATGGTTACATGGGATTATAGTCTATAATATATAGCATTTATTACCAGGATACATTTTAGTATAGGAGGGAATATTTTACATTTACAGTTAGTAACAACTGTGTACCAGTGCTGACCTTAAGGGTGGATGGTGGGGTCATTGAGGGTCTTTGGTGCTGCAGTAAGGCATGTGATGCTCGGCCCGGGGGTTCATGGGGAGGATCCCCTGGATACCACCACCATGCTACCAATAGTAAGCAGGGGCTCATCACAAGAGGCCTGCCAAACGTCCCCTTATGGAATTACAGGACAGTATGAATGACCGATTAAAATGCTCCTTGGTGATACAAGACCCCATTAGTAATGATCTGCAATATGAATACAACATACTTATATGATTTTTCAATGTTACCTAGGAGATTGGGATCCAGTCTCTCCCACGGATTTATCAGGGAGAGTGAGCAGGGTCTGCAATCGGGAGCATTTGTGCAGCCACATTCACTAGCTTACATGAGATAAATCCTGTAGGAAGCAGGAAACGGACAAGTACATAGCCTTCGCCACCAGGAAGGGAGAGAGCTGGAGGAAAGGAGGAGGCTAGAATAAGTGGAGAGGAGGCTATGTGAGACCCTGACAAAGTTAAGGCAATGGTATGAAGAGGCAAGTTCCTGAGACTAAAAGGGGGGAAAGCTTGTAGTGGGTTTGGGAACGAGCATGTGTTAAAGTGTGGAAGAGGTGCAGGTGAAGCACGAGGACAGAAAGGGGGAAGGAAAGCAGTAGATGTAGGTACCATAGGTACAAACTCGATGGCAAGTCATCAATAAGGAGAGAGAGATGTGTTTGGTGGCTTGGAAGTCAGAGAGAGGGACGGGGTGAGAGTCCTAATGAAGACCCTGTAGGTATCCTAAGTGTTGTGTAGTCATGTGACAGTGTGACAGCAATGTTAAGCCGTTGCACGCTCAATAATAAAAGGGGTGTTCCCGCACATGAAGTTAGTGCATGCCCAGAGCCCGACGGCGACAGACCTGTGTCCGCGTGATTCTTTCCCGGGGGGAAAGGCCTACATTCCGGGGCGCAAGACCCTTAACATTGGCGACGAGCACAGCGCCTGAGCAGGGGAAAGGAATTTGAGTCCACGCCCTGTCAGCAGGTGGTGGCAGTTATTCCGCTCAATGACTGTCAGTTGCAACTTGCAGTAAGATGTTAACCACCAATTTCTTATCATCCCGGTGGCAGCGGCTCCCATGTGGAGAGCTTGTGCACCCAAGGGGTAATTTCTGGACCCACCATACCATGCCCCATGGGGCAAGCAATACCTAGATAGCCCACAAGGGGCTCAGAAGAAAGAAAAAAAGGAGATAAAAGAGTTAAATTGACATTTTCGAGGGATTGTGACTGGAGGTATGCAGACTCTACCAGTGTGGTCGTGACTGGAATTTGAAGTTAAGGAGAGCAGCATCCTACACCATACTGGAAGTGAAACTGGTTTGAGTTGTGGCCAGTGCATACACAGAGGTGCTCGTGTGCTCTGGAAAGTGGGAGTTGCGGCCTCCACATTTGGGGAGGAGGTGCCTGTGCGCTCAAACATGTGTAGTGTTGAAAAGACAGAAAACCAGGAAGGTGGAGACTCTCTGGTGGACGGCCAGGCACCTACAGCAAGGGTCCCTCTGGCTAGGAGAGGCCCTTGACAACAGGGCTCCTTAGCCCCAATACCGGAATTTGATTCATCCCATAACCCATTGAGCCTGAAGCCAAAATGGATTTTTTTTCTGGGTTGAAAAATTAGACATGTATGCCACTGGGGAATCTGATGAAGAGGCAAAAGTGGCCACGCTCTCATATATGCAGCAGGATCTGAAGTACACAAAATCTTTAAATCCCTCACACCAGTGGACAACTGATACCAGGCTGCAAAGGACTGCCTGCAAGAGCATTTCATGCCAATGGGGAACCAAGACTACGAGAGGTTTGTCATGTGTTCTGCAAAACAGAAAAAGGAAGAGTCTCTGGATGAGTACTATGGATGCCTCAGACATCTAGCGGCAACATGTGCTTGTTGAAAACAAAGAGGGGATGGTCCGGAATCATCTAATACTGGGCTGTGCCTCAAGAGAATTGCGACGCCAGTTACTACGTGAGCCTGGGCTCACGCTGGCCAGTATACTGGAGATGGGCAGGTAATATGAACTGGCGGAGGTGCGTGCCACCAAGATTGACGCGCCCATCCGGTCGCTCAAGCTGGACGACGTATGTGCAGTGGGCCAACAGCAAGGTGCCACAGCAGTGAAGCGGCTGTGGAACCCCAGGAGGGAGAGAGGAGAGAACCCTTCCCCCTGCCCGAAGTGCGGATATGACTTCCCGCATGCAGGAGAATGCCCGGCAAAAGGGAGTGTGTGGCCGATGCAGAGTGATGGGACACTTCGCCAGAATGTGCAATGCCCCCACTTTGGTGGAAACCCCAGAGGACCAAGTTGGATGTCATTGGACGCCTCGAGATGGCAGTGACAGGTGGCAGTGGTAGAACAAGAAGTGGAAGAGCGTGGCCTAGCTGACCTAGCTGAGGAAGAAGAAGATGAAGAGATATTCTTCATCTCAAGCATTGAGTCACTGCAAACTGTCATGTTTTGGTCTCACCTGTCTTGTCCTGCTACCATTGTCGGAGTCCTACTCCTTCTTGGGCTTGTCTTCCTTGGGCGAGAAGAGGTAAGGCCGATCACTCCAAGCTGCCACCGCACCGTCCCAGGTATAACTAGGGGGCACTGAGGCCGCCCAGAGAGCTGGGTCTCAATAAAGGGAAAAAATCTCTGGATAGAGGGAAAACCCTGTAGTCCACTAATGCAGAGAATCGAAGAGTGGGGCCAAATGCTAGCTGGAATCCGGAATCGTGTAGAACTCCAAGACACTTGAAATGACATACGAAGGCACCCTGAACTATTCCATATGGAACAACACAGAACGTAATGCAGGGATATAACTCTGAAGCACAAGGGCGTGGGAGACGCCACCGGAGCAGGTAAGGACAGTCGGGAGAAAATAGAGAGAGCCAGGAGGTAGCAGACAGCAGCCCAAGAGACACGATAAACCAGGGGCGAGATGAGAGCCAGGAAAGAAAAGGAACGGGAACTGCAAACAAAGAAAAACAGGAAGAGAGAAACTCCCAGGAAAATTGCTCTAACCGAGTGAAGGAAAACTTACAGCGTTAACGCAACACAGAGCAGTTGCAATACAAATCTCCCCGTTACTTTCGCGTACTTGTTCCTGCAGCGGTGGCACGTCGAGCGCGCGGCAAGCGTGATGACTTTTTTGCCTTGCCACGGCGACCCACCATCTTGGATGGGGCACGCCATCCCCAACGTTGCCATAGCAACGTTGTCTTGTGTAGTTGCCACAGCGTTCTTAATCCTCGGGAAAATGCGTAGGCATGACAGTATGCCTCCTCGCATAACCCGCTCCTCCCAGCTTCCAGGGATTTTGGAGGTGAAACTTCCTCAGTAGAGCCTTGGCAAAGACATTGGTTGTTGGTTCCCAGAAAATGTCCGCCTCTGAATATCCTTCCCAATCCACCAAGTATTGGAGGTTCCTTCTATAATAACGTGAGTCACATATTTGCCTGACTTCAGATTTTTCTTCTGGATTAGGTATGACCGGAACATTGACTGTCCTTTTCTTTCCATTGTAGGGTTTTACAAGGACACATGGAAAACGGGGTGCATTTGACGCCAGGAAAAAGGTGAGTTCGTATGCCAGAGGGTTTACCTTGATCACATCGAAAGGCCTATAGAATCTTGGGGAAAACTTCCCAGGTTTGAGCCTTCGGGGTAGATACAGTGTGGACAGCCATACCAAATCACCCTTGTGGAAGCGAATGGACGCTCTTCTGTGGCGATCAGCATATGTCTTCGTTCTGTTGTGCCCTTCCTGTAATGCCTGCAAAGTTTTTTGTTGAGTTACTCACAGTTTTTTAAGGTGTGCTTCAACTGAAGGCACCTGGGTGACAAGCGGTAAGCAGGTTTGGGATCCAAAGAGGGTGAAATCCGTAGGTGTCGTAGAAAGGACTTGTACCCAGCGAGGTGTGTAAAGAGTTATTATAGGAAAACTCTGCTAAAGGTAACAAGTCAACCCAGTTGTTCTGCAAATAGTTGGAGAAACAGCGCAAATACTACTCCAATGTCTGATCTAGCCTCTCCGTCTGCCTGTTAGTTTCTGGAAGGTACCCAGATGACATAGCCCTGCATATTCCTAGGTGCTTACATAGAGAACCCCAGAACCGGGATGTGTACTGCACCCCGCGATCCGATGTAATGGCTTCCGGTACTCCATGCAATCTGAATATGTCTCTGAGAAATATCGAACTCATTTCTTCAGTGGTGGGAAGTTTGGGTAATGGGGTGAAATGAGACAGATTATTAAAGCAGTCTACCATGACCATGATGGTGTTATGTCAATTTGACTCCGGCAGCTCGACTATAAAATTGGTCTATATTTTTTGCCAGTGTCTAACTGGTAGATCTGGGGTACAAAGCTGCCCCAGAGGTAATCTTTGCTCGTTCTTGTGTTGGGCGCACAATGAGCAGGCCAAAACAGAAGTTATGGTCTCTTGTCTAAGCGTATGCCACAAAAGTAACGCTGGATGAGTTCAATAGTGTTCTTTTGCCCTCTGTGCCCTCCCACAGGAGTATTGTGCGCCATCTTGATTATTTCCAGACGAAATACAGGAGTAGGAATATACAACTGTGCGGCATAGAAGAATAAGCCATTCCTTTGCTGCAATTGTTGGGCCATTCCTGGATTTCAGCCAAGTATGAATGGTAAGGTCGAAGAAGGACTTTGGGAACATCTTTCCCCGAAACGGTTGGTCCTTAAGTTGTTGTCCTGCCTGGGAAAGGAGATTGGCGATGATGTTTTTTGTTCCAGGAAGAAAGGTGAGAACCAAAGAATAGTGGGAAAAAAATTAGCCCAGCAGGCTTGACGGCTGTTCTAGCATTCCAGATTTTGTAGCGACATCAAGTTCCGATGATCAGTCCTGATTTCAGTCGACCACTGGGCCCCAAGGAGTAGATGCCGCCATTCTTAACAAGCTAGCTTAATAGGCAACAACTCTTTCTCCAAAACAAAGTAATTACGTTCCGCTGGCGAAAGAGTCTTGGAAAAGTAAGCCAGCGGATGTTCCATCCCGTCCGTCTGACCTTCCTTTAATACAGCTCCTACAGCGGCATCGGAGGCATTTGTTTCTACAACGGTTTCTGGTGGTCTGGCTGACTGAGAACCCGGGGCAGTGGTGAACGAGGCCATCAGAGAGTCAAATGCCTTTTCACAAGATGTCGACCATACAAATGGAATGGATTTCTTCAAAAGACTTGTGAGAGGTAACACGAATTTTCTATAAATACTTGCCATTCCCAACACACACTGGAGTTCTTTGACCGTGCGAGGGGCCGGCAATTGTTTTATGGCCTGTGTCTTACGTGGATCCATTGTGATCCCTTGGGCCGAACGTATGTATCCTAAATAGGAAACTGATTCAGCATCAAAAACGCACTTATCCAGTTTCACTCGCAATTGTTGTGAGCGAAGACGTTCCAGGACTTGACGGACGTGCATTTCATGTTCTTCAGACGAAGATGAGAAAACCAATATGTCGTCTAGGTAAACCACTATACTTCGCATGAGGAGGTCAGAGAACAGATGGTCCATGTAACGTTGAAAAACGGTGGGGGCATTTACCAGACCGAAAGGCATTACCTGGTATTGGAAATGCCCGTAGGGGGTCAAGAATGCAGTTTTCCACTCATCACCGTCTCTTATCCTAATTAAGTGATATGCCCCTTGGAGATCCAACTTTGTAAACACCTTAGCAGACTGTACTGCTTCCAAAATATCGGCTATCAGTGGCAAAGTGTATTTGTCTTTTATGGTGACCTTGTTCAATCCCCGAAAATCCAGGCATGGGTGCAGTTCAGCAGTGTCCTTCTTAGGTATAAAAAGGAGGGATGCCCCCCCCGGCCCCCCGAGACTTAGACTCCACTATTAGCCCATTCTGTAAGTGTTCATCCAGATACTTCCTTAATACAGTCTTTTTGGAGAGAGATGGAGAGAACATCCGGTTAAAGGGAACTGTGGCCCCTGGCTGTAGATTGATGGCACATTCATCGGTTCTGTGAGGGGGTAGTTCTTTGGGTCCTTCTGAGCCGAATACCTCTTGAAACTCATGGTATTTAGTAGGCAAGGTGGTAGCCATGATTTGAGACATCTGTACGGTTTCTTTCTCCGATACAGAAGTGAGGCAGTTTTGCATACAGTGTTCCGACCCCAAGAACAGGGAATGAGCAGACCAATTTATGTAGGGATTATGCTTAGTTGATCAGAGGATGCCTAGTATGATGGGATAATGTGCTGTGCGGATCAGATCGAAAGAGAGGTTTTCAGTATGCTGCTGTACTGACATCCTTAAAGCGATAGTCTGCCCCTGGATGGGCCCACTACTTAGAGGTTGTCCATCCACACCTTCCACTGGTACAGCCAGTTATTTCTTTTCAATGGGTATCTGTAACAGTCTTGCCCAAAGATGATCCATGAACACTCCTGCTGCGCCGGAATCCACCATAGCATGTACTTCCAAGGAGCTCGACCTCGAATCTCAATTCGGACTGCCAAAAGTAGCAGGTTGGAAGAAGATAAGGCACCCACTGCATCCTGCAGAGGACTAGAAGTACGTTCCCGCTCGTAGGTCCCCACTATGAGTGGGAGCTGGTGTGTCCCCGTTTCTGGGCAGGACCTGCATGGGTTCTTCTTTATTAGCTGATTTACTTTCGACTGCCTGAAGAGAGGGTTGAACCCTAATTGGCAGACTGCAGGACTTACTTCATTCTAAATGACATTCCTGGAGTGGATAGTCGATTTGCGAGACCAGTTTTATTAGGTCATCAAATGTAGGAGGGCGAGGAACCCGGGCCAACTCATCTTTTAGTTCTCTGCTAGGCCTCTGCGAAACAATGTGATGCACGCTTCTTCAGGCCAAGCCGTTTGTTGGGACATCTGCTTGAACTTGGTTTCGTATGACAGGACATCCAGGTTTCCCTGAACAACATCCAATAGGTTATCCTGCTTCGTGTATGTCAGTTCAGGCCTGTCAAAAATCCGACAGAAAGCACCCAAGAATCCATCATAATCATTCAATGGGCCTCATTACGACCCAGACGTTAAGGGTTAACGCCGTCGTTAACCCTTAACGCCTATTCTGATTTTAACGGCTGCTCTTAGTAGCCGTTAAAATCCATGGCGCTAACCTGCCATGATGCTAATTACGCCACCGTAATTTACGGTGGCATAATTAGCGCCTTCCCCACTCCCATTATGCCCTATGGGGCAAAAATGGGAATGGGGAAGGGAAAATGGGAAATGGGGATTTACCGCCCCACTCACCTTGGAATGGGGCGGTAAATCCGCCATCCACCATGGTGTAAACATAGTTTACACCATGGTGGTAAAGTTGGCGCAATTAGCACCTGGGTCGTAATGACCCCCAATAACAGACTAGAGGCTACCACTAATGGGGTAGCCCATGCCAGGGCACAACCAGACAGATTGGATATCACAAATACGACTTTGGATCAGTTTGTGGGAAATGCTCCTTGCCTGAATGTGAAGGAAACCATACAGGCATCCAGGAACTCTTTAAAGCGTTTGGGTTCGCTGTTATAACTTTCAATCTGTGGTCCCCGGTATTGTGCTGCTTCTCCCGCCGCTTCTCTCTGCAGCAGGGTTTGCCTGAGTACCGTGTTCTCTGCTTTCAAGTTCTGTAACTCCACTGACAGGTCCTGCACCGCAGCCATGAGTTCTTGCACTTGTTCCATGGTGACCCTATCCTTCTTCTTTAGTTTTGGCCATTGCAAACTGTCAGGTTTTGGTCTCACCTTTCTTATCCTGGTACCAGTGTCAGAGTCCTCCTCCTTCTTGGGGTTGCCTCCCTTTGGCGAGAAGAGGTAAGGCTGATCACTCCAAGCCGCCACCACGCCTTCCCAGGTATAACTGGGGGAACGGACGCCGCCCAGAGAGCTGGGTCTCAATAAAGGGAAATACCCTGTGGATAGAGGGAAAACCCTGTAGTCCAGTAATGAAGAGAATTGAAGAATCCATGGAGCCAAATGCAAGCTGCAATCCGTAATTGTGCAGAACTCCAAGACACTTGAAATGACATACAAAGGCACCCTGAACTATTCCATACGGAAGGACACAGAACGTAATACAGGTATACAGCTCTGAAGCACAAGGGTGTGCAAGTTGCCACCGGAGCAGGTAAGGACAGGCAGGAGAAAATAGAGAGAGCCAGGGGGTATCGGACATCGTTCCAAGAGCCACGAGAAACCAGGGGCAAGACGAGACAGAGGAAAGCAAAGGAATGGGAACTGCAGACGAAGAAAAACAGGAAGAGAGAAACTCACAAGAAAATTTCTCTAACTGAGCGAAGAAAAACTTACAGCATTAACGCAACACAGAGCAGTTGCAATGCGAATCTCCCCGTTACTTTCGCCTACTTGTTCTTGCAGCGGCGGCACGTCGAACGCTCCGCAAGCGTGATGACATTCTCGCCTTGCCACGGCGACCCACCATCTTGGATGGGGCACGCCCTCCCAAACGTTGCCATAGCGATGTTGTTTTGTGTAGTTGCCACAGCGTTCTTAATCCTGGGTGGGGAAATGTGTAGGCATGACACAAACCAAGAAAAGGAGACAGCCTACGTGCATGGTAACCATAGAGGGGACAGAGATGCCAGTCCTAGTGGAGACAGGGGCATCGGTGTGTGTAATGGCGTTTCAACACTATAAAACTCTCCCGGAGCTGCCATCCCTAACCAAGGCGAAAGCAATAATGTTCATGTTCGGAGGCATGCAACCCATTCCTCTCAAGAGTGTTTTCGCAACCAGAGTGGCTCATGAGGGACGACAGATCAAAGCAACATTTTTCGGCACAGACATTAGCAAACACTTCCTGTTGAGCTGTGCTGTCACTTAGGCTTTTGGGATTGTGCACTTCGCATATGGAGTATATGTTGAAGACATAAATGGATTCCTGGAGAAATTCAAGGACGTGTTCATTGGGGTTGGAAAACTGTGGGGTGAGCCACCAATTAAATTAAATATTGACGAGTCAGTCCATCCAACAGCCCTTAAGCATCATCGAATACCATTCCACCATCAGAGGACGGGTGGAGCAAGAACTTGATAACGTAGTGAATTTGTATATTATCGAGAGGGTGGAGGGACCGACTCCATGAGTCTCCACCATAGTGGTGGCGCAGAAGCCGAAGCAACTGGGGTTGGTGTGAATATGTGTAGATATGAGGCTCTCCAACCTAGCCGTCAAGATAGAGAGAGACATTTAACCCCGATGTTGTACAATGTGGTGGGATACCCTGCACCCGACTTCTTCCCTTCAATGTGGCCTTCTTCCATGGGCTCTCCCCCTGCTCCCTCTTCTGAAGCCAGAAACCTCTGAGTCATTTTCGACTCCTCTCTCTCCTTGCACCCTCATATTCAGGACATTGCCAAAAAGTCCCACTTTCAGCTCTTCCTTCTCAAAGGAATTCTTCCTTTTCTCCCTTGCCCCCAGAGGCTCAATGTTACTCGAGCCCTGGTTCTCTATAGGCTTGACTATCGCAATAGCCTCCCTCTGAATCTTCCTTTGTCCACTCTGCAACCTCTCCAGCTAATCTAGAATAGGGCAGCAAGACTTAGCCTTGGCCTCAAGCTTAGGGACTGCATCTTTCCTACGCGACAAAGTCTTCACTGGCTCCCGGGTGCTTCACAGATTAAATTTAAATCCCTCTTTATCATCCACAAGGCTGCCTGTGGCCGGGGACCACACTGTCTGCAACTATGTCTTACTAAATACTCCCCCCCTCTAGACGTCTGTGCTCCTCTGGCACCAATTCCTTTTGTGTAAAGCAGTTCGCTAAGCAGAGGGCAGGTGGTCAATCACTTTCTTCAGCTAGCTCCCTTCTTTGGAACAACCTCCCCCTCCCTCTTCGTCTTGAGCAGGACTTTCTTAAATTCCGGAAGAATGTCAAGACCTTCCTCTTTACCTCCTCGTTCCCTCCCTCTCTCACCTGCTAAGCAGCTTGATTGGTGTGCATCTTCGGAGCCCTGACCTCCCACACTTATCACCCCAGCCGCTGTCTATCCTCAGCACTTGCCTCGGCTCACTCTCCACCATTGGAAGCTTGCACTCACCTACATGGAACCTCACCTGCTGCTCACCCACGAGCACCACAGCACCTATCCCATTACCTCTCCCTTCTGCACTTGCACGTTCTGAACATTCACAAGGCATAGTAGGTTCATCTTTCCCTAACCTTTGTATTCTTATTTATTATTCCTATGTATTGTAAATGTAATTGTTCTATCATCCTCTGCCCCTCCATGTTGCTCTGTGGGCACTTTGAAACAGTATTTGCTTCCTGTATGAGTGCCTAACAAGTGAACAATAAACAATAAATAAATATGAAAACAACACACCTATTCCTAGTTGATGTAAATGATTCTCTCTTGCATATGCTCAACTCTGACCTCAGCAAGGATATGCAAATAGGCACTCTTTCTAACTCATTATATGCTTAAGAGGATGATTTGTGACTGTATTTTCAGCAGGGATCGCTTTTGCTTTGGAATGTAGCAGGATTCAAATTTAATTGGCAACTAGTCAACCATGTTTTCATACAGTTTCTCCATATTCTGTGTGTTTATTTGTCTTCAGGAAACTTGGTGTTACACGTTTTTAAATTGAGACAAGAGTCACTGCTTCATGAATGAGTTAATTCAAAGGAAATGTTGGCTTACAGGGGGCACATGGACCTTGTTCGAGAAGCTGTTAGTAAGATAAACTGTTGTGATTTAAGCCCCTCCTGGGCTAGTGCAGAAGTCATGTGTAATGAGACACTTGGGAGACGTGTCATCCTGTAATTAAAAGGCTGAGCTGTTTCCCGCTTGCCAGCCTGTTACCACCCTCACTCCAGCTGTCTGCGTGTCTCATCAGAGAGCGCCAGCGCTGCAAACTATGCCGTGGGCCTGCACCCCAAGGCCCTCCACCAACCACCAGGGACCCAGACCACCGGGCTCCTTAACAACTGGCAACAAGAATGGGAAGCGGTGCCCTGCTGATGCCAATGAGAAGGGTCTCGACCGGCCCCTGCCGTACTACGAGCATGGCCAAGCTTGCTCCTGAAGGAGCTAGAGCGGTGCAAGGGAGCACTGTCTGTCCCTGCCATGTAGTGAGCCAACGGCATGGGTGAAGTCATGATACACCTGACACAACAGCCAAAAGGTGACCAAAGTCAGGGGCGAAGCCCCCAACAAGCAACAGACCTGCTGGCCTACACGGCACACCAAAGGTCTGCCGGGTTCCTCGGCATGAAAAAAAAAGGAATAATAAATACTCACCCCTGAGGGAGCTCGCCATGGCACGGCCCGGACCCTGCCAGCAACCGCTCCTGCCTGGGGGAGACCTGACAGGGCTTGGCAGGGACTCTGCTGCCCTGTCATTATAGCTTTTGTTTGCCGCCATTAATAGACACTTTAGGGGCTGCCTGTGGTGTGGCCCTGCCTCTCAAAGATAGCTCAACCAACGAATGAGAGCAGAGGGTCCACAGTGAATGAAGGGAAGTACACCCCCGCCTGGGGGAGCAGTGACTGGTGGTGCAGCTGCTACCAGCTACATGAAGAACCTATCTCCTGCATGGGGGAGACAAAGCGGCATGGCCACAGGAGTGGAGAAAGGTGGCCACAACAAAGGGAAGGACCTTAGCAGGGACAAACTGCACAACACACACCACCGCAACATTGCTGTTGGGGGTCGCCTGCCATGGTCGTCCGGCAGGCGCCCCTGGGTGCTATCTCTGTGAGCATGACACAGGCCCACTATCTGTGGGGTTGGGGCCTGCCCTGGACGTCCAGCAGGGCCCCTGGTGCTATGGGACATCAGCACCATGAGGTGGGGTCACAGCCTGCAAGGCCTCTGACCGTGCGGACATCAGCTGACATCCTGGCATGCGGGTCCCACAGCATCAGGGCATGCAGGCCTGTGCCTCCACGTGTAGGCCTGCGGCCTACATCAATAATGAGACACAGACTTCCTCTTTGGGAGTCTGCAGCGCTCTGTCTCACGTGCCTGCAGGAGCTCCTTTTATTAGCTTGGGCCATGACACAGTCATGGCTCCTCTTAAAGGGGCAATACACGTGGGAGGGACACATCCCCTTAAAGGGGCAATGCACATTGGGAGGGTCACCCATAACACTCCTCCTTTTTCATAACAAACAGACAAACGTGGCTGAACATACTGGCGTCCCACTGGTTACAGAACGCCAAACTACTTCTTACTTCAGACCCTACTGAAACAACCAAATGCTAAGCTATAACACGGGCACATACATAGATAACTCAAAATGATTACAAACATCACACCAACCACTTCTAAACCTGCTCCGTGGGGAAACAGTCGCGGGGTGAGCTGCCGGTGGAATGTAGGCAGTTCCCCACAGTTTACAAGACCCTTTATTAACCTGGGGTTCGAACCTGCAACCATTAACAAAACGCCATGGTCTGCGGCTGGCGCTATGTACGCTTCGTAACTGCGGGGCCACCGCTTCACCTTATGGTTCATTACGGAGACCACTCTAAGCATGTTACTAATATACAGGTCCACAGCGGCAATGCACCGGATTACAGAGTCCTCTTTAAGCAATCGCAGGACCGCAGGATATCATCTCGCTTACTACCGGCGTCAGCTCAGGAGTCACTTCCCGGGTCCAGGTCCAGTGATAGTACAGTCCATGGCCGGCAAAGCCGCACCTGGCGGGTGCCAGGGGACACATCGGCCTCGTTCCCTGATGTTCAGAGCAGAGGGACACCGGTCACCAGGCATCCGCACTTCTCCTCGGGCTGTTGGTGGGGCACGGTGCTGTTGATCGGGCACGGGGTGACAGGTCATCACCTGCCCCTTCTCCGGTGATGTTCCCCAGTCCGAAGTGTCTCCTTCCACCAGGACCGCACACGGGCGCACAAGCACTCATGCTGAGCTGCGACTCACCTCTATCCTGATGCACTTACCCCTGGGTTTGGGGTCCAGGGCTTTCTGGTTTGCTGGTCAGTCACACAGACCTTCGATGTCGTAGCATGCAGGGTGTCCTTGGTGACCCCCAGTCTGGGCCCACCAGTCTGGCAGGCAGGGTGGCTCTTGTTCTGCTGGCACTGTGCCGGGAGATGACCACCTCACTGTGGGTCGGCCTTCCTTTGTTCTTGTTGTTACAGTGCCCCTTCCTTGTCCGGCTGGAATCGATGCTGGATTTAGCTTCACCGGTGCATAGTGGGAGCCACCATTTTGGATCACCTGACAGCACCTAGCGCCCCTTTCCTTGGAGTTGGGGCCCCATACTTTGTTCAGCTCTGCAGCACCCAGAACACTGGACGTCCCGGTACTCACAACTGTGACCCGTGAGTGGCGTGAGGGTGAAAGTCCCACATTGGCCTTGGTGAGGCCATGGTTGGCGCTGGGTCGATGCCAGACTTCAATGGTACAGGGCAGTCATTGGTGCACAGTCATTCGTCCCTTCCGCGTAGTGCAACCTACTCAGGTGCCCTGTGCTCGGAGTAACGCTGTGGTGCTGGCGGATTACTACTGCCCCGCGGCTAGTGTCGACATGGCATACGTGATCGCTCACATTCCTCTGGACTGCATGGACTCATCCCGACCTGCCCAGTGCACCACTTCTTCATGGGAGTGTCACGGTCAACCTCCACTCCTTGGTCCTCAGATGGTCCAGTGGGGACTTACATGGCAAGGTGTCGAGGCCCCTTGCAGGGCGGGCACGGAGTCTTCCTTGTTGGTTTGTCTTCTCACTCGATGGTACTGTTATTCCGGTGTACAATGCACAGGGCGTAGGACAGTGAAACGATCCGGAGTACACTGCACAGGGCGTGGGATGCTGATCTGTTCCTGCTCGGGTTCTGATGAGCATGAGGGTGGAAGTCCCCGGTTGAGCACAACATGGCTATCCAGTTGACACCTATGGTGTACTGGGGTCATTTCTTCTTCAGGCAGGAGCATGCACCTGTGGCAGTGCAACAATCCTGACTGGATGAGGCTGTTAACGCGGCGCCGGACGTGGTGTGGGCAGCCACATGTTCCTTGTTGGCCCTGATGGGCTGGGCTCTTCTAACGTGTCCTTTCCTCTCCAAGAGCTCCGGCGCTGGAGCACCACTGCAAGTCACCACCCCGGGACCTTTAGGAGTTTCCTGCAGTGCAGGTTGGGGCGTGGTTATCATACTCACCTCCTGCACCGTCATTGTGAGCCAGGGAATCCACCTCCTGTCTCCTGCTCCCCACCGGAGCACTTTGCTCAGTCAACCGCGAGTTAACTGAGCCGAGAGTACATCATTTCCTCCACTGTGATGACAGTGGGGGTGTTTCAGTACTGCCAGGGCCACTCCATTCGTCTCATACCCAGGGCCACAAATGCCCACGGGCGTCGCACGCTGTTTCCTTTTTTATTTCTATTTTTTTTTTCGCTCGGCTTGGGATCCTAATGGACCCCAGCGGATGGCAGTATAGCACCGTGCAGATGGTGCCGCCGCCTGCGGGTCATTCTTCCACCTCCCTGATGTCGCGTCTGCAGGCGCTTTATTCTTTACATTGTGTGATGCTAGTCGGGCCCTCCCTTTTTCTTTCCACTCTTGATGACCATGCCAGGATCCTGAGGCCTCACGAACACCTTCTTGTTGGAGGGCCGCATCCATGCAGGGTCCGACATCCGGTTCTGCTACCTGTTTGTCCTCGCCGCCGTGGGTGCCTCCCGGTTTCCTATGTTGTGCTGGGGCCAGACAGGCACTCCCCTCGGGGCGGGCACACTCGGGATGGACACATCGGCACCCCTGGCGGGGTGTGCACGGCCCTCCCTCCTGCGGGCGTATGGCACTGCCGTCCAGGCACTGGGGCTGCACCAGCCCCGCCGTATCAGGCGCTCGTCTCTTTTCCTTTTTTCTCTTTTTTTTTTTCAAATATTTTCAGCTCCGACATCGGAGCTTCGTTTCACCGCCGCAGGGCCCAGAATCTTCCTGCGGCTCCTTGCGGCCTTTCTGCTCCGCACCGGAGCATTAGGTCAAAACTCCTTTCCTCTCAGCAGAGGGCCAGAAAGGGTCTGTGGGCGACCCCCACCCTGGCCGCACGAACACCCTCCTCAGAGGGCCGCGCCCTGGGAGTTCGCGGGCAGGGCTCCTCCTTCTTTCCCCCGTTCTCTCCTTCCCCCTTTGACTGGGACCAGAGAAAACGAGAGAAACAGGCAGGACGCTGCCTCACCGCCGGGTGGCCCGGGCTTTCGCCGCAACAAACGGCGAGGTGCAGGCCAAATCCTGGCAAGCGGTGGGGGTTGGGCACTGCAACTCTCGCTCTCCCCCTTTGTGCGGCGATGGGTGCCGCAAGTCGCCTTCATCATCTCTTTGCGGCGGAACGCCGCCAGATGTGAACCTCACCACGGGGCAGCCCGGGCCTCCATCACAGCGGTGAGGTGCAGGCCACGCTGTGGGGCCAAACGCTCCTCTTCCCCCCCCTCACCACTCACAGGCAGCATGGGGGAAGAGGGGCCGCATGGACTCGTCTTTGTCGCCATTGTTGGGGGTCGCCTGCCATGGTCGTCCGGGAAGGCCCCTGGTGCTATGGGACATCAGCACCATGAGGTGAGGTCACAGCCTGCCAGGCCTCTGACCGTGCGGACATCAGCTGACATCCTGGCATGCGGGTCCCACAGCATCAGGGCATGCAGGCCTGTGCCTCCACGTGTAGGCCTGCGGCCTACATCAATAATGAGACACAGACTTCTCTTTGGGAGTCTCCAGCGCTCTGTCTCACGTGCCTGCAGGAGCTCCTTTTATTAGCTTGTGCCATGACATAGTCATGGCCCCTCTTGCCCTGTCCACGGCCTTCATCCTAGGGCGGTGCCTGTGCGGCCAGGAAAACGGAACACCAGTATGCTGCTGCGGGAAGTGAACTAATTACCAAACCAAAATGGCAGTGAGCGCCACAACAGGATGCAGTCATCGTGTCCTAGCAAGGGACCTTTTGCGGCTGCACAACGTTCCCGCCCACAACCTGTCTCTGCAGGCACAATAAATGTATGGTGCAACCCCACAAGTTAATGTTACTATTTACTGTGTCATCGTTGTTTTGTATTATACACCTGGCATGGGATGTTGTGACTTAATCCCCTCCTGGGCAAGCGCAGACATCACGTGTAATGAGACACTTGGGAGACCTGATCATCCTGTGAATAAAAGGCTTAGCGGTTTCCCGCTCAGCAGTCTGTTACCACCCTACTCTGACTGTGTGATGCTTCAGCGCGCGCCAGCGCTGCGCATGGCATACACCGCAAGACCCTCCACCACCAGAGCCCCTTAACATAAACCACCGTACAGTGGCGAGTAGCCATCTTCCCATTACTACCCTTGCAATAAGTACAGGAACATCAGGCGAGCAATTATTAATCATAAATAATTATTGCCCACGTAAGAAAAGTAATTAATTTGGTCATCTACATATACTTTTGGAAAGGATTCAGCAAACCTTCATGGGTACTATCATTCTTTTAACGGGGATCTCAAAGCAAGTATGGGTGCCGAGCATGCCACATTACTGTGGTCGACCACTCTAAGTCAGGAATAAGTCAAATAAGCAACGGAAACTAATACAGACTTTCCTATAGAAATAGGTAATAGTCCATGTGAATAGCAGACTGCATAGTGACACACTGGCCAATTGTAGACATCAGAACTTTGGCCATTAGGCCACGATACACGGTGCATTTACATTGCTTGAACATTAGGGTGGGATGCAGCTCTTATTAATCTTTCTATGAGTCCACAGCATCGTCAAATTTAAGACTCACTAGCAAACTGTTAGGCTCCCGAATATACCTTTTCCCAATAACATTTGAACCCTTTCATAGAACATTCTGAGAATCTGCCAAAGTACATTTTAAAGGGATGTACCCCCACATGGAAAATCTCATAATTGTTTACAAAAATATGTTGTTTTAATTGCATTTTGAACATCTTTTAACATTGGTTTTAGGGATAGGAACAAACAAAACATTTTCAGCCCCAATATCTCAAAATTGCCTGCTTCGATTTTTTGGCAAGCACCTAAATTTGATCAGGATCTAATCTAAAAATAATTTTGAAAATCGAGCATGCCAATTTTGAAATATTTAAGTTCTAAGGTGTATGTATATTCCACGCATGCGCAGAATGAATGCACATATTCTAAACAAACTTGTACATGTACACTACTATATGTATGAAAACTCACATCAAATGTATGACTAACTTTGATGTGAGTTTTCATGTGTATATGATATGTATAGTAGATGTAAATTTTATATGTGTGTGCAATGTAAAACTCATATAAGTATAAAAACTCACATCAAAATCAGACCTCATCTGAATGTGCATTTTCATATGCATAGGAGGCATATAGGACCGGTACATTTCATATGACTTTCCACCAAACACTCATAAACTACATATATGCATACACTTACATGTCATACACTTGCACACCAGATACTCATATGTGTTACACCACACACATGTATGCCACTTGCATGTATGCCACAGATGCTTATGGCACACTGTTTTATGCCATATTCTCTTATGCCACACACTCACCCCATGCGCTCGTAAGCTGCAGACTCTTGCATTCACACACTTAAGTCATGTGTACTTATGGCATGTGCATATTTACCATGTGCACTTATGCCACATGCTTTTACACCATGTGCACTTATGCCATGTGCTCTTTGCCACATGCTTTTATGCAACACGCCCTTACACCATGTGCTCTTACACCAAGAGCTTGTATGCATTGTGTTTTTATGCCACATGCTCTTATGGCGCATGCTCATATGCAATGATGAGCTCTTACGGCATATACTGTTATACCACAAACACATACACTACACAAACATATGCTACATGCCCTTAAGTTATGCACATTTATGCATTATGTCCTTATGCCACACACTTGTGCAACACATGCTCTAACACCACAAGAACGTATACCAAGTTCACTTGCGCCACATGCGCCAAAGTGTACTTAAATCACATGTTTTACACCACACACTCTTACAAAATGTGCCCTTATGCCATGTGCACTTATGCTTAATGGACTTACGCTATATGCCTTTACAGCACATGCATTTACACCACACACTCTTACACCATGTGCTTTTATGCCATGTGCTCTTATGCCACATGCTCTTTTGGCACACATTGTTACACCACAAACATTTACACCACACAAACATATACTACATGCATGTATTCCAGATGCCAAACACTTGTAAGCTATGCACACATGAGAAACACTCACAAGCCACACACACATATATGCCACACACATATGCCAGGTGCTTACATATCAAACACTCATATGCCGCTCATATCCCAGAGTCCTATGCCGGGTGCTTACATATCAAACACTAATTTGCTGCTCATATCCCAGAGTTCTGCCGTTCAGTCATGTATAATACAATCATATGCCATACACCATACAATTATGCCCCATACCCTCAGATGCTATACACTGATACGCAATACATACATATGACATACATATAGAGCACATGCTCGTATGTCATTCAGCTATACTACATACACTTATACCCATACCCTTATATTCCACACTGTGACAAATCTAAAGCTGTCTCCCTAGCTAGTCCTTGGGGATCTGTCATCCAGGTGGCCAGGACATGGCCATCGCTATTGGATCCAGTTCCTGGGGGTGGACCAGTGAGGGAGGACCACCTGGATGTGGGGTCCTTGGGGAGTGGGATACCGATGGGTGAGACGCAGTATCCCCCTTCTTTTAACAACTTTTCCCCATCCTACCATGTAGCATATTCCAAAACCCTGCTCCCCCTTTTGCTACACAAACACCTTTGTACAACACGAAAGACAACAAACTAACACCAGAGCCATTTACCTGACATGTCCCAATACAATGGTCAGGCAAAGTCAGGCACTTCACTGGAATCACACACACCTGACGGCCCTTTCCCTTACCCACAGGGATAAAAGGTGGAGCACAAGAGCATAGGACGAGCAAGGCAGACCACACAACATGAGAGCTAACTCAGCAAAGCAGTTCAAAAGGAGAAGATAGACAGCGCATAGCAAGAGGGTGACAAGGAGAGAAGCGATCTTGCCCTTTCCGACCAAGGTCCGTGAAACCTCTGCAGAAGAAATCATAAAACTGCGAACAATAGCCAGCATGTGTTGCAGCAGATGTCAACGGTACACAAGACCCTCCTGCGCTGATTACCAAGCTGGGGAGAGACACTTGTCTCTGTGGTACCAACCTTGACTCCAAAGAGAAAGAAAGCTAAGCAGTTCATCACAGCTGGTGAGTCGAGGGGAGAGTCGATAAGAAACCAAACTGTGTTGAACAAAAAGTAGCCAACGGCTAATTTGAACTTTGAAAGGTTTAAAGAAACTATTTATGAAAAAAGGTGAAAACCAGCAATAGAGGAGTCCGGCTCCACGTGGGTGCGAACACAGGAAACTCTGGGCAATTAACCGATGGTAAAAACTAGCGTAACCAGAAGGTCTTGGGAAAAGACAGAAAGAGGTCAAAGTGGTCATACAGGGGTCTTGTAAAATCCTCTGTACCGTCGAAAGTCTTTGACCGACAGGTAATTGTGAAGAAAAGGGAAATTAATCCCGCTTGGTAAAATTAGCGCATGAACAGTGTGTTGATAGGAGTGAACCCAACCGAGGGATGTCTACAGTGAATTGTTTGAAAAGACATTAAGGATCGTGAATGCAAGAAGTATTGTTGGACCCGGGGAAGTGGATTGTTCCCCTTAGCATAGGGCTCCACACCCGGCAGAGAGAGATCTTAAAAGAAAGGGCTGAGCCCGATCGAGGTAAGTCTAGGGGCCTGAGCCCAAGAGAGGGAGATCCAGGGGGTGGAAAGTCATCACCCAACGTTCATTTGGAATGGAACTTTTTGTTTGTTGAATACATTAGGTTCTCGAAGGCAAGAGACTTTTTATTGAAAAGAGACTTATCCATCACAGAACCGGATTGCTGGTATGGAACTGTCGGCTTGTGATGGGAAAGCTTGATTGTGGGCTGTGCTCAGGAGATCCACCTTGGCCTGTGCTCAAAACGTGATCACATCCTGACTTATTATTTTTGAACACTTCTTTCTTTATTGAAAACCCTATCCCACACTCTTTCTGTAATTAGTTGTAAGGATTTGGTAATCATCTTTTTTTTTTAGTATAGGCCTTTTACTTTGACAAGACGCCACAGGACTGCCTTATTTTTTATTGGATAGTCAAAGCTTGCTCCCATCTTAGATTTAGGTTAGGCATTTTCCAACCTGCAGTTACAATTTAATAAACACCCTTGAACTGTGATCACTTGTGTCTATCTTTACTGTTGCCACCATGAGTTCCTTAGAACACTCACATGCTATGCTGACAAACAAAATCACTGAATAAGATAGAAAAAACTACTTTTTTTAAAGAAGTGTTAGGTATTCAACCATGAAACTCAAAGTATAACATGATCGTAACAATAAACGAATAAGCAATACCCCATGAGTGATAGTACATTCACTATACATTTGCTTTTACATTACACAAGTGCATGCATAATTTTACAAAAATGATGTGCGCATGATCACTAGACTAACAAACTACAAGTGCATGCCTAATGTCCATTCTACCCATGTTGCTGATGCATAAGATTAATGACTGAAAAACAGGTTAAAAACATCATAATGAAAAACAAATAAACAATATGCCATGACTGATAATACAGTCCCTACACATTTATTTTTAATTTCACATACCACTATCAGTACTTGAAAAATCACTACGTAGGACTTTTTTGGTTAAAAATATCAAAAGCATTAAGTAAACTACAGCAATGTTGCTATAGTAATTACCCAAAAAAACATAAAAACACTCAGTCGAACTTGTTTCACAACAAACGCATGTGCCATAAATGCTTTTAACCGTGCCCAAACGTACCACCTTTACAACCCCACCTATAAATAATAGTAAACATTTTGTTTCAAGACAGTGATCATTGCCAATGTGACACATGTATCCTTTACATTATTTTTTTTAAAACACCCATAGTACAATTTATAAAATTGTAAAAGTAAATGTATGCTTCTTTCCTTTTAAAAATTAAATGTATACTACTTCTTTTTTTTAGCAAATTGAAAAATGTTAAAGCCTACAAATGTGTTCTCAGTGGAGAGAGGTAAATAAAAAGTATTCTTAATTATACATTTACTAGTTTATGTGCTTAGCTCTTGCAAATTCTAAAAATTAATAACCTACCCTGTACTGTAAAATATGTAGTAATAAAAAATTGCACTTCATAGAAATGAAAAATATAAAAATGTACAAGTACACATGAGTAAAACAAAGACTGGAAATATAAACTAAAAATACAAACTTTTTTCAATATGTACTTTTCACAGGAAGAACACCTGTTATTAGAAATGTAAAATCAGCACACAAATTCAACAGCCATTTCCATTAATGTAAAATCAGCATAGTAAGTAATGTTCCAGCGTAATACCGCAATTGACTTCCATGTATGCGTCTTACAAAATAATCCATCCTATTAATACAATTTTAGCATACAAATGAATGTTTTCGCGTAATATATTTGCACCCATAAACCCTTCTGTATGTAATTTATTCCTAAAACACTACATATTAAGTTAACCTACTATTGTATGTTTTTCCCTATCAGTCATATATCAGTGCAGTCATTAACTAAGCATACCAAGGTATATGTATTTGTGCTCTGTGCAAAATGAATAGCTTTTTTCTATAATATGAACTCAGCACACATATGATAGTTTATTTATATAGCGCCTATACACAATGTGTTTCAAAGCGCTTCAAGGCAACGGAGGGAACAAGGGAAAATACAATGACATTCTTACAGGCCATGAACAGTAAGGATGTGAAATTAACTATCGTCATCGGCCTGACAACATTTCAGATAGGGCAAGAGCGAAGACATAGATAAGGAAGGGAGGGGAGAGTGGGAAGGAAATGGAAAAAGACAGGCGACTACCGTACTAGGACTGACGACATTTCTGGTAGAGCCGGATAAGGAACAAAACAAGCGACTATCATACTAGGCCTGACGACATTTCAGATAGTGGTGGAGGCGGGGGTGTGGGGAGGAAAAAAGCAGCAATGGGAGGATGGAGGAAACATATGAGGTTGCTATCATATTAGGTCCAGGGGCAATTCTGATAGAGTAAGTGCATAGAAGAAAGTAAGGGGAGGAGATAGGAAAAGGGAGAAGGGAAAGGAGGAGAGAACAGAGAGTAAGCAGTCAGAAAGAGTGGAGAAGCAAGTGTGGAGAGCAAATACAATTGCAGAAGGCAGTAGTAACACATAATGTTGCAAGCCAGGATACAAGATGAAGATGGGAACAGCATGATTCAGGGCCACCATGAGTACAAGATGCAAAGGAAGTCCAGCATGAGAGTTGAGAAAGAGTGACGCACCGTGAATGAATGAAATCCATAAAAGTCATATCCAGGTTTGGCCATAAAACGGTGATGGGGTGATGGTGAAACCAGAATGTATCAGGACAGACTCTTGCAGAAGTAGGCTGGAGGAGGTTGAGGGGGAGCAGGGTAGAAGAATCAAGCAAAACAGGCAACACCTGTGTGCGAGAAGGGGGGGCACAAGGGAACATCACAGGGGGACCAGAGGGGGTGGCAATGGCCTGTGGGGACAGAGGGGGTAACACATGTTGGTGCATGCTTACCTGCTGTCTGAGCAGGGGGTCGGGCCCTGGGTCCTCCTGGTCCGAACAGATCCAAACAGCAATTGCCCTTTTCTTTCTCTGCCCTTCACTGCAGACGCCCGGGCGAGAGAAGGCTAAGAAGGTGGGTGGTGCTTAGACCAGGTGACCTAGATCCACTTGCACCTGTAGAGGAGGTCCCAGATATGGCCTGCACTCCAACCACCCATTTTGAAGTACCAGGAACATACTCACCGAGATATGTGACGTATGAAGAGCAAATGAACCAACAGAGAGCAGCACTAGGGCTCTGCCCAGTGCCCTTCAATAGAGCAATACCTGTTGAAATGCCAATAACCAGACAACCATGGGCAGAGCGGTACCCATTGAAACAACCGTACCAGCAGCTGACACGAAATGAAGACTACTTACAAAAGGTCCCAGAAGAGACCCAAAGGGCCTTAATCAAAGGCGAATGGTGACGAGACAAGGGCCCAAGCAGACGTACAGATGAATAAATGACAACCAAAAGATGACCCGCAAGGACGAGATGTTATGAATAAAGAAGTAATGAGCTTAGAAGAAGAGGTGATGTTGAAATATAAAGAGACATAACCATAAAAGCAGGATGAAAATATGCAACTAAGCTAAATGCCTGTAAATAGGCTTGGAACGCAAGAAACTAAGAAAACAGTACTGCTTGCTATGCTTAGTAGAAGAATAGAGCGGCAAGCGGCAACTATATATCTACCTCAAAGAAGCACATTTACAAGTGCGAATCCATTTTACAAAAGCAGAAGTAACCCAGGTTACTAGGGGTCAAACAAGGCAAGATTCATATACCTGCACAAAACCAGACAAAAGAGCAGAATCGAAATTTAGCAAGAAGCAGCTCATGCCTGGGAAGTCGAGGTCAATCCAAGGAAGGGAGGAGAGCGGCAACTTCGAAGAAGTGAAACTTAAGAGCATAGCAGCCTGCCCCGTGAAGGTCGAGATAAGGAGGCCTAGGCATGGTGGTAAGGCCAAATGAAGAATCAAATATGCAAATAGAAAGAAATTGAAGCAGATTCACGGTGTGCTAACACGTGACCAGCCAGGCGCGGAGAGGTACCCACGTCTGATATCATCCAAACCAGAGGCTGCCATAACTTCTCCTGATAAGCAGCTACAGTTCCGAGGCCATCCTCAGCCAACTAATTGACACATAGCCCTAAAGTACTGATTGATGGAAGGGAGGCAGGGTGATTCCTGGGGCACACTGCATCTGGGTGAACATTCCGCATGCTGCTAATTAAAGTGGAGATTTATGCCTAGGGGTGTAACTGACCCAATCGCAATGGACCAAATAATCAAGGGTCCTATAGCTAGTAGAACCAATGAGACGTTGTACTTTTAGTGACGTCTAGCACAAGTGATGTAGAGTGATGGGCTTAGACACCCACCCGATAAGAGTTATCCAATCCTTACACTCTGTTACCATATACAGATATAGTACCTATACTTAAGTTATCCTTTTAACCAATAGAATTGCATGACAAACCTTTGAGTGTTACACGTCAATGATGACGAGAATTCGCTATAACTATTGCTGTCTGAATGAAGAATTTGGAAGTTGAAGCGAGACGGGCGATCGCATCACTGTAGATTTCCGTGTTTCCCCGTTTTTTGTACTTGTCATTAAACGGACTTCCTTTTGCCAAATCGTTGAGTTGTCTCATTGATTGGTGTTGGAGTAAGAGAATCCCGCACCCCATCCACCTCAAGGTGCAGCTATCTCATCTTAAAGTACTCGAGGGTGAGCTCTGATCGCATGGGCCCATCAGAGGTTGCTCTGCCCTCCTGTACACTTGGTAGCGGAGAGGATGGTTGTGACCATCGATTAAAATAAGACACCTATTGACCATCGACATGAAGTAACTCTAGGTCTTAGGCAATATCACGAGTCCTTCGCCATTCGGCTGATTAGACTGTGAAGCTTCCCGTGGACAATGATAGTTTAAATTGATCCAAAAACTGCAGTGGGCCTGAAGGGACCCGTTTTAAAAACATAACCCTTCCATTGCTAAGGGAAGCAGATCAGAGGAAAGACTGAAGAAGGCGGTAACGGAGGCGGTGATCCCGAGGGTCCAGAGAGGAACAATGCGAACGGTGAGTGAAACAAAGATTGAATGCTTTGGCAAATGTCATAGGCATTAGAACAAGTGAAGGGAAAAGGTAACGGAGGGAGGTGAACAAAAAAAGAGGAAAAAAATATATTTATAGTCAGAAGTAGAGAAGACTATATATATATATTAGGGGATAGTAACTCGAGAATAATTGAGATATTAATGTATACCAGAGTAGACACCTGAGATATTAAAGGATACCAGGGTGGACACCCGAGAAATAAGAGAATACTAGGGTGGACACCTGAGGAGAGAGAGTATACGCCTTATTCCTGTGCTTTAATATATAGCGGTCAGAAGAAATGTGAACTCAGTGCCCCACATAATAGGGGACGACTAGGCTACTACCACATTTAAAGACGTAGTAAAAGGGGTTCATTTAAACTCCATGTCGGGGTACAAATTAGAGGCAGAGGTATTTGTTTCCAGTTGGTGTCTGTCTAGTCTGTCAAGTGTCTGTCATATGTGTTCTGTTGTGTGTCACATGTGAGGAATTTCGTTGTTTGTTGTTTAGAACTGAAAAGGATTTTACGCGATTCTATAGCCAAGAGGGAATCACACATGAATTGATGTTTTTGAGTAAATTGATGATAAAAGTTTTGGCAGGAAAATTGGATTGGAGCTTGCAGTGTTTGGTGCTCGCTCAAATTGTGAGCAGTGTTAAAAGTTGCATGAAAGCATTGAAAAGTAGGTGTAAGAGAAAAAGAGAATAGATCTAAGCATGGAAAAAATTACACCATTAGCACACTTATGTAAGCAACTACGGAAGCTTGCACCCAAACTTAAGAAATATAGCACCAAGTGGGTTAAGGGTACCACCCACAAGATGTTTATGCCATGGCCACAAAATGGGTCCTTATCTAAAGCCGTCTTACACCATATGACGACTTACTTGCATTGCATGCTACACATACAGGCAAGAAGCTAGAGAAACGCCTTGCTGTTCTAGAAATTTGGAAAATGTTCGAACAGTCGAAGGAGGAAGATCCACCTGCAGACTGGATATTAAACATATGCACGGAGGGGGGTGAGATGCCTACCGTTCCACCTGCCTCACCTAAAACAGAAACCGAGGGAAGTAAGCCTGAGGGACTCTACCCATTAAGGGATCTTAAAGCAGCTACAGGATACAGCAACCCCGCATATGAGTCACCTACTTACAGTAGTGACGAAAATCAAGGGAAGGATCAGGTCCGGAATCCTACCTCTGCAGTCCCGAGGGACAAGGAGAGACGTGATGATGAAAGGATGGATCAGGCACAGACAAGTGCATCTCTCGATAAGGAGAGAGAGGGAAATAAATGCAAAGAAAGTGAAGACAGAACTAATGGGATAACATTCACAAAAGACGAAAGGCTGGGAGGACAAATATTATTGAAGCTCAATGGAAAAGGAAGTGATGACGTTAGACCTAAAGAGAGGGTAGATGAGGCAGAGAAAGGAGAAAGAAAAGGAGTTAAGGGTTGAAAGGATAACAAGGAAAGATAGGCTGAGGCAAGAACAGCTATATCGCGAAGAGCAAGAAAAACAGCTCGATCGCAAACAGAGAGCAGCCTATGACCACAACAGACAGAAACAGCAAAGGTTAGAAGAAGAGCAAAGGGTACATGAGAAAAGGATAAGGAGATGAAGAGATGAGGAAGTTCGAAGGGCAGATGAACGTAGACATGAAAGGAGAAGGGAAGAAGATGAGGTCAGAGAAGAGGCGAGGAAACGCAAAGAATTTGATGATGATATTGAATGTAAGCGTAGACAGAGGGCATGCGATCTCGAATATTTGGAGAGGGAAGTTAAAAAACCCGATCCAGTTGTAGGCTGGGAAGACAGTGAAAAATGTTTTCCTGTGTACGACTCAGTACCAGGCACGACCAGGGCAAACACTGAAGAGGTCTTCGACACCAAAAGCATCGGGAAATGATCGATAAGATATATGATGAAATGGGGATAGAGCAAATATCCCAAGGAGAAGGGGAAGACGAGCGCTTGGAAAGCACTCAGCTGTATGACACTGAGGATGTCACCCGAAGCAGTGGGAGCAGGAAACTGTCTCTGGATAGATTAGAAATCAATAAAAACGATGATGACACAAGGAGTTGCGTGAATTGGGAACGATCAATGTCTGACTCCGGAGCGGAGACGGAGTGCAAGACAAATGAAGAAGGGAGACGGCGTGAAAAGCGGCTCCCAAGGAAAAATGGGGTACGATGGTCAGACGCTAGCGAGTCCACACCGGGGTCATCAAAGTCTGCCACACAGTCTGACCGGCATGAAGGAGCACCTCATGGTCAGAGGGGGGTGTTGTCTCCACCCTATGTAGACAGGCTGAGAACATTGCCAGGCAGATGGCGATGCAGGAATATCACCCTGAAATAGACAGAAGAGCTATGAGAGAAGAGAAAGAAGGCTGCACATTCCAATTTCCGCTACTAGAAAAGGGGGGAGCAAGACTGCAATATATTCCATGGTCACACATGGATCGAGAAAACCTGAAAAATAAGCTTCCAATGTTGACATCGGGAGCCGGGAAGTGGATACATGAGTTAGGAAAAATGACAGGGGGAGTCACGCTCGCGATAGCGGACATTAAAGGTCTCCTGATTGCCATACTTGGTGAGAGAGCAGACGATGTGTGGACACGGGCAGGGTACCCTGGTGTAACCATAATTAACACTGCACATGAAGGAGCACCATTTAATAATTGCAGAGCAGCAGTATGGAAAGCGCTACGAGAGCTTTACCCAGACAATTCTGATATGGGAGCTATAATGATTCAAAAAATGAAGGAGTCAGAAGATCCATTGATTTATATCCAGAATTTCCAAGGCGTGTGGGTGCTCAAAACGCATGAATCTTGGACGAAATCTGTACCAGTGTTTTACCACATATTGTGCCAAGGGTTGTCAGAACCAGTGCAGAAACAGCTCAAGAAATTGGTAGGAGTTGAGGCTAAACCTTGGGCTGAAATACAGTTAACTATCGCACATTACTGTAGATTATTGCAAGAAAAGAATCGAAAAAAGGAGGCCTCTCGAAAGGGTGAGGAAGCAAAGCTGGTACAAAAGAAATGATCAAAGTATGCTCTTGAAGGAGCCATGCTAACTGACCCAGCTGAACAGAACATACAACAGGGGTCTAACACTCAGCAGAACAACCAGGTTAACGGAGGACAGTACCAAAAGGGAAGAGGATTTAGAGGAATAGGATGGCAGAGTAATCAAGGAGGTTTCCAAAGCAATCAAGGAGGCTTTCAAAATGTGCAAACGGGCAACCTAGATATGTCAAAATATGTGTATTTGTGCTCTGTGCAAAGTGAATAGCTTTTTTCTATAATATGAACTCAGCACACATATGATAGTTTATTTATATAGCGCCTATGCACAATGGGCCTCATTACACGGTAGGCGGTAGGGACATACCGTTACCGGTAAGGGATTACCGGTGTCGGTAAATGCCCTCCCCAATCACGACCCGGACATACCGCTATTAGCGGCACCGCTAAGTACGGTGGCACTATTAGCGGCAAGTCCGTGAGCGCGCGCCCCCTCAGACCGGAAATAGCGGCATAGCGCTAATATCACGGCATCACGAGTCATGCGTACATGGCAATACCGGCATGTAGTAGACCCAAAGAACCCTTACCGGCAAGGCGCTAATACCGGCATCGCGAACCACACGTTAAAAGAGCACAGCAGAGTTCCCACCTGCCACAGGTGGACAAAATCAGCACAGGTGGAGGCAATGGAGACTGGCAGCACAAAAGAGCACACCACACCCCTCCCCACACCCATTCCCACACCAAGATGGATGCAATACTAGCAGCATTACATGGGCTAGAGGACATGATTGCAGTGCAGCAGCTACAACAACAGGCAGCACAGAGGAGTCGCAGGAGGAGGAGGAGGAGGAGGAGGGCAAGACAGGCGCAGCAAGCACCACCAGTGCACCTAGTGATACCACAGAGGCAGCCACCAATTCCCAGGATCAGAGCCAGTCCAGTCAACCTAACCCCTGAGCAGATACACACCCTGTACCGTCTGGACTGGGATACCATCACCACCATAGTAGACATGATATACAACGACATTGTGAGTCTCATTGACATCCGTACTGCCATCCCCCCTCTACTGAAGGTGGTAACAGTGCTCCACTTCTTGGCCACAGGCACCTACCAGCATACGGTAGGTCAGATGCATGGCATATCACAACCAGTATTCTCACGCACACTGAACCAGGTGCTCGATGCCCTCCTGCAGCACACAAGTCAACACATATACATGCCACGGACTGCCCAGGAGATCTCCAACAACAAAGTTGGCTTCCATTCACTGGCAGGCATCCCAAGTTGCATCGGGGCCATCGACTGTACCCATGTAGAACTGGTGGTCCCACATGCCAATGAGGCAGTGTACCGTAACAGAAAGCTATACCACTCCATCAACGTCCAAATGGTATGTGACTCCAACAAGATCATCACACATTGCTGTGCCCGATATCCCGGTTCAACCCATGATGCAATGGTCCTGCGGAACTCGACAATACCACGATACATGGAGCGACATGCTGGACAACGTTCGTGGCTACTTGGTGAGTAGCAGGCCGACCACATGTCAGTGTGATGTGGATTGTGAGTGGGGGGGAGATGCATACTCCAACTGGGCGTGAATGGGGGGGGGAGATGCATACTCCAACTGGGCGTGAATGGGGGGGGAGATGCATACTCCAACTGGGCATGAATGGGGGGGGAGATGCATACTCCAACTGGGCGTGAATGGGGGGGGGCATACTCCAACTGGGCGTGAATGGGGGGGGGATGCATACTCCAACTGGGCGTGAATGGGGGAGGGGAGATGCATACTCCAACTGGGCGTGAATGGGGGGGGAGATGCATACTCCAACTGGGCGTGAATGGGGGGGGGATGCATACTCCAACTGGGCGTGAACTGGTGTCATGAGAAGAATGGACATACATATTTGCATCACTGTACAGTGAGGCAGCCCACAATGGACCAGAGACAAAACCACATGCTGGAAGTGAGTGCCACGACAAACATATCAATCCATTACGCCAAACAGGCCATTCCAAACAACATGCACACCGCACAACACACCATTCCCCCCATTACACAAATCAGCAACATGCATATCAAAATCACAACTGAAATGTACGCTGAACAACATCAGAAATGGTCCGCGCACATGAGTGCATACAAATGGATCCCCTGTAGCCATTGTGGTGAGGCACACCCGTACCCCACCACAGAATTGCCATCAAACAGCATGGGGACATCAACTAAGGAATGGCAGTGTACTAGCAGTGTGGCACTAACGTTGCCAGGGCCAGGAAACACAAATCACTTAAACTCAGGCGGGACATGGCAATCCCTGCCGTATGCATGCATGGTGCATGTCCACTTGCAAGGACCACCTCACCTTCCCACATTGCAGTTACTCTGATTGCCATGCGTGCTTGGATCTGTGGATGTCGTTGAATATGCAATGTTTGTTTGTGTGATATGTGCACGCTCCACATTATGTAGACACTTACACATACCCATTGTTGCACCCATGCAGGTGATGCAGGTTATCCCCTGAAGAGGTGGCTCCTTACCCCTGTGCAGAACCCACAGAACAGGCACGAAGAGGACTACAATCATGCACACACCCGTACCCGCGTGGTGATCGAGCAGACATTCGGCCTATTGAAGGAACGCTTCCGGTGCCTCAGCAGGTCGGGCGGGGCACTCCTGTACGGGCATGAGAAGGTGGCCAAGATCACCATGGCATGTGTTATGCTTCACAATATGTGTATCAGACGGAATGTGCCAATGCCCCCTGACATAGAACTGCGACCACCGTCTGAGGATGATGACGGGGATGAGGATGGAGGAGAGGGGGCTGCAGGTCATGCAGGTGGCGATGCCCATGAGGGACGTGCTGTGCGGCAGCACCTGATAGACCATTGTTTCTGATGCACATGGATTAGGAGGGTGCAATTGGTGTTCAGCTCAGGGCACGGGGTGTATGGAGGACATAAACACAGTGCACCCTTCAACAATAAAGCACACATACACAATGATCAATGTCCAGTCATGTGATTATCCATGCCATTACGTGTGTATTGAGCATTATGACATTCAAACGTGCATGTACCCTCCACCCCTCCACCCCTCACCCCCTCCCCCCACGACTCCCCCAAACACCCTCACCCCCCCCCCACAACTCCACCAAACACCCTCACCCCCCTCCCTCCACAACTCCCCCAAACACCCTCACCCCCCTCCCCCCACAACTCCACCAAACACCCTCACCCCCCTCCCCCCAGAACTCCCCCAAACACCCTCACCCCCTCCCCCCACAACTCCACCGAACATGGTGTGCACATCAGTGCTGCATTAGTTCCCAAGTGTCAACAGGGACAGGCTGGCCCTACTTCCCTCCTCCACTACCACCATTGGGGAGTTGTGAGTCTGACCGCCGCAAGGACCGGCTGGACCTGCGCAGGATGGTTGTCTGGTCAGAGCTAGTAGACGAGGGGGTGGCTGGTTGATCTGCTCCCTGTGAGTGACGCATGCTCTCCATCGCCTCAGTAATGCGCGTTAGGACCTGCCTCACAGCGGCCATCTCGTCACATAGGCGCGTCGTGTTGCTGTCCATGGCAGCTTTCATGTCCCTTGACAACACCCGGATCTCCTCCCTGGTCGAGGCAGCCTCGCTCACTTGCCGGGCAACCAGGGCATTGAGCTCCTCCTGGCGCTGGCGTATCAGGCTCATGGTGTCGTCTGCGGCCCTACCCCTGTTACTCCTCGGCGCAGCTTGCTGCATGTGGCCGACATCAGGTGAGCTCGCCACGGGACTGAATGACCCATCCATTGCATCTCCGGCATGCACCTCATGGATGCTGCCATTGGATGTGTTGCATGGGCTGTGGAGTGGGGACAGCTGGGTGCTGGGTGTACGCTGCCCTTCCGGTGTCGGACATGGGTCGTCCACATCACTCATAGGTGCCGTGGCTGCTGCTTCCCCGACGGAGCTATTGGCTGCGGACGGCGTGCCTTCTGGCACTGGCTCCTGAGTGGTGGGGGTGGGTGGTGGGGGTGCTGCCACAGTGTCGGATGGCATTTCGACCCTTGGTGTGGTCGTTGCGTGTGTGGCTTTTGAACGCTGGGCCACTCCAGATATCCCAGTGCCCCTCGATGTAATGGGCCTGGTGCCTGCATCCTTTCCCTTGGCCTGCTTTTTGGGTGGTGGGGCCTGCGTTGCAGAGTCCAGCTCCTCACTGTCAGATTGTGACCCTGTGGGGGAGCAAGACAGGGATAACATCAGTGATGGGTCAACGTGCATCATGCATATGTTGTTGTTGCTGCAGTTCTTTGGATTTGGACATCTAGTTTGGGCCTGCAGGTTGTTGGCCAGATGGGTGGGTCATCCGGACATGTGTCAGGGTGACACGTGTGTGAGGTGCTGCATGCATGTGGTTGTGTGGGGATGTGCAGGGCATATATGCAGGGTTGTGTACATGTGTGTGTGATGACCCCATCCATTAGCTAATTCCCATTTCACATTTGGGGGAGGGACTCATGCTTAGCATTGCTGTGTTTTGCGTGGTCACTCACCTCCGTCTGACGTTGTTGCCACACCACACTCCATTCGGCCCACTCCCTCGATGGATTCTATGCCAATGGTGCTGGCACATGTCTCCTCCCACTCCTGCATCTTCATCTGGGATCCACCTCCGCCTCCTGTGCCCATGGCCAGATTCCTGTTGGCCGATAAAATGCTTCGTACACGGAGGCGCAGATCATCCCACCGCTTGCGCACGTCCTTTACGGTGCGGGGGGTGGAGCCCACCGCACTGACTTTCTGCGCCACCTCAGCCCAGATTTCCTTTTTTCTCAGGAGTGCCGGGTGCTGCATGTCGCTAGCGAACACTACGTCTGCATTTGCAGCCAGGGTGTCTGCCAGCATTTTCAATTCCTCGTTTGAGAAGCGTTCTTTGCGCTGGCGCGCATCGGCTTTCTTTAGGGCCTTGGGCATTGTTTGTTCTTGTGGGATGTGGTTTTGCCAGTCGTGGTGTTGCTGCAGGTCCTGAGTGCAGGGGATGGCAATGGATTGTGTTTTTAAAGATGGCCGCCGGGCTCTTTCCCGTTCCGGTGCGATGACGCTATTTCCGGTTCCGGTGTTTTACGGTGACCGCTAATAGCAGTGACCGCTAACAGCGGTGACCGCTAATAGCGTGCAGCATGAGGGCGGAGGTGCTATCAGCACTTTGGTCGGAGCCGGTAAGGTGCTTTTGCGCCATGGCGGTAGGGTCATTTACCGGCATGGCCCTATGCGCGTGTCCGCTAACTCGTAATGGAACGCTATTAGCGGTCTCCTACGATGGCGGACACGCTAATAGCGCCATGACGGTAAATCACATTTTTTACCGCCTACCGTGTAATGAGGCCCAATGTGTTTCAAAGCGCTTCAAGGCAACGGAGGGAACAAGGGAAAATACAATGACATTCTTACAGGCCATGAACAGTAAGGATGTGAAATTAACTATCGTCATCGGCCTGACAACATTTCAGATAGGGCAAGAGCGAAGACATAGATAAGGAAGGGAGGGGGAGAGTGGGAAGGAAATGGAAAAAGACAGGCGACTACCGTACTAGGACTGACGACATTTCTGGTAGAGCCGGATAAAAACAAAAGGTGAAGGAGAGGGGTGCAGAAAGGGAGGGGAGAAACAAGACAAGCGACTATCGTACTAGGCCTGATGACATTTCAGATAGTGCTGGAGGCGGGGGTGCGGGGAGGAAAAAAGCAGCAATGGGAGGGTGGAGGAAACAGATAAGGTTGCTATCATATTAGGTCCAGGGACAATTCTGATAGAGTAAGTGCATAGAAGAAAGTAAGGGGAGGAGATAGGAAAAGGGAGAAGGGAAAGGAGGAGAGAACAGAGAGTAAGCAGTCAGAAAGAGTGGAGAAGCAAGTGTGGAGAGCAAATACAATTGCAGAAGTCAGTAGTAACACATAATGTTGCAAGCCAGGATACAAGATGAAGATGGGAACAGCATGATTCAGGGCCACCATGAGTACAAGATGCAAAGGAAGTCCAGCATGAGAGTTGAGAAAGAGTGACGCACAGTGAATGAATGAAATCCATAAAAGTCATATCCAGGTTTGGCCATAAAACGGTGATGGGGTGATGGTGAAACCAGAATGTATCAGGACCGACTCCTGCAGAAGTAGGCTGGAGGAGGTTGAGGGGGAGCAGGGTAGAAGAATCAAGCAAAACAGGCAACACCTGTGTGCGAGAAGGGGGGGCACAAGGGAACATCACAGGGGGACCAGAGGGGGTGGCAATGGCCTGTGGGGACAGAGGGGGTAACATATGTTGGTGCATGCTTACCTGCTGTCTGAGCAGGGGGTCGGGCCCTGGGTCCTCCTGGTCCGAACAGGTCCAAACAGGAATTGCCCTTTTCTTTCTCTGCCCTTCACTGCAGACGCCCGGGCGAGAGAGGGCTAAGAAGGTGGGTGGTGCTTAGACCAGGTGACCTAGATCCACTTGCACCTGTAGAGGAGGTCCCAGATATGGCCTGCACTCCAACCACCCATTTTGAAGTACCAGGAACATACTCACCGAGATATGTGATGTATGAAGAGCAAATGAACCAACAGAGAGCAGCACTAGGGCTCTGCCCAGTGCCCTTCAATAGAGCAATACCTGTTGAAATGCCAATAACCAGACAACCATGGGCAGAGCGGTACCCATTGAAACAACCGTACCAGCAGCTGACACGAAATGAAGACTACTTACAATTGGTCCCAGAAGAGACCCAAAGGGCCTTAATCAAAGGCGAATGGTGACGAGACAAGGGCCCAAGCAGACGTACAGATGAAGAAATGACAACCAAAAGATGACCCGCAAGGACGAAATGTTATGAATAAAGAAATAAACACCTTAGAAGAAGAGGTGATGTTGAAATATAAAGAGACATAACCATAAAAGCAGGATGAAAATATGCAACTGAGCTAAATGCCTGTAAATAGGCTTGGAACGCAAGAAACTAAGAAATCAGTACTGCTTGCTATGCTTAGTAGAAGAATAGAGCGGCAAGCGGCAACTATATATCTACCTCAAAGAAGCACATTATACAAGTGCGAATCCATTTTACAAAAGCAGAAGTAACCCAGGTTACTAGGGGTCAAACAAGGCAAGATTCATATACCTGCACAAAAC
Organism: Ambystoma mexicanum; assembly: GCF_040938575.1. Taxonomy (NCBI): domain Eukaryota; kingdom Metazoa; phylum Chordata; class Amphibia; order Caudata; family Ambystomatidae; genus Ambystoma; species Ambystoma mexicanum. The sequence goes on from NC_090931.1 coordinate 996,726,424, forward strand.
CAGACAAAAGAGCAGAATCGAAACTTAGCAAGAAGCAGCTCATGCCTGGGAAGTCGAGGTCAATCCAAGGAAGGGAGGAGAGCGGCAACTTCGAAGAAGTGAAACTTAAGAGCATAGCAGCCTGCCCCTTGAAGGTCGAGATAAGGAGGCCTAGGCATGGTGGTAAGGCCAAATGAAGAATCAAATACGCAAATAGAAAGAAATTGAAGCAGATTCACGGTGTGCTAACACGTGACCAGCCAGGCGCAGAGAGGTACCCACGTCTGATATCATCCAAAACCAGAGGCTGCCATAACTTCTCCTGATAAGCAGCTACAGTTCCGAGGCCATCCTCAGCCAACTAATTGACACAGAGCCCTAAAGTACTGATTGATGGAAGGGAGGCTTGGTGATTCCTGGGGCACACTGCATCTGGGTGAACATTCTGCATGCTGCTAATTAAAGTGGAGATTTATGCCTGGGGGTGTAACTGACCCAATCACAATGGACCAAATAATCAAGGGTCCTATTGCTAGTAGAACCAATGAGACGTCGTACTTTTAGTGACGTCTAGCACAAGTGATGTAGAGTGATGGGCTTAGACACCCACCCGATAAGAGTTATCCAATCCTTACACTCTGTTACCATATACAGATATAGTACCTATACTTAAGTTATCCTTTTAACCAATAGAATTGCATGACAAACCTTTGAGTGTTACACGTCAATGATGACGAGAATTTGCTATAACTATTGCTGTCTGAATGAAGAATTTGGAAGTTGAAGCGAGACGGGCGATCGCATCACTGTAGATTTCTGTGTTTCCCTGTTTTTTGAACTTGTGTCATGATCCCTGCTTCCAAGGGGTCAGGACTTGCCCCACGACCTTGGAAGCAGGCCCATGACTCTGATCCCAGGAACCAGCCAGTCCCTATAGGGACCCTCTGGACCTTGTCCTGGCGCCAGTGGCGCCAGGCTCATGATGGTGACTGGTCCCGGCACAGGAAGTGCCGGGCTCATATTAGATAAGAGTGCTTGGTGGACCTACCTGTAGCAGACCATGCTGCTTACTTACCAGCTAACTGGTCTCCTGATCCTTCTCTGCCTGGAACTACTTTTTCTGTCTGGGTGGAGCAGGAGCCACTCCCTTGAAGCAGAACACAGGAACTCTTCTAGAAATCTGGAACTCTTTTCTTACCTGGGTGGGGCCGTGGAAGGAGACGCCTAAGCACTACAGAAGGCTATTTAAACCACACCCGATTGGTTTCACGTGCTTCGCGTTATTCTGCATCTGCAGCAGGACGCTCACCGTGTCAGCTCCAGGAAAACTCCAGCTCCAGATCCTATGAACACGAAATAACCTGCTGGAATCCAATCTTCAGTCTTCTTCAGTCTTCTGCAGCTCCTGCAAAACAAAGGCACAGGTTAGGCTAAAGTAAAGGCAGCGAATCTACTTACCTAATCCAACGGCAGCATCCAAGGCGCCTTTTTCTGCCTTTCTCTTCCGGCATCCGACATCTGCAAAGAGAGAGAACATCGGTCAGTAATATTCAACTACAAGTTCTGCTTACCTTTGTTACGCCCGTTCCAACTCAGCTCGCGCTGCATTCCGGCACCTGCAAGGCAAGATACATCGGTTAGTAACGTTTAGTTACAAGACTGCTTACCCGTCGCTTTCAATCTGTTCGCGCTGCACCTCAGCACCTGCAAAGACAAAAGAGACATTACAGAGCATTCTCCAGCGCTAGTGCAGTCTTTCTACTTACGTGCCATTAGAAGGATAATCTTCATCGTCACAGCATCTGAAAAGGGAAAGACATAGACTTTACAGACTTAAGACTTTTGAAAGAGAAGAGAACAATGCAAAAGGAACTTTAATACTTACAAGGCACGCTCGTGCATTAACGGCGTCTTCGCTCTCAGCAAATCCTCTGCTATCAAGAGGCAGAGCTCGCATCCAGTGAAGCAACTGGATCCAGCGCCCCTGCACAAGACGCAGGATGGAGAGCCCGGCATTTACCTATATAAGGTAAGCGCAATATCAACCCAGTTCCACGGGGAAAGAAAGGGCGAGAGGGGCTAGGAACTTTCCGAACCTTCCAAACACTAATACCTTGGTTTACCCTTGCAGACATCTCACTCTTCAGCTTAAACTGTCGGTGGGAAGGGGGCCCAGTCCGGGAGCAAAACGAACCCTGTGCCTAACACTGAAGACAGTATCCTCGCCAGATCAAGACCTGCGCCTCCGGGGGAACCAGGTGAGCGTTACAGAACGCGAAGCCCTACCACAAAATTCCCGCCCAGGCGCAATGGAAACCTCAGACACAGACCAGTTGGCCCAATTACTCGGGGAGTTGAGGGCGGAAGTACACGCTGCACGTCAGGAAACAAATGCCCTAAGGAGGGAGTTAGTGGTCTCCAAAGAGCGAACAGACGATTTGGCTAGACAATTGCTGCAAGCCCAAGCTGGACAAACTCCTCTACCAACCCCAAGTGGGGGCCACGCTCCTCCAGCTTCCTCGAATCCGGTACAAATCAATCTACCAGGAAATATACCTTTGGCTCCGCCCGAACGCTTTTCAGGTGATTCAAAAAGGTTTGCTGTGTTCTTCAATCAATGTCGCTTGCACTTTTTGTGCAGACCCGCCGCTTTTCCAACGGACCAGGCTAAAGTGGCCTTCGTGCTCTCTTATCTCAGTGGCAGTGCCGCAGATTGGTCTGTTCCTTTAGTGTCTCAAGATGACCCCATTCTCCATAACTTCCAGGACTTCCAAGCCAGTATGGAGAAACTGTTCGCAAGGCACTATCAGGGACAGGCCTTGGACAATGAACTTCTTTCACTACGACAGGGCAATCAAGATCTTCTGACTTATATTGCATCATTTAACAGACTAGTGGTGGAAACCGGATGGCCGGAGGATAAGAGGATCACACTGTTTTACAGAGGTCTGCGTGGGGAATTAAAAGACGTTCTGGCTCAAGTGGTAAATCCTCCACAAGACTGTTCCGAATATATCGATCTGGTAGTGCAATTGGATCATCGACTACAGAATCGGAAAGCCGATCGATCCAGATTTGAAACCCGACTTTTTTCAAGGCCACAAAGTTCTACGAAAGGAACTGATTCCGTGGAACCCATGCAAATAGGGGGTGTAAAAGGACCTTTAACCCAAAAGGAGAGGGAAAGGAGGAGACAACTGCAAATATGCCTCTATTGCGGAAACTCAGGGCACTTTCTTCGAGATTGTCCAGTGAAGCCCAAGAAGAAGATAGTAGGGGCGTCTGATAAAGGTACCGAGAATTCTGAGCCGGGAAACGACCTCGCCCGGCAAGTGTAGAGGTCCGCTTGCCGAGCGTTAAAACCAGTTCTTTGACCTCGCATTTCATCATGCCCTTGGTCCTCGTGAGTCCTGAACAACCTAATCGTATGCATGCCATTAAAGCATACATTGATAGTGGCGCAATCGGGAATTACTTGGACTGTGAGCTGGCTGCCAGGATGAATCTGTCTCTTTGTCCAAAGACGGTGAAAGACGTCATTACCACCGTGGATGGGACGGAAATAGCTTCCGGACCCGTAACTCACACCACCATGGAAGTAACGTTAGTAAGCCAAGATGGGCATCAAGAGAAGATCGTGTTTGATGTGATCAAGGCCCCTCAGTTTCAAGTCATCTTGGGAGTTCCTTGGTTGGAGAAACACAATCCTCAAATTGATTGGCGAGCAAAGACAATCCGGTTTCCAGAATGCGCTTCTACCTGCTACCCTCAGCTCTCCACCAAACTAGCTGCAACTGTTTCTGAGAGTCCGCAACTGCCTCCTGAATACCAGGAATTCCAAGATGTCTTTCGGAAAGACCAAGCTAATTCTTTGCCTCCTCACAGATCATACGACTGTCAGATAGACCTGATTCCCGGATCCACTCCTCCGTGCAGTCGGATTTATGCCCTTACTGAACCTGAAAATCTCCACCTAAGGCAATATTTGGACCGTACCTGGCTAACGGATTCATCCGCCCTTCGAAGTCCCCGGCCTAATCAGCTCTGTTCTTCGTGCCAAAAAAGGAGGGAGACTTAAGAACGTGTATAGACTACCGTGCCCTGAACCAGATTACAATTAAGAACAGGTATCCATTGCCATTGATCCCAGAACTACTTGACCAAGTCAAAAACGCCTGCATATATACTAAGTTAGACCTCAGAGGAGCCTACCATTTGGTGCGAATAAAGGAGGGCGATGAATGGAAGACGGCCTTTCGTACCAAGTATGGACTGTTCGAGTATCAAGTGATGCCCTTCGGGTTGTGTAACGCACCGGCCACATTCCAGTTCTTTATGAATGACGTGCTCCGTGAACTCATTGATGTGTGTGTAGTTGTATACATTGACGACATTCTGGTTTATTCGTCCTCTGAGGCAGAACACCGAAAACATGTAACCGCAGTACTGGAGAGGCTCCGCAAACACAAACTTTTTGCAAAATTAGAGAAGTGCGTCTTTCATGTTACTGAGGTCGAATTTCTGGGATTTATTTTGTCACCTAACGGAGTTCACATGGACTCGAGGAAAGTAGATGCAATAATCAAGTGGCCCTCACCATCATCTGTAAAAGGGGTTCAAAGTATGTTGGGCTTCGCCAACTTCTATCGCAGGTTTATTCCAGACTTTTCTCGGGTAGTCCAACCCATTACAGCTCTCCTCAGAAAAAACAAACGTTTTGAATGGTCTACCAAGGCAGAACAAGCCTTTCAGGAGCTAAAGACTAAATTTACCTCCGCCCCGATTTTAAAACATCCCCGCCCGGAACTACCTTACATTGTCGAGACCGATGCCTCCAGCCTTGCTATGGGAGCAGTGCTTTCACAAAGAGATCCAGAAACCAACCAGTTGCACCCCGTGGCGTTTTGGTCTCGTAAATTATCAGCCCCAGAAATCAATTACACCATTACCGATAAGGAACTGTTGGCTATTAAGTCCGCCTTTAAGGCCTGGCGGCATTATCTCTTAGGAGCCCGACACACAGTCACTGTCATTACTGACCATCGTAATCTACAGTATCTTAAATCAGCCAAAGCTCAATCCTCCAGACAACTTCGCTGGGCATTATTTTTTGCCGAATTTGATTTTATAATCACCTACCGACCAGGCAATAAGAATGGTAAAGCGGATGCCCTCTCTCGAATCGGAGTAGAGGAACACATGGTTAACCCTGAGCTCGTGCCTATTATTCCTGAACAAAGAATCCTGGGTTTGATCAGCATGCAATCCATTGAAGAAATTGAAACCCAGGTTAAACAACTTGTAACTCCAACGGACATACAAAAATGGCAGCTCCAGGGGGAAGACTTCACAGTAAAGAACGACTTATTATACTTCAAGGAACGACTTTATCTACCCTGTACCAGCTTACAAAATCAAGTCATCTCTTGTTATCACGACTCCTTAATGGAAGGACACCCGGGTATGGCCAAGACCTCGGAAAAGGTCAAGCGTCACTTTTGGTGGCCATCTTGGAGAAAAGACATCAGAAACTTTGTCATGTCCTGTGGAGTGTGCGCCCAGAACAAGAGTCCTAAGGAAAAACCAGCAGGCCTCTTACAACCACTTGAAATCCCACCTCATCCCTGGCATACCCTTTCCATGGACTTTATCACCGACTTACCTCCCTGTTCCGGATACAATACAATCCTGGTAATCGTAGACTTATTTTCAAAAATGGCACATTTCATCCCACTAAAGGGGTTACCGTCAGCAGCAATCCTGGCTCGAGAATTTCTTGAAAACATCGTTCGGTTGCACGGCTTTCCTTCAGTTTTAATCTCAGACAGAGGAAGTCAATTCATCTCCCACTTCTGGCGGAGTTGCTGTCGGTTAGCTCAAATTGATGTGAGGCTTTCCACCAGTCACCACCCACAAACCGATGGTCAGACCGAAAGGACCAATCAGACTTTGGAACAGTACCTACGCTGCATGCTGCAACAGACAGGAGGAACTTGGAAGGACATCCTTTGGATAGCCGAGTACGCTTACAATAACTCAGTCCACTCTGGAACCGGAAAGACCCCGTTTTTTCTTTTGTATGGTAAGCATCCTCGAACCTCTAACCTGGATCCACCTCAGGATCTTGGAACACCAGCAGTTGACCACCTACATTCAACCATCACCCAAGCCTTCAAGGAAGCTACTACCCACCTTCAAAGGGCCAAGGAACAATACAAGAAAGGAGCAGATCAACATCGAAAGGAAGCCCCTCAATACCAAATAGGAGATCAAGTCTGGTTATCCACCAAATATTTACCCCTAAAGGGACCACGCACCTTTAACCCAAGATACCTGGGACCCTACTCTGTTACTGCCATAATAAATCCAGTAGCGGTCAAGTTGGATTTACCCCCTCGCATGAAAATGCACCCAGTCTTCCATGTTTCACTACTAAAACCAGTTCAACCAGAAACCCGATTGACTAAATCTCCTGAACCTATCCTAGTTGACGGAGAACTTGAGTTTGAAATCAAAAATATCCTGGATTCCAAGATCTCCAAATCAAAACTACACTACCTGATTGACTGGAAAGGCTACGGCCCCCAAGAAAGATCTTGGGAACCTGCAGAACATGTACACGCACCCCGACTAATCAAGAAATTTCATCGGACATTTCCTAAGAAACCAAGACCTCCGGAGAAGTCAACCTTGGGAGGGGCCTTGAGGGGGGGTGCTGTCATGATCCCTGCTTCCAAGGGGTCAGGACTTGCCCCACGACCTTGGAAGCAGGCCCATGACTCTGATCCCAGGAACCAGCCAGTCCCTATAGGGACCCTCTGGACCTTGTCCTGGCGCCAGTGGCGCCAGGCTCATGATGGTGACTGGTCCCGGCACAGGAACCGCCGGGCTCATATTAGATAAGAGTGCTTGGTGGACCTACCTGTAGCAGACCATGCTGCTTACTTACCAGCTAACTGGTCTCCTGATCCTTCTCTGCCTGGAACTACTTTTTCTGTCTGGGTGGAGCAGGAGCCACTCCCTGGAAGCAGAACACAGGAACTCTTCTAGAAATCTGGAACTCTTTTCTTACCTGGGTGGGGCCGTGGAAGGAGACGCCTAAGCACTACAGAAGGCTATTTAAACCACACCCGATTGGTTTCACGTGCTTCGCGTTATTCTGCATCTGCAGCAGGACGCTCACCGTGTCAGCTCCAGGAAAACTCCAGCTCCAGATCCTGTGAACACGAAATAACCTGCTGGAATCCAATCTTCAGTCTTCTTCAGTCTTCTGCAGCTCCTGCAAAACAAAGGCACAGGTTAGGCTAAAGTAAAGGCAGCAAATCTACTTACCTAATCCAACGGCAGCATCCAAGGCGCCTTTTTCTGCCTTTCTCTTCCGGCATCCGACATCTGCAAAGAGAGAGAACATCGGTCAGTAATATTCAACTACAAGTTCTGCTTACCTGTGTTACGCCCGGTCCAACTCAGCTCGCGCTGCATTCCGGCACCTGCAAGGCAAGATACATCGGTTAGTAACGTTTAGTTACAAGACTGCTTACCCGTCGCTTTCAATCTGTTCGCGCTGCACCTCAGCACCTGCAAAGACAAAAGAGACATTACGGAGCATTCTCCAGCGCTAGTGCAGTCTTTCTACTTACGTGCCATTAGAAGGATAATCTTCATCGTCACAGCATCTGAAAAGGGAAAGACATAGACTTTACAGACTTAAGACTTTTGAAAGAGAAGAGAACAATGCAAAAGGAACTTTAATACTTACAAGGCACGCTCGTGCATTAACGGCGTCTTCGCTCTCAGCAAATCCTCTGCTATCAAGAGGCAGAGCTCGCATCCAGTGAAGCAACTGGATCCAGCGCCCCTGCACAAGACGCAGGATGGAGAGCCCGGCATTTACCTATATAAGGTAAGCGCAATATCAACCCAGTTCCACGGGGAAAGAAAGGGCGAGAGGGGCTAGGAACTTTCCGAACCTTCCAAACACCAATACCTTGGTTTACCCTTGCAGACATCTCACTCTTCAGCTTAAACTGTCGGTGGGAAGGGGGCCCAGTCCGGGAGCAAAACGAACCCTGCGCCTAACATTGAAGACAGTATCCTCGCCAGATCAAGACCTGCGCCTCCGGGGGAACCAGGTGAGCGTTACAACTTGTCATTAAACGGACTTCCTTTTGCCAAATCATTGAGTTGTCCCATTGATTGGTGTTGGAGTAAGAGAATCCCGCACCCCATCCACCTCAAGGTGCAGCTATCTCATCTTAAAGTACTCGAGGGTGAGCTCTGATCGCATGGGCCCATCAGAGGTTGCTCTGCCCTCCTGTACACTTGGTAGCGGAGAGGATGGTTGTGACCATCGATTAAAATAAGACACCTATTGACCGTCGACATGAAGTAACTCTAGGTCTTAGGCAATATCACCAGTCCTTCGCCATTCGGCCGAGTAGACTGTGAAGCTTCCCGTGGACAATGATAGTTTAAATTGATGCAAAAACTGCAGTGGGCCTGAAGGGACCCGTTTTAAAAACATAACCCTTCCATTGCTACGGGAAGCAGATCAGGCGAAAGACTGAAGAAGGCGGTAACAGAGGCGGTGATCCCGAGGGTCCAGAGAGGAACAATGCGAGCGGTGAGTGAAACAAAGATTGAATGCTTTGGCAAATGTCATAGGCATTAGAACAAGTGAAGGGAAAAGGTAACGGAAGGAGGTGAACAAAAAAAGAGGAAAAAAATATATTTATAGTCAGAAGTACAGAAGACTATATATATATATTAGGGGATAATAACTCGAGAATAATTGAGATATTAAAGTATACCAGAGTAGACACCTGAGATATCAAAGGATACCAGGGTGGACACCCGAGAAATAAGAGAATACTAGGGTGGACACCTGAGGAGAGAGAGGATACGCCTTATTCCTGCACTTTAATATAGCGGTCAGAAGAAATGTGAACTCAGTGCCCCACATAATAGGGGACGACTAGGCTACTACCACATTTAAAGACGTAGTAAAAGGGGTTCATTTAAATTCCATGTCGGGGTACAAATTAGAGGCAGAGGTATTTGTTTACAGCTGGTGTCTGTCTAGTCTGTCAAGTGTCTGTCATATGTGTTCTGTTGTGTGTCACATGTGAGGAATTTCGTTGTTTGTTGTTTAGAACTGAAAAGGATTTTACGTGATTCTATAGCCAAGAGGGAATCACACATGAATTGATGTTTTTGAGTAAATTGATGATAAAAGTTTTGGCAGGAAAATTGGATTGGAGCTCGCTCAAATTGTGGGCAGTGTTAAAAGTTGCATGAAAACATTGAAAAGTAGGTGTAAGAGAAAAAGAGAATAGATCTAAGCATGGAAAAAATTACACCATTAGCACACTTATGTAAGCAACTGCCGAAGCTTGCACCCAAACTTAAGAAATATAGCACCGAGTGGGTTAAGGGTACCACACACAAGATGTTTATGCCATGGCCACAAAATGGGTCCTTATCTAAAGCCGTCTTACACCATATGACGACTTACTTGCATTGCATGCTACACATACAGGCAAGAAGCTAGAGAAACGCCTTGCTGTTCTAGAACTTTGGAAAATGTTCGAACAGTCGAAGTAGGAAGATCCACCTGCAGACTGGATATTAAACATATGCACGGAGGGGGGTGAGATGCCTACCGTTCGACCTGCCTCACCTAAAACAGAAACCGAGGGAAGTAAGCCTGAGGGACTCTACCCATTAAGGGATCTTAAAGCAGCTACAGGATACAGCAACCCCGCATATGAGTCACCTACATACAGTAGTGACGAAAATCGGGGGAAGGATCAGGTCCGGAATCCTACCTCTGCAGTCCTGAGGGACAAGGAGAGACGTGATGATGAAAGGAAGGATCAGGCACAGACAAATGCATCTCTCGATAAGGAGAGAGAGGGAAATAAATGGAAAGAAAGTGAAGACAGAACTAATGGGATAGCATTCGCAAAAGACGAAAGGCTGGGAGGACAAATATTATTGAAGCTCAATGGAAAAGGAAGTGATGACGTTAGACCTAAAGAGAGGGTAGATGAGGCAGAGAAAGGCGAAAGAAAAGGAGTTAAGGGTTGAAAGGATAACAAGGAAAGATAGGCTGAGGCAAGAACAGCTATATCGCGAAGAGCAAGAAAAACAGCTCGATCGCAAACAGAGAGCAGCCTATGACCACAACAGACAGAAACAGCAAAGGTTAGAAGAAGAGCAAAGGGTACATGAGAAAAGGATAAGGAGATGAAGAGATGAGGAAGTTCGAAGGGCAGATGAACGTAGACATGAAAGGAGAAGGGAAGAAGATGAGGTCAGAGAAGAGGCGAGGAAACGCAAAGAATTTGATGATGATATTGAATGTAAGCGTAGACAGAGGGCATGTGATCTCGAATATTTGGAGAGGGAAGTTAAAAAACCTGATCCAGTTGTAGGCTGGGAAGACAGTGAAAAATGTTTTCCTGTGTACGACTCAGTACCAGGCACGACCAGGGCAAACATTGAAGAGGTCTTCGACACCAAAAGCATCGGGAAATGATCGATAAGATATATGATGAAATGGGGATAGAGCAAATATCCCAAGGAGAAGGGGAAGACGAGCGCTTGGAAAGCACTCAGCTGTATGACACTGAGGATGTCACCCGAAGCAGTGGGAGCAGGAAACTGTCCCTGGATAGATTAGAAATCAATAAAAACGATGATGGCACAAGGAGTTGCGTGAATTCGGAACGATCAATGTCCGACTCCGGAGCGGAGACGGAGTGCAAGACAAATGAAGAAGGGAGACGGCGTGAAAAGCGGCTCCCAAGGAAAAATGGGGTACGATGGTCAGACGCTAGCGAGTCCACACCGGGGTCATCAGAGTCTGCCACACAGTCTGACCGGCATGAAGGAGCACCTCATGGTCAGAGGGGGGTGTCGTCGCCACCCTATGTAGACAGGCTGAGAACATTGCCAGGCAGATGGCGATGCAGGAATATCACCCTGAAATAGACAGAAGAGCTATGAGAGAAGAGAAAGAAGGCTGCACATTCCAATTTCCGTTACTAGAAAAGGGGGGAGCAAGACTGCAATATATTCCATGGTCACACATGGATCGAGAAAACCTGAAAAATAAGCTTCCAATGTTGACATCGGGAGCCGGGAAGTGGATACATGAGTTATGAAAAATGACAGGGGGAGTCACGCTCGCGATAGCGGACATTAAAGGTCTCCTGATTGCCATACTTGGTGAGAGAGCAGACGATGTGTGGACACGGGCAGGGTACCCTGGTGTAACCATAATTAACACTGCACATGAAGGAGCACCATTTAATAATTGCAGAGCAGCAGTATGGAAAGCGCTACGAGAGCTTTACCCAGACAATTCTGATATGGGAGCTATAATGATTCAAAAAATGAAGGAGTCAGAAGATCCATTGATTTATATCCAGAATTTCCAAGGCGTGTGGGTGCTCAAAACGCATGAATCTTGGACGAAATCTGTACCAGTGTTTCACCACATATTGTGCCAAGGGTTGTCAGAACCAGTGCAGAAACAGCTCAAGAAATTGGTAGGAGTTGAGGCTAAACCTTGGGCTGAAATACAGTTAACTATCGCACATTACTGTAGATTATTGCAAGAAAAGAAAAAGAATCGAAAAAAGGAGGCCACTCGAAAGGGTGAGGAAGCAAAGCTGGTACAAAAGAAATGATCAAAGTATGCTCTTGAAGGAGCCATGCTAACTAACCCAGCTGAACAGAACATACAACAGGGGTCTAACACTCAGCAGAACAACCAGGTTAACGGAGGACAGTACCAAAAGGGAAGAGGATTTAGAGGAATAGGATGGCAGAGTAATCAAGGAGGTTTCCAAAGCAATCAAGGAGGCTTTCAAAATGTGCAAACGGGCAACCTAGATATGTCAAAATATGTGTATTTGTGCTCTGTGCAAAATGAATAGCTTTTTTCTATAATATGAACTCAGCACACATATGATAGTTTATTTATATAGCGCCTATACACAATGTGTTTCAAAGCGCTTCAAGGCAACGGAGGGAACAAGGGAAAAAAGAATGACATTCTTACAGGCCATGAACAGTAAGGATGTGAAATTAACTATCGTCATCAGCCTGACAACATTTCAGATATGGCAAGAGCGAAGACATAGATAAGGAAGGGAGGGGGAGAGTGGGAAGGAAATGGAAAAAGACATGCGACTACCGTACTAGGACTGACAACATTTCTGGTAGAGCCGGATAAAAACAAAAGGTGAAGGAGAGGGGTGCAGAAAGGGAGGGGAGGAACAAGACAAGCGACTATCATACTAGGCCTGATGACATTTCAGATAGTGCTGGAGGCGGGGGTGCGGGGAGGAAAAAAGCAGCAATGGGAGGGTGGAGGAAACAGATGAGGTTGCTATCATATTAGGTCCAGGGACAATTCTGATAGAGTAAGTGCATAGAAGAAAGTAAGGGGAGGAGATAGGAAAAGGGAGAAGGGAAAGGAGGAGAGAACAGAGAGTAAGCAGTCAGAAAGAGTGGAGAAGCAAGTGTGGAGAGCAAATACAATTGCAGAAGTCAGTAGTAACACATAATGTTGCAAGCCAGGATACAAGATGAAGATGGGAACAGCATGATTCAGGGCCACCATGAGTACAAGATGCAAAGGAAGTCCAGCATGAGAGTTGAGAAAGAGTGACGTACAGTGAATGAATGAAATCCATAAAAGTCATATCCAGGTTTGGCCATAAAACGGTGATGGGGTGATGGTGAAACCAGAATGTATCAGGACCGACTCCTGCAGAAGTAGGCTGGAGGAGGTTGAGGGGGAGCAGGGTAGAAGAATCAAGCAAAACAGGCAACACCTGTGTGCGAGAAGGGGGGCACAAGGGAACATCACAGGGGGACAGAGGGGGTAACACATGTTGGTGCATGCTTACCTGCTGTCTGAGCAGGGGGTCGGGCCCTGGGTCCTCCTGGTCCGAACAGGTCCAAACAGGAATTGCCCTTTTCTTTCTCTGCCCTTCACTGCAGACGCCCGGGCGAGAGAGGGCTAAGAAGGTGGGTGGTGCTTAGACCAGGTGACCTAGATCCACTTGCACCTGTAGAGGAGGTCCCAGATATGGCCTGCACTCCAACCACCCATTTTGAAGTACCAGGAACATACTCACCGAGATATGTGATGTATGAAGAGCAAATGAACCAACAGAGAGCAGCACTAGGGCTCTGCCCAGTGCCCTTCAATAGAGCAATACCTGTTGAAATGCCAATAACCAGACAACCATGGGCAGAGCGGTACCCATTGCAACAACCGTACCAGCAGCTGACACGAAATGAAGACTACTTACAAACGGTCCCAGAAGAGACCCAAAGGGCCTTAATCAAAGGCGAATGGTGACGAGACAAGGGCCCAAGCAGACGTACAGATGAAGAAATGAGAACCAAAAGATGACCCGCAAGGACGAAATGTTATGAATAAAGAAGTAAACACCTTAGAAGAAGAGGTGATGTTGAAATATAAAGAGACATAACCATAAAAGCAGGATGAAAATATGCAACTAAGCTAAATGCCTGTAAATAGGCTTGGAACGCAAGAAACTAAGAAATCAGTACTGCTTGCTATGCTTAGTAGAAGAATACAGCGGCAAGCGGCAACTATATATCTACCTCAAAGAAGCACATTATACAAGTGCGAATCCATTTTACAAAAGCAGAAGTAACCCAGGTTACTAGGTGTCAAACAAGGCAAGATTCATATACCTGCACAAAACCAGACAAAAGAGCAGAATCGAAATTTAGCAAGAAGCAGCTCATGCCTGGGAAGTCGAGGTCAATCCAAGGAAGGGAGGAGAGCGGCAACTTCGAAGAAGTGAAACTTAAGAGCATAGCAGCCTGCCCCGTGAAGGTCGAGATAAGGAGGCCTAGGCATGGTGGTAAGGCCAAATGAAGAATCAAATACGCAAATAGAAAGAAATGGAAGCAGATTCACGGTGTGCTAACACGTGACCAGCCAGGCGCGGAGAGGTACCCACGTCTGATATCATCCAAAACCAGAGGCTGCCATAACTTCTCCTGATAAGCAGCTACAGTTCCGAGGCCATCCTCAGCCAACTAATTGACACATAGCCCTAAAGTACTGATTGATGGAAGGGAGGCTTGGTGATTCCTGGGGCACACTGCATCTGGGTGAACATTCTGCATGCTGCTAATTAAAGTGGAGATTTATGCCTGGGGGTGTAACTGACCCAATCACAATGGACCAAATAATCAAGGGTCCTATTGCTAGTAGAACCAATGAGACGTCGTACTTTTAGTGACGTCTAGCACAAGTGATGTAGAGTGATGGGCTTAGACACTCACCCGATAAGAATTATCCAATCCTTACACTCTGTTACCATATACAGATATAGTACCTATACTTAAGTTATCCTTTTAACCAATAGAATTGCATGACAAACCTTTGAGTGTTACACGTCAATGATGACGAGAATTTGCTATAACTATTGCTGTCTGAATGAAGAATTTGGAAGTTGAAGCGAGACGGGCGATCGCATCACTGTAGATTTCTGTGTTTCCCCGTTTTTTGTACTTGTCATTAAACGGACTTCCTTTTGCCAAATCATTGAGTTGTCCCATTGATTGGTGTTGGAGTAAGAGAATCCCGCACCCCATCCACCTCAAGGTGCAGCTATCTCATCTTAAAATACTCGAGGGTGAGCTCTGATCGCATGGGCCCATCAGAGGTTGCTCTGCCCTCCTGTACACTTGGTAGCGGAGAGGATGGTTGTGACCATCGATTAAAATAAGACACCTATTGACCGTCGACATGAAGTAACTCTAGGTCTTAGGCAATATCACGAGTCCTTCGCCATTCGGCTGAGTAGACTGTGAAGCTTCCCGTGGACAATGATAGTTTAAATTGATGCAAAATCTGCAGTGGGCCTGAAGGGACCCGTTTTAAAAACATAACCCTTCCATTGCTATGGGAAGCAGATCAGGCGAAAGACTGAAGAAGGCGGTAACGGAGGCGGTGATCCCGAGGGTCCAGAGAGGAACATTGCGAGCGGTGAGTGAAACAAAGATTGAATGCTTTGGCAAATGTCATAGGCATTAGAACAAGTGAAGGGAAAAGGTAACGGAGGGAGGTGAACAAAAAAAGAGGAAAAAAATATATTTATAGTCAGAAGTAGAGAAGACTATATATATATATTAGGGGATAATAACTCGAGAATAATTGATATATTAAAGTATACCAGAGTAGACACCTGAGATATTAAGGGATACCAGGGTGGACACCCGAGAAATAAGAGAATACTAGGGTGGACACCTGAGGAGAGAGAGGATACGCCTTATTCCTGCACTTTAATATAGCGGTCAGAAGAAATGTGAACTCAGTGCCCCACATAATAGGGGACGACTAGGCTACTACCACATTTAAAGACGTAGTAAAAGGGGTTCATTTAAACTCCATGTCGGGGTACAAATTAGAGGCAGAGGTATTTGTTTCCAGCTGGTGTCTGTCTAGTCTGTCAAGTGTCTGTCATATGTGTTCTGTTGTGTGTCACATGTGAGGAATTTCGTTGTTTGTTGTTTAGAACTGAAAAGGATTTTACGTGATTCTATAGCCAAGAGGGAATCGCACATGAATTGATGTTTTTGAGTAAATTGATGATAAAAGTTTTGGCAGGAAAATTGGATTGGAGCTTGCGGTGCTCGCTCAAATTGTGGGCAGTGTTAAAAGTTGCATGAAAGCATTGAAAAGTAGGTGTAAGAGAAAAAGAGAATAGATCTAAGCATGGAAAAAATTACACCATTAGCACACTTATGTAAGCAACTGCCGATGCTTGCACCCAAACTTAAGAAATATAGCACCGAGTGGGTTAAGGGTACCACCCACAAGATGTTTATGCCATGGCCACAAAATGGGTCCTTATCTAAAGCCGTCTTACACCATATGACGACTTACTTGCATTGCGTGCTACACATACAGGCAAGAAGCTAGAGAAACGCCTTGCTGTTCTAGAACTTTGGAAAATGTTCGAACAGTCGAAGGAGGAAGATCCACCTGCAGACTGGATATTAAACATATGCACGGAGGGGGGTGAGATGCCTACCGTTCGACCTGCCTCACCTAAAACAGAAACCGAGGGAAGTAAGCCTGAGGGACTCTACCCATTAAGGGATCTTAAAGCAGCTACAGGATACAGCAACCCCGCTTAATGAGTCACCTACATACAAAAGTGACGAAAATCGGGGGAAGGATCAGGTCCGGAATCCTACCTCTGCAGTCCTGAGGGACAAGGAGAGACGTGATGATGAAAGGAAGGATCAGGCACAGACAAGTGCATCTCTCGATAAGGAGAGAGAGGGAAATAAATGGAAAGAAAGTGAAGACAGAACTAATGGGATAGCATTCTCAAAAGACGAAAGGCTGGGAGGACAAATATTATTGAAGCGCAATGGAAAAGGAAGTGATGACGTTAGACCTAAAGAGAGGGTAGATGAGGCAGAGAAAGGAGAAAGAAAAGGAGTTAAGGGTTGAAAGGATAACAAGGAAAGATAGGCTGAGGCAAGAACAGCTATATCGCGAAGAGCAAGAAAAACAGCTCGATCGCAAACAGAGAGCAGCCTATGACCACAACAGACAGAAACAGCAAAGGTTAGAAGAAGAGCAAAGGGTACATGAGAAAAGGATAAGGAGATGAAGAGATGAGGAAGTTCGAAGGGCAGATGAACGTAGACATGAAAGGAGAAGGGAAGAAGATGAGGTCAGAGAAGAGGCGAGGAAACGCAAAGAATTTGATGATGATATTGAATGCAAGCGTAGACAGAGGGCATGCGATCTCGAATATTTGGAGAGGGAAGTTAAAAAACCCAATCCAGTTGTAGGCTGGGAAGACAGTGAAGAATGTTTTCCTGTGTACGACTCAGTACCAGGCACGACCAGGGCAAATATTGAAGATGTCTTCGACACCAAAAGCATCGGGAAATGATCAATAAGATATATGATGAAATGGGGATAGAGCAAATATCCCAAGGAGAAGGGGAAGACGAGCGCTTGGAAAGCACTCAGCTGTATGACACTGAGGATGTCACCCGAAGCAGTGGGAGCAGGAAACTGTCCCTGGATAGATTAGAAATCAGTAAAAACGATGATAACACAAGGAGTTGCGTGAATTGGGAACGATCAATGTCCGACTCTGGAGCGGAGACGGAGTGCAAGACAAATGAAGAAGGGAGACGGCGTGAAAAGCGGCTCCCAAGGAAAAACGGGGTACGATGGTCAGACGCTAGCGAGTCCACACCGGGGTCATCAGAGTCTGCCACACAGTCTGACCGGCATGAAGGAGCTCCTCATGGTCAGAGGGGGGTGTCGTCGCCACCCTATGTAGACAGGCTGAGAACATTGCCAGGCAGATGGCGATGCAGGAATATCACCCTGAAATAGACAGAAGAGCTATGAGAGAAGAGAAAGAAGGCTGCACATTCCAATTTCCGCTACTAGAAAAGCGGGGAGCAAGACTGAAATATATTCCATGGTCACACATGGATCGAGAAAACCTGAAAAATAAGCTTCTAATGTTGACATCGGGAGCCGGGAAGTGGATACATGAGTTAGGAAAAATGACAGGGGGAGTCACGCTTGCGATAGCGGACATTAAAGGTCTCCTGATTGCCATACTTGGTGAAAGAGCAGACAATGTGTGGACACGGGCAGGGTACCCTGGTGTAACCATAATTAACAGTGCACATGAAGGAGCGCCATTTAATAATTGCAGATCAGCAGTATGGAAAGCGCTACGAGAGCTTTACCCAGACAATTCTGATATGGGAGCTATAATGACTCGAAAAATGAAGGAGTCAGAAGATCCATTGATTTATATCCAGAATTTCCAAGATGTGTGGGTGCTCAAAACGCATGAATCTTGGACGAAATCTGTACCAGTGTTTTACCACATATTGTGCCAAGGGTTGTCAGAACCAGTGCAGAAACAGCTCAAGAAATTGGTAGGAGTTGAGGCTAAACCTTGGGCTGAAATACAGTTAACTATCGCACATTACTGTAGATTATTGCAAGAAAAGAATCGAAAAAAAGGAGGCCACTCGAAAGGGTGAGGAAGCAAAGCTGGTACAAAAGAAATGATCAAAGTATGCTCTTGAAGGAGCCATGCTAACTAACCCAGCTGAACAGAACACACAACAGGGGTCTAACACTCAGCAGAACAACAAGGTTAACGGAGGACAGTACCAAAAGGGAAGAGGATTTACAGGAATAGGATGGCAGAGTAATCAAGGAGGTTTCCAAAGCAATCAAGGAGGCTTTCAAAATGTGCAAACGGGCAACCTAGATATGTCAAACGGACAAATAATCCGACCACCGCCAGTATGTTGGCTATTCGGAATGATGGGGCATTTAGTGCGCGCGTGCAGAAGTCAAGGCGCGTAGCAAAATGGCCAAGGAATCGGAGCAGGCACGGCGAATCCACCTGCCATCCCACAACAGGGCGGTGCACAGAATCAGACAGTGCAGCAGCAAGCACCAGGCGTGCAGCAAGGTGCGCAACAAGGGGTTCAACCCCCGAACATGGGGAATTTGCCACAAGGGCAATTTCAACAGGCACCACCGCAAACATCTCAGGGGAGGGGAGGCAACCCAGGGAATGGAGAGAATCCACAAGTGTACAGTGGACCAAACTTATATATGAACTAGGACAGCTCACTGGGAACCCTGAAGTGCTCTATCCTATCAGTGACACCAGACCCTAATAGGGAACCGAGGGTGAATGTCGCCATAGGGGATAAAGAATATTCCTTCTTAGTTGACACGGGTGCAACACGTTCGTGCATACGTGAAGAAAAGTTTTCCTTGTCCGGCGAGGCCATAGATACTCAGAGTTTTACAGGAGCTCACAGTCGAGTTCCCTTTACAGACGCACTCCCAGTCTCGGTAGGACAGTGCGAGATGAATCTACCTTTGTTGTATTCACGTCAGACCCCAGTAAACATTTTGGATTGAGACTTGATGACAAAATTGAATATGACAATCTCGTTCACGGAGGAGGGCATAGTATGCTCCACTCCAGGAATGCATTATTTGAACGTGTGCAAATTGATTAGAGCATATTCAGGACACATAGCCATGCGAGCTATACCGCTGGAGCCAGAAGTTCTCGCATATGGCATGCATGTGCTCATGGAAGGATTGCCAGGCCTCGCAGATAGGACCATGAGAACCCCCGATGAGTTTTTATTCAGACCAAGAATACCTATGCATGAAGAGGAGGGACAAGTATTTCCCTTGATGATACATGCTGCAGCAGTGCGAGGGAAAGTAGCATTGGTCGAAGGCTACGATGATGAAGGCAGACAATGGTGCGTAATTATCGCCATTGAAGAAGGGTATCGAGTGACTGACATTGCCGATGACGATCTGTTTGAAGAACAACCAGACTCAGAAGAGACAAGGGTGTAAGGGAGTCTCATATTTTGGGTAAAAATGATCAAAAGAGAAGTGCCTCAGAGAATGATGTTGGCTCTGATACGTCCGGAATACTTTTATGACGACATGGCCCAGGTGCCTGTCTCAGTATGGACTGCAGGACCCTATGACGTAGGCCTCCTGAAGGGGGTAGGAGAAGTGAAAATAAAACTGAAACCAGGAGCAATTTTATCGAGAGCGCTGCAATATCCCATTTCCAGAGAGGCGGATGAAGGGATCACGAAGACAATTTCCGCCATGATGGACCAGGGCATCTTAGTGACGTCAGAGTCACCATGTAATACAGAGATTTATCCAGTCAAGAAATCAAAGGGAGGGTCTTGGCGTTTAATCCAAGATTCAAGAGCATTAAACGATATTGTTGAAGCCGAGTTCCCTCTAGTCCCTAACCCGTCTACAATTCTATGTAACATACCCATTGAGGCAAAATATTTCATGGTGATTGCCTTGAAAAATGTTTTTTTCTCAATCACGTTGCACCGTGACTCACAAGATCTGACGTCATTTACATTCAGACAAATGCATCTGAAAAGCTTGAGGTTGCCACAGGGGTACTGTGAGTCCCTGTCCATTTTCAACAGAGTCCTACAGATGGACCTAAGCAATATTGCATTAGAAAGTGTCATCTTGCAGTATGTGTAATCTGCAGCACTACAGAGGAGCAATGCAGGCGCGACTCCATCCAGCTATTGACTATACTGGCTGAGAAAGGCTATCAGGTGGACAAGGAAAAACTACAATATTGTCAACAGGAGGTGCTATACATAGGCCAACTGATCTCACATGAAGGCAAGAAAGTTATCCCAGAAAGGACTGAAGCCATCTTGAACACGGCTAAGCCACTCACGATAAAGCAAATGCAGAGCTTTCTAGGCCTGTGCAACTATGTTAGAGTATGGGTCTTCGATTACAGCTCATATACCAAGCCTTTGCTTTAGCCTCTAAAGAAGGCCCAGGTGACAAAAGAAAAGATTGAATGGTCTGAAGTGATGGAAAAAGTATTTTCTGAACTCAAGAGAGCGATTTGTATTGCGCCAGTTCTCGGAATTCCTAATTATGCAGAGGAATTCTACCTGTTTTCGCACACAGACGGCAGCTTTATGACGGCGGTGCTCACTCAAAAGACTTTGTTGGGGTACAAGCCCCTGGCATATTACAGTGGAAATCTGGACCCAGTAATGAGAGGCCACTTCCCATGCAAACAAAGTTAAGCTGCTGCAGCGTTCGCCATAGAGAAGGCTACAACCATTGTAATGGGATGTTCCATGACGTTATACGTCTAGCACTCGTTATTTGCCATTTTGGAGAAACCAAAGGGCACATTGATATCTCAGAGAGCTTCTGCTTATGAAGGGATCATATCTAATCCATCGATCAAAATAGTTCGATGTAAAACAGTGAACCCAGCTACATTCATAGCTGAGCCAGTCACTGAAGGAGAGCCGATACATGACTGTGCAAACTATGAAGAATTCTATGATGAAATCCCCAGGGTGAAAGAAAATGCCCTGGTGGGAGGGGAGATCATTTTTATTGATCGATCTTCGAGAATAGATCAAGAAGGCGGACAAAGATCTACAGGCGTTGCAGTAATGAAACACATAGCAAACTGAGAATTTCGAATACTCATCAGTGCACAAATACCATCTCATTATTCAGCACAGGCTGCAGAAATATTGGAATTGATACTCGCCATTGAGAAT
Organism: Ambystoma mexicanum; assembly: GCF_040938575.1. NCBI lineage: Eukaryota > Metazoa > Chordata > Amphibia > Caudata > Ambystomatidae > Ambystoma > Ambystoma mexicanum. The sequence continues at coordinate 996,747,589 of NC_090931.1, forward strand.
CACGCAGACCAGGAAGTTACAGTGTACAGTGACTCCACCTATATGACGTCCACGGTGCACGCCGGACTAGCACGCTGGAAAAGGCGGAGCTACCGCCGAGCAGACTGCACACCAGTGCGGCACACAGCCTTATTGGACAGGCTGATCAAGGCACTACAGCTCCCAGTGGGCATAGTGGTTGTGAAATGCGCCGCCCACACGAAAGGGACAGATTTTGTGTCACGCGGAAACCACGCAGCAGACACGGAAGCATGGCCTCCAAAAGTGAGACGATCATGGAAGTGGAAGTGGCGTGCACCCATGAAAGGATGATGGTAGCACGAGCCACACCGGAAGCCTATAGTAATCTGGGGCAGACACAACGAATGGAGCTTTAAGGGGAGGCACCTCAGGACGAAAAGAACCTGTGGAAACGTCAAGGGTGTTTTTTAAACCTCTCTGACGGATTGTGGCGGCAAGACAGACCTGGTAAACCAGAAATGCCTGTAGCCCTACTAAAGATAGCATTGGAGCAGCTACACTACACATGTCAATAGAAAATCTAGCAGCAACGCTCACGGAAGACTGGTTTATGATGAATTTAGCAGAGCATGTTGCATTCTTTATGGTGAACTGCATTATCTGTCAGCAGTTCACCATTGGGCACACATTAAAAGTAGTGAGAGGAGTCATCCCCCAGCAAAATGTGCCTTTTCTTTTTTTTCCATAACAACATTTTATTGATTTTTGCAAAATAGTATATTCAGTACAACAATGCAATAATTATCAGATATAACATCAATTGAAGTCTTTAGATGCTTTTATAGGCTGGGGGTGAGAGAGATGGCGGGATCCTGGTTGTAGCAGCTGGGTCATCTTGGTCCCGGATGGTTGTCCGACTTGATTCCGGCATGTTTGGGGTCATTCGGGGCTCAGTAGAGTGGGCTACATTGGAGCCACCTTGTGAGTGGGGGTCTCCTAGTGAGGGCTGGGTATTTGGCAGCATAATCCAAGAATGGGTCCCATATATTCAGAGTTCTATTTAGGGAGTCTGAACGTATTGCTGTGATTTTTTCCGCAACTGCTATGTCCCAACATTTGGCCCACCATAGGGCGATCGAGGGGCCATTTTTGTCTTTCCATAGTCGGGCCATTGCAATTTTCGCAGCTAGTAGTAGGTGATTGCATAGGCGAGGGATTTGGCCTGAGATCGGGAATGCGCCTTCTCCGGTTTCGCCTAGAAGGACTATTCCTGGGTCCCAAGGGATGGTGAGACCGGATATTTCTTTGATGTGCTTCAGCACTTCCCTCCAATATACCTCTGCCTTTGGGCAGGCCCACACTAGGTGGAATAGGGATCCGGGGACCGGGCAGCCACACCAGCATGTGTCGGAATTTCAGGGTTGGCTTTATGGATTTGAGTAGGGGTGATATAGTATCTATAACACAGTTTATAACCCCCTTCCTTGTTTGTGACGCATTGCGAGCTTTTGTGCAATCTGGCCCAAATTTTCCCCCAGTCTTCTACTGCTATTTCCCGTCCAATGTCCTTTTCCCATTCTGTCATATATCTTTCTTTCTTTGTCGGATCAGATCTGTCTAGGAGCTGGTATATAGTGGAAATTCTGCCTCTGCTGGTCGGTGATGATAATGTGAGTTCCAGTGCTGTTGGTTCTCTAGAACATTTGTCTCGAGTTCTCCTGTGTGACATCCAATGCCTGATTTGAGAGTAACGGAATCTTTCCCGCTCACCCACTCTGAATTTTATTTTGTACCTCTCGAATGTGATGGGTGAGCCTTCTTCCAGGAAGTCGCCAGTTTTTGCCAGTCCCCCTGCTATCCAGGCCTGGAAAGCCCGTGCAGGGTTTCCTGGTGTGAATTCAGGGTTGTTCCAGATGGGGGACATGGGACCCAGGACGCCTCGTACTCCCCATTTCCGCGCTGCGGCTTTCCAGCATTGGGTCGTGACCGAATGTGCCTTTTCAGCACTTACATATCGACTATGTCGACATGATCCAAGTGTGTAACGGGTACAGATACTTAATTGTAGTGGTGTGTCCATTCTCTAGATGGATAAAAGCAGGTCCATGTACACACTCAGACTCTACCTGTGCGGCCAAATTCCTAGTGAGGGAAGTGTTTCCTAGATGGGGGGTATGTGAAGTGATGAGATCAGATAATGGGGCTCATTTTGTAAATGCAGTCTTTGAACAGATTAGCTTGTTGATTGGTATAAAGCACAGGTTCTCGTCGGCGTATCATAGGGAAGGGAATGGTATTTGTGAGAAGCTCAATGGCTTATTAAAGGAAAGGATAGCCAAGTTGAAGCTTACTCTTAAGAAGGGATGGTTGCACTGCCTTCCACTCGCATTGAATGCTCTTCGGAACCAACCCGGCTCCGACCATCATCTTACGCCGCATGAGATAGTCACAGGAAGGAGAATGAATACTCCCCTAACCCCTCGAGACAGAGCTAGATGTGATGCCCAGCCAACCAGAGAGGTCCTGGGATCCGAAATGCAGAGATACCTGAACTGCATGACATCCAGCCTTACTGTAATTTCAGACCGGCTGCAGCGACGACGAAGAGGGTGCAGTGCAACACAAAACACAACAGGAGACACTGAGACAGACGCAGTTCAAGGTCTACGTGTTCCACTCATCTTCCCTGGAGATGCCGTGTTGGTGAAAAAACATACAAGGAAAAGGTGGGACGAGCCAAGATTCAATGGTCCTTTCATCGTGGAGGACTGCACTCCTGCAGCTGTGAAACTGCAGGGCAAGAGAGCATGTATTTTTCTCAATGACATTAAGCCCTATATCGGAGAAAGCCCTCTAGCTGCAACCCACCGCGAAGAGACCACAGACAACGGGGAAGAACCTCAGCACGCGCAGACGAGATCCATGATGAGGAAGAAGGATGCATGAGCTGCAAAGCAAAGACAAAAAAAATAAGAACCTGTTGCAAATTGTGGCTTAAATTGGACATTTACATTTCCTCTAAGCAAAAAAGAGGATAAGGACATAAAATGGACACTCTGTGCATCCTAGTTGCAGGGTGAGGAAGAAAATTGCACGTGTAAGAAACAACACGTTTTTTGACACGAACTGTGAACCAAGTCACGCTCAAGCACTTATTAAGGAAAAGACTGTAACAAACGTTGATCTAGTAGAGACATCACAAAGGACATGCTCAACTATTTCTATTTAGTAGTGGCATCATATCCGTCGCTAGTAGGGAGGGTCACCAGTGTCTCAGACTTTATCCAAGATCCTCCCAACAAAAAGCTAATCTGACAACTACTTACCGTCATCGCGGAAGCCTTCATTGTGCTGCCTGAATACAGTGATAACGACACAAATGCTTCCACCACAGGAGATTCTAGATGAACTTATCAATACGCTTTTCTTTCACATAATCGAAGAGTGCCCAGTTATTGTTGGAAGGAATACCGACACGTTGCCTTTCATTAGAGATCCAGCAAACTCTGAACATTTGAGCCAGCTGTGGAAAAAACTAAGCTATTTGGTCGCAATCCACGCTTCAGGAAAGTACAAGGATTGTTCACGTCAAGGGAAGCGCCTGTAATCCTGAACCCAGCAAGGCAGAACAAATGTCCCTGTCACCCCAAAACAGCCTACTGGCACATAACGTCCTATTTCGCCTAGTCACTGACTTTCCAGAGATGGTGGGGAGACCTATCGAGGTTGACGTCCTCACCTTCATCAGAGATCCAGCTAATGTCGCGAATGTGGGAACGCTCCTCCATGGCATAATGTTGCAGGTCGAGCTGTCGAACTTTCAGAGAGATTATCTGAGGAGATTCCAGTGAATCTTTCCGCCGAGGGACAGATCAAGGAAGCAGAGTCAAGCACTTCATCATTCCGCCAAGGGACAGATCGAGGGAGCAGAAACAAGAACTTCACCTTTTGTTGTTTGATTGCCATTTTCCCATTTCTTCACAGTGACCAGTGTCCAGCATGTCCTCGGGACTGAAGCAGATTCGGGGGGGTCGACTGGGAACTCACCTACTTTGAACATGCACAGTAAAAGTGACTTCTCAAAGTGTTAGTCTAATCTATTTTTCCATAGTCTAGCAAGGATACTGCATCCTGTATCAAGAGACAATCGTCACCCACAAGAGGGGGGACACTTTATGATACAAACTGTTCAAGAACAATATTGAATTGGGGGAATTTAATAACATTGACATTGAATAAACGATCGAGATGGGGGCCCAGAACAGTAACCACAAGCAGAGGAGCACTCTCGCTTCTCTGGGAGAAAATGCTGCCGCCTCACTTACCGTACCATCATGTATTTATGCATTGTGTTTATCATTATTTTGCTGTCACTGACGATCAGAACTGCATTTTTTCTTGGTGCACGAAGCGGTCCAATTTCAGTTGCACCCACCTGATGGTGTACGTGGGAGTCCTACAAAAGCACCCAGACCCTATATAGTAATTCTAGTCCCGAGAAAATCTGATGGTAACGTAAATGACCCGAGAATGAATATAGTTAGCAGTGACACATACACACTTGAGGTAACGTATGAAGAGAAAAGCTGGAGACAGGGTCAGCACGGAATGAATGAAAACATAGCACTGACAACTACACGCACTCACACACTGAATGCACTCGAACAAGGGCATGTGTCAATGGCCACAGAACCTCAAGCAAAGGCAACAGAGAGCATGAGACTGCCTACCGAACAATCAGTCCCAGAAAATAATGAGAGAGACCGAAAACAATCAAGTGAAAGGCCAACTAAAGCAGGCACAGCAAAAGCCCTCGAGAAGACAGAAGCAGCTACGGGAGAATTCACTGCAAGGACAAAAATGTGTATAGATCATTTATTCCCGTTTATAGCTAGAGAGAAGAAACGGCAGGAGGAACTGAAAAATAAACCCGCAGAGACTGTATTGACAGGCACACAAGTTCCAACACAAGGAACAAGTACCAGGCCCATGTTGCAGCCATACACTGGGCCGATGACAGGCTGGTGGTTGATAAAGGCACTTATAGAGGACAGAAAAAGAATGCAAGAAGAGAAGGAGAGAACTGCAATACCTCCACCTACCTCATTGATGCAGATAAAGAAACTCGATCCATGGACCAGAATGCCTGAGAGTCCTCCAGCAAGGAAAAGTCACACAGACGTGTTTAGAGATGAAGTTATAGCTAACTACAGGAAGACACTAAGAATCAAGAGAAGCCCACACGAAGATAGCAATGAACCGAACGACTACCTGGACAGCACAGCACATCTAGGAAACAACATTTGGTACCAACACATGAAAGAAGTCAGAAGAAGAAAATCAGAAGGATAATGCTTCGTTTGCGCACTTCTACCGTACAGCATGGGGAAATCCAAGATCTTCGTGGCTGTAGAAATTGATGTCCCGACAGCAAACTGTGCAACACCAGAGGCCAGTTCATGGGGAGGGATGCCTCATTTATATGGGCAACTGAAACAGACTACCCTGATGAAGACGATTATGTTCAGGACATTAAGATGAGAAATAGAGCCCATACTAGGAATCACGTGATCCGGTACGAAAAGCCTGAAGTTAAAGGAACAGGAACAAGATGGGAAATAAACCCGAGACTGAATGTCCAAGGGAAAACCGAAGAAGAGGCTCAAATTTGGAAGAACAGAGGCCAGATGCAGATTTGGGGGACAGTGCTTTCCCCCCAATGGATGGGAAGAAGGAGTCGTGATCTGCCGAGCATGGATGGTCCTTGGAGCCTGCAAATAAGCAATTGAAAACTCACAAAGGTTGTGCAAACCTCTATGGCCGAGACTCACAAAATTACTGACATGGGTCGAAGACAGAGGAGGACCCCTGCAGATAGTGTCACTGGAAGGCCCGAAATTGTGCTTCAGGAACAATGGCACAAGGAAGATGCGACACATTTTTGAAGCCAGGTATGACTCACGGAACCGCAGTAATTATGGATCATTACTGGGCATGTGGATCCAAAGCATACATCAGACTGCCAAAAAACTGGGGAGGCATATGTACAATAGTGAACGTCCAAGTTCCAGCACTAGAATTCCCAAAAAATGACCTGAATATTGACAGTTTCCCGAAAGCAGATGCCCACCTGAGGAAAAGGAGATCTGTGAAACTGACAACACGAGTGAAGAGAGAAAATAATTTTTCTGCCAAATCAGAAGAAGCATTTCATGCAATCCCATAGGAACACCTCATCAGTGTTCGCAACAATCCTCATGCCAAGATTCCAAGTTGGAGCAAACACTAAATGGGAGTTATTACAGACCATCAACACTACCATAAAAGGATTCAATGCGATTAAGGAAGAACTAAGAGCAATCCGTTTGATGACTCTACAGAACAGTTATGTACTTGACATGATCACAGCAATGGATGGAGGAGTTTGTGCAAAAATCGGAGAATCATGTTGCACATTTACACCCTCTCATGACGAAGAAAATGGAAGTTTAACAGAGGCCATAGAGATGCTAACGAACCTGCAGAACCAGATGGTAGATGGAACTGACGAAGTGGATGATGACAGCTGATTTGTAACACTATTCTCATGGGTCCCACAATGGATGGCAGACATATTCAAGTTCCTGGGAGCCCTGCTATTGGTGATTCTACTAGGATTTTGTGTTATCAAGATAATAATCTCGCAATGCCAGAAAACGGCAAAGAAAGCCATAGGGATGAAGATCATGATCAACGTCAAACCAGGATGGAAGCCCAGAGACCTGACTGATGAAGAAATAAGAAACTTTGTGAAGGCCAGCGAATATGCGCCAGAAGGAACAAAGTTCCTGTACCCCAGGAAGCGTAGAAATTATGAAGGAAAATGGATCTATTGTAGCCCAAATGGACAATGTCAACTAATGACCTGGAACAAAGACGAACATGTGAAAACAGTAGGAAGTTTGAAAGGAGTGATAAAAATATGGACTCCAAAGACACACACATTCACACCATCATGTACAAACCCAGAAGACGAAGAAATGGATACAGAAGAACCAAGTAAGATCAATCAAAAGGAGGAAGCAGAAGTAGTTGATGAACCGACCAGAGGGGGGAGTGTAGAGGAGGTCCCAGATATGGTCTGCACTCCAACCACCCATTTTAAAGTACCAGGAACATACTCACCGGGATATATGACGTATGAGGAGCAAATGAATCAATAGAGAGCAGCACTAGGGCTCTGGCCAGTGCCGATCAGAAGAACAATACCTGTTGAAATGCCAATAACCAGACAACCATGGGCAGAGCGGTACCCATTGAAACAACCGTACCAGCAGCTGACACGAAATGAAGACTACTTACAAACGGTCCCAGAAAAGACCCAAAGGGCCTTAATCAAAGGGGAATGGTGACGAGACAAGGGTCCGAGCATACGTACAGATGAACGAAATGACAACTAAAAGATGACCCGCAAGGCCGAAATGTTATCAATAAAGACGTAATGACCTTATAAGAAGAGGTGATGTTGAAATATAAAGAGACATAACCATAAAAGCAGGATGAAAATATGCAACTAAGCTAAACGCCTGTAAATAAGCTTGGAATGCAAGAAGCTAAGAAAACAGTACTGCTTGCTATGCTTAGTAGAAGAATAGAGCGGCAAGCGCCAACTATATATCTACCTCAAAGAAGCACATTATACAAGTGCAAATCCATTTTACAAAAGCAGAGGTAACCCAGGTGTCTAGGGGTCAAACAAGCTAAGACTCATATACCTGCACAAAACCAGACAAAAGAGCAGAATCGAAACTTAGCAAGAAGCAGCTCATGCCTGGGAAGTCGAGGTCAATTCAAGGAAGGGAGGAGAGCAGCAACTTCGAAGAAGTGATACTTAAGAGCATAGCAGCCTGCCCTGTGAAGATCGAGATAAGGAGGCCTAGGAGGGTGGCAAGGCCGAATGAAGAATCAAATACGCAAATAGAAAGAAATTGAAGCAGATTCACAGTGTGCTAACACATGACCAGCCAGGCTCAGAGAGGTACCCACATCTGATATCATCCAAAACCAGAGGATGCCATAACTTCTCCTGATAAGAATCTACAGTTTCAAGGCCATCCTCAGCTATCTAACTGACACATAGCCCTAAAGTTCTGATTGATGGAAGGGAGGCAGGGTGAATCCTGGGGCACACTGCATCTGGGTGAACATTCTGCAAGCTGCTAATTAAAGTGGAGATTTATGCCTAGGGCTGTAACCGACCCAATCACAATGGACCGAATAATCAAGGGTCCTATAGCTAGTAGAACCAATGAGACGTCGTACTTTTAGTGACGTCTAGCACGAGTGATGTAGAGGGATGGGCTTAGACACCCACCAGATAAGAGTTATCCAATCCTCACACTCTGTTACCATATACAGATATAGTACCTATACTTAAGTTATCCTTTTAACCAATAGAATTGCATGACAAACCTTTGAGTGTTACACGTCAACGATGACGAGAATTTGCTCTAACTATTGCTGTCTGAATGAAGAATTTGGAAGTTGAAGCGAGACGGGCGATTGCATCACTGGAGATTTCCGTGTTTCCCAGTTCTTTTGTATTTGTCATTAAACAGACTTCCCTTTGCCAAACCATTGAGTTGTCCTTATTGATTGGTGTTGGAATACGAGAATCCTGCACCCCATCCACCTCAAGGTGCAGCTATCTCATCTTAAAGTACTTGAGGGTGAGCTCTGATCCCATGGGCCCGTCAGAGGTCGCTCCGCCCTTCTGTACACACCTGCTCCCCATCTGCAAAGGAAAAGAGGCTTGAGGGCTCCTAAAGTAGGGAAACAGAGCGGCAAGCAGGAAGGCACCAGGTGGGTGGGGCTTGCTAAGAGGTGAAAAAGAGCGGCAAGCAGGAAGGCGCCAGAAGGGCAGGGCTTAGGCCAGGTGACCTAGATCCACTTGCACCTGCTCCCCATCTGCAAAGGAAAAGAGGCTGGAGGGCTCCTTAAGTAGGGAAACAGAACGGCAAGCAGGAAGGCACCAGGTGGGCGGGGCTTGCTAAGTGGTGAAAAAGAGTGGCAAGCAGGAAGGCACCAGGTGGACAGGGCTTGCTAAGTGGTGAAAAAGAGCGGCAGGCAGGAAGGCACCAGGTGGGCGGGGCTTAGGCCAGGTGACCTAGATCCACTGGCACTCGCTCCCCATCTGCCCTATGGGTATACATATGAATGTTCCTTCCCATTATTATGAAATGAGCATGCAAATAGATGATTCTTGTGTTGTATTTATACACCCAATAACACTTACGGGACACACGCTTGTTAGTGTGTTTAGAATTCACATATTTAAAAAGTTTCAGTAAAATTACCTTACTAAAACTCATAGTTTGAATTTATAAAAGCATGTATGTATGTTTGTACCGCTACTAATTATACGATGCAGTAAGGATTAGCACCAACAAAACATATGAATGTATTTATGTGCATGCTATTCATACATCCCAAAACCCCACACTTTACCATAAAAATAAAACTCATGTACGTAAGTTTGTGTAATTTTTCATATTAAGAAGCTTTCCCATTGATATGAACTAAGCATATTAAGGTATGTCTATGTGTATCATATACATTATTTTACCCAAATAGAAAACTATTGAAGGTTTAAAGAATTATTTTATGAAAACAAAAACTTAATCAAAACATATTTTTCATTAAAAACAATCTTTTGATTAATTGCCCATAGGGTATTAATAATCAGTCTCAGTAAAAATTAGCAGCTTTCACGAAAGCACTTTAGAACTTTGATTGAAGTCTACTTAAGCTTTTCCAAATACTGAAAAAACATATAGCCTTATTGTGCCTGACTGGTTAAATACAGTTTGAATCCATAGGTACAGAAAACTTGGGAGCAACCTTGGAGCAAAACCCCTCCCACTTCAGGAAGACGCTCTGCGAAAACCAAACATATATAAATGGGAAGGAGGGTGAATTGCACATTATTAAGAGTGTTAATATTTTAATTAGGGTTTATCACAATCGTGTAATGTGTAGGTCGGAATATGTGTGTGCATTAGTCTGTTTCTCAGAGCTATTTTGACATGGAAGGAGGATGCCAAAATGAGAACTAGGAGATATTTCATTATTATATGGTAAAATGCCCCCACGCCTTAGAGGGTATTACCTTGCTCTAGGAAAAACCCTCCATTTACCCTTAAGCCATTTAGCTTTCAGGCCATTGTAGGTAGAATACTGCATTCATGAGAGTACTGACTTTTTCCCCTCACAACATGGTAAGTGAATGTTAATGTAGAGCAAATATAAAAAGATGTTTTATTAATATAAGATTTAAAACGTTAGTTCCCAAGCAAAACAATAAATATCGAAAGCATTCAAACAATTAGTTAAATATTTAAACTATATAATTTGGTTAGTAAACAATTGAAGGAGTCAGTATTTAACATAGAAAACAACTATTACTATATTTGTTTAATCCATTTTTGTTTTGGGTACAGAATCTGCTGGTGAACTCTTTCCTTCAGTCTCCACAACTCCTTCAAGAAATTTAAAAGAAAACAATCAAAATAGAGATATGCTGTAAAATAAGCAAATGTTATGTCTCATGTTGCATGTACCACACCTCATCAATTTGATTCAGTATCCCAAACTCCTAAAATAAAAAAGTAGTCACTTCAAATTACCCTTTTTTCCTGCAATTATAAATTCTCCTATCCTAAGAACAAAATAACCTACATGGCCTGTTACTACATTGCCTATTGCCAGCTGTAGAAATGCTACAATAGTTGACATTGCTGTAGCACAAGAATATCAAAAACAAAGGTCACCTGGTACTGCAGCTAGTACTATTTCAATTGGGCAGAGTCCAAATATTCAGTAAAATGAAACAAATACCCGTTCTAGTACTGTGAGTAACATTATGTCAAATGTGCAAACTTTAATATCACACAGTAAAACCATAAATGTTTTACCTAGTACTTCTAGCACCATTACAACTGTGGCAAATTCTTTCATTCTGGAAATAAATCACTTGGCCACTGCTGTTTCTGTAAATCAAAGTTATATACCAAATATGGCAACTTCTCTTACTTTAAAATAATCTTAAAAACAACTACTATTAAAGGTAGTAGTATTTGGAACATTAATACATCTGTTCGTCACAAAAAGCAATTGGACAAATTGGACAAATTACCAATTACTGGTACTTATTATGTTTCTACATACCAAGTTTCACCTACATCACATTGAAATGCACCCATCAGTGACAGCAATCAAACCCTTTAGGTGGTGTCATTACTACAAGTAAAACTTTAAAAAAACAAGTATACCAACCTCTGGATCAATGCCATTTGGAAACCTAAAATCTTGGGTTCAGGACTACTTTGAGAATCATCGCCCAGAGGATGTCTGAAACGTGACTGAAGACAACTGCAAATCACTTTTAAAAAGAGGTAATTCTTAAAAATATAATTTGAGAAATTCTTCAATGCTGTCACATATACATAATAGCCAGGTGCGCATATATTTCAAAACATTTTATGAAAATAAAACAATTCAAAGATGTAAAAGTAAAAATTCCATTTGAACTGCAGTCACCACACCTGAAAAAGCTACTAGAAAAAGGAAACATGTAAAAAAAGAAACAATAAAAAACATCAAGTTCATTGTATGTAATCCTACAGCAATGCATTTTTCATTGTAAAGTATATAATCTAACTAAAACCATACATCATATTACTTAACAAAAAATGTCATGTTCCCTAACGTTAGAAAACTTTTAGGATCAAGTTAGTTATTAAGCTAGAAAAAAATATGTCTCAATATCTCATAAAACAATACACATCACATATTAAACAGATGAAATGTGTACATAAAACCATACAAATACAACCAGCTATCCTACTTTATAAAACAATTGTAACACTACAATACGTCAAGTACATATATTAAAACATACGTCATACAAAACACACACTTACGCTATTATGCATATGCGCTGTTTTAGTAAATATTGAACATTAATAAAATAAAAATGAATGCCAATTCAACAGTTTTGCATTATATTCTAAACAGTTAAACATGTACAACATATACAATGGTAATTAACAATTACCTAATATGGTCATCTAACATTGCACCATGTTATATCAAGTATAACATTGTTTAACATTCAATAATGCAGTATTAATATCTAAAACTGTTTAATAGAACAATGTAAAAGTGATATAAGAATTAAAAATGAAAGAAATGTTAATGACCTTCAAATGAGGCATGCTAAAACTAACCGCTTCCAAGGTTTTAATGCATTGTATTAAACACCTTATTTTAAAAGACACCTTCATGTGAATCTAATTGTTCTTAAAAACCATTGAAAAAAACGAGAACCTTCTGGAACATTTCCAATCACATGATTCCTAAAATAGTTGTGGTTCCTTTAAAAAAACAAAACAAAACACATGTGTTCTTTCTAAACCAATAGTCAGCATTATTTCAAATGCGGTACATTTCCTACACCCTTGTCTATCGGTAAAAAATCAAACATGCATCTCAAAAGTACATGTTACTTAATTTTGAGCCCTCTTTCTGCAAAATCTTTGACACAGTAAGATAATCTCTCCTTATTACAAAGCAATCTACTTTGATAAAAATATGCAATGTACAATCACTCCTAGCACAATTGTAAGATAACTTTTAAATAATGTATTCATAATTTTCATTTTATTCACGTAAAAATGACTAATAACGCACATAAAATGTACTAATACATTACTTATTTAACATACCGTACTTGAAGTATTGGTAATTGTATTTTACTTTACTTTTACATAAAGTGTAGAAATGTATATTTAGTAACTTTGTCATGCAATCTATTAACACATTACATCTAAACCTCAAAAAAGTGTAAAGCACTAGTATTTGCTAAACATATTTTACATGCAAGACCCATTATGTACAGCCACATATTCCTAATATTAATTTTTCAATGTTATTCCTGCAACTAAAGAACAAATAAGTACATCAGACGTTTTGTATTATCATTTAAAAAGTTAGTAGTTATAAACATTACCGCACATAATGTTAATTTATAAGGTTATTCCTGATACTAAAAATCTAGTACGTACATTAGTCATTTTGTGCCATAATTCCAAAAATATAGTATTGTTAATGAATGTCAGATCTCAGGTCCAATCTTTCCCGATCCCTGAGCCCAGATTACTAGTTCTTCTTAGGTAAATTGCTGCATTTATTTTGTTTTATAACTTTCAGAATGTTTTCGGAGTGTTTGGGCCTTAACAGGAACTTTCAGTCTGTGGATAGCTTCTCATGCCAAAAAGACTGGTTTTCAGTCTGCTCCCTGATTGGCTAAATAAGACTTGAAGGCAGTTGGAGGACTTACTCAAATGCCTTTCATTGTCTACAAACCAGCTGAGTAGGAGGTGAAGTCAGGAGCTCTAGGCGAAATGAAGAGGCCCAGCTGTTTTAAGAAGAAATCTGAAAAGAAGGAACCTGAAAACAGAACGCAAGTGACAGGACTTCAGATTTATCTCAAGCTAGGTGAAAGAGACTCTTACAAAAACTTTATTTCAATTGAAAAGATTTGCCTCGACAAGTACTAACTAAAATGTTATGAAACCCAGAGGCAGAGTGCCTTGATAATATGTTTTCCTGCACTTTATTCTTACTGTTTAGTTAGAGCATTGTTAATGTTTTTGGCTCTAAAGAGTTAGTTGTTTGGAAATTACATTCTTCTTTGTGAAAGTTTTTTGGGAGAAAAGGCCCTGCGCTCCGTGTACCGTTGCCTAGGAATGGTTTGAGGCCGGGCTTTCCCCTGAAGAAGAAAGCTCTTTCTGCACATGCAGCGTAGTTCCTCATCGGTTTTATATTGTTGCGCATGCCGTGCAGACTGGACACCCATTGAAGGGTTATTTTTATAGCACAGTTTGCATATATTTCCTTTTCCTTTTGGGTTGAGAGGGAGGTATGTGTGTCGGCAAACCAGCAAGACTCAGAGACATTTTACTTTTGGAAAGCAGGAGACAGGAAGAGTGCGGGCAGCGCAGGACTGCATTTTACAGCCAGTGTGTCAGAGTACGTGAGCGAACAGAATAGATAGCGAGTTAGGAAACAAAGAAGGTGAGATAGTATCAGCCAAGTTATTCCACTTGTCATTTACTAGGCTGCAACAAGAAAATACATATAAAGATTGCACACAGGAACTGAAGTTTTGTTATTTTTAAGTGGCTGAAAAGTTACCAGGAAAATAGTCAAAAGTCAAACTACGCAATCAGAGAATAAGTTACAGGGTGCATTTGCAGGAGGCATAAAGGAGGTAACAGAACACTAGCAAGGCTTTAATATAAGCAAAAAGTGAAAAGATGTTTCCAGTTCCTCTAGGCAGTCAGCAGAGGAGAATCAGGTAACACAATTAGAGTATTTTGATGAATAAAAAAGGTCAAGGAGTAGGAAGTTGATGTTAACCATATGTGCATTGCTCCCTCTGCAGATTTCCGTGAGATAGCTGAAAGGTATCTGTTTTTTATTTTATCCACTTCTCCTTTCCCCTGGGAGTGTTCCGGGCTCAGCTGTGTATTATATGTTGTTGAGTGTGACATGCTCTTGAGAGTCTGCCGGTGTCCAGCAGCTTCTGCGGTCACATCCAGAGACTCAGCCTGACAATAAGCTAGCATTGTGACTACTAACACTATATGTAATGAATCATGTCACATCATTCTTACATACTTTTCAATTGTATGTTACTATTTAATTTAGGTAAAGTTAAGGTTATATTATTAAAACAGAAAGTATTTATATACTGTTTAAAAATAACACACCAAAACATACACAACAGTGTTAAATGCTTATTAATGTAGAGCATTTTGTACTTGTACAGTTTATCATTATGCATAACAATATCATAATGTTATGGTTTCTAAATACATCAATGTATAAAGTTTGTTCCTAAGCTTATTTGAAAAAAATGTATATAATAAACAATGAACTATATGTTTTTTGTAAAAATCTTTTTCAGACAATCCGATTACAACAATGGGGGAAAAAAAAGAAAGTCCATAGCAATTGCACAAAAAAATTACCTTGCATTAAAACAAAATGAAGTTTCACATAATTCAACCCATTCAACACTAAAAACAACTACAAATGTTAAAAAATTAAGCTTAAATAATGCACCAACAAAGACAATAACAAAAAATAATCAACTACAATACATGAAATAATGCAAAGAATGATTCATAGTTAGCTTTTCAAAAACAACTACAATACAAAAACATGTTTTTTTTTAGCTAAACAAGCTTAAAATCCTTACAAGGTTAATGAGACAATTACAAATTCGCAAAGTTACGTGTAGCAGAAAAACAAATTACATTCAAAATGTTGTGGACAAGGCATTAGCTACTGAAAAGAAGATAATTAAGGATACTGTAAATGCTCAAAGGGAATGAACAATTTTCCTTCAGAAGTGTTTAAGTAACATTTCAAATGTTACAAATTATAATGTCCAAAATAAAAACAATATCTTATGCCAATGTATACATACTTCAGAACGTTATTTTGCTGAAGAAACATGTGCAGTAAATAATAACACAAGCTTTTACTACAAAATGGAATGCATTTGACTGTATAAATGGAAACAGTCATGATTTAATTGAAATTGAAACTCATACAACAAACCAAAAAAACAAAATGCAACTAAAAAAGTACCACACGTAAAGCAATGAACATGTACTCAAACATGTGCTATACAAGAATTAAATATTTTTTAGTTTGCTGTTAAGTATTGCCAGATAAAAAATGAAGGAAAATTCAACTTTTGCAAAGAAAATCATTATTACATGAGAGAATGTACCATATTATGAGAACATCATATTTCCTGTTCTTCTGGAAATCATTGCAATAGTACATTTCAACACATGTGCATGCTTGGTGCACATAATACAGCCTTTAGACAATTATTTTGGAAAGATTATATAGCTAAAAAAACAGTGAAATCACTTTTACAATTACAACAATGTATTGAAACACAAAGTGTATTAAATCCTGTAAACATTTGCAGTGATATAATAGACCAATATTTTGGGAAATAATGTTTCCAAGTAACAAATGAGAATTGATTTGTGTTGTGGCACCTGCTCTCAGAGGTCCTGCTGACCACTCCACCCTCACCTCATGGTCTGCCACTTACGGACCTGTCTCGGTGCCCGTGGGTTCCGCCTTCGGGCGTTTACATGGTTGCTATACCCCCGGTGGTGTTTGTCCCAGTTCCATGTGGGGGGATCACAGGGTTTGTTGAGGGCAGCTGTGGTTTCGGACCCATGCATGCGTTGAGGGCCATGTCCAGCTTATCGCCCATGCACAGTGCATTGGTTCCTACGGCAACCAAGGCATGCTGTCCAAACCTTGTTCTCCATTCTGCCTGCTACATAAGGTTCCTGTACCCATGGTTCTCTGTGCCTTAAAACAGTTTGTCCTGAACCGTACTATGCTCCTGCGGATCCTTGCTGTGCCTCTCCTGCTCTGCCTTGCCTCCTCAGTGGGACTCCCCTCAGACTCTGGTGGGTCCTTCTCCTTTCGCCTTCTTGGTTCTGGCCGTCTTTCTCATCTTGCCCAGCACCTGGATTTCCAGCCTTTCTTTATCCTCTAGCTTTTCTTGACCACCCTGTCTGACCCTTTCTTCTGTTTACTGTGCCTTGCTCCACCTAGTCTGTGTCCTTCCTGCGCTTTGGTTGTGAAACTTCCCACCAAAGGACACCAACTCAAAACATCTGACTCGACATCTTACATCTGACTCGACATCTTCCCGACAGTATTTGGAGCTTCTTCAGCTGTTACTCTTCCCCGAACATCTTGGATATTGACATTCCGTTGGCCTCCTCTGCCAGTGCTTGCACTGTTCCTGTGCCATGATAATCTGGGGAGTGCTGTTCCGCGGAGTGGTGAGCTGGTCCAGGAGTACCTAGTCTCATCCTAGGGACTTTTGGGTTGGTTCTCCACATCACGCTATCAGCCGACCTCATCCCCATCAACGGAATAAACAGGTACGCTACGCTCACGTGACGTCCTGCGTAACAATTTGCATCACCCATGCGATACTTAAAGTTTGAAACAATATGATAAACATATGCAAACATACAACTTTGAAATAAGCAAACAACCTTTATATGTGAATGTTGTAGCCACACATAATATCAAAAGTCTGTCAAAATGATAAATATAAATAACAGACCACCAATGAGGACAATAAAATGTGACTTGGACTTATGTATTTATGTATTAAAGAAAAATATCCCATAGAAGAAAATGTAACAATGGGCCTCATTAAAACTGTGCCGCTCCAGTAACAACGGTGCCGGTAGGCTTACCGGCACCGTTGTTACCGGACTGGCAAAGTACGACTCTGCGGGCGGGTGCCGTCCCATCCGCCAGGGTCAGACCTGGCAGGTCGGACGGCACCCGCCTCTTTAGTTTCACAGAAGCACTGGCAACGTTATTAACGGTGGCGGTGCTTCCGTGGTCCCCATTCCTATTAAGTCCTATGGGACTCAAATGGGAATGGGGATTTACAATTTACCGGCTTCTTTTTTCTGACTTCTCAAAATGCCGGGGTTGTAATCCCCCGGTGTTACCTGCAAGACAGGCGCCGGTAAATATTGCAAGCCCAGTGGCAACCCACCAATAGCACCGGCAGGGTTACTGCCGGACTTGTAATAATGCCCAATGTGTTTATATTGTTGTAAATATTTAGATGAAAATAAACTACCTATGCATTCAATTGTAAATAATAGGAACCCCCAACCCATTCCAAAAATTGGACAAGAGTTAAACTTAAATGAACACATAATTACTTAATTAGTACGTCCTTTTCAAACAATTGTCCGCTTACAAACAAAATCAGGAAAAAGAGCAGATGATATATTTACAAAAGCATTAAAAGGCAAAGTAGTACACTTTCCATTAAATATATATGACAGAGTCAACACTTTAGGTTTAAGTACTGCTATTGAAAACACACTCTTAGTTTTAATTAATGGAGTGCTAACAAAAAGTTGAAGAAATATGGCAAGAACTTGTTCATTTACACTGGCCCAATGTTGAACATGGTTGAAAGCAAACAATAAACATTATGAACATGTAAATGTTGTAGAACATATGAATTTAAACCTTGAAGATGTTACTGAAAAACAACCACAGTTTGAAATGGTTGCATTAAAAAACACAGCAAATCTATATGAAGAATATACCATCCACCCTTTACATTCAAAAGAAGTTATAAGTGATTCAATAGAATTATTTTAAATGAGACAAACAAAAGAGAACACTATTAAGTGTCTGTTACAAAGACTTAGAGGAAAGATGCTTTGGTCAATTGTTCCCCACAGAAGATGGTGGAAGATTAAATGACAGACCGGTACAAATAGTGGCTTCAGAATATAGAACCAGTTGCATGTATTCAACAGACCGTAGATTTAGACTAAATCAAATAAAAGTACATTAGCAATCCCATGTTCAATGCCCATATCTCAATACTGGAAAACGATATAGAAATATGACAGCTTGAACATTAGCTGAAAAAGTTGAAGCTAAAGTTCAGGTTTTAGAAAGTAGCATTAAAAACATTTGAACTAATATGCGAGGAAAACGAGATTATTTGTATAGGCGTTTATCAGATTATTTATTAAATTGCATGTTGCAAAACCTTGGTCCACCAACATGGTTTGTTACTTGAAGCTGTGCAGAGAATGCATGGGAAGAACTATTAGAATACTTAAAACAAGCAAGTGCATATCTTCCGAACTTTAACACTTTAACTCCAAATTAACCTTTTTGACTTGATCCAGTAAATGTATCAAGACATTTTCATCATCAAGTCCTTGCTATGTTAAACTTTATTTTAAACATACAATTCCCACTATTATGCCCACTATTATGCAAAGTTGCACATTACTTTTGGAAAAAGGAATATCAAGTTCGAGGAACACCTCATATGGTTTTATGGGTCGCAGTTGCTCCCAGATTTGGTGAAGATAATTCTAAAACATTAAGCAACTTTATAGAAAAATATGTTAGCTGCACATTTCCAAGCTCTGATAAAAGCCCAAATGTATATGAAAGAGTAATGCATTTCCAAAATCACAAATGCACATCTTATTATAACAGAACATACAAGTCAATTTACGGCTTTTACCAAAGATGCCATTTTGGATTTCCAAGAAAAGAGCGAGAAGCAACCGTGATTAGTGACCACCTTTCATCTATTAGACACCATGTTAAACAAAACTCCAAAAAGATCATATGAATTAAAAAGAGATTTAAAAAGCATTAATATAAATGAGTTCTGCCCTGTAATTTTAAGTATGTGCAATACAAATATAGCTATTAAGTAGATACAGAACATCAAACATAACTAAGGCAGCAAAATGTCAACTTGAAGATCTTTGGGTGCGAATGAAAAATGAAGAGTCACTTTCAGTCGTTTAATTAGCTTGGGAGGTAAAACTCTTTCACACCGGGAATGTGGGACATACAAAGCAGAAGATAGATTTTTGGTAAAAGTGTAGATATTAAGTGGATCAGTCTTGTTTAACCAGAAAGCAGACGCATAGTTTTAAAACCTTTTAATCAAATAGACATGTTATCTCTTCATAACTGTGAGAAACCAGAAGGTGTCTCACCTGCTAGTCCCTGGGGGTCTCTCTCTCAGGTGGCCTGGGCACGACCATCACCTTTGGATCCAGACCCTGGGGGTGGACCAGTGCGGGAGGATCACCTGGGTGAGGGGTCTTCTGGGAGTGGGACACCTGATGGTGATGGTGAGAAACGGTATCCCCCCTCGCTGTAACACCTTTACCCCATCCTACCTGGTAGGCTATTTAGGAACTCTACCCCCCACCGCTTTCCCTTCCTGAATACTTTTACATGGACAGCCTGCTCTGGGAGAAAACAGACTCACACCCAAGGATTGTACCTGACATGTTCCACTGCAATGGTCAGGCAAAGGTCAGGCAATTACTGGTAACCACTCTCACCCGTCTTCCATTAAACTTCCCCACATGGTTAAAAGGCAGAGCATAAGAGCACACTCTGAGCGAGGCAAAGCACACATAGGAACAGTGTTTTCCCAATGGCAGCGGAATGAGGGAAGAAAGATGGCAACCCATGAAGGGTGCGCATGGAGGGAGATACCCTGGATCTTTTTTTCAGCATGAAACCATTACTTTCCAGAACCCTTCCGATTACAAAATGTAAGGCCAGGAAACCAGACTGAAGAATTCCGTATTGTGTGACGGAGATACACTAGGCCCTCCTGCACGTCTGACCAAGTCGGGGAGGAACAGCAGCCGTTGTGGTACCATCCTTGGCTCCAAGATCAAAGCAGCACCAGAGAGATCAACACTGCCGGTGAGCTGGGGAGACCGTTGCAAGACCGGTCTGTGTTGAAGTCAAGGTCGCAAGCAGCAACATTGTATAAGGAGCGCAAGAACAAAGATTTGTAACGCGTGTGATGAAAGACGTGAGGGAAGCTTAATTGCTGATGGATGTTTGAACATTAACCGTGAGGCTGTTCAATCAAAGGTCTCTGTAAGGTATCCAGCTAAGTAGTGGCAGAAACGAAAGTGGAAGATAGAAAGAGAAGTGAATTGAAGTGGTCCTGCAACGGTTTCAGCAAAACCCATTGCACATTCGAAAGTCTTTGATTTTTGATACAAAGGGAAAAACATAGAAAGTGAGATTACACGGTCCGAGCCTGAAGGAGGTTGATCCATGGTCCAAGCCCAAAGGAGGGAGATCCATGGTCTGAGCCCCATCGAGGGAGACCAATTGTAAACATTGTGTTAATGTCACATCGCGGCCTCTAGCCATTTGCTACGTGACTGTCCAGATGTCCCACCTAGACGTTCGGGAAACGAGCGCCCTCGGTAAGTGTTAGGACGAACTCCCGAGGGGCCATCCCAAGTCCTTATGCAACTCTTTCGGTGTCTTCTTCTGGTACTCCAGAGGATTCCAGGCTGATGGTTCTTACAGTTACTCTAACGTTGGGCAAGACAGAGATCCTAACCCAGGCTTTGCTCGATTGTGGCGCTGCCGGCAACTTCATCGACACCTTGTGGGCAGAACAGAAGGGTATCAACCTCCTGGCTAAACAAGAGGACCAGAAGGTAGAGGGTGTTGACGGAGAACCTTTGAGTTCCGGCATGATCACCCACACCACTGAAGAACTAAACCTACGCATCCAGCAGCATTCTGAAATGATCTCATTCGATATAATTCGAGCAGCTCATTTCCCCATCATACTGGGGATAGGGTGGCTCAGAAGACTTAACCCTCACATAGACTGGACTAAGAACATACTGAGCTTTCAGTCCGCTTTCTGTAAGGCAGAATGCCTTCCAGAGCCAAGGTTCGAGACAGTCCAGACCACCAGTATCTACGATTCCAGACTCATCCACTGCCTTCCTCATCACCTCCAGGAATACTCTGAGGTAGTGACAGAGAAATCTCCTAGCGAACTACCTCCTCACAGACCAGAAGATTGCTGCTTAGACATTGTCCCAGGAGCATTAGTACCATTTTGTAGGATGTTTCCTCTATCACTCAGGGAGAGACACTTCATCCGGGAATACCTGGATAACAATTTGGCCAATGGGCTCATTAGACCATCGAAATCTCCGGCAGGAGCTTCACTGTTTTTCATCCCCAAGAAGGACTCACAGGAATTGAGACCCTGTATCGATTACAGGGGTCTGAACAAGGTGACCATTAAAGACAGTTACCCTATGCCACTCATTTCCGAAATCATTGAAGCCGTTCATGGTGCCACGGTTTTTACCAAATTGGATCTCCGGAACGCCTATCACCTTCTACGGATTCAAAAGGGGGATAAATGGAAGACAGCATTCAGGACTCCTTATGGGCTATACGAATACCAGGTGATGCCATTTGGACTAGTAAAT
The DNA here is from genome assembly GCF_040938575.1 of Ambystoma mexicanum. Classification (NCBI taxonomy): domain Eukaryota; kingdom Metazoa; phylum Chordata; class Amphibia; order Caudata; family Ambystomatidae; genus Ambystoma; species Ambystoma mexicanum. The sequence goes on from NC_090931.1 coordinate 996,769,497, forward strand.
GCCCCTTCGGTATTCCAGCGCTTTATGGACAGACTTTTTTCAGATCCACTGTGCCAGACCACCATAGTCTACCTCGACGATATCCTGGTGTACTCTATGACTACGGAAGAACATGAAGGCCATGTCAAAGAGGTTTTCCAGAGATTAAGAGACAACCGTCTCTCGGTCAAGCTCGACAAATGTGTGTTTTCTGCGCCTCTATTCCGTATCTGGGATTCATATTGTCTAGTCAGGGTATTGCCATGGATCCTCGCAAGGTATCCGCCATCCTGGAATGGCCTTCCCCTACCTCTATCAAGGAAGTACAAAGGCTCCTAGGACTGGCAAACTTTTACCGAAAATTCATCTCCAACTTCTCCCACAGGATAATACCCATTACCACCTTGCTCAAGAAATCTTCTAATCCGTTTTCCTTGTCCAATGAAGCTGAAGACAGCTTTCGCCAACTCAAAGAAGCCTTTTGTACCGCTCCCATCCTTCAACAGCCAGATCAAGACCGACCCTTCATTGATGAGACAGACGCCTCCTCATCTGCTAGAGGGGCGGTTCTATTGCAAAAACATCAAGGAGTGGAACACCCGATTGCCTATTTCTCTAAAACCCTCAATGCCAGCCAAAAGAACTATTCAGTCATTGAGCGTGAACTGTTGGTCATGAAGTCGGCCTGTTTGGAGTGGCGACATCTACTACAGGGAGGTAAACATCCATTTTCCATCAGAACCGATCATAAGAACTTACAAGTACTGCGACAATTCGAGTGCTACAACACACGTCAAGCTCGATGGGCCCACTTCTTTGCCCAGTTTGATTTTGATATCACCTACATTCCAGGGCGTCAGAATCTTGTCACTGACTCTCTGTCCCGCCGAGGAGACTACATGTCGGGATCTGATTATGCTCATGATCTGATGTTTCCTCTGCCAAGACGGATAGGAGTACTAACCACGTTTCTGAGTCAAGTGAAAGAAGCTCTGGAGGCAAATTTGAGTTAGAGAAACATCCTCACAACATCCAATACGACATCAAGGAGGGTCTCTACCTTGTGGAAGTTGTATTTGCCTACTTCCTACTTCCGGAAACTGGCTTTAAATTGGTGTCACAATTCCAAAATGGCTGGTCATAGAGGCACCAAAGGCACTTTGGACTATCTGCAGAGACATTTCTACTGGCCGGATATGAAAAGAGATGTGAACCGTTACGTACAATCCTGTATGACCTGCCTTCGTAGCAAGGGTACCCGCCTAAGACCAATGGGAGTTTTGGAACCCAATGCCATTCCTGATGGACCTTGGAACGTCATTTCAACCGATTTCATTGTTGACTTACCTCCATCCCAAGGGTGACATGCATCATGGTGGTGATCGATTATTTCACTAAGATGGCTCACTTCTCTCCACTACCAGGTATCCCGACATAGCGGTTGGTATGGCCGAAACGTTTATCAAGGATGTCTTCCGTCTCCATGGGGTACCTAAGAAAAGCATCTCCGATCGGGGTAGCCAATATACTTCCCGATTCTGGAAGAAGTTATGCGACCGATTAGGCGTTGAGAGAGCCTTGACGTCCGGATTCCACCCTCAAGCCAATGGACAGAGGGAACGCCTCAATGGTACCTTGGAGCAATACCTGCGATGCTATGTGAACCTCCAACAGAATAATTGGGTCTCTCTACTACCTCTGGCCGAGTTCTCTTACAATAACTCTTTTCATTCTACTCTCGGTCTAACCCCTTTTTTCTGCAACTACGGTTATCACCCACGGTCCGTACTGCCCGTCTCTAACATATCTACCAGCTTACCCACTGTAGATTCCACGCTCGCCATATTGCGGGACATTCACCTGCAGGCCAAACAAAACCTTAGTGAAGCCCAAAAAAGATACAAGATGCAGGCCGACAAACATCGCAACCCGGTCCCTAGATGGGAAGTGGGTTCTCGTGTCATGTTATCCACGAGATACATACCACGATGGGCACACCCTTCCAAGCTTTCCCCTAGATATCTGAGTCTGTACGAGATCACACAAGTTATCAACCCGGTGGCTTTTAGATTAAAACTACCCAAAGGCCTGCACAGAGTCCACCCAGTGTTTCATGCTTCCCAACTGAAACTTTTTCATGAAGACACTTGGTCCCGTCAACCCAAAAGAACCCTCTTGCCCACTAATTCTACCCAGGAGGAATTTGAGGTTGCCCAAATCTGTGATTCCCGTTACCGCCGGGGTAGGTTGGAATACCAGGTACGTTGGAAGGGTTATCACTGGTCAGAAAACTCATGGGAACCAGCCTCCCACGTCCATGCCCCACTTTTAGTCCGCAGGTTCTATCACTTTCATCCTGGCAAACCTGGGGGAGGCCTCTCTAGGAGGGGGCATACTGTCACATCGCGGCAGGGATGGCGGGTATGGAATTGCTGGCGCGGGATCGCTGGTGTGACAGTCCGTCATTGATTTTCATGCTCAGCGAACCCTGCGGCGTCCTAGACGCTGCGCGCGTACGTGCCCGGAAGTATAAAGACCACCGCTTCCAGGTTGCGTATGCGTTGCAACGTTCCGGGTTCCTTCCTGTGTTGCTGCCGCTCCCATTGTTTGTTTCCCGCTAGCAATTTTCTTGGCACCCTTGCCTTGCTGGGTATTGCTTCTGCCACTCTCTTGTTCCAGTTAGATTTTCCTTCTTTCCCTCCTCCTCCCGTTTCGCTGCCTGCCTTTCCTTTCCTCTTTTTTCCTCCATCTCCTGTCCTCTGCCTGTCCTAGCCCCTTTTTTTCCTTTTCTTTCCCTCCTCGCCTGTTTCCTTCTATTCTTCGTTGTTTTCTTTCTTCCTTGGCCTGCTTCCGGATTCCCTTTGATACTCCCTTGTACCTTGTTGGATCTGCTGGTTAACTGACCCGTGCCTACTCACCGGACTGCCTTTACTGCTCCCTTGTACCTGGTTGGATCTGCTGTTTTTCTGACCCGTGCCTACTCACCGGACTGCCTTTGCTACTCCCTTGTACCTTGTTTGATCTGCTGCTTACCAGACCCGTGTTTTCCTACCGAACTGCCTTTGTGTTCCCCTGGTACCTCGCTGGACTTTCTGGTTCCCAACCTGTGCCGGTTGGTTGGACTGCTCATCCATCATCAGCCAACTTCGCCAATTCTACCAGAAGGAAGTCTTTAGGGGTTTTTTGTGCCTTTGGCTTTTTCCCCTGGGTGGCGCTCCCGGTGGGAACGCCCCATTGCCCCTATCTTAGTGGCACGGTGGCATCCTATCGAGGGTGTCCTTATCTTCATAAAAAAAAGGAGAAGCCTTCAAGACGCAAGGAAGGAAAACCCAAGAAGAAAGTGGAAGGTGAGGAGTTGGGGGAAGGGGGAGAGTCTGCTTTATCGTCTGAAGAAGAGGATATAACCGACATTTGTGACAGTTAAAGAGAACATGTGAATGTGAAAATCCTGATAAGAAGGGAACTTTGGTGATTGTTTGTTACGACAGGCCCTCTGCAATAAGAGACTGTTATTACAAAAGAGGCTTTGGCAGAAGGCCATGATACCTATGCTTTGAACTGTATCCTCATGGCAGAGAAGCCAGAGTGTGTGCAAAGCTCGAATGTGCCACCTTGCCCCGGGCGGAAAACATGGGGAAGAAGCCAACTGTTCAACTATCCTGATGTATTATTTCTTCAACACTTTTCTTTTCGCATACATTATTGTCCCAAAACATTTGTATTCAGAAGTAAGGATGGGCAATAGGTTTATTAGTATGGGCCCTTTTTATTTTGACAAAGACTCCACTAGCACTGCGTTATTATTATTTGATGGTCGTAGCTTGCTCCCATCCATAGATTTAGGCTTAAATAGGCATTCAACCAACCCATTGAAGTTCAATAAACACTGTTGAACTGTGATCACTTGTGTCTGTCTTCACTGTTTGATACCATGCCTTCCTTACATAACCCATACAGTGAGAATATAGTCAAAGAAACATGCTTGATAACCACTGTCGTGAAAGCTATGACCATTTAGAAGATTTGTGTCTCTAAAGTCCTACAATATTTCAATTACAGAGAAGGTGAGAAGAAAACATTGCAAAGGGACATTAGAAAAGTAAAGAATGTGATTGTTGTTTAATTACGCATGTAAAACCAAGTTTAGTCAATCATCAAAAACTAGCATGTGCTTCATTAGACAAAAGGGAGCTATAATATTATTGCTCACTGCGGTTGTTTTTACCTTGGTGTAAGGAATCAGAATTAATTGATGATTGGAATAGTTTAGAAGCAGCATTTACAAATCATAAGTAACACATTAAATGTCCTTTTACAAATTATGGTAAAATGCTTGATGAAGAATTCGAGCAATATATAATACTAGAAACAGAACTTGCTCAATATAACCAAACAACCAACATCTAATACAAATTCAAATGTAATCAATCCTATTGGTCAACCACTACAAAGAGATGAAGCACAGTTACGAATGCAAGATGTTCTTGCTGCAATGCAACAAGATAGCCAACAGGCTGATTCTTTAGAAGAACATGTTGCTCAATTTAATGTAGGACATAAGAAGGTGTTCCATGATATTGTTGCTAATATTGACCATGAGCAATGCACGATACAGGTGAGTTTGTTTATTTTCACAGTGGTGGCAGAGATGTTTGGCTAACATGTGTGGGTGCATGGGGCAAATATTCGCAGGTGTTATGTGCACATGCTTGTCATATTTGACTGATCACTTCTGCTGGCGTGGGTTCTGCCCATGGAAGTTATATGGGGTATAGTCGGAAATATGTGCTTTTTCTTAGTGAATCAGGATTGACTTATGTCCGATTTAGTGCACAGTGTGAGAAGATGTGCTGAATTTCTGTGTTTGACTTTGTGAATTTGGCGATTTGGACATCATTTACACTGCACGTATGTCTTGGGTGTGCGTGCAACTATTGTGCCTTTCATGTGAGCAGCAGTGGGTTTATTACTAGTGTGCGCCTTGTTTGCTGATAGTGGGTGCCATGTTTTTTTGATGGTGTCACATGTGTGGTGTGGTCAGTGTGTGGTCGGTGTGTGCATTCTGTATGTTGCTCTGTTGGTATGTGCTTGTATGTGTCTGTGTTGCTTTGGGATGTGTGTTTCCTGTGGGTGCTGTGTCTGTTGTGCATTGTGTTGGCTATGTTAATGGTGCTGTTAGGGTTTATATGTGATGTCTGGTGTATGTTCCCGATACTGTGGCAGAATTTCTGAGTCGTGATGTTCGGCATGTGATGTGCATGTGTTGATAAGCATCCCTCTTATATATTAGTGGAGAAGCAGGTATCTAGAACAGTTTGTTAATTAAAGTTGTATCCAAATTTGTGCCTGACACATTTAATAATACATTAGCTTGTGTTATTACAGCTCCGACTGGTCTGGCTGCTTACAATATTGGCAGTATAAGACTACATAAACTGTTTATATCATAAATAGAACATGATGAAAAAAATTGCAATATGAACAACTACATGCTGAATCACAAAAGAAGTATATAAAATGTTTAAAAACATTAACGTTTTAATCATTGAAGTCAGCATGCTATTGAAGTTAATGCTTGCAATTATATTTTTGCGTATGCAAGAAATTCTAAAATGTAATGATAACGAAATATTTGGTGGTAAACATGTTACTGTACTGGGTGATTTGTTATTGTTAACACCTGTAAATAGTGAACCTGTTTTTAAAACAATTAAAACAAAAGATAGTGTAAACCTCGTTGGGAAAATAGCCACATATACAGATATGGAGTTATTTCCATTACTTTGAATTAATAGATAACATGAGACAAAGTGAATATGGAAATATGCTTAAACAAATTAGAATCTGCAAAGTTACTGAGAGCTCAATATTCAAATTACATGCATGACAAATAAATACTTCATATGGAAAAGAGGTAACTGCAGAACATATTTATAGTGCCTTAGTAAAACAGGGCTAACAAACAATGGGCCCAAATTACTAAATACGACTTAATTTTGCATAAGTTATGATAAAAGTAATTTAGGCATACGTGCAGTGCAAGTTACGCTCAAATCGCCATATTCACAAAGTCAGACATGGAAATTGAGCATGCACTAAATCAGAAGTAAATCAAGCCTGAGTGACTAAGAAAAAGCATGCATGTCCAAATATAGCCCATATAATTTCCGTCGGTGGTACCCACGCCAGCAGAAGTGAACACGTCAAGGAAAACTGAAGTCAAATATGACAAGCATTTGCACATACCACCCGTAGATATTTTTCCCATGCACACACACACGTTCGCAAACATCCGTGCCACTGCCGTGTGAATAAACAAACCCACATGTACCACACTTACACCACCAACATCATCATTTAACTTACGATACTGCAGATACAACTCTGGGTCCATGTTTCTTAGTAAATACCTTCAAACGTACACTTTTTGTCCATCACACTCGTTGCGACTCACAACACCCTGACACTCCCCACAGAACACAAACACACCCACCAACATGCTCACAGGTGAATGGACACTCACACTGACCCCCCAGTGGATAGAGACACCCACCAAAAACAGACACACCCCCACCAACACGACCACAAATCACCAGACACACCTGCAGAAATGTCCATAACATATGGCCAAGAAAAGGAGAAAGCACGCAGAGAGTACTCACCCGACACGTGCACATCACATGCCAGACATTCACACCCAGACGTTAGCCCACTGTATGGCAGAGCATATGCAAGATGTCGCATATTAACCATAACCGCACTGACAGTGTCAATAAAGCCAACACAATGCAAGACATACACAGCATCCACAGGACACACAGCGACACAGACACATACCGATACAGAAACATACAGAACGCACACACTGACCACACCATCCAGACAACATGGCACCCTCAATCAGCAAGCAATGCGCTCACTAGGAATAAACCCACTCCTGCTCACATAAAAGGTATAACACCTGCACACACACCCAAGCGATGCAGCACACATGGACAGCACCAAAAAAGTGGGTGACACACACACATCCCAATCAGAATCAAACACCTACACCTACGCTGTCCACAAACAATATATAGCAACACACAAGTGGCTGCAATCGCTACATAGGTCATGGTGTCCAGCAAGATGGAAGCTGTTAAGGAAGTCCGGCGCAAGATGAATTTCACTGAAGGTGAGGTGGACCTGATAGTGGAGTTCATACACAGCCACCAGATCCACCTGCATGCTCCAGAAACCTGGACATGCACCACATGGAGCCAGTGACACACACATTGGCTCAGGCCCGCGGATCAGGTCAACGTCTTAGACATTGAGCAATGCACCTGGGAGGAAATCAACACGAAGTAGTTGGATGAGATGCTGAGGGTAAAACTGAAGTACACCCAGTTCCACCTGGCCCACGCTTCCAGAGGAGAACCACCAGGCCCCACGTTGCACCCAATGCCCAGGGAGCAGAAGACCATGAGCCTGATCCCAGAGGAGATGTGCACTGGCCTATGAGGCACAGCGTCAGGCACAGACGTCCATGGTAAGCACATCACCAATATGCACCCACCCACATATGCAGCTCAGAAACCCAAGCAGCATGTGAACAATCCATAAAAGAGGCTCTAAGGCAGCACAACATGTACGCACACAGGCCATGACCCATGTCCATTGCAATTACACCACATCACCTTACATCAGAGGTCTTCAAACTGTGGGGCGCGCGGCCACATCCCAGGGGGGGGGTGCCAGAGCCCAGCATGAAATGTAAAAAAAAATATATATATATATGATATTTAAAGAATATTTATTCAGCAACAATGGTCAAAACTACTAGCTGCATAGTGAAGTAACTCCTCAAACTGGCCCACATTGGCCCAAAAAGTTTTTACTGGCCTACACTAGCATTTTGCATTTTTGGTATGGTCATCGCCCTATTGCCCTATAGGCCAGTCCAAGCCTGCCGGCTCCTCCATAATGGGTGAGGGGGGGCGTCCACCCACTGGCCACCTCACCCATTATGGAGGAGCTGAGGAGCCAGCCCAGTGAAACACTGAGCACTCCCTCAGCTGCTTTTTTCAGCTGAGGGAGTGATCCTGGGCTGGCTGAACTGTCAAAGGGAAACTCTGTTTGCCTTTGACAGTTAATTTCCCCAGCTGCACATAATCACTGAGCCATGCAACGCTGTGGGTGTTTTGCTTTGCCAGCCTTGCATAGCTCATTGGAAATGCTGGCTGGGGCACTGCATGTATGTATGTGCGAGGGGGTGCTCCTGCGCCTCCTCGCACATACGGGCAGAGCAACCCTGAGCGGGGCATTTTAGCAACCATGCGAGGTACGTTTATGGCGATTTATTTTTTATTTAAATGTGTATGGATGTGTGTATGCTTATGTTATGGGACTGTGGTGGGAGCAGGATGGGCGGCAGCACTGGGATAGTGGTGGGAGTAGGGTGGGGAGAGCCCAGGGTCTGTAGTGGGAGTAGGGTGCAGTGACGGCACGCAAAAGTTCATAGCGATTTCTACATACTGTCCATCTGGCATTTTTGGGGGGGCCCGACCTGCCCAAACTTTGCTCCTGGGGGGCCCAGACCAAAAAAGTTTGAAGACCACTGCCTTACATCATGAAGGACATGCTATTGGGTTGGGTGTACAGGGTGTGGGTGTAAATAGTTTACCAGGTCATTTAGATCTGTTAGTAGGGTCTTTGGATTTGTGTTGGGATTGGATTGGTGTGCTGAAGATGGGTGATGAATGAGACTTGTGACATGGAATGTAAATGGTTTGAATAATGTTAAAAAGAGGATGAAAGGCTTACATTTTTTGGATGAGCTGAAGGCTGATGTGTGTTTCCTACAGGAGACTCACTTGATGAAAGAGGAGATTGAAAGGCTGCGGAAGGGCTGGGTAGGGAAAGTTTATGGTGCTTCTTTTAATTCAAGATCCAGGGGGGTGGCAGTATTGATTAGGAGGAACACTCCTATTAAGGTTTTGAAAGAGATGACGGATAGAGATGGGCGGATGGAGGCTCTGTTATTGAATTTACAAGGTCCATTACTAACAATCTGTAATATTTATGCACCGTCGGTGGATGACGGAACTTTCTTTAAAAAAGTGTTGCAGACCTTACAAGACATGGGGTCACAGAACATTGTCTTGGGTGGTGACTTTAATATTGTATTGGATTCCGGTATGGACAGGAGTGGCAATTCGGCTAAGGGGGAGTTGACAGGCAGCGCTTGGCATTGGAGGATTTACTTTTGGAACATGATCTAAAGGATGGTTGGCGGATGGAGCATCCGACCTCTCGAGAATTTTTTTTTTTTTTCGGGTGCGCATTCAGTGTATTCCAGGCTGGACATCTTTTTAACAGCTGGAAAGATGACAGAATCCTATAAGACTAGCGAAATAGGCAGTATATTGCTATCTGACCATGCACATGTGATTATGCGGTTGCAGTTGAGGTATGCCTTGAATAAATTCCTGGAGGATGAATGTTGGCCTGTTGCGCAGAGATGATGTGGTGGATTCGTTGCAGAGGGAGATTGATTGTTTTGTGGAGGTTAATCATACGGGGGAAGTACGCCCTAGTATGGTTTGGGAGGCACTGAAGTGCACAATGAGAGGGCACTTTATCGCTGTTTCTAGTGGACTTAAAAGGCAGGCTGATGACCGGGAGGCATTGCTGGGGGGGAAAGTTGAACGACCTGTCCAAGAGAGTTATGACGGGCCCGGTTGGAGCTGAAGTGCTGGCAGAATTGAAAAAGAAGAAGAGAGAGCTGAAGTCGTTGATTGATAAATGTGCTTACTACGAGAAGGGCGAGAAGTGTGATAGGTGGTTGGCTTATAGGCTGAGGAAGAGGGAAGCTGAGAGAGCCATTCCGGTGATTTGTGATGGGAATGGCAAACTTACATATCATCCTGGTGAAATAAATAAGGTTTTTCAGGACTTTTATGTGAATCTGTACAGAAATGAGCCTGAGGTGACCGGGAGGGGTGAGGCTTTGATCGATGGGTCGGATCTCTCGAGGATCGGAATCGTGATTCAGAGTCATTAGAGGCGGATGTTACGGTTGAGGAAATTGAAGCAGCCATTGGTAAATTAAATGTGGGGAAATCCCCTGGCCCTGATGGGTTTCCAGTTGAATTTTATCGATTGCTGTCGCAATCGGGGCTTTGGCTCTTGAGAGACATGTATTTGGAATTGTTTAATAATGGTGTCCTACCAGATTCTACTAGGCATTCCATGATTTCGGTCTTTCTGAAGAAGGGGAAGGATGTAACTCAGCCTGCGAGTTATAGACCTATTAGTCTTTTAAATGTTGATAACAAAATTCTGGCAAAGTTACTGGCAATTCAGATTGAAAACTTACTCCCGACACTGATACATGTTGACCAATCAGGATTTGTAAAAGGCAGGAAAACATCTAGTAACATAAGGAAGATATTGAATATTATTTCAAAATCGGAGGGGCATCAGGGAGATTGTGCTATGTTGTCGCTGGATGCTGAGAAAGCCTTCAACAGAATACATTGGGATTTTCTCTTTTTTGTTTTGTCCAGAATGGGCTTTGGTGAGAAATGTGTTTCTTGGATTAGACTGCTGTATGCTGTTCCGACTGCTGAGGTTATCACTAATGGTTTGCGATCTGGGAGGTTTGTGCTGGAGAGGGGGACTAGGCAAGGGTGTCCTTTGTCGCCGCTATTATTTGTGATTGCCTTGGAACCACTGGCTGAGGCTATCAGGGAGACGGATGAGGTGGTGGGGCTTTCGAGTTGGGGATTGAAACAAAAGATTTGGCTGTTTACGGATGATATGTTGTTGGCTCTGGTGGATCTGGAAAGATCTGTTCCCACGCTTATGAGGTTGATGGCTGATTTTCAGCTGTGCTTGGGATTCAAGATTCACTGGTCTAAATCGGAGGTTATGCCATTGACACATTTTGTGGACAGGAGGTTTATGGTAGAACTGGGATTTCGGTGGTGTCCTGATAAGATGCTGTATTTAGGGGTGCGGTTGTCTCCTGTGATTCGAGATTTGATCTCGGAAAATATGAAATCGGTGTGTAGTGGGTTGAGGGTTGAGCTGGACAGATGGAGTTTGTTGAATCTCTCTCTTTGGGGCAAAGTGAATGCCCTGAAGATGATCTCGGCTCCAAAAGTTAATTATGTTACGAGTATGCTCCCTTTGGTGTTACCATCGTCATTTTGGAAGGACTTGGACAGAATGCTTCAAGAATTTTTGTAGGATAAGAAGCCACCAAAATTAAAGTTGTGGAAATTACAACTGCCATTGAATGAGGGTGGTTTTGGGATTCCTAATTTCAGGGCTTACCACTTGGCCTTCATGTCTGATTTTTTGGTACCATTTGTGGATGAGCAACTAGATGTGTGGGTGGAGGCAGAGACTAGCTTTGTTGGACCATTGACTCCACGTGCGGTCTTGGCTTCAGTTTCAGGAAAAAGTTGTGCAAAGGATCCGCTGGTTGAGAATTTGAGGTGCTCATGGAAAGGTATTTGCGAATGTTTGAGGGTGGACGCATTTAAAGAGCCTGGTGCATCGTTGTGGCTTAATCCTGCTATTAGGATTAATGGTAATGTGGTTTTTTGGGTGGATTGGTTTTTGGGTGGAGTGCAGTGGTTGGCTGATCTGTTTGAAAACGGTGTTTGGATGACAGCAAGGGAATTGTAATGGCGCTTTGACATAGAGAATAAAGATCTCGGATTATGTGAAACTTAAAAGGGCGGTTGGAGTAGGGGATTTTGAAAGGAGAATTGATCTGTGTTTGTTTACTAGGAAGCCAATAGGGAGGGAAGGTGGCCTGGCGAGTCGGGTGTACAAGGAGATTGTATCGCATTATAGTGGTAATGACCTGCTAAGGGAGGAGTGGGGTAGGAGGATAGGCTCGGATATTTCTGAAGATTTGTGGCGGCGCATGTGTGAAAATGTTAAGTTGGGTTCTTTGGGGCTTACGGAGAGGTCGAGACAGATAAAGATACTTAATCAGGTTTTTTGGACGCCGGAGAGAATGGTGAGTAGGGGGATGTCGGAGAGCTCGGATTGTTGGAGGTGTATTCATGTGGAAGGTACGTTGAAGCATATGTTGTGGGACTGTAGGTTGGTGAGGTTGTTCTGGAATGAGGTTGGTAAGGTGTGTGGTGAGGTGATTGAGAGTTTACCTACTTTAGACTTCAAAATGGTGATTTTGGGGGATGATGAGTCTCTGGAAGATCTTACTATGAGTCAGAAGAAGTGGTTTTTCAGAGGGACAATGATCGGTAAGAAAATTGTTCTGCGAAACTGGAAGACTGTTTTGACTCTGAATGTTGAGACGTGGATGACTGAGATGCAAGATTTGGCAGCTATGGAAAGGTCACTTTACAGAAGAGAAGGGAAAATGAGTTTATTTGAGAAGATCTGGGGTAAATTTCTTCAGCTATGTTAGACTTGGTTTTGTACTTGTGTATATGGGGGTGGGAAGGGGGTGAATATGGATTGTTGAGAATTTGTTTGGGGGTTTATCTTGTAATTTATATAGTTGTTTCGTAAACTGTTTTCATAATTGTGGAATTAATGTTTTCTGGAGTATCCAGATGTATGTGGTTTTACGGTTTCGTACATAAAATGTTAAAATAAAAAGTAAAAAAATAAATAAAAGGACATGCATGCTATAGAGACAATGCCCCAAACAGACACAGACGCACATGTCCACAGAGCACACATACACATCACACACACAAGTCGCTATGCCAAACAGTACATGACATCACCACTGGCACCCGCATCACAGACTCCACAGAAAAAACACACAGCCCAGTCACATGGACGTGTCTATGACCACCAAAGGGAGACTACCACTATACCACATCCATCACCTATGCACTGGCACGAAGCAATGTGTCCCACACCACCATAGCATGTTGTGAGGGGTCAGCAATGCGAGGCAGACAATTTTTGTATGTTTGTTCAAAATGCGCCATTTTATTAAATTATAACAATTATTAAACACCTCACTTTCCGTACTCTGACAAGCATTTCCCTGCCTACCAAAGCTAATGTGAAACACTTTAACACAGGATGGCCCTCATTACGACCTTGGCGGAGATCCATGGTGCTATTTGCACCATGGTCCATGGCGCTAAGCTGCCAACTCCGCCATGGTGGTTGGCGGACTTACCGCCCCATTCCGACCTTGGCGGGGCGGTAAATCCCCAATCCCCATTTACCCTTCCCCATTCCCATTTTTGCCCCATAGGGCATAATGGGAGTGGGGAAGGCGTTAATTACGCCACCGTAAATTACGGTGGCGTAATTAACAACAAGGTCCCTTAGCGCCATGGATTTTACCGCCTGCAAAAAGCAGGCGTAAAAATCACCATGGCGCTACGGGAACTTGTACTCAGGCGGAAAGGGGCGCCATGGTTTACGCCGGCATAAACCCCTTTCCGCCAGGGTCGTAATGAGGGCCGATGTCTTGCCCTCACATTTAAGCAATAAATAAAATGACACCATATGGCATATCAAAATAACATCTACAGTTGTTTATACAATTCCTTGTTACCTTTTACTAACCTGGGTAAACTCCCTTCCCCAGGATTCAATGACAATTCAGCTTCAATGTAGGTTCCAAAAGAAAAAGACGTAAGGACATCCATGTAAATTGAACAGTCTTAGTTCAGTTCCTGATGTTTCACTGTCAAAGTAAGGTTTTCTTAACCAAAGTTACAACAACAAAGCTTCTTCTCTTGGTGATAGGACTTTCCACTTCACCACAACAGCATCAGTGTTATTCGTAGCCACAATGCTTTTCCATAAATTCCAGTTGTTCACAAAGTATTATCACAATTCAAGGAAAAACACAGATTCTGCAAATGTTAGTGAAACACAGTTATTGGTCAACAGTAATAATGCCTCTCTTTACAAGATTAGGATTCACAATAGATATCTTTGCCAGGATGACTTTACAGTGCTGCTGCTTCACTTCTATCACAGTTTACCATGAGGGCATTATCCTTTGTTGCATAGTTTTCCACTCCACTTTTACTAATGAAGTCTTGCATCTACTGACAACCAGATATAGTACCAAAGCTTCAGTACTTTGAAATACAACCGCAGCTTCAGTACTTTGTGACTTAAAACAGGTTTTGGTTCTGACAAGTGTGAAGGGATCATGAAGCAAGACAGACAACAGACTTAAAGTTTAAACAAAAGATATTTATTAACTTAAATGTCAGAATGGTTGAAGGCCTTACTTGCCATTTGCTAAGGTGGGATTTCCCTATCTGAATGAAACTAAGGAAAGTCTTAGTCAAAGAGTTCAAATTAATAGTGTGGATAGGTGCTTTGAAGATTCTCTACTCGAGGAAGACCTATGCTAGTCTCCTGAAGAGGAGCGGTTTGAAGAGTCCTTTTTGTCCTTTTTCGAAGAAGAAGAAGATTTCTCAGGCCTTCGGGACTGGTCAGACTGACCATGTTTAGACAATGAAGGAGCCCCTTTCGTCAGATGTTTCCCCAAAGAGGGGCGCCCACTCTTTTCTGAAGGCTGTGACTTCTTTGCCGGCGGTTCAGCCGACACCAACCGGCGATGAACTGCAGGAGTAGGTCTCTCCGATGCGCGGCTGCGCACCGATTCTACCTCCGATGGAGGGTAGGCCCCATCGTTCAGCCACGATATCAACCGCCGATTGCAGTCCTTCAATGTTTTCTGTGAGAAACCCTTGAAGATGTCGCAGGTATCGGCAGAGTGATGAGGGTAGAGACAATAGAGGCAGTCCATGTGCCCGTCCCCTTCATATACCTTTTCCATTCCGCAGGTAGCGCAGGGCCGAAACAATGCTTTTTCCGACATTGGGAAAAAAATGAAACACAACCCACCAATGTGTAGAAAGCATGAGGTGATCCCGACACTTTGGAGACGGTTCAAATCTGAGGTGAAGCAGTGGGGCGAGTCTATTTATACCTTACATCCTATTGGGTGGTACCTAAGCGCCCCAAAAGGACGTCGATAGGACACTAAAGTGTCAAAGTTTTCCAAGGGAAAACGCTATTTTAAAAAGACTGAGGTTCCCAGCCTGACGACAGGGAATATTCAAAGCATGTGAATCCATGAAAGATCCAATGCCGGAGAAATGTATTAACTTAAATGTCAGGATGGTTGAAGGCCTTACTTGCCATTTGCTAAGGTGGGATTTCCCTATCTGAATGAAACTAAGAAAAGTCTTAGTCAAAGAGTTCAAATTAATAGTGTGCATGTGTCCAAAACCTATTCTTGCCCTCACATCTAGAACAAACACGTGTAGGGATGTCAAAGTCAAAAGAAACAGTGTTTAACTTAAAGTTCTGAGCGTCTTCCAGCTCACAGCCTTCTCTCAGCTCTCCTTCCCCAAGCACAAGAAAGTTCCATGAAAAAGAGTCTTGAGGTTTATCTTTCTACAGTTCAAGCCAAATAGTTCGGAGCCAGTCATGAGATTCCCTTCCCCAGCTTTCAAATAATACAATCCAAACAAATCCTAGGGATCTTGGGACTCCAATCCCAAGACAACACATATAAATATGACAATTTTCAGGGTTCCCTTCCCCAAGGCTTCAAGGTCTCACACAGGTTCCTTGGTACTTGCTCCTGCACACCAAGTCATCTTTCTTTGGTTTCCTTAATTGGTTTCTGAGGTAGGGTGTGCTCTTAGGCTCTTCTGGTTTCTCCTTAACCGCTTCTTGGGTCTGCCATCAGGTGTTACACACCACTTTTCAAATGGTAGCCTTGTCACATTGTATTCTCTTTTTAAGGTTTGCTGTTTGGGTTTCCTGCAGCTTTTAATACATTCAACTTCAAAGTTTGGGGTTATTCCTTGTGCAACAATCATTTAGTATTATTCAATTGCAGTTCAGAATTCAATGCAATGTTGTGTGGCTTTAATGCAGGGTTGTATTGCTTAATTCTATTCAGATTCAAGATTTGAGTTCAGTCATTGTGCCACATGCATTCAGCATTCAAAATGTACTGGTTTGCTTAAATATAAAATTTCTCTAAAGTTTCATATTCAAATATGCGCTGGCGTTGTATCAGTTCACAGTACATCTGCTTTAAGGCACGCAAACACTTCACCAACACGTTAATTGATTAAAAAAGGAAGGATTTGTAACATTCTGAGACTTTTGAAAACGTGCTTGTTCCTTTAACAATGCACGCAACCACTCTGCTACATTGTGCCAGCCTCTGCTCTCATTCAAAAATAGCAGTTAATTTTATGAACCACATGGTTACAGTAATACCGAATTTCTTGATCTGGGAAACTCACCGGCTAACTGTGCAGTCCATTTCCATATCGCGCTGGCCGCAAACTTAACGGTTTCCTTCTAGAGGGTCTTTCTCCACCCCTTAGACACTCTCACACTCTTGCAGCACCACAGGAGAATGAGCAATCCCGTTGATGGGCTGAAGGATGACCCGTCATCTGGTCTCCTTCCTTTGCGTTTCCTCTGCGCCACAGAGCTTTTGCTCCCACTTCACACTCACTGGGACCTTTAGCTGCTCCGGTGCTCAGTGTGCTTCTCTGGCTTCAGAACGGCTCACCACGGCTCCCATCAGCATCTTGCCTCCCCCACCTCACCTTCCTGGCCACACCCTGTTTATACACCTGACTTGTGTAAAAGGGTTGCAAGTGTGAGTCATTATTTTAATTGCCTGACCATAGTTAGGCTGATTAGTAAGATATGCCTGATCTTGGCCAAGGTACTCCTCTGAGGCCCACTTCCTCATCTCAGTAACAAAATGGTGTAGCTGCATGTTGGTGTGCATCACTCCTAGTTGTCTCTTCCTCGTCTCAGTACTGGCAAATGTCATATGTGGAAAAATGAGGGGAGCTACTTTATAGTAGCCCCTAAAGGTTGGGGGGGATGGTTACATTTGTCATAAATAGAGTAAGGGGGTACCCTGTCTTGCCCAACGGTTCCCTACTCCAAATCCTCAAGGACCCACCACCCAGGTGATCCTCCCTCACTTTTCCACACCCCAGAGTCAGGATCCAAAAGTGATGGCCTTTCCCTGGCCACCTGCGCAGAGGATCCAAGGGGAGTAGGATTGAGAACACCCTCTGGTTTCTAACATACCCTTCCCCAATGGGGGTTGGGCCAAGGTGCTTCACAGGGAAACCGGGAGAGGAAGTCTACATTACCTTGCTCTCTGCCTTTCTGGTGTTCCACTGTGAAGCAAAGTGGCTGAAGGTCCAAGAACCACTGCATTACCCGAGGGTTGGATTCTTTCTGCTGACTAATCCAAACCAGAGAAGAGTGGTCTGTCACCAAGCAGAACTTAAAAATAAAAAAAAAAAGGGATACCTGTACACCCCCAGATCCTATCAGGTAAACAATATAGATGTAATCAAAAGAGTGGATAAGGGGCAGTGAGGTTGGATTCATTCTACTAGCATAAAATCTTCATATCGTCAGATTTAGCAAAAAAAAGATCTTTTTTATTCTTTTTCACAACAAAATGTGTGCACATTTCCTTAAAATACCATAGATACTGTATACACCACACACTGACCACATCTCTCGCTATCATCTTGCATACACATTCATGCCTTCACATACTCGAATTTATACCACATATTCTAGCACATATAAACAATATAGTATGCACTGTAGTTCCTTTTACTCTTCACCTATTTACAATAGTGACTTTGGCTCAACATTCTCTTTTGCAGTATGCCTTTCTTTTAGACCACTCAGATTCATTAGTGGCCTATGTCTACATATCTTTCGGTCCCTAATAGGCACCAATTTAGCCCAAAGTTCTTGGGACCTTCTTCAGGACAAACTAAACAAACAAAAAATAAGTTTGATATCTGCTTATGCCAAAATATAAGGTGGTAGATGTCTTCACACGTTCTACAGTTCTGATCCACTCTTTTGATTATAACCAAGCAGAACTTACCATCTAAGAGGTAATATTTAAGGTGAATTATGGCCCATTTGAGCACCAGTACCTCTAACTCAACGACTGAATAATTTTTCTCTCAAGGAAAAAGCTTTGCTGATGAATATGATTGGATGTTTAAACTCATCATTGTTTTGTGACAAACCGCTCCTAGTTCCATCAAAAAAGCATCAGTCTGAAGAATGCCTTCTTTGAAAAAATCAGCCACGCCTACAATGGGACAGATGTCATCCTCCTCGTCCCGTCTCTTCTTTTGGGGATCAGCATTTTTGAACTTGGCTGTCAGTCTGAATGTTTTTAGAGAAATATTTGGAATCAACCTGCGGTAGTACCTGATTAATCCCAGAAAGGCTCTTAGATTTTTTTAGAGGGCGTGTGTCCAGGACGGCCCTCACCTTCTCCTGTTTTGGTTTGCTTGTGCCATTACCCACAAAAAAACAGATACTTTACCACTGATTGAGCCAGCTTACATTCTTTTGGATTAGTGGTTAACCCTGCTTTTCTTAACACTATCATGATGGTATAGAGGTGGTACAAATGGTCTCCCCAGGTCTTACTATGTATTACAATGTCATCTACATAGCCTCCACAATATTCTGAGTATGGTTGCAAGATTTTGTCCATGATTCTCTGAAATGTTGCAGGAGCACCATCTAACCCAAAAGGTAAAACTTTGAATTGAAACAACCCTAGGGAAATAGCGAAAGCAGTTTTTTCCTTATCAGGCCCACACATAGGAACTTGCCAATATCGCTTTTTATGATCAAGTGTTGACAAATATACAGCATTACCCAGTAGATCTAGTAGGTCATTGATACGTGGCATCGGGTAACTGTCAAAAGCAGAGATGGCATTCAATTACAGAATCTCGAACTTTCATTGGGTTTGGCCACCAACACGATGGGGGAGGATCAAGGGCAATTAGAAGGTTCAATGATGTTAGCATCTGACATGGACACCTTTCTCACTGTGCTCAGAGAGGCACAGCTCCACCTCACTGATGAGGCCCGACTAGGAAGAAACACGTGTCTGGGGTTGCTGTTGGCACTCTTGTTCAAA
This sequence comes from Ambystoma mexicanum, assembly GCF_040938575.1. Taxonomy (NCBI): domain Eukaryota; kingdom Metazoa; phylum Chordata; class Amphibia; order Caudata; family Ambystomatidae; genus Ambystoma; species Ambystoma mexicanum. Next base: position 996,788,458 of record NC_090931.1, read on the forward strand.
GGATGTTTGCCAGGCATTTTAGTGTCGGACTGCCCCTGTGGGCGGGACAAAGACTGATTTGCAAATGGATATTTCTCCTTTGTGAAAAGTACAGTGAGCAAAAAGCGATGGCTGCAGACTCTCAAAGTGGGTAAAAACCACAGAACAGGCTATCATGCCATGTTCTTTCTAGAGAGGGGCGCCTACTACCTTTTTTGTATGTTTGCAAGAAACTTGGAGTTGGTCACCCTGAGTTACCTGGGGAAACCAGACGTGGACCCCTTGCTCACTATGCGCGGAGAGGCACAGCTACATCTCACTGATGAGCCCGACTAGGCCAAAACACGTGTCTGGGGCTGCTGTTGGCACTCTTGTCCAAAGAAAGTTTGCCAGGCATTTCAGTGCTGGACTGCCCTTGTGGACGGGACAAAGACTTATGCAAATGGATATTCCTCTTTTGTGAAAAGTACAGTGAGCAAAGAGCGATGGCTGCAGACTCTCAAAGTGGGGAAAAACCACAGAACAGGTTATCATGTCATGTTCTTTCTAGAAAGGGGCACCTGCTACCTTTTTTGGATGTTAGCCTCTAGCATGGTGCTGATCTCTTGAATTATGGTTTCTTTCCTAGTCTCAGGTAACTGTTATGGTTTTAGATGTACAACTTTACCTGTGAGAGTGTGCGAATATGATGATAAATACCCTTCACTCGTCCTGGCTCTTCCCGAAACACATCAGTATACTGCCTTATAAGCACATATAGGTCTTGTTTCTGGTTATTATTGAGATCAGATGAAATGAGGGCCTTACTTTCTGTGTCTTCGGGCAAGAGGCAAGTTAATATTATGTATGGAAACTCTGTGGGATTTTCTTTCCACTCTTAACAAATTGACATGATAGATTTGTTTTTTGGCAGCGATCAGGTTGTGCGATTTTATAATTACATGGTCCCGTCTGTTCTATTACTTCATTTGGTCCATGCCACTTAGAGACAAGTTTATTTTCTGAAGTAGGCAACAGGACCAGTACCATTCGACCTATCGAAAAGGACCTTAGGGAAACCTTTTTTCATAAAATACCTTTTGTTGTTCTTGTCCTTTAATCATGTGAGCCTGTACTAAGGATCTTACAACCATCATGTGTTATTTTATCCTACTTGCAGTTTGATAGAGAGGAATTGCGGCGTCCTCTTTCCTCTCAAGTTTCCTTCAACATATCCAGGTCATTCTGTGGTTCTTGTCCATAAAGGAGTTCAAACTGAGAACATCCTGTTGAGGCCTGAGGGGTTTTCCGAACTGCAAACAAGGCCCAGGGTATCATCTGATTCCAATCGTTCCCATCTTGTTTGACTAATTTTCGCAGTATGGTCTTAAGAGTCTTATTAAATCTTTCCACCAGGCCATTTGTCTGAGGGTGATACACTGATGTTCTAAGAGTGGCAATGTTCAATAGTTCTTTAACTTTTCCCATAAGTTTGCTCATAAAAGTAGAGTCTTGATCCATTAAGATCTACTTCGGAAACCCCACCCAAGAAAAGAAAGGGAGTAGGTGTTTCAAGATCTGCTGGGTTGCATTGACTTTCAGGGGAAAGGCCTCTGGATAATGTGTGGCATAGTCTACAATAACTAAGATATATTTATTCCCCAATTTAGAAGTCTACAGGGGTACTCCAATATCCATACCATTTCTGGAAAAGGGAACCTCAATTATTGGTAGCAGAGGCAAGGGAGCTGGCGGTGCTATATGGGTACTGGTTTTCTAGCAGACGGTGCATGCTTGAAAAAAGATTTTAATATCAGCGTAAATTCCGGGCTGAAAGAACTTATTCGCTATATGTGCTTTAGTCTTGTATTGTCCCAGATTACCTCCAATCAGATGTGAATGAGCTATCTCTAATGCCACTCACTTAACACTCTTAAGGATCACCAACTGAGTTTTTGCTAGACCCTCTGAAGTTGTCTCTCCTCTATATAGAAGTCCATACTTCAAAGAAAAAAGAAGGGTCCTCCTTGTTCATGACTCTCTGGCTCCGATACTACCTGCAAACATTCTGCAATCAACACAGGGTCATTTCTCTGAGCAAAAGCTAAATCAGGGAGTGTTTCAGGCTCTATCTCTGTGGGTTTTCTGAGTTCAATTCTGGTAGGGTCCTCTGTTATCTCATCAGCCTCACTGAAACCTCAAATCCACCTATCTGTATTGTAAGGAAAGCATGGCATCAAACAGTAAGACAGACACAAGTGATCACAGTTTAAGGGTGTTTATTGAACTTCAATTGGGCTTGAAAAATGCCTATCTATTCCTACATCTAAAGATGGGAGTAAGTTACGACCATCAAATAATAATAATGCAGTCCTAGAGTCTGTCAAAGGGCCTATACTAATAAACCTATTGCCAATCCTTACTTCTAAATACAAATAGGGTGGTAAACAATGTTATGCAAAAGAAAAAAGTGTTCAAGAAATGATATGTCAGGATATTCAAACCATTGACTTCCCTTCCCCACATTATCAGCACGGGACAATGCGGCACACTCAAGCTTAGAATACTCTCTGGCTATTCTAGCACGAGGATGCTGTTCAAAACTTCCACATCTGGGCTTTCTGTGCCAAAGTCTCTTTGCCACTCAAAATCACTTATTTCACATGACAATACATTTTCACTTAAACAACTTCTCAGGTGATTTACTGTTCATCCCCGAACCCCTCCGCCGGGCTCAGACCCACTTTAACACAAAATGTTGAATTGGTCTCCCTCTGCCAGGCTTAGAACAAATTCACGTACTTTTCCAAAATTTCTCTACTTCATCAAAATCAAAATCGAAGACTTTTGACTGTGCGCTGGGTTTTGTTTGACACGTCGCAGGACCACTTCAATTCCCATTTATTTGTTCTCTTTCAATTGGTCTACATCCAACAGGATCTGACCAAATTTATCTACTTTTGCACTTCTCAGCTGGATACCTTACAGAGCGGTTCGACTGAGCACCCACGCAGTGCTGGACCACTCTGTCAACGGTATTGTAGCTTGCTTTAAAGTTCAATTACTCATCAGCAGTCCAACTTCTCTTTTTAACAATGTTCGTTCCAGCTTTGCCATGCTTGCAACCTTGGCTTCAACACAGACGGGTCTTGTATCGGTCTCCCCAACTCACCGGCTGTGTTGACTTCACTGAAGCTGGTTTGTTCTTGGAGCTAAGGACGGTACCACGTCGGCTGGTGATTCTCCCTGCCTTGATGATAGACGCAGGAGGGCCCCGGGTATCTCTGGCACATGATTCTTCAGCCTGGTTTCCTGGTTTTACACTTTCTATTCTCAAGGTCTCTGGAAAGTAACGGTTCCTTGTCAAAAAAGTCAAGGGAATTTCCCGCCTTGAGATACCCTTCGGTTTTGCCATCTTTGCTCTCTTGCTCAGATGCCGTCTCAAACTGCTGTTTCCTCATGTGCTTTGCCTCGCTCAGAGTGTGCTCTTGTGCTCTGCCTTTTATCCGTGTGGGGAAGTTTAATGGAAGTCAGGTGAGAGTGATTGTCAATATGTGCCTGGCCTTGCCTGCCCATAGTATTGGGACATGTCAGGTACACGGCTCTGGTGTTAGTCTGTTTTCCCTTATAGTGGGCTGTCTGTGAAAAAGTGTTTGTGTTGTAAAAGGGGGGGTAGAGTTCTTAAATATCCTACTGGGTAGGATGGGGTAAAGGTGTTAGAGGGAAGGGGATACTGCGTTTCACGATCTGGTGTCCAACTCCCACTCCCCGAAGACCCCCTCACCCAGGTGATCCCCCCGCACTGGTCAACCCCCAGGACATGGATCCAAAAGCGATGGCCATGTCCTGGATGACAATCTCTGGGAACTAGTGGGCGAGACACCTTCTGGTTTCTCACAGTACTCTCCTTCCCAGATTCGTCCTTAAGTCTAGGGAACATGGCTTTTTCAAGCATCCCTTTGTGAATCTGGAAGGGGTCTTTTCCATGATTTTGTAACAATACCTTAACATCCCCCTGAAGTCTCGGTCTATTAACCCTGCTAAAACATCAATCCCAAATCTGCATGCTAACCCTGGTTTGGGTACTAGTCTGATGTATATATCAGTGGGTGGAATCAATATCAAGTCAGTGGGTATCAATTTTCTTTCACCTGGAGGAATTGTCTTATCCCTACTTATCTCTACTACTACAGATATCAAACCCAATAGAGCCTGAAGTGGTCAGTGAGGGATCTGATGCTCTGGAACTTAATTTTTCAAACTGTAGGGTCCCCCAACTTGCATCAGTTAAGCCGAATCCCACTACTGACACCATTTGTGAAGGCATCATGAAGCAAGACACAGACAACAGACTTAAGTTTAAATAAAAGATATGTATTAACTTAAATGTCAGGATGGTTGAAGGTTTTACTTGCCCTATGCTAAGGTGGGATTTCCCTACTTCAATGAAACTAAGGAAAGTCTGAGTCAAATAGTTCAACTTAGTAGTCTGTCAATGTCCAAACCCTATGTTTGCCATCACAACTAGAACAAACAAATGTGTATGAATGTCAAAAGAAAGAGTGTTTCACTTAAAGTTCTGAGCTTCCTCCAGCTCACAGCTTTCTCTCAGCGCGCCTTCCCCAAGTGCAAGAAAGTTCCATGAAAAAGTCTTGAGGTTTACCTTTCCCCAGTTCAAGGCAATATAGTTCAGAACCAATCCTGTGGTTCCCTTTGCCAAGTTTCAAATAATACAATCCAATCAAATCCTGGGGTACTTGGGACTCAGATCTCAAGACAATACATATAAATATGGCAAGACTCAGGGTTCCCTCCCCCAAGACTTCAAGGTCTCACACAGGTTCCTTGGTACTTGCTCCTGTGCACCAAGTCACCTTCCTTTGGTTTCTGAGGTTAGGGTGTGCTCTTAGGCTCTTCTGGTTTCTCCTTAGACGCCTCGTGGGTCTGCCATCACAAATGGTAGTCTTGTCACACTGTATTCACTTTTTAAGGTTTGCTGTTTGGGTTTCCTGCAGCCTTAACTATATTCAGCTTCAAAGTTTGGATGTATTCCTTGTGCAACAATCATTTAGTATTATTTAATTGCAGTTCAGGATTTAATGCAATGTTTTGTGGCTTTAATGCAGGGTTGTGTTGGTTAATTCTATTCAGATTCAAGATTTGAGTTCAGTCATTGTGCCACATGCATTCAGCATTCAAAATGTACTTGTTTGCTTCAATATTACATTTCTCTTAAATTCGGTATTCAAATATGCGCTGGCGTTCTCTCATTCACAGTACATCTGCTTGAAGGCATGCAAACACTTCACTAACATGTTAATTGATTAAAAAAGGAAGGATTTCTAACATTCAGTGACTTTTGAAAGCATGCTTGTTCCTTTAAAAATGCACGCAACCACTATGCTACTTTGTACCATCCTCTGCTCTCATTAAACAATATCAGTTCACTTTATGAGCCTTGTGGGACTGTAATACTGGGTTTCTTGATCTGTAAAACTCACCGGCTCACTGTCCAGTCCATTTCCATATTGCACTGGCCACAAACTTGACAGCTTCCTTCCAGAGGGTCTTTCTCCTCCCCTTAGACACTCTTGCACACTTGCAGCACCACAAGAGAACAAGCAATCCCTTTGATGTGCTGAAAGATGACCCATCATCTGGGTTCCTTCCTTCGCCTTGCCTCTGTGACACACTTCATACTCAACAGGGTCCTCTGCTGCTCCAGTCCTCAGAGTGCTTCTCCGGCTGCAGAACGGCACGGAACGGCTCACGATGGCCCCATCAGCATTTTGCCTCTCACACCTCACCTTCCTGTTCACACCCCTTTTATACACCTGGCTTGTATAAAAGGGTTGCGGGTTTGAGTACTTTCTCTTAATTGCCTGACAGTTAGGCTGATTAGTAAGACATGCCTGATAATGACAACGGTACTCCTCTGAGGCCCTCTTTCCCGTCTCAGTACCAAAGTGGTGTAGCTTCATGTTGGTGTGCATCACTCCTAATCGCCACTTCCTCTCCCCAGTAGTGTCAAATGTCATATGTGGAAAAATGAGGGGAGCTAGTTTATAGTAGCCCGTAAAGGTTGAGGGAGAGTTGCATTTGTCATCAATAGAAAAAGGGGGGTACCATGTCTCGCCCAAGGGTTCCACATTCCCAATCCTCTAGAACCCTCCACCCAGGTGATCCTCCCTCACTTTTCCACCCCCAGGGCCAGGATCCAAAAGCAATTACATTTTCCCTGGCCACATCTGCACAGGATCCAAGGGGCTTAGGACTGAGAACACCCTCCGGTTTCTCATGCAAGATTTACTTCAAGGTACTTCAACACCTTCAAATGGGCAAGGCACTCTTCCTCTGAATATCTCTCTTGAAAAGGGGCAGCCTCTTTGCCTCTTTTGTCGGTCTGTCACAACAGCCTAAGTTTGCCTTTATGACCCGCTTCTCTCTTTCTCTGACAGTTTTTGGCAATATAGGTTGTGTCACTTGAAATAATATTTTGGAGCAGCAGGTTTCCCTTGCCCAACTTCATCTCTCTGCCAATTGTTAGCCAACGTAATTACCCAGAAGCCTTGGTGCCACTCTCTTCCTTCAAGTAATGCTTGCACACTTGTATATTAGGAAGGTTAAGCTTCTATTGTGCTCACAGTATTGTTTAGATGGTTTTATGGCTTTAAGAAAGGCTGCTTCCAGTCTTACTAGGAGGATACTCTTGGTCTGGAGAATGCTTGCTCTCTATCTCTCTCTCCCTCTCCAACTGCAGATACAACTTTTAAACACTTGACTTCTTTTATGAGCAATTGTTGTTAGCGTGAATAATGATGCAAAGTTCTCTCTTCCCTTGAAAAGCAAAATTAGGCACACACAACCAGTTCTTTATAAGCTTTACAATGTTTAAAGGGTTTAAAAATGGCTTTTGCCAGCGTTTGCCCTTCAAAGGAGTGAAAGAAAAAATCTCTGATCACACGCAAGTGTTCCTTTTCCATTGTCCCATTGTTAAGAACTCAATGACCAACTTCAGCTCGCTTCTGCTTCTACGCGAGTAAAAATTGAACTGGATACTGTTACCAGCAGTGCATGCACAAGGAATCAAAATTCTAAGTTTAACTCACCAGCTTCTGATGATTTTTGTTCCAGAAGCCCCTGTCGCTCCTGAGACTCATGGCGTTACCACAGCTCCTCGCCTCGGTCTCTGACATGCTTCTTGCATGGCAACCTCTGCAATTAGGCACACATGGGGAAAGGCAACCTTCCTGCACGCTTTCTGCTGCACAGCCTCTGCACTTCACAGTTTAGGGGAATAGAACCCTTACACAACAAGCATGTGAAATCTGCTGCATCAGAGATCCTGCATCCCTTCGGTTCTCCCACTTCTGCTTGGATTGCCAGCACTGTGCCTTCTTTCTGCCTCCGCTATGACAGCACTGACCCAAGCCACATTTCCAGCTCCTTCTCTCTGTTGCCTGCAACTGAGGGGGCCTTTTATGCCTATCAGGTTCCTTCAGGTGTTGGCTGTTAGGCCTCATTACCTGACTACTACCAAAGTTTACCACTTCAGCCCTCTTCCTCATCACAGTACTCATGTGATTTTAGGACTTGTAGACGCCAACAACATAGTTATTTTTTAGTAACTTCTCAGTTTTAAGGGTAGTTTTATTTCCCTTAGAGTTAATTAAGGATGACCTCTAAGAATGTGTTGTTACAGAGGAAGACAGTTTACTTAAAGCAATATTTCTGATTTACTTTTCATTATACCTTTGAGAGCAGAGAGGATTTTAATCCTGAATTACCTTAAATGGTCTTTCTGTTATTAAGGTCTGTTCAGGTTTAAAGGCATTTACGTTCAGAGTCAGAGCCATTATATGAGGTTCAGATACATCATAATGACAGTAGGCCATTACCTGTTCTGGCAACTTCAAAAGGTTCTCCCTTTTAAAGGACAAATACTGTGTCTCATGGTATTTCCTTACCACCCTGAGCCTTGTCTCCCCCCAGGTGATCCTCCTGCAGTGGACCACACCCTAAATCAGGATCAGGAAGCATCTGCCTTTCCCTGTCCACCTGGGAGGAGACTTTAGGCAGAGGTTTAGTGAGAGATCAATAGGATTATTCACAATGTGCACCAACACCCCCAACAACCGGTTGACACAAAGCCACATGTACACAGGGGACACAAATACCACATGTAACGCACAATCATCTGCACAGATAGATATGCAATGAATCATGGGGTAGTCACCATACCAACAAACACATACACCTCCCACATCGCCACCTTGCACATGCATGCACCACCAATTACCTTTGGCCATAGGAATACATAAATGGGAGTCTTCCATTCATGGGTGCCAACAGTGGGTCGACATTGCAATGGGGCCATCAGTGGTGGAGCAACCCAAGTGGCTGAGTGAGTCCTGGCAGTATGAGCAGCTTATGATCGACACAGTGGCCGAAGTCGGGTGCAGCATAACACCAGAGCTCATAGGCGTATCCATCCACCTGGATTCCATCGACATAACAGACAAAGAGATGAACAGGAACATATTTGGGCCGGGCATGTCCTTGGACACTGTGACTGAGGCACACCTGGGAGCGTCGGGCAGGTTCGACCAGCTGCTGACAATGCACGGCGCACCCACCAGGAGACCCGAGGTGGTGGATAGGCCATGCAGGCCTCTGGCACCCTGCCTTGTGTGCCACAACCTGCACACAGGCACACCACTTGCCACAGTTCCACTCAGCATGGATGCAGTTAAGCCATTAGAGAGGAGGACAGCTTGGGGGATGACCCCTTCTCTCCAGCTCCTATGTTGCGAAACCCCAACCTCAGCCAACAGGAGGTGGAGGACCCCACGGATGCTGACAGTGTTCACAGAGGCACATTGTATAAAACTATCGCTCTTCCTCAAACCCGGCCCGCCACCCATCTCCAACTGCTGAGACATTCGTTCCAGGTAAACCACGAATAGGGACACCAGCCAATCATACTGGACTGAGAACAAGAAGAACAAGAAGAAAGCAGCCGAACTACATCCAAGACAATGGTAGGTATACCCTACAACACGTCTGTGGACAGAGGCCACAGGCACGGCCACAAATCCATGCACCATAGAATGCAGCTACGGCTATGCCAATTCATCCTAGCAGCACACATAGCCATCCATGCTGAAACCACTGACGTACCTCAACACTTCTGCCATTAGTATACAGTGACAACCAACAAAAACTATTTGGTTTCGATGGGCAAACATTGAATCGTCACCACTAGGACCCCATCCTAAAACACCAACAACACCACCCACCCACGTGCCTGACCTCTGGGCTGCTTACTGGAGCCTTGCCAGCCCACCTAAGCCCTAACCCAGCAAAAATGCACACAAGCATCTTTATGGACGGCGGTCACCGAGGGCGTTCCAACCGCAAAGCGCATTGAGGCCATACAAATGGGGATAGGGCGCTATAGAAATGACGAATACAATACAATAACTAGTAGGAGGAAATCAGTTCTGCCAACCAGGGGTCAGGGGCCCACCACAGCTTGGAGACACATCCAAACTCCTCCTCTTTGCAACTGTGCCTGGTGAAAATGAATCAGGTCTGCCAATCGGGGACGGGGACCCAGAGACAGAGAAGAAGCCTGAGAAGGGCCAACTAGGGAATGGAATTTTCCCCAACAATTGTTGAACTGTATTTCAAGCCAGAAGAAGGCTGGGGTAGGGAGACCCCCCAACCCCCCAGCAGTCTATGAACTTTGCAAGAAGCCTGAATAAGGCCGGGGAAGGGAGATATTACCCTACACTTAAGGAACTGAGGATTCCAGAACGTTCTTTTCTCCAGGGGAAGGGAGCCACTCCTTTTGGGCCAGAAAGACCTTCTTTTCATTTAGTTTAAACTTAGAGCGTGAGGGACAGAGTTAGGATTCTGACATTGGGACTTTTGCTTTGGACATTCGGACACTAGTTATTTTTGTTAGTCAGGGAAACGCCTCTTAGAGTTAGAGCAATATAGGGTTGTCTTGTCATTTTTTCACTTGAATAAAAGTTTCTACTCATCGCCATGACCCCTCCCAGCCAGAGGCTTACCTCTGCACCCTTACAATTGCTATTGATTGTTCTGTGTTTTTGGGGTTATTTACGTCTTTACGTCTATGCGTGACTTCTGCCTTTGATGGAAGTTCCGCTTTGATGCAAGCCCTTTTCTTGACTTCTGCCTTTCTGTGTTTTTGCCATAAATCCTTTTCGTAAATCGGTGTAAGTTACCTCCACATAAGTTCAGACTCATTTTGGGTGTAAATTGTAATTGTGAAATGATTTCTAAAAGAAAATCATAACATTATTTCACTCAAAGCAGTAGGCATAGTGGAGCAGTCTGCTTTAACTAAAAAGGTTAAAAGAATTACAACATACAGTTTCTAGAATAGCATTTCTTTATAGTTGCTTAAATGTTTGTTTAAATGCAAAAATATTTTTTAAAAGGAATGTTAGTGTAGAAGAAGGCTTAGTCAATGGAGCAATGAGCTGTATAGTTGGTTTTAAAAACCATGCTAGCAATTTATTCATTGACTATATTGCAATACAGTTTGATAACATTAAACAATTACAAGAAATAACAAGCATTGGTAAAGCCAACAGTTTTGGCTTGTGTTTAAGTATTAGGCATTTACCAGGCATTGATATAAGATGTCCAGGTACTTGCACCATTTTGCACCTCCTACCATCAATGAACAGTTACTACCACTTCGGGAGTGCATGTCAAGTGTCTTTCCCATGCCTATACAAAAGCCCAAACTGTTGGGATTGTCAGTGCTTGTTGAAACATCCAGATAAGTTTAATCTGCTTAAAGGAATTGATGGTTGAGCTGGGAGGTTACATAGGGAGTTTCAGGGAACTAGGGAGTAAGCTGGCTGTAAACAAAGGAAGTTGCAGCTCATTCATGCAAGTGGACACTCTGTGCTGGTACTTAACTGACGCCCTGAATGTAGAAAGGACTAATATGGTTCAGGCTGCTCATCGCATAGAGTACAAAGTTGCTAAACCCTTTTGTTGCCCGGATGGCCTGGGTAGGAACTTTGAATTTGACCGATTTTTGATGAATGAGAAGACCACACCTAAGAGTAGTAGGACATACAGGCATGCAACCGAAGATCTAAAGACATTGGTGGAGAGCAGACTTTGAGCTGTCTTTCTAAATAAACTGTCACACTACAGGATACACATGAGTGAACTCAGGGGCTGACAGGCTCACCGGGCTGGGAGAGGGAAGTCATGGATGTTCCAGGTAAGCCCATGTGTCTCTGTGTTGGGGAGGAGGCAGGATGTTTGTAGTGGGGTAGGGAGGTGGAAGGGGCCGGGGTGCATGTAAATGTAAGTGTGTTTGCTATATTATTGTCACAGCCTGTTATCATAGGTCCCTGTAGAGACAGGCAGCAATCTTATACGTGCCAGTATGAAATAATATCAAGGTGGTCTCTGTAAAAATACTGAAGCACCACTTCTTGCAGAATGGTGTAATACCAAAGGCTGCTACTATATGTCCCTGCAAAGCAAGCACAGGAATTCAATATAGACTGCAATACCAAAAGTCATTCATAGAGGTCCTGTCAAGATCCCTCAGAACACACCACACACACCACCAGGCGGTAGTAGTCACAAGCGTAGGAAGCTGGGGGAAGGCTGAATTCCTTTGGTTGTGGGCTGGCACACAGACCTTATTGCCATTGGAAGTCTATCAGGCAACCAGCCCCCACTAAGATGGCTGCCAGGTGTGGACACAATCTGGAACGCAATATGGCTCCTGGACCATCCCCATTCCTCAAGCAGGCCGTGTGGTCTAGATGCACAGCGTGCAACCCAGGCCTATAAAACCAGGACCTGGGCCGCACCCTGTGCTTTGCGCTGTATCTGCTGTCTCCGGCAGCAGCTCAACACTTACCACTCCTGTTTCTCCTCTTCTTTTTCTCCGCCTGCTCCCATACTTACCGGACTCTTTGTCCCTGCTGCGCTCCTGTCTGGCGCTCATCCGGCGCACCCTCGAAGGAAAAGAAAGCACAGTAAGGAAACCGCTGCTCCAGAATATCACGCACAGCCTAAGGAAGTGGCCCATAGCCCATGTTCCTTCCCTGGCTGACCTAACATTGTTTAATTTAATTGTATTACAATTTTTACAAAAAAAGGTTCCCTTGGTTGCGTGTTTGAGGGAAAGGTAAAACTTCCTCTGGTTTCTTTTTCCTTTTTTTCCCCTTAAAATCATCAGTTTCTATTCGTTCCCTGTTGGATTTCCTTCCAACTCCAAGCTTTCAAGGAACTTGGCTGTTGCCACGGTCAATGTCGTGGAATCTCCACTCATTAGCTTATTCCACCAGTCATCTTCACTTGTGGTCAGATGTTTGAGCCCGTGTGGTCGCAGGTAGATTGTTCTGAATTTGTCCGTACCCAGGCAGTGAAGGAGTAGGTGTCGCACTGTTTCGGTCTCCAAGCTGTTACAGTACCGACAGTTGGTATCTTTTGATTGCTTTCTTTGGAATAGAATTTCTTTCGTCTTCAAGACGTTCAAACGTGCTCTTAGAAAAATTGTGCCTAGTCGTTTATCTGGAACATTTTTCAGGTAGTTTCTTATCTCATCAATCCTTTGTGTATTGATTGTGTGATGGGTCAGGGATGTGTGCTCCTTTGCTTTTTCCAGCGTGTCAATCCAATCTTGAGTTTTTAATTTTTTCTTAATTTTTCCAGCAATACGTTCTATGTCCCATTTAGAGCATCCAATTTTTTCTGATTGTTCCAGTAATTTGTTGTACCAAGTCGTCAGCATTTGTTTTTTTTTTGCTCTTCATTTTGTCATGGATGATGTCCAAGATTTTGGGCCGAGGACTCCTTAGTATTTCTCCCAGAAATAATAAGCTGTTTCTCTCTATTACAGATTTTAGTGATTGGAAGCTCAGTTCTCGTCGGATTACTGCTATCGGAGTAGAGTTCGGGAGTCGTAACACTTTGCGCCAAAAGACGCCTTCCAATTTTGCCCATAATATCGATGGAAGATGTGGCATTGCCTCTGCCCCATAAGTTATGGCCAGTATAGCTTTTGCTTTAAAAAATATGATTATTGGGAGGATTGTGAGAATTTGCCGAATTTTCTTTCCAGGGACAATGCTTGTGCTGCAAGTGTCTTAGTCTTGATGAATAGGTGCTCTTGCATCGTTATTTCTATTCGACTACGAGATATTTTCAGTCCCAAATAGGTGAAGCTTTTTTTCTGTGTCCAGTTTTTCCAAGTTTGCGAACCACTGAGATCTTTTGGTTGGTTTTGATGATTTCTCCAGAATCATGATTTTGGTTTTTGTTGTATTTAGTTCCAAGTCGTTTTTCTTCAGGTAGGTTGAAAGACTGTCCAGTTGCCGCTGAAGACCGATAGCCGTTTGGTCCAGCAATAAGATGTCGTCCGTGTAGAGCAGTCATGTTACTTTCGACACTCCGATTTTGGGAGGAAATGAGCGGGTGTCGTTTTCTGCTTCCACTATGTCTGCCATGTATGCCCTGTACAATGCTGGAGCAGCCTTGCTTAACCCCTCTGGCCGTTTTTATGGTTTTTGACAACAAGCCGGCCTCATTGAGGCGTACTCTGATTGAGGCATCACTGTACAGGGCTTTGACTGGGTCTAGAAGTGATGATGGACATTTTTGTTTTTCTAGTTTTCTCCATAGTTTGTTCCTGTTTACACGGTCAAATGCTTGGACCAAATCAATCGAGGCTATGTATATTGTTGGATGACCCACAAAAACTTTAGACTTCAGGATGCTAAGCATCATGATGTTGACAGAGGTGCCTAGGTGCTTTTCAAAACCTGATTGTAGTGGATCTGCTGTCTTTGCCTCTTTCTGCCATTCCCGATTGGCCTGTAGTTTTTTGGATCGTCTCTCAGGCCCTTCTTGTAAATTGGGACGATGTTTGCTGTTTTCCATGTAGCAGGGATAGATCTTGTAATCCTGCATCTTGTGAAGATTTCCGTTATTAACGGTGCCCAGTTTTCTGCGTCCTGTTTAAGGTCGATGTTTTAGATTCCATTGGGACCTGGAGCATGTGAATTGTTTAGCCTCTTTATCATCTCCAGAATGGCCTGCTCGGTGTGTACAATCCATTCGCTTGTGCCTCCTTTGTCTGGTATGTTTGCTTTTGGATTTGGTTCCTTGAATAGATTGGTGAAGTGATCCAACCATTTGTCTTCAGAGACGCTGTTGGTGGTGGTCTTTTCTGAGACTGATGATTTATTCTTTATTATCGTCCAGAAATCTTTAGAATTCCTTTTTCAAACTGTTCTCAACATGGTCTCTGCATCTTCTTGATACAGTTTCCAACGAATTGATTGAAGCCATGACTTGTAGTTCTCTTTCTGTTTGGTTGCCAAGTCAAGATTTTCTTGTCTTGGGTTTGTTTGAGCCCTCCTTATGACTTTTCTGATGTTGGATTTCTTTAGCCTCAGTTCTTCATTGTGTTTATGTAAATGAGCTTTTTCTTGTCTTCTTGTCTGTCTTGGATGTGAATACGGAATGAGAAGTGGGCAATAGTCTACTTTTTCTGTGATATTATCAATGATGTTGTGTCTGTTTTTCTTTTTGTAAGTCGCTGTGATGGAAATTATGGCTTGTGTTGTCAATTTTAGCCGGTTTCCTTGTGTGTTAGTTTCTATCTTTTGTGACATTATCACTGGCGAACATTTAGTTGTATCCCATGTTGCTGTTAATAAATTATGGTCACTCCGAGTGGTTTTCACTTCCTCAAAACTCTTGATTAGTAAATATAGACCCTTAGAAGCGAAGATGTGATCAATTGTGCTTGTGTTTCCTTCACTTTCCCATGTCTGAATCCTGGGTCGAGCTGTTTCTAGGGAGTTGAGGTTATACAAATCACGGGATTCCATCAGTTCAGACCATGCAAGACCTCTTATTGATGATTGCGAACTGAGGTTTATTTTGTTTTGAGATGTATTTTTTACGTCATCCGGGGCTGGACAGGTGGTGTTCAAATCGCGACATATCAAGATATGGTCCAGATTGTAAGCTGTAAATGCTACAGTTAATATTTTTTCTATGTCGTTTAGAAATTCAACCGTTTTGATTGCAGCCGGATTCCAGTAAATATTAAATAGGAGGATAAGGTCTTGACTTCCTTTCGTCTGTGATTTTCCGTCTTTCTCCCATTCTAACAATGTCGCTTGGATTACCAAGGATGATACCAGGTTGTGGGCTATTCTCAAACTTCCGCCTGTGCGGACGGCTGTTAGGAGGCCTGATGTTGGACGACCTCTTTCCCCTTTTTGAGCTGGAGACAGTGAGACATCAAAGTCGTCCATGCTAGGCGGGAATAATAGCCAAGTCTCTTGCAAACTTAATAAGTCGAATCGGCCTAGGTTTATTTCACCTGGTTGTGTGAGGCGAGTATGGCCTCTGGTGTTCCATGATCCGATAGTGATAATTTGCTCCATAGTCTGTGCCGTAGTTTCAAGACCACGGACACAGCATGTGGATTGCTGTTTTCTAGTGTAGCGTGACAGTACTGAGGGGATCCACACCCATCTTTTTGAGTCTTTATCAGGCGTGTCCGGGTGATCTTGGGTTAAAGATTTATCTCTCGCCGGGCATCTCTCTTTTCCTCTAGTGGTCTGCGTGTGGATTAAACCCTTTGGTTTCCTGATTGGTGTTGTTTCTACGTTCCTGTCTTCGTTATTCTGCTGTCCTTTGATAGGTGAGTTTTCTCTCAGCTTTGTTCTTTCAATGTCTCTGATAGTCTGCCTCTAATTAGGGCCTTTCGGTTTGCGAGATGCAGATCTTTCCTCTTTTTTATCATTATCTTTCTCCGGTATTTGGTTACGTTTTCTTTTCTCTCTCACGGAGTCTTTTATGTTTGGTGTTCTCTGTGTCGGATCCCATCTTTCTTTTTTTTTGGTCTCATGGTTCCAATCTTTTTCCGTTTTATTTCTGTTTTATACCTTGTGACCTCTTTCTTCAGATGTTGTTTCTCGTAAGATGTATCCTCTTTTTGACAGTTCACCTGCCAAAAGAAGCACGAGTTTCTTTACTGTTTGGGACGTAATGTGCAGGAAGATGTTATCTGTCCGTCCCTTGTGTGCGAACTCCACTATATTTATGTCCGCACTCCTGATTTGATCTCCTTTTGAAATTTTATCAAGAAGCTTCATCGTGGCTCTCCTGTTCAGAACAATTTTCTCTCCTGAACTGTCTCGTCTTTCAAGTTTCAGTGTTCGTGTCAAGTTGCTCTCATGAGTAAAAATTGCCGATGTTTGAGTTTGGCATTACTGTACAGACGAGTACGAAGATCTTCGGTTAGGTCTATTTCTGTTTTCCGGAGATTGTTCTCTTCGTCTGTAGCCCTCTGTCTGGTTGACTGTACTTTTATGTTTGTATATGTTGTTCACTTGTCGGTTAGCGCCTTTGGTGGTCAGGTGGTTTTGTCTGTATCGTCTTTCACTATTTGAAGTTTTATCTTCAGTTCTTTCAGCCTCAGTTCTTTTTTTTAAGCTTTTTTGGCAATGTTCCTCTTGGCCTCCTTGTCTGTATTCGGTTTTGTTTGTCCTTGAGTTGGACAATTGGAACACCGTTTTCCTTTCTGGAGCAATCCAGGGTTTTTTGTCACTTAGATCGTGTGCTTTAGTTCTCTCTTTTTTTGAGTTTGTTATTTGTTTCTTGTGTTGGTTTTCTTTCAGATCTCGTGGTGGAGATTTGTTGTCCACAAATGATACCTTTCTTTTTTTTTGCCATTGGACGTGGTATTTCTGACTAAGAATTTTCGATGGAGTAGACACTAATGTTAGATATGTCGATCGTGCTTTCATCTGGTGTTTGTTGATACTCTCTTTTGTCGCACGTCTGCTGGGAACCATTCTCCATGTGTGTCCATTTTTTGTCTGTAACAGTTATCCATTTTGTCATAAGCTTGTTTGTCTTGCTTTCGCTTTCCGATTTCTTCTGCATCTGTTGTGTTTTTAGACATTGAATTTCTTTCGGTATTAACCGATTGTTTGGTGTCGTCTGTCTCACTTGTTGTTGGTTCTTCTCCTTATTATGCCCTTTGAAACATTTTATTTTCGATTTCAGCTGTTCCTCTTTAGTTTGTCCTTTCGTTCTAGTTTCGGTTTCACGTAGATTTTCTTTCGAACTATTGAGTTTTTTTGTACTGCATAGTTTGTCTTTGTTCCGAGTGGATATCTGTCTCATTTGGTTTTTATCATTTGTTTTTTCTCGATTCTCAGTCTGATCTGTTTGGGTGCTGATGTTCACTGATTTTTTTTTTAACTGAAATACCTCGTTCTTTTGTTGTTCTAGAAGATTTGGGTGTTGGTTTTGTCAGTCATTGTGCCTTGATCTTGAGTGTTTGCCTTCCAAGCTTTTGTGGCCAGTATGAATCCTTTCAATTGAGTCAGTTTTGAGATGAAGGACGCTAATAGTGAAGTGTGATCCTTTAATGTATCATTAATGGATTCGTATAACTTGCCAAATGGTGCTAAGGCGATGGTCACCGCTGACATGACCGGCAATAAATCAGCCTTTTTTCCAGGTGAATTCTTTTCTTTTGTCTTTAAATTTTCCTTAGCTTTGTGTGGGGTAGAGAGGAGTGAGCACAGTGTGTCCACAAGGGCGTCGTCCTTTCTTTGCTGAAGGGTCAAATTCAGGCATCTGATCGACTCTTTGTGTTTGATCATGTTTCTGTAATTTAATATGGCCTCCGCCAGTTTTGCTTCATCTTGATTTCTTTGATGAGTTGTTTGAGGCCTCAGTATGGTTTCTTTACTTTTTGTCTCCTCCGTGGGTATAGTTGCTTTACCTTGTGCCTGTTCTCTTGTTTCGTCATCCAACTCTTTTTGTTTAGTCGTTGTTTTGTGGTCTGAGGTAGCTTCTGGTAATTTTACTTCTTCGTGATTTCTTGCGTTGATGGTTTTAGACTTTGATGTGGCTTCTTGATTTTTTTCCCCTTCTGTTGGTATAGCTTCCTTCTCTAATGTATTAATTTTTTTTTCCTCGTTATGAACCGCTAACGTTGGCTTCTTGTTTCTGCAGTAATTGGCGAGTTTGAATTGCTCCGTTGTAAGTTGAGGGGTCTTAGTTTGGCTGAAGTGCCAGCGTGCATGGGGCGAGAGGCAGCCACTTTCAGATGAATGTGCGGACACTGATTGGTTGGGTGATTTTCTATGAGGAGACGGTGAGATCCCCTCAAGAATTTCCATGTCGGACAGTTCGAATCGGTTCACTATGGGGGTTTTCCCTAATTTCTCAAAGAACCTTCCAATTGGATTATTTGTCTGGACTGTCAATTTACCTGTTTTCTTCGACTGTAAGTTTGGTGGCAATTTGAAGTTGGGAGTTGATGAGCAAGTAGTGTTAAAGTTTCCTCTTGTTTGGACTCAGAAGTGTTTTCTTCTTTCTTGTCGTCATTTTGGTCGATAGGTAAGTAGTTCGAATCTTTTCGCCGCAGTATTTCACCTTGATTTTCTATTGCTGAGTAAGTGTATGTTTTGACCAAATTGTATTCTTTCAGCATGTTAAGGGCATCTAGTTCACGTTCGTCAGGGTCTTCCAAATATGATATGGTTCCGTTGAGCAAATTATTTTCTCTAATGTCTGTTAAGTTTGGATCCAGGCTTGATAGATCCGCTCTTGCTGTCACTGGATGAACCTCTGTTTCGATTTGTGATTTCTGACAGCAAGCAAGCAGCCTGATTCTTCAAGGTCAATTGTCAACGGTGCTTCCACTAGAGGGGGAGTCTCCATAGTGGTATGAACTTTTAACAGTTTCTGTTCCGGTGGATTCTATGCAATGGTGCAGCGGGATCAAAGGAGAAACCTCCCACAGTCTCCCGCTAACACAACAGTCAGTCTCTGTAGGAATATGTTAAAATCCTACCTTTATGGTCCGATGGTCACAGTTAAACTTCTCAGCTTCTCCGTATGAGACGGCTTCCGCTCCAAGTGGGCAGGAGCTTTTTATGGGGGCGGCGGAGAGTATGTATGCGAGACTCACACTTCACCACTTCTCCACGTGTGATCTCTAATTCCCAAGCACGCCGGCCCCACCTAAGGCGCAGTTCTACCTCCACTCGTTTCCGTGGTGTTAGTCCGGATTGCCCCTCCGCCCACCAGAGCCAAACAGCAGCCCAACAGCACCGTAGTAGACAAAAAGCACCGCCCTTTACTCCGCACCCGGGCTTTATGCCGCAAGGGTGCTGGGCTCTGCTTTTTGTTTCCGGGTCTCGGGTCTGACGTCCAGGGGGGCATGGTTTAGGGATCCTTGCTGTTTAAAGCCACAAACACTGGCTTCTTGGTTCCCGGTCTCTGTATATGAATTGTCACTGATTCACACAGCGTGTGAAAACGAAGGAAACGAAATAGAGAATGTAGAGCTCTCCAGAGCCACAGCAGCCCAACAGCACCGGAGTAGCCAAAAAGCACCGCCCTTTACTTCGCACCCGGGCTTCACGCCGCAAGGGTGCTGGGCTCTGCTTTTTGTTTCTGGGTCTCGGGTCTGACATCCAGGGGGGCGTGGCTTAGGGATCCTTGCTGTTTAAAGCCACAAACACTGGCTTCTTGGTTCCCGGTCTCTGTATGTGAATTGTCACTGATTCACACAGCGTGTGAAAACGAAGGAAACAAAGAAATAGAGAATGCAGAGCTCTCCAGAGCCACAGCAGCCCAACAGCACCAGAGTAGACAAAAAGCAGCGCCCTTTACTCTGCACCCGGGCTTCACATTTTGTGACAGAGATCAACAGCCCACGGATACCTCCCAGAGACCAAGCATGTGATAACAGCACTCAACAAGTATCGGATGGAATAACATTGCATAGAATAATTAAAATACAAACAAATACGCTTTTCTCCCACCAATGGGCTTTCTGCAATCAGTTCAGAATTCCATCCCTGATCACAGCATGGCAAGAGTGATCGAATGCTGAAAGAAAATGGCGGCCCTCTGTACAGAAACACAGACTGCAGAACCAATGGCAACCTCAGTATACAGACAATTTGACAGCCATTTTATAAAACATGTATCTTTAACAAAACTTCTTTACTTGGAAAACCAAATACATTAACATATAGAACGTAACCTAAAAGATGCAGTAAATATTTTTAAAAGCATCAAACAAGTCAAACAACTATAAAATAACATTAACATATGACGGCCGTCATCTTGGAAGTAAAAATGGCTGACAAATCCACCACACAGTAGAAATTGAGCCAAAGAGTGCAAAAGGATATCTGGCTGGAAGGAAAATGGGTGGAATGGGAGGAAATTCCTATATATTTCACTTAGCAATGGGCGTTAAATGGGTGAGACACATAGTCAAACTACCATGTATCCATCCTCATATGCCAACCTGCATTGAAAAGCATTACAATAAACCTGCATCCAAAGCCCCTGTTTCAAGCTCTCATGTTAAAGCTCTTATTTTAATGGCAATAGTTTTGGCTTTATAGGTAGAGCTTTCAGCGCCACCTAATAGCCAAAACTAAAAAGATTAGACACTTATTACGCACTTATACAATTAGCAAAACTGTTTCAAAACGCCCACACAGCATACAAGTTGTGGAGAGGGGAAGGTAGACAATGAATTACAGCAAGGATAAATAATTGCATTAATAGTACAAACAAATATTGAGAATAGAGGGAAAGGGAGACAAACCTACTATGCCTTGTGAGTGTTCAGAACGTGCAAGTGCAGAAGTGGAAGGGGGAGGGATAAGGTGCTATGATGCTCATGGAGAAGTGCTCAGGGTAAGTGCTGAGAGGAGAAGAACGTAAGTGCAACCATCGATGAGTGGCTGAGCCAAGTAAGTGCAGTAGAAAGCGACTGGGATGAGAGATGTGGGCGGTTAAGGCCCCGAGGACACATAAGGGCCCTGCACATCAGTCATGCTGCTGAAAGTTTAACAGGGAAGAGAGGAGGAGAAGGAGGAGAGAAAGAGAACGGTCTTGAGGCTTTTCTGGAACTTAAGGTGGTCCTGCTCAAGACGCAGTGGGAGAGGGAGGCTGTTCCACAGGAGGGAGCCAGCTGAGGAAAGTGATCTCCCACCAGTTCTCTGTTTGGCAAAGCGCTTAACATGCAGGGAGTTGGTGCGGGAGGAACGGAGGAGTCTAGAGGGAAAGTATTTGGTCAGGAACCGTTGAAGATAGAGTGGTTGCCCGGATCCAGATAGCCTTGCATATGATACTGAGGGATTTTAATTGAATCCGCGCTGAGACCGGGAGTCAGTGAAGGCTTTGTAGGGCAGGAGAGATGCAGTCCCTGGGCTTGAGGACAAGGATAAGTCTTGCATCCCTATTCTGGGTAAGCTGGAGGGGTCGCAGTGTGGCGGATGGAAGATTAAGGAGGAGGCTATTGCAGTAGTCTAGCCTGGAGAGAACCAGAGCACGGGTAACATTGAGTCTCTGGGGGAAGTTGAGGAAGGGTAGAGTCCCTTTCAGAAGGAAGAGCTGAAAGTGGGACTTTTTGACAATGTCATGAATATAAGGGTTGAAGGAAAGGGAGGAGCCGAAGATGACTCAGGGATTCCTAGATACAGTGGAGAGAGCAGAGGGGGGCCTCTGCGGAAGGCTAGAGTGCAGGGAAGAAGTATGGTGCAGGGGGACCCAATAGGGAGAATCTCTGATTTACTTGCATTGAGGCAGAGGTAATTGGCCATGCACCAGGCCTGGATGGCATCGAGGCAGTCAGGGATGAAGGAGGGTTCAAGGGCGTCAG
Organism: Ambystoma mexicanum; assembly: GCF_040938575.1. NCBI lineage: Eukaryota > Metazoa > Chordata > Amphibia > Caudata > Ambystomatidae > Ambystoma > Ambystoma mexicanum. Next base: position 996,810,158 of record NC_090931.1, read on the forward strand.
CGGGACATTTGAAGAAAAGTTGTGTATCTTCAGCGTAGCAATGGAAGTTGGGGGAGAAGGAGGAAATTAGTCAGGCCAGCAGAGAAAGGTAAATGTTAAAGAGCCAGGGTGAGAGAATGGAGCCCTGGGGGGAACACCACAGGTAGCAGAGCAAGAAGGGGAGGAGAAAGGGCCCAGAAATGTTTTAGAGAACAGTCAGTTAGGAAGGAGGTAAGCCAGTCCAGTGCCCGCTCCAAGATGCCAAGGGTGTCATAGAGCCTTTTTATGAGGATGGAATGATTCACTGTGTCAAATGCAGAAGAGAGATCAAGAAGGAAGAGGACAGCAGGGGAATTGGAGTCAAGATATGCAAGCAGTTCTTCATGGGTGTTCAGAAGAGCAATTTCCGTTCCTCTGGATGCTCAGAATCCAGACTGGTGGTCATGTAGACTGCCAACAAGTCCGGTATGGGAGTTGACTTGGGGGAGGGCCAGCTTCTCAAGCAGTTTTCCCAGGAAGGGGGTGATGGAAATGGGGCGGTAGCTGGCTGTGCAGAAGTGTCTGCCGAGGGTTTTTTAAGGAGGGGGCACACAAGGGTCTGCTTGAGGGAAGATGGAAAAGAATTAGCAAAGGAATGGTTGTAGAGATCAGCCCGAGCATGGGTGAGAGAGGCAATATTTTCCTTGATGGTTCTGGAGGAGCAAGGAGCAACCTGTTTGGACGAGACCTTCATGGAGTTGACAACTCTGGGGACTTCTTCAGGGGAGACAGGAGTGAAGGAGGGGAAGGAGGAAGGAGGAGGGTGAATTGTTCAGGGATATAGGGGGGAGGGTGGGGCTGGGAGAGTGTGTGACAAGGCTGTTCAGTATGTCCTGGGTTTGGAAGTGAAGTGAGAGGCAAGTGCATTATAGAAGGCCTGAGAAGGAGTTGGGACAGTGGATGCTGTGGATTGGTTGGCAAGTTCCCTGCAGATTTTGAAGAGTTCAGCCATGTTGTTGGACACAATGGACACTCGTGCCTGAATGTGGGCTCTTTTTTGTCACGGATGCGGAGTCTGTAGTTTCTCTGGATCAGGCGGCAGGATATAGGGGGGAGGGTGAGACTGAAGTGTGCCACTTCTGTTCAGCAGCTGTGCAATTACGTTTTTGGTCTGCAAGATCGGTGTCGTACCAGGTGTTACGCTTGGAGGCAGGTTTCAGGCGGATCCTCATGACTGGGGCAAGAATATCAAGGGTGTTGGTGATGGACAGATAGAGGTTGCTGAGTACAGAATCAGCAGAAACGTCTGTGTTGGGTGGGCAAGGGGGAATGAAGGTGGAAGAGAAGGCGGCAGCTGACACTCGTTTCATTGGATGGATGTTCATGAATGAAGTTGGCAGAGCTTTATAAGGAGTTGTCAAAGGGCCATAGGGACCCAAGTGGGAGGTGAGGAGAGAGTACTCAGACCAGCAGAGAGGGGTGAACAGGGGAGAAGAGAGAGTGAGGTTGGACTGGATGATGGCCTCTAGAGTGTGTCCAGCAGAATGGGTAGGGCAGAGGGAAGAATGGAGAGGGATAGGGAGAAGCAGAGGTCAGTGAAGAGGGTGGTTGCTGTGCAAGGGGAGTCGAGGTGAATGATGAAGTCACCTAGTAGTAGCAGGTTGGAGGTGGTAGAGAGTAGGAAGGAACAGAAGTCCGCCCACGCAGATAGGAAAAGAGAAGAAGTGCCAGGGGGCCGATAGATGGTAGCAATGGTTAAGGTGGAAGAAGGAGAGATGACCAATTTGCACACTTGGCTCTCAAAGGACGAATACTGCTGAGTAGGTAGGGTGGTAGAAAGAATCCACTCTGGGAAGATTAAGGCAACTCCACCACCAGCACGGTGGGATCGAGGTTTAGAGGTGATTTTATAGACGTCCGGGAGGAGTGAGTCAAAGGAAGTGACTGAGCTTGCATTGAACCAAGTTTCCGTAAGTGCAGGTATGTCCACATCAGTGTCTTCAAGAAGAAGGCAGAAGTCGGCAGAATGTTAGATGGCTGAGCATGAGTTGAGGGTTAACCAATTGGATTTGAACACCATGCACTCCAAATATGTAGAAATAGGTACAAATATTAGTTCATTCAATTCGGATATGTAATAAACAAATTTAAGGTGCAGAGGAGAAACAACAGCCCTGGCATATGGGTTGTCAATACAATAAGACACAAATAAGTTCCCAGTCATGAGTTGAGGGTTGCCAGATGGAGACAGTCACTGCCATTGAAGGTTTTTTGAGGCGGAGTGTCGGGACGTAGGACATCTGTCTTGAGAGGTTGAGTGGAGGGATTAGAAGGGGAAGGGGGAGGGACGCGGGAAGGAAGGAAGTTAATGAGAGAAGGCAGAACCCAGTCAAATAGGAGGAGGTTGGCCTGAGGGCCTTGAATCAGGACTGTGCCCGTGATGTAAACATGATACAGCAGCGAGAAGAGAAGAAACCAGCAAGGAATATTTCCCACTTGGTGCTGCCATTAATGGAAGTTGAAGAATAAGGTGGGAAAGTGGCAGTGAGGTGAGAGGTCCATAGGTCGGCAGACAGAAAGCTAACAGTCACTACTGACACTCTTTTGCATACTTTCGTTAAACATAAGTATACAGTTTCTTTGATACTTGGCATGTTAAACGACACAATCCTTGCAGTAAATGCAAATGCAGAGGAATATTCATTTGAATTTTTGTAGCAGGACGTCATCTCCATGTTCCAATAGTTTGTAGCTCTAAAGTCCTTCCACACCTTTTGAGCAGTCTCTTCTGTAACATAGTCTAAGATATAGCTTTTGCTATAATAGGGACACCTAGAATTGTCCTTCTGAGCCATTTTTCTGACTCCGATCAAAGACTTGGTTATCTCCCAAATATCCAGCACACCTTGGAAACAACTACTAGGATGTATTTGTGAAGACTAGCTCCGGTTCACTGTTTACATTTTCGCTCTTTAAGTGTTATGTGACCATAATTGTTGGTGAATTGCCCTGCACTTATGTACATGTATTGGCAAACCTATGGCCATGTGTGAATAATCAAAATTGAGTCTTTTGTTTGCCTTTCTGTTCTTTTATTTCTCAATATGTCTGCCAAATATTAGGCAGGTGTTATTAAAAAAAAAAAAACTATTAAATATCATGGGAAACTGAACCTATGCCTTTTTGACATCAGCTAAATAAATAAGCTAACAGTCACTACTGACACTCTTTTGCATACTTTCGTTAAACATAAGTATACAGTTTCTTTGATACTTGGCATGTTAAACGACATAATCCTTGCAGTAAATGCAAATGCAGAGGAATATTCATTTGAATTTTTGTGGCAGGACGCCAGCTCTATGTTCCAATAGTTTGTAGCTCTAAAGTCCTTCCACAGTCACTACTGACACTCTTTTGCATAATTTCGTTAAACATAAGTATACAGTTTCTTTGATACTTGGCATGTTAATCGACATAATCCTTGCAGTAAATGCAAAAGAATATTCATTTGAATTTTTGTTGCAGGACGCCATCTCTATGTTCCAACAGAAAAGAGGATGTCAGTGAAGATTTCTCTTGAGGATGCACTGACATAGGTGTCTACAATTGAGAGGCCTGGGTTAGCAGCAAGGATGTACATAGGTGCCTGCAATTGAGAGGCCTGGGTTAGAAGCAAGGATGTCCTTTTTATGCTTTTTCGGTCCGGATTTAGTGAGAGAGGGAGGATAGGTGATGGTGTAGCAGGTGGAGAAGATAGGGGAGATGTGGAGTGCCATCTCGGAACAAGGGAGGAAGAGAAAGGCAGAGAGAAAGTGAGAGGTGAGGTGGGGGTGAGTATGCTGCAACGCATGGTTCTGAACCTGATCCACTTGGCACAATAGGCCAGAAGGGTATTAGGTGTACTATAATACAAGTAGGATGGAGATACAGCAAAACAAGTTTCACACAAACAGGTATTTTCAATGCAGGATGGAGGCACAGATAAAAACGATTTTTGCACATACAGGCACTTTCAATGCAGGAAGGAGGCACAGCTAATAACGATTTTCACACAAACAATTAGTTTTAATGCAGCATGGGGGCAGAGCTGAAAACGAATTTCACACAAACAGGTACGTTCAATGCAGGATGGGGGGCACATCTGAAAACGAATTTCACACAAACAGGTACTTTTAATGCAGGAAGGAGGCACAGCTAAGAAAGATTTTCACACTAACTGGTACTTTCAATGCAGGAAGGAGGCACAGCTAAAAACGATGTTCACACAAACAGGTGCTAACAATGCAGGATGGAGGCACAGCTAAAACCAATTTTCACACAAACAGGTACTTTCAATGCAGGAAGGAGGCACAGCTAAACATTATTTTCACTCAAACAGGTACTTTCTATGCAGGGAAGAGGCACAGCTAAAAATGATTTTCACACAGACAGGCACAGTCTTGAAGGAATGGCACAGGAAGTGAAGCACTGCAATACAGTAGTTGGTGTCAGTGAGAATGAGTCACAGTGAGTGAAGGCAGAATGCAGAGTCACCGGAGAGCATGGGGCATCAGCCAGGTGGATGACTTGAGAGGCACAGGAAATTAGTTCAGTGGAGCCGAGGCAGCCACTAATTAGCAGTACTCACGTGATGGCACGAGTAGGGAAGACACAGTCAAGAGGAACATTGAATGTAAATATATCAACTAGGAGCATTTTCCCTGAAGATATCAGAAAGTGGGGCCTGGAGCACAGCGAGGCACTGACAGGAATGGACATGGCCTAGAAATGGTCATTTGAAGAGGGGGGCGGCTAAAGCCTGCCGGTTCCCCAATAGGCCAAGAGTAGAAGGGGGAAACAATCAGGAAGAGTGAGGAGGACTCCAAGGGGCCTTCAATGATGTAAGGAAGGCAGTGGCCATTTTGGAATTGCTGCGAGGTGCCATAACAAAGGGCACACCATTGAAAAATCAACCCCTCTGTCCCAGTGCACACTGCCCCAGAGAGATGGTAGGCAGTGAAGTGCACACAAAATGCAGCACAGTGGTCGGCGTCAATGGAAGGGATTTTGCAATAATAAAAAGCGCTTTTTACAAATCTGAAACATCGATCATTTTTATTTTTCATGAAATGTTCATACTGCATGTGCTGACAGGCATCCGGCATCAGGGACGATCAGACCAGGACTGGCAGGCATAGAATTCACATCAACGTGACTCCAGCTGCAGGGAGAAAACGCATATAAGCATATATATCATTCTTGGAGCCTGTGGTGGTCCATTCAAAGACGGTGCCCGCAACCCGATGCATCACTGTGGCAACCTCTGGCGGCGCATACAAAGATGGTGCCTGCTACTCAACATGTCCACGTCACAGGCACGTCGCATTGACGCTTACCAGGAAACAAAGCTCCTGTATGGACTATAAGACTCACCTCTCAACACTCCTTCTCCGAGCAGACATTCCTACTACTGGGTGCCATGAGTAATCCTCCTTCTTCCTTTGACTTCCTAGTCCTTCTGTCCTTTCTGGTCTCCTCTCCTTCCTGGCCCTTCTGGTCTTCCCCTGCTGATCCGTGGTTCGTGGTTTGGCCATTGTTCTGTCCAAACCCTCATCAACCTTCGTACTTATTGTTTCTCCTCTTTTTTATGCCTGATGGAGTGCTGCTTTCAACAGAGCCATCTTGTTCTGTAAGTCTTTTCCCAATGGTGTTTTTTTACCTACTGTGTCTTCCTTCCTGAGGGCCACTCTTCTTTGAGTGTTCCATTGACACCCCATTCAGAGTGGTTTCTGGGAGGGACAGGCCTTACCTCCCACCCTCTGGTCCTCAGCATCCAGAAAAGGTAAGGCCTGTAGCTGATAGATTGAGACGCCAATGTACTCAGTCAGCTATGGACCAATTCCAGGAATTAGTCACCCCAGTAAAGGGTTTGATTGCTGTGGTTGAAGCCCTCAAGATGGAGAACGCTGACTTGCAACAGACAGTTGTGCAACGGCCAGTGATGCATCACAAGCCTACTCACTCTCCTCTTGGTATTGGATCATTCAATGGTAATCCACGAAGGTTGCAACAATTCGTGGATGCCTGTAATATTCAGTTCACCTTCAGACCAGTAGCCTTTATGACAAACAGGAGCAAGGTCAGCTATTTAATTACCAACATGACCAATAGTGCTCTTTCCTGGGCAACACCTTATGTAAATTCTAACAGTCCCCTCTTGGAAGATTTTGATGGATTTATGGCAGCGCTGAAGTGGATGTTTGGTAGGCTGAACTTGACCTATTCAACATAGGAAACCTTACTGGAGTGTACCCAAGGTTCATAGAATGCCCTCCCTTTTTGTGACTAGGTTTAAGCCTTTAGCTGCAGAAACAACATGCCCCATAGAGGTCAAATATTCCTTATTCCGAAGAGGCCTTTCGGAGGAGCTCAAGGATGAGCTGGCCAGGGTTCCCCAGTCTGCGTACTTACATGAATTGATTACTTTGGTTTTACAGCTTGAATTTCATATCTGTGAACACTGGACAGAGAAAAAGAAAGCTTGCACCAAGTAGTCCTTCCCGCCACCGCTCTCCTCCGACTGAAAAGAAGGAACTCCAGAAGCGAGTATGCCTGAGCCAATGCAAATTGGAGCAGCCAGGGGATATTGACCGATTGCAAACGCCAACGCCGAAGACAACAAGGTCTCTGCATGTATTGTGTTTGCATGCAGCCTTTGGTGCATTGTTGTCCCATTGCCCCACCTAGGAGGTTGGGAAACGACAACACTCGTTCATAGAGGGGCCTTAGGAATGAGTAACCATCACTGATCCCACATCGGCAGAAGTACAATCAGAGTCATCCGGTAACAATCTAAATCATTCTTCTAGTGGAGATTACCAACCTTATAGGTACTGAAAGCTGGAAGGTACCGGCCTTGGTGGATTCTGGAGCAGTAGGCATATCTATGGATCAAGAATTGGCTCGTCAACACCATCTGGTTCGTAGAGCTCGTTACCAGGTGACTACTGTAGAAGGAGTCGACGGTCGTCCCTTGCTTTCAGGTCCAGTCACACATTATACCACACCCTTGATAATGACTGAAGCTGCTCATCAGCAAACTTTAGTATTCAACCGGATTACCAAAGTGCACAACCCCATGATCTTGGGTTTTCTGATGAATCGCAGGAATTCGGCCCTTTTCCCCAAAGGGGAGCCCCTCTATGAGGTTAGGGAGGTGAATCACCCAGGACATCAAAGATGACATCACAAATGTCATTGGTGACATCACTGATGACATCACATATCTGGCCCACTTGTTTTTGTTCACTAACATATATAGGCCGGGTGGTTTTGTTCACTGACAGTCTGAATATTAAAATTGAAAAGGTGCTATATATCTAGACATTAACCTTGTCATATGTTCTTAAAGTACTTTCCTTAGGGTTTGGTCTCAGCTAATGGTGCACATACATGGGGAAATGAGCAGGCCTCAAACACAATTCATGTGTATACATGGAGATAAAGTTTAATATTATTAACATTTTCTGATGATGCTGTTTCTTTCTTCTTTACTTTAGTTTCCCTGTATGTGCCTCTGATTAGTATGCATTGTGGTTCTTCAGATGTATTGTTTGTACTAGCATAAGTGTTGTGAGTCTTGAATTTTTAGCTAGTTATTACATGTTTAACATTACTCAAAGCTCTGATAAGGTAGAATTCATTATTGTGCTATCCGAAATTACTAGATTAATATTGTACTTATATGGTGCATACCACAGTCATTGCCTATGTTTATATATCATTAGGTTTCTGTATTAACAACAACCCTTCAATACAAGGATTTTAGATGAGTACATTCTTTAATAGATTAAGTAGTTCATGATAGGTCTCCCAATCACCCCTGACATCTTGTTACCAACAATATAAACACAACCCCTTCTAGGGACTTTTCATCAAAATTAATTTCACATGTGATGTCATCAATGACCTTTGTGATGTCATCTTTGATGTCCTGGGTGTTAGACTTAGCAGTGCATAGTGGTGGTGCGAGTTATGGTGGCTTAGCTTACCATAACTGGCGAATTTCTGGGGGTTTCCGGTTTTACTTGTAACCATAACGTCCCTTTAACCAAGTGTTTTCATTGAATTTCATAGGTTTTTATTAGTGCAACTTAACCATAACGTCCCTTTAACAAGGTTTTTTCAGTGATTTTCATGGGTTTTTACCAGTGCATGCTATTTTCCTACAACTTACTAATATCATACTTACCCAATACAGCAATATTTGTGTCCAATTTACAAAGTATCACCTTAAAACTCTAGCATCATTTTTAACTCTTCTATACACTTTTTGAAACTATTTCAACTGATTTTGCATCCGTAGACGTCTACGAACATCTGACTTCATTGCGGAACTTCCAGACAGTGTCACATGACCATATGCTGGTGCGTGGCATGACGACGTGTCCGAGAACCCGTCTGCACTTTGCAATAGACCTGTGCTTCGCAGAAAGTTTGGAACTGCATTTACTACTGATCTAGGAACTTTCACCTTCAAAATGTCCCTTGCACAGCTCTTACATCTATTCCTACTCATTATCCATTAACAATCTAGTACACAGTACATACTAGGATTTTTCTTTTGCAAAACTGCTATTTATCTTAAAAATGGAATCAGCTAATGCCATCCCTCCTCCCCAAGAGCAACCACCACCACCAGCTGGAGGACCTGCAAAACAAAAAAAGCACAGTACTTCCTAGACAATGAAGAGGACCAGAAGTGCCTACCTCTAGCACCCCAGAGAGAATCAAGGGTGTGGCAGTTCTTTACCACTATTGGTAATGTACCAAAGGCTAAAGCTACCAAAGTAAAATACATTGAGTGCAACTTTGTATTCAGCCGCGGACTCCCCGGACATTAATCCTAGGGGACCACCTCCATGTGCTGCCATACCAAATCCAATGACCGCAATGCTCTCAGAAAGGTTGCTCCTTTCTTAGCAAGTAGTAGGCTATCTTCCTCCACCTCATCTTCCTCACCCAATACTGTAACCACAATGCCTACTTCTGTGTGACACAAAATCCCACCAGTTAACTTGCAAGAAACAAAAGAGGCTCTTGATCAATTTTTCTCGAAGGCAACAGTCCTCTGTACATACTACAACAAAACATTCTGCAGAGGGAAGCACTTTTGAAGTGCTTTTGAAGCTGTAATCAAGGAGCATGAGAAACACTGCCCCCTACCTTAGAAATAACAAACGGTTTCCCCTGTCCACCTGTCCTTCCATTTAGTGTTTGGTGCCTCTTCCCTCATTTCCCTCGCCACCTTTTGTTCTAAGCTCTGGGTGGCAATTCCTTGTAGCATGAATATCCATCCATCACAACCAACCCTGTCGTCCAAGTTTCCTGCAAACATACTACCGAATATTGGGTTAATTTTCCACATACGTCTGTAGAATTCAACAAATGGCAATAACCCCTTGAGTTCCATGATAGAACTGAGAATTCATTCACATTAACGAGACACCTTCATTTCCTTCAACTGTGTAATCGAGTCTCTCAGTGACAGAGCTAGCCATCTCCAACTTGATTCCTCTTCAGGCACAGCCGTTGACTTTTCGAACCCTACATTAGAACCAACGCCACTATTCTTTTTTGGTCTGGTTTTGCCCCGCTCACTGATCTACCCTCCTTAGGAGGAGGGAGAATATCATATCCCATTCTATTAAAGTCCTCTGAGGCATTAAGAAATGCCTCCGACAATGGCCTTGTGTAAAACACTATACAAACACAGTCATAGCGTTCTGGGTGAATGAAGTCTATCAATTTAATGTCCGCTGAGGAAACTGTCCTAAGGGTTTCAATTTCATTACACATGGCTAAGATTATCCCCCTAGTTAATGAGATTTTACAATCTTGATCGAATAAGTAGTACAAAATTACACTAGGATAGTCTGGAAAACTAGCCTTTCTCCATCTAGTCTCTTCAAAATTGCAGGATGACCATGAATTGGAATGGAATCTAGGAGGAGAAACTAAACCCTCAAACTTATCAGACTGGGTTTCCTCCAACCTTTTGATATATTGGGCATCCCTACCTTCCCTGGAATTACCCCAAGTTACCTCTCTCTGTGAAGGCCGCTGTTTTTGGCTTGGGTGAGATTGTTTCTCGGCCTCAAGGCCAGCTGAGTCCTGATTTATCTCGGGTGCCTTTTGGGGAGGATATACCTTTATTATTTCTTCATTCACGTGCTCATGCAGAAGTGTTTTAACCAACAGTCTCAGAGTGCCTTCTTTTCCAGAATCTGTTAGGTCTGGCAAGACCTTAGACACCCCCTTTCCATTCTGACCCAATTCACGCCTTCCATCGAAACAGAGATTGCTTATTTTGAGCTCACTTCCTCCACACTTTTCCAGAGAGCTTTTCTGCGGGGGAAGTAAGCCTTTCTGTCTTGCCTGACTCAGAAGGCCCTGTATTAAAGCATTTACATCTTGAAGGTCATCCTCTTTACCTTTTAATTTTGGTGATTGGGCTGGTAACGGTAGGCGCTCTCCCATTTTTGGAAAAAGAGGAGAGTGCCAAGCCCCCACTACTGAGGCAGCCATTCCTGCCGTTTCATTTAAGCGGGACATATGGTTAGATGTCCTAATTTTCTCCTTTATCCCAGAATCTAACGGATCCGTCTCTTGTGGATCCATGGCAGAACCTGCTCCAGAATACTCTGTCTGTTTAAGGGAAAAATTATCTACATTCCTTGTAGACGCATTCTCCAGGGTCACAATTTGGTTTTTCGATATAATTGAGGCTAAATTCTGCCCCAGAGGAGAGAAGGTTGCCCTCTTTGCTGGTAAAAGAAAGGAGATAGCGCCCGCAGTTGGAATACGGGCCTCTTCTCTAACGAGCTGTATCTCATTTGTTGTAGGGAGATCATCTAGGCGTTGCAACACCACTCCCGGAGAGCTTTTTGGTTTTAAAAAAAAGAAATTAAGCAAATTATTTTGAGAGGAAACCGAGATCTGTTCCTCCACTAGTATCTTTTGTTTCCCCTTAAAGTTCTAAAAGTGGGACTTTGCCTTCAAAGCTGAGGATAAGGTGTCACTCGACAAGGCTCCGCCTCCCTTTTTACAAATAGGGATATCCCTTCCGTCATTCTTTAATTTTGTTGCCTCCATTATTAGGCTAGGACACAAAGACAGCCGATTATCATTCAATTCTAATTATTTTTTACTGGCATCATTTAATTGACTCAGATTCAGGGCACCTTCATCCCGATCTACTATAGGGTATGAAGTTGTTATTGGTGGAAATTTTGATTTCCCCTTTTTTTTTTACCTTTTGGCTAACTCTATTTCATTTTTTCCAGAGATCGGGTCTTTCTGGGCTGAACGTTTTACGGCCATCATATACTGTTTTTTCTCTTTACGAGAAACAAAAAATCTCAAGTTACTTTCTTCCATCTTCCCATCACAAACCGTTGATGCTAGTGAGTCCAACGCTGACACTCTTGCTTCCTTCTCAAGAATATCTGTAAGCATCGATTGGCTGTCCGATTTTCCTTCAATTAACAGTTCTACTGATTTAGGGGATTCATGCTGATATCTTTGTACCATCAGGTCCTCCAGATGTTTCTGAATAATGGACAATTTAAGGGCCTGGTCAGAATTCTGAGTAATCAGCTTTGTCATGAAGTCTATTTCTATCAATTTCCCAGAGGATAAATTCAACTCAGGAAGTTGGCCGGCATCTAAAGAATTTTGTTCCCTAGACTCCAATAGAGAGTCTGTTTGAACTGAAGCATCTTTTGTAAACATTTCTTTTACCTGTGTGGCTTTAGAGCGACATGCTGGAAGAGAAAGGGATGGAGGGATTTCCTTCAACTTCTTTATGATTTCCTGTGTAAAGTTAAGTCCCTCCAATTTATTTACTATGGTAAGGATTTCAGCCAATTTAAAATTCAAATCCCTAATTTCATAGTGGGTACGCTCGTGACCTTTGTCTAAGAGATTCAAGATCCTGGTCAGTACTGGAAACCTGAGCTCTGCTTCCTGCTGATCTTGAAGAAATGAGGCGTTGATGTTATTAACTACCCTTGGAAGGGAAGTTGGAAAGGGAGGAGGGGAAATTGATCTTGGACTTGAACAGGATTGTTTTTTATTCTAATGTATAGGGACGTCAGGATCAGAAAAAGAAAGAAGATTATTATTTTATTTTTTATTTTTATATTTTTATTTTTTTTCTTCCTGCCCGCCAATCGGATTCTCTAAAAGAGAGACATTATGTGCAGGATAAGGAGGGTCCAGTCTGGGGACGTAAGTGCTATCGTAATCCATTTGATGGAAATGCACCCTGTCAATCCCTCCTCCCCGTGACTGAATAGGAGTAGAGGGCCCCAGTGAAAGGCGGGCCCGTCTGTCGAGTTCGGTCGTTACTACCGGGCCCATCATTGAGTTATCCAGAGAAGGCTTGGTATAGTGACTTCCTTTATTCAATAAATGGCTATCCGGAAAATCCCGGATGCTAAGGAGGCTATGTTGGACCGATAAGTCTGGATGCAGAACTACAACAAGAGGGAAAACGTTAGGGATCCCTGCTTGGGATGGAGTAGGCGGACCATCCATTGTGGTTTGAGGGAGACCTTCCATCGGGGGCCCAGTTCTTTCCGCCATCCCACCCTCAAGAATGTTAAGATCCCTGTTCATTATCACCTCTTCCTTATGAGGCAGGATTGGGTCTGAAGCCCTTTCCCTATCCTCATTATCCAAGGAGCTATCCCCAGAATGATCTAAATAGCCTCTAAGGGCAGATCTTCAGCCTAATTTTTTTCCCGCTCTTTTTTGTTCAGCGTGGAGGGCCTAATTTTCCCACTCCTAAGGGGTCCCCCTATCCCTCACCAAAAGCGAGGATGTACTCAGAGAAGAGGAGAAGTTATGTTAGAAAAAATCTCCCCTCCTCTTCCTTAAAAGTGGATTCTAAGATGTCAGTACTCAAAAGTCACCCCAACCACAAAATAACAAACTTTGATGAAGAAGAGGAGGGATTATATAAGAAAATAACTCCCCTCCGCTTCCTTAAAAGTGGAGTGTAAAATGGCAATGCTCAAAAGTCACCCCAACCTCCAAATAGCAAACTTTGACGTCAATTCACAGACTCAAACCTTCAGAATAATACTACAGGGCATTTAAAGGCTTCCATATGGGAGTAAAGTAGAGTAAAGGGCAGTATAATAACCCAGAGTCTGGTACAAGATCAATTCACAATAGCCCCAATAGAACGTTCAGTGATCAACAATGGTTAACTATAAACTTCAGAAAAAAGAATGTAATTTTTATCAAAATTCCCAAGAGGACTACCATGATAATTATGCTGTCTAGCTGAATAATGCGGCAGGTTTAGAATACAAATATATACTAAAGCTCATGTTCTTACTTGGCTCGCGCGCTCAACGCTGCTACTTCCAAATGTGATGCCGTTTTGTGTAACCGGAAGCTTCGCAGGTTCTGACTAGACAGAAGATTGAGGGAGCCTATTTCCAGAACTCAGGCGATCTCCCACAGTGCTGCCGTGGCTCAAACACGCTCTAATGTGCAATAGGCAGCCCCACAAGCCCCCGCAACACTGCCTGTGCACTGAGCAAAGCAGAGCGCTAGCACAAAAAAAAAAAAAAGCCCACACCCCTCCCAACAACCACAGAGAAATATCACTAGTTGGCACGAGGGAATCGAGCCACCCCAAAAAACACTCCAGCACCACGCTCAGGACCGCTGCACCGCTGCACCTCCCAAGAACGGCAACGGGAACGGGCATGAAGAGCGCAAACAGACAGCTAGCCACAAGACGAAACAAGAAAACATCGAGCCCCCGGACCCAAGCCCCCAGGGACAAGCAGTCCAAAACAGAGAAATCCCCAAGAAGGCCACTCACCCACCACTCGCCGCCACACAGCAGCACAGACAGAGCTCCCCGCAAATAGGTAGGTACCCTTGCTGTTCTACGCACAACGCGCTCACTCTGAGTATCTGTATTTTTGGGGGGGGGGCAAGATCGTTGAATTAAACTGCTCCCATATTACTCAAGTAAAGCAAAAAACACCCCATTAAGCTGAAAATGTTAGGAAGGGGTCTCCAATTCACATGTACATATACTTATAAGTATTAGTTAGTAGTCCATTCGGGTTTATCCAAGTTACTTCTTAGAACAGGATGTTGAAGGGAAGGCTTATCCCAAGTGAGTCCACTGTGTATAGTAGATCACTCCCATGACCCACAGAAACGCAAAAACATTCTGCCGCACTCCGCCCGCTCCGCTAGGACTGGGGTTTTTGAAGGTTAACACCCACCTGGAAGGAGTAAAAAGAGGAGAAAGACTCAGGAACAGACTCTAGTGCACACAAAAACACTCTGCCACACTCCGCCCGCTCTGCTAGGACTGGGGTTTTTGAAGGTTAACACCCATCGAGGAATGGTGTGGGTCCCAAGTGAAGCCAGAAGTCATGGAAGTTGTGCAGCCCCTGTCGTCTCGGGAGTTGGACTACCTTTGATAATCCAAATATAACTGAATATGTTTTTAAAACGAGTTGCTGAATGGTACACAGTAACTGCGTGGATTTCTCTTATGCTCTGGGGCTCGAAGCTGTTTGGTTTTCCCGGGCACAGCGCCGATTTTCCAAAATTTCAATTTGCATTTTGTGTTATGCTAATGGTAATATTGTGGCGTTCATCCCCTGTTCCAGGGACTGGAACGGTGGATACCGGGCCAGCAGCCCAAGTTACCAGCCCAAGCGAAGCAAGGGTGGATAACGAGGTCTCCGGACCATTATCCACCCATTCCAGCCCCTGCAATGAGGGATGAAGGCCATTAGCACCATAGGTTCCCAAAGCGGGAACCAAGGGTGCTAAAAAATAATTTTTCTTCCTACACCGGGATGCCAGAGATCTTTTTCCAAGATGGCCACCTTGGAAAGGGAAGGTGGGGTTACCATAAAGGGCACCTGTTTGCTTTCCATGGCAGCCTGCAGAAGACGAAGAAAGAACCCTATGACCATATTACTACGAACACATTTTTCTTCCCTTTTAAACCTATCCCAATTTCAAACAACTTTAGCACAAAGCCGGTCCCAGGTGGACATGGCCACTTTAACCCAATGTGTTGTCCCTCGTGGTCATGGCCAGTAGCCAGATTGTCCGGATCATGACATTATTCCATGACCCGGACAATCTGGCCTCTGCCCATGGCTACCGGCTATACCTCAGTCACCAAAAAGGTATATCACTATTTTTTGTACCTACATTATGACACTTGTTCAAAAATAAAACACGGGCGCATTTGCAAAACCATGCTTTCAGATCCTTGCCAATGCTCCTTGCACAAGTTTGCTGGAAATCCACCCATGTTTTATTTTTCCAAAAGTGTCAAATATATACACATACAATAGTCATATAACCTAGCCCCACTTGACAAAATCCATTCAGACATCATGAAAACATGTATATCTAGATCTAAAATCTTTTTGCAAACTTTTGTGTAGATTAGTCAAATTGCAGCACATATATAAGCATTTACAATATGTTGGGACCCCCCTCAAATTTTGCCCCCTCTTAACAAAATCCCACCGAACATTGCAAAAACATGTATATCTAGATCTATAATGTCTTTGCACACCTTTGTGTAGATTTGTCAAATGGCACCCCATTTATAAGCCTTAAAAATAATTTAGGACCCCCTCTAATGTTGCCCCCTCTTTACAAAATCCCACCAAACTTCGCAAAAGCATTTATACCTAGATCTATTATCAGTTCCCCAACTCAAGTGTAGATTCATCAAATGGCACCTCATTTATAAGCCTTTGTATTATTTGGAGACCCCCCCTCTAATTCCTTGACAGAATACCACCAAACTTTGCAGACTCATTCGGAATTAGGTCAAGAATGTAAGTGCAAAATTTCATGCAGTTTAATTAAGTGGCACCAACGTTATAATCCATCCAAGAACTGCTTTTCACTAACCCTGTAATGCAGAGGTGTCCGCGCACTTCACAGGACTGTTCGCGGACAAACGGACTGTTCGCTGACTTTTACAGTGAAAAACACCCTTTTTTTGCTTCTTGCAGCCTTATCCCATCCCATCCTCATCACCCCTCACCTACCCAGAGATTATTTATAAGTTTGACAAGGGCAATATTGTGTTTTTTTATATGTGTTTACCGCGATGTCCGCGGACACCACCCGCTGTCTGCGAATCCAAGATGACGGGCGTTTCCAACAATCTGACACACTTCACACTTTTCACCCCCCAATAAGTGGGCGCGTCCAATTTCCATGGACACCACGTTGCCCTCTAAGCCAATCAGAGTCATGTCCGTGGATCGAACAGGGAAATGGGTCCGTGGACAGGACACAGATATCACTAATATTTTTTACTTACATTTTGGTCGTTTTAAAAGTAACTACTGGATGGATTTACACCAAAGCACGCTTTCAGGACTAAAGCACTGTTCCTGAAGCACATTTGGGGAAATTCCGTCCAGCGGTTTGGGCTGTAGGCACGAGCAAAGTTTTTTCCCATTATGTCTATGAAAAAATAAAGAATTGGGACTCCCCTTACAACTTTGCCCCCCCTTGTCGAAACCTCACCAAACTTAAAGAGAATCAGAGTAGGCCATATACTTTTTTACCAAGGTTTGGTGGGGATTCATCCATGGGGAGCAAAGTTATAAGCCGCCCAAAAAGTGCTCTTTCTATGGGTTTAGCAACGTAACCATAACTACTGGCCCGCTACCGCAGGTCATATTTATTACATGGCCTGCGGTAGCGGCCATGTAGTTATGGTTAAGTTGCTAAACCCATAGGAAGAGTACTTTTTGAGCGGCTTATAACTTCTCTCCCCTTGGATGAATCGTCACCAAACTTTGCAGAAGAACTATATGGCTTTTTTTTGTTGCAAAGTTTGGTGAGGTTTGGTCCAGGGGGGCATAGTTATAGGGGGTCCCAACATTTCTTTTTTTCGTATAGACTGAATGGAGTCTACACTGAATGCCTACAGCCCAAACCGCTGGACAGATTTTCACAAAATTTGCGATAGGAGCAGCGGCTTGGTCCCGAAAGTGTGCTTTTGTTAATTTGGTGACAATCCATCCAATATATTTTTTTTAAACGTCCAAAAAGTAGGTCTAAAATTTGGGATATCTATGTCCACTGTGCAAACACACTTCCCTGTTCACTTCACGGACAGGACACTGATTGGCTAATCGGCTTGCGTCATGTCTGCGGACATGCGACGTGTTCGCTGATTGGCTGGGATGAAGCGTGAGGTGCGTCACATTGTTTTGATGCGCCCGCCATATTGGATCCGCAGACAGTGCGATGTGGAAGTGAGCATAAATTAAATTTTGGGGAGTGTGTTGGTGTGTAGGAGTGCTTGGAGAGGGTGGGGGGGTAAGATGGGTCAAATGCTGTATTTCTTTAGGTAGGAGAAGGCCTTGATGTGTTTGCGGTATCCGCGGTCACCGCAGACATACTAAACACTGGGCGCACTACTGGCTATTTTACTTTAGTATGATGTTGGTTTTGGGTCGCTAGTAGAGCATTGATTGTAATTATTTTTAGAATGTTAATTGAAGTGGATAGGTTTTGAGGCAGATGTGTTATGTTTTTGGTTTGTGGTAGGTGTTTGCTTTTATGGGTGTGTTATGCTGCGGTGGTTGTGGCCAGTATAACACACCCATGCTACCAAACATTTTGACTGTGGTATGTGGGCTGCTTAGGGGATATGTTTTCAAAAATGTGTGTACTGATTGGCAGTAGTGTAATAGTGTTTATAGGATAGTGAGATGATATGTGTTAGTTTGTTTGTTGTATTGTGTTCAGAATGTTGGTATTGAAGACTCTAGGAATTTTGGGTTGTATTTATTGGTGAGGTGTTCGTTTGAATGGCTGTGTTATGTTGCAGTGCTTGTGAGTCTAATTATTATATACTTACTGGTTCCTTTGTTGAGGCTGTATGTAGAGTTTTGGCCAAGCCATGCAGTCAAGATTGTAGGGTTTGGCAACAAGCACTGCAGCATAAGATACCCATGGAAGCAAACATTTTGGATTGTGGTCTATGGTCAGGTGTTTGCTTGAATGGGTGTGTTATGCTGCGGTGTTTGTGAGTCCAATCATTATATACTTACTGTTTGACTTTTTGTGGTTGTATGCAGTTTTTTCATTACATGGGTAATTGGAGCAGACATTCTTTTTCAATCTCTGTGATAAAAGAAAAGATCATATGTGAGTGTAGGAAGTTCATAATGAGTTATTGCATTGCATAGTAGACATTTCTGTATTTTGTCGACCCTCATAGTTAGTACTTTAGAAGTATTATAGTTCAAACCAGTGTACTGTGCAATTTGCTCAGTACCTGTGTTTGTTTATTAAATCATTGGGTCTGTGGGAGCAGAATCCATGCTGGATTAAAAAAAAACATTTCTATGTTGTGGTACAATATATTTCTTTCATTGTTTTCAGTAGGAGGAATTGAATAGGTGTATGATTTTTGATTTGGAAGTGGTGGTAGGATTGTTGCAATTAGATAGCAGTTGGTGTATTCTATTTGTTTATTTCTTTTTCCATTTTAGTGGTATTCATCTATCTGTTGGCTTGTTGCAGATTTTTGGGGCAGTTAGGTACCTGTTGGCGTATTCTAACTGTTTATTTCTTGTTTCATTTTAGTGGTATTCATTTATGTTTGCTTGTTGCAGAATCTTGGGGCAGTTAGATAACTGTTGGCGTATTCTAACTGTTCATAGTTTTGAAGTTGAAGTTTTGTTTATGTTCATAGACAGATTAGTTATTACATTTTGGTTTTAAGAATATTAAGTAAGCGTTTAAAAGATTTGCTGGTAATCTCTGTTTTAGAGTAATGGTAGTATCATTACATTCAAAACCATCCACATTTCTTTTTTATATATGCAGTGTAGCGACCTGCATTGATTGTGGCTCCTGCATAGTAGATTATACCTATCATTGTGAAGGTTTTCTTACCAAGTGATACTTGACCATGTGTGAATCCAGTCAGCTTGCATTTGTTTTTGGTACCATCTGCATTGTAACGTAAAAGCATTACTATTACGTAGTTACTATGTGTCTGTATTTGTAAGGTGGAGTGATTATCTGAATTGTAGGTAGTACATAATCTGCTATGGTTTGCATTTTGTGCAAGTTGCTGAAATGGAATGGATTCACAGTTAGGTATGGATACATATACAAAGCATTCATTAGGAACTTCTTCTTGTACTACATGGCTGCAAAGAAAGCATGTATGTTTCCACATGTATGAAATCTGGAAGATTTCATTCATATGTATGTTTTTGTTTTCTAGTACTTCTAGTAAGTACATTAGAAATTCTTGTGGATCTTCTTGTGTGTTTATAGTGAATTTGACCATTCCAGCACAGTAGTCCAATACCTGCCTTATTCCAGAAACACTAAGTGTTGTCAGGATTGTTGGTTGCATTTCCATGAAGGACTAACATTTGCAAACACAATTGGTCTGTACCGTGTAAGTAAATGTTGTCAATAATTGGTGGCAATTGGAATAGAATATTTATTGCTACATTTGCGTTGCAATTTACACCAGTTGTATTTGAAAATTTGAATGGACCTGACAGTTCTGTGTCCAAGTAATTTGTTCGGAGTGTGCATTGCTTCTTTGAAGATATATTTGAGTTACTTTGAGCAGTAGATTCTTCTTTAGTTATGGTCCTTGATGAAGTATTAGCTCCTTTTACTTTCTTTGGAGGAATTGCTGTGAGATCCTGCATCGATTGAGTATGAAGTAGTTTTCTTTTACAACGTTTGGCTTTTTGCGGAACAGGATAGGTTTTTAGATGAGGGTGTAGAGTGAACACAGTCTATTGTATTCTAGAATGCAAGGAGTATCAGCATTTACTTTACCTGCATCAAAGTTGATTAGAAATAGTCTGCCAAGTATACGTAAGCGTGATCGTGCTACATAGCTCATGTCTTCTTTAAAGACTGTGATAGCAATATCTATGAATGCTTTATCTAGGGTAAGACCTTGTGATTTGTGAATGGTGACTGCGTATGCTAGAGTTAGCGAAAATTGTACTCTGCGTACATACATGTCTTTGAAAAGAAGGAAGCGGGCTGTTGAGCGTCCTATCCTTTTAACTTCTGATAGTTTGTCAAAGAGAATATTGACAAACTGAATGTTGTTGTCACGTGGGTATGTTTGAAAGCCAACAACTGTACCAAGTGCTCCATTAACGCGTCCTTGCCCCACGTCAAGGTTACGTTTAAGCATTACTCTACAGTTTAAAAATAGTTTTAATATTTTCTCCAAACCAGCTGTGTCAGAGATAGAGTTTTCCAAGGTATTTAGTCTTGTTTTGGCTTGTTGACACAAGGGTAGTGTCATACCATGTACGTCCAGTTTGTCTGTGGAGTACATTTGAATTATTGGTTGCATTTCTTTTTTCAACATTGTTTCTTTGAATTGTGCACAGCTTGTAAGAGTTTGCATCAAGGACATACAGTTTACATTTTGGTGTGATAATTGTTCTATGACATCAGTAGCACATGCGTTATGCCCATAGAGTGCATGGATGTGCCTGGTTTTTAATATAAATTGTGCTTCTTGAGATAGTATACCAACTCTAATACTTTTTTAAAATGTTGGCGTATGTGAGGTCTGCAGACTGACACACGTCAGTTAATTCTCTGTACTGGAAATGTTGCCAAAGGTTGACATTTCCTATGCTGCCAAGAGTTTTACGGCACAGTTTGTGCCCTAAGGTTTTAAAAATAGGTTCAACTTTCACTGGTGTTAATTGAAGAAGATCTCTGAAAACAATAATGTGTTTTCCTCCAAAGAGCTCTTCGTAGTTTGTTTTGAGTACTTCTTGTGATCTGGGGTGAATAAAGGCCAACATTAGGTTAGAGACCATGCTCACCTCATCTATCAGTAGCATTTTCATTTGTTTGAAAACTCTGCGTAGTTCCTTTGCAGCTTCTATAGAAAGTCTAATAGTCTAATTTGTTTTGGTGATCTACTGTAAGGAGTAGTAATCGATGTAAAGTGACACCGCCTATGTTGTAGGCAGCTAAATCTGAGGGGGCAGTTACAACAGCTGACAGTTTGTTGTTTGTCAATTGTTGGAGGAACTTGCTGATGATTTTGATTAAGCATGTATTGCCTGAACTAGCTTGACCACTCACGTATATCAGTATAGGTTTGTAGTCTTAGCAGGTACAATTTTTACTTTCATGTTGCACACCATGTTCAATTTGTTTCGTTACTTCTTGGAAAATGCTACGCTGCTCATTGTTTAGTTCTGATTTTAGTACAGCAAAGTCTTCTGTAGATTGCTCATATTGACACATGGTGTTTTCTACTTCTGTCATGGCTAATTCTGCCTCATTTGCTATTAGTGGCTGTCCAAGTGGTTCTTGACTTCCTGTTACAGAAGGTTGACTACGGTCAGGAGTGTCCACAACTAGTTGGCCTGGAGTTCTTCTTCATGGTGCAGTTCATTGTGCACCATTGTTTTGTACTGTGTAAAGTTTACGTCTGTTACAGTGCTTTCATTTGCTTTGAAACCGTCTTCATAGGAATCATAGGTATCTAGAAAATCTTTTTTTCTCCATGGTTTAAAAGGTTGTAGCAGGGACATGTAATACAGTTCTTTATGTTGAGGAGTTATTAATGACAATTTGATATGATTAATCAAGCTTCGTCTGGTAAAAAATACTAAACAAACAAACAAGTTTCACTAAGCAGCCTTCACAATTTGGCACTCTGTATCCACCTTTCTTTTCATTTGGTTTAAAATTATTTTTGTATGTGAAGTTTTGGGCTACGTGGTATAGACACATGGTTTCCAAAGTGGTAATCCTGTTTGGCTAGTATGTGTCTAGTAAATTGTTTTTCAAAATGTCTTGTCTGTTGGGATCATTTTTGGCTATTGTTTTCATGTCCTCATATGATTTGAGAACTCTTTTTCTAGATTTAGCAGGACCAAGACTTAGCCATACTATGTTTTTAGATTTTCCATACAAGGCAGTACCGTTTAAATGGTCTGCAGCTTCATAGCAGCCACATTCTCTATGGGAGAGCATTTGTATGCCTAAACTGTACAATTTCTGTGATAGTGTTTTGTCAGATGATACGTCATCCCAGAGGTCTTGAAGCTCTGTTTTTTCTGGTTTGGTTAAGTAGGATGTGACATATCGTGCAACGGCAGTGGGATTGTCTGCAATGTACTGTACATCTATATTTGCATTTCATAGGAGAGCAATGATTGCATTGTAATCATTGATGTATTTTGATTCTTCTGTTCTTTTTATGTAATATGTGTTCTTAGGTGATTTATCTTTGACACTATGTCTAACTGAAGACATGAAGTTGTTTACTTGACCTGTTGTTGAAACTGTTCTAGGGAAACCAAAGCGGAATTTGATGTAGTATTTCCCTTTGTTTTTACATTTGCGATGACAATATTTCCCACATTTGTGTCTTTGAAATTGTATAATTTGTGCATGAAGGTCACTATGGCCCTCATTACAAGTCAGGCGGTGGACCATGGTGCTATTAGCACCATGGTCAATGCCGGATTCCACCATGTTGGATGGCGGAATTACCGCCCCATTCCAAGGTGAGTGGGGCGGTAATTCCCCATTCACCATTTGCCCTACCCCATTCCCATTTTTGCCCCATAGGGCATAATGGGGATGGGGAAGGCGCTAATTACAGCACCGTAAATTACGGTGCCGTAATTAGCACCAAGGTCGCTTAACGCCCTGGACTTTAACGCCTGCAAAAAGCAGGCGTTAAAGTGTGAATCAGGCTTAAGGGTTAACGGCGCCGACGGCGCCGTTAAACCCTTAACGCCTGACTTGTAATGAGGGCCTATGTGTTGTTTGTGAAGGGATTTCACAAGTGACATATTGTTGGATGAACTGTAAAACAGTGGCATCACTGTCCTGATCAAATTTAGGAGCATCTTTAATCCACAAAAGCATGTGGATGTGTGGCACTCCTCTGGCTTGGTATTCTTTTCTCCAAAAGAAGTGTTGCACTTCCTCGAGGGGAGGAACAGTTTTATTACAAATGAAGTGTAGCATAGCAATGAAGCGATGATGGAAATATCTTGATACATTTACAGGATCTAGCAAGCACAGTTCTCCTGGTGTTTTTATATCTATGTTTGTTTTGTTTTTGTTTTCTATGCATAGGAAATCGTGTAAATCTTCCCATGCATATTCTGCACAACTTAATGTCACAAACCAAGTCGGTAGGACAAGGTTTATTATCATACAGCGTACATCTTCGTAACGTTGGTACCAGTATTCTTTTGTAACACGCATGTTTGCTAAAAGATTTGTAATGCTTGACTGTAAAATCTCATCTTTTTCTTGCACTTTTTGTAGTAATTGTGTAGCTGACATATTTTGAAAATGGGTACCTGATTTCAATGTGTATGCAACTCCGTAGCATAGAGTTGCTAGTTCACTTTCAAAGAGAAGGTGGAATATGTATTCCACGTTTTGTCTGAATCTGGGGTCTTCAGAATACATTCATAAAGAGCAGTATTCGGATGCTGTTATTTGTGTGGGTCTATCATCGTACCTTACTCCTTTTCAAGTAGGAAAGAGTAGAGGAAAGGCACGTGCTTCTATACTTTTTTCCCATATGCTGATTGGAGATCCTTTGGCTTGTCACATTTGGTACGTTTCCAGTGCATCATCTATGCTGTCTTTAGAGTGTAATGGGTGAATTGTATAATGGTCTAAAATATTGGATTCTGTAGCAGGATCTAGAAGTTGAAATTGACCAGTTTCTGATGAGTCTTGAAATATTCAGTGGTTTCCCTTAGGTTTTCTTCAATATTAATTGCTTTGTAGTATTCGTTGTTGTCTTTTAGCTATTGCAGGGCTAGTCTAACTTTATGTAAGTCCATGAGTTGTTGCCACATTTTTTGTCTTTTGTCGGTACGCCATTTACAAAGAAAAAGATTGATCTATTGGACGTTGCACTCCCAGAGTGTATACATTTTCTTTGAGATCTAATGGCAAATAAACTACTTTGCCAAGAATGCCTTTCACTAATTCAGAGGGAGGTAATTTTGCTGTTTTTGGTTGAAGGCGTATTATTGCTTGAAATGGGTGCACTGTATGCATTATGGTGCTCTTGTATAAATTGAATTGTTGCAGGGGTTTTGGTAGTAGGAATAATTCCAAGTTATTTGTGATAGCCCGTGAAGGTGTTTGGTTGTTGTCAAGTTTTACAGTGCAGTAACTGCAAAGTATTAAGGGGTCAGTAATTTCGAATTTGTTTTCTGCTATAAGATAGAGAGCTAATTGGAACCATTTGGAATCTTCATTGTCTTCTATTTTGTAAGTTATGTCTACAGTTTTTGTGCTATTTTTATTTTTAAAAAAAAGTCCTGTGGCAACACGCACACACACACACACATGGTTTGGTACTTCAGCAGATGTACTTTTAAACTTTAGTATTTCTTTTTTGTATGCATGTAGTAGAAGGTTGCCATCTGTACAGTTGTTGCTAGTCTGTTGTAAACCTATTGCATTTTGTAAGTGGCTTTCACTTCCAAACTATTTTCTCTGAATATGCTCCATTTCTTTGAGTAGTTGTTTGCTATACCATTTAGAAGATGCTTATTTAAATTGGCCAGTGCTAAAGCAGGACTTTTGGCATGGTACAGTTTATGAACCAGATTTCTTATAGTTGAATGATGTGATGGAAGGTGCTTTTGCAAATAGGTCCAGAAATGCAGGCTAATGAATGTCCTTGAGTCCTGTGTATTTGCGCACTGGACAGGAGTCCATATTTTGTAGTAGTTTCATTTTGATTTTGTCTTTGCCTTTCACATACTGATTGAGGAACTGGCATAAATATTTGAAAGATGTTTTAGCTATGTTACACATTGATGTGCACAGCCATTTGTAGACTGGACGTATTGGTTCAGTGGAATGGAGAGTTGATATTGCGTTTTCTGGGGATATTTTTGTGAGCAGCGTTTCTTGTTCCATAATGCTATTATTACATTTTTCATACTGTATGGCAATCAGGTTTATTTGCTTTTGTTTGTATGCTTCTTCATTGAAATATGGTTCTGTGTTCGTGGTGTGACTCCATTCACCTCCACAGATTTTTGTGAA
Organism: Ambystoma mexicanum; assembly: GCF_040938575.1. Taxonomy (NCBI): domain Eukaryota; kingdom Metazoa; phylum Chordata; class Amphibia; order Caudata; family Ambystomatidae; genus Ambystoma; species Ambystoma mexicanum. Next base: position 996,835,253 of record NC_090931.1, read on the forward strand.
GCTATCTTTGTTGATATTCCGTTTATTGAGAAGTCTTTTTTGTAGTTTAGTACTTAGTTTTGTTAGTGGTTTCATTCTGTTTAAAACTAAAATAAATAGTTTCCTTTTGAGAAGGATGGCACGGTCTATAAGAGCTTCTAGGATTAATTTTCTACGGTAGGTTTTAAAGGTTGTGTGTGATTTCTCTCCTGTTTTTATAAGGTTCTGAAGGACTCTGTGGCAGTACATTTTTTGTAAAAAAATGTTTTTGTATGCTTAGTTGCGGCTACATCAAGATTTATAGGGGCAGTGTTAGCACTAGCGGTAGCTGCAGTCTTGTTAATCACTTTTTGTTTCGTTTTACATTTTGAAAGAGGAGGCAAAGATTCTGTACTCGAAGCTTGTTTTGTTTCGCTTAATGACTGTATTAGCTGTTTTGTTTGAACTTTTTGTACAAATTCTGCTAGAGGTGGATGCTTATTTTGGAGACTTTTATTTTGATTTTGTTTACTTTTGCGTTGCCTTCCAAAGAGTTGCTTTTTGGTAGGCATTCTTTGGGGTCTGTTGGAGAAAAACAAAAGTGTGGGTTGGAATCTTGTGCAGTGCATGTGTGCTTTGTGCATGAGTGTCTGAGTATGATGGTAAGGATGTATGCAGAGGTGTGTGATTGTGCAATGGGCTGCTACTTATTTCAGGTTTGAAAGGCTATTCTTGTTTTTGTGTGTTAGTATACTGGTGTTCAGATGACAATACAAAGTATGCAGCTGGTGAGGGGAAGCAGTAATACTGAATCTAATGTTGCTGGGTTAATACAATTGTTTGTTCTACAATACTAGAATTCTACAGTGTTTGAGTAACAGTTAGAACATTATGGCAGTACTGCACTTACTTTTCTGGATGGAAAGAGTAGGTTTCTTCTGAGTTCTGGCTGTACTTCAGACATTGCTGCTTTTCAGGAAAGTGGTCTTCACTCCAATTGTGAAAGAAAGAAGTTAGTAAATATGTGTGTCAGTAGCACTGTTGTTAATGTAGACATGGATTTCTTTGTTTTTGCAGTAGTAGTGCATAGTTGAATGCTGTTGTAAATTCTAGAACGGAATGGGCAACCAGCTGGAATGAGAGAGCTGTCTAGATTGGAAGAACAGTTGCAGAGGCAGTGGTGTTGTTTCAGCTGGAAGCCTTTAAAATGAGATTGGCTATCTGTGTGCATGAATAAAGATGCATGTACTCATCATGGCTACATGTTATTTTATAACACACTAGAAAGCCTTATCCTATAATTATACTGTTATTTGTCCCATCTTTTGACATGAAATGACACTTTGTTAGATAGCTGTGTGTGTTGTGTCCGATTACTATTATAATCATTTCTAAAGGAAGTACAAATTATAGAATGTATAGAATGTATGTTAAATATGCAGAATGTATAGAAAAGAAATTGTATACACATCCTATGCACTATAATGAATTAAATGCTGTTATGGTAGAAAATGAGGACAAATAGCTGGCAGTGGTTACACAAATTATGGAATGAATTAACAAAATAATAGTTTGCATATTACAGTTAGCAATATGGGTAAATAAAAATTTGGAAAGCAGACAGGTTTACAAGTGACACTTGATCATAGCAGATGGGAGACAGGACAGTAAGCTTTTTTTTACATGTTACAACAAGGTAAGTGGCAGTTACTCTGTTTATATGTATTTATACAAGAGCTGTACATGTACTGTGCAGAAAATATTCATACCTGTAGTTTGTGTTCATGCATGTGGATGTGCATGAATCTGCAAGTAGAAATGTTGGAGAGTTTTGTAGTAGTTGCTGTAGGTGCTTTGCAGTCACAGCCCAATTTTACTCAGAGTGATCAACAGTACATCTAAAGTGCTGAACTGTGATGATGGAGTTAGATGTAGAGTTCTTGGATGTGATTGGTGGATGGTTGTGTGACTGCTTAACAGTAGCCAATGAGGGAAGGGTGCAGAGATTGAAGTGGAAAGGGTAGAAGGGCTGCCTCAGAGTTACGCACTCCAAAGGACACAGCAGCTGTTCGCAGACACGGTGTGCCACATCCAGGGTTTCTCAGCAAATCCAGCATGGAAAGGGGACTGTAGGGATTAGCCAATCAGGTGTTTAGGTTCTGCTTTGTATTTAGAGAGACTGTGTGTAGTGAAGATGGCAGAGGTGGAGAAAGTCAGGGTGTTGGTGCTTGGAGAAATGTTTGTGAATGGTTTGGAACCGTATGCTAAATGTAGGAATGTGGCAAACAATGTTGACGTAAAAGGAGTGGAGGTGGTGTGGAGCACTATGCCTGGTTTCAATTTGCAGGCAATGCTAGAAGTTTGTCAATATATGGCTAGGGTTAACAGTCCACATGTGGTTGTCCTGCACTGTGGTGCTTTGCATTTGGGCTATGTCAGTGCCCCTACTTTGTTGGAAGATCAGGAAAACTAGGTTCAGGCACTAATGAAAGTACTTCCAAATGCAAAGGTAATTTTTTTCTGGTTTGGTACCTACGGCAATATGGGACAATAGTTCCGTTTTTGTCCTCAGCAAAATGTTGCTAGGTGTTTAATTAACCGAGGCATGTTTGCTTTTATGATTAGAGCCGGCATGTTTTTTTGCAACAATGACAACATTGATTCTGGTAATGTTGTTTACTTTAAAGCAGATGGCATGTTTATCTTTTATGGGAAATGCCATGCTGTTTTGGAACATAAGGATTTAATTGGAGAATCTGATATGAAGATAATTGGAGGAAAATAAGGAACAAAACTAAATACATTTACAAAATGAAAGGTGTTTCTGAAGCATCTGCAAAAAACCCAAAAAATAAAGGCTCTTTTTAGAGCCAACCTCAAAGGGGAAATGGGGCACACTATTTAAATTTTCATTCCCCACTCTCAGATTTTTCGATTTGTCCACGGACACTGCTGTTGTCCGCGGACAGCACGTATTACATGCGGGAATTTGAGGCTGAGAGGCATGCAAATGAGACTGTGCATAGCAAGGTATTGGTCGATAAGGTTTACTGGGTGTGATTTGTAAGGAGAGACTTTGTCAGAAAGTCTTTAACCTGAGAGGAGAGCAGATAGCTATGGCTGTGTGTTTCAGAAAGCAGATTGTCTTGATTTTGGAAGATTCGTGGATAAATTGGTTGGAGATGCATGCAGATCGCTGTGGAGTGGCTGCACATCTTGGATTCCCTCATGTGGAAGTGCACTGGCATGGAGTGCGTGGAATGAAGTGGCTGCATTGGGTAGCTCTTTGTGCAACTTTGGTGACACAGTGTCATCCAGACATTATTCTTATTCATTGTGGAGGGAACAGTTTAGGACATGTCTCTGGAATCTCTTTGCAATTTGCAATGAAAGAAGGACTTGGGAAAGTCATGGACATGTTTCCAAAGTCCAGAGCAATTGTTTCTCATATTGCGCAGAGACAAATGTGGCTGCGTTCTTCTTCATTTGGTCCACAAATGGAGAAAGCGAGACGCAATGTCAACAAGGCTGTTTGTGCCTTTTTGAGAGATGTTGGCATGTCCTCTTTTCACAATGAAAATATTATGTTTCATAATACACACATGTTTCGCAGAGATGGAGTACATCTTACTTATGCTGGCTATCAGATTGTTCTGCGAAATATACAAAATGCATTGGGACCTTTTTTGGAATTAAAGCATTCCATTTTGCAGTACGTGTTGACCATTTGAAGTTTTTGAAACACAAAAAAACCCACAAAAAGGCTCATTTCAGAGCCACCACTTCCTCCCAGAGTAAGGTGCAATGGTTCTGACAGGGCAGCACTCCAAAAACTTTAGAGGTCCGCGGACAGTCCGCAGACTTTTAAAAATGCACAGGGCCCTGCAGCATTTCATTGACAATTCTATTTCTGAACTGTGAAAGGCGGGCTTTTTTTTTGGTTTTTGTTGTTTTATATTTTGTTTGTTTTTTTAAACAAGACACACAAGGAAAGGAAGGGAACGGAAGGTAAGGAAGGGGCACCAACCACAGGGATAAGAAAGGGCAGGTGGAGAGAGGAAGATGTTTTGGTGGACCTTAATTGGGTAGTGGGCAGTTCTTCGCATGCTCCCGGACCGCAGCATCGAAAGCACTTCGAAGGTTCTCCCCCTGCAGAGTACTGCGTCGCAGTACATGAACAAAACCAAAGGTAAGGGTCAACAGCATCACGTATGGCCTGCAAGGCAGCTGGAGGGATGGGCTGCCCCACAGGAGTGTCTCCTCTCGTGGCAGGAGCGGAAACGGAGGATGATGCAGAGGAACTCAACCTACTATGTTTATCGCAAGATACAACCTTATGAATAGCCCCCCAGTGGAACGACCTTAGGTGTTGCTTCATTGAGGTAGTATCGTAGATGTACAAACCCGGTTTGGCAAGACTCAGTACCAACAAGCACTGAGTCCAGCGCACCTTGTTTGCACGCGTTTTCGGTACTCCATCAAGAGTGGCAAACAAACTCCACACCCAAGATTCACGAGAACTAGTAGTAGAGACTTCCACTATCTCATCCTCATCTTCATCCTCACACCTGTTCCCCTCTACAGGCCCTTGGGGAGGTGGTGGTGGTGGTGGAGGGGATGGGGGTGGTGCTGAGACAGCAGTAGCACCAGCAGCAGCCATGGATGCCATCAGGATAGCTGTCAGGAATGAGGAATAGCAAGGATCAATCTCCAGTTACATTTGTAATGTCATATTTGATGTCCTGGGTGTTAGTCTTAGCAGTGCACGGTGGTGGTAGCCAGTTATGGTTGCTTAGCTTATCACAACTGTCAAATTTCAGGGGGTTTGCGGTTTTACATGTATTCCTCCCAGATAAAACTGCAATGGTTAATAGGGCAGCACCCCAAAATTGTAGATGTCCGCAGACTGTCCGCGGACTTCTAAAAAATAGACAGGGCCCTGCTTCATTTATTTTCACTTCTATTTTTTAACTGTGAAAGGCGGCTCTGAAAAGAGCCTTTTTTTATTTTTGTTTTATTTTTTTTTTGTTTTTTATACACGACACACTAGGAGAGGAGAGGAAAGGAGGGTAAGGGGGGACACCAACCAAGGGGATAAGAAAGGGCGAGCTGAGAGACGAAGATGTAGAGTGGGTTTTACTTGGGTAGTGAGCAGATCTTCTCGTGCTCTGAGACGATAGCCTCAAAAGCACTATGAAGTCTCTCCCCCTGCACAGAACTGCGTCGCAGTACATACACACAACGGTGACCCTCGAAAGGTAAGGGTCATCAGTATTGCGTATGGCCTGTGGGCAGCTTGAGGAATATGCTGTCCCACAGGGGTGTTCCTTGTGGTGGCAGGATCGGAAACAGAGGATGAAGTAGAGGTAGTCAACCTGCTACGCTCCTCGCAAGGTACAACCTTGCGAATGGCCCCAGTGTGGAATGACTTTAGGTGTCGCTTCATGGTAGTTGTCCCAAAGCTGTATGAACCAGGCCTCCCGTGACTGAGTACCATATTGCACTCTTTGCAGGTGACTTGGTTCGCACGCGCCTTAGGACCATTACTACGAATGGTAAATAACCGCCACACCCAAGACTCACGCCGAGTGCTGGTAGTAGGGACTTCCACTACCTCATTCTCATCATCCTCTTCATCCTCCTGTGCATCCTCACTCCTGGTACCCTCTTCAGGCCCTTGGGGGAGGTGGTGGTGGAGGGGTGGGGGTGGTGCTGAGGCAGATGCAGCACCAAATGGCATGAGTGGAGCCATGGAAGCCATCAGCTTGGAGATGAAAATCTGCAAATTAGCAGCAAAATTCGCTGTGTTCTGTAGGATAGCCAGAAACACAATGAGAATGAGATCTAGGGCGTGGTCTTTTATAGGGGTGCTTGTGCGCGGTTCGCGGACATGCACGCTGTCTGCGGACAGATCAAACAGAAAAAAGGGTTCAAAAAGTCACAAAACTCAGGATTACTATGTGGGACTTGTTCTATGGTGAGTTTTTATTGAAAAATATTGTAGGATACTTGAAAATGTAGTTTTAAATTGTTCGGGGACACAAACAGTGTTCGCAATCAGAACATACGCTCATCGTGGGCGCGGTCACATGATAGGTTCGCGAACATGTTCGCGAAGGGAGTGGGTGTCCGCAGGTCACCAAATGCACTGAAACTGTTTTGCGCATGCGAGTTGGTGTTCTATGGAAACTGTTCGGGTCCTGAAGTGATTAAAAGTACGTCACAAGTAAAACGAACAGTTACGGACAGGTGTTTGTTCTTAGAACAGTTTCAACTTGTCTGCGAACAATACGGACAGGCATAGCGTCCTCAGGACACCCCCATTTTGTTTATTTACGAACATCCCAGGACACTTGCTGTGTTCTTAGAACAGTTTCAACCTGCCTACGAACAGTACAGACAGGTATAGTGTCCTCAGGACACCCCCATTTCATTTATTTACGAACATTTCTGGACACAGCCTGTGTTCTTAGGACAGTTTCAACTTGCCTGCGAACAATACGGACAGGCATAGCGTCCTCAAGTTACCCCCATTTTGTTTCTTTACGAACATTTCAGGACACCGCATGTGTTCTTAGAACAGTTTCAACTTGCATGTAAACATTGCGGACAGATATAGTGTCCTTAGGAAGCTCCCATTTTCGTTTCTTTACAGACATTCCGGACACCTGCACTGTCCGCGGACACCTGAACTGCTTTTTAAAAAAAGACAAGAAATGAATTAGGACACAATATAATAATTTTACTTTATTTTATATGGATGTTAAATTTATGACAGAGAAGATGAGGCAGAAACTGAAACAAAAACAGGAGAATTGGGGGTTTCAATAGGATTTATATGAGGTGAAGAAGGGATGGAAGTCTCATCAAAACGTTTTGGTTCATGGAGAGGGTTTGGGGATAATTGAGTGGGATATGGTGAGGGGGGACAGGTACATGTGGGACAAACGTATGTAGTTGTTTGTTTCAAGTGATCCTCCACAAAGTGTTTTAAATAATTAAAATTTGCCAAGAGTAGGTCTATATTTTCTTCTATGTGCTGCAGAGTCTTATCCAATACTGCTTTTTCTTTAGTATTTTCAATTTTTGTATGGTCTGTAGAAAAAAATAGATATATGTTAAATGTATATAAAATAATATTTATTAATTGGTTTATATAGTAAAGTGTCTACCATTAGGTTCACTATCTTCTGACTGACACCCACGACATCAAATATGACATCACAAATGTCATTGATGACATCACTGATGACATCACATATGAATGTACTTTTCATGAAATGTCTGTATAAGGCATTCTTATTATAATGTTGAGAAAAAAGTGTCAAGGATCATTGGAATAAATATCATGAGCTAATTAGTGCATTAAGCAATGCATTGATATAAATACCATTCTATTATGAATTTCTATCGAGTATACTAAGCTACTCATGCAGAAACCTAGGCATTGCGTGCAGCATACGTGAAGATATAATATTCATAATGTTGATATGTTGAATAATGAAATGATAAATGTTTTCTTATTAGAGTTTTGTGTACTGTGAAATATGTAATAAGTAGCTAATAAAACCCACGTATTACATAATTGCATTATTACAGACAAAACACAAAGACACAATAACGCATACAAATATGTGTATATACAGGGAAAGTGAAGTAAGCAAAAAAGCAGAAGTAGTAGCAGAAACAATTCATAACCTAACTGATTATCTTTATGTTAATAAATGATTGCTCCGTTGCAAAGCTGCTATTTACCCTATATATATGTATCACATGATGTGACTGTACCCTAAGGAAATTAGTATGAGTACAATGTCTTCAAATATGAACATATACAGGGAAAGTACAGTATAGTCATAAAAAAACAACAGAACTATCAGAAAGTGCTGATAACTCTATTGATTATTTTCATGCACAGAAAGGATTGCTGTCTTTCACGCTTGTGTCTTCCACTATGTATATGTTTCATATGATATGACTGGACCCTAAGAAAATTACTGTAAGAACATACTTGAAGGATAAGTCTACAAATATAGTATGTTTACAATTTTTAGTTCCTGACTGTTACTGAAGAAAACCATGTGGCCTAGATGTGTCAGTAAAGGAAAAAAGAGGGAGACAGACAAGTGTTGTCATCAGTGATGTCATCAATGACATTTGTGATGTCATCTTTGATGTTGTGCGTGTTAGTTTTAGCAGTGCACGGTGGTGGCGCGAGTTATGGTTGCTTAGCTTACCATAACTGGCGAATTTCAGGAGTTTTTCGGTTTTACTTGGAACCATAACGTCCCTTTAACAAAGTTTTTTCATTGAATATATATATACATATATATATATATATATATATAGATATATATATATATATATATGACGAAAAAGAGGAGAGGGGCGCACTCCAGTTCCCTGCACAGTAAACCCACTCAGCCACTGGTGTCCTCCTCCTACCGGTTTCTGTGCTCTTCGCATCCTCAGGGAGGCAGTCTTCTGGTAGCTGTAGTCATCAGGTTTGCAAGGAGCAAGCTCACACCCAATCCCTCAGTGGGGAAAGGTGGGGTTGGGGGGAGTAGCCTACAGTGAGGCGCTCCAAAGCAGGGCATGTGTCACCCCGGTGCAGCATCCTATTAGATTCTGAAGACTCCACCCTTCAAAAATCCTGGAAATATGACGAAAAAGAGGAGAGTGGTGCACTCCAGTTCCTGGGGCTGCCGATGGGGGTGTATTTGCCAAGGCGGCCCAAGCTGTTCTTAAGGATGGGAAGGTTGTGTGGGGAGGAGAAGAAGGTGGTGTATGAGAGAGAGCGGGGAAGAGCTGGGAAGGTTAGGAGAGATGTTATTGAGTGGTGTGCATGCTTAGCGGGCCTAGGAAGGGGAGTGAAGGGGGGGCCTGATTGAGGCTGGCTGTGAGGGGGGAGCGGGAGGAGGAGAGAGGGGCAGGAGGGCAGTGGTCTGGTTTCTGGAACACCATAATACCCCCCTGACCTTGGAGCTGTTAGGCATGGTGGAAAGTTGCTATCTGTGTAAGAAGGGAGTGTTAGGCAGAATCCTGTGCAGTTCCCTTGGGGAACACTGCAAAAAGATTAAAACTACAAGAGTAAGCAGTAAACCCAATTGGTAGCAGTCTGCACCACCCGGATTTACCTGGTAGCTGTGGCTGAGCAGTCAGACCTCTCTCAAGAAGAGTAGGGCAGTATATAGAGTATACACAATAGGGCTAAAAACACAGTAGAGCAAACAAACACTGACCAGAGCTGTGTATAAAACGTATATAATTTATTTAAAACACACTTTAGGCAATATACTAGCACTCTAAATCACAAGCAAGTTAAAACACAGTCAGGTAAAGTATACACACCTCCCTTGATAACTATCAGACAAGTCAGAGTTAAAACACCACGATTTGTTAAACAGATGTGAGCGCATAACCTGATGGCACCCCAATAGTTCAGTTAAAGGGAGAGAAAAAGGCAGAGCATAGAAATAAAACAGGTCCCAACACTTTTAGGAGTTCTCAGCAAGGGAATAAAGGCAGTATAGACTGTAGAGCCAAAGTTCATAGGCCAGACCCACTTTAAAGGGAGCAAAGCGAAATGTGCCCAGGATCACACGGTTTAAAAATGCACTAAAAGTCTTTGCAGAATGTAAAAAAGAGGTTGGGGCGATTCAAGAAGGTAAAGTTATAAGGTCTGGGGCCAACCCAGTTGGTAAGCCAAGGATTTAAGGGTCACCTTTGGCAAACCAAAGAAAGGGAGGCCAGGCAGGACACAGTACCTTAAACAGAGAGGAAGCTCCAGCGATGGCAGTTGTTCCTGGCAGTGGTTGCAATTCATTGTTTCGACCAGGGGAAGAGAGGATCTTGTCGAGGAGGAAACGTGGAGTCGTTGCACTGCACAGGGATGAATCCAGTTGCGGAGTACGTCAATAAAAGGAGCGTTCCTTTTATTCGCGGTCAAAGTGGTGAAGCTTGGCTATCCGGCCGCCGGGGTGCTTGGCACGGGCGATTCGACCAAGAGACGTCTTTGGAAGGCAAAAAGGGTGAACTGGTTGGCCCCACCAGCTCAGAGGAAGAAGACTCGTCCAGCAGAAGATCTTCTCTTGTCGTCGGGAAAGTGGTGAGGTCGTTGCAGCAGGGCTCCGCCGGTGGTGTCGTCGTTGCAGATGGCTCAGCTTCTTCCCTCTTCGGATTCTTAGGTCCTGTGGCGACTTCTGAAGTTCCAGTCCCAAAGGCCCTGCTTTTATGCAGAAAAACCCCCATTCATCAGCCTAGCTATCCATCACACATGCTAAGTGGTGACCCAGGCGGCTCACCACTGGGCCAATCAGAGTAGAGTCTGACTTGTGTTGCCGAGGCAACGCAGTCCAGGGTGCCAATGCCCCCCTCCACCCCTCCTGTGGAACCCAGACAGAGTGGCACCATTTGGAGGGCTTCTGTGGAGAAGCCCGCCAAAATAGTGGAACAAAGCGCTCGACCTTGGTCAGAGTTACAGAGACGAACACAAACGCCATTTTAGAAAAGAGTTCTGGCAAAAATACCCAACAGGGGATTCATAATTAAATAAATAAACCGGCGGTATCTTTAACATTGCACCAAAAAGTGGTGCGTTTAAAATCAATGGATTTTTGAAAATATGGAAAATCCCATAGAGAATATTCCGGTGGAATATTTCGCGTGGTAACCACTGCCACCAGCCAGAAACTTGACAAGGGGGGACTGGACAGTGCTCCCTTGAAAACAGACCCAGGGGCAATATAATTAACCCCTTCCAGTACTTCCACAATATGATGGTTTGTACTGGTTCTGTTCCTAATTTAGGACAAGTAAAGTCAATGGTGACTTTACATGCCCTGGGAGACAGTAGTCAGTCCCAGGGTATGGAGTCTATGTTTGGGGGTCACTATGACACCCCTGTGTTACTGCACTGAGGGTGCTGTGTAACACACACATAAAAAATAGATGATACCCTATGGAGTAGAAAGGAAACCCCATAGCCCATAAGCACACAAAGAGTCAAAGACACTCAAATCATGCCTAAGAGTGGGAGGAAAAGAGTCTCACTCTTAGCAGGAGAAAAGAAAACCCACAAATCCAGCAAAGCTGCTGGGGGACTCAATAGGTTTGGGAAATTAGCCTTATAAGAGAATTCTCCCTAACAGGGAGCACCCCTAGGAACTAGTGGCCCTGTCTGTCTACTAAGGCCACCCGGAGAAAGGGTGTCGGGAGTCAAAGTTGCGTGAAAGCAGAGACAGAGTCAGTGGAAAACCTCAGAGAGGAGTGTGTGGGAATGGTGTAAGTAGGTGTGGTGCTGTAATTACATGCTAAAATGCAATTAGATTCAAAACGTATGCTGTACCTAAAATGTAACTAAATTCAAAACATTTGCTGTACCAAAAATAAAACTAGATTCTAGCGTATGCAAGGAGTGTGTCTGGTGCTGTTGCTGAGAGGACGTCCTGTTACTTTGCTGGCTTATAATTGTGGACTCTGTCGGACTAACCTGGAGCTGCCAATCCGCTTTTTATCTCTGTGAAATTTCCAGTTCCACCTACATTAACACCGCGCATGCGCGGACGCTGCGGTGTGTGCTAGCACTGTGTCTGGTGCTTTGCTGAGAGGTTGTCCTGCTACTTTGCTGGCTTATAATTGTGGACTCTGTCGGACTAACCTGAAGCTGCCAGTCCGCTTTCTATCTCTGTGAAATTTCCAGTTCCACTTACATTAACACTGTGCATGTGCAGAGCGCTGCGCGGTGAGCTAGCAGTGTGTCTGGTGTCCAGAGTTTGGCGTGAAGTGGCCAGTCTCTTTATCAGGTGATAAGAGTGACAAATTTAAACCAACTTGTATTGACTTGTCAAATGGTAATCTGGTCGCCAGTTAATTTCTAGTGGGATCCTTGAAAGATGTTTGCTGATGGCCAAGGGTTACAGATATTAATTTCTCCTCTGATTGATTGCAAGCATATTTGATCCCTTGACAAGTACTGTGCATATCTAACAACCGGGCGGAGGCAGTACAGGAGCTGCTCCAAGGGTGGCCCGGCTAAACGTGCATTTGAAACAACTAAGCACATATGCGTTTTGATTGAGATTGTGGGGCCGAGCACATATACAATTCAACTGCAGGGTACACTGAGAAAGATCCACGCGGTGAAGCTGCGACTGCAGGGCGAAGCCCTTTGAGCTGTCCGTCGCAAGGCATAATCACAAGAACTCACGCGGTGTGGCTGTGACTGTGGGGCAAAGCCCTTTGAGCAGTCCACTGCGGGGCGCAATCACAAGGAATTGCGCAGTGTGGCTGTGACTGCGGGGCAAAGCCATTTGAGCAGTCCACCGCGGGGCGCAATCACAAGGACTCACCTGGTGTGGCTGTGACTGTGGGGCATCGCCCTTTGAGCAGTCTTCCGCAAGATAACAGTGCGTGTTCTGCACATATTGAACATTCATGTTGTCTATGGGCTACTCTCTAAGATCAGTGATGCCGAATACTCTTAAAGCATCAAGCACATCATTGGTCTTGAAGTCAACGCCAATTCGGCATGCTTCATTAAGTACTCTGAAAAGAAAGACACAAGATCAAAATCTTGACAACAGTGGAAAAAAGATATGTGTGGGCGACATACATGGGTTTTGCAAACTGATGAGTACAAATACTGATTTGGTGAGCAAAGGAAATTGTTAAAAGTCGACAGGTACAAATCGGGGGAGGTGTGGAGCTCCAGAGAACACGATCACCGATTCGCAGTTACTATCAGTGTAAGGACAGCCACATATACCTGCAAACACAATGAGTGAAAAGACACCGGTGAAAGAACAAATGGTGCCAGAGGAGGAACCGAGGCTGGAGCCATTAATTGTGCCAGTGGCAAACCAAGATCAAGTCCTACAGCCCTTGACTACGGCTATTGACTTAGAACACTGAATAGAGGGTTCACGCATAAACATGGAAAACATTTCAATAATTGCCTCCTCCTCTCTTATTTCATCCCGAGATAACAGTTTGTATCAGTCTCCCAGCCTATTTGACAACACTGCTCACACAGTACATATGTCATTAGCGGGGCTAACAACAGAGGGGCAATCATCACGCAGATTTAGTGAGATCCCTATGGTAAACTCGCACTCTACTCAGAGGGAGCACTCACATGTCAAGTTACTAGAAATAACATTGACCTCAATGAATATGACGGTTGTCACATTGACAAAACTGTTTGAGACCTTTGACCACAAACTGACATTACAATCTAAACAAATAGACCAATTAGTGCTATGGATGAACTATCTGATAGCAATTAAGGCTTCTATTTATGGAGCCGAGGAAGTGGCTACTGAGCACTGGTGCAATAAGGTGAAAGAGTTTACATGTGTACCTGAAATAAGTCATGTAATCGAAGGTACATCACCACACAACAGGGGTGGCAATTCTGTTCAAATCACCGATTGCAATGTTTCAAATGTTCCAACTGAAAATGCTCATGATACAAATTTAGGGCCTCAAACAAACAGAGGGCAGAATTGATAAGGTTCTAATTGTACCTAATGGGTCTGTGGATTCATCAGCAATGGCTTCTTACAATAAAATCATGTACAACTTATTTCAGTCTAAAGTCGCTAAGAAACAAGGTGACCAGGTCAATTATATGTCCCCAAAAAAATAAAATAAAAAAGCTTTTCCGATGCGATCAAGAGCAAACATAAAACATCTAATAAAACGGTTGGTGCCTAAACTAAAATCGGTTCCAAAATCTTGCCCGACACAAAAAAAACAGATTGATGACAAAAAGAGCACAAGTGAGAGCTCAGGTGCTCAAATTGTGATTCCTGATTATCCGCCTCTAAACGAATTGACTGCTACCATTGCAGCTGTAGAAGCACCCAAAAGCAGTATAAACTTGCCCTGCACAAAGACAGTGGGTTCTCAGACATTGGACCCAATGGCTGAACAAACAGAGATATTGTTGGAGGAAAGTTCTCTCAAGCACTGTGGGGTCTCAGACTGTCAATCCAATCGGTGGTCAGACCAATGTATTGCCCGAAAAGCAAAATGGGTTTCAGACTGATAATCCAATCAGTGGTAAGATGAAGGTGTTGCCTGCAAAACAAAATGATGCACAATTCTCTGTTTTAGCGGATGTTAGAGCTCAAATTGAGAATTCTATAAAAAAAAAGTATGTAGAACTGCAGCAATTGGCTGCCGACTCAACAGTAAGACAGCACCAGGACCGAAGTATCATCTCGATTTCGGAGCCTGAGACGATTATTGCTAAAACGAAGCAATCATGTCTCGATCGAGTCACAATTCAAAAATCGGAAGCCCAAAATAACAGCAGGGCGCAGGTGGCATTGTATGAACAGGAAGTGTTGCAATTAAGCCCAACTCACTCTCTGTTAATTAATGAGTCTAAACATCAAAAGCAACCCTGGCAGATGGATGTCATTGGACGAGTAGAACTCCAAAATGAGGTCCTTGAACAAAGGGAACCACTGTAGACTAATCTCAGGAATGACAGGCGAAACGAATAGTAATCCACATAATCAGCAAGTACAAGGAAAAGGGGGTGTCTTTACCCCAACACTGCAGCAGCAAGAAACTTGTCGAATGGGGGAACAAATTGCTAAGGCTGTAGAGAACTATTTTAGCTATAATACGGCCAAGCAAAATTCGACAAGCAAGAATAATTCCCTGAAAGAACATAGAGAACGCATATTTCACAAACTGCCCATGAGTTCTTCAAATCGAGACAAGAGAATGATATAAAGCAGAAAGATCAGAATAGTTTTAAGGGGTCGACACATGGTGCCATGGTTTGTAACAAATTAAAAAAGAAATGGGACAAGTATCATAGATTGATATCAAAATGTCGCCCAGTTCCTTTTGCAGAGTATGTGTTGAAGCGAACCAGTATATTGGCGATGTTTGAGAAGGTAGGCACCTTACAAGATATTTCCACCACTGACATAGAACAGGTGGAATTTTTTCGGGAAAATGACTCCTCTTTTGTGAGGCTATGGATCCAGTCTAACTTGATTGGGAATGCCCTATGGCAAGCTAGAATGGAGATATTTGCATTAGGTTTTGTTCTGGTCAGGGATCCTTTTAGTATGGATTCCAAGGGAATCATAAGGCTGGAAAACAAGGGCAAATATATGGACAATTATGAGCAAAATTAAACTGCAAATTCAAGCAGTTATAAGTGTCTTGGCAGAGTGTGTTCTGTGACGAGAAGCTGCGTTTTCCTTTTAGCAGGTGGAAAGCTTTTTGGTGTGGCTGTAACAACTACACTCCTGTTGGCAGAAGGAGTGAAGGAGTAAATTGAAAACCGAAAGACTTGCATCTGGATCTGTTTCCTGCATCCTGTATACCTCGCTGTATGCCTTGCTGAACGCTACAGAGCAGAGCAGCGTGCAGTCCCCTTTAACGCAGGAGGCGGGCACTGCCTTTCAAAAACTCTGAGCAAACGTGAGGCGCTTGCCCGGAGTGTCTTGGCAGACTGTGTACGGTGGTCAGCTGGGAGGTGAAGAGCCTGACTTAATCTGAAACAGCCACTCTTGCCCAACGTCGGGAGCTGACATCGTGAGCGGCTAGTGAAACATCCCCAAAGGGTGAGTCATTATCTAAATGCACAAACGCGGCCTATATTAATACCTGAAGGAATACTCTGTTGCAAGTACGAGGTCTGATTTCATCATGATGTCATGTTGACTCTTCAGGAAAGAAGGATTTCTTATGCTGCTTTGATGTACACACTTGCAGAGTGCAACAGGTTTTACTATACAATGCTACTTTCAGAGAAGCAAAATATTGTGCAGATAAAATCGTGTAATGTTTTAGGTGGTCATGTTATGCCATTAGAGTTGGATAAAAGATCAAAAGCTTGATTAGTTCAACTAGAGAATTCAATTTCTAAAACAGCAGGTCTAGAAGCAGTTTTGAAACTGTGCATCAATGCACAAATAATGTTAAAGAGGAACTTGAATGTAGGAATTGGTCTAGTCAATAGAGTGATGGGAAGAGTCACTGCATTTCACACCTTTCCTCACAGTAAGAATATTGAAAATATTGGAGCAAAGTTTTATTGTGGAAGAAACTTATTTGATTTCTCTAAACTCGGCACATTTCATGCTTTTTAAGGACACCTTTGTGAAGAGAGCACTCTGCATATGCAATTACTATTCATAAATCACAAGGGTTTACTTTAGAAGCAGCACTTACTGAAATTGGTCATACAGTGTTTAAAGAAGTAATGTCATATGTAGCTCTGTCACGTGTGAAAAATATTGAAGGTTTATTTTTAATAAACTAATAAAAGAAAGTGACAGCTGACATTTCTTGCATTGAAGAACATAATAGGTTATGTGTACTGTATGCTCCTCACTTGAACCTTATACCTGTGCCTGCTAAGTAATTAGCCAGGAAACAAAGAGTCAGTGAAACTACCTTCTAATAAAATCATTCCTCTTAAAAATCAACAGAATCTACCGGAGTTGGAGGGTTGTTCAACTATGGCATACTCTCGTTGCTGATTTAGTAATTAACATTGAAGGCTATTCCAATGAAGCTTTGTCTATGTTGTTTCAAATGACACAATTGATGCAATAAATAGCTTCCACAGAAGACAAGCACTTATGTGTGGAACTTTAATTTCTTAAAATGTCTGTAGATGAAAAACCACACGGTACACATTCGGCAATGTCAATCTGAAATGTAGTTGCATGTTGCAAGTGGAACCGTCATGGGACAGGTTAGTTTTACTCTACTGATGTGTTGTTGCAATAGTAATCCACTTAGAGGTGGGGTGCTCACAGGGGCCAATATTCAGGGGGGAGGGTGGAGAGTGATATGTTACACAGGGGTCACACCAGGCACCCATGAGTGCTCATTGAGACACCCAGTGCTGGTGGCATCGATCACGGGCGACAGTGGCTAGGGGGGCCTCTTCCGGTACAAGGGGGTGGTGTTTGAGGACTACTAGCCAGCCCAATACACGCACACTAAATACATGCAGCGTGAACTTTGCGTTGCAGCGGAGAATAGTACATATATCAAAATGCCCCATGGCTTGGGTATTTCTTATCTCCAACACAGAGCAAGGACATGGTACTGCCCCCCTGGCGCGGAGCCCTGTTGTCAGGGTGGCTAGCTGTGTGCCTGCTGCCTCTGGAGGGGTGTCAGTGGCATAGTGCTCGCTCCTTGCTCAGCCTTGCTGCTGCCAGCCAGCCATTTTGTCTCAGCACTGAGGCACCGTAGTTTTCCATGGAGGCTTTTCAGCCTTTTGGTGTAACCTTTTGGAGATGAATTTGGCATTTTCTACTCACATGATCCACTTGAGTTTTTGAAGCCCCCACGCTCTGTGGTGGGGTTGTTATTTCTTCAGGGGTGGGTTCTAGGAGCCTTACTAGGGTCTTCCCTGCTCCACTTGTGCTAAGAGACCCCCTCTGCACTTTTGATTGCTTATTTTCCAGCAGGGGTGGGTTCTAGAGCCTTACTAGGATTTTTCCCTGCTCCCGATCCACTTGTGTGTGGGACCCCCTCAGGATAAATCGCAGCGAGGTAGCTGCTCTGCTACATACGAAACCCTGACCCAGAATCAGGTTGTCTATGAATGATTTAGCACCAGGTTCCCCACGAACATGCGGTGCACTATGGGCGAGAGAGGTTGCCCCCTTCTGTCCACACTCGAGTCCCGAGGCGAGCGGCTCTATGCACCGGCCCAGAGGCCAGCTATCCTAGGCCACCCAAGGGAGGAGAGAGGAAGGTGGGAGGTGGGGATAGGAGTGTCAGGGAGGGGAGAAGAAGAGATTTCAAGGAGACACGAAAGGAGGAATAGGTGGGGATGGAACGGATAGAGAGAGGAAGTTCCAGTGGAGGGGGGGCAAGGAGCTGAAAGGAGCGAAAACGAGGAGGCGGCGCATAGGGATGGGGGGACAGAGAGAAAGAAGAGATCGGCAGATCAGAGAGAACGGGAGAGAGTGTAGAATGAAATGAGAGGAGAGATATGGGGAGCAAGATCATGAAGAGATTTAAAGACAAGACACAGGAAGTGGAATTTAAGTTGGGAATGAAAGGAAAGCCAGCCAAGAGGAGAGAGCGAGGAGGAGATGGAGTCGTGAGGAGAGAGAAGACAGATGATACGAATGGCAGAGTGGTAGAGGGATTTGAGGGGGGCAAGATGGGAAGCAGGGAGTCCAAAGAGGAGAGAAGAGCAGTAGAAAAGATGAGAGAAGATGAGGGAGGAGATTAAAAGCTTAGTGGCATGGAAGGTGAGAGAGGGGCGGACTTTACGAATATTGAAAAGGTGGTAGCGACATGCACGGGAAGTAAGAGAAATATGGTGGGTGAAGGAGAGGGTGGAGTCAAAGCAAATGCCTAGATTATGAGCATGGGCAGAGAAAGGAAGATTAGAGGGGGGAAAATGAATAAAAGGAAGGGGGAGAAGGAGAAGGAAGAGTGTTGCAGGGGAAGAATAAGACTTGAGAGAGAGAAAGTGGGATGACATCCAGTTTTTAATGGCAGTAAGACAAGAAGAGAGATTTAGATGGAGGTCAGGAGTGAAGGAAGAAAATGAGAGTTAAAGCTGGGTGTCATCGGCGTAGAAGTGGTGAGAAATACCGAAGGAAGAGATGATAGGGGCAAGAAGGGAGGTGTAAAGAGAGAATAGAAAAGGGCCAAGGACAGAGCCTTGGGGTATGCCGTAGTCCAAGGGAAGACTAGAGGAGGTACGACCCCCCATGAGATGGTAAAAGAGCGGCGGGAAGGCTCATGTGAAACATAAGGTCAAAGCACATGGCCCAAGATCAGCACAGCAGTATTTGTCATCTGTGCCAGAAACTTCCAATTCGATTACCAGCTATTTTCCACCAACTAACACCCAACCTCAGTCCATCCTGCCAGCACCCTATCTTTCTAATTTTATCGGGATGTGCAAAACCTGTTACAGCTTGATCAAGGTGGGAGTTGGCACCCTAGACGCTTGGGGCAAGGCTCTCTTCGAACATACGGCCAATTGATCTCCCATGGCCTCCCCCTCTCTATTCCTCTGACCACTCCTCTCTCCTGGACTGACCACTGCCTCCTCTCCTCCCATCTCTCACTCTCTTCTCCCCAAGCCAACCACACCCCAACACTTCCACTTACCTTCTCGGACATCCGACCTATGAAGCGTGTGTCAGCTGAGGCTTTCGCTGCCACCTTCTCTCCCCCTCCTCCTCCCCTGGCTGACTTACACCCCGACACAACCCTGTCCCTTCTCTACTCTTCCATCTCTGATACTCTTGATGCTCTTGCCCCTGTCATGAGGATCCACTTGAAGTCCAAAGCCAAGTGCAATTCCTGGTATGATTCCGACCTAGCTACACTTAAACGCGTAGGCCGGCTGAGAGGAAATGGAGGTCTTCTTGCTCAACCTCTGACAAACTGGCCTGTCGCCTGCTCCAAAGGCAATACCGACTCTCTGTCCGCACTAAGAAGAGAGCCCACATTCAAGCCCGTGTCTCTGCGGCATCCAACAACCCGGCCGAACTCTTTAAAATCTGCGAGGAGCTTGCCAACCCTGCAGCAGTCTCCTCCCCTCCTCTTGCCTCCCAGGCTCTCTGCAATGCCCTTGCCTCGCACTTTAAAACCCAGGACATCCTGTCCACCCTCGCCTCCCCTTCCCCTCCTATTCCCTGTCAGTCTGTGCTTGGAGACCCCCCTTTAAGCACCCCCCCACCATCCTTCTCTTCCTTTCCTATTTTCTCCTCTGACGACGTCGCTAGACAAGTCTGATCTATGAAAGCCTCGTCAAAACAGGTTCATCCCTTTTCCTCCAAAACCATCAAGGACCACATTGACACCCTCGCTCCTGCCTTTGCTGAATTTTGCAACCACTCGTTTGCCTCAGGATCCTTCCCCTCCCCTCTGAAGCACTCCCTTGTGCATCCTCTTCTCAAGAAACCCACGGCTGATCCTTCCTGTCCGGCAAACTATCGCCCAATTTCCATTACCCCCTTTCTGGGCAAACTCCTGGAAAAGCTGGCCATCTCTCAGCTTAACCTTCATTCAGATTCTGTTAGTTGTCTCCATGACCACCAGTCTGGCTTCAGAGCGGCCAGAAGCAGGGAAACTGCTCTCCTCAATATCCGTGAAGATCTGCTCTCCAACCTTTATTCTAACATTCCCTCTGTCCTCATCCTTCTTGATCTCTCTTCTGCCTTCGACACGGTCAACCACACCATCCTGCTCAACCGTCTCCGTGATAATCTGGGTATCACTGATCAGGCTCTCGCCTGGCTGACCTCTTTCCTCTCTGATCGACCCTCCCAGGTCCAACTGGGGTATTTCCTATCATCTATCTTCCTCTCCACCTGTGTGGTTCCTCAGGTGTCTAAACTCTCACCCTGGCTTTTCAGCCAATACCCGGCAACTCTCGCTCACTGCATTGCCATTTTCTGCTCAAACTTCCAGTGCTACGCTGATGACACTCAGCTCATTTTCCAACTACCCTCGGCCACCTCCTCTCCCTCTCTCATCTCTGACTGCCTAACTGCCATTCAAAATTGGTGTGCCACCAATGATCTTTGTCTGAATGCCAGCAATACGGAGATCCTCCTCATCGGCACACCATCTCCATCCTTTTCTCTCACTCTCTGGCCGGCCTCCCTTGGCCCTCCTCCTACCCCTACCTGCGAGGCTAAGAACCTTGGCGTCATCTTTGACTCCACACTTTCCTTCTCGGCCCATATCGCTGATGTCTCTAAAAAGTCAAACTTCCGACTGCACCTCCTCAGAGGTATTCTGCCTTTCCTCTCCTTCCACCAGAAGCTCATGGTATCCCAAGCTCTGGTTCTCTCTAGCTTGGACTATTGTAACAGCCTCTTTCTAAATCTACCTGCCTCTACTCTCCGCCCTCTACAACTTATCCAGAACAGGACTGCGAGACTTGTTCTTGGCCTCAAGCCCTGGGATCGTATCTCTCCAGCTTTGAAATCTCTCCATTGGCTCCCAGTGGATGCAAGGATTAAATTCAAAACCCTCTGCATTGTCCACGAGGCTTTCTGGGGCCTGGGTCCAAAATACCTTCAGCTATCCCTCCGCAAATACCTCCCCTCTCGAGCTCTTCGCTCCTCTACCTCTAACTCCCTCAGGGTCAGTCGTTTTTCAAAAAAACAAGCTGGGAGTAGATCTCCATCTTCCGCTGGGGCCTCCCTCTGGAACAGCCTCCCTGCCACTCTAAAACTTGAGGAGAACCATCTCCGGTTCCAGAAGCACCTCAAAACCTTCCTCTTTGCTTCTGCCTTCGCTCCCCTTCTCCCCTGCTGATCTGCTCTCTTGGCACTGTGTACCTGGCCACCTTCTGTCCCCTGGGCCCAGGTACCTGCTCACCCTGCCACCTTCCTGCACTGCCTCCTGGCCACCCCTTGCACTGGGCAGTGTTTCTGTCCCCATACAGCCCCCCCATTTTTCTTCTTTTTCTGCACTTATTCAGACTTACCCAGACTGCTGCCTTAAACACAGCACTTGCCACTTGCTGGCTGCACTACCACAGTTTGCCTCAATTTTCTATTTATTTTATTTATCTGCGCTCCTCGGCTTCTGCACTTTCCACTCTCCCCCTTCCATGCACTTTTTCCCTTTTCCCTTTCCCATGCACTTGCGCGTTCTCAATGTCACTGGGCCTAGTAAGATCGTTTTTATGTTGTGCTGTGTTCTCCCCTGTTCCCCTCCCTTGCCTAGTCGCGCTCTGAAACACTTGTGTACGAGCGCGATACAAATAAAATATATCATCTCATATCATAATTGCCAATGCTAGGTATATTTTTGAGTGTCCATTTTTTTACCTCATTCTTTAGAAAAAAAACAGAGGAAAAATTGCAAAATATAAAAAGGGGAAAAAAAATCTTTCTTCAACCTTTTGTTATATGTATGAATCCAATACATTTAGGACCAACCTTTCAGTTATACAAATACACAATAAAAACACATGCTGTAAATATGGATCAAAGACCCTTAATTGATCTTTTCAATACAGTGTGTGTTAAAAAACATGAAATATCTCTATGTATTTAATTATAGCTGTGGTTATCTATGATGGAAGTGGCGGGTAGAACTCCCCAGTAATTGCTGCATCTCGCCACGCATGCATTCCCGGTAGTCGCTGCAATAAAATCGTTTAAAAAATAAACTTTTCTACATATATATATGTGCAGTAGTCTAGTAAAGAATTATTTTAGGATACATTAAGTGTAGTCTTTGTATACAGTTCTTGTAACACTATAGTAACTTGATATTTATCAACAGTACATATAAATATAAACACTTCAAATATGCAAAGTTTTTTAAGAACAGTTTTATTTGGGGGGCATGTGGTTGCACAATTTCTTTTTAGTTTACTTTCTACACATGATGTAACGTTTTAATTTGCTCAATTGTCTGTATTATTAATGTCAATTATGTATGAAATAACACCCTTGAAATTCAAGGAAAAAGCTTTAGTTGCAGTGACGTTAAGGTGAGAACTTAACAAAACAAAACCCCTGAAATTCTGCTAAAGCCACCTTAACTTCATACCCCATGCTGCGCATGTATAGCAGCACTGTGTCACTGTTTCATAAAATAAAGCAAAAGCAGATAAAATAGGTCTTTAGACCATTTTTAAGTGCCACTTTGTGTGTGCCAGTTTAATATGTTGGCAGCACATGTATACATCCAAACATCACCCATTCCAATCTATAAGTGTTTATTAACAACTTCAACTTCAATATTCAAAACTGTGACATGTATAACACATAAACATATAAAATGCTGTGCTTTCCAACATATTTTTTGGGGGAAACATTTTGAATAAAGTTAAAAAATGTATACATGCATTTACGGGAGCACTGTGTCACTTTTTCATAAAAGAATAATGAACCATGTTCACGTATGTAATTACAGCAGCGCAGTTCCACTATATATTACCCCAGACTACTCTTTTCAAACCAAGATTTCTTTTTCTCTAGCCTGTTATCTTCCACCATTCACACCCTTACTATTGACATCTCCACACCACCATTGCAACTCCCACTCTGTTGCTCAAAACAGCACAATCGCCCTACAGATTCCAATACACCACCACTCCCTTACTCACTAACCAAACACCATCCCACCTCTGCAGACACTTACTCTCACAACCTTGCTAACCATACCTAATATACCACCTCACAATCAAACAGCACTCTATTCATCTCTACATTCACACCCACACCCCATTCACCATACATGCATGCATTTACATTGCACAACTTTCCAACGCAACCTCTCTCTTTTACCAACAGACACAACAAAATGCCTACTAAAAATCAACTCTGTAGAAAAGAAAGAAAACATAGGCCAGATACGAATAAAACTACACCATATAGTCGTCCAACTCTAAAACAATTTATAGAAAATGTAAAATAAAAGAGCTAGTAACCTCACTCAACAAAACTAAACCAGCCACGACTAAAAAAGGTAAGGCCCCTCTTGCAAAAACTAAAAGTAAAAAGATGTGTCCAAAGAAAAGCAGACCAACTAACGAACCTAACTCTATATCTACTAGTGTTAACATAGTCATGGTAAAGCAATCCAAAAAGTGCATGTTACAGAACATTTTCCACCATAGAGTTCTTCACAATCTTATCAAAATAGCTGGAAAGTTACGATCTACCCTTAGAAACTACCACAGGAGACTAATCCTGTAAACTCTAATTGACAGTGCTTTTCTACTAAAGAGAACATTGTATGTATTGATTTAAATGAATAAAACCACTAACTAAATTAAATTAATCAATAAATTACAAAATCTACATCTAAACATGCAGTGTCAATATACAAACCTTTTCAAACTTCTGTAATGGTGAATGGATTCACACAAGCAGCACAGAACCATATTTCAATGAAGGTGCTTATAAACAAGTACAACAAAAAACATTTGCCATAGAAAATGGTCAAGGGTACGAAATGGTGGAACACACTATTATGGCAAAAGAAACCCTTTTAGAAAAAAAGTTCCCAACAAACTTTCAAACAAATGATCCTTTCACCCAAACAAACCATTCAGTGTACAAATGGACATGCAGCTCAACGTGTAATGTACGCCAACAATCCTTTAAATCTTTACAACAATTCCTCAATCATTGTGTGACACTGAAAGACAAAAGTAAAATGAAACCTTTACAAACCATAGACCCATGTCCAGTGCGCAACTACACTGATCTGTGAGGACATTCATTAGCCTGCATTTTAGGAACTTCTTGCAAAAGCACTTTCCACAACATTAAAATGTTAGCGACATACCATTCTACTCTGCGGACTCTTGTGGATACTATGCAAAAAGTCCTGCTCTAGAGCTGTACAATTTAAATAACATTCTCCTACATGAAAAAGGCAAAGAACCGCTTCAAGAAATAGAGCACATCCAACGTAAATAATTTGGACCTGAAGTTGACTTAGAAAATTCTGTACCTTCAGAAAACATTACCGAAAACCTCATAAACACCAACGTCCTAATAAAGACATACTTAAAAGAAATAGCTATGTTTCAAAACACATCTGCTGAAATACTAGACCAAATATGTGTCTGTTGTCACAGAACGTTTTATAAAAAGAGCACACAATAGTACACCTAGCCTACAAAATGGAAAACATTGAAGAATCCTAATGTTTCCAATTAGTTTTATATCTAACATCAGAAACTAAATACAAAATAACTGACCCCTCAATCAATTGCACATACTGCAACACAAAGCTTGACAATAACCAAATGCCATAACGCGCTATCACTAACAACTTAACTTGTACAAGAGCATTATAATACAAACAGTGCACCCATTGCAAGCTATAATATGCCTTCAACCGAAATCAGCCAAATTATCTCCATCTGAGTTATTAAGGGTTTTAGTCACCCTAAGTTTCCTATTGTCATCCAGACGTGGACCCCTTGCTCATTGTGCTCAGAGAGGCACAGATCCACCTCACTGATGAGGCTCAACAAGGCTGAAACATGCATCTGGGGTTACTGTTGGTACTCTTGTTCACAAAAGAATTGCCATAGCATTTCGGTGCTGGACTGCCCATGTGAGCGGGACAAAGACTGATATGCAAATGGATATTTTCCTTCTATGAAAGGTACAGTGAGCTTAAGTGTGGCTGTGGACTCTCGAGTGAATACCTTCCCAGAGTCATTTAGCCATATTTGTTCTCACAGAGGGGCACCTATGACTATTTTTTGATCATTTAAATCTCCACAACATAGAAAACTGTATTACATGGCCCCACTCCAACTTTGTAAACCTTGGAGAAAAGAAAAAGTATTATTAGGTGACTATGACTTATTTGAAGCTGTATAGCTGTATTCAAAGCAAATTAAAGCAGTATAACACATGACAATTTCAAACAATACAAACAAATGTTGGACAATGAACGCCAACAAGAGGAAGAAATTGAAGCTCAACTAGACAAAGACACTCCTAAGGGCAGTGAACGTTCCCATACAGGATGCCAAGAACCACTTGGAGAACCAATCATTCTAAATGAGGCAGAAATAGCCACGACTGAGGTAGAAAATACCATGCGTCAATGGTTCTATGTTCATTCTTCTCCTTTTTTATTTTTGTTATTTTTATCATTGCACTTTTTGCTTAACATTTTTTGCCGAACAAAACATAATTGTTTTATTTTTATTTATGGTGTCCCCTGCACAAACTCCCCACCCCTTTTATATATTCCCTATACACCACACCACCCCACCCTACCCTTTATATGCCCTCCCCCTAAACATTTTTCAATGTTTTTTTTTCGGCAACAACATTGTGGCAAAAAGTGCAGCAGAAAAAAAATGGGCAACTTGTCACTGATTGAATCACAGCTAAATGATGAACAACTCACCATTTATCTAGAAGTCACTCAAGAAATTGAACATGGTTTTAAACATGCAACTAAAACCTCTAGCTGTGAAAATTATAAACCTCTGCTCCTGTATGTAAATGGTGAAGCTGGTTGTGGTAAACAATTCTAATTAAAGTAATGAGCACATTTCTACAAAATGTAACAAACAACAACCTTTCGGCTGTATAACAGCCCCATGGGTTTAGCTGCCTACAACATAGGAGGTGTAACTTTACACAAACTACTACTCCTCCCAGTAGAACACCAAAACAAATTAGAATACTACAAATTATCAGCAGAAGCTGCTACTGAAGTACGCAGAATTCTAAAACAAATGACAGTGCTCCTGATAGATGTAGTTACCATGGTTTGCAACTTGATGTTGGCTTTAATTCATCTCAGAATGCAAGAAGTCCTAAACACCAACTACGAAGAACTGTTTGGAGGAAAGCATGTAATGGTTTTCGCAGACCTCCTAAAGTTAACAAAAGAGAAAGGCATACATATTTTCAGAAATTTATGACACAAACAATGCTGCAATACCCTCAGAAGCATTGGAAATGTAAATCTCTGGAAACATTTTCACTACAGAGAACTAACTCAAAACATGCGTCAGCCTGCAGACCTCACCTATGCTAACATTTTAAAAAACATTAGAACTGGCCTGTTTCCTAGAGATGCAACATCAATCTTAAATAGTAGACTTATCCATGAGTTATATCGACAAAACACATCAGCTCCGGATGTCATGGAAAAATTAACTCAACAAAACCTAAAATGTATGTCCTTAATGCCAACCCTTGCAAGCTGCAGTCAATTCAAAGGGACAATGTTGAAAAAAGAAATGCAATACACACTGCATATCAGCTGCACAGACAAACTAGAAGTGCATGGCATGACACTTCCTATGCATCAACAAGCAACAGCACGACTAACAGGGTAATTCATAGAATTTCGCAGAAAAGTGTCGCAAGCGGTTGGCGCAGAGTGTCCGCGTGCGAATGTCTGCGCCAGGCGCGTGCGCCAAAACCGATTTCCGCGCACAGCGTATTCATGGATTTTAGGCTCCCAAACCAGCCGTGGCGCAGAGTATCGCAGCGACCCTGCAGCAGCGCCAGTAACGCCCCCAAGAACCGCCTCGCGCAAGGAAAAGCCATCAAAATCGCTAAATCATCACAAAGGGCTGCGCTAACCCTGGACCAGTTTACAGGGTTGCCAAACAAGGAACGCAAAGCGGGTAACGTACATATCAGGGGTACGTGGGAAGTTTTACATGCGATTAGCCAGGGTACGTGTATGACAGGGGTACGCGTGAAGTTAAACACGCGATTAGCCAGGGTACGTGTATTACAGGGGTACGCGGGAATTTTCACACGCGATTTGGCTGGGTACGTGTATGACAGGGGTACGCGTGAAGTTTTACACGCGATTAGCCAGGGTACGTGTATTACAGGGGTGCGCGGGAATAATCACACGCGATATGGCTGGGTACGTGTATTATAGGGGTGCGCGGGAATTATCACACGCGATTTGGCTGGGTACGTGTATTACAGGGGTGCGCGGGAATAATCACACGCGATTAGGCTGGGTGGGTCCTCACAGGTGTTCCCTGTACACCCTCCACGGCCCCTGCAGGCAGCCCACAAAACAGGGGACTACCCTGCACACCTGCTCATGTATCCCACCCCCCACCCTCCCGAGCAGTGTGGGGCACCCTCCACCAGGCCCCCACCCATGTCTCCCACCACCCCCACCCCCCAGCCACCATGGGCAGCCCCCACCAGGCCCCCACTCATGTCCCCTATCACCCCCACCCCCCAGCAGTGCAGGGGCAGCCTTCACCAGGCCCCCACTCATGTCTCCCACCACCCCCACCCCCCAGCCACCAGGGGCAGCCTCCACCAGGCCCCCACTCATGTCTCCCACCCACCCCCACCCCCCAGCCACCATGGGCAGCCCCCACCAGGCTCCCACCCATGTCCCCTATCACCCCACCCCCCAGCAGTGCAGGGGCAGCCTCCACCAGGCCCCCACTCATGTCTCCCACCACCCCCACCCCCCAGCCACCATGGGCAGCCTCCACCAGGCCCCCACTCATATCCCCTATCACCCCCACCCCCCAGCCACCATGGGCAGCCCCCACCAGGCCCCCACTCATGTCCCCTATCACCCCCACCCCCCAGCAGTGCAGGGGCAGCCTCCACCAGGCCCCCACTCATGTCTCCCACCACCCCCACCCCCCAGCCACCATGGGCAGCCTCCACCAGGGCCCCACTCATGTCTCCCACCCACCCCCACCCCCCAGCCACCATGGGCAGCCTCCACCAGGCCCCCACTCATGTCTCCCACCCCCCACCCCCCAGCCACCATGGGCAGCCTCCACCAGGCCCCCACTCATGTCTCCCACCACCCCCACCCACCAGCCACCATGGGCAGCCCCCACCAGGCCCCCACTCATGTCCCCTATCACCCCCACCCCCCAGCCACCATGGGCAGCCCCCACCAGGCCCCCACTCATGTCTCCCACCCACCCCCCCCAGCCACCATGGGCAGCCCCCACCAGGCTCCCACCCATGTCCCCTATATCCCCCACCCAGCCCCCACTCATGTCTCCCACCACCCCCATCCCCAGCCACCATGGGCAGCCCCCACCAGGCTCCCACCCATGTCCCGTATCACCCCCACCCCCCAGCAGTGCAGGGGCAGCCTCCACCAGGCCCCACTCATGTCTCCCACCCACCCCCACCCCCCAGCCACCATGGGCAGCCCCCACCAGGCCCCCACTCATGTCCCCTATCACCCCCACCCCCCAGCCACCATGGGCAGCCCCCACCAGGCTCCCACCCATGTCCCCTATCACCCCCACCCCCCAGCAGTCCACCCCCACCCCCCAGCCACCATGGGCAGCCCCCACCAGGCCCCCACTCATGTCCCCTATCACCCCCACCCCCCAGCCACCATGGGCAGCCCCCACCAGGCTCCCACCCATGTCCCCTATCACCCCCACCCCCCAGCAGTCCAGCCCCACCCCCCAGCCACCATGGGCAGCCCCCACCAGGCCCCCACTCATGTCTCCCACCCACCCCCACCCCCCAGCCACCATGGGCAGCCCCCACCAGGCCCCCACTCATGTCTCCCACCCACCCCCACCCCCCAGCCACCATGGGCAGCCTCCACCAGGCCCCCACTCATGTCTCCCACCACCCCCACCCCCCAGCCACCATGCGCAGCCTCCACCAGGCCCCCACTCATGTCTCCAACCACCCCCACCCCACAGCCACCATGGGCAGCCTCCACCAGGCTCCCACCCATGTCACCTATCACCCCCACCCCCCAGCCACCATGGGCAGCCCCCACCAGGTCCCCACTGATGTCTCCCACCCACCCCCCCCCCCAGCCACCATGGGCAGCCCCCACCAGGCTCCCACCCATGTCCCCTATCACCCCCACCCCCCAGCAGTGCAGGGGCAGCCTCCACCAGGTCCCCACTCATGTCTCCCACCCACCCCACCACCCAGCCACCATGGGCAGCCCCCACCAGGCCCCCACTCATGTCCCCTATCACCCCCACCCCCCAGCCACCATGGGCAGCCCCCACCAGGCTCCCACCCATGTCCCCTATCACCCCCACCCCCCAGCAGTGCAGGGGAAGCCTCCACCAGGCCCCCACTCATGTCTCCCACCACCCCCACCCCCCAGCCACCATGGGCAGCCCCCACCAGGCTCCCACCCATGTCCCCTATCATCCCCACCCCCCAGCAGTGCAGGGGCAGCCTCCACCAGGCCCCCACTCATATCTCCCACCCACCCCCACCCCCCAGCCACCATGGGCAGCCCCCACCAGGCCCCCACCCATGTCCCCTATCACCCCCACCCCCCAGCAGTGCAGGGGCAGCCTCCACCAGGCCCCCACTCATGTCTCCCACCGCCCCCACACGCCCAGCAGTGTGGGGCACCCTCCACCAGGCCCCCACCCATGTCTCCCACCACGCCCACCCCCCAGCCACCATGGGCAGCCCCCACCAGGCCCCCACTCATGTCTCCCACCCACCCCCCAGCCACCATGGGCAGCCCCCACCAGGCCCCCACTCATGTCTCCCACCCACCCCCACCCCCCAGCCATCATGGGCAGCCTCCACCAGGCCCCCACTCATGTCTCCCACCACCCCCACCCCCCAGCCACCATGGGCAGCCTCCACCAGGCCCCCACTCATGTCTCCCACCCACCCCCACCCCCCAGCCACCATGGGCAGCCTCCACCAAGCCACCACTCATGTCTCCCACCACCCCCACCCACCAACCACCATGGGCAGCCCCCACCAGGCCCCCACTCATGTCCCCTATCACCCCCACCCCCCAGCCACCATGGGCAGCCCCCACCAGGCCCCCACTCATGTCAATCACCCACCCCCCCAGCCACCATGGGCAGCCCCCACCAGGCTCCCATCCATGTCCCCTATCACCCCCACCCCCCAGCCACCATGGGCAGCCTCCACCAGGCCCCCACTCATGTCTCCCACCACCCCCACCCCCCCAGCAGTGTGGGGCACCCTCCACCAGGCCCTCACCCATGTCTCCCACCACCCCCACCCCCCAGCCACCATGGGCAGCCCCCACCAGGCCCCCACTCATGTCCCCTATCACCCCCACCCCCCAGCAGTGCAGGGGCAGCCTCCACCAGGCCCCCACTCATGTCTCCCACCACCCCCACCCCCCAGCCACCAGGGGCAGCCTCCACCAGGCCCCCACTCATGTCTCCCACCCACCCCCACCCCCCAGCCACCATGGGCAGCCCCCACCAGGCTCCCACCCATGTCCCCTATCACCCCCACCCCTCAGCAGTGCAGGGGCCGCCTCCACCAGGCCCCCACTCATGTCTCCCACCACCCCCATCCCCCAGCCACCATGGGCAGCCTCCACCAGGCCCCCACTCATGTCCCCTATCACCCCCACCCCCCAGCCACCATGGGCAGCCCCCACCAGGCCCCCACTCATGTCCCCTATCACCCCCACCCCCCAGCAGTGCAGGGGCAGCCTCCACCAGGCCCCCACTCATGTCTCCCACCACCCCCACCCCCCAGCCACCATGGGCAGCCTCCACCAGGCCCCCACTCATGTCTCCCACCCACCCCCACCCCCCAGCCACCATGGGCAGCCTCCACCAGGCCCCCACTCATGTCGACCACCACCCCCACCCCCCAGCCACCATGGGCAGCCTCCACCAGGCCCCCGCTCATGTCTCCCACCACCCCCACCCACCAGCCACCATGGGCAGCCCCCACCAGGCCCCCACTCATGTGCCCTATCACCCCACCCCCCAGCCACCATGGGCAGCCCCCACCGGGCCCCCACTCATGTCTCCCACCCACCCCCCCCAGCCACCATGGGCAGCCCCCACCAGGCTCCCACCCATGTCCCCTATCACCCCCACCCCCCAGCAGTGCAGGGGCAGCCTCCACCAGGCCCCCACTCATGTCTCCCACCACCCCCACCCCCCAGCCACCATGGGCAGCCCCCACCAGGCCCCCACTCATGTCCCCCTGCCCACAGGCCCTGACAATCCTCAAGCATGGGCCTCATGGCCAGCCACCACAGCCCAAAGACACAACCAAGTATTACATGCGCCCATGATACTACTCCAATGGAAACAATGTAAATCAACACATGTGTCACACACACACACAATGGTTGCAAGAGAACCTGAAAACCCATATCATGACATGCATGAAAACAATGAGATGAAACCACACATTGAAGAATTAAAAAATCCAAATAATGTATTAATAACAGTAATGGCAAACAAAATTAAACAAAATACACAAGTAAAAAAAAAAACAAAATTAAGTTGGCTGTCCCTTTTCAAATTGATAATCCAAAAAAATTTCTTCCAAAGTTCAACTCCATAAAAAGGAAATGAAGGGAAAAAAGAAATAGAAAACCATTGCTCCATGGGAAAAAATATTCATAGTAAAAAAAAATTCCAAATCCAAAGTCCAACTATGCACAAAGTATTCAGGGTCCATCATCCCAACAGAAGAAAAGAAACCTACCAAAAAACCTATCTAAAATGGGACTATATACAAAAGGTGGAGCAGTGTCCGTCGACTCCGAATAAAAATAAACTATAAAGGAAACCTATCACTAAATAACTATATACAATGGCGGTGGGCCAGTCCAGCGGCTCACTTAGTGGTGTTCCGGGCCAGGGCATCATCAAACTCCTCGTCTATGTCCCGGAGGCGGTCCTGTTCCATGGCCCCGAGGGTCCGCAGGGACGCCGACATGTTCACCTCCAACTCCCTGCGGATTGCCTCAAGACACTCGGCCCGCCTCAGGGCCCTCCTCATGGAGTTCTCCGCCCTGACCATCGTGAGCCGCGCCTCTTCCGCCCGCCGCCGCTCCGCATCTATGGCGTGGCCCAACCGCTGCCACACGGAAGACACTTCCCGTCCAGGGTCCTCCTGCCCTCCGGCCGATGCCTGCCCCTCCGATGTTGAAGGCCCCGAGCTATCGTGGCTCCCACCTACAGCCTCCTGCTGCTGCAGCTGCTGCTGTCCATGTGCCCTGTCCGATGGTGCCTGCACATCCTCCTCCAGCTGGGGTGCAGTCGTTGATGTGGCCACCCCTGCTGGACGTCCGACTCCCGACTGTGGCAGGGATCTGTTGTCCACCAGCCTGGCCGCACGGTCAGAGGCAGCTCCACAGGGCACCCAGGTGACACATGGGTGGGAAGATGGCATGGAGGACGACTGGGGCATAGGGGGTTCCGTGGAGGAGGGGGTCGGAACAAGGTCCAGGAAACAGAGGAATCCAGCCCTGGTGAGCTGTCCCAGTGGGTCAACGCAGTCAACGAGCCATGCGAGAAGACGTGCAGACTCATCATGAAAAGACTGCAGGTCAGCTCCCATGGCCCGTTGACGCAACGCCACCCCACCCTGGACAGGCTCAACCTGGTGCAGGATAGCCACATCCGCAGGGAGAGGAAGGCCAGGTGTTGTAAGCCAATCCCCTCCCTCAGAACGGGTCTGGAGGTAGGCATCCCCGCTGGTGCAAGCTGATGCAGTGACAGGAGCAGGGACAGGATTGCACACAGGCACCTCCGCGGCGGCCCGTGCTGCCTCTTGTCCCAGATCCTGCACTGCACCACTAGCACCAGTGGAATCCCCACCCCCAGACCCCGCCTCTGTCGCTTGCACGGCCTCCTCCTCCTCCAAACCCCCCACCAACCTGGATGACTCCGTGCCATCTTCCTCCGTTGGGCCCTGTGAGGTCCCAGCTGCCCCTCTGCTGCCGAGGAGTCCAACTCCAACCTCCGCCTCTTGGACCTCCCCTCGGCAGCTGCGGCCTGGGACACGGCACCGGACTCCTCACTCCCCGACGAGATCAGAACCTGGGAGGGGATCCGAGCCTTGCGTCTCCGGCTGGTGGTGCGACCCCTGCCGCTGTGCTCCACAGCACCTTCTCCGCCCTCTTCATCAGTTGATGCTGCAGACAGGGAGAAAGAAAACACAGACATCAGGGCACTGTCCAATGGACTCATACACACATGACAGTCATACATGAGTGGCATTGGTAAACCTCAGACATGGCATCACAATCCCCAACACACATGTCATTTCAACTTGCA
Organism: Ambystoma mexicanum; assembly: GCF_040938575.1. Taxonomy (NCBI): domain Eukaryota; kingdom Metazoa; phylum Chordata; class Amphibia; order Caudata; family Ambystomatidae; genus Ambystoma; species Ambystoma mexicanum. The sequence continues at coordinate 996,868,710 of NC_090931.1, forward strand.
CACATGTGCCATACCACAGCCATATTGCAACAGCCAGCACCATCCATTCACATACAACAGCATGAGCAGCCAAAGGTCATCCACACATCGCATGCAACATAGGGAGTACACTACACATGCACACACACCACCAAAATTGCATGCATGTGTACACCTCCGCCAACTGTCGCAGTGTTCCGATCGACATCCATGTCACACCTGACAATCATTCCTCCACATCCTGTGCCATGCAAGCCCACACACACAAGCACCATCCATGTGTCACACATGAGACCCCTCGCATGTGTCACCCTCACGGCCCTGTACACCCCCCCCTACTTGCCCACATAAAAATACATGTTCAACCTGCACACTCCTGGCACACCACACGCACAGCTTACAATCAGTATGCATGTACACTTACCGCTCGACTCCAGACTGGTCTGCCTCTCAAGGACCTGGACGTGGAGCGCTGGGGATATGCGTTCCAGGACCCTCATCTGATCTTTCGACAAGTGGCCCGGCGCCCCTTAGCATCCGCTGCCTTCAGGAGGCGCCGGGCCTTGTTGAGGGTCCTGGACCTGAAGTCCTCCCAGCGCTTCCTGACACGTTCGTAGTCGCGGACTGCCACCTCCTCCGAGTTGATGGCAGTCACGATGTCCATCCAGATCCGAGTCCGTCCTTCCTTGTCGGCGCGCAACCTTCCGAAGCGGGCATCATACTGCGCCAGGACATGCTCCACCAGGACACCAACTTTGGTGGCAGTGAAGCTGGTGCCCCTCTGCCTCCTTGGCCGGGGGTTGCCACTGGTGCCAGATGTTGCAGTGCCCGACATGGCAACCCCAGAGGCAGGAGTGGGTGGGCAACTGGGTCCTGGGGCTGGGCTGTGGGGCGATGGAAAAGCAGTCGGGAGTCTTCGGTTCCAGCAGGGGTGGTCACAGCAACAGCACCCCTGGATGATGTGCAGGCAGCAAATGGCAGGGCACGTGGGCAGCAGGCAGTCAGGCAGCAGCAGATGGCAGGTGAGAGCGTGTTCAGAGCTTTGGGGGGCAGTAATTCGGCCTTCTGGGCAGGAGCGTGGTCTTCCGTGTGTGAACGCATGGCCAGCTTGATACGGAGTGATTTTACACGTGAAAATCCAGCACGTCTGCGTGTAATTCGAGGAAAGGCCCTTAGCGCGTAAGCGCGTCAGCACACGTCTGTACATTCATTGGCCCAAAGGCCACCAGCGTATGCGCGTCTATGAAGTCACGTGCATGTTGAATATGGCACACGTTTGAAATGTTGCGTGTAAAAAAAATGAAAGACACGTCCGAGTGTCAAAGCGTGTAATTGGTGGAAATGGCCTTAGCGCGTACACGCGGAAGTGACAAAGCGTGTAATTGGTGAAAATGGCCCTAGCGCGTACACGCGGAAGTGACAAAGCGTGTAATTGTTGGAAATGGCCCTAGCGCGTACACGCGGAAGTGACAAAGCGTGTAATTGGTGGAAATGGCCCTAGCGCGTACACGCGGAAGTGACAAAGCGTGTAATTGGTGGAAATGGCCCTAGCGCGTACACGCAGAAGTGACGCTGGACGTGTGGGCCTGCATAAAAGGTACGTGTAGAACACCATTTCCTTGTATGTGCTTTTCGTGGAGAGCGAGTTGGTAAAATCTGTACTTCTTGTCGTTTCAACGCGATTTACTTCACGGCGTTTCAAGTTCGTACTCCCTGTTACCTCTGACAGCTTTTTCTCTTTCTTCTCTTTTTCTGGTTTTCCTGGGCCTGTTCCCTCAAACAGCGTTCCCTTCTACTGTTGTCCTGTCTCCTCAGACAGAGTACAATTCTTTTTTTGGCGGAGGTGTTGCCAACGCGCACACGCGCTTCTTTTTCACGCTCTTTTTCCTGGCAGACGGTGAGTCACGCAAGTATCTAACATCTGTGCTTGCCCCGTGTGTAGCCTACCCCTTCAGAGGTCAATCTAGGCTGCGTGTGACACGCATACGTTCATTCTTGTGTTATTGGGTGCCACAGCGTAGTGCAGGTTTTTTTTCCGCACACGTGGTCTAGGAGGGGTTGCGTGCACGTCATCTCCCTTTTTTGGGCTTCCTGTGCGTTGCGTGACCCGTCACCTTTCCCCAGGGGTCACATTCAGCCTTGCTAGAGCACTAGGGTACAGTTACCATCTGGTACCCAACCCCTTTGACCCCCAATTGCCCAGGACAATAGTTTACAGCCACTCCCATACGCACATTAACATCAGTGCCATGGTTGGGAGGCGAGGAATCCGTAAGGGTGGCAAAGGTGGACGAGCCACAAGTGGTGGCCGTGGTGGATACGGTAGGGGACGTGGTCGTTACTTGCAGGGTGACCATGTCCCCCCATGTGTGGAGGACCAGTCAAGGGCACCCATAATCCCCCCACCCCCCCTGGTTGAGGCTGATGTGGCTGACACCATCCATGCTCAGCCCTTGTTGGACCAGCCCATTGTGGCACCAGACCTGGCTGACTCCATGGCTGACTTCCAGGTCAGCAGGCCTATGACACGTGCGCTGGTGCACGTTGATGTCATCAGGCCACATGGATCAGGGACAGCAAGGTCATCTGCTGCCCCAAGTAGGCAGGGTGGGGAGCTGCAGGGGCAGCTGCGGCTCCATCCACCCCAGCTCTCACACACCCAGCCAGGACAGTGTCGGTCCTAGTCCATCCTGCTGACATTCCCCCTGACACCATCACACTTGAGCCAATGCCTGCACCAACTCCCATGCTGAGTCTGCAATCCCACACTCCTGATACAGAGTCCACCAGGGCTCCTGCCCCTAGTGTCCAGAGCGGCATAGGACACTCAGGATCACCACCACCTTCCAAGTGGAAGAGGAAGAGTGCTCGTCCGGCACAGGCTGATGCCCCAGACACGGCTACACAGTCCGGCCTGTCGAGGAAGCCCAGCTTCACGGATGCCGAACTGAATGCACTTGTCGAGTATGTGTCCGCACATGATAACAAAATGGTCATTGTTGCAGGATCCAAGACCACACCTGCACAACGCCAGGCACACTGGCAGACCGTTGCGGACATCGTAAGTGCCCTTGGAATCGTGAGGCGCACAGCCAATGATTGCTATAAGCGCTGGAATGACCTAAAGCGCAGGGCAAAGAATAAGCTGGCCTCAAGTCATGCCGCAACTCTAGTGACTGGAGGTGGGTCTCCAGTAGAAGACATGGAACTCACTCCACATGAGTCAGTCACTGGGACCTACGTCACGGAGGAACAGATCCAAGGCGTGGGAGATCTGCCTGATTGTGAGGCATTGTCCGGTGAGTGCACATGCATGTGTCTGTCATTCATGAGCATGGTGTGTGTGTGAGGGCTTCTGTTTGTGTGCCAGGTGAGGGTGTGTGCGCCTGAGTCGTTTGGGTCACCCATGTGCTTCATGCAATACATTCTGCGCAGCAGCATTTGGCCATAGCAGTATCCCATCTGCCAACAGTAGACATCTAGCCCAACAGCACGCCAGTTGCCCTTGAAGTGTCACCTTGCCACAACATTGTTGCTTATTTTTCTCTGTTCATTCAGGCAGATTGTTTGCATTCCACCACTTTTACTAGGCATTTCTCAGTCCTCTAGTCACATGTCTGACATGGCTATGGTAAAGTGGAGTGACTTTGTTACCTGGATATCATTTGTTTAGACATGTACCTGTGCAATCGGACCATTTTGGACTGGCAGCTCCAGGTGAAAAATCAGACCTGTTTGAATTAGAAAAGCTATTACATGAGGGAACTGGACTGAATGAATAAGTGCTGCCCTCCTCTCCATCTTCACTCAATAGCAATGGTACATGCCATCTGTGTGATGGCATGTGTATTTTAACTGGCAATCACAGGCCAATGTGTGATGCCACTGCCAGGCAGCATGCAGAAAAGTTGTTCATCTTCCATCTTGGTGTCATCAGTGTGTGCCATTTGCCTACCCTTCATACGCAGTGAGGGTGCATGCATGGGAGGGTTTTAGTCATGTGGGACATGTGTCAATCAAGTACTGGTTCTGTTGCTTCTCAGCCCTCATTGTGTGCCATGGTGCTAATGCCTGTTTCCATTTGTTTGCTTTTATGTCTTTGCAGGGGAAGACGCACCTGATACTGCTGGGGTTGTGGAGATGGTGCAGACCCAGGAGGGGTCTGAGGGCCGACCGACCACCAGTGAGGGACGTGGTGTGGTGGTGGGTGAGTACCCACAACTGCTGCAGGTCGTACTCTCAAGGGGTGTCTCTGGCTGCACCTCCCCCGAGCTGTACTCAGGTGTTGATTCGGATGATGAGACCTACGTGCCGTCGCAGGTGAGTGTTCCTGGGAGGGATTCTGTTCTGTCCCACCCACCTGCACCAGGGTCAGAAACCTCAATGGGGATGTCAGTGTTGGCAGCTACGCCTTTGGTGGTTACGGATGCAGGGTCACACTCCGCGACATCTGATCCTGTTCCTGGGCCAGCAGATCAGAGGGGGAATGCAGTCCTGCAGCCTCAGGCAGTACCGGCACAGCAAGGCGCAGTTCGCCTTGCCCCAGACAGGTGTGGTGCCCACCGACGTGGTGGCCGTACGCCACCTGGCAATACCGCATGGGAGCAATCCATTTACGGTATGGCAACCCAACAGGCAGCATCATCAGAGATGATGGCTCAGGCCATGTATAGGGTGGCCACTTCCATTGTCCCCCCCGAAAGGCTGATGGAGCGACTACAGCAGGCAACCGACTCCATCTGCCCGTCATACAGGGAGGGCATGTTGGCGTCCAACAGGGACAGGCGGGCGGCACTGGCGACTCTGCAGGAAGCCATCTCCATAGAGTCCCAGAGCCACAGGGAAGCCCTGAGGCTGGAACTCCTTCACCTCAGGACGACTCTTGTTGAGCTTGAGGCTTCAACAAACCGAAGGACAGAACAGCAGCTGGAGCGTCTCACCCGTACGCTCTCAGCTGAGATGCAGGCAACTAGGGCAAGGTCCGGGCATCCCGTGAGTTGTTGCATGGGGACCTCCGCACACTCATCCTCCAGAACGAGACCTACCACACCTGCATGCTTGCAGCCATGGAGGAACAGAATAGGGCCTTGCGTGGGCTGCCTCCCATAGTGCCACCACCTCCGGATGCAGCTGCACAGGGTGATAATAGCGACAGCAGTGATACTCCCACAATAGGGAAGCCGTGTGGGCCATGAGCCCATGGAGGTGTTTTTTTTTCGCAAGATCCACACAGGTGGGTTTTGGTGTGCACCCTGTCCTCGGACCTCCTGGGTGGCCTCCCCAACCCCCCGGGCCCATTAATGGCCATTTTTTTATTATTATTATTTTTTTATTTATTTATTTATTTATTTATTTTTGGGACAGTGGGCCTCATTACAACCATGGTGCTAAGTGCACCAACTTTACCACCATGGTGTAAACCCGTTTACGTAGATAAACATCAGGGCAAAATACGGTCTCTTCTGACCGTGAAGCATTCGTGCCATCCCTAACCGTAGGGTTATAGTAGTTCACAAAGAGACGGTTACTCGGGGGAACAATTCTGCAATGGGTTAACTTGCCCCTTTTAATTTCGTTGAAATTCAAGGAGTCCTATCCAAAGGACGCTGGATTGTGGGTATGTACTGTAGAAAAAAGGGGGGGGGGGGAGAGAGACAAAACACCCGTTGTGTCTTAGGTTGCTACGAGAATGAAAAAATGTCTCGTCGTGATGTCATCGATATCCTGTGACTGGCATGAAGAAATGTTTCAGAAATGCTGGGATTTTCTGTGTTGCTCTTTATTTCCCCAAACACTCTAAAGGTCTATTTCATGCGGGTGATTGTCTACATAAAAAATATTAAAATGACAAGTGGTAAGAGTCCTCACTTAGATAGTTGTTTTTTAGAAGCTAAGTAATGCTAGTTATACACTTGAGGTGCTAAAAACAAAAAAAACCCATCTGTGACTGGGTTATGATCTTTTTGTCTTGGGATCCTTCCTTTTTTCTTCAGGAGGTATCGTGTACAGGTGTGGAGGAGCCACAGCTGTCAGGTCGACCGGTTTCGATGGTTAGAGGATGTTGTGAACCATCTTCTTCAGGACACAGAAGTAATTTAGATAATGGCCTAATCAGAATCCGCCCTCAGGTGTAGGGCAGTTATATGTGTGCCAGCGGCAGGCTCAGCCGTAGAATCCTGCAGGGGGGACACAAAAAAGGGGGGTGGGGGGGACATAGTGGAGTGTAATCATCAGACATTTCTTCTGTCAATGTAGTGTCATACATAGTATCATAACGTGCTAGATCCAGTCTATATAGTTATTATTACTCCATGTGTTAGCTCATTGTATGGAAGAGCATGGCCCCATCTGTGGGGGGTAAAATTATGCCGCTAGAACCCTGAGTCTCGAGGTAAAAAAGGGGTGGGTGGTGTGGTGCCGGCTAGGTCTATACCTAGATATGAACTATCGGTGTTTGGAAGGTGCCGGCAGTGGCCTAATTGGCAAGCAGCCCCTGTCTGTGGGTGCACGTTCCCTAACAGAAGTGCCGCCAGACATGAGCTAAAAAACCGTGGTGCGTCACCACGGCAACTGGGTAGACGTTTCCGAGTGAAACAGAAAATGAAATGAGAAAATGAAAAAATGAAAATGAACGAGAGCTCGTTCGAGACCATGCGCTTATGCCTAGTGTGCAATATATCTCTAGAGTGCCTAGGTGTGACTCGAGGAGTACGGTCCAATGGAGAGGACCCAGAAGGAAAGAAAAGAAAAGAAAAATGAGCTTGCTTACCGGGTGTCCAGTAGCAACAAATGCTATCTGCTGGCTCAGTGCTCCACGTCTCGGTAAATCGGAGGGAGTATGGACCACTTCCGTGATCCACCTGGGGGCGTGGTACAAGAGCGCTAGGCTTGTTGACACACCTGCCGGCGCCGGGGGCCGTGCGTGCGTCATCATTGGCTACGTCCAATATTGGTGGGTGTGTTCCAGGGTATGCGCAGGTCACATGATCCTGCGGGAAACACATGGTCGGGCGGAGTGTACAAGTGCCGGATTGGAATCGTAGCTGCCGACGCCGGGGGCCGTGCATGCGTCACTCAGTGTGGATGGGTGTAGTCAGGGGTGTGCGCATGGCACGTGATCCTACATGAGCGTGCCCAGTTGTACAAAAAAACAAAAAAACAAAAAAACCAACTGACCATGCAGGCAAACTGTATGGTGCCTGTTGGATAAAGAGGAGGCCAAGGGTGCCCTGTCAAAAGATGAATGGACATCGTTGTGTTGCACAGCCCAAAAATACGGGAAGGGAGGTAAAAGAAAGGAAAAAACTGCCAAGCATAAAGAATGAAAAATGAATAATGAACTGGGGGGCCCGATCTTAGCTGGTCTGCACGTTAAACGGCGAACTGGCCCTCTCCAATGGAGGTGAATCTCCACCCCGATCATGCGTTTGTATTAGAACTATGCATGATATTTTGTATAGGGGGGGAGAAGGAAAATGAAAGGGGAGGGGGTGGGTGGTTAGTGTTGGGTCTCTGGGGGGGCTAACCCAGGGTGTTGGCAACAATTGCAGTCATATATGTACATCCTGTGTATTGCACTATGTTATGCATGAAGACAGAGTTTGGAACATTCCTAGGGAGAACCAGGGGTGTGGACAAAACAGATCATAAATGTTCAGGTGTATGGGTGTTGTACACAATATGAGGTACATTAAAAGTACATTCAAAGTTGGAGTACTGCAAGTTCTTGCCATTGCATGGCTTCATTTAGACCTCGGTTGCATGTATTAAGGCGAAAAATCCATTTCTGTTCTTGTTTGAACAACATTGCATGGTAGTTGCCTCCCCTCTTTGGTCGTTTAATCTTCTCCAGAATGGTCCATTGGAATGACTCTGGTGTATGGCCTTTTGCCATGAAGTGAGGAACCATTGGTGCTGTCATTTTTTTGGTCCTAATACATGATTTGTGTTCAATCATTCTTTTCTTTGCTTCCCGAATTGTCATGCCAATGTATCTTAACTCGCATGAGCATGTAATCATGTATATCACCCCTTTCGTATTGCAGTTTGTAAAATGTCTCTGAACCCATGGGGTAGTCCAGCCAATATCAATCGTAGTGCTGCGAATAGTCTGGGCACACATAGAGCATTGTCCACAAGGGCTATGTCCCACTGGTTGTGTTTGGTTCCACAGGACATTTTGCCTTATCCTGGCTGTGGAGATCTCTGGACGGATTGTATTTACAAGCGAATCTCTCAAGTTCCGTCTCCTTTTTAGCGCAAAACGTGGTAGTGGCATATCTGAGGTGCCTGTGTTTAGTATTGGCCATAAAGATTTGATCCCTCTCTTGAGTTTATTGATAACAGGAGAGTAACTGAATACTGCTGTAATGGCATGTCCTGCTTCTGATGGCTTTTGATGTTGCTCAAGAGTACATGAACGGGGGATGTGTTTAGCCCTTTTATAGGTGTCTCGTATAATCTTTTTAGGGTACCCCCGTTGTATCAATTGGTTCTTGAGAGTTTTGGCTTGGTAAGTATATTCATCTGTTCTGCTGCATAGGCGCCTATATCTCAGGAATTGTCCAAAAGGGAGGTTGTTTTTCAAAGATTGCGGATGATAGCTGGAATATGCTAATAAGGCATTCTTGTCTGTTTCTTTTCGATATACCTTTGAAATTAATCCACCATCTGAAGCTTCAATGGATAGATCGAGAAAGTGAGTCTGTACTCTGTTCTTCTCCATTGTGAACCGTAGATGTAAATTCTGTCTGTTGATCCAGTCATGAAAGGCCATGGCATCCTCCTCTGTCCCTCTGAAAATGATAAAAATGTCGTCTATATAGCGACGCCAGACAAGGAGTTTGTCTTGAAAAGGGTTGGTGGCCGGATAGATGTATCTATTTTCGAAAGAGTCAACATATAGATTCGCCAGACTTGGTGCAAATGTTGCTCCCATTGCTGTGCCAGTGATTTGTTGGAAGAATGAATCATTGAACAGAAAGAAGTTCTTTGTTAGTGCTATCTCTGCCAATGCCAATATGAAGTTGGATGGTATACCATGAAGATTGATTCCTGAATCTAGAAGGATTTTTAACATTTCCAGGGTCTCCTGTTGTGGGATGTTTGTATATAAGGCTTCTATATCAATGGTGATCAACCAGTCTTGTTCAGGATTGAAGGGCAGAGACGCTAAGAGGACCAGCATAGCTGTGGAATCCTTCACATATGATTTCATCTTTGGGATTTCGTCTTTGATGAAGAAGTCTACGTATTGGCTTAATGGTTCCAAGATAGATTGTATTCCTGAAACAATCGGACGGCCTGGAGTTGGAAAAGTGCCTTTATGTATTTTGGGTAAGGCATCTAGGACCGGTGTCCTAGGGTGTTTTGGTGTCAAGAAGTCAGCTTCCTGGGAACTGACATACCCTTCTGCTTCTCCTTCTTCGATGAGAGGTGCTATGAGAGCCTGCAGCGATGACGTAGGATCGTTGTGGAGAGGATAGTAGCTGGTATTGTCATTGATTAGTGTCTCCACCATTTTATTGTAGTCTTCGGTGTTTTGGATGACAATCGCACCTCCCTTGTCTGCGGGTTTAATGGTGATTTTGTCATTTGTTGCCAATTCTGTCAAGGCTTCTAGCTGTAGTTTTGTGCAATTATTGTGTACGAACGGAATGTTCGCTTCTATTTCTATAAGTTTTTTCATCAGTGCTTGTTCGAATGTGGTGGATTCAGCAGTATGAGAGCTCGATGGTACACAGAATTGTGATGGTGATCTTAGACCTGTAGTGTCCGTCTTGGGATTGGGTTTGTCTTCGAAGAATTGTTGCAGATGTATCTTTCTCATCATCTGTGTGCACTCAATTCGAGTTTGAAACGGATCATATCTTGCTGTAGGTATAAATGACAGACCCTTTTGCCGAACTTCTTTTTCGGCTGTTGAGAGTTGATGGTCTGACTGGTTCACAATTAAGGTAGTAAAGCCATTGTGTTCTGTCCCCTGCTGCGGGTCGTGATTGTAGATTGTTGCGGGGTTTGCCATCTGGCCCTGCGTTGTCCTCTGCCTCGCTGTCCTAAAAAAGGAACCGCAGAATTATTGAGTGGTGCTGGACCACTGAATTGTACTCTTTGTACTTGTCTCGCATGGCTGCCTGAGCTATGGCTGGAGTTGGTGCTTGAATTGGACCATGATCTATTCTGGCCCCGTTGTGAATTCTGAAACCTCAATTGGGCTGCATCTCGTCTTATTTGTCTGGCCTCGTCTGTAAAGTATTCTTCGGTGACATATGGATAAATCTTCACATGTGTGAAGTTTTCTAGGTCTTTCTTGAGTTTAAGAATTTTTTTATTTAGATTGGTATCTTTGAATTCTTTCAGACTGGTTTCCAACAGTGCCAATTTTGTTGTGTACGTTTGTATTGCTATTTTGGTCTTGAGGATGTCATTCTTTTGTATAAGCTCGCCAGTTAGTTTATCAGTTACTTCTTTGGCTGTATTGATAATGAGTATGAGCCAGTCCCGAGTGCATTTATTTGCAATAAAGGACCAGTCTTTCCTGAATTGGATATTGTCTAGAAAAATACGTGGTTCAATTCGAATGATTAGCCCATTTGGGGCCGCATGGGCTTGTAAGTACCCGTTTACACCATGGTGGATGGCGGATTTACCGCCCCATTCCAAGGTGAGTGGGGCGGTAAATCCCCATTTCCCATTTTCCCTTCCCCATTCCCATTTTTGCCCCATAGGGCATAATGGGAGTGGGGAAGGCGCTAATTACGCCGCCGTAAATTACGGCGGCGTAATTAGCACCATGGCAGGTTAGCGCCATGGATTTTAACGCCTGCTAAAAGCAGGCGTTAAAATCAGAATCAGGCGATAAGGGTTAACGGTGGCGTTAACCCTTAACGCCTGAGTTGTAATGAGGCCCAGTGTGTTGCCTTGTGTGGCTCCCGTGGGCATACGCTGCATTGTGGCTGGGCACATGCAGGCTTGTCATGTATTTGGTTCAGATGCTTGGATTTTTGTCACACACACCCCTCCTGCTTCCCGTTTCCATGGGCTTGCAAAGGGTGTGCCCAAGTGACATTGACGTACATGGTGACATTGGACTCCCACTACATGTGTGGGTAGTCTAGTCAATACTGTGTATACATTCCTAGTGCATATTGCTGTTGTGTTGTACACTGCATGTTGCATTAATGTGTAACTCATCATCCATGTCTACCTCTGTAACGCTCACCTGATTCCCGTAGAGGCGCCGGTCTTGACTGGGCGTATACCGTATCTTCAAAGGTGATGTGTAACACACGGCTGGCTCTTTGGGCTGGACCTCTGTGCACTGTATGTCTGACTCGAAGGGTAAGATGTCTGCAGATAGAAAATATGGGATTAAGGAACTGGGTTATTGAATGTCTCTCTCTTCTTCCCTTTCTCTTCTCCTGTAGAACCCCAAAGGTTAACGCTCTCACCTTAGGTAAGTGAACGCTGTGCTCTCCATCTGCCTCGGGGCAGGGTGCTGTAACCAGTTTCTTCACTGGATAAGGGGAGCAGGCCTCTTGACTTCAGAGGACTGCTGTCCGTCGTTTACTGCACGAACGGTAAGTTTCGTGTAATTCTAATGTCTTTAAAGTCTTTAGTAATGATGTCTCTTGTTTTGCAGGGTTCCGGCGATGGCGGATGACGGGCTGAAGAGAGTTGAAGATGGAGCCCGTGTGATGAATAGAAGCGGCTGGAAGCACGTAAGTAAGCGCTTGTTGCCTGCTTCACGATGCGCTCTAACTGTCTTTTTATTTTGCAGGTACAAGTTCGGAGCGGCTGCAGGGTGCCGGAATACCCACTGGGTTAGATGTGGAAAGGAGTAATGGCACGTGAGTATTAAAGTTCCCCAATGTCTTTAAACGCACCTTGTTTTGTCTTTCAGATGCGGGATGCAGCGCCGAAGGCCTCCGGAGCGTGCGAAGAGTTGGTAAGCTTTTGTCTTTCAGATGCCGGAATGCAGTGTGAAGACCTCCGGAGCGCACGAAGAGTAGGTAAGCCTTTGTCTTTCAGATGCTGGAATGCAGCGCGAGGCGTTGGTGACAGCCGATGGACCAGGTAAGTGAAGAGCTGTCACTGAAGACCGTAATGCTAACCTGTTCTTTCTTGTCTTTATAGGTGTTGCTGAAGACTGGATTCAGGATGGTAAGCCTTTTTCCTTAGGCCCAGGATCAGATGCAGAAGACACGATGAGCGTTCTGCTGCAGAGGATGCAGAATAACGCAAAGCAAGATTCATCCATCGGGTGTGGTTTAAATAGCCTCCTGTAGTGCTTAGGTGTCTCCTTCCACAGCCACGCCTAGGTAAGAAAAGAGTTCCTGCTTTCCAGAAGAGTTTCAGTGTTCAGAATCTAGGGAGTGGCTCCTGCCCCACCCAACAGGAAAAGTAGTTCCAAACAGAAGAGGATCAGAGGCTCAACTGGCAGGCAAGTAAGCAGCATGGTCTGCTGCAGGTAAGTCCACCCAAGCATTATGAGCCCGGCGCTTCCAGCGCTGGGACTGGGCATATTTATGAGCCTGGTGCCACTGGCGCCAGGACTGGGTCCAAAAGGTCCCAATTGGGACTGGTTGGCACTCAGAACCTGGGTTATGGATCTGCTTCCAAGGGAGTTGGGAAAACCCTGACCTTTTGGAAGCAGAGATCATGACAGTACCCCCCCTCAAGGCCCCTCCCAAACCGGGCTTCTCTGGGGGTTTTGGCTTGTCAGGAAATGTTCGGTGAAATCTTTTGATTAGGCGAGGAGCATGGACATATTCAGCAGGTTCCCAGGATCTCTCTTGGGGGCCGTAGCCTTTCCAGTCAATTAGGTAAAATAGTTTAGATTTGGAGATCTTGGAGTCCAGAATGCTTTTGACTTCAAACTCGAGTTCTCCATCAACTAGGATAGGTTTTGGAGATTTAGTTAGTCGGGTTTGAGGTTGCACAGGTTTTAATAGAGAGACGTGGAAGACCGGATGTATCTTCATGTGCGGGGGCAAGTCCAACTTGACCGCTACTGGGTTTACTATGGTAGTGATGGAATAGGGACCAAGGTATCTTGGGTTGAATGTGCGTGGCCCTTTTAGAGGTAGATATTTGGTGGATAACCAGACTTGATCCCCTACTTGATATTGAGGGGCTTCCTTCCGATGTTGATCTGCTCCTTTCTTGTATTGTTCTTTAGCCCTTTGAAGGTGAGAAACAGCTTCCTTAAAGGCTTGGGTGATTGTAGAATGCAGGTAGTCTACTGCTGGTGTTTCAAGATCTTGGAGGGGATCCAACTCCGAGGTTCGAGGGCGACTGCCGTACAAAAGAAAAAACGGGGTTTTCCCAGTTCCCGAATGGACAGAGTTATTGTAGGCATATTCGGCTATCCAAAGGATGTCTTTCCAAGTTTTTTCAGTTTGTTGCAGCATGCAGCGTAAATACTGTTCCAGAGTTTGATTGGTCCTCTCGGTTTGTCCGTCGGTCTGAGGGTGGTGACTGGTCGATAGTCTCACATCAATTTGAGCCGACCGACAGCAACTTCGCCAAAAATGAGAAATAAATTGACTACCTCGATCCGAAATTAGAACCGAAGGAAAACCGTGCAGTCGGACAATGTTTTCGAGAAATTCTCGGGCCAGAGTTGCTGCTGTTGGCAAGCCTTTGAGCGGAATGAAATGCGCCATCTTGGAGAATACGTCCACGATTACTAGAATCGTATTGTATCCGGAGCATGAAGGCAGATCAGTGATGAAGTCCATAGAAAGCGTATGCCAAGGGCGAGGTGGGATGTCAATAGGGCGTAAGAGGCCTGCTGGTCTTTCCTTTTGACTCTTGTTTTGGGCGCATACTCCACAGGACATTATAAAGTCTCTGATATCTTTTTTCCAAGACGGCCACCAGAAGTAGCGCTTGATCTTTTCTGAGGTCTTGGCCATACCGGGATGTCCTTCCATTAAAGAATCGTGATAACAAGAGATTATTTTTTTCTGTAAATCTGTGCTGGGTAGGTATAATCGTTCTTGGAAATACAATAAGTTGTCCTTTACTGCAAAGTCCTTTCCCTGCAGATGCCAATTCTGTATGTCTGCTGGAGTTACAAGTTGCCTGGCTTTATCCTTAACTTCCTCTATGGATTCTGTGGTGATTACACCCAGAATTCTTTGTTCGGGAATGATTGGTACAGGTTTAGGGTTGATCAAGTGTTCTTCCACTCCCATCCGAGAAAGGGCATCAGCTTTACCGTTCTTTGTACCAGGTCGATAGGTAATTATGAAGTCAAACTCGGCAAAGAATAATGCCCAACGGAGTTGTCTAGAGGATTGGGCTTTTGCGGTTTTCAAATATTGCAGGTTTCGGTGATCTGTAATCACAGTAACGGTGTGTCGGGCCCCCAGCAGATAATGCCGCCAAGCCTTAGAGGCAGACTTGATAGCCAGAAGTTCCTTGTCAGTAATCGTGTAATTGATTTCAGGAGGCGAGAATTTGTGGGACCAAAATGCCACGGGATGCAACTGATTGGTTACCGGGTCCTTTTGTGATAGAACTGCCCCCATGGCAAGGCTTGAAGCATCAGTTTCCACGATGTAGGGGAGTTCGGGGCGAGGGTGTTTTAAGATTGGTGCAGAGATAAATTTAGTCTTCAAATCCTGGAAAGCTTGTTCCGCCTCGGTAGACCATTCAAAACGTTTGTTTTTCTTTAACAAGGCAGTGATGGGCTGGACTATTCGAGAGGATTCGGGGATAAACCTGCGGTAAAGGTTAGCGAAGCCTAACATGCTTTGCACACCTTTTATGGAGGATGGTGATGGCCATTTGAGAACTGCATCGACCTTCTTTGAATCCATACGCACTCCGCCAGGTGATAATATGAATCCCAAGAATTCAACTTCAGTCACGTTGAAAACACATTTTTCCAACTTAGCGAAAAGTTTGTGTTGACGCAATCTTTCGAGGACCATTTTCACGTGTTTCTGATGTTCAGATTCCGATGAAGAATAAACGAGGATGTCGTCAATGTAAACAACAACACACACATCTATGAGCTCTCTGAGGACATCGTTCATAAAATATTGAAAGGCGGCCGGGGCATTGCAAAGTCCGAAGGGCATGACCTGATATTCAAATAGCCCATACTTGGTGCGGAAGGCCGTCTTCCATTCATCGCCCTCTTTTACTCGTACCAAGTGGTAAGCTCCTCTAAGATCCAGCTTTGTATATATGCATGCTTTTCTGACTTGGTCCAGGAGTTCAGGGATCAAAGGTAACGGATATCTATTCTTAACGGTGATCTGGTTCAGGGAGCGATAATCTATACAAGTTCTAAGGTCTCCTTCCTTTTTTGGAACGAAGAACAAAGCTGAAGAAGCAGGGGACTTGGAAGGACGAATAAACCCATTTGCCAGGTATTGATGCAGGTATTGTCGAAGGTGAAGGTTCTCAGGCTCGGTGAGGGCATAAATTCTACTACAAGGAGGAGTAGATCCAGGTATCAGGTCTATCTGGCAGTCATAAGACCTATGAGGAGGTAGAGAGTTAGCCTGATCCTTCTGGAAAACATCTTGGTATTCTAGGTATTCGGGAGGTAACTGGGGAGTCTCTGAAGAAATTGCTGCCAGTGCAACACCAGATGGAGGGTGACAAGTAGAGACACATTCTGGAAACTGGACCGTTCTTGCTCGCCAATCGATCAGAGGATTGTGTTTCTCTAACCAAGGTATTCCTAGAATAATCTGAAACTGAGGGGCCTTGATCACATCGAACACGATCTTCTCATGGTGTCCATCTTGACTTACTAGCGTCACCTCTTGAGTGGTATGCGTTACTGTCCCGGAGGCTATCTCCGTACCATCCACCGTAGTAATGACGTCCTTTACAGCCTTGGGACAAAGAGTTAGATTCATCCTCAAAACCATTTCATGATCCACATAATTGCCGATGGCACCGCTGTCGACGTAAGCTTCAATTGCATCTAATCGATCCGGATTATCAGGGCTAATGAGGACCATAGGTATCACGAAATGCGAGGTCACGGAACTGGTTTTCACGCTCGGCAAGAGGACCTCTATTCTTGTCGGGCGAGGTCGTTTCCCTGCTCAGAGTTTGTAACTTTGGTAACTGCAGCTCCTACTGCCTTCTTGGCAGGTTTCACCGGACAGTCTCGAAGAAAGTGCCCTGAGTTTCCGCAATAGAGGCATAATTGCAACTGTTTTCTCCTTTGTTTGTTTGTTTGTTTGTTTATTATTTATAGCGCGCACCAAACCCGAGGGTAACCGGGCGCGTTGTTCAAGGATACTTTAAACTTTACAGGTTACGCATGCTTACAAGTGGTGGTTATACATCGTAGAAATTACATAATGCAGGACAGTAGGGAGAATATACAATGTGCATAATATAAACATATAACATAATATGTACAGGAAATATGCAGTAGGAAGATAGAGAGTATATAATTATGTGCATAGTACGTCTGTAGGACAGTAGTTATGTTAGTGTAGGGCGGGACTATCGGTCATTTTCTTTGTTCCAGTTGATACAGTTAGATCTGAAGAGAGCGTAGGATTGGGTAGATCTCAGGCCGGGCGGGAGGGAGTTCCAAAGTTGGGCAGCTTTGACCGGGAAGCTGTTTCCTCCGGCCGTACTTAGTTTAAATGGGGGTATCACTAACTGGTTGGAGTATGCTTCTCTGGTAGGTCTAGTGGAGATTTTTCTGTTGAATTTAGCAGCTAGGTATTTGGGTGCTAGATGGTTGATACTTTTGAAAGTTAGAGAAGCTGTCTTGAGTTTGATTTTGTCCGCTGTGGAGAGGCAGTTGGATTGTCTTCTAGCCTCTGAAATATGCTCCCTTCTTGGAATTCCTAAGGCAGCTCCTTTTGTGTTAGAGGACCTTTCAGACCCCCTATTTGCATGGGTTCCCCGGAGTCTACTCCTTTGGAAGGAGTTGGCGGTTTGGAAAATACTCGAGCATCCAACTTGGAACGATCGGCCTTCCTGTTCTGCAGTCTGTGATCTATTTGAACGACTAAGTCTATATAGACCGAACAATCTTGTGGGGGATTCACTACTTGGGCTAACACATCTTTGAGCTCTCCACGTAGACCTCTATAAAACAGTGTAATCCTTTTGTCCTCAGGCCATTGAGTTTCCACTATCAGTCTGTTGAAAGACGCAATATAAGCCAAAAGGTCTTGATTACCTTGTCGCAACGAAAGAAGCTCATTGTCCAAGGCCTGCCCCTGTGAATGTCTTGCGAACAGTTTTTCCATACTGAGCTGAAAAGCTTGAAAATCATGGAGGACCGGATCATCTTGATTTACTAGAGGGATCGACCAGTCTGCCGCATTGCCACTAAGGTACGAAAGCACGAAAGCTACTTTAGCTTGATCAGTTGGAAAGGCTGCTGGCCGGTATAAGAAATGCAACCGGCACTGATTGATAAATACTGCAAACCTCTTTGGGTCACCAGAAAATCGTTCGGGCGGAGCCAGAGGTACATTCCCAGGTAGGTTGATCTGCACTGGATTCATAGAGGATGTAGAAGGAAGATTTCCCCCAGATGCGGGTAACGGGGTCTGTCCGGCTTGTGACTGTAGCAATTGTCTAGCGAGATCATCTGTTCGCTCCTTGGAAATAATCAGTTCCCTTCTTAGAGCGTTCGTTTCCTGACGGGCTGCATGCACTTCTGCCCTTAGTTCCCCAAGTAACTGGGCTAGCTGGTCGGTATCCGAGGTTTCCATAGCGCCTGGACGGGAGTTTTGTGGTAGGCTTTGCGTTCTGTAACGCTCACCTGATTCCCGTAGAGGCGCCGGTCTTGACTGGGCGTATACCGTATCTTCAAAGGTGATGTGTAACACACGGCTGGCTCTTTGGGCTGGACCTCTGTGCACTGTATGTCTGACTCGAAGGGTAAGATGTCTGCAGATAGAAAATATGGGATTAAGGAACTGGGTTATTGAATGTCTCTCTCTTCTTCCCTTTCTCTTCTCCTGTAGAACCCCAAAGGTTAACGCTCTCACCTTAGGTAAGTGAACGCTGTGCTCTCCATCTGCCTCGGGGCAGGGTGCTGTAACCAGTTTCTTCACTGGATAAGGGGAGCAGGCCTCTTGACTTCAGAGGACTGCTGTCCGTCGTTTACTGCACGAACGGTAAGTTTCGAGTAATTCTAATGTCTTTAAAGTCTTTAGTAATGATGTCTCTTGTTTTGCAGGGTTCCGGCGATGGCGGATGACGGGCTGAAGAGAGTTGAAGATGGAGCCCGTGTGATGAATAGAAGCGCCTGGAAGCACGTAAGTAAGCGCTTGTTGCCTGCTTCACGATGCGCTCTAACTGTCTTTTTATTTTGCAGGTACAAGTTCGGAGCGGCTGCAGGGTGCCGGAATACCCACTGGGTTAGATGTGGAAAGGAGTAATGGCACGTGAGTATTAAAGTTCCCCAATGTCTTTAAACGCACCTTGTTTTGTCTTTCAGATGCGGGATGCAGCGCCGAAGGCCTCCGGAGCGTGCGAAGAGTTGGTAAGCTTTTGTCTTTCAGATGCCGGAATGCAGTGTGAAGACCTCCGGAGCGCACGAAGAGTAGGTAAGCCTTTGTCTTTCAGATGCTGGAATGCAGCGCGAGGCGTTGGTGACAGCCGATGGACCAGGTAAGTGAAGAGCTGTCACTGAAGACCGTAATGCTAACCTGTTCTTTCTTGTCTTTATAGGTGTTGCTGAAGACTGGATTCAGGATGGTAAGCCTTTTTCCTTAGGCCCAGGATCAGATGCAGAAGACACGATGAGCGTTCTGCTGCAGAGGATGCAGAATAACGCAAAGCAAGATTCATCCATCAGGTGTGGTTTAAATAGCCTCCTGTAGTGCTTAGGTGTCTCCTTCCACAGCCACGCCTAGGTAAGAAAAGAGTTCCTGCTTTCCAGAAGAGTTCCAGTGTTCAGAATCTAGGGAGTGGCTCCTGCCCCACCCAACAGGAAAAGTAGTTCCAAACAGAAGAGGATCAGAGGCTCAACTGGCAGGCAAGTAAGCAGCATGGTCTGCTGCAGGTAAGTCCACCCAAGCATTATGAGCCCGGCGCTTCCAGCGCTGGGACTGGGCATATTTATGAGCCTGGTGCCACTGGCGCCAGGACTGGGTCCAAAAGGTCCCAATTGGGACTGGTTGGCACTCGGAACCTGGGTTATGGATCTGCTTCCAAGGGAGTTGGGAAAACCCTGACCTTTTGGAAGCAGAGATCATGACAACCTCCTAATTTGCAGGTCCTTTCCTCATGTCTACACAAGGCCCTCTACTTTGGAGATGGGGTCCATGTTGGCAGCAGTGCACCGACAACTCTACATGGCGGCAACACTGTACAGTTGGAAGTGGTGGGAGTGCAGGCATTTCCAGGTGGTGAGACTACTGATTCCTTACATTCGTAATGTCATGTTAATGGTAGTTTTGAGGGTCAGTAGCTGATAAGTCTTATTGCTAAATACCTGCTCAAGTGTGTTGTTGGTCCTGCATTACTGTGAGCATTTCAGGTGTAGCGAGTTTCAATTAGGGACACTGTACTTTGTGACACTTGTGTCATGTTGTGGGGATTACTTTGTTTACCTGCACATAGCATGACATGGCACGGTGTGTCGTGTGGCGGTGCTGGGGATGGGTTGGGTGACATGGCACTGTCCTCATGTTGCATTTTGCAAGTGGGTATTCATTTTAGCTGCATGAATGTGTTTTTTCATGAAACTGCATTGGTGGTGTCTGTGTAGGTAGGGATGCACACATTGTAACACTTCCAGGTGAACAATCTCAGGCTGATATGGTTTTGACGGTTGATTCTCCAGACATTCAGGATCAGTGTCAGGTTGAGTCATCATTGATTGTAAGATGGTATGTGCCAGGGCAGTGTGCACTCCACAGGGGTGTGATTTCTATGTGAAGTAATTAGCCACTAGCTGTGTACGGGCTGCCTCCCCCCGTGCCCTTTCCCCTCCCATGCGCAGCGGGCGTGCATTTGGTTGGGGATGTGGGGGCACCACCATGTCCACGGCCAGGCCCCGGCGTGTTGCAATGTTGTGCAGGACACATGCTGCCACTATGATCCTGCACACTACTGGGGGAGCGTATAACATTTGCCCGCCAGAACGGTCAAGGGAGCGAAAGCGTGACTTAAGCACTCCGAATGTGCGCTCCACTATGCCCCGGATTGCAATGTGGGCTGTGTTATATCTTACCTCGGGTGGCGTGGTGGGGTTCCGAATTGGCGTCATCATGTGGGGGCTGAGAGGGTAGGCACTGTCCCCTGTGGAGGTGGTGATGGGTATCATTGGTGGGGTTGTGACCTTGCTCAGTATCTGACATGCATGCATGTGCAGTGGCATTCATACTCACCAAGCAGCCATGTATCGCCATGCCGCCCAGCTTCTAGGTCCCGGCTTAGGGTGGACATTCGGTAAATGAAGCTGTCGTGGGTGGACCCGGGATAGTTGGCATATACTGAGGTGATGATTCCCTTGGCATTACATACTACCTGCACGTTGATGGAATGCCAGTGCTTGCGGTTCCTATAGATGTGCTCAGATGCCCTGGGGGGACGTAGAGCCACATGGGTGCAGTCGATGGCACCTAGCACTTTGGGGAATCGTGCCACACCGTAAAAATCCAGGGCGGCAGCATGCCTTTCTGCAGGTGTTCTGGGCAGGTATATGTGCCTGTGGACTGATGGGCGTGCAGTGATGATGTTCAAGACCTGGTGTAGGCAGCGTGACTGCGTGGCCTGTGACACCCCACCCACTATGGCACTTGTCCGCTGAAATGATCCAGTGGCTAAGAAGTGCAGTACATTGAGGACATCAGGCATCCCAAAAAGGCTGGTTCTGGGTGTGAAAATTCTTTCCCTGACTATCCTCCTCCTCCTCCTTTGGTAGCCCACGGCCACTGCTGCTAGGAACGGTATATTCATCCTGGCGTCTGAGCTTGTTAGTTTTTTGCACGCAAATTTATGCGTCGCGGGTCGACGTATGCCTGCTTCCTACTGGCGTACGTGTTTCTTTGCGCGTGTTGTAGGCGAGCGTGTGAAACTTCCCGCGCATCTCTGAAAATCCAGTAGCCAGGCCAATAGTGTGTGGAAATTTCCGCCACCCCGGAATACACGTGCGCTGATGTACTCGCGTGTGTAAGTGCCCGCGCACCCCTGAAATACACGTACATAGGCCAATCGCGTGTACACGCACTTTTGTCCAATTACACGCGATGACACTCTGACGTGCAGTCTTTCCACGTGTGCTCCAGCATCACGTGCTATGAGGGAAACACCCGTGCGGGTCACGTCACAGACGCGCTTACGCGCTGAGGGCCTTTGGTCCAATAGAATCGCGTATGCGTGCTGACGCGCTTACGCGCTGAGGGCCTTTGGTCCAATAGAATCGCGTATGCGTGCTGACGCGGTTACGCGCTAAGGGCCTTTCCACGAATTTCACGCTGACGTGCAGGATTTTCACGTGCCAAATCACTCCGTATCAAGCTGGCCATGCGAAAACACACGGAAGACCACGCTCCTGCCCAGAAGGCCAAATTACTGCCCCCCAGTGCCCCGAGCAGCCTCCCACGTGCCATCTGCTGCTGCCTGCCTGCCTGCCTGCTGCCACCGTGCCCTGCCATTTGGTGCCTGCACATCAGCCATCTGCAGGGGTCCAGTTGCTGTGTCCACCCCTGCTGGAACAGAAGACTCCCGACTGGGATAACATCGCTCCACAGCCCAGCCCCAGGACCCAGTTGCCCACTCACTCCTGCCTCTGGGGTTGCCATGTCGGGCACTTCAACATCTGGCACCAGTGGCAACCCCAGGCCAGAGGGGCAGAGGGGCACCAGCTTCACTGCCACCGAAGTTGGTGTCCTGGTGGAGCATGTCCTGGGGCAGTATGATGCCTTTTTTGGATCGTCCCGCGCCAGCAAGGAAGGACGGGAGAGGATCTGGGCCGACTGTGTGGTTGCCATCAACGCGGAGGGGGTGGCAACCCGTGACGTCCAGAAGATCAAGAAGCACTGGGAGGACTTGAGGTCCAGGACCCTCGTGAAGGCCCGGCGCCTCGTGGAGGGGGGCCGGGGCCGCATGAGTTCCATCCAGATGAGGGTCCTGGAACGCGTACGCCCAGCGCTCCACGCCCAGATCCTTGAGAGGGAGACCCGTCTGGAGTTGAGCGGTAAGTGGCCAAGCATTGCTGGGTGAGACAGGGCATGTTGCGGTGTGCTGGTTGTCTGATACTTGCCTGTATGTGTGACATAGGCCATGTATGCATGTATGTGTGCAGGGACATCATGGTAATGCATGTGCGACCAGTGATGTGTGAACCACATGGTTGTTGCATGTGTTTAAATGCGACATGGGGAGCCCTATGCAGATTTTACACATGAGAGCATGCCAGTCTCTGTTCCTGGACATGGGTGGGGGTGAGGGATGGGTGCTGATGCCAGGTACATATATGGTAGCCATGTCTGTGTGCCTGACCTGCATGTCTGTGACTTGTGAATGCCATGGATGCATGACACATGTGTGTGACAATGCACAGATTCACTGATGCAGCCTAGTTATCCTTGTATCCGCTGTGTTTGGGGTGTATGAGGCCAGATGGATGTGACTGAGGTGAAGTGTGTGCATGTGATAGGCATGACCCATGATGCATGTGAGTTCCATATCATTGTATGTTTCAAGAGTCCATTGGACATGTATGGAAATGTCCATGGCATGCACCATGCCTGTTACTGTGTGTGTTTTGCCTGGACTGACCCATGTGTTGTGGAGGGACATGATGGAAGTGTACTTTGACAGTGGTACTCATCTGCTATTGCTTCCTGTCTAGGGGACCATTGAACAGTACCCTGATGCTTGTGTTCTATATCTCCCTCTACGCAGCGGCTAGTGAAGAAGAGGGCGGAGACGGCGCTGTGGAGCAAGGCGGCGGGGATGCCCCCACGGCTGCAGCGGAAGGGGTGGGTGAGCCCCCACAGGGGCCTGCTACGGCAGAAGACGGTGAGGAGCCATCCAGGTTGGTGGTTTCCACAGAGGAGGAGGAGGCCGCCACTGAGGCACACATGGGGCCTGGTGGGGGCATCCCTGCTGGTGCAAGTGGTGCAGTCCAGGGGCAAGGGCAGGAGGCAGTACAGGTCACCGTGGAGGGGCCTGTGCATGTCGCTGTCCCTGACCCTGTGAGTGCACCACCATGCACCAGCAGGGATGCCCCGTCCCAGGCCCGTCCGCAGGTAGAGAGGATGTCCATGTCACCTGACTCCCCTCCACCTGTGGACGAGGGGACCCGTGGCCGTATGGAGAAGGTCCTGATTGGGGTCGCGATGCGCACGGGTGCAATTCGTGATGACGTGCGTGCTTCCCGGGAGGAGCACGCACGTCATCACGAAGAGCACCATGCCGACGTGGCCCAATTGGGGTCTTCCATGTTCGGGGGTTTCCTGCATGTGTCGGCCAATCTGGCGGCCCTCTCCTCCTCTGTGGAGGCTATAAGCCGGTCGTTCTCCTTGCCGTCTTCCGGCCCAGATGCCACCAGGACCCCCTGTGGACCTGCCCTGACCAATGCACCCAACTTGGTGGGGATCCCATCCCTGCCACCGTCGGGAGTCGGAGGTCCAGCAGGGGTGGACACCACAGCAACTGTACCCCAGCAGATGGAGGATGTGCCGGCATCATCAGGCAGGGCACGTGCACGACAGCCTCGGTGGATTCCATCAGCCTGGATGCCGTCGTGCTGGCAGAGGCAGTTGCGTCAGAGGCAGCAGCAGAGTCAACGTGGGAGGCATCATGGCTCGGGGCCATCAACATCGGAGGGGCAGGCATCGGCCGGAGGGCAGGAGGACCCAGGACAGGAAGTGTCTTCCGTGTGGCTGCGGGTGGGCCAGCAGATAGGTGCGGCGGCTCACGATGGTCAGGGCGGAGAACTCCATGCGGAGGGCCCTGAGGCGGGCCGAGTGCCTCGAGGCAATCCGCAGGGGGTTGGAGGAGCAGATGGCGTCGTCCCTGCGGACCCTCGGGGCCATGGAACAGGACCGCCTCCGGGACATAGACGAGGAGTTTGATGATGCCTTGGCCCGGAACACCACGGAGTGAGCCGCTGGACTTGCCCGCCGCCTTTGTATATAGTTCTTTAGTTTTCCTTTGTTTCTTCTTATGATTTGGAGTCGACGGACACTGCTCCACTTTTTGTATATAGTTGCATTTTAGTTAGGGTTTTTTGTAGGTTTCCTTTGTTCAGTTGGGCTCATGGACCCTTGGATGTTTTGTACATAGTTCTTCATTGGATTGTTTTATTTTTTTATTTTTTTATTTATTCACCATGGAGCAATGGTCTTTGCATTTATTTTTCTCTCTCGGATTGATTTTATTTTTAATGTGACTTTGGACAACATTTTTTGGGATTTGGATTTGTAGTTTTGATTTTTTTGGATGGACATGCAGCTTATCTTTTTTTCATTGCCATTGTAGTTTGTTTCATTTCATTTGCATTCAATTTTTTTTAATACAATTTTGTTTTCATACTTCACTGTGTGGTATCATCTCATTGGTTTCATGCATGTCATGTTGGGTGTTTTCCCATTCAATTGCAACCATTGTGTGTGACGGACATGGGTTCATTTGCTTTATGAACATTGGGGGTGTAACATGTAATTTCCATTTCCATGTGGGTGAATGGGTTACTTGGTAGGGCCTTTTGGCTGTGGAGGCTGACCATAACGCACATGATTGGGGATTGTGAGGACCTGGGTGCAGGGGGACATGAGTGGGGGCCTGGTGGAGGGTGCCCTGCACTGCTGGGGGGTGGGGGTGGTGGGAGACATGAATGGGGGCCTGGTGGAGGGTGCCCCTGGATGCTGGGGGGTGGGGGTGCAGGGGGACATGAGTGGGGGCCTGGTGGAGGGTGCCAATGCACTGCTGAGGGGTGGGGGTGGTGGGAGACATGTGTTGGACATGAGTGGGGGCCTGGTGGAGGGTGCCCCTGGATGCTGGGGGGTGGGGGTGCAGGGGGACATGAGTGGGGGCCTGATGGGGGATGCCCATGGTGGCTGGGGGGTGGGGGGTGGTGGGAGACATGGGTGGGGGCCTGGTGGAGGGTGCCCCACACTGCTGGGGGGGTGGGGGTGGTGGGAGACGTGAGTGGGGGCCTGGTGGAGGCTGCCCATGGTGGCTGGGGGGTGAGGGTGATAGGGGACATGAGTGGGGGCCTGGTGGGGGCTGCCCATGGTGGCTGGGGGGGGGGGTGGGAGACATGAGTGGGGGCCTGCCCATGGTGGCTGGTGGGTGGGGGTGGTGGGAGACATGAGTGGGGACCTGGTGGGGGCTGCCCATGGTGGCTGGGGGGTGGGGGTGATAGGGGACATGAGTGGGGGCCTGGTGGGGGCTGCCCATGGTGGCTGGGGGGTGGGGGTGGGTGGGAGACATGAGTGGGGGCCTGGTGGGGGCTGCCCATGGTGGGTGGGGGGTGGGGGTGGTGGGAGACATGGGTGGGGGCCTGGTGGAGGGTGCCCCACACTGCTGGGGGGGTGGGGGTGGTGGGAGACATGAGTGGGGGCCTGATGGAGGCTGCCCATGGTGGCTGGGGGGTGGGGGTGATAGGGGACATGAGTGGGGGCCTGCCCATGGTGGCTGGTGGGTGGGGGTGGTGGGAGACATGACTGGGGGCCTGGTGGGGGCTGCCCATGGTGGCTGGGGGGTGGGGGTGGTGGGAGACATGGGTGGGGGCCTGGTGGAGGGTGCCCCACACTGCTGGGGGGGTGGGGTGGTGGGAGACATGAGTAGGGGCCTGGTGGAGGCTGCCCATGGTGGCTGGGGGGTGGGGGTGATAGGGGACATGAGTGGGGGCCTGGTGGGGGCTGCCCATGGTGGCTGGGGGTGGGTGGGTGGGAGACATGAGTGGGGGCCTGCCCATGGTGGCTGGTGGGTGGGGGTGGTGGGAGACATGAGTGGGGGCCGGGTGGGGGCTCCCCATGGTGGCTGGGGGGTGGGGGTGATAGGGGACATGAGTGGGGGCCTGGTGGGGGCTGCCCATGGTAGCTGGGGGTTGGGGGTGGGTGGGAGACATGAGTGGGGGCCTGGTGGGGGCTGCCCATGGTGGCTGGGGGGTGGGGGTGGATGGGAGACATGAGTGGGGGCCTGGTGGGGGCTGCCCATGGTGGCTGGGGGGTGGGGGTGGTGGGAGACATGAGTGGGGGCCTGGTGGAGGCTGCCCCTGCACTGCTGGGGGGTGGGGGTGATAGGGGACATGGGTGGGAGCCTGGTGGGGGCTGCCCATGGTGGCTGGGGG
Source organism: Ambystoma mexicanum (assembly GCF_040938575.1). Classification (NCBI taxonomy): domain Eukaryota; kingdom Metazoa; phylum Chordata; class Amphibia; order Caudata; family Ambystomatidae; genus Ambystoma; species Ambystoma mexicanum. The sequence goes on from NC_090931.1 coordinate 996,894,952, forward strand.
GGGTGGGTGGGAGACATGAGTGGGGACCTGGTGGGGGCTGCCCATGGTGGCTGGGGGGTGGGGGTGATAGGGGACATGAGTGGGGGCCTGCCCATGGTGGCTGGTGGGTGGGGGTGGTGGGAGACATGACTGGGGGCCTGGTGGGGGCTGCCCATGGTGGCTGGGGGGTGGGGGTGGTGGGAGACATGGGTGGGGGCCTGGTGGAGGGTGCCCCACACTGCTGGGGGGGTGGGGTGGTGGGAGACATGAGTAGGGGCCTGGTGGAGGCTGCCCATGGTGGCTGGGGGGTGGGGGTGATAGGGGACATGAGTGGGGGCCTGGTGGGGGCTGCCCATGGTGGCTGGGGGTGGGTGGGTGGGAGACATGAGTGGGGGCCTGCCCATGGTGGCTGGTGGGTGGGGGTGGTGGGAGACATGAGTGGGGGCCGGGTGGGGGCTGCCCATGGTGGCTGGGGGGTGGGGGTGGATGGGAGACATGAGTGGGGGCCTGGTGGGGGCTGCCCATGGTGGCTGGGGGGTGGGGGTGGTGGGAGACATGAGTGGGGGCCTGGTGGAGGCTGCCCCTGCACTGCTGGGGGGTGGGGGTGATAGGGGACATGGGTGGGAGCCTGGTGGGGGCTGCCCATGGTGGCTGGGGGGGGTGGGTGGGAGACATGAGTGGGGACCTGGTGGGGGCTGGCCATGGTGGCTGGGGGGTGGGGGTGATAGGGGACATGAGTGGGGGCCTGGTGGAGGGTGCCCCACACTGCTGGGGGGGTGGGGGGCGGTGGGAGACATGAGTGGGGGCCTGGTGGAGGCTGCCCCTGGATGCTGGGGGGTGGGGGTGCAGGGGGACATGAGTGGGGGCCTGGTGGGGGGTGCCCCTGCACTGCTGTGGGGTGGGGGTGGTGGGAGACATGAGTTGGACATGAGTGGGGGCCTGGTGGAGGGTGCCCTGCACTGCTGGGGGGTGGGGGTGGTGGGAGACATAAGTGGGGGCCTGGTGGGGGCTGCCCATGGTGGCTGGGGGGTGGGGGTGGGTGGGAGACATGAGTGGGGGCCTGGTGGGGGCTGCCCATGGTGGCTGGGGGGTGAGGGTGATAGGGGACATGAGTGGGGGCCTGGTGGGGGCTGCCCATGGTGGCTGGGGGGTGGGGGTGGGTGGGAGACATGAGTGGGGGCCTGGTGGGGGCTGCCCATGGTGGCTGGGGGGTGGGGGTGGTGGGAGACATGAGTGGGGGCCTGGTGGAGGCTGCCCCTGCACTACTGGGGGGTGGGGGTGATAGGGGACATGAGTGGGGGCCTGGTGGGGGCTGCCCATGGTGGCTGGGGGGTGGGGGTGGGTGGGAGACATGAGTTGGACATGAGTGGGGGCCTGGTGGAGGGTGCCCTGCACTGCTGGGGGGTGGGGGTGGTGGGAGACATGAATGGGGGCCTGGTGGGGGCTGCCCATGGTGGCTGGGGGGTGGGGGTGGGTGGGAGACATGAGTGGGGGCCTGGTGGGGGCTGCCCATGGTGTCTGGGGGGTGGGGGTGGTGGGAGACATGGGTGGGGGCCTGGTGGAGGGTGCCCCACACTGCTGGGGGGTGGGGGTGGAGGGAGACATGAGTGGGGGCCTGGTGGAGGCTGCCCATGGTGGCTGGGGGGTGAAGTGATAGGGGACATGAGTGGGGCCTGGTGGGGGCTGCCCATGGTGGCTGGGGGGGGGTGGGTGGGAGACATGAGTGGGGGCCTGCTCATGGTGGCTGGTGGGTGGGGGTGGTGGGAGACATGAGTGGGGGCCTGGTGGGGGCTGCCCATGGTGGCTGGGGGGTGAGGGTTATAGGGGACATGAGTGGGGGCCTGGTGGGGGCTGCCCATGGTGGCTGAGGGGTGGGGGTGGGTGGGAGACATGAGTGGGGGCCTGGTGGGGGGTGCCCATGGTGGCTGGGGGGTGGGGGTGATAGGGGACATGAGTGTGTGCCTGGTGGGGGCTGCCCATGGTGGCTGGGGGGGTGGGTGGGAGACATGAGTGGGGGCCTGGTGGGGGCTGCCCATGGTGGCTGGGGGGTGGGGGTGGTGGGAGACATGGGTGGGGGCCTGGTGGAGGGTGCCGCACACTGCTGGGGGGGTGGGGGTGGTGGGAGACATGAGTGGGGGCCTGGTGGAGGCTGCCCATGGTGGCTGGGGGGTGGGGGTGGGTGGTAGACATGAGTGGGGGCCTGGTGGGGGCTGCCCATGGTGGCTGGGGGGTGGGGGTGGTGGGAGACATGAGTGGGGGCCTGGTGGAGGCTGCCCCTGCACTGCTGGGGGGTGGGGGTGATAGTGGACATGAGTGGGGGCCTGGTGGGGGCTGCCCATGGTGGCTGGGGGGGGGTGGGTGGGAGACATGAGTGGGGACCTGGTGGGGGCTGGCCATGGTGGCTGGGGGGTGGGGGTGATAGGGGACATGAGTGGGGGCCTGGTGGAGGGTGCCCCACACTGCTGGGGGGTGGGGGGGGTGGGAGACATGAGTGGGGGCCTGGTGGAGGCTGCCCCTGGATGCTGGGGGGTGGGGGTGCAGGGGGACATGAGTGGGGGCCTGGTGGGGGGTGCCCCTGCACTGCTGTGGGGTGGGGGTGGTGGGAGACATGAGTTGGACATGAGTGGGGGCCTGGTGGAGGGTGCCCTGCACTGCTGGGGGGTGGGGGTGGTGGGAGACATAAGTGGGGGCCTGGTGGGGGCTGCCCATGGTGGCTGGGGGGTGGGGGTGGGTGGGAGACATGAGTGGGGGCCTGGTGGGGGCTGCCCATGGTGGCTGGGGGGTGAGGGTGATAGGGGACATGAGTGGGGGCCTGGTGGGGGCTGCCCATGGTGGCTGGGGGGTGGGGGTGGGTGGGAGACATGAGTGGGGGCCTGGTGGGGGATGCCCATGGTGGCTGGGGGGTGGGGGTGGTGGGAGACATGAGTGGGGGCCTGGTGGAGGCTGCCCCTGCACTGCTGGGGGGTGGGGGTGATAGGGGACATGAGTGGGGGCCTGGTGGGGGCTGCCCATGGTGGCTGGGGGGTGGGGGTGGGTGGGAGACATGAGTTGGACATGAGTGGGGGCCTGGTGGAGGGTGCCCTGCACTGCTGGGGGGTGGGGGTGGTGGGAGACATGAATGGGGGCCTGGTGGGGGCTGCCCATGGTGGCTGGGGGGTGGGGGTGGGTGGGAGACATGAGTGGGGGCCTGGTGGGGGCTGCCCATGGTGTCTGGGGGGTGGGGGTGGTGGGAGACATGGGTGGGGGCCTGGTGGAGGGTGCCCCACACTGCTGGGGGGGTGGGGGTGGAGGGAGACATGTGTGGGGGCCTGGTGGAGGCTGCCCATGGTGGCTGGGGGGTGAAGTGATAGGGGACATGAGTGGGGCCTGGTGGGGGCTGCCCATGGTGGCTGGGGGGGTGGGTGGGAGACATGAGTGGGGGCCTGCCCATGGTGGCTGGTGGGTGGGGGTGGTGGGAGACATGAGTGGGGGCCTGGTGGGGGCTGCCCATGGTGGCTGGGGGGTGGGGGTGATAGGGGACATGAGTGGGGGCCTGGTGGGGGCTGCCCATGGTGGCTGAGGGGTGGGGGTGGGTGGGAGACATGAGTGGGGGCCTGGTGGGGGGTGCCCATGGTGGCTGGGGGGTGGGGGTGATAGGGGACATGAGTGTGTGCCTGGTGGGGGCTGCCCATGGTGGCTGGGGGGGTGGGTGGGAGACATGAGTGGGGGCCTGGTGGGGGCTGCCCATGGTGGCTGGGGGGTGGGGGTGGTGGGAGACATGGGTGGGGGCCTGGTGGAGGGTGCCGCACACTGCTGGGGGGTGGGGGTGGTGGGAGACATGAGTGGGGGCCTGGTGGAGGCTGCCCATGGTGGCTGGGGTGTGGGGGTGGGTGGTAGACATGAGTGGGGGCCTGGTGGGGGCTGCCCATGGTGGCTGGGGGGTGGGGGTGGTGGGAGACATGAGTGGGGGCCTGGTGGAGGCTGCCCCTGCACTGCTGGGGGGTGGGGGTGATAGGGGACATGAGTGGGGGCCTGGTGGGGGCTGCCCATGGTGGCTGGGGGGTGGGGGTGGGTGGGAGACATGAGTTGGACATGAGCGGGGGCCTGGTGGAGGGTGCCCTGCACTGCTGGGGGGTGGGGGTGGTGGGATACATGAGTGGGGGCCTGGTGGGGGCTGCCCATGGTGGCTGGGGGGTGGGTGGGAGACATGAGTGGGGGCCTGGTGGAGGCTGCCCATGGTGGCTGGGGGGTGGGGGTGATAGGGGACATGAGTGGGGGCCTGGTGGGGGCTGCCCATGGTGGCTGGGGGGGTGAGTGGGAGACATGAGTGGGGGCCTGCCCATGGTGGCTGGTGGGTGGGGGTGGTAGGAGACATGAGTGGGGGCCTGGTGGGGGCTGCCAATGGTGGCTGGGGGGTGGGGGTGATAGGGGACATGAGTGGGGGCCTGGTGGGGGCTGCCCATGGTGGCTGGGGGGTGGGGGTGGGTGGGAGACATGAGTGGGGGCCTGGTGGGGGCTGCCCATGGTGGCTGGGGGGTGGGGGTGGTGGGAGACATGAGTGGGGGCCTGGTGGAGGCTGCCCCTGCACTGCTGGGGGGTGGGGGTGATAGGGGACATGAGTGGGGGCCTGGTGGGGGCTGCCCATGGTGGCTGGGGGGTGGGGGTGGGTGTGAGACATGAGTTGGACATGAGTGGGGGCCTGGTGGAGGGTGCCCTGCACTGCTGGGGGGTGGGGGTGGTGGGAGACATGAGTGGGGGCCTGGTGGGGGCTGCCCATGGTGGCTGGGGGGGTGGGTGGGAGACATGAGTGGGGGCCTGCCCATGGTGGCTGGTGGGTGGGGGTGGTGGGAGACATGAGTGGGGGCCTGGTGGGGGCTGCCCATGGTGGCTGGGGGGTGGGGGTGATAGGGGACATGAGTGGGGGCCTGGTGGGGGCTGCCCATGGTGGCTGGGGGTGGGTGGGAGACATGAGTGGAGGCCTGGTGGGGGCTGCCCATGGTGGCTGGGGGGTGGTGGTGGGTGGGAGACATGAGTGGAGGCCTGGTGGGGGCTGCCCCTGCACTGCTGGGGGGTGGGTGTGATAGGGGACATGAGTGGGGGCCTGGTGGGGGCTGCCCATGGTGGCTGGGGTGTGGGGGTGGGTGGGAGACATGAGTTGGACATGAATGGGGGCCTGATGGAGGGTGCCCTGCACTGCTGGGGGGTGGGGGTGGTGGGAGACATGAGTGGGGGCCTGGTGGGGGCTGCCCATGGTGGCTGGGGGGTGGGGGTGGGTGGGAGACATGAGTGGAGGCCTGGTGGGGGCTGCCCATGGTGGCTGGGGGGTGGGGGTGATAGGGGACATGAGTGGGGGCCTGGTGGGGGCTGCCCATGGTGGCTGGGGGGTGGGGGTGGGTGGGAGACATGAGTTGGACATGAGTGGGGGCCTGGTGGAGGGTGCCCTGCACTGCTGGGGGGTGGGGGTGATAGGGGACATGAGTGGGGGCCTTGTGGGGGCTGCCCATGGTGGCTGGGGGGGTGGGTGGGAGACATGAGTGGGGGCCTGGTGGAGGGTGCCCCACACTGCTGGGGGGGTGGGGGTGGTGGGAGACATGAGTGGGGGCCTGGTGGAGGCTACCCATGGTGGCTGGGGGTTGGGGGTGGGTGGGAGACATGAGTGGGTGCCTGGTGGGGGCTGCCCATGGTGGCTGGGGGGTGGGGGCGGTGGGAGACATGAGTGGGGGCCTGGTGGAGGCTGCCCCTGCACTGCTGCGGGGTGGGGGTGATAAGGGACATGAGTGGGGGCCTGGTGGGGGCTGCCCATGGTGGCTGGGGGGTGGGGGTGGGTGGGAGACATGAGTTGGACATGAGCGGGGGCCTGGTGGAGGGTGCCCTGCACTGCTGGGGGGTGGGGATGGTGGGAGACATGAGTGGGGGCCTGGTGGGGGCTGCCCATGGTGGCTGGGGGGTGGGTGGGAGACATGAGTGGGGGCCTGGTGGAGGCTGCCCATGGTGGCTGGGGGGTGGGGGTGATAGGGGACATGAGTGGGGGCCTGGTGGGGGCTGCCCATGGTGGCTGGGGGGGAGGGTGAGTGGGAGACATGAGTGGGGGCCTGCCCATGGTGGCTGGGGGGTGGGGGTGGGTGGGAGACATGAGTTGGACATGAGTGGGGGCCTGGTGGAGGGTGCCCTGCACTGCTGGGGGGTGGGGGTGATAGGGGACATGAGTGGGGGCCTGGTGGGGGCTGCCCATGGTGGCTGGGGGGGTGGGTGGGAGACATGAGTGGGGGCCTGGTGGAGGGTGCCCCACACTGCTGGGGGGTGGGGGTGGTGGGAGACATGAGTGGGGGCCTGGTGGAGGCTGCCCATGGTGGCTGGGGTGATAGGGGATATGAGTGGGGGCCTGGTGGGAGCTGCCCATGGTGGCTGGGGGGGTGGGTGGGAGACATGAGTGGGGGCCTGCCCATGGTGGCTGGTGGGTGGGGGTGGTGGGAGACATGAGTGGGGGCCTGGTGGGGGCTGCCCATGGTGGCTGGGGGGTGGGGGTGGGTGGGAGACAGGAGTTGGACATGAGTGGGGGCCTGGTGGAGGGTGCCCTTCACTGCTGGGGGGTGGGGGTGGTGGGAGACATGAGTGGGGGCCTGGTGGGGCTGGGGGGTGGGGGTGAAAGGGGACATGAGTGGGGGCCTGGTAGGGGCTGCCCATGGTGGCTGGGGGGTGGGGGTGGCTGGGAGACATGAGTCGGGGCCTGGTGTGGGCTGCCCATGGTGGCTGGGGGGTGGGGGTGGTGGGAGACATGAGTGGGGGCCTGGTGGAGGCTGCCCCTGCACTGCTGGGGGGTGGGGGTGATAGGGGACATGAGTGGGGGCCTGGTGGGGGCTGCCCCACACTGCTGGGGGGGTGGGGGTGGTGGGAGACATGAGTGGGGGCCTGGTGGAGGCTGCCCATGGTGGCTGGGGGGTGGGGGTGATAGGGGACATGAGTAGGGGCCTGGTGGGGGCTGCCCATCGTGGCTGGGGGCGTGGGGGGGGAGACATGAGTGGGGGCCTGCCCATGGTGGCTGGTGGGTGGGGGTGGTGGGAGACATGAGTGGGGACCTGGTGGGGGCTGCCCATGGTGGCTGGGGGGTGGGGGTGATAGGGGACATGAGTGGGAGCCTGGTGGGGGCTGCCCATGGTGGCTGGGGGGTGGGTGGGAGACATGAGTGGGGGCCTGGTGGGGGCTGCCCATGGTGGCTGGGGGTGGGGGTGGGTGGGAGACATGAGTGGGGGCCTGGTGGGGGCTGCCCATGGTGGCTGGGGGGTGGGGGTGGTGGGAGACATGGGTGGGGGCCTGGTGGAGGGTGCCCCACACTGCTGTGGGGGTGGGGGTGGTGGGAGACATGAGTGGGGGCCTGGTGGAGGCTGCCCATGGCGGCTGGCTGGTGGGGGTCGGTGGGAGACATGAGTGGGGGCCTGGTGGGGGCTACCCATGGTGGCTGGGGGGTGGGGGTGATAGGGGACATGAGTGGGGGCCTGGTGGAGGCTGCCCATGGTGGCTGGGGGGTGGGGGTGGTGGGAGACATGAGTGGGGGCCTGGTGGAGGCTGCCCCTGCACTGCTGGGGGGTGGGGGTGATAGGGGACATGGGTGGGAGCCTGGTGGGGGCTGCCCATGGTGGCGGGGGGGTGGGAGACATGAGTGGGGGCCTGGTGGGGGCTGGCCATGGTGGCTGGGGGGTGGGGGTGATAGGGGACATGAGTGGGGGGCCTGGTGGAGGCTGCCCCTGGATGCTGGGGGGTGGGGGTGCAGGGGGACATGAGTGGGGGCCTGGTGGGGGATGCCCATGGTGGCTGGGTGGTGGGGGTGCAGGGGGACATGAGTGGGGGCCTGGTGGAGGGTGCCCCTGCACTGCGGAGGGGTGGGGGTGGTGGGAGACATGAGTTGGACATGAGTGGGGGCCTGGTGGAGGGTGCCCTGCACTGCTGGGGGGTGGGGGTGGTGGGAGACATGAGTGGGGGCCTGGTGGAGGGTGCCCCTGGATGCTGGGGGTGGGTGTGCAGGGGGACATGAGTTGGACATGAGTGGGGGCCTGGTGGAGGGTGCCCCTGCACTGCTGAGGGGTGGGGGTGGTGGGAGACATGAGTTGGACATGAGTGGGGGCCTGGTGGGGGCTGGCCATGGTGGCTGGGGGGTGGGGGTGATAGGGGACATGAGTGGGGGCCTGGTGGAGGGTGCCCCACACTGCTGGGGGGGTGGGGGTGGTGGGAGACATGAGTGGGGGCCTGGTGGAGGCTGCCCCTGGATTCTGGGGGGTGGGGTTGCAGGGGAACATGAGTGGGGGCCTGGTGGGGGATGCCCCTGCACTGCTGAGGGGTGGGGTGGTGGGAGACATGAGTTGGACATGAGTGGGGGCCTGGTGGAGGGTGCCCTGCACTGCTGGGGGGTGGGGGTGCAGGGGGCCATGAAAGGGGGCCTGGTGGAGGGTGCCCCTGGATGCTGGGGGGTGGGGGTGATAGGGGACATGAGTGGGGGCCTGGTGGAGGGTGCCCCACACTGCTGGGGGGTGGGGGTGCTGGTTGACATGAGTAGGTGTGCAGGGTAGTCCCCTGTGGTGTCGGCTGCCTGCAGGGGCCGTGGAGGGTGTACAGGGAATACCTGGGAGCACACAGCCAAATCGCGTGTAGAATTTCCCGCGTACCCCTGAAATACACGTACCCAGCCAAATCGCGTGTGGAAATTCCCGCGCACGTACCCGGCCAAATAGCGTGTGGGACTTCCCGCGCACCCCTGAGATCCACGTACCCAGCCAAGTCGCGTGTGGAAATTCCCGCGCACGTACCCGGCCAAATCGCGTGTGGAACTTCCCGCGCACCCCTGAAATCCACGTACCCTTCCAAATCGCGTGTGAGACTTCCCGCGCACCCCTGAGATCCACGTACCCAGCCAAATCGCGTGTGGAAATTCCCGCGCACGTACCCGGCCAAATCGCGTGTGCAACTTCCCGCGCACCCCTGAAATCCACGTACCCTGCCAAATCGCTTGTGGGACTTCCCACGCACCCCTGAGATCCACGTACCCAGCCAAATCGCGTGTGGAAATTCCCACGCACGTACCCGGCCAAATCGCGTGTGCATCTTCCCGCGCACCCCTGAAATCCACATACCCTGCCAAATCGCGTGTGGGACTTCCCGCGCACCCCTGAGATCCACGTACCCAGCCAAATCGTGTGTGGAAATTCCCGCGCACGTACCCGGCCAAATCGCATGTGGAACTTCCCGCGCACCCCTGAAATCCACGTACCCTGCCAACTTGCCTGTGAGACTTCCCACGCACCCCTGAGATCCACGTACCCAGCCAAGTCGCGTGTGGAAATTCCCGTGCACGTACACGGCCAAATCGCGTGTGGAACTTCCCGCGCACCCCTGAAGTCCACGTACCCTGCCAAATCGCATGTGAAAGTTCCCGCGCACCCCGCAATACACGCACACGTTATTTTTCAGTCAGCGGGTGTCCGTGTTTGTGGGTACCCCTTTGCACGTCATTTGTCCTGGAGGGCCACAGTATAGGACATTCATCATAGCTGTATATAGGTGCTATTTGTTGGCGCACATTTATTACAGGCGCAGAGACGCTACCGCCTGCTTTCTTGTGGCGGTCGTGTTTGTGCCTGTGCGCTGGTTTGACCGTGCGCTTTTTTGCCCTATTCGATTCCATGAATACGTGTTGTAGGCGAGCGTGTGGGCGTTCCACACACTTGCACCCTGTACTTCCCCCGTGACGCCCACATTTTGGCAAGTTGTTCCCCATTCCGAGTATTACGCCCCGTGTTCTGCCTACTTTTGTTGTGTGCGCCGCGCTATGTGCGATTTTCGCTGTGGCCTGTGCGATTTTCGCTGTGACCTGGCGCATGCCGTTAGATGGCCTGTGCGCCAACGTGCGCCACGCACTTTTTTAGCGCACATCCGATGGTTTTCTCGCGCACGCCCTTCCATGAATCGATGTGCACTGCTTTTCGTGCGATTTTCGCACTTGCACTGCGATTTTCGCTATTCCACTGCGAATCGCACGTTTTTGGCCACTTGCGCCGCGCTAATTATTCCATGAATCGGCCTGCAAATGTATCTCAAAAAAAGCTGGATTGGAGAAAATATCGACTTTGTATCTAAACTGCAGAGTAATTCTAAAACGTAACCTTGACATAGAACAAGGTTTAGTCAATGGAGCAATTGATACAGTTGTTGGCTTCCAAACATCCACATGACAACAACATTCATTTTGTCCACATCCACTTTGACAAACTTGCAGAAGTTAAAATAATTGGCCGGACAATAACACATTTCCTTCTTTTCATGTATGTACACAGAGAGCAATTTTCTTTATCGCTTGCATATGCTGTCACTATTCACAAATCACAAGGTCTAACACTAGAACAAGCATTGGTTGACATTAGCAGCACAGTCTTTAAAGAAGGTATGAGTTACGTAGCACTTTCACATCTGTGAACACTCAATGGTCTATTCCTAGTTAACTTTGATACAAAGTCAACACTGACATTCCATGCATCCTGGAATACAACAGGCTACGGGCACTATACACCCCCCTCTATATATGTACCCTGTACCTCAAAAAAACAAAACTTTAAAAAGACAAGTAATACAAACAGAAGCTATAGCAGATCTCCCAACAATACTGTTAAGAAATCAATGACCAACTCCTTCTGCATCAAATAATACAACCACAAAACTGTCTAGTACAAAGTCAACTGCACGTCCATCAGAAAAGAAAGACAAAAATGTCTCTTCTCCAGAAACATCTGCAGGCCCATCAAACGATCTACAAACAGAACTCTCTGGTCCATTTAAATTCAGCAACACAACTGAAGTAAATTGGTATGCTAATGTGAAAATTAATCTTCTCTTTGAATTTCCACCAATTGTTCACAACATTTACTTAAACAGCTTGGCCCAGTTTTGTTTGCAAATGCTGGTCCTTCATAGAAATACCACTGGAAACCAAAAACATCCCTATAACCAGATTTCATACATGCGGAAACGTACATGCACTGTCTGCAACCATGTTACACAAACCCACATCCCCAATGAACGATTTGTATATGTATCCATACCAATTACATATGAATATGAATTACACCAGCCTCTCCAGAAGTCAAATCATGGCATATCATGCCCTTCTTGTAATTCAGACAATCATTCCACCATACAAATAAACTCACATAGCCAATATGCCATGTTAATGCTTCTAAGGTATAATGCAGATAGTACCAAAAATAACTGTAAGCTTACAGGCTTCGCACACGACCAAGCGTCTCCTGGAAAGAAAACCTTGACAACAGTAGGTATAGTATACCACACGGGTGCCACAACCACCTCAGGTCACTACAATGCAAATATCAAAAAAGAAGTGGTTGATTTGAATGTAATGATACCTCCGTTACTCCAAAACATAGGTTACCAGCAAATGTAAAAAGTGCCTACTTAATATTCCTTCAACCCAAATGTAGTCACTTAACTATAACACAATTAACAGTTAGTATACGTCAGCAGGTATCTAACTACATCCATAATACAACAATATGTTTTTAAGTCAATCTAGTTATAATACGCCAACAGGTTTCTAACTACTTCAAGCATTTCCTTAATCACAGCATACTTCAAACAATCATACCATCACCCTTAAACTCACATAACTGTAAACGTTTAAAAAAAATCGAGTACAGATTTTTTTCCCAATGATTATTTAAGGTCAAAACAACAGCAGAGTGTCATACACTAATACTGTACCAAACATAGTACTTACAATGTACTGTTTATGAGGGTCTAAACAAAAATGTATATGTAAAATTGTACACAACTACAGCTTTTAAACTATCCTGCTTAAGAAATTGTACTGTTTTTTTCCACAGAAAATAAACCAGAGATTGCAGCTTCATAACACTATAAAACTAAGTAAACATAGCAATTATAATCAAATACATAGCCTATGGGCATTATTCTCAATTGTACTATCATCATAAGTATCATATACAGTTCAATTACATCATTCCTCCATATTACAAACACTTTGTACTCCCGCTACATTACCTATAATTTCTATACACATATTACTACTATGGTAATTCTGGCCATACTCCTACTACATTACCTATAATTACTATACACATATTACTACTGTAGTGATTCTGGCCATGCCCCACGGAATCTGGCCACTGGCCTCAACCACCACAATACAATTAACTATGTAAGAAGTGCATACCGTACACCATCAAGTAATTACACTCACCCTGACCCCCTGCAATTGAAATGATGTCTGTGGTCACCGAAATTGACTGCGGCCTCCACGGCATTTCCAAACCCTTTTTCACCTATAAAAACAGACAACAAACTCAAACAGAGCATGGGAAAATATAGGTGAAGGCAAGGCAGCCACAGTAACGTGACAAAAAGCTTCACAAGCAAGGTCCAGCGAATTGGCAAAGGCTTTCTGTTTTCAATATGAATTTGTAAGTCCACGCAGTAAGGATCGAGGGACGTAAATGAAATGAGGTGGGTCCGTGATGCTGGGTAAAGAGGTAAGTGCAGTTGAGGACAAAGGACTGCGCTTACTGGTGAGTTAACGTGTGGTCTTGGGCTATTCAGAGTTCAGCTAGTTCAGATTGGGAGACGGTAACAGCGTCAAAGTGACCATGACAAAGTCCAATATCATTATTATGGCATGTAAAGATTGGTAATGAAGGGGGATGCGAGAGTGAAGGAGGCAGGTAAGGGGGATGGATGGGCATGTCAGTCTATTTGTAGAAGAGTGATTTAGGGGTTGGGATAAGGCCACTCTTTCCTTCAGTATAAATCCAATGCAGAGGCGAAGTTTCAGAGGATGCACGCCAGGTTGAACGGTGCGGCTGACTTGGAGGGCACTCCAGTGTAGTCAGGGCAGACAGGGAGAGACAGGTGCCTTAAACCTGGGCCTTTGACCAGGGCCCAGCTTTGCCTTACGGCTAAGCCGGGTCCCGGCATTTGCTACCGGTGTCGGCCAATTGAAATGCAGCATCTTGATAGGTTTCTCTCCAGGCACTTGCAGCAGGGCCAGGCCAAGGTGTAAAAGCAGCAGCCATCTTCATAGTGGTTGGAAATCACCATAGTCCAGTGTAAGTGGGGGCAAATACAGGCATTAAGCCCAGATGGTGAGGGGCACATCGTGCCTGGTCAAAGTTCTGCTGAGAGTGGAATTACCTTCATTCCACTTGCTTACCATTTATAAGCCGTCTCTCAGCCATCAAAAAAACCCAAATGTCTTTCACAAGCTGTCCGCGAACTACCACACCTGCTATGACACCTGCCCGATCTTTTCCGACCTGCAAAAATAGCCCATCATCTTTTTCCAACTCCCCAACCCTTCCCAGCCCCTCTTTGCACCACCAAATAGCCCAAAATGTGTTTTCCAGACTTTTTCCCCAGCGGTTGTCTGTGCATCCAACATCGTGGGCGTTTCCAATGTCATCAATGAGATTTGTGATGGCAACTTTGATGTCATGGGTGTTAGTCCTTGCAGTGCACACTGGTGGCTTGAGTTATGGTTGTTTAGCTTACCATAATTGGAAAATTTCGGGGGGTTTTTGCTTTTACCTGTAACCAGAACATCCCTGTAACGTTTGCCAATTGCATTATATAGGTTTTTACTAGTGCAACTTAACCATAACGTCCCTTTAACAATGTTGTTGTTAGTGAATTTCATAGGTTTTCAGTAGAGCACTGTAACCAAAATGTTGCTTTAGCATAGTGCTTTCTGTAAAGATAATAGCTGTTTGGTACTGCAATGGAACCATAACGTCCCGTTGACAACGATTTGTTAATGATTCCTTGGCTGCTCTCATGGTAAAGGTGTGGAAAGGCCAAATTGAGAAGCGTATGTATCCATTTGCGTTACCCCTTCCTTTTCCGAATAGTGTTGTTGTATCTTAGCAATTACAGATGTGCATGGTAAATGTTTGTGAGTGTTTGAGTAGTTTGTGTTTTTGTGTTAACATTGCATGGTGAATCTGTGCCGCACAGTAGTGGCTGAGATGACTACAGATGAGCAATAGGGACGTTTCCTAGGGTGACTGCACCTGGTCGGCATATGTGCAATCACACCGCAAGTATCTGTAGGACTCCATTAGTGGCTGCATGTCCGCATCTTCTAATGCACTTTTAAATAGTTGTGGAAGCACACGTGTATGCTTTGCACACCTATACCCATGCATAGGTCATCCACTGTGTGCTGGTAGCACCGCCCCTGTCGCCAGCCCTACGGATGCAAACGGTAGGCTACTGCCTTTCAAGTACTCCTGCCGACTATGTGGGTGGCTCTGCAAACCTATCAATGTGTGACGAAAGCATGCCTGACGGTATGACGCCCACTGGTGAACAAGGAACAGCAACCTGCAGTGTAACGTGTTAAATGTTGCATTCATTTGATTGATATGCTGCTTGCCTTTCAATGACCCATGAACCAGACACAGAGGCGTTGCCAGGGGGGAGCTGCGGGGGCTATAGATAGAAGTTCAGGGGTTACAACCAAAAAGGCTAGCTAGCCCCCAGTCCCGGCAGTCCCAAAATTAGTGTAGCCCCGGATCTTTTCCAGACCTAGCAACACCCCTGCCAGACACATTGTGTCTGCACTGAGCAGTGTGACGGAAAGTGTCAAGAGGTCACCTGCGGGTCGTACAGACATGTAGCTGCTGGTGGGACAGCTTGTAGTGAGTCTGCAAAATGACAAAGCTGGTATGGCTTGGTCACGCACATACTAGTGCATGTAAAGGCAGGTAAGCAAACAGCAGAATGTGCAGAGCGCAAACAATGTTAGCAGTGGTTAGAAAAGTACTGTAGCTGCATGGGTTGCACAAGATAAATGGCTTCCTGCTCCACAAAATGAAGCTGTGTTTCCCGTTGTTGTAAACATTCTTGCATGCCAGAATGTATGCATCTCCGTGATTGCTTCTCCTAAGACTAATGGTGTAGCATAAAATGTTTGTACTGCATGTGACGACAACTGAACTGAAAGCACAAGGGACCAGTGTGCAGTCTACCGGCCTACATAGGGTAATTTAATGTACTGCATTTGGCACATCTGCTGCCGGCAACAAGAGAGGCACTCCTGTAGGGCAGCAGAGCTCTAAAACATCCTTGCAGACCATATGCCGTGCTACAAACCCTTACCTTACCTTACCACAACCTCATGCTCTGAAACACTTGTGTACAAGCGCGATACAAATAAAATATCATATTATATCATACCCGGCAAAGGGCATTGTATTGTGCATGTAATGCAATGCGCTACTCTAGAGAGGGAAGGTACTTGGAAGTGCGTGGGAAATGTCCTTCCAGGAGCATGACAATGACTAGCGCTTATTTAGGTGAGGCCACCCAATAATTCTGTCTCTCGGCACATCCCCAATCGTATCCATGCAGGTGCTGCCCCTTCTGTACCGGGCCTTTCCTGCCGTTCCTTCTGTGGCGTGTGTCAGAAGAGCATACTAAATGAAAATGAACTGGGAAAGGAAAAAAGGAAAATAAACAAAGCACCTTTTAGAGAAGAACAATGGATTTACCAATGAACGGATGCAGGGTGGGAGGCGTGGCACTGTGCAAATGCACTGTAGTTCATTCGGTTGGAAAGGGGGTTGGGTCGCTGTAGAAAGAGGTTTCTTTACATGTTGCACAGCATTTTGAAGAGTGTCAGTGCACAACACTAAGTAAAAAAATTGTTTCACTACTTTCAATAAGAGCACCAAGGCAATTTGGATGGGGTGTGCAGAAATCGGGATGGCAGGCATAGTAAGATTAACGTTATAGCTGGGGAAATTTGTTTATGCTGTGAAACATCATATGGCCATGTGTGAAGTACGCCATTGGCACATGTTGTACAAAGGCACAATAAACTTCTTCACAATGTACCGTGCTTTCTCCATTTGCGGACCAAATAAAAAATGACTCAGCCACATCAGTGTCTGCATAATGTGATACAAAGTTATGCAAGAGATCGGAAACAAACGCATGACCTGGGCAAGTGCCTCCTTCATAGAAAACGGCACTGAAACTCGTGTAACATGCTGTGTAATTTTCCCTCCACAATGAACAACATCAATATCGGCATGAACGCGTGTCACCAAAGTGTCACACAGACACACCAAAATCAGTCACTTCATTGTAGGCACTCCATAGCAGTACACATTCACATGATAGATTCCAAAATGAGCAGCCACTGCACAGTGTTTTCCAATCACTTTCAGGCAATGTATTTCAAACTCCCCTAAAACCCGCATGCTGTGGCTCGTGAAACACACACCTATAACCGCACCCTCTGCATTTCTGTCGACACATACACTGTGTACCACAATCTGTGCCTGCACACCGCACCCAGAAACCTTACTGACCAATCCCGTAGCCTCTACAGGACCATTTCTATTCCTGTCATCTGCAAAAGGGGAGTATCAAACATGTGACACCCTGCAACTATCGTGATATTTGCAGACTTTTTGTGTAGAGCGGGCACAGGAGTGGGGGAATAACTTTCAACCTGGGTAGGGGACGTCCTTAGTTGTGGCGGCTCTTAAAATAGCCTTTTTTTTTGTTTAAAGGCGCTTCCATAGAAACATCTTATTTTGTTGTTTTTATAAGTGATTTTGTGTTTTCAATGTCAGCTCACAATCTTACAATAGGGTCTTCAGTGCAGCCTGTAGATCGTGAAACAAAATGTCATTGCCACTGTTTGACAAAGACATGCCATTTCCTTTGAAAAGATTTATATATCGAGCACCAATGATCTCATTCTCACAGGAGAACATCATAGCAGCTCTCAAGAAGTCGCACATGCTTCTGTTGATGAGACCCCTTCCGGCCTCTGGCTGGTGACAGGAATCATTCGAATACGTCTACACTATTCTCGGGGGTATACATGAGAAAAGCACCTTGGCAGTGGAAATAATGCGCTGCACTGCTTTCATCATCTTCTTCAGTTGGCGGTACACACTGTAACAAGCCATGGAACCCAAAAACAAGGCTCCAAAGTGCACGACCATGACATGTATAGTTGCCGAAGAGGCCATGCATCGACATTCTACAAGCACTCTGCCGAAACAGCACTATTCGACACTGCACCACAAAGCGTCCACTCCCTCCAAACCGAAATTGCCACAAAAGCCTTCTTTGAGGGGATACACAAACAAATCTTCCACAAAGGCACCACCCACGACGAAAAACTGTGCCTCTTGCCATATTTGCCAGCTGGGCTGCACAAACTAATGCAAGAAATGATTGCTGCCCTTTCCTGTGACGCCCACCCTGTGCACCTGATTGGACATTCCCCACAGTCCAATTGCCATTGGCCACCATGGTGAAAAGTGCAGAATGTGGCAATTGCCTTTCCCCAAATACGGCGAGGGCCACATCCCAGTGAAGCAGGAGGAGTCCTACGTCCTATGTCCTATGTTTAAATGCTCATGCCGTGTGCACTGCACTCCCCATCTTCAAATGTGCTTCCCATAAAACAGGATATGGTTAAATGCTCATGTCATGTGCACTGCATTCCCCATCTGCAAATCAGCCTGCCAGCTTTCACCCTGGGCACATATTTCCACGCATGGCTGCATAACGGTCCATTGGGTGTGCTGAACGGTATGTAGGCAGCCGTATAGATTAGCCATAGGTAACATGTGTGCTGAACACGTCCTTTCATGCTGAAATATCTTAAAGCACCCCGTGAAGGAAGGCGCTTATAAGGGGCAAACCATATGAAATGCACATGGTGGCATGTGGCGGCCTATTGTGCAACAGGGGCAATGATGTACGCCATATGCTAATTAACACATAGCAGCTCTCTTCCGCTGGTCGACCAAGTGCACAATGTCCTCCACAACCATTGTGTAAAAGTCACCAACTTCAAATGTATGCAGAGTGACAAATGCATGGCTGCAATAGGTTGTGGTGGCTGTTATAAAGGTCTACGCTGTTGGGTGCAGGTGTGGTGAACGCTATCTAGGAGGCTGTGTGCATTGGCCATGTTTTACATGTGTGCTGCTGAGCATGTCTTTACATAGTGCCATAACTTACAGCACTTCCTGACGCATGGGTCTTCTAACGGCCTAACCAGAGCAAACACAAATGGTGACATGTGGCTCCCTATTGAGCAACAGGGGCAATTATGTACACCGTATCCTAATGTATGCATAGCAGCTCACTTCTGCTGCTCTACCAAGTCTCCAATGTCCTCCACAACCATTGTGTACAAGTCACCAACCTGACATGCATGCAGACTGACAAGTGCATGACTGCATTACATTGTGGTGGCTGTCTTGAAGGCCTAGACTGCTGGGTGCATGGCCTACAGCCTATGCCCATGCACCCAACAGTCTAGGCCTTGCCCACACTCACCACAACATAACAAAGCCATGCAGGCGAACATGTATGCATGTGCCACAAATCAGAAAGCCAGCATAGGCACCAGCACTTCTACCCAACTCTGCACCCTAAAGCAGGAATGCATGCACACATGTTCCACTTACCATAATGCACAAACATACTACAGGGTTTGCCACCGCTACCCACTTCCATTCAGAAACCATTCTAATAATGCCAACCAAACAACACAATTAGTCGCAACATTAGTCCTGCTCTAAACACTGGACTACGTACACACAAGCAGTACTGCTTAGTGCACTGTAACATTTGCTAATCTGCGCAATGCACACTACGCACCACATGTAAGAACCACTTGCACCGTTACCTCTTCCATATTTACACTATTCCATTAGTGTACCCAGTGGACACAGTGCACGACTGGTAACTGCAGCATCTCCACCCATACACTGACAACTGTGCGATGTTCTAACAATCACCACACCCATGCAACCAACAATGTGTGCAATGTAGCCAAACCACGCACACAAAGCGACAATGTGGCTCCAACTTTAAACCAGTTCACATACCTTTTCAACCAGTGGACATACTTTTCTGTGCAAGGGCTGCAGTCATGCATTAAAGGAGCTATGCATTTACCACACACAGCACACCATAGCACACCATATTTGTAAATGGGCATGTCTTGTGGAATGCACTCCCCTTCTGCAAATGTGCCTGCCACAATTCATCGCAGAAAGACATTGTTGCTGCAGATGGCATGCCATAACGAAGGCTGCCTGCAATGACCACACAAGATTGCTGCCTCTTCAGATAACTGCAAATTGGTGTATGCACGGATACCGCTGGTACACCACTGTCTTCTTCTAATGAGATGTGTCACTTACAGCTCTTCTCACTCCACCATCCTTTCCATCCCTTTTTGCCACCACCAGATGCCATACACTATGTTTTCCAGGCCCGTTCGGCACCGCCCTGACCTCGGAAACAACATGCCAGCATTATCAAAACTATTCACGCACAACACATCACCGTACACTGCAGAGCAATCACGTTTTTCACTGCGTGGCGAACAGGGAAAAGGGACACTGGAGCGAGGCAGATAGGAGTACTTTTAGTAGCCACACAGTTACATACAAGAGGCCCAGCCATGCACACAATGCAATAGGGGCTTGCCACACAAACCACAACACTGTCCTCCGATACACCATGGCGGCGTTGCCCAAAACCTTTGATGCACAGCATGCTTCCCTCCAGCCAACCACCGGCCGCGTCTACTGTTCGCTGCCAGCACAACGTACCGCAGGCCAATAAGACTTCAGTCCGTGGACTGAACAGGGAAATGGGTCCTCACAGCGGACCCAGATATCACACATTTTCTGGGACGTACATTTCAGTCCTTTGTAACAAAAGTACTGTTCCAATTTCCACCAAACACACAAAAGCACGCATTCTGACCCAAGCCCTCACTCCTGCCGCAAATTTGGGGAAAATCCGTCCAGCCGTTCAGGCTGTAGCCGTACGCAAAGTTTTTCTGCATTCAGTCTATGGAGAGAAAAAAAAAGGTTTGGGACCCCCCCTGCACGAAACCTCACCTACCTTGGTAAAAATATTCAGAGAGAGCCATATACTTTTTTTGAAAAGTTTGGTGAGGATTCGTCCAGGGAGAGCAAAGTTATAAGCCACCGAAAAAGTGCTCTTCCTATGAGTTTAGCAACGTAACCATAACTACAGGCCTGCTACCACGGGCCATGTAAAAAAATATATATATATATTTTGACCTAGCCACAAAGGAAGCCTCAAGAAGGGAATTGGCTTCAAGTTTATTCAATGAGACATTGAAAACGACCACAAGCACAGCAAAGAGTAAGACCATTCCACCAGCTGAACTGGATGAAATCACACTCCTTAAAGAACGTGAGAAACTATCTAAAAAGGAGATCAGTAAATGGTGGGAGGAGCATTCGCTCCAGAATTATATTGATGTGAAGAGAATACCAAGAGGTCTAAGGATATTAACCACACCATATTTTGAGGAGCAGGATCCCGAAATGTTGGAAGAGTGTGGTGCTGCTACTAATTCCTGTTAAAAAAAACATACTTGGAATACTAGTTAAATATGCAGGGAACAACAGGAAAAAGATTTTGATCAAAATCGCAGGAATAGAGAAAAAACTAGACAAAATCAAGCTGGGCGAGGACAGTGTGAAACTGAAAACGAACATTGAAAAAAATCTCATATCCTTTGAGGAAGAAATCCAACAGAGAAAACAGCGTAAATTCCTAAGGGACAAAGAGGATTATGAGAATGGCTGTGTGTATACGTTCGCCAGACGCTTTTACCAAATGAGGGCACAGACCAAAGTTCAGAAGGTGCCCATGGCCGAAAATATAGCCGGAACCTCCAATCAAGATTCCACAGCCTCAGAATCGGCATATGCATGTGCCACAAATCAGAAAGCCAGCATAGGCACCAGCACTTCTACCCAACTCTGCACCCTAAAGCAGGAATGCATGCACACATGTTCCACTTACCATAATGCACAAACATACTACAGGGTTTGCCACCGCTACCCACTTCCATTCAGAAACCATTCTAATAATGCCAACCAAACAACACAATTAGTCGCAACATTAGTCCTGCTCTAAACACTGGACTACGTACACACAAGCAGTACTGCTTAGTGCACTGTAACATTTGCTAATCTGCGCAATGCACACTACGCACCACATGTAAGAACCACTTGCACCGTTACCTCTTCCATATTTACACTATTCCATTAGTGTACCCAGTGGACACAGTGCACGACTGGTAACTGCAGCATCTCCACCCATACACTGACAACTGTGCGATGTTCTAACAATCACCACACCCATGCAACCAACAATGTGTGCAATGTAGCCAAACCACGCACACAAAGCGACAATGTGGCTCCAACTTTAAACCAGTTCACCGAAAATGAAAATGAAGAACCCCCAGTTCGATTCAATTTTTTAGAAGAGATGCGCTTGCTCTGTCAGGATGGGAGGACGAACAAGCAGACTGGAGGAGGAAAAACACGAGGACAAGCACGAGGAGGAAGACAAAAACGAGGACGAGGCAGAGGGGCAAACAACCCGTCAAAGAACACCTCAGGAAGATCTCTGCGCTCTGGGAACTAAAAGGAACGGCCATTGAGACAAGTCTACAAATGTCTATTGTCAACCTGTCCAAACAAATTCTAACAGAAACACAATGCTCAACTCTCAGTTTGGGTCTGAATGTATGCCTTGCTCCGGAATATGATTATCTGCAAACCAGGAGAGATTTTGACCAATATATACGGAAAAATCAGACTACGCAAATTCTTCATGATTAATCCCATCAAACCAAAACAAAGAATCGCCCAAGCAGGGCGGACTGAATTAACGAAGTCAGATCTGGACACTCTGTCCACTCTCATGTTCCTTCAGGATGGAGGCGTTTCAGCCTCTGAACCCACCGAATTAGATCTGGATGAATTAGATATAAACATGGACTGGTACAAAACTACTAAATTGAAGAACAAATCCAAATTTGTACCTCCAGTCACAACAGGTGGAACTATTGAAACATTCCAAAGTCTGGTGATTGAAGATCTGAAGAGAATGAGACATAAGGAGGCTAAAAACTACAGACCCAACATAGGGAATGAATATATAAAAGCCCTGACAGAATTGAACCTCGTCCCTAATTGCATTATTAAGGCATCAGATAAAGGCCGTAACATCGTACTCATGACTAGAGATCAGTATGTGCATGAGGCTAACAGGCAACTCAATGATAAAACTTGCTACGAAGAGCTTGCTGAAAGTCCTATGAAGGATTTAGAACTTAAGGTACAGAATTTTCTCAGCAAATGATCCGAAGAAGGAATGTTGGAAGATAATGATATCAAATTTCTCTATAAATCTCATTCGACAATACCAACGATTTATTTCCTTCCTAAAATACATAAGAGTATTTCCAAGCCTCCAGGTAGACCCATCGTTACACTTACTGGGTCATTGTTAGAGAATATGTCAAAATATATCGACGAATCTCTATTTCCTTTCGTTTTGACATTTCCCTCATATTTAAGGGACACGAAAGACTTTCTGTCCAAAATCAATGAACTACCCTGTGATTCAGATTGTCTTCTGGCCACGATGGACATAGTTTCCCTATATATGTCCATCACACATGAACAAGGCATGAAGGCCTGCACTTATTTTCTGAACACAAGTCTTTGAACTACACCAAACACTCGGAAATGATTTTGGCTATGATCCATCTCTGTCTAACCAATAATGTGTTTTTATTCAATCAAAAGTACTATCGACAGAAACAAGGTACCGCTATGGGTACGACCTTTGCCGCCTCGTATGCAAATCTTACAATGGGGTATTGGGAAAAATACGAGGCCTGGAAAGAAGACACGAGAGGTTCACGAACAAAGTGATCATGTGGCAATGCTACATTGATGATCTATTCATCATCTGGAAAGGCACCTCTAAAGAATCCACAGACTTTGTGGAACAGTTGAATATCAATGAATTCAATCTCAAATTCACTGAGACCCACAGTCCTAAAGAAGTAGTTTTCTTGGACGTTACTGTCCAAATCGAAAATGGAAAGATCAAAACTAAAATGTTTCGAAAACCAACGGGAACAAATGCCCCATTACATGCCAACAGTGCCCATTGTCAAAATTAATTTGGAGTATTCCATATGGCGAATTCATCCGTCTTCGGAGAAATTGTTCCGAACTCAGTTCCTATGATGAAGAAAGTAAAATCACCGCATGGGGTTTTAAGAAACAATGTTATCCCAAACAGATTATACAGAGAGCCTACTTAAAGGCCCGCCAATGTGAGAGATCCACACTTTTATTGGATCGCACAGATAGGATACTGGGAATGGATAAAGAAGCAACAACTCGCCTAATTTTGATATATGGACAATATGCTAAATACATCAAAAGCATTATACGCAAACATTGGCATATATTAGTAGTCGACACAGACTTGAGGCAGTCATTGGGGGAATATCCCAACTTCTCTTTTCGAAGGTGCCAATCCATTAAGGACAAACTAGTGAGCAGCTTCATGCCACCTGATATCACCTTACATCATTCAACCTGGCTGAGCTGTAGGAAGGATGGCTTTTACAAATGTAGAAAATGTAAAATATGCCAGTATGCGGAGGAGTGCAGCACATATTTACATCCTATACTCAAGAAAACCGTCACCATTACAGACAGGATGACGTGCAACTCAGAGTATATTGTGTATGCACTCAAATTCACTTGTAACAAATGGTACATAGGGAGCACCAAGTGCAAACTGAAGGTACGCATACAACAGCACATCAGGGCAATAAAGAATCAGGATTATACATACCCAATACCCAAACATTTTTGGGGGAAGCATGAAGCTAAATTATGTAACTTATCGTTCATCGGGTTACAACAAGTGAAGACTGGACCCAGGGGAGGAGACAGAGAAAAGTTACTGAGACAACGGGAAACAAGATACATTATCGACTTCGAGAGCAAGTTCCCATTGGGACATAACATTGACGAGGAACTATATACTTTCTTAGGCGAATGAAATCATATATTATAGCTCCTTCACAATACACTGTCACAAACAGATCTGTGGTTATCCCTTGATGACTTGTTGACCTCTTCCCTTCGATTTCTCTTATATAAGAGGTTTCATTACTCCCCTTTTGGATCCCAATAGGGAGTTCATTTTTAAATCAATTTCAGACACAGGTTATTTAACACCCACATACCTGCCCCTGGTTTGCGTATTTTCCCGCCAAAGGTGGTAAAATTGTTATCAGTCCATCTCATAATGTCATATTACCCCAGGTAAAGCCAGCTACTAAAAATCCCAATGTGTCAGTAGGAGTCATTTGCAAAATTAGAGATACATTCACTCAGTGCGTAGGCACGGTGAGACACTATGTCTCAGATGTGACAATACATACCTACCGAGTGTACTCATCGACATTTGGTTTAGGAGGTCCAGTCATTTAATCATATCTGACAAACCTTGCATGTTTAATGAACCTCAGGAAATTACAATGGAAGAATTACATGTTGTTTGCACTATGCATTGCACGGCTGAGGTTGTTAGTTAAAATTAAATTTACACATGCAATCTAATTTTGCACCATTGAAATGACACATTTATGCATTTGTATGTAACGGAGGAAGTCAGAATTATAGGGTCACTCATTTGGATTGAGTCTTGATGGAATATGAACAACACGATAGGACATTAGAGCGTCACTAAGATGGGAATTATCATACTGTTAACATGTGTTATGCTTGTTTATATCTGAAGGGGTAAGCACGGAGATTTTTTCATTCCACACTGTACAGCTCAGATGTTTTACCTCAGAATGAAACCACTACAAAATGGCGGGCATTTGGGGCAGGAATCCGGCATTGCGCAAATGGTGGCAGTCCTATTTCTATTTTTACTGCTAGTCATTGGGTGAAAGATTTAAATACTGTGGCTTTTTACGTGAACGACATATGATCAAGCTACAAGGTGTAGCGAAACGCGTCATCGCCGGGGCTTTCCTCTGTGTTGCTGGGCGAGGGCTGGAGGTTTCCAGATGGATTTTAACATTTTGCATTATTAAAGAAGATTTTTTAACTTGCATCTGGCTGCAGTGAGCTTTTTGGGAGAACGCTAAGGATTGACTCTATTTATCGTACACCACTCTAGGAGTGCGGATCAAGACTGCACCGTGCAGACAGTGCGAAGGATTTTGCATATATATATATATATATATATATATATATATATATATATATATATATATATATATATATATATATATTCAAAAAACATTGGCCAAATACAAAAGCGCTCTGCCTCATTATATAGCTGTTGCTCTAGGGCTAGAGTTGGCTAGGCTCATTATAAAGAGAAACCAACAGACGTCCACACACTTGTGGGAACCTCCCGCCCCTTGCCCACCCTATGTGTGTTGCAAATGCAACCAAAAATGTTACTGCTTATTGAAAAAAAGAGTTTACTGTAACACTGTTCCTCACGGTAGTAAATTTTACTTTTTATGTATCAAATTTCATAAAAAATTCAGAAAATCTGACTTTGTATTATATCTATCAGTTTACATTTGTGCAAAATAGGTGCAAAGATTCAAAGGCGTTCAAAAAGAATGTTTAAGAAAAATAAATATTCTTCTGTTGTATCATCATAATATAAGAAACACAGTAGATGGTCAATTGTTTCCCAATCAATCTTGTACAATTTTATTCATTGTTAGATTCATGGTAACTGTAGTTTCCCAATTCCTTGTAATCCTGCTCTACGTGTTTCGGGAAAAACCATTCCCTTCTTCAGGAGCTGCTAATTCAATATGGTCCTAAATATTTTTCTGTTCTAGGATTCATCACAAATAAGCATTTGTTAGTATTCATTCTGATATACAATTCTCAGTAAAGACTCTGACTGTCATGTGTATTCAAAGAACAATAATCACCTGGATGATGATGTGCTTTTCAGGAGTGTTATTCTAGTGCAAAAGCTTTAATTATGTCCACATTTCTTTAGTAAAATCCGTTTCCCAAAATAAGAAAGGTATAATCAATGTAGTGTAAAATTGGCTTAGAGCTAAGGAGTTCAAAGTAATTCAAGTATACCGGTCAATAGTTGCAAAATATCCTACTATATATTGACCCACTGTGGCTTGGTCTGTAGTAGATCTTCTACTATCATGTCACTCAAGTTTTCACTTCAGTGTCCTGTATATTAGCCGAAGAGACTGTGGACCTCATTACACGGAAGGCGGTGATCCAGGGTGCTATTAGCACCCTGGACCATGCCGGTAAATTACCGGCACCGCCTTGGCGGAAAGGCGATTTACCGCCCCATTCCAAGGTTGGTGGGGCGGTAAATCCCCCTTCCGCCATTGCCCTTCCCCATTCCCATTTCTGCCCCATAGGGCTCTATGGAAATGGGGAAGGCGCTAATTACGGCACCGCAATTTTGCGGTGCCGTAATTAGCTCCGAGGTCCCTTAGCGGGTTGGTTTTTAACCCCTGCAAAAAGCAGGCGTTAAAGCACCAACCCGCTAAGGGACCTCGTAGTAAGGCGGTAATGGTTAACGGTCACCGTTACCATTAACGGTGGCCGTTAACCATTACCGCCTTCCGTGTAATGAGGCCCTGTGTCACGGATTTGTTCATATTGTCCAATATTCCCAATGTGAGATTTTATGTTCAGCTTGGAGTCAATAGCGGTGTTGAGTGTCTTGATTGAAAATGGCTGGCATATCTCACATTCCTGTATGATGTGCATAGGACACAGGCAGTAAAGGCAGTAGACGTTGAGATCCTCCACATATACATTCTTGAGCCTGCACTGGGCGCAGGAGTTGAACAGACTTTTCCCTCTTGGATTCTGCCAAGTAGGCCTTAGCGCCGGAGAGAGTCGAAGAAGAGAATCCGCTCATGGAGAAGATGGTGCCCACAGGAGAGACAACTCTAGTCATCACCGGAGCATAGGATCCTCGACTGTCGTCAGAATTGAAAGATTTTGTTGAAAACTGAAAGAACGTCGAATATTGTAGAGATTTGTATGTGGACTCCCAACACGAAACGTGCAGTAAAAAATCTGAAGATGGCTATCGCGGGTGGAGCCTTTCCTATTGGATAGAAGCAGTATAATCCAAAATCACTGTATTAGAAGCACTAAAGTGACTGAAGTTTCAGTTTATGAAATAAACTGCTCAATGTTACTGAGGATTCCCAACCTGATGATGGGGAAATGTTCACAGCATGTGAATCTATGAAAGCTTCAATGCCAGAGAATAAGAATCTACTGTTTGCCCACATAGGAAATGGATCTGAAGACTACACTGATCCGTCTCGCTGCATATGCATAACAAGCAGTGTCCATTGATACTGCACGAAGGGAGCCACCAGCGCCTTTGCCAGACACTATTCATCTACCCTGCAATGTTTGAGTCCCGACGCACAAAAAGATGCTATTTTGAGCTTCCTCCCCATCTTCCAAGAGTAGTGATCCTGTGTGGGTCGCCTCCTCCAATCCTGGGCACTCTACTGCTCCTGGCTATGCTGATTCTCAACCAACTAGGAAAACCTGTGTTCTAGAGGTATGGCAAGACATCTCTTCCTCGAGACACATTTTTCATTTGATACCCCGAATATCAATGGCCGAAAGAGCATGACCCTCCAGCTGGGCTCACAACCTCACCTCTCACCCATGACAGCTCACAATCGGCTTCTCCTGGGACATACATTTTTCATAATCTTTCTAACAGTCTTCTCCTCTCCCTCCAAGCAGAGAAAACTATTTCCTAACCATTAGAATGAGTACAAAAGTGCAAAACAAATATTGACACTTCTGAAAATAGTGATGTTATGGGATGTGCGCTTCTTTCCTTTGGGTTAACTTCTAATAAAGCAAGTTCAGTAGCCCTTTGGACTGCCCCATCGTGAAATACAATAATTCATTATCACCCTATTTTTTTGGCCTCAATGACCAACATTCTTCTTGTTCCATCCGATGTTCTGTTTACTTTGCACAACTTTATTATTGATTACATCGTCTTGTTTATTTTTACAAAGATAATGGTTGTGAATCCTTCCAGTAATGAGGTTTTCCTTTTCTTGGGACATTAATGCCTATATCTCCAATAGGTGTCCAGTCATTTGGTCGACTGAAAACTGGTCGAATGACATTTGGTCGACGCAATTTGGTCGAAAACCAAATGGTCGAATTTTTTATTTATTTATATATTTATTTTTCGGGTTTTCGTTTTTTAAAAAAAGGGGTTTTTAGAGAAAAAAAAGGGGGTTGGGGGGGACCCCCCCCAAAAAAAAAAAAAAAAGGGGTGAAAATAAAAAAAAAAAAAATTCGACCATTTGGTTTTCGACCAAATTGGTTCGACCATTTGTCTGGTCGACCCATTTTTTTCGACCAAATGTCTGGTAACCCTCCAATAGCACCTGTAACCCAATGTATTGTTTGCAAGTTCAGCACACTGTACCGCTTTGGAGGAATCAATGCATCGTTGTGTAGATGCTCCGATTCTGCCAGCAAGTCATTCCACAGGTATGTATTGCTTCTCAATTCACAACCAAGCATCCCTAATCGGGTTAATGTTTTTCAACTCAAGTTTTGTTGAATATTTTTCATAAGACAGCAAGAATAGGTTACGATGTCAAACAATCACAAGAGACAACACCTGAAGCAACCTTACCCTGGCTCTCCCAGCCCCCTCATATAAACAACCAAGCCCAACCAGGAGTGGGGGACATAGACAAACACAATGTTGGGACCATATATTGAGATTGGGCTGACACAGATGGTTCAACCAATACTAAATGAAATAGATGGTAGAGATAATCTTTCAAGTCAGCAAAAAGCTGGGGCAATACCAGGCAGGAATTATCAGAGTCTCAATGCACCACAGTCCTCATGCAGCAGGACCACTGTCCAGTCTAGCAAGAAGGCTTCCATTGTATTGTGAGTCAGCGCTGTTAATTTCTCGTACGTAAAAATTGACCACAGCTTAGTAAGCCACTCAGCCTTGGATGGTACCATGTTATTTTTCCATTTCTGAGCCAAGGCTAGTCTTCCCACCCTCAACATGGCTTGAACCACCTTTGGGAAGCTACTTGTCTCTGAGTCAGGAGAAGGGATACCAAACAGAAGTTCAAGGGGGTGAAGAACCAGGGAGATACCCACAATATCCTTGATCC
This sequence comes from Ambystoma mexicanum, assembly GCF_040938575.1. NCBI lineage: Eukaryota > Metazoa > Chordata > Amphibia > Caudata > Ambystomatidae > Ambystoma > Ambystoma mexicanum. The sequence goes on from NC_090931.1 coordinate 996,924,050, forward strand.
AACTCAAAAGCTCAGACCAGTAAATCTGGGTCGATGGGCACTCCCACCACATGTGATACCAAGTTCCCTATTGACCGCACTAACTAGGACAGAAAGGGGATAACCCGAGCAAACATTTTAGACAACCTGTCAGGGGAGAGATGCCATGCATGGAGAACCTTGAAGTTATGTTACATAGCCGAGGTATAGAAGGAGCCCAAAACAATAACCCCAAAAACCTTGGCCGAGGTCGTCTCTTCCAACCCCATCCACAGCATTTCTTACCAGAAATGCTTGAATCCTTGTCTACCCTCTAATTGCGCTGTATTCAGGACCTTATAGATCCTGGAGTGTGACCCCCTCCTCAAGGAAGATTCCGTAATTACTTTTTCGAAAGACTTAAGGAGGCGAGCAAGGTTTTCGCCCCATTGGGGGCTAGTCAATATTCCGTTAACACAAAGGTATTCAAAAACCGACATCGGGTTTTCCCCCATAGCTTCAGCTAGTTTTTCATAATCAATGAAGGTGTTCTGATGGAAAAGCTGGGCGACCCGTTCTAGGCCCATGTCCGACCATCTCTGCATGTCACGAAGGCCCTTCTTACCCAAGTCGAGGGGGGGCCCATAAGGAAGACAGGGGGGAGGACCAGGAAGAAAGGTTTGTGTTAACCTTGTCACTTTTCCATAGCGCCCATAGAACGGACAGAGTTGGATGGTTTTTAACAGAATCTGGAAGATCTTTATTAGGGGACCATAACAGGTCTCTTACTTTCCTAGGGTGAATGGGGATATCTTCTATACAAGTCCAGTAGGTTTGCATCTCATCCCTCATGTGCTCAAGCATTACCCTAAACTGGGCCGCCTTATGATATTGCCGGAAATCTGGGAGGCGAAAGCCCTCCAGGGATCTCGGGAGAGTCAGGGTTCGCCTTCTTGACCCTCGGTTTCTTACCGTTCCAAACAAAGCATTGGACCATGGAACAGAGGGATCTAAAATATGTCTCTGGTATAGTAATCGGAAGTTAGGTGAAGAGACAGAGAAGCCGGGCAAGGATATTCATTTCTATAGATACCATGCACCCAAACCATGAGAGGGTCAAGGGAGCCCATCGTTGGAGATCTGCTTTAATCCTGGAGAGAGCAGGGGGAAGGTTTAGCTCAAAAACGGTTCCCAAGTCTCTCGGGAGGAGGATTCCCAGGTATGGAGTGGATTTGCATTCAATTTTGATACCCCTTAATGTTTCACCCCCCTCTACGTCACCGTCACCCTTTCCCATTGGCATTACACATGATTTTAATAGATTTATTTCAACCGGGAGAAGACCCAGAAGGAATGTTTCAGGTCCAGGAGCCTCGGGAGAGAGACTTTTAAATTGGTTAGATAGGCCAGGATGTCATCGGCGAAAAGTGAAAGCTTAAAATCAAGATCCCCACATCGAACCCCTGTGGTCCCCTGGTGCTGTCTAATCGCCATGGCTAAATGCTCCATTGCAAGGGCATACAAGAGGGGGAAATAGGGCAGCCCTGGTGAGTTCCCCTAGAGAGGGGGAACGGAGCAGACACTGTGCTATTAACCGCAACCCTAGCGGAGGGACCATTATATAGAGTAGCAATCCAACCACAGAATCTTTCACCCAGACCCATCTTTTGCAAGACCTTGCCCACGTATGAGCATTCGACCTGGTCGAAGGCCTTTTCAGAGTCAAGAGAAAGGAGATAGGCTTCTACATTCTTACTGGAAGATTCATTCATCAGGTCTAAGGTTTTCCTAATGTTATCAAACCCCTATCTACCCAGGATGAACCCAACTTGAACAAGAGAAGGGAGGTGCTGGGCCAGCCTATTAGCATGTAACTTGGCTAGGATCTTCACATCCGTGTTAAGTAATAGTAATGAAATGGGACGGTAAGACTGGCAACTGGATGTGTCCTTCCCCTCTTTTGGAATAACCACAATACGGGCCGATAACATGGACTGGGGGAGGGTTCCCGAATCTAGGACAGAGTTGAACAACCTAGCCAAGAATAGAGCAAGAGTGGATCGGAAGGATTTATAGAAGAGAACAGTGAAGCCATCATCGTCCGGGGTGGTACCCCTATCATGGACCAATAGTGTTCACTACCTCCTGGGGTGTGATGGGCCTTTCAAAGGGATACGCTTTCTCGGGGGGGGAGGCGGGAGATCGGGAGAGATTCCAGAAAGTAGTCAGCTTCTGACCCGTCTCACGAATACTCTGACTCATAGAGGTGTTCATAATATAAGCAGAATTGTTCGGCTATCCCTGAGTCATCTAGACATTTACCTCTCCCCCCACCAGGTAGATGTAACGAATCAACTCTCCGACTGTTTTTGAGTTTGCGCAGTCTCCAGGCTAAGATCCTATCGGCCTTCTTCCCTTTGACCATATATCTCTGCTTTAGGAAGGACAACTTTCTCTCAGTTTGCCCAACCAATAGGGCAGCAAGCTTCGCCTTAAGCTGTTGGAGTTCTGCCCATTTACCCGGGAACATCTGGGACCGGAGTTTGCCCCCTGATTGGATGGCCTCTATTTTATCTCTAAGGAGCTTTTCTTCCTTACCCCTTTCCCGTTTTCTCCTAACCCCCATTCCAATAAGAACACCCCTAATAGTGGCCTTGAAGGCCTCCCAGACTCCCGCCTCCCCCACCACCCCATTGTCATTAATTGCAAAATATTCTTTGTTGGAAGCAAGGAGGGACTGGGGCACTTCTTTGTCCTTCAACAGGAGGTTGTTACAGGTCCACCTGCAGCTCTCTAGGGATCCGAGGGGCAACCCCAGCTGTACTCCAAGTCAAGGTCCGACCACGGGATCAGCTCAACACTCAAGTCGGCTATTCTCTCATAGAGTGAGTTGTCGACCAGGATATAATCGATTCTTGAGAATGTGGAGTGGGAATTAGAAAAGAAAGTAAATAAAGGGTCACATCCCTGTCTCGTCGAATGGGAATCCGGAAGCCCTAGCTCCTCATTAGATTTCTGTGTTTGCATGTCCGAATACAGGCTATCAGACTTCCTGTCCTGATCCAACTGGAGAACCATATTAAAATCCCCCCCCCCACCAAGAGGACTCCCTCTGGGAAAGCCATGATCTTTGATTTCACCCCAACCCAGAATTGGTCATGAGCCTCAGTCTGAAGAACCAGTAGGGCCTGGAGTGGGGGAGGGACCAGCACTGGAACCACCAGTGCTACAGGAATGGCAGTAGGGGGCCGCGGAGGTATCACCTGCGGGATCACCTCCTTCACTATATCCTTCAGGAGCTCCGTCATCTGAGGGGAATGCATGAGGAGGAGGAAACGCTTGAATAAGTGGCCCTCGCTTGTCACTGGGTGCCTAGGGGCCCAGCCCTTACAGGCACTGGGTCTCCGCTGTGGTATAATTTTACCCATACCGATGTGCCCCACTGCACCCCTTTGCCAATGGAGAAAGAAACAGCCAAAAATGGATGCACTAACCTCTGTGTGCAAAATAAAATCTGCAAAACTGTGCATGGTTCACCATCACAAAAGGCTGCACACCCCTGCCACAGACAGTCAAAGTTGAAGTAAAAACAGAACTCACTGCAGGAGAATGTGAGTGGGTGCTGTTACATGTCACATGAAGCAAGGCCACAGAAGTGGGCTAAAAACCGAAAATGCCTTTTAAAATGCAGCTTCCCCAACCAATTGCAACATTCAAAGAACTGTTTTGGCGCTAAATTCAGTCATTTTCCAAGTGAACTATTGAAATTAAAAGTGTGCTCAATTCACAGATCCTCCAGCTGGCTCAGAAGAAAACCGGGCTTCACTGACTGACAGCAGCCAAGAAATGTATTTCATGAGAAAACCAGTCCAGCAACAGTTTTTTAGCTAAGAGTGGCAACATATAATTATTTCAGCTGTGCAGAGAAAACTCCAAGCAAAGGCTGAATACTTATTTCCAGACTGCAGACAATTTCCAGCACTCAAGGACAGAAATGATGCTGAATAGATGTGTGTGATACATAAGAAAATCTGATGTAAAAGACTCAGTTTAAATGTGTGTTTTCCCTGAAGAAGTGCAAAATGTGCCTATTTAAAAGTAAGTTTTTGTTGAAAGGCCCAATTCTTAAATGTCAAAATCTACCTATAAACTGTGTTAATTTTCTCTGTTTTAATGAAGATGTCGGTAACTTCAAGTTAAAACACAGTCTTACATAATTAATTCTGACTTGACAGTGCCCAGCCTGGGAAAGATGACACTTCATGTTAACACCTTGCTGCTACAGGAAGGCTTAATTGATGCTGGAGGTTCTCACATATTGACAAAAATGAACTGATTAGGCATTTGTCTGGGGCCCAGCCAAGGACAATGGCAGGCCGCCTACTGATCCCTATAAGGGAGGAGCCGGGAGCTTCCCTCTCAAGGAAGAGGACACCCCACCCTGATCAAAGGGATTTGACAGCTGTTTGTTGAAAGGAGAGAAAAAAAAACAGCTCAAAGCAATCTATTGTTTAAAAATGCCTATTTATGATTAAGTTTTGAAAACCTTTAACTTTGCCCCATGAAGGAGGACAAATATAAAAATGTGTAGTTATAAATCTAATGTTATGTTCTTTCTGTGGAGACGTTATTGAACACTGTACTACATAAGCGAGCAAAGTTACACCAAAACCCTAATTGTGGCAAAACTATTTATGCTGCAAATATGATATTGTATACCCACGTTCTAGGGGTCATCGCCCATATATGTATTGAATTAGAAATTGTTAGGCCAAGCCGTTATGATTAAAATGGACAAAATTCCACAGAACATCAAAGACAGCTCTCACAGAGATGGGAAATGGACGTAAGGATAACTCCCAAAACATATGATGTATGTGTCCGATTTTGTTAGGGGGCATAATTATAGAAATATGCATTTGTACAAAAGTTAAAAAAGTTATATTGTGGTTCAAATCAATGTGGGAGTTCCCAAATCACATCATAAAATATGACAGCTTTGTCTGACTTCCATCAAGAAAAGGATTGTGCCTCTGACCTATCACAGCCGTGGGGGTGTGGTTTGAAATTCTGCCCCTACCATAAACTTTGTGATGTCACTGGGCATGATAAATATAGGAACTTCACCACACACAGACACACTGCTTCCTGACCACATCCTGATTTCCGTGCAGCGCTTTGTTCCTGACTTCTTCATCTTGTCCTGATCCAGATTACTTTGCAATACCAAGGCTCAGCAATTGCTGAACTCTTTTCAGCTAGGCCCAAAACTAACCATCCTAAACTTCAGGAAAGAATAATTCTGATCCAGTCTGGCTTGCTATAATCACGCTAGCCTGCTGAAACTTGCCATCACACTAACCTACCGTGTCCAGTGACCAGAAGGGCCAATCCAATACAAATCCAGTTGAGGTGCCAGTCCAATTGACCAGAACCGCCCAGCTGACTGATCCCTCCAGAGGTGCCTTGCTGTCGGTAGACCCGATCCGATGACCAGAACCCTGACAGTCCAATTTTATTTTACAGTGGACTGTAAGTATTAACAGGAATCAAAGTAACCCCTAGTATATTTGCATTGTCCTATCCCAATCTCAACCTATCCATCTTTAACTTCAGAACCCTAACATTGCCAGAACCATTTTTGTGCTGATTTTTCCCATTTTGTTCCACAAAACCATAACCCATTAGTGATTTGGGTTAAATAAAGTATTTCCCACACAGAACGGAAACCAGAGTATCATACGTGAAGAGTTACAAGTGGCCATGCGTAACTGTGGAGATTCACGGGTGGCATTCTCTTTTTGCGGAACTGTGTATTTGACCCATTTTTATTAAAAATCGCATAGTGAAATTTTGCTGCAAATTCCCATTTTGCAGAAGTTTTACACGTGTCTTTTCCCATCCAAAGTGTTTCTTAACTTCCATTCAGATCTAAAGTGTGTACTCTTGTTTATCTTGTAGCTCATGTTTGTTGGGACCTGTTTAGTGTTGCTCTCATAAGAATTCCTATCAATTGAAGCATTTTTGCACACTTTTCATTGTTTCACAAAGCCATTTTCAACTATCATTTTAAAAGTGTCTCTCTTATTTGGGGAGGGAAGACTATATTCAAACACTGTACTCTGTTCTTCATTCGAAAATACCTGCTGCTTACTTACATCTGTGTAGAATTGCTCATTTGTGAATTAAGAACTTTAACTTAAATGCTATCTTTTCACAAGCCAAAACTGTCTTTTCCCTGTGTTCTATCTTCTGTGCTGCTTCAAAGTGAATTCAATTGCTTTACTTATTTTCTGAATTGTATTGTCACAACCTGGTGATAGCTGCCGTATATATATCTATATATATATATATTAAAATTTGTGTTTGATTTGAATATTAAATAAATATTTACTTTGATAAATCAGCCTGATTCCTGGTCCACTGTGGCCTGGGGGGTATTTTGAGACTGGTGTGATATAAGCGGTATATCACTCAGAAAATTGAACCTGTAGACATAATAAATAAGTATTTCATTTGTGCATTACATGCTAGGCGAGACCAGGGTGTGTGCCTGATTGAAATCCTTAACACCGTTCCTGGTCAGAGAGCTGAGGCGCCTGAGGCGTGTAGCTGTAAGGCTGCGATGGGTAGCTGTACCCATGAGGAGACCAGGTGCCTGTACCATTCAATCCGCTGCCACTTCCAGAGGGAAGGGGACTGGGATCTTCCTGCAAAGCCCATTCAATGAGCACGGGCGGACCCTGAGTTGAATCCAAGTTGGCCAACAGCATGGCAGGCTCCCCCACGTGCCTCTCTACCATTTTGAAGCCTTGCGCCTCGGCCTGGGTGGGAGGGTGAGAAGGCCCTGAGCCAGGAGAGGCCTCAGACATGGGAGGATACAGCTTGGGTATTGCACCCGAAGTGGAAGCATCGACCTCAGAGATCACTCTAGTAGGTGCTGAGCCCTCAGCTGGCTGGCCGGTAGTCTGAACACCCTGACTCACGACCTCCGAGCCAGCTCCGGTAGGCTGGGGTCCCTCAGCATCTGTACCGGTAGTCGTGCTGGATCGTGCCGAGGACTGTCTCCTGGAGATGGCACTTGATAATCCTGTACCCCTTGGGGTCAAAGAAGAGGACAAACTTGATCACCCTTCTGAGGATAGCCCAGTAGGGCCCCCGATCCATGAGTGGGATTCGGTAGCCTGGATGGCCTCAGTTCTGCACCCAGAAGAGCCCCTGGGTGCTGAGGCTTCGGAGCTGGTAGCCTTAGAGGCTCAGGCCTGCCAGAACCTGAATCCGAGGCTCTACTAGACTTCAGTCACCTTCAGCAGGACTTCTTCCCTCTGTGGATGTCCCCACAGGAGTTTCTTTCTCTTTGTTGTTGCTCGTCCAGCCTCTCTATGTTTCAGGGTGAGATTAAATTGGCCAGCCTGCTGATTGTCAGGTTCACGTAATGCTGGGATTCTTGAAGTGTAAGAAACTACACCAGTCATTTCAAAAGGGCCACCTACATCATTACCCTGCTCAATCCCCATAAAGTCAATGAGCAAATGGGATTCCATATTTGAGGAGGAAGAAAAAGTTAAAACCCTCTATGGGGATTCCTTGTCCACTAAAGGCAAATTACCCCAGTGGGATTCATCACATAGCCCTTGTTCTTCATTGGGACCTCCTCTCTCCAGGACTACTTTGATGCCCCATACTGTGTCCCAGCAGAAATGGCCTACCACCTCTCCCTTCTGGAGCTAGTTTAGGTCGGGAGACTGGTTGACAAAGAGGGCCCAGCCATTACTGGAGCATTGGTGTCGCTGAGCACTGTGAATGGTGTTCAAGGAGAAAGTACCCAATGCAATCCCTGGGCAGTTACACTCGTAGATCTGTCTCCACCACAACTTTGAAGAGTACGCAGAGCCAAGCCAGAGGTGACAGCTGACCAGAGGAGACACCGGAGACCAGTGAATGAGGAAATGGAATCACTCAACCTGGGGCGATCCTGTGGCTTTTACGTGGTGAAAAGGGAATTGCTGAATGAGCAAGAATTAAGGCGTAAGACACAGTGTGAACCAAAGTAAATGGTTACGTTGATTACTACAAAATGTAAGCAAACAAGTACTGGAAACTATTGCATACCGAACTGAATGAACACTTTTGGTGAGCATGTGAAAGCTTTCAATAAATCAATGAGCAAACGACAAGTTGGTGTGAAAACCAAATATCATATATTGCAAGTTAAGAGAGAATCTGATGACATGCAAGTGAGTGTGAATCAGAACACAGGTTCAGCTATAGAAGAACCTGTGTGGGCAAGCAAGCCCAGAGTGACTGGTTGCGTGACCTGTGATGGGTGGATTGTGTGATCCGACAACTGCGCCTAGACTGGGTGTACCCTATCCGTGAAAGCCAAAGAAATATACAGAAAAGTGATTGCAAGTGCATGAAAGAGATTGCTAAAGTAAGGCAGAAGAAAGTAATCCGCATAAACTGTCAAGAAGTTCAAAGTTGATCTGGATTTGAATATTGAGAGACTGATCTTAAGTACATGTTGGCAGGCTGAGCAAGTTGGTGTCTTGGGAGAAGAGATCCCGACACTCACTATTGGGAACTGTGTTGTTTTCATGGGAAAAGGAGTCCCGAGATCTTGTTTTGGGCCTGTGTTGTATTCTTAGAGAAGGGGACCCCGAGATTCCTTCTTGAGACTTTTTTTCGAAGTGTTGTGAACTTGGGGAAAGGGAACTGGAAAGTACGCTTGCAGCTGGAAGAAGCTCAGAACTTATTTTGGAACACTATTCCTTTTGTTGCTTACATCCCTACATGTTGTTTAGCTTTAGTTGTGAGGGCAAGTATAGGTTTTGGACAAAGACAGACTTTTAAGTTGAACTTCCTGACTCAGACTATCCTTAGTTTCTTTAGGTAGGGAAATCGCACCTTAGCATAGGGCAAGCTAGGCCTTCAACCATCCTGACATATAAGTTAATAAACCATTTTATTTGAACTTTGAATCTGTTGTCTATGTCTTGCTTCATGATGCCTTCACAACTCCCTCTTTCGGGCCTCCAGGCTTGGATTGGCCTATAGGGAAATAGGGCAATGCCCTAAAAATAAATGCAAAATGCGAGTGTGGGTCAGTTTGTTTGGTCAAAGTGGGCCCTTTTCTGGCCCCATATGGGCCCGTTTGATAAGTTACTTCACCATGCGGCTAGTAGTTTTGACCAGGGTTACTTCATAAATGTTCTTTAAAATGCACAATTTGCATCACATTTTATCAAAAACCTCCCTCTTGGGTACGACTGAAACAGTCTTGCACAAAAGTAATGAATTTCCATTTGCAACTGTGGGCCACTTTTTCATTGGCGCCCCAGACAGTTTTATGCCCCAGTCCGACCCTGCTGGCCTTTATCTCTTGGCTCATTTCCCACACCAGTGTATGTGGTGAAGGATTTAGGAGTTAAGCTGTCTTCCTTTTCGTCACTTGAGGCTCAGATAACATATGTATGTCAATCTGGACATTACAAACTTAGGTCCTTCACAAGGTATTCGTTTATATACCTCTGCAGTTTCACGCACCAGTGGTTGCAGCCCTAGTACTTAGTCTGGTAGATTACTGTAACTCGCCCAGCCACTCTATTTACTGCACCTCTTGCAAGTGTTACAAAGCGCTGCGGTGAAGACTGGGGACTCAGACCCCTTATCATATGCAGATTTCCCCTGTCTTACGGCAACTGCATTAGCTTCCTATGTCACAAAGGGTTCATTTTAAATCCATGTGCATAGTAAGTTCTGTCCATATTTCCCTAATCACCCTCTCCACTCTCAGGAGTCTTGCATCATTCAAGTTCCACGTGTGGGCACGCTTTTTCCATTGCTGCAGCAAGGCTCTGGAATTCGCTTCCATTTCATCTTCGGGCGACTGTTGACCATCTTTCTTTCCGTTGCTCTTTGAAAAAATATTTCTTTGTTTAGATCTTTTTAGGTTGAGGCACTATCCGGATGACTGTACTGCTGCAATAGTGCCAATATGCCTTTGGGCGTGCATGTGCTCTGTAAGTACTTTTAAGATAAGAATCAGACTTCGGTCAAATTCATCAGGTTACAAACTTAATAAACACAAATCCGAAATTCTTCCACTAAACTCTTATTGTTTAAAGCATGAAAGAGACTTGTATGGCTTTAAATGGTGCGATAAATCCATCAAATATTTAGGCCTTCTATTCTCCTCCTCACTTAACACCAACATTAAACTTAATAAGATGCCCTTCTACAAAGATTAAAGCATCTAACCTCCATGTGGTCCCCTCTGTATTTATCTTGGTGGGGGCGCCTTGACACAATTAAAATGATGCTGTCTCCCATTGTACTTTTCTATTTACAAATTCTATAAGTCTCTCTCCCTTCTACCTTTTTTAAATCCATGAACTCGTTTCTAATTAACTTCCTATGGGGTAAGGGCAAATGCAAAAGTATCTCTATCAACAAATTGAAAGCTCCCTTTAACGAAGGCGAGGCCAAGTTCCCCGACTTTAAGCTATACCATGATGCATTTTTAACCAAGCAGACCCGTACATGGTTCACCTTTGAAGAAGACACTGATCCTCCCACTTGGTATTACTTTGAGAAAGAATTTGTATAACCTATTGGCATGTGTGATTTAATTTACATTTTTGGCCCCAAGTTATCAAAATTCTCATGCAATGTCAAAGCCTCCATTCACGCCATTCGTTCATTTCTGTTTCCCAATGTAAATTCTATATCAAAATTATTCTCCCCGTTTTCATGGCACAACAAAAATATCACTTCAAAAGGCAGTCCATTCAATAAGAGGTCTTGGTTAGACAGAGGTATTAAGTTCATCCATTATATTTACAGGGCTTCCAATTGGATATGCTTCCACGATCTAAAGAAGAACTTCCATCTACAATTATCAGACTTTAACTTCTACAATAATTTAGTAAATGCATGGTTGGGTACATTCGAGCACTTCTCTAACTATGAACTCACCCCTGACCCTAGAAGATTGTTTTTTCTAACCAAGCAGTCTGCTGCTAAAGCATCACAAAATTATAATTTGTTCATGTATGCCAACCCTGGCAATATTGAGAAGCCCTCAGAACCTCAATGGGAAGCTCATTGCAGCGTTTCGTTTGATGGCACAACGTGGTGCAAACTATGGTCCAGAGTTAAAAGCATTTCTCCATCTGCCAATATCACACATAGTTTGCTTTTCTTTTTTGCACAGGTCTTATATAACGCCAAAGAAACTCTCTGGGGGTAATTCATAGAATTCAGCGCACAAATGGTGCACGCGGCTGGCGCACAGTGTGCGCGTGCAAATCCCTGCGCCAGCCGCGTGCGCTAAAATACATTTCCGCGCACAGCGTATTCATGGATTCCAGCCACCAAAACCAGCCGTGGCGCACAGTGGCGCAGCGACCCTGCAGCAGCGCCAGTTACCCCCCAAGAACGCCCCTTGCGCAGGGAAAAGCCATTAAAATCCCCAATCCAGCGCAAAGGGCTGCGCTAACCCTGTACCAGCACTGCAAGCGGGAAACGCGTATCACTGGGGATCGCGGGAAGTTTCACACGCGATTGGCCCTGTGCGAGCGGGGTACGTGTATTACTTGGGTGCGCAGGAAGTTTCACACGCGATTTGAGCTCGGTACGTGCATTACTGGGGTGCGCGGGAAGTTTCACACGGGATTGGCCCTGTGCGAGCGGGGTACGTGTATTACTGGGGTGCGCGGCAAGTTTCACACGCGATTCCAGCTGGGTACGTGTATTACTGGGGTGTGCGGGAAGTTTCACACGCGATTTCAGCTGGGTACGTGTATTACAGGGGTGCGCGGCAAGTTTCACACGCGATTTCAGCTGGGTACGTGTATTACTGGGGTGCGCGGGAAGTTCCACACGCGATTGGCCCTGTGCGAGCGGGGTACGTGTATTACTGGGGTGCGCGGGAAGTTTCACATGCGATTTGAGTTCGGTACGTGCATTACTGGGGTGCGCGGGAAGTTTCACATGCGATTGGCCCTGTGCGAGCGGGGTACGGGTATTACTGGGGTGCGCAGTAAGTTTCACACGTGATTCCAGCTGGGTACATGTATTACTGGGGTGTGCAGGAAGTTTCACACGCGATTTCAGCTGGGTACGTGTATTACTGGGGTGCGCTGCAAGTTTCGCACGCGATTTCAGCTGGGTACGTGTATTACTGGGGTGTGCGGGAAGTTTCACACGTGATTGGCCCTGTGCGAGCGGGGTACGTGTATTACTGGGGTGCGCGGCAAGTTTCACACGCGATTCCAGCTGGGTACGTGTATTACTGGGGTGTGAAGGGAAGTTTCACACGCGATTTCAGCTGGGTACGTGTATTACTGGGTTGCGCGGCAGTTTCCCACGCAATTTCATCTGGGTACGTGTATTACTGGGGTGCGCGGGAAGTTCCACACGCAATTGGCCCTGTGCGAGCGGGGTACGTGTATTACTGGGGTGCGCGGGAAGTTTCACACGCGATTTGAGCTCGGTACGTGCATTACTGGGGTGCATGGGAAGTTTCACACGCGATTGGCCCTGTGCGAGCGGGGTATGTGTATTACTGGGGTGCGCGGCAAGTTTCACACGCGATTCCAGCTGGGTACGTGTATTACTGGGGGGTGCGGGAAGTTTCACACGCGATTTCAGCTGGGTACGTGTATTACGGGGGTGCGCGGCAAGTTTCACACGCGATTTCAGCTGGGTACGTGTATAACTGGGGTGCGCGGGAAGTTCCACACGCGATTGGCCCTGTGCGAGCGGGGTATGTATATTACTGGGGTGCACGGGAAGTTTCACATGCGATTTGAGCTCGGTACGTGCATTACTGGGGTGCGCGGTAAGTTTCACACGCGATTGGCCCTGTGCGAGCGGGGTACGTGTATTACTGGGGTGCGCGGTAAGTTTCACACGCGATTCCAGCTGGGTACATGTATTACTGGGGTGTGCGGGAAGTTTCACACGCGATTTCAGCTGGGAACGTGTATTACTGGGGTGCGTGGCAAGTTTCGCACGCGATTTCAGCTGGGTACGTGTATTACTGGGGTGCGCGGGAAGTTTCACACGCAATTTGAGCTAGGTACGTGCACTGCTGGGGTGCGCGAGAAGTTTCACACGCAATTGGCCCTGTGCGAGCGGGGTACGTGTATTACTGGGGTGCGCGGCAAGTTTCACACGCGATTCCAGCTGGGTACGTGTATTACTGGGGTGTGCAGGAAGTTTCACACGCGATTTCAGCTGGGTACGTGTATTACCGGGGTGCGCGGCAAGTTTCACATGTGATTTCAGCTGGGTACGTGTATTACTGGGGTGCGCGGGAAGTTCCACACGCGATTGGCCCTGTGCGAGCGGGGTACGTGTATTACTGGGGTGCGCGGGAAGTTTCACAAGCGATTCCAGCTGGGTACGTGTATTACTGGGGTGCGCGGGAAGTTTCACACGCGATTGGCCCTGTGCGAGCGGGGTACGTGTATTACTGGGGTGCGCGGTAAGTTTCACACGCGATTTCAGCTGGGTACGTGTATTACTGCGGTGCGCGGGAAGTTTCACACGCGATTTCAGCTGGGTACGTGTATTACTGGGGTGCGCAGCAAGTTTCACACGCGATTTCAGCTGTGTACGTGTATTACTGGGGTGCGTGGGAAGTTCCACATGCGATTGGCCCTGTGCGAGCGGGGTACGTGTATTACTGGGGTGCGCGGCAAGTTTCACACGCGATTCCAGCTGGGTACGTGTATTACTGGGGTGCGCTGGAAGTTCCACACGCGATTGGCCCTGTGCGAGCGGGGTACGTGTATTACTGGGGTGCGCGGCAAGTTTCACACGCGATTCCAGCTGGGTACGTGTGTTACTGGGGTGCGCAGGAAGTTTCACACGCGATTGGCCCTGTGCGAGCGGGGTACGTGTATTACTGGGGTGCGCGGGAAGTTTCACACGCGATTTCAGCTAGATATGTGTATTACTGGGGTGCGCGGGAAGTTTCACACGCGATTGGCCCTGTGCGAGTGGGGTACGTGTATTACTGGGGTGCGCGGGAAGTTTCACACGCGATTTCAGCTGGGTACGTGTATTACTGGGGTGCGCGGCAAGTTTCACATGCGATTTCAGCTGGGTACGTGTATTACTGGGGTGCGCGGGAAGTTCCACATGCGATTGGCCCTGTGCGAGCGGGGTACGTGTATTACTGGGGTGCGCGGCAAGTTTCACACGCAATTCCAGCTGGGTACGTGTGTTACTGGGGTGCGCAGGAAGTTTCACACGCGATTGGCCCTGTGCGAGCGGGGTACGTGTATTACTGGGGTGCGCAGGAAGTTTCACACGCGATTTCAGCTAGCTACGTGTATTACTGAGGTGCGCGGGAAGTTTCACACGCGATTGGCCCTGTGCGAGTGGGGTACGTGTATTACTGGGGTGCGCGGGAAGTTTCACATGCGATTTCAGCTGGGTACGTGTATTACTGGGGTGCGCGGGAAGTTTCACACGCGATTTCAGCTGGGTACGTGTATTACTGGGGTGCGTGGGAAGTTCCACACGCGATTTCAGCAGGGTACGTGTATTACTGGGGTGCGCGGGAAGGTTCACACGCGATTTCAGCTGGGTACGTGTATTACTGGGGTGCGTGGGAAGTTTCACACGCGATTGGCCCTGTGCAAGCGGGGTACGTGTATTACTGGGGTGCGCGGGAAGTTTCACACGTGATTTCAGCAGGGTACGTGTATTACTGGGGTGCCGGGGAGTCCCACATGTGATTTGGCAGTGTGGGTCCTCCCAGGTGTTCCCTGTACACCCTCAACGGCCCCTGCAGGCAGCCCACACCACAGGGGACTACCCTGCATCCCTGGTCATGTCCCGCAGGCAGCCCACCCAACATGGCCATGCCCCCCAGCAAAGGCACATGTCTCCTTGCACTACTGAACACCAACTCATGTCCCCTTGCACCCCCACCCCCCAGCATTGCGAGGCACCTGCCAGCAGGCCCCCACTCATGTCCCACTCATGTCCCCCTGCACCCCCACCTCCCAGCATTGCGAGGCACCTGCCAGCAGGCCCCCACTCATGTCCCACTCATGTCCCCCTGCACCCCCATCCCCCAGCATTGCGAGGCACCTGCCAGCAGGCCCCCACTCATGTCCCACTCATGTCCCCCTGCGCCCCCACCCCCCAGCATTGTGAGGCACCTGCCAGCAGGCCCCCACTCATGTCCCACTCATGTTCCCCTGCACCCCCACCCCCCAGCATTGTGGGGCACCTGCCAGCAGACCCTGACACATGTCCCCCAGCCAACACGTCATCACAATCTAGATCCCTGGCCCTTATGGGCAGCCTCCACATGCCAAACACCCACCCAAGTATTGCATCCACCCACTCAGAATTGCCAATTACATGATACAACCCCAATGGGAAGTATGTAAATGAACACATGTCCCTCACATACACACAATGGGTGTAAGTGAATGTCAAAACCCATATCATGATATGCATGAAACCAATGATATGATACTACACATTGAAGTTTGATGAAAAAAATGTATTAAAAGCAACATAAATGGGATTAAAAATAAACAAACGACAATGGGAATTAAAAACAAAAAGCAGCATGTTCGTAAAATAATGAAAAACCACAAATCATAATCCAAAGGAAAGGTGTCCAAAGTCACAGTTCAAAAAAGTACATCCAAGGGAAAAACAAAACCGAAAACCATTGCTCCATAGGTAAATCCAAAAAAAAACCATAATCCAACAGTCAACTATATACAGATAAACAATCCAGGGCCATGATCCCAACTGAAGAAATGAAACCTATCTAAAAATACTACCTAATAAAAAAAACTATATACAAAAATGTGGTCCATTGTCCAAAAGGTCCAAAATCAAGAAAAAAGCAAAGGAAACCTAACACTAACTACATAACTATTTACAAGGGCAGCGGGCTAGTCCAACGGCTCACTGGATGTTGTCATGGGCCAGGGCATCATCGAACTCCTGTTCAATGGCTTGGAGGCGGGCATGTTCCCTGGCCCCGAGGTATCACAGGGATAATGCAGTGTCCAGCTCCAACTCCCTGCGAAGACCCTCGAGGCACTCAGCCCTGACCATTGTGAGCCGTTCCTCCTCTGCCCGCTGCCGCACCGCACCTATCTGCTGGCCCAACCGCTCCCACACGGAAGCCACTCCCAGTCAAGGGTTCTCCTGCCCTCCGGCCGATGCCTGCACCCCTGATGTTGATGGCCCCGAGCCATGATGCCTCCCACGTCGAGCCTGCCGCTGCCTCCGACGCAACTGCCTGTGCCAGCACGACGGCATCCAGGCTGATGGAATCCACTGACGCCGTCGTGCGCGTGCCCTGCCCGATGATGCCGTCACACCCTCCATCTTCTGGGGTCCAGTTGCTGGTGTGTCCACCCCTGCTGGACTTCCGACTCCCGACTGTGGCAGGGATGGGATCCCCAC
This sequence comes from Ambystoma mexicanum, assembly GCF_040938575.1. Classification (NCBI taxonomy): domain Eukaryota; kingdom Metazoa; phylum Chordata; class Amphibia; order Caudata; family Ambystomatidae; genus Ambystoma; species Ambystoma mexicanum. Next base: position 996,940,463 of record NC_090931.1, read on the forward strand.
CGAGTTGGCTGCATTGGTCGGGGCAGGTCCACAGGGGGCCCTGGTGGCATCTGGGCCGGAAGACGGCATGGAGAACGACTGGCGCATAGCCTCCACAGAGGAGGAGAGGGTCACCAAAGTGCCCGACACATGTACGAGACCCCCGACCACGACCGCTCCCAACTGGGCCACGTTGGCACAGTGCTCTTCGTGATGACGTGCGTGCTCCCCCCGCGAAGCACGCACCTCATCACGAATGACACCCGTGCACAATGCGACACCAATCAGGACCTTCTCCATACGGCCAGGGGTCCCCTCGTCCGCAGGTGGAGGGGAGTCAGATGACATGGACATCCCCCCTACCTGCGGACGGGCCTGGGATGGGGCATCCCTGCTGGTGCATGGTGGTGCAGTCACAGTGTCAGGGACAGTGACATGCACAGGCACCTCCACGGCGACCTGTGCTGCCTCCTGCCCCTGCCCCTGGACTGCACCACTTGCACCAGCAGGGATGCCCCCACCAGGCCCCATGTGCGGCTCAGTAGCGGCCTCCTCCTCCTCTGTGGAAACCACCAACCTGGATGGCTCCACACCGTCTTCCGCCGTTGCAAGCCCTGTGGGGGCTCACCCACCCCTTCCGCTGCAGCCGTGGGGGCATCCCCGCCGCTTTGCTCCACAGCGCCGTTTCTGCCCTCTTCTTCACTTTGCGCTGTGTAGAGGGAGACATAGAACACAAGCATCAGGGTACTGTACAATGGTCCCCTAGACAGGAAGCAATAGCAGATGAGTGGCACTGTCAAAGATCACTTCCATCATGTCCCTCCACAACACATGGGTCAGTGCAGGCAAAACACATGCAGCAACAGGCATGGCGCATGCTATGGACATAAGCAAACATGTCCAAGGGACTCTTGAAACATACAATGTTGTTTTTGAACTCACATGCATCATGGGTCATGCCTATCACATTCACACACTTCACCATACTTTCATTCATCTGGACTCGTACACCCCAGACACAGTGGATGCAAGGATAGCTAGGCTGCATCAGTGAATCTGAACATTGACACAGACATGTGTCATGCATCCATGGCATTCACAAGTCACAGGCACGCAGGTCAGACACACAGACATGGACACCATACATATACATGGCATCATCATCCATCCCTCACCCCCACCCATGTCCAGGAACAGAGACTGGCATGCTCTCATGTATCCATTCCGCATATGGCTCCCCATGTAGCATTTAAACACATACACCAACCGTGTGCTTCACACATTGCTGGTCTCACATGCATGACCATGATGTCCCTGCACACACACACGCGTACATGGCCTATGTCACACATACAGGCAAGTATCAGACAACCAGCACACTGCAACATGCCCTGTCTCACACAGCAATGCTTGGCCACTTACCGCTCGACTCCAGACGGGTCTGCCTCTCAAGGACCTGGACGTGGAGCGCTGGGGATATGCGTTCCAGGACCCTCATCTGATCTTCCGACAAGTGACCCCGGCGCCCCTTAGCATCCGCTGCCTTCAAGAGGCGCCGGGCCTTGTTGAGGGTCCTGGACCTGAAGTCCTCCCAGCGCTTCTTGACATGATGGAATAGTCGGACTGCCACCCTCTCCGCGTGGATGGTAGTCACGATGTCCGTCCAGATCCTGTCCCGTCCATCCTTGTCGGCGCGTGATGATCCGAAGAGGGCATCATAATGCCCCAGGACATGCTCCACCAGGACACCAACTTCCTTCTGACTGAAGCTGGTGGCCCTCTGCCCCTCTGGCTGGGGGTTGCCAGTGATCTCAGATGGTGTTTGCCCCGACATGGCGACCCCCGAGGCAGGCGTGGGTGGGTAACTGGGTCCTGGGGCTGGGCTGTGGAGCAATGGTATCCCAGTCGGGAGTCTTCTGTTCCAGCAGGGGTGGACACAGCAACTGGACCCCTGCAGATGGCTGATGTGCAGGCACCAAATGGCAGGGCACGGTGGCAGCAGGCAGGGAGGCAGGCAGCAGCAGATGGCTCGTGGGAGGCTGCTCGGGGCTCTGGGGGGCAATAATTCAGCCTTTTGGGCAGGAGCGTGGTCTTCCGTATGCTTACGCGTGGCCATCTTGATACGGAGTGATTTGGCAAGTGAAAATTCTGCACATCAGCGTGTAATTCGAGGAAAGGCCCTTAGCGCGTAAGCACGTCTGCACGCATATGCGATTTCATTGGACAGAAGGCCCTTCAAGTGCAAGCGCCTCTGTGACGTGACGCGCGCAGGCGTGCACGGGCGTTTCAGCGCGCATGAAAAACTGCACGTCCTCGTGGGAATGCGTGTAATCCGAGGAAAGGGCCCATGCGCGTAAGTGACGTGACGCACACGGGCGTTTCCCTCAGCACGGGTTAAAGGTGAGCGGGGCAGCAGTTCGCTGTACGTGCCTTTCGTGGAGACCGACGTGTGTTGCTGCATCCTGTTGTTTCGCGCGCCATCACAACTTCACAGCTATCAAGGACGTATCTCTTCCTTTGGCGGGGGTATTGGCTATGCGTGTTTTTCTGCATCGCGCTAGTCAGACGGTGAATCGCACACGCTATTTTTCCCACTGCGGGTGCCCCTGTGTATCGCACCCATTTTCGAGGTCATAGTAGCCTGCGTGTCCCACGCGTACGCATTATTCGTGTTACTGGGTGCCACCACGTACTGCGGGAGGTTGATTCCACGCACGTGGGCTGCAGGGTTGCGTGCACGGTTTTACTGCAGTTTTGGGGTGCCTGAGCGTTGCGTGACCCGTCACTACATCACCGGGGTCACATACAGCCTTGCAGGTGCAGGGGGGCTGTTAACATCTTGCTTCCCACCCCCTTCACCCCAATTGCCCAGGTCAATTGTGCTGTACACCTCCCATTGGCACTACTCCATCTGTGCCGGCACTACTACATCTGTGCCATGGTTGGGAGGACACCAAAGGTGAGGGGCGCCATTAGAGGGCACCCAGATGCCACTGACACAAGTCAGGCCTTTGGTTGTCCCTCCACCTGCCACTCCCTTGGCTCAATCCACTGAACCCACTGGCCATACTGGTCAGGGCGGCATTAGCCAGCCAGGGTCTGCGCCCCAGTCCCAGAGGAGGAAGGTTGCACCTGCAGCACAGGCTGGGACCCCACACACAGCCACGACCTCCTGCACGTCGAGGAAGAAGCCTTTCTGCAAGCAGGAACTGGACTTCCTCGTGGACTACGTGCGGGGCCACAGCCTTGACATGCTAGTGGGTGCCAATAGTCAGACTACGGCTGCCCACCGTGACACCGACTGGAAGCATGTTGCAGAACATGTCAGTTCATTCGGCCATGAGGTGCACACGGCGCAAGAGTGCAAAAAGCGTTGGAATGACCTCAAACGCAGTGCTTAGGCTAAGCGTGCCTCTAATTACAACTTGACTCTGGTGACTGGCGGTGGGCCTGCACCAGAGGAGGAAGAGCTCACTCCGCATGAGGCACTTGTTGCGGAGTTCATACCACCTGAATTGGTCGAAGGAGTGGGAGAGATGCTGGACTTTGATGCCCAGTCCAGTGAGTGTTGATGCGTGTTTGTTGAGGACGTGTGTGTTTCACTTGTGGGGTGTGTTGTGCATGATTGCCACTACATGTGACGTGTACATGGTTCTGATGTGTAAGTAATGCAATGCTTCCATGATGCATGTCTGCTCTGCAGACGGGGACAGTCCGCATCACCACTATTGCACCCTACTGACATGCTGGTTACAAGTATGCCCCTCCGGTCCATGTTCCAGCTCACTGGCCCTTCTGCATGTGGCGTGGGGTGACCTTCCTCTCAGCCCAGGCACAATGTCATTGCATGACTGACGTGCATGTCTCCTCTGCCTGCATGCGGGGACTCCATGTAGGCATGCTCCCTTGCCCCTCCTCCGCCACTCTGCACCCCAGTTCCACCTTTGCACTGGTCTGCTTCAATCTTGCCAATGTGTACTTTCCTGTTCATGCGTCCTGTGTAGATGCTAACTTCCAGCGTACAATCTGCCAGACATATGCCGTGTGGTACAGCCTTAGTACTTGATGCAGGGTATCTCATATGTACTGTGCATAGGTCAGATGTCCTGCATGCCCCTATGTGTCCTTGACTGGATGATCACTGTAATACAAGTCCTGGGTGACATACATTGCATGGCATCTCATCAGCCTTCCCATGTCAACTGTGGCTCAGTATAGGGTCTGACAATCTGTGTGACTCACAGGCCTCAGCCTGTTTAATGGCCAATGACTCTGTCCAACTGTTGTAGTGTCTTCTTCACACGTGGGCGACCTCCAGAATTTTCATCATGTGTCCTGCTTACTGTCCTATCATCATTTTCAGTGTTGTCACTTAAATCACATTAAGCTGTTGATGCCAGTCAACACTGCCTGTCGATACACGGGTGTATTGTCAGCCTTTTGATACCATGCTAGGCATCCCTGCTTTTGTACTTGGGTGGAGGGGTGCTTGGCTTGTAGATATGCTACACATTGAATGCACAGTGCACGTGATGCCTGAATTTGACCTTGCACTGCCTTCACATTTCCTGACACACCATGGAGTCCTTATACATGTAGGTAGTGAGTGACGTACACATTTTCTGCACTGCATAGACCCACTTCCATGGAAACTGCCACCTGTCAACAGGTCTGATCACAGAAGCAATTCAAAGTTGAGCCAGCATGCATGGCAGGTTATATGTTGTGTGTCACATATCTGCCTGATGTGTTTGTTGCCGGTGTGTGTGTGTGTTGTGTGCTTCTGACATGTGTAGTGACCTCTTTTCTCTCTATTTTTCAGGTGATGACACAATGGAGGCGGAGGATGGTGTTGTCATGCCAGACACAGGGTTGTTACCACTACATCAACCCGGCACAAGTGGGGGTCGTGGGGTGGTAGGCCACGAAAACCCCCAAGTGCTACAGTCCATCTTGTCTCTGGTTGCCTATGAGTCCAGCCTTGATGACGACTCTGACGTCCATGTCGAGTTGGATGAGCATCAAGTCCATGTGTCAGGGGTGAGTGATTCTGATGTGGACACTCCTCTGTCCGCGACACCTGCACTGAGGGATCAGACAGTCTTGGTTCCTCCGCCCGTGGTGGATCGGGACGCAGGGTCACCCTCCACACCAGTCACTGATGTGCCTGGGACATCACGTCGACGGGGGCATGTAGTCGTGCAGCCGCGGGCGGTGCCAACACAGCGAGGACACCCGGTCCTTGGGTCCCACAGGGGTCAAGCCCAGCAACGCGGTCGCCGCACGCAACCGCAGTATACTGAGTGGGAGCAAGACATGAATGGCAGGGGGCAGCAATGGAGAACATCGCTGAGAGCATGGAGCGTGTGGCCCGATCTGTGCTCCCCCCTGCTAGGCAGGTGCTTCTCCAGCAGCAGGCGGTACGGTCCACGGCCCGCTCGCTCAGGCTGGACATGGCGGCCTCAGACAGGGCACGCCAAGCTGAAATGTCGTCTCTGCGTCAAGCAATTGCTGCTCATGCAGAGGCGCACATGGATGCCCTCAGGGAGGAGTATGCTTCCCTCAAATCCACTCTGGGTGTCCTTATGATGTCCCAGAGGCAGCGGGCAGAGGAGAGGTTTGCACAGCTTGAGCGTACCATCTCGGTTGAGCTACAGGCTTGCCGGGAGGTACAGCGGTTGTCGAGCCAGGCCTTGCAGGAGGAACTCCGTGTTACACATGCTACCCTGCAAGAGGAAGCACGTGTATCACGTGAGGTTCTGCATGCAGACCTACGTCACATCGCCACACAGAACCAGGCTCACCCGTCCGGCAGACTTGCTGCCGACGAGGGGAAATCTGCGGCTAGGCGTGGCCAGGCTACTGTGCCACGTCCTCCTTTCCAGGATGAGCCAGACTCGGACGACCATCTATCTCCCACATAGGTCGGGCTGTGCAGGCGTTGAGCCCATGGAGGGTTTTTTTTGGCTCAGCATCATCGCATGTGGGTGTTGAGCAGCACCCTGTACCGCCCCCCTCCTGGGTGCCTCCCCCGCCCCGGGTCATATGTGGCCATTTTTGATTTTTCTTTTAGTTTAGTTAGTTAAGTTTCTGTTTGATAGTTAGTTTAATTAGGTAATGTAGGTTTTTCATAGTTAGTGTAATTAGTTAATATAGTTTAAAAATGCTTGTCTATTGTGCTTTCATGTGACGGTGTGGTGCTTTGTGGCTTTTGAAGGCATCCACTGTCTGTTCCAGCTGGGCCCTTCAGGCTTGTCTTGTGTATGTGTTTGCTGCTTGGGGTCCTTGACTCACATATGCCACTCCTGCCTCCCTTATCCATGGGCTCGCAAGGATGGTTCGGTGTGACAGCCTATTACACAAGGGCTTTGGACTGTCATATCTGTGGCATGTCTGGTGCTGTGCAACTTGTGTTGACACCCCTAGTGGGGATGACTGCGGTGTTATTGACCACTTTTCAGCTTTTGCTAGATGGGGTGTTTCATGATTAATGTGTACATTCATTGCTATGCATCGTGTAGTATGTTTCTTATCTTTACTGTACACGTGCTTGTTGCAATTGATGCCGTAGATAGTGTGTTCCACACTTTGGATGTGAAAGACGGACTGATGGTGTGATTTCTGATGTAAGTCTCTGACATGGTTCAGTAATGAGATGCCTGAAGAGACACACACAGATGACTTTAAAGCATTAATCATGTGTTTCATGCCCTTTCTGTAGGGGGATGAGCCTCCAGACCACCTTCGCCAGCAGACATGGCCCATTGGACGTCTGAATTCTGGACACGTTTGTTGGTGCCCATATGCACATGTGTGCACAAGCAGAGGCACAGGGATTGCAGACCTACATCCTAGAACTGCTGATGTGTTCCAAGGAACTCCAGGCAAGGTGAGCAGCACAGGGGGGGCCACAACACAGCAAAGCTTGCACCAGGCCAGTTGCACATGCAGGCTTAGTAACAGCACTGAGGGTGAGCTTGGACGAATATTGGTGTTGAAGCACACAATACAGCTCAGATGTGTTGGTGGACTGATGGCTGTTGATTGTAAGGTTGTCTGGGGCACCTGCAGGGGCAGTGGCACATACCCTCCGGTACACCAAGGTCCATTGAGGCACTTGTATCAACCATGTAGTCTTCCGAGACATGGAAAGGAGCAGCTCACAGGGACATACAGCAAGGGACATACTCGGGTGCAGTGCATTTCATTTCCATGTACATTTTGAGACATGCACTGCCTACTTTGTTTTGGTCATGGTGGAACACGACTTGTTCTGAAGTCATGCCTTGCTATATGGGTCTGTCTGCTTACCCAGGGAACATTGCATGTTGTGTGAATTGTGACACATTGGTGTTCCATTTGCCACGCACCCACGGGCGGCTGACTTACTGTGTATGACCCATCACAGGGGTAATGTTACATATGGGTACGAAGCATCTACACCAGATTTTCTGTTTGTAGAGTAGTTTGTTGCTATGGAGCATATTTGGTGGTGTGTTTTTGTGTTATGGGCACGACAGATTATTAACTGTGGCTCTCTTTGCAGCATTGAAGTGCTCCTGTAACCGGACCTGAGAGTGCGCAGGCAGGAGGCCAGCACTCAAAACCAGAGCTAAGTGTCTTGTTGTTTTTCTTTCAAACTGCTCTGCATAGGCTTGCTGGGGGGTGCACTAATGCATGGATGAATGTGTAATTCAATTTGGTATGTTTTTTTTCCCCTAATCACCCGGAGTCCTATCCAATTTTAAACTCTGTACCCTCTACCCGGTGTTCCTGCTTCCCGTACCTATCCAACCAACGTTCCCTAACCCTCTTTCCCCGCTGGGGTTGCAGATGCCTGTGTAAGCCCCAAACTTGCAGGCGCCAAAACCCTAGAGGGGGTGGTTGGTTCGTGCCACTCCTAAGCCTGGACTACAGAAGGCCATGACAATGATGTCCAAGTTTGTTCGGATTGTGTATGTGTTCATGCTGGTAGTACATTTTCATGCATTCCCTACTTTCATGTGTCATTCCTCCTCCCCTCTCCTGCCACTCATTTCAGTTATCCAGTGTGCCAACACCTGTCCCGACTGCATATCCCTGACCCTCCTTCCCCACCAGGGTCTCAGAGGCATGTGTGAGTTTGACCTTGCAGGCACCCGGGCCACGGTGGGGGTGGTTGGTTCGTGCCACTCCTGCGCCTGTACACAGGATCTGTGACAGTACACATCCGTTCATGGTGCATCATTCTATGTTATGTACCACACATGGTTCACATCCTGTTGTGACATTGCTTTACTGTGCTAACTTGGTTGTTACATCATTGTGGTAGTACTTGGCCTTTGTGAGGTACTGCTACGTCAAGTCATCTACTGGAAGGTGTTCTGGTTCGTTTTTCTGGCTTTTGTGATTTTGCAAATGAGGGTGGACTCTGAGGGTGCAGGCACCTTTTTACACACAAGGTGGGAGATGGTGACGAAGGGGAAGGGTGATCCTGTGGCCAGGTGAAATTGAGGGTTGAAGGCTCCATGACCCAGGTGCAGTTGTTCAGTGGGTCATGGTCATTTGTGAGGGAGGGGGGGTGTTTTGTTGTTGATAGTTGCCTTGCACTGCAGTGTGATGGGAACCCTGACATTTGGTATCCTATGTACATGTTGGGTTCTGCTGATCAATGCCTGTTCATGTGTTGTGTTTACCTTTCAGGTGTGAGGGGATAGTTGTGGTTTGACATGCTGGGGTGTACACATGGTGAATGTTCACATGTGATGTGTAGAGGACACTTATGGTCACTTGATTGCACATGCATATGTTGAGTGCATGTCCTTACTGACCCACATACTTGCACTATGATGCACTTCATGTACAACCACCCTTGGATATCCACGTGTACACTCTGTTTGCCTTCTGGTGCCCACTGTGTCCCTGCAGCACATGTTCTGTGACCAATTATGGATCCTGTACATGCCTAATTTGCTTTTTGATGTGGTTTGTCTCTTAGATGTGATGCTCAGGGTGTGCATCACACACAATAGCTGTTCACTGTGCTGTGCGCTGAGCAGTGTGTTGCAGGAGTTGGACACAGCACACAGAAGCTGCAGTGTTGATTTTGCAATGCACAATGTGCATGTAGACAGGCATTCATTGTTATGTTACGTCTACAACTTTTGTAATGCATTTGGGAATGACTTATTTTGGGTGGGAGGTTGTTGGTCAGTCATTTCATCTGATTCCATGTCAGGCATCATTGTCTGATGCCACTGTACATTTTTGACATGGCAATGTGTACCTTATTGGTACTGTGTTGGTGCACGGCTATTGCTTGCCATGTCATGTTGTGGTTTGGGAGGGTTTGAGTGACATAACAGTGATGGCCATGGCCTGTTTTGCAGGTGTGTGTGATTCACACCTTGCATGTCAGGGTCAATCGCTACTTGACGCAACGAGCTGGGGGTAGATCTCTCTCCGTGGCAGGGGCCTCCCTCTGGAACAGCCTTCCTACCTCCCTGGAACTTGAGGAGAACCATCTCCGGTTCCGGAAGCACCTCAAGACCTTCCTCTTTGCTTCTGCTTTCTCTCTCCCTCTGCCTTGCTAAATTCTTCACTGGATCTGCAACTGGGCCACTCTCACCGACCTCGGTCCCTGGCCCAGCCACTCTCCACTTGCACTGCCTCCCTGGCAGCCCCTGCACTGCGGGACTGTCTCTCTATCCCTACAGCCCCCCCTTCCCAGCACTTGTCTGCACTTACCTTTGCAGTTGCCACCAGCTGGCCTATTTATTTGTTTTTTATTCTACTTACCCTGTACTGCACTCCCCCTCCCCTTCCCCTTGCACTTTTCCCTTCCCCCTACCCCTGCACTTGCACACTCCCCCCTCCCCTTCCCCTTGCACTTTTCCCTTCCCCCTACCCCTGCACTTGCACAATCTAAATGACACCTGGCCTAGTAGTATCGTTGTCTGTCTTCCCTTGTTCCCCCCTCCCTGCCTCGTCGCACCTTGAAACACTTGCGTATAGGCACGTTACAAATGCCATATCATGTAATGTCATATGTGTGCCTTTTGGTCACACAGGATAGCTTGTGTTTAAGTAGCTAGGGAAGCAGACAATGTGGCACTTCCATGGCAACTATCTCAGGGTGGTAAGGTTGTGACAGTTGACTGTCTCTTTGTCATCATCGATTGTCACCTGGTATGTGCCAGGCCTGTGTGCACTCCGCAGGGGTGGGAGTTTAGGTGAAAAATGTGGCCACAAGCTGGGTCCGGGCTTCCTCGCCACGTGCCCTGTCCCCTTCCATGGGCAGCGCCTGTGCCTGTGGTTGGGGATGTGGGGGCACCACCATGTCCACCGGTACGCCCTGCCGTGTTGCAACATTGTGCAGGACACATGCTGCCACAATGATCCTGCACACTACTGGGGGTGCATAGAGTAGCCGCCCGCCAGAGCGGTCAAGGGTGCGGAAACGTGACTTGTGCACTCCGAATGTGCGCTCCACTATGGCCCTGGTTGCAATATGGGCGGTGTTGTATCTTACCTGGGGTGGTGTGGTGGGGTTCCGGATTGGCGTCATCATGTGGTTGCTCAGAGGGTAGGCACTGTCCCCTGGGGAGGTGTAAATGGTTGTGATTATTGGGGGGGGGGGTGTGTGTGTGTGTGTGACATGCATGTGCAAGGGCATTTGTACTCACCTAGGAGCCAGGTGTCGCCATGCTGCCCAGCTTCCAGGGCCCGGCTCAGGACGGACATTCTGTATATGAAACTGTCATGGGTGGAGCCAGGGTAGTTTGCATAGACAGAGGTGATGATTCCCTTTGCATCGCATACCACCTGTACATTGATGGAATGCCAGTGCTTGCGGTTTCGGTAGATGTGCTCAGTGGACGTAGGGCCACATGGGAGAAATCTATGGCACCGAGCACTTTGGGGAAGTGTGCCACCCTGTAAAAATCCAGGACAACGGCCTGCCTTTCTGCAGGAGTTCTGGGCATGTATATGTGCCTGCGGACTGAGGGGCGCGCTGTCATGATTGCCAGTACCTGGTGTAGGCAGCGTGACTGCGTGGCCTGTGAGACCCCCCCCCACTATGGCAGTAGTCCGCTGAAATGACCCAGTGGCCAAGAAATGCAGGACATTGAGCACCTTCTCCAAAGGGCTCAATGCTTGGGAGCAAAGGGTGGGGGATGTAAGGTCATCTTCCCACTCCCTGACCAAGTCTAGGATGATATAGGGTGGAAACCTATACCTGCAGTAGACCTGGTCGTCAGGCATCCCAAAAAGGCTTGTCCGTGGTGCGAAAATGCATGCCCTGGCTATTCTCCTCCTCCTGCGGTGTCCCACGATCAGTGCTGCGACAAATGGGGCATTCATCGAAGCTGTATATATGTGTTTGTTGTTTGCGCGCACTGTGCGTGAGGACGCTTCCGCCTGCCTTCATGTGGCGGACGCGTTGACGCCTGTGTGCGTCTTTTGCCGTGCGCGGGTTTCCCGTATTCGAATCCATGAATACAGGTTGTTCGCGTGCGTGTGGGCGTTCCGTGTAGTTCCCTGCAGTACTTCCCCAGTTACGCCTTCTTTTTCACGCGTTATTCCCCATTCCGCGTGTTACGCCACTGTTCCGCCCACTTTGGTTGTGTGCGCCACGCTATGTGCGCTTTTGCTGTGTGTGTAGCGCACGCCGTGTGTGCCCGGGTGCGCCATGGCAGGATTTGGCGCACGGACAGCGGGAAACACGCGCAGCGTCTTCCTTGAATCGCACGCGTGCGCGTGCGCTGGGTTTCTCACGCTTGCGCCACCTTGCGCCTGCTTGCGCTGGGATTTTCGGCGCACGTTTGCTCCATGAATCGACACCTCTAAATCCTCACATGTCAATGATGGGCGTTGTTGGACCTGTGGGAAGGAAAATGCTAATTTTGTATATATATTTTACGAATGTATATTGATAGTAAACATATGACTATAATGGCTAGAAACCACAGCCAGAGAATGACATGTAATCTTCCATTTCTCCGTGTACTTAATTTTTAGCTTAAGCGAATATTGCACATGAATAATTGATTGGCACTTCCCGTGCACAGACCGCATGTCTGACGATATGCACCGCACGAACAGAACAGTCCGCAATATTTTTGATAAAGATTTGCACGAATAGGAATTTAGATTAGGAATATTGAGGCATGTTATATTAGGGCCATTACAGTGGTTTACCAGTTATTATTCACTTGATAAACAAGAAGGATGAATGACGCCTTGGATGGTAGTGAGAACATTATGTATTTGATCCGCGCCCAGGGCACAAGCTTACTTTCACTTTATACAACGAACTCGCACTGTGTTACAATGGAGACTATCCCGCCCTCCCGTTGCCATGGGAGGGTGGGACGCGAGGCGTACGTGCGCCTACATTCCAATGAGGGGCGCAACGCCAAGCGTCAGTCTCCATGGCAACACTCAAATACTGTACAGAATCGAGGGTCCTTGCGGCTTCTCCTTGTAGTCCCGAAATGAAGAAGCAGTGAAACAGAGGTTCAGAATACACGTTAGTGTCCTTACAAGCTACATTGGTCACACACATAGATGCAAGGGTAATCACAAGCAGTTCTTTCAGGGATCACATCCAGCATATTGTACGACGGCAGTTCATTTTTGAAAATTAACACCTGGCAGTGCAAGCAGAGTAATCTGTAAAGGTACGATTAAACTAAATGTTACTTTGAATATATATATCTAGCAGGAACTAGTTGCGACATCCAGAAAAAAGGCACCGATTGAGTTTTTCTTTTTTTTGTTGCTCAAGCACGTGTGACGACCATTTTGAAATGTAATGAATACATTGGTACGTATGAAATAAACATATAAATATGTTGCTATTAGACACATGACCTAAATTGTGGATGAACTGTAAAGGTTGCATTGCCCTGAAGATGGTGTTTTAGACACCGAAATGCATTGACTGACTGACAATGTGTTGGGTTTTACTTATCCTGGTCATCCCATGATAGTGTGTGTGGGCTTGGAGTGTGGAATGAAGAGTGTTGGCTGTAGAATGTTTTGGTGTGAAGCTGCTCTAATTCCACAGAGTCAGTTGAGATCTGAAGCCTAAGAGTAGGGGGACCGGTGGATGCTTCTAACCTATGAACTTGTCCTGTATTATACCTAATGTACTTACCTGTGTTCCTGTGGACTTACTAAAGATACCTAAACCTAACAAGGCTCCTGAGTGGTTATTTATAACCCCAACCCACAACTTAACACAATGCAACAGATTGACTACTATGGTTTTTGCATCTCGCTAATGAAAATGCCATATTTTTTCAAAAATCATACAGGAATGTGAATGAAATAATTCCTGTTTTTTATATGATTACTCTGGATTTCTTTTTTTTCAAATAAGGCAATTGGATTTGGAATTATATATGGATAAAAGCAACAAAAAAAAAAAGAACTAAATGTGTAAAAAATAAACAGAACACGTGCTGCTGATTTCAAGCAAACTCAGAGCGTCAGCAATGATGTGTTTCCACCTCATTTCTCTTCCCCCCTTAGACTAACTCAATTTATTTTCAGATCAAGGGAATGCCAAATACTATAGTTGGGGCGGCTAGCACTTGACTTGGGTGAGGTTCTTGAGAGCCGCCTGAGTGTCGATGCAGGGCCTACTACTACCCAACCGTTATCCGACGCAGTCCAGATGGCGTTGACAACTAGACCCTGCATTCCCAAACCATGCTACATGAGGATGGTGGATTTTAGCTTATCTGTTTTTTGTAATACTTAGTTAATAAAAATGAAAAACAAAGTCGTGCAGTTTCTAATCGTCGAGCAAACAGCCTTTTCTTCTACCAGAGCTCTCTGCTTCGTGCAATACACGAGAAATCAGGCTCTAAAAACTACAACTCCCTCTGATTTTGTATTTCCAAGCTTATTCAAATTGACACATCAGGCACGTCAGCGCTGGCGTGTCGGAATGGTTTGTAGTGGCACTGTTTAAACAACCACACGCCTCCCCTGGCAACATTGTTATTTTAGTTATATTTGAGAAAAGTTAGCCTCTAGAACTAATTTGATCATTTTATTCAGTGAAGCGTTCTGCTTATACGTAGAAGTTTTAGCATTGTGCTTTTAGGTGTGTTATTTAGGAATTTATAATTGATTGGTGAATTTTAGCTTATTATCTGCTTTTTGTAATGCTGAGTTAGTGAAAATGAAAAACTAAGCCGTGCAGTTTCTAATTGTCGAGCAAACAGACTTTTCTTCTAACAGAGCACTCTGCTTACTGCAATACATGAGAAAGCAGCCTCTAAAAACTACTACTTCCTCCGATTTTGTAGTTAAAGGTTGTTCAAATTGACACGTCAGGTGCGTCGAGGATGGTTTGTGGCGGTGCGTGAAGAGATGGTACGTAAGTGCTGCTCCCTATCATCAGCATGGGTCTAGAAGAGGTTTTAAAGGCTAGAAAAAATTGCACGTAGTAAACTAGAAGCAAACAGCCTCTTATCCTCACCAGAGGTTAGTTCTATTACAGCACAAACATCAATGAACCACACTCCTGGGATGGATATAGCCGTGTCTAGGAGTGGATGAAATGCTTCGCCCCTGATTGTAGCACTTGTGTCTCCTGGCATTGCTTTGCCCTACGAGGTTGCTTTTAAGGCCCATGGGGAGGGCAAGCCAGCCGGCCAGGAAGGAGAAGCTTATAAGACAGGGGAATCACCCAACCATAATGGAGAATACACCTCCGCCTACACCCAGCGCATGACACCCCCCCTATCATTGCCTTCTCCTTATCACCCAAAACTGCATCCTCCACCCTGCCCCATGAGGTTTCTTTTAAGGCCCATGGGGGCGGAGAGTTGGCAGTCATGGAAGAAGAGGATTGTACGGCTAGGGGGAACCCGAACACCATTAGTGCCCCGAACAGTAGCTATATACAGCCTCCTAGCACTTATAGGAATGAAGCAAAAGAGAAGCTACCTCCATCAGCTCAGGGCTTACCCATATTACCCACTGAACCCAAACAACCCGGGATATACAGGGCATGGTCTCAGCTCAGTTTTCAGCTCAGTACGGCCCCTCAGGAATAACTATTACTATTACAGCACCTTTGGCTATAGGCCACCAGAGCTTGTACCTACTACATATAGGAACAATAATAGTCCTCCAAAATGCATAACAACCAAAGGTGAAAAACTTAAATGTTGTTTGCTTAATACCCAATCATTAGTAAAACATGCCACATAAACATCTGATTATGTCTCTTAACAAGATCTTGATATGTTGTTTCTTACAGAAACATGGATGAATCAAACAACAGGGTGGAGGGTTGGGTGTGCTTTGTAAGCAAACATTGAGGCCATACACCTCCAGCACTCAAGAAATTGACAACTGTGAGGCATTATTAGTAAATTGTAATGTAAACCCTACATACTCCCTTAGCATGTTATTGTTATACCGCCCACCTAGAGTAACACCACTGTTTGAAGAGCAGTTACTAGCTCTCATAGGCATTGCTTCCAAAGATCCCACTCCTTTTATCATTATATGTGATTTTAATCTCTGGGAAAATAATCCACTGGATGTAGAAGCTAAGGATTTGAGGCTATCCCTGGAGTCCATTGGATTCATGCAGTTGGTCTCATCTGCAACCCATAGTGGTGGCAACACCCTAGACTGGCTCCTAATAAAAAACCTGAAAGCAACTGTCACCACAGTGAAGGAATGTGTCTGGACAGACCATTCCCATGTGTACTTCGAACTTTATTTACCATCTTTCCAAGACTTACCATTAATAAGGATTAAACCATCCATGCTCTTCCGGAACTGTAAGAAGGGTTCCTATAAGGCTTTTAAAGCATGGGTGACACCATTATTACCGTCCCTGGAAGATCATATTCCTCTTAAAAAGTTTATCACCTCTTTTAGGAATGCTATTAATAAAGCATTTGATTCTTTAGCCCCTTTAAAAACTGTCAAAGCAAACAAGTCTATAGGTCAGAATAAATGGTTCTTTTCAGAAATCTTGGAAGCCAGAAGAGTTAAGCGTAAGGCCGAGCGCTGCTGGAGAAAATGTTCTACAGTTGAGCTGGCCACCATTTATAAACAAACAGCAAAAACTTAAGCTAAAGCAAAAAATCTAAACGAGAGAGTAAAACAGGCAAAATCCCAGTTGAATGAACTATTTGTGATCCTGCAGGAACTTAAAAGCGCACCAATCAAGACTCAGATATCAGAAGATAATGCGTGGTATCAGGCTATTCATGATGGTGTCATTCAAAAAACTGAAAAACATCAACAGGCCATTAGAGATCAGGTGAACATGCTCTGTAATAATGAAACTGTTGTGAAATGACCTGTTGTCCTAGAGAAAAACGCTCTACGTCTTTCGAATTTGAAGAAGTATCTGAGAAAGAAGTACTGGAAGTTATTCATAGCTTAAAACCTACCTCTTGCAAAGGGGACATTTTCCCAGCTACACTATTTAAGGATTTTGCAGAAACACTTGCTCCGTGGGTCACCAAGTTTGTGAATCAATCCTTTGATGAAGCATACATCCTGAAAAATATAAAAGAAGCCTGGATAACCCTATTGATTAAAAAAGAAAATCTAGACCCCTCTATTCCCATAAACTTTAGGCCAATTACAAATGTGCCTTTTTTTACTGAAAGTGATTGATAAGATCGCCTACTTAAAATATCTAACATTTGTAGAGAAAAACAACATACTTGCATCTGAACAATCTGGCTTCCGAGCAAAGCATGGTATGGAGACAGCCCTGCTGGACTTACAATCCACTATTGCCACTATCATTGAAGAAGGGAATACAGCGTTACTCCTATTATTGGACCCATCCTCAGCATTCGATTGGATAGATCATGATCTTCTGGTTTATAAACTAATTGTAGTTGGGAAATCACACCCCATGCAGCTAAATGGTTCAAATCCTTCCTGGGACCCATAATGGCTGCGGTAGTTAAAAGAAATTTCTCATAATGAAAATCATCCCTAATTTGTGGAGTACAACAGGGCTCCTGTTTGTCCCCATTACTCGAAGCTCCTATGTGACATGCTCACAACACCGCATGTCCAGTTTACCAATTATGCCAACGATACACAGCTGGTTTTTGAGCTGTCAGGAACACATAAGGGCGATGCCCAAAGAATAAATAATGTCTTTGAAGTTATTCAAAAATGGATGGCGACAAATTCCCTAGCCTTAAACGAAGAGAAAACAGAGCTACCGATAATAGACACAACACAAAAATAAAAAAAGCTGGATGATCAGTATATAAGCTTTAGGATAAATGGTAAAAACATTACAGTGTCAGAACATGTAAAAACCCTTGGAGTCTTTTTCCAACTCCCAGTTATCATTTAAGACGCATAATACCTGAAATCACATGTGCCTTCTATACAAATCTCCTCTGGCAAATCCGTCCATATTTGACCAAGCAGAATAGAGCTATGATTGGCGGTGCAATCATAAATGCAAAATTGGACTCTTGATGGGTAGATCTAAAACAAATGTAAAGAAGCTGCAAACAATACAAAATGAAACTGTTAGGGCTTTTTATGGTTTGAGTCGGCGCTCTAAAATCTCATCTGCCAGAAGAAAGCTTCACTGGCTCCCTGTTGAGCAGTGAATCAAATTTAAAGGTGCAGTATTGGTATTCAAATGTTTGATAAGAAATGCACCAAGTTATCTTGTCAACAAGATAAAAAAAGCCCCTCTAAGAAGAACTCTTCGCTCTAATGGAAATCAAATGCTGCATCAGTCACAACATATAAGAATTGGTGCAGCCAATAAAAATTTTTGGGCTCATACTATTTGGAATCCTCTCCCTCTTGATCTCAAGAACTACGCGTCCATTGCACTTTTTAAAAAACAGCTGAAGACATTGCTGTTCGATGGAAGGAACGGTATAACTACGTAGTTCCTACCTTACACTGGTCCACTAGATCCCCATTGCTGTTTATCCGTGTCTATGTGAGCGCCTTGAGGCGAATGGCGCAATACAAAAAAACAAGATAGATAGATAGATGGATAAATAGATAGAGTCCTGTCTTGGGGAATAAAAGGCCATGCAGGCAGGCACAAAGATTAACTTAAGTTAACTAAACTAACTTTACTTACATAGTTGCTGGGCTGGCAACAGGCCATGCATTTGGTGAGGCAGTTCTCTGGGCAGCTCTACACAACCAAACTCAGCTGTACCATGCACAAAGTGAGTGGCGCACAGTGTACCATCACCACACGTGTGCCAAATGCGCATCACCCCACCCACACTCAATGTCATTGGCTGGCAAACGGCCAATGAAATTCAGAATATTCTGTTGTTGCTATGGGCCTAACTGTATATGATCAGATCTCTGGTGCACTGATTTCGCACATATTATATAATGACAGGTCCACCCCTCTAACGCCCCGCCAGCAGTCTAGTTTGTGATGGGTTACGCAGAATACGTGGCGCTACGACCTCCACACACTCTACAGTACAACAAAATCTCAGTAAAACCGGACACGCCCCTCTGTGGCAGCCAGCCCCGGGCCTAGCCAGCCATGAAGATGCCACAGAGCGGCAGCCGGCAGATATTTATAGTGGTATTGGCACCATGCATGTAGAAAAGATTCAAAACTTCAGAATCTGTTCTGCAGTTGTTCAACATGTTGCACACTGCCTTGGTGGCATGCCTCCCTGCCCCATGAAAGCAGCCACCACCGGTGAGTGTATGATGTATGGGTTGCCTGTCTATGAGTATATGTTGCATGTGTGAATGAGTGTGTACTTGTGTTTAATGCTGGGCTGCGGAGCTGATTTTGGAGGTTGGACAGAGAGGGGGCGTGGGGGATTGAATATGTATATGTAATGTGTGGGAATGAGTGAGTGTATGATGTATGGGTGGCTGGGTGTGCATGTCTGTGAGTGTATGGTGAATGGTCGCATTTGTGAATGTGGGTATGCTTGTGTTTTATGCTGGCCTGAGGAGCTGATGTTGGGTTTGGGGGAATGGGTGGGAGGTAGAGGGGACATGTAGGTGGCCAGAGTGATGCACTCAAATGTAATTGTAATGGGCATCCATGATAAAGCAGACATGATATGTATTATTAGTGGCTAGACTGGCATTTCGGTGCATCCAGTCTAGTCATTTCTTACTGTGGCATATCTGTTATTACTTGGTTAGACTCGCATTTTGGGGCAGGCAGTCTATCCCTTCCTCACTTTGGCATGACATTGTTTTCTGGGCTTCTATGATAAACCAAGTATGATACGTGTTATTACTTGGCTAGATTGGTATTTTGATGCAGCCAGTTTTTACATGTTTTCTTATTGTGGCATGGCATTTTGAATAGCAAAGCCAACAAGAGAATTTCCTTGCATGGGGCTACTGGCATATATTGGTAAAGCCAGCCTGGGCATGTTTTCTCACAGTGTCATTACTGGCATTATGCACAATGCAAACTTAAGTATATGTTCTTAAATGGAAACACTGGCATATATAGGTGCAGCCATCATGGACATGTATGGGCACAGACAGCGTGATAAGTGTTTTTAAACAGGCATATTTTGTTGGCAATGGCATCTTAAAATGCGTTGGTGAATTGCATTTATTAGTTTTTTGGATTAGAGTTACCCTACAAACCAATTGAAAACTGTCAGGATTTGTACCTAATTTTTCACACAAAGTGTGCTGTATAATGCACCATTTAATTCATTATTCAGACATATTTGTCAGAGACGGAGTGATCCCCAAACCACCTCAACCATCTTTGGTTGGTTTGGGCTCCCTCGTGCGGTGAATCAGCAATGATTCCCTCAGAAAACCTGGCCTGGAACCCTTCTCATGTGTCCAAGGAAAGGCAGACGCTTTCTGATCCCGACCCTGGGGGAGATGTTCTGCAGGAGGATCACATGAGGGGGGAAGCAGGTCAGGAAGATTGGGAAACCCCCTTGTTTAATTTTCCCTGAAGCCCCACTCTTCTGATGGCTTATCGTATAACAGCAGGAATAACAATACATAACTTTGTCAGTTCTGACTTCAAGTCCGTACTGGGATGAGAAAGACGACTGAAGAGGTGTGGTATTGCAGAGAGGGTCAGATCCTTAATGCAAATGACCCACACCTTAGGGAGGCTGAGAGGCTTAAAATGCCCCTAAGGTGCAGGCCAAGATTAAAGGAGAGAAGAGCAGTAGGACACAGAAGCAGCGTGGTTGGCAGCCCAAGCAGAAGCTGGATGAGAAAGAAGACGCTAGAGCCATTACGTGACAGAAAGCAATTGCTGGTCGTGAGAGGGTTTGTGCCCCTCGAGTCCTGAGTGCAGAGGTCACGCAGCAGGAAATGCTCAAGAGGGAAGTTTGCCCTCTGGTGACCTAATCTGCAAAGGCTTCACAGTCGGAAGCGAAGGTGGGAGAAATGTTCTCTTTCCGGAGGATGTCCCATGTGGCCGGCATGCATCAAAGGGGCTCGAGGTCTATGGTGGCTGGCGTGCACAAGAAAACCTCAGGGATCCATTAGCAGGTGGTGCGGGCGGCAGTGGAATGAAAGAAAAGGTTTGCCAAGTCGTGAGACGCCACAAGAAGAGAAGTCCTGCAAGCGGCGAGAGGAAGAGAAGAGCACATCTTACCAAGTGAGTTCACAGCCTGTGTGTGACCTCAGAGTGCTCCTTTTCTGCTCGCGCACACAAGGCAGGCATTTGGCGAGTGAGACGCACTCTCGTGTGAATGAAAGCATATTCAAAAGCACTTTTTATTTTTGCACTACTGAAGCGAAGCAAAAGCAACATTCGCGAGCGAGCAAGAGAGACTTCCAAAGTAGTTTTGAATACCGAATGTAATAAAAGCAGCAAAACCCCATTAAACGAAAGCCAAAAGACTAATATTAAAAGTGTGAGTTTGTGGAAACACCAACACTATAAAGGGGCAAAATTGTTAAAAGTGAATATTTACAGCATTGCCCAAGCCAAGAAAGAGGGAGCAAAACCAAGGCAGTTATAATCTAACAGACATTGCCAACCGCGGCCGGGGGCTAGTGGAAGATTCATAAACAGTGACACTTGTTGCTCATATGTTGCACAACCTGTGGGGAAAGTTGCTATAAAGTCACATTATCCAAGAGAAGGCAAGAGAACTAAAAGACCCTTATTCTATCAGTCATTGGTTACTCGTGTAGTGGGGAAACAAAAGTGGTACAAAGGCTGCCCTTCTGGGAAAAGAGATCTCGAAGGAGAGGAGCGCTATTTTCAAAAGTGTATCAAAGAGCACTCATATACATTTATTTTTCCCTAAAGAGTTGTTGGAAGTTTTGAAGCTGCAATTTGTTGAACAATATAAAGTTGTGGTGAAACATTTATCAAGTGATAACCCCATAAAGCACTTGTGATGGTGAAATTCTGTTCGGGCAGGGATGTATACCTGCACTGCAAACTGTTGGAAGGTGTGGGCCTGGCAAAGGAGTAAACCAGGTGGAACTTGAAGTACTTAAAAGGGGTTTTGACAAATCGAATGTATGTTCAATGTGATGCAAAAACTATCTGTGGCAAATCATCCGGAACAAGACACAATTTAGGTTGATTGTGATGATATACCAAATTAAGTTAGAACTTTCTATTGACAAACTGAAGTTGCTGAAGTCATTTGTGGCAAATCATTGTGCCCAAGACAATTATTGTTGCTGTTGATGAACTGAAGAAAACCCTTCTATTTACTGAGTTGGAACTTTTTATTGACAAGGTGAAGCTACACCAAACTAAGATGGAACTTTCTATTGACGAGTAGAAGGGGAAACAAACTGTGCTTGAACATTGTTGCAAATCATGATTTTCTTGTTTTCTTTTCCTGAACTGTGAAACAGAATCACGTTTGAACCTCGGAAAGGGGAATTCACCCAGGTTACAAAGAGAGACTGTGGTGGCATTACAAATTCAATCATTATTGTTTGTTTGGAATAGCCATGTAGTTCTGTGTTTATTTATTATATGTATAATTGCGAGGGACAGATATCCTTTGTCAGTGTGTTTCTTTCACTTGATTTTAGGCAGGGAAATCCTCATCAGGGTAGGGATAGTGAAGCGTTCATCCAACCTCACCTTATTATAAAATGGCATTGGTTGGGAAAGCTTCACAAAGTTGTTCACCTCACATTTCTGACCTCTTACACTCAACTATGCTTGCACTCCTTGGCATATTTGTGGGAAATGTTTACAGCCTTCCAATTGAAAGAATTCACCAGCCACCAATGGGAGAGTGACGAGTGAGTAAATGGGTATGAATGTGGGCGTGCAAGGCTGGGACCCAGGAAAGGGGCATTGGAGGATGTACATTTATTTTCTTACATGTTTTACCCAACTTGATGAATGTTATTACACGGAGGAAGGTTTGGGTTGGGGTTTATAGCACAATGGGACAGGCAAACTTGATATTTTATTTCTTTAGCATGGCATTCTTTACATGCATAAGAGACGAGGCAAATATGATGCGTGTTCATACAGTGTCATTGCGTGTTTTACTGGTGTTGAAGGCAAAATCAACATGAGTGTTCTTACATGTTGAGTGGAGGTATATGTGCATCGGAACAAGGAAAAGGTTCCTTACTGTAGCATTTGTGAAGGCATCATGAAGTAAGACACAGACAACAGACTTAAAGTTCAAAATAAGATAATTTATTAAATGAAATGTCAGGATTGTAGAATCCTAACTTGCTCTATGCTAAGGTGGGATTTCCCTACCTGAACAAAACTAAGGACAGTCTCAATCAATGGGTTCAACTGAAAGGTCTGTATCCAAAACATATCCTTGCCCTCACAACTAAAATTAAACAATGTGTAGGGATGTCAATAATGTAAGAAACAGTGTTAAACATAACGTTCTGAGTTTTTTCCAGCTCTTAGCTTCTTCTTCAGATTATCTTCCCCATGTTCAAGAAATTTCACAAAGTCTTAAGATTACCTTTTCCAAGTTCAATGCAATACAGCTCCACACAATCCTTGGGGCTCCTTTCCCCAAGTTTCAAGCAACACAGTTCAAAGGCAAAGGGGACTTGAGGCTCCGACCTCAAGACAGCACTTGTAACTCATCACGTCTCAGGGGTTCCCTTCAGGGTCGGAATGGGCCATAGAATTGTCTCGGGCACCAATGAAAAAGTGGGTCACAGATGCAAATGGCAATTTATTCCTTTTGTGACACTGTTTGAACTCCTCCAAGGGGGAGTTTTATCATAAAGTGTGGTGCAAATTGTGCATTTTAAAGAATATTTATTCAGCAACACTGGTTAGAACTACTAGATGCAGAGTGAATTAACTCATCAAACGGGCCCAAATTGGCCAGAAAGCGGCCCACTTTGTCCAAAAAAACGGTTCCACACTAGCATTTTGTGTTTTTGGTTCCACCCTGGGCCTATTGCCCTATAGGCCAGTCTGAGCCTGGTTCACTTCCCCAAGACTTCAAGACAGCATCCTCTCGTTACACTCACCAGTATGCTTATAGTATTTCTCCTTGGTTTCTTTTACAATGTCTTTTTTGTGTTCCTCATTTAGGGCTCACTGATCTAGGCGCAGTTGTCAGACCACACGGTTCACCTATCACAGGTCACGCAATCAGGAAACCCCAAGCTATCCAGTTCACACAAGTTAATCTGCACTTTTTCTTGTGTACAGATTCCCATTCATTTGCCAAGTCTCAGCCTGTTGACTTTAGGGGCAGCTTCACACTTCATGTGTGTTATTACATGGCTAGACTGGCATTTTGGTGCAGCCAGTCTAGCCATTTCTTACTGTAGCGTGTCATTTTTTGCTAGGTATCTATGATAAAGCAAGCAGAAGTGGTACGTGTTTATACTGGCCTACATTGCAGCCAGTTTGGACATATTTTCTCATTATGGCTTTGTATTTTTAATGGCACAGCCAACAGGAGCGTGTTGGTATGTGGGGGTAGTAGCATATATTGGCGGAGCCAGCTTTGACATGTTTCTTTATAGTATCATCTGACCTTTTCGGTTGTTCACCTACCTATCCTTCCCCATGTGTGCTTGGCATGGCAGGTACTCTCCTTTACAGAGATTGGGTAAGGATGCAGCGCTAAAATGGCAATACAGAAGCCCTCCATTCGTAAGTGGAATTACAGGTTTTCAATGTTGGTAATCTGGTTTTGTAATAGCCCAAACCGCTACACACCATCTATGGTAGGACGCGTACATGCAATTTAAAAAGTATACTCGATTAAAACTGTGAGAGAGCAATACTAGTAATGTGTAGAAATAAGAACTTGAAATGTTTTGTTCCTCTTGAGTTATGCTACCACTTAAAATAGATACAGGAATATGATCAGCTATCAGTATTTGCCAAGACACGAATCAAACCCATTTTAAACTTAGCTCTAGGTTCTGAAGTGAATAAATATTGGAGATGTGTGGCTGCTTTTTGCAGAAATAATGCTGTCCATGAAACGACCATAAACAGTACATCACAACACATCCTACTGAAAGGTTACCCTGAGGTAACTTGTCGAATCAGTAAAGAATGCTGAAGGTAACTTCCCAAAACATTATGGACTGTATTTTATGTGCCATCAACCAAAAGAAAATATGTTCTGTGGTGATATAATCTCCCCTCTCTCCTAGCTTTCCCCTATCCCTATAATAGTCTATCCGCCCGGACCTCCAGAATGTGATTTCGCTCTGTAGTAATGTAGAAATAGCAGGGTGAATTCACATGAAGAGGGGATTTGGGTTCATATGCTTCCCGTGTTAACATGGGCCTTGACACACTGATAATAATGCTATATATGATGATCCATTCTTGTGTGAAATGTATATCATATTACAGTGATAGCGCAACCATATCTTTCTTAGTGTAGTAAGGGACAATGCTATGTGATGATACTTTCTGTGATGTCATGGGGGTTACAGATCCTGTGCCATCACTTCCTGTGATGTCATTTGGGGCAGGGGCCCAATGAGATTACACCACTTCCTGTGATGTTACTTGGGGGCAGGGATGAAATTACATCACTTCCTGTGATGTCATCGGAGGAGGCCACTTCCTCTACCCTGGGCATTTTGGTGAAATGACATCAGTGAGGGTCAGGGAATGGTTATTTCTCCCTCTAGAGAAAATAAATAATTTCATTTCCCTGCTTTCTTCAGAAACAACGTTTCTCCAGGTCTGTGCACCTGATACATAAGGAATCACCAATTTGACAGAAGGATTAAAAGACCCTAGACACCACACTGTAACAACCCTAGGAAACTATAGTAGTGAAGTAGAATCTTTCCCTTCTAATGTTTAAAAATTGAAGGAGGGCTTTTTTAAGGAGAATACTATCCATATAAAGTGGGTCAAATATATACCCTTCTCACTTGCCCTTATTTCCAAAACTAAAACACTTTAGACTTTTATTTATTTGGCCTCATTCCAAACACAACACTAAAATCATTTGATCTATATTCACCTCAAATACATTCCCCTTTTTAAATTTCTTTCTTTGAATGTTTCCTTAGTTGGAAACCATCTTTATTTAGATACAATGTGTTTGGGCACTACCTTGTTTTTATGGAATGACATTAAAGTTCTTCCATGGAGATAATGCAAGTCACCTTCCTCATTTTATATTCAAGGAAGAGATTGCTATCAGAACGGCTATGCTTTGGGACAGGACGTTTACATCATTTCTGCAAACGCTTCCCCAAAATTAGATTTTCTCCAAGGGGTCTGGGAAGTATTATAATCGGCTATTTATAATGTGCTTAATACCCAGAGGTTGCTAAGCGTGGACCTGGGGATCGAACCTGTGTTGCTCCACGTCGTCTTGTTTCCAAGGCGAGTGCGTTGCCCCTGAGCTATCCTCCTGCAGCATAACCTTACATAACCTTAGTCTGGAACCAGGCAGGTCACCCATAAAGATCATGAGCATCAAACATTGGGTGGAAAGGTGTACAGACAAAGAGACAGGGAGATTACTCAGTGAAGGGTTTATGGAAAGCTGCCATATTCCACTAAAGGGCCAATGCTCAACACAAATTCTGCAAAACCTAAAATCCGCTAAGGAAAACACAGCGATAGTGAAACACAAAATGCAGAAATAACTTAATCTAAGCAGGGTGGGGGCCCTTGGGAAACCTTGCCCTTTAGCAATTACATATGCTCCCCTTTGGGGCTAGTGCCCAAGAAAGAACAGGGGAAATACAGACTAATACACCATCTAACATTACCACCAGGCAGGTCTGTAAATGATGGGATCCCGGAAACTGAGTCAACAGTGTCCTACACCAATTTCCAGGAAGCCCTCAGAACAATCAGAGCATGTAGTAGGAACACCCTAATGGCTAAAGTGTACATTGAATCCGCTTTCATGCTCCTCCCAGTGCATCCTGAATCATAACCATGGTTATGTTTTCAATTTGAAAGCAAATTCTTTGCAGACAGGTGCGTCCCGATGGGATGCGCAATATCCTGTGCACTATTTGAAAAATTCAGTTCCTTTTTCCAATGGGCATTCTCACAATCAATGCCGGAAGCCTGCATAGTACATTATCTAGATGACTTCCTAGTCATGGGTAAACAGGGTCAGGAGAATGCAGACAGGCCCTTGCAAAATTAATACACATTTATTTATTTATTTTGGTTTTGTATAGCACCGGGCAGCCCTAGGGCATCGTAGCGCTTGTTACAGTAAACGTGTTGTTTACATTGTTTAGATACATACAAGTTACAGTCATGAGAGATTACAAGTTCCTTACAAGGGTTACAGTGGCACAGTGTGTTGGAGTTCAAGTGGCAATGCAAAGTACTTAATTGAACAGTTTAGTTTTAAGAATTTTTCTGAAACCAGTATAAGATTTTTCATTTCTTCGAGCTGTGGGGAGGGCGTTCCAATATTTTGGTGGTAGGTGTTGGAAACTGGCGCCGCCCGCTTTTTGTCTTCTGAAGGATGGGACGTAAATCTGGTTGGTGAGGTGAGATCTGGTGGGTCTGGACGAAGTGCAGGGGGTGATCCTTTCGGATAAGTAAGGGCGGGGCATTGAGTGAGAGGCACTTGTGTGTAATAGCTAGTGTTTTGAATAGAATGCGCTCTTTGACTGGGAGCCAGTGTGCGTCTTTCCTTGCTTGGGATATATGTTCTCTTTTGGGGATTTAGTGCAGCTCTAAGGGCATTGTTTTGAGTCACTTGTAGTTTGTATAAGTTTTTGGCAGAGGTGCCCAGGAAGAGAGCGTTGCAGTAGTCAAGTTTAGTGCCGACACTGGCTCTGGCGATGGATAGGGAGTTTTGTATTGAGAGGAAGGGTTTGACTGCCTTGATGATTTTGGTGGTGAGTGCAGCAGACAAGGCTATGGCATTGACCTGTCGGGACAAATGGCAGGTGAATGGGGAATATCACTAGCAGAAGAGAAAACCACTGAGCCTACCACAACCATAACGTTCTTAGGCATAGAAATAGACACAGCAGCCGGCGAATGCAGAATCCTGGAGAAGAAAAGAGAAGATCTGATTATGAACATCAGAAGACTAGAAGGAAGAAATAAGGGGACAGTGAAGGAGACCCAATTGCTAGCA
This sequence comes from Ambystoma mexicanum, assembly GCF_040938575.1. Lineage (NCBI taxonomy): Eukaryota > Metazoa > Chordata > Amphibia > Caudata > Ambystomatidae > Ambystoma > Ambystoma mexicanum. The sequence continues at coordinate 996,967,957 of NC_090931.1, forward strand.
GGAAGTCTCAACTTCGTGGCCAGAGTCATTCCCCAAGGGAAAGTGGTCTCTAGGAGCCTAGAGCTGAGAATCAAGGGGTTAGTAAACCCCACTTGCACATCAGACCTGGGGAGGAGGTTAAAAGAGATTTAGACATGTGGGAACATTTTCTAAACATTTTAAACGGAAACATCATATGGCGTACGCCATACAACACAGCCAATAAAAGAGTATTGTTCACAGATGTAGCAGGCAAGGGTTTTGGAGCCATCTTGGACAAAGCATGGTGTGCATGCCCATGGCCAGGGCAGGGCAGGGCAGTGGCAGGACACAGGCCTGACCAGGACACATAACATTATTAGAAATTATCCCCATATTGATTGCGCTCAAATTGTGAGCAGCTAAACTAATCAATATAGAGCTGATAGTATGGTCTGATAACATGGCAGTAGTTAGCATAAAAAAACAGAAGGACAACGACCTACCAATGGGTGTCGAGAATACTCAGGGCCATGACTACAATAGCACTGCAGAGGAATATTGAAGTAAAAGCTAAGCACATTGCAGGGGAAAATAATGTGGTTGCCGACGCTCTATCTCGCTTTCAGTGGGAAACCTTTCTTCAACAACTCAGACCAGACGCAAACCCAAGAAGGACAAAGGTTCCAGAGGAATACTGCGAAATCCTGACAAAGAATTGAAGGCAGCTATTTGGTCAACACCGGATAGCTGGGGCCAGAGCAAGGTAGAACCATGCATCTCCAAAACTGAGGTGCCAGCACAAACGCCTCTGATGCTTTAAAGCATGAACAGTGATCAAGTGTTCTGATCTGCTTAGCTAGCAAGACACTAGCTAATAGCAGAGCAAAACAATACAGTAAGTGTCTGACCACTGTACTGGAGATTACAAATACAGCACACAAAACAGATAACAACCAGTGAAGTCAACACATTTTTAGAATGGGCTTATGCTCAAAACAAAAAGAAGGATTGGGCAAGGGGTCATTTGTCAGCAGTAGCATACTTTGCAAAACTCCAGGGAAACTCAGACCCAACACAGAACGCTTTAATCAGTTATGCGCCACAAGGTAGGGGAAAAATAGAAGGAACACACAAAGACAAGCGGCGCCCACTAAATTTCGAAAAACTACCAATTATCCTAAGTACCTTGGGAGAAACATTCTCTAACAGATACAAAGTACAACTTTTCAAAACAGCATTCTCACTAGCATATTTCAAAACGTTGAGAGTTAGCGAACTTATAGCATCATGCACAGCGGCAGAGGATGGGCTGGGAATGCTAGAAACACAGGTAAGAGAAAATTGTATGTCCTTAGAAATATTGAAAACCAAAACGGGGAAAATGAGCATGATAAACCTGTATTGCATAGAGGACCAAGTTAACTGCTCAGAGTGCATAGCGAAGGTCTACTTACAAGTTTGTCCCCTTCTCAGGAGTCACTTTTTGATTCATTAAGATGGCAAAGCACTCAGCCACTTCCAGTTTCAAGCAGTGCTTAAGAAAACCATAACAAAGGCAGGTTGGGAGAGCACAGGATTTGGTACACATTCTTTCAGAATAGGCGCTGACACATCAGCTTGGGAAGGCGGCTTGGGTGCACAGAAAGTAAAACAGATCAGGGGGTGGGTCTCTGACTGTTACAAAAGATACACAAGACCCAAACTAATATAATCACATTTCTTTGACAGAACACAGAGAACCCCATGGGGTGGCCTGGATCGTGGGTCACTCCTTTATTTTCAGGACAGGGAGATGGGCAGAGGAATCAAGGTTGAGTCCACCTTTCAAGAACACCAACATACTTTGGTGGGGCACCAGGGGCATGAAGTGGGACGAGATCCATGATAAACTGGCGGATTTGGTGGGTTTTAGAGACCCACCAAATTTCCTGACTATAAATCTAGGAGGCAACAACCTGGTGCAGAAGGGCAGAAGACAGTTGCTCAATGACATATGCACGTCCTTAGCAGGAATATTGCACAGCTGGAAGGACACTGAAATCTTTTATTCAGAGATCCACCCCAGAAAAAAGCTAAACAAAGGGGTGGAAAAATTCTGCATCAGCAGGGTCATCAATTTTATTAAGCACAGCGCCACAACCCCAGCAGACCCAGATCTCTTTCACAAGGATGGGACTCACCTCTCAGAGAAAGGCATGGAGAAGCTGCACAATGTAATTCTCGCCACCCTAATGGAAAGAAGATGCAAATAGTAAAGAGACCTTGGAGGTGGATGCAGGGGTCATTCCCAGCCGGGAACCTATCCAGGTGTGGCGGCACAGGCCAGGGACACATACACTGGCCCACGTGCCCAAAAGGCCTTTTTCATATTCTTGATGCACATTTTATTAATAACATTTCTTTATTGTGATATATGTAACTGTGCAATACAAACCACAGCCTTTTATTGCCAACACTAATCACAATGTGTCAGTAGTCTTTGGGCAACAACTCAGCAAGGCTGGCATGAGGCAGGGTAATAACATAAGGGCCCCAGGGACAAAAGCTGCTCCTCATTTTAGGACCAGTGCTGTGTAATAGGGCACCATATGGAACTACATGGAACTGGGACATAAGTAGGGGTTGCTGGGTCACGTTAGGCATGCACAGCTTTCAGAAGCTGTACATTACTAGCAAAACCACACGTGCTAAACCCAAAAGTGCATGTCACCCCTCACCCCATACGTCCCTCTTCCCCTCCCCCCCTTACCTGCAGCCATACTACAAAGGGAGAACCATTTGGGGATCCAAAGGGCAAGGCAGGATGTCACACCAGGGTGTCAAAAAAGGGCCCAGGTGTGAATAGCCAGGAACAAGAAAGAAAAGGAAATGGGGGAATCCAGGCGAAGGGAGGGCACACACACACACATGCAGAATTTGTCAGCGCCAGCCAGCCGGCAAGTTTCACCCAACCCACACACCCGGAAAAGAAGGAGAAACAAGAGACAGACACAAAAAGAAGGACAGGACAAGGAAAGTTGTCTCACAGTCGTGGGATAAGAAGCAGACACGGGCCAGGGGGATATCCACTGGCCCATGTGCCCAAAAGGACTTTTTCATGTTCTGCATGCCAATTTTATGAATACAATTTCATAAATTCAACTGTGCAATAAACTGTAAACAAGACAACTTTAAGTCTAAACCATTTGTTTTATCCATCATAAAACGGATACACTATCATCACGCAGGTTGCTTATCTCCCAAAGGTTGCACCAATGAATTAGCCCTCATGGAGAGGGCACGTAAGGTATGAATCTTGAAGGGTGGTTTTCACTTGCTCTTCACTTTCTCTATGAGATGTCAAAATCAATGCAGACACTAACATTTCCTTGGCCCTGGATATTTCAGTGGCTTTAAATACCACCAAGCACAGATCCTTAATAAGGCGACTGGAAGAAGTTGGACTTTATAACAACTTTAGTGTGGATGAAATCTGTCCTCACTGACATAACATAAATCACTTGGCTCCGTTATGTAGCTCCAACTCACACAATATAACTTCTGGAGTCCTACAAGGATCATGTCCATCACTTCTCCTTCTTAACATCTATTTGACACCACTTTTGAGGCTCATAAAAAAAATAACAGAACCACCTGCAACAACTAGGCAGACAATATGCAAGTATCTCCAACATGGCTAACAATGAGACCAACAATGTCCTCACCAGCTGCTTTTCTCAGGTAAAACATATGGATGAAAACGAGAAACTGATAATTAGACACTGAGAACATAGAAATCAGTATTTGTCTCACCCAATGCAGTGCCCAGAAGTACTTTGACCTACGGAAGTGGACACCTTCCCAAAATCCCAAAAAAGTAGTCAAGAATCTGGGGGTTCTCCTAGACAATGGGCTCACTCTTTAACGACAAGTCAACTCACTATTATTCAAGAAATGCTTTTATCATTTTCACTCAGATGGATTATGCCATTGCTCACTTTCCATCATTGCTGTCAAAGTGCTGTTCTTATCAAGAAAGCGTATACCTCTGTGACAGCAGCATGACTTCAGCTTAGACTCCAAAGAAGGGAACACATATTCTTGTCCCCGTTCATCAATTCATTTTGGCCCTTTTCCTAGGAAGACATATATCCGTCTTTCTAAACTGAAGTCTAGTTCCCCTTTGGATCCTAGCCTCATATGAAAACTACAATCTTACTCTTCCATCATTTATAAAAATATGTCTTCCTCTTCTGAACTCCTCTCATTCTCTGAAGTCTGCTATAGATACTCTGCTGTTTTGGAAGTCCCCTTCAGACCTTGGTATTCCTTCTGACTATAGTCAGATTTTGCTTCTTCCTGCACCTGCCAAGATCACCATCACCACATAACTGAAGGGGCATGCTAAGTGGGCCAGCCTACTTCATCTCCAAGCTGGGTATCAATCCTGGATGTGGCAGTCTAGGATATTAGGTTGCTGATTAATGGCGGCACGGTCAGTGGACATGTCTTAGTTCATCTGTCAGTGGCCTTCAACACTGTTGACCATGTTATTCTCCTGGACTGTCTTTCCTGCGGAAGCATTTCTGGCTCTGCTTTTTCTTGTGTCATTTCGTTAATTTCTGACCGTTGTCAATCTAGGTCCCTTTTCCGTATTACTCAGTACTGTGTCCCATAACTTATGGTGTCACACAGGCCTCATAACGTTATCCTCTTCTGTTTAATCTTTAACTTCAGCCTCTTACTGCTGTCATAGATGGCTTTTTTGGTGTTTGCTGCTAACTTGAAGGTGCTTTTACTTCCTGGACTTTTGCTACTGTGGCACACGTGCTCTTCCCCTCAGCAGTACTGCGAGCGTTGCTCTTGCTGCAGTCCGCTTCCTCAAGGGGGCGGAGCTTCGCTCAGACACGTGACGCATCATGTGACAGGAATCGTGGTTAAAATCATCGCACAGCCGCCCATGCGGTGTGTTTGCTGCTAACTTGAAGGTGCTTTTACTTCCTGGACTTTTGCTACTGTGGCACACGTGCTCTTCCCCTCAGCAGCACTGCGAGCGTTGCTCTTGCTGCAGTCTGCTTCCTCAAGGGGGCGGAGCTTCGCTCAGACACGTGACGCATCATGTGACAGGAATCGTGGTTAAAATCATCGCACAGCCACCCTTGCAGCGTTAAGCCCTGGAAGCAGTAAGGGCTGGAACTGCTGTTGAGCTGTTTGGCTGTGTCCTGTTCCTGTTCAAAGTGAGTACTCATTGCACATCCATCTGTCTTAACTCCCAATTGTCACAGGGGTAAGGGTGGAGAGTCGGACTCTGGCAGCTCCTTAAGCTGTCGGGCGTTCCTTACCCTGTGACTGGATGGTCCACGAACTTTTTGTTCAATCACGTGACTTTGCATTTTTGATCATAAGCACCTTATTTAACTCCTGAAGGGACTTGAGATTTCTTCTTGCTTTTTGGTACTGTTGTGGCACTGTTGTGAAAGATTAAGTGTTTTATTTTGTTTTCTATCCTGAGTTGTCGTGCATTATACGCACATGGCTTATCTGTTACCTTCTGGTATGCCCCAAAATCTACGTCAAAAGGGACTGACGATACCAGCTGCACGACTTCCATGCCTATCTCGCAAAGTTATCCATCTTCCCTCTGCGACCATGATAGCCAGCTCCTGTTGTACAAAGGTACCAACAACCCTTGAGCTCAATGGTGAAGTTCTTCCAGCTCCAGATACTTTTCCTCTTCATGAACCTTTAGCGAAGGAACGACCGAAAGTAGATGTTATGAGAGCGGCGCTTCCCCTCTCAGATAATACCATGTTGCGCACACCTCTGCCACGCTTCACCATTAAAAGGAGAGGCGCAAGACATTTAGCCAGACCATTAACCTCCTCCCCATGTTCCGACCCTGATCTCTCTCTCTCTCAGTCATTCTGGGTCGAAAAATTCTACAATCCCAGATTCTCAGAGTGTAATCGATCTTATTTCAGGCAGTTCAGGGTCGGAGTGTTCACCAAGTTCTCCTTCCATTTCTTTTGTTTATCCTACGCCCCGGAGAGTTCAAACGCAAGTCCCGCAAGAACTCTCTTTTCGAAGCCCTGTGGGGAAATGTACCTCTCAAAAACTGCCCAATACCCCATTACCTAACCTGGTGGATAAGCTGGACGTGCCGTCCATGAATTTCCCCCCTGTTGTAATGACACCCCCAGTGCGGAATGTACTTACAGTTCCCTCACACCCCCCTCCGGTCACCCTACCAATAGGGGCTGTGGTTGCTTCATCAGCCCTTGATATTACTCTGGCTGCCATGCAGCTAAACTTACAAAGCCTGTTTAAATTATTTGAATGTTTAGATGCAAAAGTTACTGCACATTCAGTGGAAGCACATGAAACTTTAGTGCTATTAAAGACCTTGGCTGATAACCTTTGATCACATCCACATGACCTTCGTCCGACTGATAATGCTCATGATGACGAAATCTCGATTCTGACCATTGGCTCAGCAAGTTCCCCACCTCCTACTCTTCCACTTCCGCAGACTGTTCCCGCATTTGCAGATATTATTACTTCCGAAGGGCGAACAAATCTTTCCGCTGCTCATGGCCCTGTGAATGACCCACACACTATTCTCACAGATAGTTCATCTGTCCCTGAGCTTCCACTTCCCCCAGCCTCTATAACTTCTGTGATTCCTGTTGAGGAAGAAAATGATATCCCGTCTTTACCAGCAAGGGGAAGTAGGAAAAAGTCCTCGAAAATGTCCCGTAACGCACAGAAAAAAAAAAAAAGACTCCAATCTTTTTACCTTGACATTGCAGAAGCAGACTATGAAAACCTTTTTTCAAACCTTGATCCCAGTGCCTGAGAACATGGTGGCTACACAAGGTTCTCAATGTACAGTGCCATTGCCATTGCCCAAACAGCCCATAACTATATCGGCTCCTGTCCTGTCTTCCGCCATCAGCAGCGTGAATTCTTGTCTTCTAACCCAAGCCCCAATTGCTTCCTTGGTGACTGAGTCTGTCCCTATTTTGGATTCTATACGACCTATACTAACATCTGCTCCTCCTGTGTCCTCTACTATTGATTCTCAGAATCCTAGCCCCATGGCTGGACATGTGACTGTACCCCTGGTTGCTGACATAGCGGTGCTTTTGAAACTGAACCTACCTGTCCCACCTCCGAGGCAGAGTCTCCTAGGGACCGGTTCTGGGCCTTCCGTCCCGGTGTTGCTTCCGATGCCTAGTACTACCATAGCCTCTAGCTATCCTCCTCTACATGCCTTGATCCGAGGACTTGATCTGGCTTCTACTTGCCAACATTTGAACGAGCGCAAAGGGCAAACAAACATAGCCGTTTGTGACAAAATTATGCCTTCTGCCCCTAAGCAGAGCATTAACTCTGCCACTATTGTTCCGGCTCAACAAATACATGAGGCAGTAGATGCATATTTGGCTTCTTTTTCCCCTCCTATCCTTCCTAAGCCCCCCCAAAAGTTATGTGGCCCAGATTCATCTCTAAGCCAATGGCTCCTACCGAGCTCTATGCTAACATCAACAGAAACTCCACAGCCCTCCTTGCATGTTTGCAATCGGCCCCACGTTATTCCATCTCAATCCATAGATTTGTTTAAATGAACCCCTCAATTCTAACAGCCACACCTTTCGAAATATCACTCCAGTGGCAACCCGTCTCCATTCCTTGGCACTGCGTAAATGCCACTCTTTAATTTTGAAATGTCGAGGAGGAAATTTTGGCACCTACGATCTGAACCGTTGTAGTGTGCTGAATATCTTCTCCGAAGTGGTGGAGTTAGAAGACATAAGTTCGAGTGACATTGAGCAGATCGAATTTATTTCTGAGAACACTTGCTCAGTAGTGCGCTTGTGGATACCCTGAGGTATCATTTTGAATACCATTTGGAAATCTAAAATGCAATTATTCGCGATGGGGTTTCTACTAACACAAGATCCAGCATTCATGAATGGGGACTCTAATGCAAAGCAACTGTGCAGTCAACCCAGTGCAAGTGTTTCTTTGATAAATAATATTGATCGTGCCCAATCTTATATGTCATAACCATTAGAAACATCTAAAGACCATCTAATTAATGTTGCTAGTTAGAATACTAGAGGCCACACACATTTACAAACTTCTATGGCTAGCTTCCCAACTGTTATGGACATAATAGCATTACAGGAAACTTGGCTCCTGCAAACGCCCGCATGGAACAATTATGAGATTGTTCTACTTCCAGCTATTGCGGGTCAAAAAGGTCAACCATCATCAGGCTTATTGACAGGAGTGAACATGTCCAGAGGTTTCGCTATTGAGGCCTGGGACTCTGTATCTGCCTTTATCCAGCTTGTTAAAATCACATGTCCAGCGCATATCATTGCGTTGATTGACATTTATCGTAATCCTCTAGGGCTGACTGATGCTGCTTTCTATGAGGGATTGACTAGACTCTTAGATTTGGTGTTTCTTTCTCCAGACATTACGGATACCCTTATTGTAGGCGATCTCAATTTGGATTGCATCAATCCTAAGGGAAAAACCTCAACAGATAAGGTCAAGCGATGGACTTCTTTTATGTTGAATCGCAATTTCCATATGACCAATGGTGTAATTCAAGGCGATATCCCACATGGCATAGGGGTTCCGTATCTACTACAATAGACTACATGTATACGCACACCAACTTAACTGGACAAATAAGTACCTTTCAAATATTCCCGCAAGTGCATAGTGATCACCATCTACTAGTGCTTACAATCAAATGGAACTACGCAGCTATCCGACGATCTTACTATGTAAACGACCTAAGAGTTAATAATGCTAAAACGCGCTTTCGTTGGTCAGATAACAACTTATCATCCCTAGCTCGTTTAGTCATTTCTAATAACAACTCTATCTGTCCAAAACAGTATACTAACCTTCTTCTCACATTTGAATGCTCTGCGAAACCAAATAAAAAAACAGAGATCCACACACACAAACATGCCTTTAATCCATTAATCAAGGCTAAAAAGACTGAATATCACAGTGAAAAAAGACTAATTGTTAAAATGAATTTGCCTAATTTCACTCAGCAGCTGAGTGGCTAAATCCAGATTCCATAATTGGATGAAACAACATCGTGCACATATTTTGCAAGTAGATGGTGAGCATATGCTCAAACTAATAGCAAACAAAAACACGGCCAAAACTTGGGAAATTTTCAATCAATGTGCTCATAATTCCCAAGGTAGTCTACAGGCCCTTTGTGTTACTGAGACCCAATGGATCGAACACTATTCCAGCTTGTTTCAGACTCGTCCTTTGTGCCCTTGTCAAAGCTACCTAATGATTCTGAGTGTTGGTCTCTTGCTTGCTCTCCACTCATACTTGAAGGATACATTAGACATATTAGCTCCTCTCGAGCTAAAAGCCCTGATGGCCTTAGTAACCACATGTTCAAATTGAACCCTCCGATGTGGGCTGGAATATTGAATAATCTTTTCCAATGCATCATCAGGACTCGTAAGATTCCTAACTCATGGAAACCTCAATTATTGTTCCTATTCACAAGAAGGGCGACCGCACTTTACCGTGCAATTATAGACCCATTGCCCTTCTTGATGCCCCCGGCAAGCTTTTTTCCAAACTTATCCTGCGGGACTTCAACACTTGGACCAAAGTAGCACATGCAAGAGACCCGTTTCAGACAGGTTTTCTCGCTGGCCTAGGCACAAATATTAATTTGTTCTGTCTCAATGCTCTCAAATCTCAAGCGCAAAATACTAAGCAAGCGCTCTATTTTGCCTTTGTGGATCTCCACACGGCATTTGATGCCATTTCTCGTCCGATTCTTTTTGCAAAACTCACAAGAGACAAGTGTCCTCCTACTTTACAACAAATCATTCAACTGTTGCATGGGGAAACTTCTGTGCGTATCAGACTGAACTTAGAAGGTCTTTTATCTAGAGCTATTCCAACTGCTCGTGGCCTTAAGCAAGGCTGCCTCCTTGCGTCTGCGATCTTTAATTACTTCATGTATGACGTTCGGGAGGTTTTTGAGGCAATAGCATCGGACTCCCCCAAGATAAACAATTGTAAAATTCAAACCTTAATGTATTCCGACGATTTGGTGTTAATTTCGAAAACCCCAACTGGTTTACAAAAACTCCTTGATGGCTTTAACAGCTATATAATGGCTAACGATTTACGGGTGAACACAGCCAAAACCCAGGTCGTCGTCTACAGACCACGCAACGCAATGAGATCTATTCCATCTTGGTCCATTAATCATATAAATTTGGCGATAGTGTCTAGCTATGTTTATCTTGGCATGGTCTTTGATGGTAGTGCCTCAACGAACGCCCATCTCGATGTAATTAAGTGTAAGCTCAATTCGGCCATTTCCCAAACAAAAATCATAATGCATTGTTATGGTGCTTTCTCGATGCAACCAGCAGTCCTTTTCTGGAAGCAAAAAGCCACCCCATGCATTTTATATGGATTGGAATCACAATCACCATGGCAACCAAGAGCCTTTGATAGGCTTGAAGGCAAATTCTGGAAAGCTATTCTTCAGTTGCCACAATGTATCCCAATAGTTTGGGTACGGTATGAATTGGGCCTTACTTCTCTCAATGCCCAATATCAGTGGCGAACATGTGCTTTACTGCGGAAAACCCTCTTACCCCACTGCGAACATAATGTTCTGCAATTTTTGTCCAACTACATCTTTCATACTACACACCCCTTTGTTAAACAGTGGTTGCGGGCAATCTACCGCACTTTGGTAGAAGCAGATGCGTCGCTTAACATGCTCTTGACCAACCCAAATAAAGTGAAGCAACTAATTTACCACAATGATTGGATCAATACTCGAAACAAATGTCTCCAATATAAGTCTGCAATCCTTGAACAATTTAGACACAAGAGGTTGGGATGTATAGAACCGTATCTCTTAAAATTTCCCTGTAAGAGAATACGCTCAGGCATTCTTAGAATGCACCTGAACCTATGGCACACTCGCGAACTCTTGGCCCAACGGAAGTGCAGCGAGGGGGTGGTAACCTTCTGTAGATTTTGTTGTGACATCGAGGCCACAGAAACTTTAGAGCATATACTCTCGCTATGCCCTGCGCTACTCCAAGAGCGCCTAAAATTTTTCTCAGGGCATTGTAGCTATTTGGGGAATTCAGAATCATCGGAAAGATGGTCCACGTTACTGTGTACGACTAAGGTTTCTCTCCAAAATGCAATTGTTAATTTCCTTTATGGAGTGAATTTAACCTGTTAAGCAATTGTTGTTTCTTCTTCGGTTGATTTTACCACCATTTATGTATGAGTGGCACGTTGAATTTTCTTGTTCTCACTGTTCCTTGGTCGTACGTGCTTTATGTGAATTGAATAACTTTTCCTTTTTGTCGTTTTAATGAGAATTGTATATTATGTATATGTATTAACCTAATCATTTTCATAATGAGTTCTTTTCTAATTTCTCATGCATATTTTACGAATAACTATATGTAAAGTTTTGTATTGAAAAGTTGATTTTTTCACGATATCAATAATAAATAAAAAGATGGCTTGAACATCCACATACAAAGACAGGTTTAAGGTGTTTTAAAGAGCTGGTCTGAGATGATTGAGACTGTTGAAACTGAGGGAGGTGCCTATGGCTCTCTCGGCCTCCCTGTGGGCTCCCTCCGTCCTAGCCCAGGCTTCACTAACCCCAATAATTTCCCCTATGTAACCTAAGGCAAGGTAACCCCTACTTTCTAAGCCTTTCTAATCTTGACAGAGGAACCTAAAGTATGTGGCCTTTTCCATCTCCCTCCTACTAGCACCTTCTAAGGGATACATACCTCTGGTCTGTTGCATTGCTCAATGTCACAAGATGTTTTCTCTTCTAGCCTCTCCCATTCTCACTTGCACTCTCACTCTTTCTGTCTCTACCTACCCTTCTATCTCTACATCCACTCTCCTCCCGCCATTATTTTCCTGGTCTCCCTCTCTCCCTACATGTACCTCTTTCCTTCCCCATTCACTTCTCTCCCTTACCGCTCTTAGATCTGCTCTCCCCTTTTTCTCTGCTCCCCTCCCTTCATACTACAAGTCCTTCTTCCTTTTTTTCTCTACCTGCACACACCTTCTCTCCCCTCTATTGTGCAGTAATGCGTCTTCTAATCTTACACACACACACGCTGCATTTCTCTCGCATCTACTTTCTCGACACCCTCCCCACTACTACTTCTAATAACACCTTACATGCTCTCCCCACTCTCCTGTCACACATTCGCTGTCCCTTACTCACACAGGCCCTCATTACGACCCTGGCGGAAATCGAAAAACGATGGCGGAAATGCAATACCGCCATCGAATAGCGCTCGGTGCGATTATGACCCGTCACCGCAAAGTACGATGCCATTAGCGACACCGTAGTGAACGCCAACGCTAACTGCACCAAGTACGCGCGCGCGCGCCATGCCAAACCGTAAAAACCACCATGGCGCAACGGTACGCGAATTCTGACCCTAGCGGACATGCACCTAACGCCATCAAGCACGGCGGAAAGTACCATTCCGCCATGGTGAGAAGTACGGCATCGCGAATCAACCGTAAACGGCCCCACTGAGTGCCTGTACACCGCTCCCTGGCCACATTGTACAACTCCCCGTAGGTGCAATGAAGGCACAATGCAACCAGTGAAATGCACAAGTCACCCATGCATGCCAACGAACAAAAGAATCTCAAGAGGGGCCAATGGGAGCTGCAGGGCACAGATGGCACGAATACAGAAGCTATTCCAATGGACATGACCTCAGTCTCCCACCAAGAAACGCACGCAAACACAGGCACCTGTGACCAGCAACATTCAGAAAATCACATCATTCCACCAATCCACCTGGCTGACCGGCATCTGTTACACAAAACCTAATCCCCCGCCCCTGAGCATGACATCATTCAAACAGTCATATTGGCAGCCCTTATCCCTGACCTCACTGGGCTTCGTAGGCAAACGCGCCCAGCACAGTACCACGCAACTATACTCCGAAGCTGGAACCCAATGCAGATCTCCTCACAATACATCGCTCCCCAAATAGGAATATGCCACATCACTTGCAAAGAAGAACGCTACACGGCCCATATCAGAATAGAAATTTAATGCACAACAAATTCACCAAGCCCATACAGCCATTAGGCCATGAACTCCAAAACACATTTCACCATTGTGGGCTGCATCCGCAATAAATGACCAGCAACTTCTTGTGTGACGCCCTGTTCCTTCATGGTACACAGGGCCACATTCTCGTACGAAAAGGCAACATGGAAGCGCCCAGAACCGCAGGGCCGACCCAATGGGGAGGCACTAGTCCAGCTGAAAGGCCGAAATGTTGCTCCGAGCCACAAGTACTGCGTAAGGGCATGTGGCCCATTGGCGATCGTCCCATAAGATCGTAATGCTGCTCCACTGATTAACACGAAGCAGCAGGTGTCGGGAGTAAAATCCATCTGCAGGAGTGGCATACAGATGGCAGTGGCAAAAGGGGAGGAGATACCTGTCAACCAAATGAAATGAAAAAGAATAGAATGGCCATCAGAACTACATTAGAATTACTCACTTCAATGATCACACCAAATCCACAGCCATATGCATGCTAGCCCACTCCAAAGGATCATCACCACCCAAAAACCACTTGCGAATCATAACTATCTATATCGAGGTGAAAACACCATCACAAACGAGTGTACCTGTGCATGCGTCTGTTAAAACAGAATCCATCAGATGGGATTGGTAACGTGCATGGACACAAGTGTCTGAAGGCGCGTCGAGACAGGGAGGGCTCAACAAGGCCAGATAGACGATGGTCCCACTATGGCAGCCCTGCATCACATAGCGCAGGGGAGGCGGACAGATCCCAAGAAGCCCTGTACATGGCAAACTCTGTATCAAATCATCTGTCCATGCATCCATTCATCATTCCCTCATCCCGTAATGATAACGCCTGTTCCCATACTCACATAACATGTGAAAATTCCATTGAGTCTGTGCGTCATGCAGCCTGCATAATCCACTGTGCCCCAGCCCGTAATTCCAGTGTTGTGAAGTAACATGTATTTGGGAACGTCCGGCCTCATCGTCCACTTCGCTATTGCGCATCCCAAACTATTCATATCAATCATTGCATCCCCGCCATGGCCCCTGTCCCAAGGACATTGAACAATAGAACGTTATATTTGCAGTCAGACCTGTGGGCATCTCCTCGCCGCTAGCTGAAGACCGAAAGCGCCGCCCTTCGAATTCCTCATTTGCAACATCACGTCGAAAAGGCATCTGTGGCCGCTTGAAATCACAAATTAATCCATCTAGTGCGGCTGTGTGTGTAAATGGCAACTGCCTTCACTCACAAATGGGACGCCCCGCCCGTCGTTGAAACTCGGTACAGTGATGCATGAGGGTCCACCGTTACTCGAGTACTACGTTCCACTGACCCTTCACAAGTCTGTTCGCGACTGCTAAGATAGTATGTGAAACAATGGGACCATAGCCGAATGAACATATCAACCAATGTTACACTGCCATCGGGTACAAATACATGATTGTAATAGCAAGATGCCATTCCTCGAATTGCAGCGTTGTGTGCGGGACGTGCCCGCCCAAAGGGGAGAGCAGCTTGCACAGGTGGAATGAATCACCACAGGTGGAGGCCATACAGCCTGATAACACATAAATAGCACACCCAGTCTCCTCCCACAACCACACCCACTCCGAAATGCTACCGGCAGGACTCGCGATGTTGGCCCTGGGGGACCTGATAGCACTGCAAGTACTCCAACTCCAAGAAGAAGACGAACACCAACCACAACCGGCCGCACGGAGGAGACGCAGGAGGAGGAGGAGGGCAAGGCAGGGCCAGCAAGGGCCGCCAGCACAGCCACTACCACCACGCAGGCAGCCCGCAATCCCACGCCTCCGAGCACATCCGTTCAACCTCACTGATGAGCAGATCCACACCTTCTACCGTTTGGACCGGGACACCATAGCCGCCATTGTGGACATGACACAGGCTGACCTTGTCAGCATGATAGATAGCCCAACCGCCATCCCACCCCTACTGAAGGTGGTGTCTGTACTCCACTTCCTGGCCACAGGCACCTACCAGCACACAGTCGGACAGTTGCATGGCATCTCACAGCCACTGTTCTCACGGACACTATTGCAAGTGCTCGATGCCCTCCTGAAGCACGCAGACGACTACATCTCTCTACCACGCTCGGAGCAGGAAATTACCAACACAAAAGTGGGATTCCATGCACTTGCCGGCATACCGGGTTGCATTGGTGCCATCGACTGCACCCATGTGGAATTGGTCGTCCCACATGCCATGGAGGCCCAGTACCGCAACCGAAAACAATTTCATTCACTGAATGTACAAATGGTGTGTGACTCCAACAGGATCATTACACATTGTTGTGCCCGATTCCCTAGATCAACCCATGATTCTATGATCTTGAGGAACTCTACAATACCACGCTACATGGAGCGACACGCAGGGAACAGATCCTGGCTACTCGGTGAGTCACATTTCATGCATGCTGATGTGGGGTATGTGATGCGGCAATGACCTGGCAGGAAGGGGGGGGGTGCGTACGTAGCAATGGCATTCCACATTATTCGTTTATCGTCCACATACAGGTGATGCCGGATATCCACTGAAGAGATGGCTCCTCACACCAGTCCGGAACCCACGGGACCAGCATGAGGAGGACTACAACCATGCCCACTCACGTACCCGTGTAGTCATTGAACAGGCATTCGGCCTACTGAAGACTCGTTTCCGGTGCCTCAGCAGGTCTGGCGGGGCACTCCTGTACCGCCATGTGAAGGTTGCAAAGATGGTGATGGCATGTGTCATGCTACACAACATGTGCGTACGTAGAAATGTGCCCATGCCCCCTGACGCAGAACTGCAAGCACCTGAAGATGGTCATGATGAGGGTGGGGATGTGGCAGCACCTCAAGGAGTCTGCGAGGCACAGGAGGGCCGTGACATTCGTCAGCATCTCATAGATGCATGCTTCTAGCACTCACGCCTGGTGGCTGATACATGGACACGGGACTCGTGGCACTGTGTGTGTCTGGTACATGCACAATATGGACTGTACGCCTATGATGGCCTCGTACACAAAGATCAATGTCCACACATCTCATTGGTTGATCGTGCATTGTTAATGGCATATGTGATATCATGTTGAACACCCTATCGACCCGCCACCCAAGTGAGCCCAACACCCCCCCTCCACCCTCCTACCTCCCCCCCGAACACCAGTGTCCAGAGATGCTCATTGCCAGTGGGCAGTCGCTATTGCAAGCCCCCTCTGCGGGTATCAGGGGTGCCCCTGCCTGTGGAGCGCAGGTTCCTCCCAGATCTACGTTGGGGGCTGCCCTGGACGGAACTTGCAACGGATGATGTCTCTGCCTGCTCACGTCCATGCATGTCCCTAAGGGTTTGTGAGAGCTCAGTGAGCACACGGCGCACAGCGGCAAGTTCGGCACATACGTCTTTGGACGTCGCATGCAGTTCCCCCCTCAGGCTCTCGGTGCTTCTCTCCATTTGGACTCTCAGGCTCTCGGTGCTACTCTCCATTTGGACTCTCAGGCTCTCGGTGCTACTCTCCATTTGTGCCCTTAGTGTCTCTGTACTTCTCTCCATTTCTGCCCTAAGTGTCTCAGTTGATGTTTCTATGTCTGCCTTAGTGCCCCTACATTCATCGGCATGGTCCTTGAGGAGCGTGGCCAGTTGCTGCTGTTGCACGATTAACTGGTCGAGGGACTGTTGCCTCTGCTGGGCCATGGCCATTTGCGGTGGTGTCACAGAGTGGCTGTTCGCCTCATGTTGCCCTGCCACAGGGCTTGTGGGGGATGGCCAGTCGTCGTCTTGTGGGTGCCCCTGCGTGGTATCCTCATGGTGTACGGGATGGAACAGACAGGGGGATTGGGACAGGTCATGGATGGATCTGACTTCGACATCCCCGTTTTCTGTGTCGGAGCATGCTGCCATTAATGCAGTGTCACCTATGGTGCTGCTGCCACCAGAAGCAGTGCCTACTGTGGCATCCATTGGGGGGACCTGTGGTGGTGGTGGTGTGGGCATGCTGGCTGCTGGGGTGCCTGTTGGAGTTCCCTCCTCTGTGCTGCCACTTGATTTGTGCTGCTGCCGTGTCTTGATCCGTGCAGCTGAGGTGGAGGGTCTTTGGCCGTTGGTCTTGGCCCTCTTTGCAGGTGTGCTGGTAGGGGTGTCCTGAAGCTCGTCGTTTGGATCGGACCCTGTGGTGGAGTAAAGGAGGGCGAGCGTTATTAATGGGTCTGTGGAAATTGGAATGGCAATGTATCACATGCATTGGGGTGGTACCTGAGGGTGATTTGGGTCGGGGCCTTGGAGGTGCTTTCTTTTGTGTGTGGAGTGAGGGTGCAGTTGTTTGGCAGCCTGCAGTTAGGGTGTGCCTGCTGCACGTGTAGAGGGTGTTTTTGGGGTTTTTAATTATTTATGTATTTATTGTGCGTTTTAAAGTGCGCTGTCAGGCCAATGTGTGTGGACGTTCTCCTGGACATGTGTTACTGTTGCGCTATGTGGACACATGGTGATTCACATGATTGGACATTGTGGATTTGGCATGGTTTTATTTGGGCCACCTACCGGATTCTTCGGATGTCTGCACTCCTTTCTCCATCCCTCCGACTCCCTCTATACTCTCCATTCCAATGGTGGAGGCACAGATTTCTTCCCAGGGGGTCAACTTGATGGGTGATTCCGATCCTCCCCCGGTGGCTGTGGCAATGTTGCGGTTGGCAGAAAGTATGCTACGGACGCGTATCCGCAGGTCGTCCCATCGCTTTCTGCATTGCTGTGGGTTGCGGGGTGCGGTCCCCACCGCACTTACCCGCTGTGCCACCAGGGCCCATATGGCCTTCTTGTTCGCAAGTGCCGTCCTGGTCATTTGCGTGGAGAAGACGGCGGCAGCATTCTCCTGGAGGGTCTCTGTGAGTACGGTGAGTTCCTCACGGGAGAAGTGGACCTGCCGCTTGCGGTCGCACGCTTTCTTCGCTACTTTTCCCATTTTTCTTGGTTACACTAGGGTGGATGACGGGTTGGGATGTGTCTCAGGGTAGTGTTTTTAGTGGTTGTGTGGATTTAGTGGTTTTATAGGTGTACGGCGTGATGTTTCCCGTTCCGGGACCATGTTTTTACTTCCGTTTCCGTATATTTACGGTCACCGTACTTTCCGGTTGGCGCTCACTGCGGTGTCCGCTAAGATGGGTGGCGGTATTGCACCTAGGGCGCCGTACGGCGGCGGTGTGGGCCGTTTTGGGGTCATTTCCGCCATCGCGGACTTTGCACTTCCGCCATGGCGTGGTGCTCGTGCCCGATGGGTCGGAATGGGCCGCACTTTGCTCCATCGTGCAATGGCGGAAACGCTATTTACGCTGTGGCGGTCCGGTCAGTCACTTTCCGCCAGGGTCGTAATGAGGGCCACAGACTCTCCAAAACCTGGAATGAAAAAGTATGGATAGGACCCTTGTGTGTGCGCTATTGCCACTATATTATGTGTAAACGGGCGGCTGCGTGGCCAAAGTCAAAAGGCGCACCAAGAAGCACCCGAGCAAGTTAGAGCATGAAAAGTAGATGACTGGCCTAACGCGCTCTGTCGATGTGCATCTAGAGCTTAAACATTATCACAATAACAGCTACAGTCCAAAATGCTAAAACTAACAAATGTCTTTAATGGATTAGGATGTCAGCCGACACGTGTTTCGACAAGTGTCATCTTTCACTGCAGTTGTCCGGATAGAGGATCAACAAAGATCTGGCATAATCCCCTTGATTGGGTTTGGTATGGTTGGTCATGTCTCGTTAAAAGAACATGAATCTGAAAATTAGTGCAAAACGACTCATGGCGTGCTTTAAAGGTTGTTTAAAAAAATTACATATGAATGCCAGGGTATTTTGCTCTTGGGAACGAAGAGGACGATTTGGTTGATTGACAACAATTTGGGATGAAAGATAGCGATGGGCCACGCTGTGGAGAAACTTAAAAACCAAGCAGAGGGTTTTAAAAAGGACCCTCTGCTGCCCATGGGAGCCAACAAAGGTCTCTACGATACTGGGACACAGAAGAACCCTTGGATGTCAAATGGAGAAGCGTCACCAGCGCATTTTGAGCAACCTGTAAATGCTGCATTTAATTGGAGGGAATGCCCATTAGAAGAGCATTCCAACAGTCTAACTTAGAATTGACTAAGCCCCCAACCACCACATGACAATTTCTTTGCGACAATAAGGGGCAAAGGAGGCTTCAGCAATTTAAATTGAAAATAGACATATTATACGGTTTCACTAACTTACAGATTACAATTTAAATTGGTTTTCCAGATACATCCAAGATTTTTCACTTTGGTATAAAAGGTAGTTGTGACCCCAAAGAGTGCTGGACAGGGGACACAGGGCATCATGTTGGCTTATTTTCTTCTTTCTTTGGTCCAAAGACGATAATCCTGGTTTTGGAGGGATTTAACTAACATCCAGTTCTTTATCCTGCATGCACAGGATATTACATGCTCTACTGTTTGAAGAGGGTGGTTTAGCAAAACAAAGATTTGGGTATTGTCGGCTTATTAGTGGTCCAGGTTAAACTGGGAGACGATACTCAGTAGTGGGCGAATATAGATGTTAAATAACAATGGGTTAAAGATGACCCTTGAGGCATACTGCGCATGACCAGTAGAGCATTAGAACAGTGTGGGCCCATTTTGACTCACGCAGTACGGTTCAACAGAAACAAATTGACCCATTTCTAAGTGTCCTTGGATACCAGAGCCACCGAAGTAAGTCTTGAGATGAGAATGTTGAAATCGACAGTGTCAAAGACCGCCAATAAGTCCATCATGACCAGCATGCTGATATCGCCCTCGTCGGCAGCACTTAAAATGTCGTCCCAAACGGAAACAAGTGCTGTTTCGGTATCGTGACCTAGTCTGAATCCTGATTGATGCAAGTCCAAGATCCCACGGGCTTCCAAAAAGCTCTGCAGCTGTGTAGTGACCATTTTCTCTAGGATCCTGCAAGGCCAAAAAAGGCTGGCAATAGTTCGATAGTACCTTGTGATCCAAAGTTGTCTTTTTGAGTAGTGGGGGTGAGATATGTTTTTTTAAGATCTGTTGGAACATGACCTTGAGTCAGCGAGGCATTGATGAAAGTAGACATAAACCCACTCAAAGCCAGTGCACGTCGTCTAGCCATATAAGCAGGAATAGGATCATAGCTAAAATTTGTCGGCTACAATTCAGAGATGAGGTTGGCAACCAGTTCTGGGCTGACAAAGGAAAATACAAAGCCAGACAAAGTCTGATCAACAGTTGAATCAGTATCTGATTCCAAAACAGGTGTTTTGTTTCCAATTCGGCTTGGGGACGATTTCAATGTCTCTCGTGCTCCCGGTGCAGTCCCTTGTTACTCTCAGTTCTTTTTCTGTTGCCCTACCATTTACCTGAGGTCCATCTGGGGTTAGTATGTAAAGTGTAGTATGCAAAGTGCTGGGTGTCATCTCATCTCCATTTGGCAACAGGGGCATACACGGACCATGTCACACTACTCTCATTACTACTTTGGGATTTACTGTTTGTATGAGGAGCAGGAGTGCCTTTCAACCTTTTGTTTTGTTGCAATTGAATTTTACAAGAAAAGAAAAACAACAATTTACAGTGTGATAGCATCTTGCATCAAACACAATGATAAAGTAACTAGTTGTAAAACACGGATCCAAAATTATAACATCCCAATAGAACAATTCAAAAAGCTACCTATGCAGTTTAATCCTGATCATCCGTGAGAAGGGCAAGTGCCTAAAATAACCAAAATCAAAACCATGGGGATATAACATAATAAACTGAGAAACTGACCATGTTCGGTGTCATAGCGGTAAGAAAAGCAGCTTACGTACATGCACAGGCATAGGAAACAGAGGGGGAAAATTGGTAAATCAAAGAATCAAAACCCACCGCAAAAGCCTCTCAATGGTTCCATCCATTTAAACCATTGTGAAAGCTGCCATGCTTTGGGGTTTATGGTGTATCATGGGAAAGTCATTGGCCCTCATTACGACCCTGGCGGAAATCGTGGTGCAAAATGCACCATGGAGCACGGCGGAAAGCTGCCGATACCGCCATGGGGGTTGGCGGATTTACCGCCCCATTCCGACCTTGGCGGGGCGGTAAATCCCCATTCCCCATTTTACCCTTCCCCATTCCCATTTTTGCCCCATAGGGTATAATGGGAGTGGGGAAGGCGTTAATTACGCCACCGTAAAATACGGTGGCGTAATTAACAACAAGGTCCCGTAGCGCCATGGATTTCTCCGCCCGGAAAAACCAGGCGGAAAACGCTCCATGGCGCTACGGGAACTCGTAGTAGGGCGGACGGGTCCGCCGCGAATACCGCTGGCGTAAACCCACTCCGCCAGGGTCGTAATGAGGGCCATTATGTTTTACAAAGTCAATAAATGGTCGCCAGGTCTCAAGATATATAGACGATTCCCCTACATTAGATGCATCAATTTTGTCCATAGCTAAAGAAAACCATATCCTACCCCACCCTTCACAGACATCGGGCGATGAATACCCTTTCCAATTGAGCACCAGTGTAATTCTGGCTGCCACTAAAAGATGTGTGATGAGCTGGGTGTTTTTGCCCGATAGCTTATAGATCCCGTCTGGGGCCACATTCCCTAATAGGATAGTTAAAGGATCCAAAAGAAGATCTACTCCTATATACTTTTGATGTGGGACAACATTTCTTTCCAATATTGCTCAATGAGGAGAAAGGACCACGACATGTAGAGGAAGGAGCCCAAAGCTAGACCACATCATCAACAGGTAGGTGTGATAGTAGGATGTATGTGATAGAGTTGTTGAGGGGTGAGATACCATCGGGTCAAGAGCTTATAACTGTTTTCTCTCAATTGTACACAGCGGGAGGATTTAGAAGTGTTGAGAAGGGGACAGCGCCCCCCCCCCCAACCCCCAGGTGCTTTAATGTGAGCTGAGATGCATTTTAGGCACGGTGATGGGCCAAGGGATGGAGAAAAGTAGAATGACGCCTTTCCTTTAACATGACCCCATTTTAATATAATCAAACATAGTTGAACTACATGGTGTGGCTCAAGGTGCAAGCAGCATCGCTATTTTGGGTAGTAATTAATAATCATAGGTAGAAGTGAAGGCCCGCGCGGTAAATGTGGCATAGACCCAAATTCGCAACACCACAGAAATCCCCAGCTATGCCTGAGCTCCCAGAAGGAAAGTTCACCCCCCAACCGCCACAACGTCTATTCATTGTTCCAAAAGTGTTGCAAAGATGTGTTTTCTCACCCAAGAGGAATGTGCCCTACAAGGCAGCGATCACAGACCAGCACCTTGTGTGCATGTTATCTCACACTGGCCAAAGCATGACCCTGCTCACTCCTGGGGGACCACGAATTATAGCCCCAGAACCTCCTTTGTGTCCGTCTTAAGGCCTGCCAAGTACACAGTATTAGTGATAAAAAAAGCTGTATAGAAGGAATATAATTGTTTTGTGACCTTCGATGTGAGAAGATGAGCCCCGCAGCACCCACGTGATGGTAGACGGACGTACTGGGCTGGGACAAATAAACTGCCATCCCTTTTGTATAGAGGCAGTACTTGTATAGGGTTCATTCAAAGAGCCGCGCAGGTTTTTACTGTATATTGTTGCGTCATCATGATGCTGTGTACCTTTAAAAGTTTCTACTTGTACTTTCTTAGAAGCACAGTTCTTTGCTGTTGCTCTCATCTGCGTGGGAGATTAAAACATGTTATGCTTACAAGATCGACTTGGGCCTTTCTTTCCTAGTGGGTTGTATTCTCCCTGGTGTGAGTGTTTAGGGGCGTGCCTTCAACTGGTGACCACGTAATCCCAGCACCCCATTGTACCTGCGGATGCTTCCTGGCCACTTCTCCAGAAGGAGCTGCGCCCACCTACAGTGACCGGCCCTGAAAAAAAACAAGTGTTTGGAGTAGTTTAGCAGAAGCCATTTTAAGAACAGTCCTCTGTGCTCTTTGAAGGGGGCGCGGCACAGAGAAGAGTGCAGGCTGGTGTTGGAACCCCGTGATGGAGGAGTTCGGGTGAGCACGCACATGTGAGTAGATTCTTGTAAGGGATAACAAGTAAGGGACAAATGCATGGGAAGTGTGAAATATGTGAGTACGTGGAGAGCGAGGTCATCAATGCGACGTGGATAAGGTCAGGGTTATTTGCTATTAAAATTCGTATTATGAATGGAGTATTTCGGTAAGGTATTATAAGGTAAGGCATTTTAAGGTAGGGAGCCCCTCCTCGGAAGGGGAGGGAAGGTGGTATCACAAGGCAGTATAATATTTAAAGAGGTTTATGGAAATAAAAAGTAATGGTCTCGTATAAGTAGTATGCCTGGAACAAGTAGTGGTTGTTAGTTTTAGAGTGTTTTTTTAAAACTTATGGTGGCTGTGTTTTCTGGGTGAAAAACAGGCCCTAGATGGGGCAGTAATTGGGTGCATCGCAGTGTGATGTGGTCCTGGATAATTTTGTGGAGCAGTGTGTGCGCGTATGGAAGGGTGAGAGAGAAGGGCGAGGGTTGATTTTCTTGTTTTTGTTGTTACAAGCAAGCGCCAGCTTGCGCAGTGCCTTAGAGGAGCTCTGCGGGGTCAGTAAGTGATACATGCCACCAGCTTGGGGGAGAGGAACACCAATAAAGCACATGTACAAGGCCCTGCCACTGTATCGTGACAGGGTGGAGAATATCATAAGCAGGGGATCGCGGAAAAGGGAGGAGGGGGGATGCGATGCCCATGGCCAGGTCAGGGTTCACACAACAAGAGTATTTTGGAAAACATGTCCACATTTCTAGTAGCAAAATATAAGGGGAAGCAGCTACCGAAGAGAAAAGAAATTCTCGATCTTTGGCACATGTTCGAAGATGCATAAGATCAAGGGAATGGAGAGGAGGTGTATAGACAGAAAGATGGAAAGTGTAGGAAGGTATAAGGGGAAGGCGGGGCATCAGTGGAGGGTAGGGGATTATATCTAGGGTTTCCTGTTTTAGGGGTTTATTTTTTTTTACTTCCGGGGGTGTTTTTCCAGTGTTTTCAAAAAAATTCAGAATCTGTGTTTATCAGTGTTTTCCCATTTGCCCCTTTCAAAAAATCGCGGACAACTGTTTTTCCAGGTGTAAACACAGAAATTTTATTTTATTGCTTCATTGCATGCAAATGTAGGGTAATCTCTCAATGTGAGATGTTCTAAACAATTTCTAGATTGACCGTAAGAGGGAGCATTTCTCTCCCCACACCAGTGAGTGACACTTAGGACCTAATGACATTCTTACAGGCCATGAACAGTAAGGATGTGAAATTAACTATCGTACTCGGTCTGGCGACATTTCAGATAGTGCAAGAGCTAAGACATAGATAAGGAAGGGAGGGGGAGAGTGGGAAGGAAATGGAAACAGACAGGCGACTACCGATTTAGGCCTGGCAACATTTCTGGTAGAGCTGGAGAAAACAAAAGGTGAGGGAGAGTGGTGGAGAAAGGGAAGGGAGGAACAAAACAAGCGACTATCGTACTAGATCGTACTAGGCCTGACAACATTTCAGATAGTGCTGGAGGGCGGGGGGAATAAGGGGTCATACCCTCACACACCACCTTGTAAGTCTATGCAATACCTGTATCCAAGATGTAACTAGGTATGCTTTCCTCTGTGACCAGCTATGACTACATGACTATATTATCATGACTACCACCATGCAAGTCCTACCCAAAACCTAAGAACGAGCTAAAATCGTTGACTTTGTCAGTACTTGCTTTTTACAGGACTTTTGCTTCGAGGAACAGATGTGGGGAAGAGGCACACTTAAGACATTTTCATTTTAACAGTAAAACATTTACAAACGCAATTAAGCCATTAACTCTTAACAGACTACTAATTAATAATAGTGGCTTGATGTTACGGTTTGATAGAGAAAGCTCTAAGACATACCAGGATGGTGGGCATTGAGTGGGGAAGGGCAGGTAATGGGTGGTAAGGACAATAGGGTTTAGTTTAGCAGTAGACAGTCAATGGGTGGGGAAATAACCAGGGGGCACCAGAGGCAGTAACAGTCCTGCCCCGTTCTGCTCCTCTGCCACGGCCTTGGTTTTTTATTTATTTGTACAATGTTTTTCGGGTCAACATTGCGGAAATAAATAATTAATCGGGTCCACGGACCCGAAGAACATTGTCCAAATAAATTTAAAAAACAAGGCCGTGGCTGAGGCCTGTAACTGCCGCTGGGCACCAGTGGCAGTAACCGCCCTCCCCACATCCCGCTCCTCTGCTGGTGGGGGAGCTACTCGGGGGCCAAGGGCATGACTTGCCTCTGGCCACGGCACAGTTTATTTATTAATTTGGACAACGTTTGTTGGAACATTGTCCAAATAAATAAATAAACCAGGCCGTGGTGAAGGCCTGTAACTTAGGGTGACCAGATTTCCAAAACGAAAACCGGGACAACCAACAACATAAGAGTGGGACTACCAGATTGCAGCCCACCAATGACCACCCCTCCCCCAACACGTCCCCACAACCACCACCCAATCATATTTCCAGCTCTTCTCCTTTTTATAAACTGTATATGATCTCATTTGTGCAGTTTTGTCTCTGAATCTTGGCATGTTACTTCAAAACAAGCGTTTGCTATAACTCAGTCATATTACATGGCCTGCTGTACAATTATTTCCAAGCCAGTCTCTGTAGCACAGTTAGTAAGTGTTGTGACGTGCACCTGAAAGGTTGGGGGTCCGAGCCAATCCTCCAACTCCAACATTGTGAAAAATAATTATAATAATTTTAATTTCCATAGTCACCCAACCATGCAAACCCCCGACGGTAAAATAAAAAAAAACTCCTGGGTCGCGGGATGGAGGGCGATTTCCCCGGGAAAACCAGGACGTCTGGTCACCCTACTGTAACTGCCTCTGGTGCCCCCTTGCAGTGGGCACCAGAGGCAGTAACAGTCCTGTCCCTGTCCTGCTTCTCAGCCACGGCCGTTTATTTATTTATTTGGACAACGTTTTTCGGGTCCGTGGACCCGATTAATTCATTTATTTCTGCAGTAATGGTCCCCACCAACATTGCGGAAATAAATAAATTAATTGGGTCCACGGACCCGAAGAACATTGTCCAAATAAATAAAAAAACAAGGCCGTGGCTGAGGCCTGTAACTGCACCGCCCTCCCCACATCCCGCTTCTCTGCTGGTGGGGGAGCTACTCGGGGGCCAAGGGCATGACATGCCTCTGGCCACGGCCGTGTTTATTTATTTATTTGGACAACGTTCTTCGGGTCCATGGACCCGATTAATGTATTTATTTCTGCAATGTTGGTCGGGACAAACATTGCAGAAATAAATAAATTAATCTGGTCCACGGACCCGAAGAAAGTTGTCCAAATAAATAAATAAACACGGCCGTGGCCGAGAAGCAGGACGGGGGCAGGACTGTTACTGCCTCTGGTGCCCCCTTCGCCACGGCCGTGTTTATTTATTTATTTGGACAATGTTCTTCGGGTCCGTGGACCCGATTAATTTATTTATTTCCGCAATGTTGGTGGGGAAGAAGTGCCCTTATTGTTGTGCTTATGAAGAAATAAGCACAACAATAAGGGACTAGTTGACAGAGAGAACAAAAAAAACTGTTTGCAAAATGCATTCAATTCACCATTCAGCCACAAGGTGGCAATGGTGCATAATCATTTAAGGCACTAAATCCAAGTCTTTCATAGAGCTGCCATGATAGCTCACTGGCAACGCGTCTGTCTTGAATACAAGACATCACAGCTTCAAATCCCGCTCCCAGGATATGATTTACCGGGGTTTATCGGAGTCCCCCGAGTAATAAATAAATAATAACGGGGTCTAGATATCGGGGAAAATCGGTAATCACCGAAAACCGGACTCCCTAATTATATCCCTTGACAACATATCTCACAAGGGTATACTAATCCAAGCTATGTACCTGCTGTAATAGTGTCCCCTTCTGCTGCGGAAGGGTCTCCCGTAGCGCTACCAACACCACAGGATACCGCTCCCCACCTTCATATACCCACCCGCCTGAAGTACTGGCATCAACAGGTTACAGGTATAGGGATTCGAGGATAGGTTGACAGGAGTATTAACAGAACTGTGTAGGATACAGACATCCCCAGGACCAGTAAGGAATATAGGTGCATTGAGAGCAGGGTCAGGAGAATGGAAGTCACAGGAAGTGCTGCTTAAGATGGAAACTGAAGGTATAATATGTGTAGGTGCTGAGAAAGAAAGAAGCCTGGGTTGGTGGATCATCCTTGGAGAGGAGAATACAGTGTTAGGAGAGAATATGGAGGAAGGGGATGCTAATACATTTACTGAGGATCAGAGTGAAGGAGAAGGGAGGGGTGAAGAGGCGGCTAAAAATACCCCCCCTCAAGTATTCTATTTAGTAGTCTATGGGAGGTGGGCAGGTTGAGGAACAGGGCCGACCGGATGGCATTAGTAAAGAGAAGAGAAGTTGTGAAGAAGGGTGTGGGAACTAGAGCAAAGCTGCAGATGCTCCACATACATAAGGGGAGGGGAGGACACAGTAAGTGCCCTGGCCCCAAATGGATAAGAATAATTTAATTAAGGCACTCCCACAGCTCACAGCAGGGGCAAGCAAGTGGATATACAAATTCAAAAAGCAAACAGCAGGGGTGCTCCTGGCAATAGGGTATTTTAAGAGCCTGGAGTTGCCGTAATTGGGGACCAGGCTGGGGACATGTGGGTTAATGCCGGATACCCGGGAGTAACCCTGGAGGATGATCCACATAATTTGGAGCACCATTTAATGGAGTAAGGGCAATGGTATGGGATGCACTACGAAGGGCCTTCACAGATACTCCTGATTTACAGATGTTGATGTAGTATAATATGGAGGATGATGAGGACCCAGCTAGATTTATGATTAAAATGCAAGAGAAATATAGAGCTGAGATGGGAGGGCCATGGGATCAATCAATACCATTCTTCTATTTTATCGTGAAGAGGGGCTTGCCGAAGGAAGCACAGAAAGCGCTGGTTAAGATCGTGGGTATTAAGGCTATGGGGTGGCCAGGAATATAGTGCATCATTGAAAAAGGATTAAAGAGCGGGAGAGGGAGACTATCCAAAAGGCGTCAAAGGGATGAAGCAAAATTGGTGGAGAAAAAGTAGGCAAAAGGTAGCAGTCCAGCTGCCTGTACTGACGCCAGTACAGGGGGAAGGGACAGAGTACCCAGCAAGTGGTGAGTGCCACTATTGCGACACTTTGGGCTGAAGGAGGACAAGGACAGTGAGGCGGGGCAACAGTACCCCAGCCCACAGTGGCAGCAAGGGGGGCTGCAGCGAGGAAGAGGGGGAGGGTTTGGACCCAGGGGAGGTGGATTCCGACAGTCTCAATGTTGGTATTGTTTAAGGAGGTGGCATTTCACAACGGAATGCAGGAGGGAAATGCAGCAGATGCAGTGGGGTATAATTATGGGCCGCAGCAACAGGGCCAAAGGGCCCCAAGGACTAGGGTACCCGCAACAGGGGTAAGGGTATCAGAATCAAGAGTATACACAGAGGCAATATCAAACCTATAATCAGCAGTCCCAAGCACTGGACATTCAAGCGCGGGACCTGCCACAACAGCAGCAGGGAGGTGCTACCCTGGGGAACAGAGTACCAGGTGGGGCTGCCGCTCCCTTTGGGGGAGCAGCAGTGGTAGGAGGCAGCCCCTTCTCGTTCCCTGGAACGAATACATATCCTGATTAGGACAGCCCACAGAGAGCACTCACGTGTCTGGTCTTGTCGACGACTACTCACCCTGAAGAGGACCTTTTGGTGGGGTTGGAGATAGGAAATAAGCCATTCATATTCATGGTGGTCTCTGGTGCAACTAAATAATGTATCATGGAAGGAAACTTTCCATTATCAGGAAAATATCCGACGCGCAGGGATTCTCTGGGGCTATTTCCCAGGTTCCATACACTGAGGAGTTGGACGTAAAGGTGGGAGGGAAGATAGTATGGTCATCCTTACTATATTCTGAGAGTTCCCTTGTCAATTTAATGGGTAGGGACCTGCTCAGCAAGTGAAACATGACTATATCCTTTACAGATCATGGTGTAGTCTGTTCCATGCCTGGGATGTGTGCTGTAAGGGTGATGTTGATAATACACACAATGACAAGGGAGGTGGTAGTCCGTGGGATTCCTGTAGATCCGGACATGTTCATTTATGGTATTACAGTGCTCGTGAAGGTGGTGCCCCAGATTACCAAACATTGTTGGTGAGTGCCCACTGATTTCATCTTTTGGCCATCGGCATCATCTGTGGTGGTAGCAGGAATGATATTATCGTTGGATTAAAGGGGTTTTGGTGTCAGACAAAAGGGTTTTCCTATTGGGAATGGACAGGGATGAGTGTGATTGGCGCACACTGCTCTGCATAGATCCAATAGTGCAGCTAAAGGAGATGACGGATGACTAATTGTTTGAAAATAATGACAAAGAAGGGGAAATAATCCTAGAGATTTGCATCCCATGTAACAATGATACAGTACCGAAGAGTGCAGTGTCCCTCAATAGCAGCATTAACTCCATCTCCATTTTTTGATGAAGATTTACAGCACGTGCCTTTACAGTTGTGGACTACAAATCCACATGATGTAGAATTATTGAAAGATGTAACACCTGTACGTATAACATTGAAGCCAGGTGTTGTGTTTCCCAGGGTAAGACAATATCTGCTATCGCGAGAGGCAGAGGAGGGAATTAGAAAAACAATACAGGCTCTACTGGACCAGGCGATTATCGTGCCATCTATGTCCCCATGTAACACGGCAATATACTATACCTTGTTAAAAAAAATATCAATGGGGCAGTTGGAGAATGATTCATGACTTGCATCCCCTAAATGATGTGGTGCAGAAAGAATGTCCAGTAGTTCCGAATCCTGTGACGATTTTATGCAGAATCCCCAAAGAAGCCACGTATTTTACTGTAGTGGATTTGAAAAATGCATTTTTCTTGTTTCCACTCCATCTGGAATCGAGGTACCTCACTGCATTTAGAAAGGTTCAGATGCGGGTCGAACACACCAGATTACCTCAGGGGTACTGCGAGAGCCTGAGTATATTTAACAGAATACTGCATGCCGATCTTGGGAATATCTAGCACAATTATCCAGTACGTGGATGATCTGCTAGTGTGTAGTGACAGTGACCAGCACTGCCGAAGGGAGTCCATTGCACTCTTACAATTGCTGGCCTATAAGGGGTACAAGGTCGACAAGATCAAAGTGCAATATTGCCAACAGGAAGTAACCTATCTGGAGCAGTTCATATTGGCAAATGGTAAGAGAATACTATCCGACAGGGCAGCGTCCATACCCACCACTCCCAGACCCACCTCAGTTAAAGAGATGCAGAGGTTTCTGGGCCTCTGTAATTACTGTAGGGCTTGGACCCTAGATTATGCGTCGTAAACAAGATGATTTCTACAAGCTCTTAGGGAAGCACAAAGGACCATAAATTACAGTAGACGGCTGAGATGAGCAGACAGTTTGATGACTTAAAAGTGATTAGTTCGGCACCCGAGCTGGCCACCCCAGATTATACACCTAAATTGTATTTGTTCTCACATTCTGATGGTCAACCTATGACAGCAGTGTTGATGCAGAAAATCACTATGGGCCATAAGCCATTGGCCTATTATAGAGACACTTTGGATGCAGTGATGCAAGGGCAGTTTGAGTGCAAACCAGCTCTAGCAGCTGCTGCCTTTGCAATAGAGAAAAGTTCTACGATTGTAATGGGGTGTTCAGTAACGTTGTATGTGGAACATTCTTGGTTTGCCATTTTAGAAAGGTCAAAATATACCTTGAATATGCAAAGGTCATCCGCGCATAAGATCATCATTTCTAAACCCCATATTCATGTGGTTAAGTGTAAAACAGTGAATCTTGCCACCTTTTTAACAGACATGCCTACCACAGAGGACCTGATGGTGCACGACTGTACCACATTCAAGGGGGAGGAGGATGACACTCCCAATGCAAGGGACTATGCATTGACGGAGGGTGAGGTACTCTTTGTTGATAGGTCATCTATAATTGATCAGGAGGGTGGTCAGAGACGGGCAGTGGTGGTATGACCTGAGGAGACGTGGTTATGAAAAGGTTGCCTATGCATTATTCTGCACAAGCAGCAGAACTTGTGGCGCTCATCGAAGCACCGAGAGCGTCACAAGGGTCTCATGTCACAATATATTCTGACTCTGCATACGTTACAACAACGGTACACGCTGGTCTATCCCACTGGAAGAGGAGTGGGTTTCAGAGGGCAGATTGATCCCCAGTCTAGCCTGCAGCATTGTTAGAAATGCTGATAGAAGCATTAGCACAGCCATCTGCAGTGGCAGTCGTTAAGTGCAACGCCCACACTAACAGGACAGACGAAATATCGTTGGGGAACGCAGCCGCTGATGCAGCAGCCAAAATGATGGCATATCTGCCAAATTAAGTACTTACTGAGTACGTTGTGACTGCCCCACCCGCAAGCGAACATCCAGCACCTTACACCGCGTTGCCCATCTCCCAGATTATCGAGCTACAAGGAAGGTAACCTGAAAGGGAGAAAGAGTTGTGGTTACAGAGAGGTTGCAAGTAATGATATGATATGGCATTTGTAACGTGCCTATTCACAAGTGTTTCAAGGCGCGACGAGGCAGGGGGGGGGACAAGGGGAGACAGACAACGATCCTACTAGGCCAGGTGTCATTCAGATCGCGCAAGGGTAAGGGGACTGGGAAAAGTGCAAGGGGAAGGGGAGAGGGGGTGAAAGGTGCTGTACATGGTTAGTAGAATACAAGATAAATAATAGGGCCAGCTGGTGGCAAATGCAAGGTAAGTGCCGGGAGAAGGGGCTGAAGGATACAGAGACAGTCCCTTAGTGCAGGTAGGCAGTGCAGGGAAGAGTGGCTGGGCCAAGGACCGAGATCGGTAAGTGGCCCAGTAGCAGATTCAGTGCAGGTTCAGTGAATTTAGCAGGGGAGAGAGGGAGAGAAAGCGGAGGCAAAGAGGAAGGTTTTGAGGTGCTTCCGGAACCGGAGATGGTTCTCCTCAAGTTTCAGGGAGGCAGGAAGGCTGTTCCAGAGGGAGGCCCCTGCTGCGGAGAGAGATCTACCCCCAGCTTGTTGCTTGGAGAAGCGGCTGGCCCTGAGGTAGTTGGAGGTGGATGAGCGAAGAGCTCGAGAAGGAAGATATTTCGGAAGAGAGAGTTGAAGGTATTTTGGCCCAAGGCCCGGAAGGCCTTGTGGACAATGCAGAGGGTTTTCAACTTAATCCTCGCAGCCACTGGGAGCCAGTGTAGTGATTTCAGTCCTGGAGAGATACGGTCCCTGGGCTTGAGGCCAAAGACAAGTCTCGCAGTCCTGTTCTGGATGAGTTGCAAAGGGCGGAGAGTAGAGGCAGGAAGATTTAGATAGAGGCTGTTACAGTAGTCCAGCTTCGAGAGAACCAGGGCTCTGGAGACAGTGAGCTTCTGGAGGAAGGAGAGGAAAGGAAGGATACCCCTGAGGAGGTGTAGCTGGTAGTGTGACTTCTTGGAGATGTCAGATATGTGAGGAGAGAAAGAGAGTGTGGAGTCGAAGATGACCCCAAGGTTTTTTGCCTTGCAGGTAGGCGCAGGAAGAGGGCCCAGGGAGGCTGGCCAGAGAGCTGCAGGGAAGGAGGGAGTGGGTGTGCCGATAAGTAGAATCTCAGTCTTACTAGCGTTAAGGCAGAGGTCGTTGGCGGCACACCATTCCTGGATAGCAGAGAGACAGTCAGAGATGAGGGAAGGGGAAGAGGAGGCCGAGGGTAGCCTGAAAATGAGCTGGGTATCATCCGCGTAGCACTGAAAGTTGGGACAGAGAACAGCGATGCAGTGAGCAAGAAGTGCCAGATACTGGTTGAACAGCCAGGGGGAGAGGTTAGATCCATGGGGGATCCAACAGATCTGTTATGGAGGCAGGAGACCTCTGGGAAGACAGTAATGCCACAGGAGCTGCTAGCAGTGGCCTTCGAACAGGTACATTATCCATTCCGCAGTTCAAAGCAGCATATAGCCGCAGACATACAGGAGGATTGGTTTATACCAAACATCCAGGAAAGTATTACAGAAATGGTCATACATTGCACCTGATGTCAAAGTTTCAGTACAGGAATGACTAACAGACGTTACGGGGTACCTTGCCCCGCCCTACTGGCCCATTCTGTGAATTACACAAAGATTACGGTGATATGGATGAGCATTTTAATGGATCTAGGTACCTCATTGTGGTGGTCTATCTTTTCTCTAGGTGGGTGGAAGCAGGGCTGTGTGCATACCCAGATGCCACGTGTGCTGCAAGGTTTTTAGTGCAGGAAGTATTCCTGCAATGGGGTGTGTGCAAGATTAGAAGGTCATATAACGGCAAACATTTTTTCAATGCATTATTTAAACACGTTACAGCACTACTTGGCATCAAGCACCGGATGTGTTCGATTTATCACCCACAGGCCAATGGTGTCGTGGAGAGAATAAATGGGCTCCTTAAAAGTAAATTATCCAAACTGCGTACCACGTTGAAGAAAAGCTGGGTGCACGGTTTGCCCCTGGCCGTTATCAATTTACGCACGCATGCCAAGCAAAGACCACCATTTGTCCCCCATGAAGTGGTCAATGGGCGGCGTATACATACTCCCATATCCCCTGTAAGAAGGGCTTCTGAAGCACATAGGGCTGCAGCAGTGCTAGGGGAGGAGTTCAAAGAATATTTTACTACACTAACTTGGGCCATTAAATGCATCTCCCGACAGATTGCACCTCCCAGGACTGTGACGACAGAGATGCCAGTTGTTGAGACAACTACGGTGACAGATCCCGACCATATGACCACACAACCACTGCTGCCTGGGCACCTTGTTTATGTCTGCAGTTTTGTACATAGGTGGAATAATCATAAGTTCCAAGGACCGTACTAGGTGGTCATTTGTACTTCTCTCGCAGTTAAAGTGAAGGAATTCCACTACTGGGTCCACCTCTCTGACGTTCATAGGGCACCTCCAGAGAACACACTGGTGTATCAGTTATCTGAAAACAAGGGTTAACAGTACTTGTACCCCAACTATCTCTCCGGCATGCCCAGGGGCGAAACAGGTGTGGTGGCAGGCCAAAGCTCAGCTACTAGCTACATATTTTTCTTTTTCCAGGAGTGCTTTCATTCTCTTTTCTCTTTCCTCCTTTAACTCTATTTCTTGCTCTCTGTCTCTCTTCCTTTCTTTTCTCTCTCTCTTTATCTACCTTTTCTCTTCCCTCTGCTTTTTTTCTCTCTCTTGTTTCTTCTTCTTTTGTGTACAAAGTACATCTTGTACGTTTCTCACTTTTGTTGTCTTGTGTGTCTGTGCTTCTATTTCAGGAAAGAAGATGATGGACACAACTAATGTAAATAATTTGTTAAGTAAGGACCCAAGGCGTAGACACACAAATGACAACATATGGACCTATCTCTACTATTGTGGAACAGTTGTTGCTGGATGATTGAGTGTAATATTGCTAGTACTGTTGGGAGTATATTGGGGGAAGGGTATTATAGGAAGAGGTCCTATAAAGAGGTGGAATGGGGGAAATAGGATTGTATATTATCCAAATGGAACGATACATATAAATGCTAATAATACGAGTAGATTTACATATATCAGCACTAATGTGAAAACTAACAATAATAATGGAAATTAAGTTAATGATTCTAATATGCATAATACTTCTGTGGGGGAAGCAAGGAATAGGTTGTTTATACCAACTAGGAGATTGTCTACCAATAGGGACCGATATATTGTTATTTTTCGATAGCACTACTAAAGCAGCCATCCCTTAGAATGTGTATAGAAGAATGAAAAGAGAAGTATGACAAAAGAATGACACACATCAAGGGCTGGGTTTTGAAGTGATTGAGGATATCCATCACCCCGAGTTCCCCAACTAATGGTACTCTCATATGAGTGGTGTTGGGGCGAAACACGGTCAATGGGAGCTGTTATGAGTGTTCACTCATTCCACACATGTCAGGGGCTCCTAAGGTGTTAGTACCACAAGCAGTCCAATTTATAGACGCACAATAAAGATTGCCCACGCTAACAGCTCAGGAAGTCTTCATTCTATTAAAGACGAGGAGGCGAGCATTATGCTTTTCTTTCTTTAATACTGCCATAATGGCATTTAAAAAAACATGACTTTTTAAACTTTAGCATTTGTGCTTTTCTGTTACAACAAAGAAATAGCCAAACTGAGGTTTTAAAAGTCCAACTAAAGTGATCCTTCCTTCAAGATGACTATAAAACTAAAACTCCCATGATGCCTATGGGGTGTTGTAGTCCTGACCCTAACTCCTGCTCCAATCAGCTCATAGGTCAGTTTATAAGAACCTTGCCCCCCAGGTCCCTTCCTCTTTCTTTTGCGGTCCAACTCTCCGGTAACAAACTCAACAGTCTTATGAACAATCAACTCAGGATTTCCCATCTAACTGTGTCCCAGGTCCATGAACTGTAACTCTTTGCAACTCCTGGGCGAATAACTTGACTCCGCTCTGAAGACTCAGTGCTCGTGATCATGCTGCTTTCTGGCCGTCTCCTAGGGAAAAACGGAGAACCAATTATGAGGGTGGGTATCACGACAAGTTGAACATCTTAAATAAATCTTACATTAGTTCAACAGTTGTCTACACTTCGGGTGGGATATAATGCTCGCCTCCTCGTCTTTAATAGAATGAAGACTTCCTGAGCTGTTAGCGTGGGCAATCTTTATTCTATGACAAGACAGGAGGCTCGCATTATGCTTATTCAAAGCTCGCTACCACTCTATCAGGTATATCGGATACAGGTTTAAAATAAAATGTCTTAAAGGTCGATTCAGATGACCAATCTGCTGCTTTCATTATGTCTTGGAGTGGTACTCCGGCGGAGAAAGCTCTAGAAGCCATAGCGCCCCTCGCAGAATGTGCACCAAACTCGGATAAGTCAATTCCTGCCCACTGCATGACCTCGCGCACCCATCTAGCTATTGTCGCTGTCGCAACTGCATGATAAGGCTTCCTACGCGCTATTAGCAGCTGTGCAATACCTAGCGGTCTGTACTGCGCTGTCACGGTCTCGTAATCTTTGATACATTGCGCTACACATCATTTTTTGTTTCCCGTAAAATAGGGGTATGAGATAACACGTGAATCTGATTTCGTTCGCTTGGTTATTGTAAAGGCCACTCCTTCGGGATAGAATATTTTCCTATCTATTTCTAATGCCTTAACGTCCGATACTCTTCGGCATGCCGTAAGACACAATAACATTGCTAGCTTGCATGACAGCTGGGATCGAGATAAATTACTGTTACCTGGTCATTCCAGGAAAAGTCGGAAGACCTCTTTAACATCCCACCGGGTTGTGTATCTCGGTTCTGGAGGCTTTTTCAACTTCATACCTCTCAGGAGTCGCAGCACCGTGGGGTGTTTGCCAATGGCGTTACCCTCTACTTGATCGTGCCCTGCTGATATTGCGGACCGTAATACTCCTATTGTTCTAAAGGCGTTGACTTCCTGAAATCTCATTGCTAAGAAGTTTAGCAGTTGCACTACAGGGGCAGAAACGGGATCCACACTCTGCTCTGCACACCAGTGCACCCAACTGTTCCATGCGGCGTTATAGCTCTTAATGGTGGAAGGCGCCCACGAATCTCTGATACAGTCTGCAGCGAGTCGCGAAATGCCAGGCAATTCCCATTTTCTCCTGAAACCCTGCAGGCCATTAGACGTAGAGTGCCCGCTAAGATTAGCGGATGCGCTCTCCCGGTCGGGTCGAGTAGAAGGTCCAGCTGGTGCGGAACAATCCTCGGAAAATCCGTAGAAAGTTCCATCACTACTGGAAACCATGGCTGAGATTTCCAGATAGGGAGCACCACTATTAGGTCTGCTTGCTCTCTGCGTACCTTCGCTAGAGTCTTCATGATCATCAGAAACGGAGGGAAGGCATAATGAAGCGCCCCTTTCCATGATTGGAGAAACGCGTCTGTGCCAGCTGCACCCGGGTCTATCCTCCAACTGAAATATGTCTGTGTCTGAGCGTTCAGTCTGGACGCAAACAGATCTATGTGTACTGGACCCCAAAGGTCTGTTAACGCTCTGAACACCCTGGGATGCAGTCTCCAATCGCTGGAATCCACCAGATATCGTGAGTTCCAGTCTGCTACTTCATTCAGATTCCCTGGTAGGTATTCTGCTGTAACCGTTATCTGATTCTGCAGGCAATAATGCCAGAAATCCTTTGCTAACTCTGCCAGCATGCGGGATCTCGTTCCTCCCAGTTTGTTTATGTAACGCACTGCCGAGATGTTGTCCATCTTCAGCAGCACGCAGCATTGCACTTTGTCCTTCGTAAAGGCACGCACTGCGAACGTTTATGTGTAGTTGTAATTCTTGTCCTGACCATTTTCCCCCTGTCTCTACGTTTTCGCATCTCGCCCCCCATCCGGATCTGCTTGCGTCTGATTCTATAATGATGTCTGGAATGTCTCCGAAAATCGCTCTGCCATTCCAGGCTTCCATGTTGAGAAGCCACTACTGAAGCTCCGAAAGCGCTTCTTGATCCAGGGTTATCAGCTGGTGATAACCGAGTCCTCCCTGTAGATGCTTTATCTTGAGCCTCTGTAATGCTCGATAATGCAGTGGGGATGGAAAAATCGCGTGAATCGAGGTTGCTAGGAGGCCTACTACTCTCGCTAGAGCTCGAAGAGAGATCATCTCCTTTGCTATCAGTACTCTGATCTCCTTCTTTATCGCTCTTACTTTGTGGTGTGGAAGCTCGAGTGTAGCTTTGATTGTGTCTATGTTGAACCCTAGGAACTCTATATTTTGCACAGGTACCAGCTGGGATTTGTCCAAGTTCACTAAGAAGCCCAGAGATGACAAGAGCGTGAATATCCATTGCACGTTCTTGGATAGCGAGGTTTTGTCTGACCCTAGAACTAGAATGTCGTCCAGGTAGACGATAATACGAATTCCTCTTTCCGGAATAGCCGCTGCTATGGGCCTCATGATTTTGGTGAAGGCCCAAGGCGCTGATGCTAAGCCGAACGGGAGACATGTGAACCGCCATATTTCCCCGCCCCAGCGGAACCGTAGATATCTCTGATGATCCTGGGCTATCGGAATCGTGAGGTAAGCGTCTATGAGATCTAATCTCGCTAACCAGTCCCCTGTTCGGAGGAGGTCTCGCAGTAAATGGATGCCCTCCATCTTGAAACGGTTGTAAACAACCCATTCGTTCAAACTTTTTAAATTTATCACCGGACGAGTTTTGTCCCCTCGGTGAACTAGAAACATATTGCTGAGAAATCCTGGTCCCCCCTGCGTATCTTTTTCTATTGCATTCTTGTCTGCTAGGCTGAGCAACTCTCTGTGTAACAACTCTTCTTCTCCCCGGGACACCTGGATGGGACAGGGTTCTGAGCCCTGAATGGGGTCCTGTATGAACTCTAGCTGTAATCCTGCTACTGCCTGTAATACCCATGCATCGCGCGATAACGCCTGCCATGCGCTCAGAAATTGAAGGGTTCTCCCTCCTACTTTCACGCTTATTACACTCACCTCCTGAGGCATTGGGTTGTCTGTGAGAGCCTCTTCCTCTACGGCCTCTGGGTAACTTGGCTCTAGACGGGAAGAAGGTGTCCTGTTGCTTCCCTTCCCAGTATTGGGCGCGCGGCCCTTGGGGTCTACGGGAATAATTGAAGCGACCGGACGTACGACCCCTGTAACGTCCAGTCCCGGAAAAAACTCGACCAGGGAATATCTTCTTGATTGCGCTTTGCGCCCTTTCCAGCGCGGAATACGTGCCTAAAAATTGCGACATTTCCTTCGCAAAGGCTTTGCCAAACAATAGACCTCTAGCTCCTTCACCAGCCTCATACGAGGCCAAGTCACTCAGTTTATTGTCTATTTTCAGAAGAACACCTCTCCTACGTTCCGAAGACATAGCGCAGTTAGCGTTGCCCATGAGACAGACAGCTCTTTGCGCCCAGTTCGCCAGAGCCGAAGCGTCTACTGGAGTTCCTGTGTCCTTGGCTTTTTCCGCCAGGTCCATTATCTTAGCTAAGGGACCTGCAATGTCCAGAAGCTTATCTTGGCATCCTCGCCAGGCCCTGTCTATTCCTTTCCGGATATCTCGCGCTGTTTTCGTCACAAAAGTGACCATCTTGGAGTCAAGCTCCGGTGTCTCCTCCAGTTTGAATGGCAACTCTGGTCAAGGGCATTCTGACCGCATCCTGGACCTTACCTCCCTGTCCAGAGGTTTCCTAATATGCTGCGCCATATAGGCTGCTACTCTAGGCGACGGGACCCAATCTGAAGATTTTGGGTGTCTGATCGCTTCTGGGTCAAACATATCGGTGGTACTGTCCATCTCCTCTGCATGTTGCGTGGAGTCAACGTCGTCTCCACCTTCGTCCTCTGGCATATAGCCTTCATCATCGTCCCCTAGATTGTTCACCCCTGGGGTAGGGGGTCTATTCTGGCTTTGCTTCTTCTTTTCCAGGAAGGCTCTTTTCAGCCTAGCGACAGGGTCATCTGGTCTTTGGGGAGCCTCATCCTCCCTATCAAGATTGCTCGGGGGGGTCAAAATATGTTTCGTTTTCCGAGCTGCTTTCCGCCCCTTATGTTCAATCCCTTCAGAGGGATGTCTGGCTGACAGCTGATCAACTGACTCTTCTGCTTTCCTCTTATTGGCAAGCTGGGCCTGCTATTCTTGAATCATGGCTTCTAGAACTTCAAGCCTCTGCGCAATAGGCTGCACACCTTGCGATACCGCTTTTGATAATGAATCACCTAATACCATCTTAAAACTCTGTGAGAGATCCGCGCCCTGTTGGTACGGGCTCTCTCCCCACTCTTCCTCAGACCACTCCAGAGAGGTGGAAGGTGGAGCACCAGGGCTGTTGGATTGTGCCATCTCTACTGTTGGTAATACCAACTTCTGGGCTGTCAGCAGGGAACAACAGCAGCTAGGCCCCTGTTCCGCAGAGATATGCGTATTGCGGGGTTGTGCAGGGCTGCTTCCACAGAGCCTGAAAAGAAGTATCCGAACTTCTTGCTCTAGCTGTCCCCTAAATAGCACTCCGGTGAAATACAAGTTTTTTTTTTTTCAGCCGGTATTAGGTCGTTGTTTCCTCACTGTTCGCTGCAAACGCAATGAAATCACTTGCGCGCGCGGAAAGGCCCCGAGGGAATGCTGGGAGATTGAACTTTCCTTCCGTTCCCCTGGGTCCTACCGCCCGAGTTGTTCGTCGGCGCGGAACCTCGAGGAGCGGGGCCGGGTGCCTGAGGCGAGCGCGTTCACTCGCGGCGCTGGCCCCGCCTCCTCGGAACCTGAACAATGCAACTCCGCGGAACAACGTCGAGTGAAATAATATTCAGAACGTCCGAGCGACACGGATTACTTACTATATTCTCTTCAATTGTAAATATTACTTTATATATATATACACGCTCTAATGTCAATGAAGGACACACTCATATATATAAGCGTTCTATATACGCTGCGCTGGGGATTATGAACCTACGCACACAAATATTCTAAAGAGAGATAATGTGAGGTACTTATCTTTGGCAGCAAAAAAGAAAGAGGAAGGGACCTGGGGGGCAAGGTTCTTATAGACTGACCTATGAGCTGATTGGAGCAGGAGTTAGGGTCAGGACTACAACACCCCATAGGCATCATGGGAGTTTTAGTTTTATAGTCATCTTGAAGGAAGGATCACTTTAGTTGGACTTTTAAAACCTCAGTTTGGCTATTTCTTTGTTGTAACAGAAAAGCACAAATGCTAAAGTTTAAAAAGTCATGTTTTTTTAAATGCTATTATGGCAGTATTAAAGAAAGAAAAGCATAATGCGAGCCTCCTGTCTTGTCATAGAATGCCTAGTTCATCTTGCGCTATGCAGAATAAAAGGAACCCTCCAGGCACGTAGCGTGCAACTGCAAATGGTGGGTCCAGACTTTGTAAAGTGTAATGAAGACCCGAAAAACATCAAGTGTGTGGAGTAGCCCTATCTGATGGTAAAAGGGCAGAAACATGTCAGTAACAAATGGTAGGACATCACACTACCTTGCTTGGCAGAGGGACTGGTAACATACAGCAAGGAAAGGATAGCACGAGTGGTCATGTTCTGTTCGCAAATATGGACAGATCACATCACAAAGCTGACGTGGATTGCAACAATGGAAAAGCCGGTGCGAGTGAACAAGGAAGAGGAATATAGAATCGGTTTCTGCAGCAAGGGTACAGTCTTTGTTGGCACAAATGAACACTGCAATAAAACTCTCTTGATCACAGACATGAAGAAAGGAATGGCACAGCTGAAGGATTACTACTGGGTCTGCGGCGGACTAGCTTACTTGCATCCCCCACCATCATGGAGGGGCTGTTGTTCGGTGGCAACATTGGACTCGGCTCTATTAAAAATCCCGGAAGAACACCAGAACAGGGGTGTACTGCCTGCAGAGGGGCCAATGAGTTTCCCCACAGTCAAAAATGAAGATAAGAGCTAGGTAACCACACAAGAGCCCAACATCTGGCTAGGAAAAGGACAATTCCAACAACCGCAGAGGATGAAAATATCGAATTACATATCCAAAGACTCTTCCACATTGCTTGATGAAATACCAGAAGACTACAGGCTTTTCAGCTCAGCAGAATCCTTTTTCGACTCTTTACTTTTGCCAGGAGCACAGGCTGCAGCCAATGCCAAATGGTTGCAAATAGTGAGGTGAGAACTGGTCCAACTCACAAACGCCACAGAGAATGGGTTCAACATGATCAAGGTTGAGTTGCGGGCATTGAGACTTATGACAATGCAACATCGCTATGTGCTGGACATGTTAACAGTGATGGAGGGTGGGGTTAGAAAAAAATTTGCCAATTCCTGCTGTACATTTGTGCCTCCAGAGGACATGGAGAACGCATCATTATCCAACATCATTGCAACTGTCCATGCCCTGGGTATTTGCATGAAGGAGGGAGGAAGGAATACAGGACAGTGATTGGCTGACTTTGGCATTTAACTGGGCCTCGTCGTGGCTAGGAGCAATCGTGAAGATGTTAATACCCATTATTGTGCTCATCCTGGTCATTTTCTGCACTTGTCAGCTGGTCCTTCGATACTGTGCCACTGTGGCACCTGATAGCGCAAGAATGATGGTATCAATTGGGGTTCCAAAAGCACCTCGCGAAACAAAAAATATTGAAGTGCAAACTAATGTCCCACAGGGTAGCCCGAAGCACGAATGTAGAGACAGGGGAGCGGGAGTGCAGAAGCATTCCAGAATTAGTTACTGTAGAAGTAATGAAAGGGGGAATGCTGGGAAGGGGACAGCCAGGCCCCCCCCTTGGAGCTTTAAAGCGAGGCGAGATGCATTCGAGACACTGTGATGAGCCAGGGGGGAGGGTGGAACAGTGAGGGGGACACCTTCCCATTTAAAAGGACCCGATTTTAAAATAATCAAACAGTCTAACTACATGGTGTGGTTCAAGGTGCAAGCGGCATCGCACTATTTTGCGTTATTAGTAATCGTAGGTAGAAGGGAAGGACTGTGCGGTAAATGCAGCATTGCATGCACTCAGCCCAAATTCGCGAGACCACAGAAATCCCCAGCCATCCCCGAGCTCCCAGAAGGACAGTTCACACCCCCATCCGCCACAGTGTCTATCCATTGTTCCAAAAGTTTTGCAAATATGTGTTTTTTCACCCAAGAGGAATGTGCCCTACAAGGCCGTGATCACAGACCGGTGCCTGGTGTGCATGATATCTCACACTGGCCAAAGCATGACCCGGCTCACTCCCGGGTGACCACGAATTATAGCCCATATAATTAACTAAACCCTAAAACCC
This sequence comes from Ambystoma mexicanum, assembly GCF_040938575.1. Taxonomy (NCBI): domain Eukaryota; kingdom Metazoa; phylum Chordata; class Amphibia; order Caudata; family Ambystomatidae; genus Ambystoma; species Ambystoma mexicanum. The sequence goes on from NC_090931.1 coordinate 997,010,952, forward strand.
TTGAGTTCCATGGCACCAGGTGCCCTTTGATAACCACCCCAAAGTAACGAGTCCTGAAATGTTCAAAGAAGGACAGACAGGGCATATTGGCAAAGTGGCAATCGTGTGATTTGTATTGCAAGGTGTTGGGAGGGACATATTATAGTTCAAAACGAGGGTGGAGACCTTCGAGCCGGATGGCATGGAGGGATCGAGTGAAATGTGTGTGTGAAGGTTAGAGTGACCCAGAACCTCATTTGTGTCCTTCTTAAGGCCTGCCAAGTGCACAGTATGAGTGATAAAACAAGCTGTATAGTAGGAGTATAATTAATTTGTTTTCGGTTGATAATTTATTTACAATACAAATAAGAATACACCAACGCACAATACTTTAACATTATATACAAAGTCACAGAAACAGTAAATAAACAACAACATTTCAGGACCCAAACCCACCCAACCCCATGTTCACATCTCGTTACCTACAAGATCAGATCAACACAGTTCTAAACATTTTCCCCAAATCTTAAGAAACAAACCTATTTTGCCTTGCTTTCTATACAGTTGTTCCTCCATAGCTGCCAAATTCCCCATCTCAGTCAGCCACAGCTCTTTGTCTAATGTAGCAATCGACTTCCAATTTCTAAGGATAATCTTTTTACCCATTGCAGCTCCTCTGAAGAACCATTTTTTCTGGCACAGAGTGAGATCTTCCAAAATGGAATCATTCCCCAGAATTAACGTCTCAAAATTAAAATCAATTGTCACATCCAAGATATTCTCACAGATACCACCGATATCATTCCAAAACCCACGGACCTTCACACAATCCCACAACATATGTTCCATAGTACCATCCTCCTGAACACATGCCCAACATTCCGGTCCATCCTTCAAGCCTCTCCTCCACAGTTTTTCCAGGGTCCAGTACACCCTATTCAAGATCTTAATTTGTCTTGCCCGTTCAGTCAGTCCCAAGGAACACAATTTGACATTCTCACACATCCGTATCCAACTTTCCTCAGTAATGTCCGCTCCAATTCTCCGACCCCATTCAATTATTAGGCTATCATTGCTTTTATAATTATTAACAATCTGCCTATCCACCCGGCTCGCCAAACCGCCCTCATTCACCAATGATTTCCTCGTAAGAATTTCCAGGTTTAGACCATTCTGAAAATCAAATATACCAACTGCTAACTTCAATTTCCTGTAATCCGATAGTCTGAATCCATCAATACTGAACTCACTTTGCAATTCCCTCGCAGATTTCCACACACCATCATTGAAGAGATCTCCAATCCATTTGATACCTCCCAAAAACCATTCAGGCCAGAAAAAGGATTTGCCATTCAATTTAATAGACGGATTCATCCAAATAGACGCACTCGGATCCCTGTACGCGTCCACACCCAATAAAACATTCAAATTCTTCCAGGAATCTCTCAGTGATGTAGTCAGTATATCCTTTACTCCCTTCGATATAGAGGTTAACAATGCCCTAGGAGATAATGGACCATTTGCACTTGCCTCCGCCACAGCCCATACACTAGGACTCAATTCCATGTAATCCACCAAAAAAGCACAACTGAAGGCCAGATGGTAGGCCCTGAAGTTTGGTACACCTAACCGCCTTTCTCTAAAGGCAGTTGTAACTTCCACAAACTCAATCCTGCCGGTTTATTGTCCCACAAGAAACCTTGTATAAGCCTATCCAATTCTTTCCAATAAGATACATTAACCTTCAAAGGGATCATACTTAAGATATAGTTAATTTTAGGGGCTGACATTTTTAATTTTGAAGCGTTAATGCTTCAGTAACCCCCATCGTTCTAAATCAGATTTAAAAGCCACGGTAATCACATTCATGTTCACTCTTACCAAGTCACAAATCTTCGGAGTGATCCAAATCCCCAGATACAACATCCTATCGGGACACCACCGAAACCCTAGATCAGTGACATATTTTCTGTTACACCCAGGAACCAGCGGCAACACTTCAGATTTGTCCCAATTCACTCTAAAACCAGAAATCTCCTGAAATGAGGTTAAGACCCCCATCAATGTCGGTAATGAAAGACGTAAGTCCCGCAGGACCAAAAGTATGTCATCTGCAAACAGCCATATTTTTTGACACAAACCCCAACACGATAAATTAATTTGTTTTCTGACCTTCGACGTGAGAAGATGAACCAGCAGCACCCATGTGATAGAAGATGGATGGACTGGACTGGGACCAATAAACTGTCACCCCCTTATGGAAAAAGGTGGTACTTGTACAGGCTCCATTCAATGAGCTGTGCAGGTTTTTACTGTATATTGTTGCGTCATCATGACGTTGTGTACCTTTAAAAGTTTTTGCTTCTACCGCTCTTTGGCAGAACGTTCTTAGCAGCAGAGTTCTTTGTTGTTGCTCTCGTCTGCGTGTGAAATTAAAATGTGTTATCCTTACAAGATCAACTTGGGCCTTTCTTCCCTAGCGGGTTGTATTCTCTCTGGTGTAAGTGTTTAGGGGCGTGCCTTCATAAGCCCTAGTCTGAACATTAAACCATGTTAGCTAATCAATACTATTGCCAGTCTCCTTTTCTCAACGATCCATTTATTTATGAGGGGGACTAAAGCGTCTACCATTAAGGATCCCATATAAAGTATGTATTTTTCGGCCCTGGGGGTCCGTCAAAAAAGATCTTAAAATTTAGTGGTTTCCCTCCTCCCACCATTCCTCATTTTAGGTGTACTGAGCCAATGTTGCAGCTGTATTTAGGTGTATTTTGCTGTTTCCAGAAGAAAAAAGGATTGACATTCATAGAATGAGAGCGCCCACACACCTACAAATAATTGACCAATCCTTCGCAGACCATCTGCTGCCCACTGTGAAGAGGTCCTTACTGAAAGACCAGGTGGAAAAGGTGGGTTTAGTGAAACCAGGGTAAGTGAGGGGGGGGCTGAAGACAAATGATATCTCCTTCTTGCTCTATCCCAGATCATCAGAGATGCCTTGGTAGCAGGTAATAATGAGCCGGGGTAACGCCTGTCACTATGGGGGATCCAAAACCATTCATGTAACGGTGCCCCCAATCCCTGTCGCTTGATCCCTACTCAATGCTTTTGACCCACTGAAGCAGTGGATTCAAGAAAGGGGAAAGCTGGGCAGCATGGTAATAGCTCTCTAAGTCGGGAACCTCCAGCCCGCCATTGAGTTTGGTAGCCAACATGGTGCAATGGGAAACCTGAGGGCCTTTCTTGGCCCAAATAAACTGACACCTGAGCCTGTGAATCTCATAGAATCTTCATAGGGACGATAAGCGGGAGGGCTTGCATCACATAGAGGAGCTTAGGCAGGAGGGACATTTTGACAGCAGTGATTATCCGCAGCCATGAAATCTCTTGTCAGGACCATCTAGCTAAGTCTTCTTTAAGGTGTGTACAAAGTAGGGCGTTGTTACTGGAAAACAAAAGTGAGTGGGCCCTAGGGAGGTGAATCCTTAAATATTTTATAGAGTCATGACTCCATTGATTGTGTCTTTAGAGACTCAACTGCCCATTCCAGCTCTGTATATATAAAATGTGCGATTTAGAATAATTTATTTTAAATCTAGAAACCAGGTGAAATAATCCTAAAGTGGAGACTATGGGCCTCATTATAGGTTTGCCAGTCTGGAAACAAGGGTGCCGTTAAGCTCACTGGCACCCTTGTTTCCGGATTGGCAAATTCTGAGTCTGCCTGCTATGGCCGCTCTGTCCGATAGGTCTGACCCTGATGGGTGCAGCGGCCATGGTAGGCAGACCGGTCACGGAAGCACCGGCACTGTTACCAACGGTGCCGGTGCTTCCGTGTCCCCACTCCCATAGAGTCCAACAGGACTCTATGGGAATGGGGAATTACAATTTACCGGTGCCCGACTTCCCGGGTCGCCGGACTCATAATGAGCCGGTGGCACCGGGAAGTCAGGCGCCAGTAGATTATTACGGGTCCGGTGGCAACCCACCGGTAGCACCGGCATGGTTACCGCCGAACCCGTAATGAGGCCCTATGTTTGAGAGATATTTGGATGAGTTGTGCATAAAAAACAGCAGGTCATCTATCGTCACACCCTCTATGAAGTCACTGGATCTAACTCGCAATGCTATGGACTCCATTACTAGAATGAAAACAAGGGGGGACAAAGGGCAACCCTTCCGTGTGCCCCTGGACAATGGAATCAGGTCTGAAAGGTGGCCATTCACTTTAATCCTGCAAACGGAGTGGACATATTTTGCTAATACCGATTTCAAAAATTTAGGCCCAAAGCTTTCCAACACCCTCCTGTTGTATGACCAGTGAACCCGGTCAAAGGCTTTTTCCGCATCAACCAACAACACAGCCACAGGAGGAGTTGTGCTTTTTGAGCCCAGTCTATAATGTCAATGGCCCTTCAGATATTATCTTGGATTTGCCGGCCGGGAATAAAGCTTGTCTGATCAAAATGTGTTAAGTAATGAAGATAAGGTATAAAACAAGTTAGAATTAATCAAAATGCATTCAGAATAAAAAATCATCACAAAGCTTGGGTGCAGAGGAGGAATAACCGCCCTGAGATGGAGCAGTCAATATTAATGTATGGGAACAAGGGCCCAATCTGAGAGCCCTCCCGTCCCCTGCACACCTTTATGCCAGATAACTGGCTCAATACATCAGCACAAATAATACAGGTTGATATAAAGAATTTTAAAAAGGCATATTTGTATTCTTCTGTGAAATTCAAACAATAATATATGGTTGATGCCTGGTTGTGGTCAGTGCTCAATGCATTTCATCGACTAAATCCCCTTCTTCTGGAGCTGAATACAGCAAACAAAAATACATTCATATGTATTACAATGTTGTAAAAAGCTTCAATAACCGGTCACCATTAGTCTTGCATGAACAATTCAACATGCCAAGGGTTCAGAATCTATAAGGCCTCCGCCTGAGTCACTCATGTGTTCAGGACCAAACAATGTATCCACTTCTCCCAGTGGTAGTCACTATGGATCATAATCTGTCTCCAGTGCTCTCTACATATAATTGTATTTTTGTTTATTGTATTCAGCTCCTGAGAAGGGGATTTATTTCCCAAAATGCGCTGAGAACCAACCAGAACCGGTAGTCAACCATATATTATTGTTTTAATTTCTCAGAAGAATACAAATATGCCTTTTTTTAAATTCTTTATGCTGACTATATTTTTATTTATACTGATATATTACTGACAAAAATTGTTTCATGTTTTTGGAGTTTTTGGTAGTCTACTTTCTGGCCCCCCCAGTTCTGGGTGCTCGCCCATCCCTGCTTTCTGTTGTAAAGGTTTTTGGTTTCAAGTTGGTTAATAATATCACTCTTATTCCTTATAGTAATATGATTGAATCTTCTTGCTGCTAACATCGCGGGCCTCTTTGCCAGATATTCCCTTTCCTTTGTCTGACAACTCATATCTCTAATGCTTCTGGACTCATCCAATCCCATTTGGACTACTGTACTTCCCCTACGTGGACCTCCCACTGTACCATTTTAAAACACTTCAGGTGCTTTAGAACTCTGCCCCTCCAAGAAGATTTTGTCAATCACTGTTCCCCTTGCCCATCGTAGCTCCTCTACAACACCTATATCCTACTTGTGGCCCCTGGGTGCAGCCCCTTTGTACAGTGCTCCATTGCTTCACAGCTAGGTTTGCACTTTACAAATCCCATACATACAATTGAGGACCATCTTATTGTCAGGAAATTTCAAAAGACCAGGCTCTTCAATGTTTAAATAATAAACTGCCCAGAAACCAGAAGATGAGCGGCATTTTATGCCGACCAGCAACATGGAACAGAGATCAAGACAACTACCCACCCACAGCCTGAGCCTCAACTAATCTGTTCAAGGTAAAAGGCATGCCAGTCCACCTCACCAATCAATCATGTCAAAGGTATGCAATATGGTCTCTCTACCACCACCAATATGCACTGTAGCAAAGGCCACACCAGATGTATACTCCAAATGGCCTCACCAGACCCTATGCTAAGCCCCCAAAAACCTCTCCTGCTTGGCTCATGTCTCCCACTTATCTGCCTGCTTACACTTGCTTCAAGCTTGCTAGCAGGGGATTTTTAAAACTGTATTGTCTACCATTGCCAAACTCAAGAACTCTTTCAAAGGAAATCTGCACAATCAAGTTACTAATTCAGACAAGACTGTTCGCTTGCATCCTACACTTTAGATCCTTCCTGAAGACCGAACACTTCAAAGAACATCTCACCAATCACTGATCCATTCCCTCAACCCATCTGGCCCTCTGGAGCCGCCCTCTTGCCTGCACCCCCAACTCACCTCAGCTCCTCTGTAACCCATGCACCCTACATGTAACACATGGAGCATCCGCTCTGTTCTCCATTGCTTCCCAGAAAGGCTTGCACCTTATAAACCCCATACATACAATGGAGGCCATCTTATTTTCAGGACAATTATAAAGACCTGTCTCTTCAATGCATTATAAAATATTAGTACACAGCGGGGTGTGGTTGTGGCCTCCCAGCTAATCAGGAGGCTCAGAACAGGTAAAATCTCTGCTCTGAGCCTCCTCAGAGCTGGGTGCCGCCATCCTCCTCTGCCGTGACCGAGGTAGTGCCCCCCACCCCTGACATGTATTCTCATATATAACCATGTTTAAAGCAGTATATTTGTGCAAGCCCAAGCCGTTGAAGCAAGAGCAAAGGCATACTTCTTAAACACGAGCCATGCCTTAAAAATGATCTTTGAAGTACTGAATTACATTAAATTCAGTGAGGCTAAGGGAAAGCGTTCATAATTGTACATCAAACATAAAATAGTGTTTTCATTTGAGAATCTGGAGCGGGGGCTAATTATTAGAACAGTGTGTGCGTTTACTGTAAACAAAACTTTTCGAGTGCTCTCCAGGAATTCTGGGATGAGCGCCAACTGTCCTTGTTATTAGAACATTATGGCTGCTTATTGTAAACAAAATTGAATAACAGTTATTAAAGAAAACTGCATTTAATGAAGTACACACCGCATTACCTCTTTAAAGTGAGTGAAAGGCGTGCCAGCCTTGCTCTTACTACAAATAATCTTTTTACCTCACAGGAAAGATGTTGTACACTGATACGAGGGCAGTGAATGCAACAGCTTTTTTGGCTCAAACACTTTTTGCTTTTGTCTGATAATTATGCGAATAGTGCTAGTTGACAGTTTTTAACCCAAATATTATACGAGGGAGGACTTCCGAAGGCAGAGCAGGAGATTGCTGTCGGAAGGAGCAGAGGAGGCAAAAGGACTGCTGGAAGAAGCAGCACTTGCAGAGAGGAGGGGCTGAAGTCCCTCATTTTACCCTGACTGGTTTTATGAAACCACTAAACCAGTTTCTTGCCTTTTCCTATGCATATTGAGTCCCTACAGGACTTTGCCCATTGACTGAGCTGCATGGAGAATATTTCTTACTTTTCCATCCAAAGCAAACAGCTCACTACCTCAATTCTGATTGGCTGATGCAGACTCCATGGTTAATCCCAATTGAAAAACTATTTTGAAGCATTCTTTCCTGTTTTTCATGCTTTTTGATAAGGAGGCCATGGTGTTGTATTGGTGGTTGTTGGTGGTTGTTGATTTTTCTGGAATTGTGAGGACCACTCCAGGCAACCGGCCCTCTCCTCTCCCTACCCTCTACAGATAGTGAGCATGGGAGGTTTTATACCCTTCAATGATATCACAATGAGAAAGGTATTGAAAGGGGTAGTGCTTTTAGGTGTTTTGAGATGCTTCTATGAAGGTTGCCTAGAAAGATTTGGTGAGGTTCCCTAGCAAGACTTGGTGAGGCATATGTTATAATATATTGGAGATGGTTGATCAGTTAAGTCTTGAGTAGATGTAGAGGCAAGGAAAATGTTTATTCATTAATGACTTTTTTCATTTTAAGTGTGTTGTGCATTGTGACCATTATGGTTATGACTTATTTCTCATTATTAAAAGATTTACTATATACACGAGAGCGTAAGAAGCATTAATTGAGTGTTTATTACTGAGTGATTTGTCAAGAAGCATTTTAACATGAACTTTAAGAGTGGAACATCTAATTAAATGTATTGTGCATTGATGTGTTCTATATGGTGCATGTCTTATTACACCTATGGAGGGTTACTGGAAGGTTTGAGCAGTGGACTATTACTAAAAAAGAATGTGACATTAGTAAACCTCTCCTGTGCAGACTAATGAGTAGCAGCCACCTACTGTAGGTGGTTGATTGGCTGCTCGCTTTACTGATGCGCAGTGGCTGGTATATGCTCTTCCATATCTCTATTCCTACCACAGCTCCTGCTGGGTGTCGGGAGTCTTGGACACACCCCTGGGGATGGAAGGGGGCTCAGAATCATGTCACCCCCTCACCTCACTTACCTGTTGCATTCCCAAAGTGGCAATGGCCACCATGGAAAGGGAGAAGGAACTATTTGTAGTTCCCTTCTCCCGGATCTCTTGTTTTATAGTCTTTTTAAAGTTGAGGAAATTGTGTGCGTTTCTCAACTTAAACAAAAAAAACACTATTAGTATCCCAGTATAACATGCCAGGATACTAATTGCAACAAACCCTGAAAGACGGGGGCATTACAGGGGCAGTTAATGTCCCGGGCGAAAGTTTTCACTCAGGCTTCTAACTGGCCCGGTAAGGCCCCCACCTGTCTGGGTTTATTGCCCAGCAAAGAGAAGCCGACTAGCATTTTTTGATGACCAACAACCCTGATCTGAGATCTACCCACCCATCCACTGCTTGAACCTCAACTAATCTCTTCAAGATAAAGGCATACCAACCCAACCCTTCAACTAATCATGCCACTTTACTGTTGTGTCCTCTTTCAAGGCCTTTCTTCCACTTGCCAGGTATCCCCAATCTACGTTTTACCACTTTACTGTTGTGTCCATTATCAAGGCCTTTCTCCCACTTGCCAGGCTCCCAAATTTAGGGATTACCGCTTTACTGTTGTGTAAACCACATTGGGGCCAGAAAGGAAATACCAGTAAATGACCAAACCACAAGGGTTTACTACCCCTAGTTCAACAATCACAACCTCACCAACTACAAGCAACAACTAACCACAGTGAAGACTGAACCCCAAGGACCAGGAAACACCAATTCAAAGAGGACGCCCACTCAAAGAACTACAACCCACAATGCAAATACCATGCCTCGTCACAAAGAAGCCAGAATGAACAACAGAAATAACAAGGAAACCCCAACCACGCAGGAAGGTGCAGACCAGCAAAATCCCACAACTCTGAAAAACTGGGTGAAGAACAGGCCAGATGGCCCGAGGGCACAGAGCAAAAACAGACTACGCTTGCTACCTCTCAACATACGACTGCTTGGTAAGCAAAGACGGACCAGCAACAACAAACTGACAGGCAATAAGAGTTACTAATACAGACCCCATCGGGATGTCAAATGCAACCTGACAATTGATAAACCACCGGAGTCTGGACTACACCGTGGACAATACCCCAATCAGAATCAGGGACAAACTGGCATCCATTAGCTTCTACACGCCCTATGTCACCAAAGACGGGAAGAAAGGACGGGTACCAACACAATTCACCAGCCGGAACAAACCAAAACCAACCATCTCTGCTATCAACCTAATCAGCCTACTTGACGAAGAGACAGTCCACCAAAGAACTTCACATCCCAACAGGCACAACCAGGAGAGAACCTCCAACAACGGAAACCCAAACAACACACCGAACCACCAATACAAACAACCCAAAAGGAAAATCAAACAAACAACACTGCAGCCTTCTCAACGTTGGGTCCATGGCAAAACGCATTCAATAGAAATCCATTACCTTCTAAGTGAAGGAGGCCCGGACATGCTCTTTCTTACAGAAACCTGGTTATCGGAAAACTACAAAGCCATTGCAGAAGAAGCCATATCGGACCACTTTAAATTAATACAAGCCAATAAATAAAACCAAAAAGGAGGCGGAATCGCAATCACACACAAAGAACACATCTGAGCATCTCAATTCATCAAAACCAATGTAGAAGACTGTGAATCCCTCCTCATCAAGACAGAATTCAAAGACCAAACCAACATAGTATTCCTCCTGATCTACAGACTACCCTCTTACAACCCCAACTTTGCAACAAAACTAGCGGAAGCAGCCACCATTTTATCAACCTACCACAACAACCTAGTCATACTGGGAGACTTCAACATCTGGTTCGAAAAGGAAAACGAATCCACAGCAAACTCACTCTGTGCACTACTGGAAACTTTACATTTCAAACAAATAGTAAATGATTCCACCACACACCCTGGATGCAATTTTCTGCAGAGGACAATGCACCTCTGTGCCACCCACACAGATGGTAAGGAGCGACCACTACTTGATACCATTTTACATCACATCCCAAACCCGCCTACCGGTCAGAAAGGAAATACTCCATGCCAGCAAGAAAAGAAACTGGAAAAACCTAGACCTAGAGGCACTAACAAACCTTCTAGACTCAACCCCCCTAGGAGAACAGAGCCCACCAAAACAACCGTAGACACAGCAGAAAACACGCTCAGCAGATGCATCACCAAAGCCCTAGACCAGCTGGCACCAGCAAAAACATTCAAAATGACAGCAAAAAAATGGGCTGCAAAATGGTTCACAGAAGAACTGAAAGAACTAAAAAAAATAACTGCAAAATGGAAAAGAAACGCAGAGAACAATACAACTGAAGAGACAAAATAAAATACCAAAGCCAGCTCAAACTATACAAATCAACAATCCTCAAAGCAAAAAAAATACTATTACAAGAATATAAATCGGCAAACCCACAGAAAGAACTCTACAAAATCATCAAAGAGATAAAAAATCTCTCTTCCTGCAAGAATTTCATCATCCCGACACAAGCACTTTGTGACATTACCACCAACCACCTGATATCAAAAATAGATATAAACCAGGAGTCCATCAACAAAGCCTGGCAAATACAACCACAACTGCCGGCCCACAGACACTGGGCGAAACACAAACTACAGCAAATCTCACCTGCCTTGAACCAAATACAGAAGAAACCTTTGCCACACTGATCAAGGACACCAACCTTGCCAGATCACCAAGGGAGCCCTGTCCCCCTGACATCTTCAAAGGAATCCTCAATCACGGAAACCCGACAACACACTTCCAGGACCTAATGAATTCATCACTCAAAAGAGGAATAGTACAATCCGCCTTCAAATCAGCAAACATCAAATCACTGATAAAAAGGAATCAAAAATGCACAGAAGACCCAAGCATCTCCAGACCGATATTCAACCTGCCCTGCCGAGCAAAGATCCTGGAGAACCATGTGTACAAGATCCTACTTAAATACGTTGAAAAAAACGGAATACTCGACCAGTCACACGGTTGATTCAGACCAATGAGAGGAACAGAATCAGCACTCCTATCAATATGGAAATTAACGCAGACAACGACGCCCAATAGGCCCTCATACTACTGGACATATCAGCGGTATTTGACACAATCAGCCAAGCAACACTAATAACAACACTGTTGGAATGTGGCATAAAGGAATCTGCACTAAAGTTGCTTACCTCATTCCTAACAAACCGAACCGAAAGAAGCTACCTACCACTGTTCACCTCAAACACCAAAAATATATCCTGCGGAGTCCCACAGGGGAATAGTCTCTCTCCTCTGCTTTTCAACATCTACACGTGCCCACTGATGAAAATCATTCAAACTCACAGACTCACCACCTACAATTACACAGACGACAGTATACCGATTGTGAAAACAAACAGAACCCAGGAACAAAACTGTCTAAACAACTGCCTCACAGACATCTACAATTGAATGACAACAAACAATCTTAAACTGGCAAAAACAGAACTAATGCTCTCACCCGCAGGATTCAACAGAGGGAACCCACAACTGGACAGACCAGCCAGCATGGCAATGCAACCGGGGACTACCGAAGTAGTAAATAACCTAAGAATACTCATGGACAAAGGACTATCCCTGAAACCGCAAGTCAATGCAATCACCAAAAAATGATTCTTCCTCCTAAGACTTCTCTGAGGATCACTCCCCTACTTCTCCTTCCCTCACAGAACCTTCACAATCACATCCCTGATACTCACAATAATTGACTATGCAAACAGTCTCTACCTAGGAATGCCCAAAAGACTCACCAAGAAACTCAAAAGGGTTCAAAATACAGCAGCCAGGATCCTATTAAGACTAAACAGAAGAGACCACACCACCCCAGCACTGAAAAGCCTACACTGCTTACCAGTAAAAAAAAAAAAAGCATCAAATTCAAAGCACTCTGCATCGCCCACAAAGTCTTGCACAGAAAGGAGCTGAATTCCTCCAACAGAAGATTAGCCGGTACCGCCCAAGAAGGGACCTAAGAACCAGCAAAGGCAAAACATTACGAAAAAAAGAAATTCGGTGGAACAGCGTTCTCACAGCCAATTGCTAACCTCTGGAACACCTTGCCCAAAGAAATTAGAACCACAGAAGACCACATCCCCTTCAGGAAACGACTCAAAACCTGGTTATTTAACAGACAATGACAACTACAAAGGGACACCGACAGCAATAACATGACAAACAACTAGTGAGGTGGCGAGAAGGGCTAACGAACCATAACCAGGAACATGGGTAGATATCATCAAGCAGTAACCAAAGAGTCACACCAGAAGCTCCAACAAACCAACCAACTTACTAACCCACCTCCGCTTCCTGCTCCTCCGACAAACATCACTAAACCAGACCCTGGACTAGCCACACTACACATACACATACCAAGAATTAATGATATGCCCAAACCCACCATCTCCGAGATGCTGGAAGCATACCCAGAGTGAACCACCCACATAGTCCATAAACCCGTTAAAATCGCAAGTACACATCAAGACACCAGATAGTGCTACAGCTATGGCCACTTGTGACTCTGGATCCCTTATGGACACTAATCCAGTGCGCACAATCACAACTCACCCAACAGCACACAACACACTAACACAAGCACACAAATGAGACTTGCCCATACGATTACAATGCACAGGGACTCCTGCACCAACTCCCACATGCAAAACAACACTCACAGATAACAGTTTCTCTTGGTTCTGAACCTATCCTGTCATCCTATCTTCACTAACCTCCCCATCCCCTTCTCTTGCAGAGTCACGTAAGCACCTGCAGACTACCCCTGGGTGGAAGTCGTTTGCTGTATAAATCAACATTACATAACATATGGGCTCTCGCCCACCAATATGCACTGTATCAAAGGTGATACAAGATGGATACTCCAAATAGCCTCACCAGACCCTTTGCTAATCCCCCCCAATAACCTTTCCATCCTCTACACTGAAACACACTATACCCATAGTAACTAAACCAATCACGCACATGGCAATTGAATAACCCCATAAAAGACCTCAGAAAACAGAATGCTACACCTGTTGTTAGAGTAAATAAACTCATCTGATTTTTGGTACCATTGTCCGAGGCTGCTAATCATAGATCTTTAACTTTGTTGGGGTAGAAATACCTTTTTCACAAGACTACGGATGTGTGTCCGGTGTATACCTTCCTTGTGGCGGCTATTGTTAAAATGTTTCCTGCCACAACTAACATGCCCCCTTTATTGGACTGTTAATTTTGACCTTAAAATGCCACTTAATTATTATTCTGAATATAGCAAAGTTGAAGGGAGGCAGGATACTTCAAGGGATTTATTTATTTGTTACAGCTCACAAAACATTCGGATATCTCGGCGCTAGTTACATTAGGGTGCAAGGTTACATGTTGCATTACGTGAAGAGAGGTGGAAGAAAAGTTACATTTTTCATTAGAGAAGGGAGTTAAAAAAAGGGGGGAGTGGGGCAAAGCAGCGGGGGATGCAATAGTCTTAGGAGGAGTACAGTCAGTTGAACAGCCACGTCTTGACGTTTCTGTGGAAGGTCCAGTAGGCCTGTTCTTTTCTGAGAGCCAGTGGAAGATTGTTCCAAAGTTTGGCTACCTTGACCAGGAAGCTCTTGCCCCCTACTGAGAGGCAGTTGAAGTTGGGGGTCTTCAGGAGGCGGGAGTTGGACAATCTAAGTGGTGGGCAGGGGCGTATTTCTCTACGCATAGTGACAGGTAGGTTGGGGCAGTGTTGGAGAGAAAATGGTGTACCAAGGATAATGGCTTGAATTTGATCCTTTCCTGGATGTGCAGCCAGTGTGCAGCTCTACTAGCTTCCGCGATATGGTCCGATTTGGAGAGGCCAATGACAGTTCAGAGGGCATCAATCTGGATCATCTGGAGTTTATTCAGGTTGCGTTCTGAGGTTCCAGTAAAAAAGGCGTTACAATAATCGAGCTTGGCTCCAGTAATAGCTCTTGCTATTGTAAGGCGGTTAGGAGTGGATAGGAAGGGCCTGCTGGTATGAATGAAATTGGCTGTGTAAGCCACCGCTGAGGGGATCGAGTTCACGTGGCGTAAAAAGTTGAGGTTGGCTTCCCAAGAGTTCTGGCAGCGGTAGAGGTGGTGATGCAGTTACCGTCAATGATGAATTATTTATAAACTGGATCCATGTTACGAAGTGTGGGGATTGAACCATCGGTGAGGATTTCTGTTTTGTCATCGTTGAGACAAAGTTGGTGAGAGGCCATCCAATTTTGAATGACCTCGTAGACAGTGTTTATGGTTGCTGAGTTCGGGCGTAGGGTCCAGAAAGTGGGATAAAGAGCTGCGAATCATCAGCGTAGTTTGTGTATGAGATGCCTAGTAGGTCAGGGTGGTCAAAGAGGGTTTTGTGTAAATGTTATAGAGAGTGGGGGAGAGGCGGGAGCCTTTGGATGACTCCACAAGTGGCAGGAGTGGGATCAGTGGAGAAGTCGCTCATGAAGACAAGCGAGCATCTATTGGCTAGGAAGGACCTCACCTTATCCAGAGGCTGATGGCGAGAATTTTGCTGTTGAAGTAAGTTGACAGCAGAGGATTTGGTGGTCTACCAAATCAAATGCTGCAGAAAGGTCCAGCATCGTCAGGAGGGCCAGTTTGCCAGTGTCTTTGATAGCATCGATTTGTATTTTCAAATCTAGTAGGGCTGTTTCAGTTCCCTGTTTGGGGCAGAATCCTGATTGGCAAGTGCCCAGAATATGGTTTTCCTCAAGATGCTGTTGGACTTGGATGTAGGAAACACAATAGTAGAATAGAGAGCAGAGTCAAAGGCTACCCATGTCATTAACGCCCTGTGTTGGCAGTATAACTAGATTAGTATATACTAGCTAGTAGAGATCACCACAAGTAGAAATATCTTCAAACAAAGTTTAATCTATTTCATTAACATACATTTAAGAATACAGGTGTGCCATTAGGCGGCACATAAGGTATGTGTAACACTAAAGAAAATATATATATATATATGCATATCTGTGGGTTAGTAGACCAAGTAAAAAGTGACTGTCATTTCATGCACTGCTGGGTCAGCTAACAATGCAGAATTATTGTCGACACACAGAATTTTGGGGTTTCTAGGTCGGTGAGGGTTGAAGCTGTAACAGTGGCTGCATTGGTTGGACAGAGCTGTTATGTCAGCGAACTGCCGTCAGGACAATATAGGACAAGGTATGACGTGCACCTGGAGAGAAAATGGACGGTTTCAAAAGGGTGATCAAGGGATTGTAGTAGTATATACCTCTTTATAGTGTCTTGAAGTTTATAGCGCCTCACTGAATGTGATAGCATTTTGTTGCAAGCAATAATGTGGCATACACATATAGCCAGTCTATGTTGCCAGTATAACATGCGAGTATGTGGCTGGAGACAGGCTGCAGGTTTAAAAGTGCACCATCATTTTTTTTTCTCTTCTTTGAAATACCTCATACTTAGGAGACTACATTATTCATCTAACTGACTTAATTAACAATTACTAATTACTAGAGCCAACTTATTAACATTATAATGTAATCTCTATGTAAAAATGGGGTGAAAATACATATTCTGAAATTCGTTTTTCAAATGTGCACTGAATTTTTCTCCATTTTTGTTCTGTGTTCGCAGTAATCAGAGAGCCTGCATACCAGAAAATGATATTAGTTATAGTTGCTCATTGGGTGACTGGTCTATTGTGTTAAAGGAAGGGTGATGTGGCCTTTCAATTTTATTGGTGCAAAGTATCTGCAGTTGTATTACGTAGGAAAAGGGGAAGGTGCAGAGGTTTGCTGGGGAAAGACTGACAGAGGCAGAGGAGTTGGAGAATGACTGGGCTTCCAGACGGACGTTCCTGGTTTCACTTAGCGCTAGCTTGAAAACTCTATGTTTTCGCCACACACTCCAAACATTCGAGATAACAGAGGCAACCCCTGCTGACTGGGCCTGCTCTTCTGAATGGAGGTCGTCTGGGGAAGAAAACTACAAATCTTTGGTAAGCAGCCAAGTTGAAGTGAGAAGGTCGCTGTGTACTTTCGTGCAAATGAGCAATAGCAATCTAAAAATGTCATGTAGGCAAAGTAGCCAAAAGAAATCCCTTGCATTTAATTTGTCATATGATAATGTTGCAAAGTGAATTTTGCTCTGTCTCTGTATTGTTTCTTTTCTTGTTTTTTATTACAGATAATGCAATGTACATGGTAAGATGTTTATTTTGAATTGCAATGGTTTATAATACAAACAGTATAAAAGCAGATTGTGTATAGAGTTTTGTTTTTCTCTCTTCTTGGTGCATTTGGAATAGCATTTGTGACACGGGGAAGATTTTATGTAGTACATTTGTCATTTTTCTATGCAGATAAAATGACAGACAGAATAAGCTGTCCTAAAATAAGACTTAGCGGTGACAAATAGATGTATGCGTGTGTTCCCCAGTGCATGTAGTCGGGGGAAATCTGATACAATATATAGATTACTGGGGGTCTATGAACCAGTAATGAGCCCTATGGACGCATAGTTCACTGGTGTAAATAAATCAGTGATACCAGCCAAAGGTTGTAGGTGGCACTCCATGTAAAAGTGTGGTGTCTCTGAATGTAGGTCCAAGGCCCTCTATAGATCACTAAGAGTATTGCAATAGTAAGGAAAGTTTTGTGTATGAGGGGCTATAATGTAGGGAAGGAAAATCATGCTCACCACTAAGTAATTTACCACCAGAAAGTACCGCCAATAGTGTATATTACTAAATTCTCCAATATAGTATAACAAAATATGGTCACTGGAATGAGGTAAGGCTAAACCCAATCTAGATGCAAGGATAAGTTATCACCAAATTACCACTCTTCTTTTGGTGGTAAGAAAATACAGCCAGACCGAAATCTACACAAAATATCCTACAGGGTGGAATCGCTCAAATGGGTGAGACCTACCAAAATTTAGCATGAAGGCGTCATGGCGTGGTGACAATTTGCGAGAAGGCATCGGCTGTCTTTGCTGCAGGAGACGTAGATTTGGTATGTGACATTCGACTTGGAGATCTAAATGATGAAAATATGTCTGAATGCCGGATTGTTTTGGTCAGACGCCAAAATAAATGCTATTTAATAAAAAGAGAGGAAGGTACCTGGGACCTGATGATAAAAGTTCCAGATCAGGTAAGTCGCTTGGGAGATGTGGCTGGGTCTTGCAGGGTTGGTTGTTGTGGTTGGCCAGGGGTGCAAATTATCGCTACCTGTAAAAAGGGGGGAATGAGTTTAGCTGAAATCTACTAAGAGAAGGTAAGTGAAAGAGCATGCAGTGGGGCTTGCTGTGGCTAAGTCGAGCAAGGAGAGTATGCACTAGTAGTTGGCGTGAAACCACTCTGTAAGATTCGCATTGTAGTGCGCTTGAACATGCATTAATTGTTGCAGAAATAGCATAATTGAGTAGAGCCGGTGCTTAGTAGGGGTTAATGTGGGCTGGAGGCACTCCCAGGTTAGGGGAGATGCTCCAGAATGTTTGGCAGACAATTGCCAGGATGTCTTGAAACCCTCGGACACCGTGGATCGTTGCTTAATAATGCCGAGTTATAGAGCAGGGTGGAGGGATCACCATAGTGTTTGTGCTGTTTTAAGGCGGCGGTCATTTTTCATGAAAAACCCCGAACGAGCTTTAGGTGGAGTATTAACTGTGGGGAGAGCTGTATACGTGTCTCTGGACGCCAAGCACTCAGTGTCCCGTCTGCGCGCATGCGCAGTGCGGCTTATGCTTACAAAACGGAAAAATCTTTATTGGTCAATGTGCGTGTTGGTGAAGCGTGTAATTGACCTATTGGTTCAATACGCTAAACGGACCCCTGGCTAGCTTAAGAGGACAGCTTAGTGGTGTGGGACCATTATTGTATGCATCAAATAAGACAGTTGAATGTGTGTCCCATGTGATTACAATGCGGAACAGTCTTAATATCGCATTCTAGCAAAATGAAGAAAAGGGCAAAATCTTCCCAAAACACAAAAAGAGCTGCTTGCCTCACACTTGGTCTCGAAATGCAAAAGTTCATGTGCATGTAAATAAACACTTGTGGTTATCGCATCATGAGCAGCAGAGGGTTTGTCTTATTTCTGGAGTTCCATTGAGCTAATATTCACTCAAATAGATTAAAAAGTGTGGTACATCTGATGTTAATATAGAATGACAAGTATTGTTGCTGCATTGACAGTAGGAAAATTAATCACAAAAAGGAACACAGGATCCAATTGTAAAATTCATGTACAGGTGCATTACTGTTCTGGTTTTCAAGGCATGCAAATTGTGATCTAAGTGATGATGGTGCCAGGGCCACTATTGGCAAATGGATGGGATGGGTGTAGGGTTCCGTGAACTGGTGTTAACTGGTACGAACCTCCTGTTGACAAAAAGACACTTAGGCTCATCTGCAATTTTCGCCTGGGATGTATGTACGTCTAAGTCCTTACTCAAGGAGTGAAAGGCGTCTGCAGATTCAGTGTACTGACACATTTTCGTATTCTATCCTTTCGTGTGATGGTGTGTCTTATTCGCAAAAGAATTTGCGAACTGGGTTTGTTCCTTAAATGAAGTCAAGTTTTACTGGAGGAAGAAAAGGTTCCACTCAATGGATATGTTGAGACCTTTGTTAACTGAATCCAAGCGATAAATCCATTTTTGTTCCAGTTTACGTAGGGAGAGGTCACGGTTCCCACAGCGAAAAGGGTTTTTGGCTGTTTGTAGGACGGCCCAAAAAATGTTGTGGCTGCGATTGTAGGCCTTTAAATGGGCAACCAGAGGTTTTTCTGCTACTAGATTCTTTACACATGATCTGTGTTCGCATATCCTTTGTTTTATTTCGTGTTTACATTTGCCAATGTAGACCAAATTGCATGGACATTTTATGGCATACACCGACCACTTGGTTTTGCAATTTCTGAAGGTGTTGAAAGTCCAGAAGTGGCCATTCAGATCGATGTTTATGTTGCTGGTCAGTGAACAGACTGAACAGTTGCCGCATTTGTAGTGGCCTTTAACAGGTGGAAGGTGCCACAGTGTTGTTTGTGGGTCTTTTTCGTTTTCAGGTTCCTCATAGGTATGCACTAGGCGGTCTTGCAAATTTCTACTCCGTTTGAAAGCGAATCTTGCAGGAAACACAATCCAGGAACTTCAGAAGGTAGGGAACCGTGGTAATGGGGCAGTAGGTTGTCGGGATGGACGGGTCTAGGTAGGGTTTTTTGAGGAGCGGTAGGTCCCATGCTTCCTTCAGGGAAGTTGGCACTGAGTTGGTGGAAAAGGAAGCATTGACGATGGCTGTGAAGTGGGGCATGAGTGTCTCACCAGAGTCTTTGATGATTGGCGCTGGGCAGGTGTCGCCTTTGCAGTGTGATGGTTTGAGGCTCTTGACAATCATGGAGACGTCCATGTCTGAGATAGGGTGGAATCTGAAAGGGGTGCCCGAGTGGGACAGTGATGAGTTTGGTGCTGTGGGCGGTGGTGGTTTGGTGAGCATGGTAAACTGCTTGGCAATTCTTCTTTGAGGGAACTGACCTTTGCAGCTAGGGCGCCTTGGATTTTTTCATACCAGGTGCTGTCTACTGTCCGGTGTGGCTAGGGGGTTGGGAGGGAGACTCTAGTTCCCGGAGAATGGTGACAGTTCCCGGGAGTTGGATGTGGCATTACTAATTTAGAGTTGTAGCTGTTGGCTTTGGCAGCGTGGATTTTCTTTTAAATATTTTTTGGAAAGGGAGGAGAAAAGGGCTTTGAAAGTGGGGGAGGGTTATTTTATCCAAGCTACCTCAGCGGCACGCATATTGGCACGGGTTTCAAGGAGTTCAGTAGTGAACAAGGTGTTTTATTTTACTGAGGGTTTGGCTTTTCAGAGTTTGAGAGGGGTGAGTGTGTTGACTGCTTATGTGACAGATAGCATGTAGAGGTCAACCAGTGCTGCTGGGTCTGTTACTGAAGGTGGTGGGTGCGCCAGGGTGGCAAGTAGCGGTGCAGGGATGGTCAGGTTGAAGTTTTTGGTGCACCAGCCCATGAATTCAGGTTTGGCAGGGCAGGCTGGTCTTGGGCGTTCTGAAAGGGGGATTTCGAATGCTATGATGTGGTGGTCCGACCATGGGCGGGGGGAGGCGACGGGGTGGGGATGTTGCAGTTGAGGTCGCTTAGCCAATCTAGGGAGCGGCCTTGGTCATGGCTGGGCTCGAGAAAGCGGTGTGCAAAGCCGGTATGGTTAAGTACTGTATCTACGCTGGTGGCCAGGGGGTCAGCTAGGTCGTTGAGGCCTAGGTTGAGGTCGCCAAGGATTATGATTTTGGATTTAGGTTTGATGATGGTGAAGATACTCTGCATTAAGTTGTCTTCGGAGGTAGGGATGGGGCCCAGTGGATGATAGACAAGGAGGAGTGTGATGGAGTCGATAGGCGACATGGAGATCTCAGTGAGTAGGAATTCACAATTTGGGATGCATTGGTTTGCGCAACTCTAATGGTAAGGCTGTTTTTAAAGATGAGGGCAACGCCGCCTCCTATTTTTGAGGATCTATCACATGGGTGGTAAAACCAGGGGGGATGGCAATGGAAAGGGCTAGCCCAGCAGTGGGATAGAGCCACGTTTCCGTGATGGCAAGCAGGTCAAGGTCATTGAATGTTACGAGGTCAAGGATATCAGCTGCGTGATCTGCGACTGATCTTGCATTGATGAGTGTGCAGTTGATGGCTTTGCGTTTGGGACTGGCAGGCTTGCATGTTTGCAGATTTTGCAGTGGTTGGGCAGTGTGGAGGGGGAATCTGAGGAATCTGAACCCTGTGGAAGTCGGAGGAGGCGATGCAATGACCATGTTGGGGATTTTGGGTTGCGTGGGGCCTAATCCATGGATATGCGGTGGGCTGATTGATTGCAATGCATGGTGTGGGGCACATGCAATGAGTTGAGTAATGAGTTGAGTGTGCAGCATGAGGAGGGTGTTCCTCGTGCAAATCGGCGGATGCATGGCCCTAACCAAATCATAGAATTTGGGTTGCAAGGGTTCTGTTCTGGGTTTTTGTGGTGGGCCGATTGATTGCAATGCATGGTGTGGGGCGCATGCAATGAGTTGAGTAATGAGTTGAGTGTGCAGCATGAGGAGGGTGTTCCTCGTGCAAATCGGCGGATGCATGGCACTAACCAAATCGTAGAATTTGGGTTGCGAGGGGTCTGTTCTGGGTTTTTGCGGTGGGCCGATTGATTGCAATGCATGGTGTGGGGCACATGCAATGAATCGAGTGTGCAGCCTGAGGAGGCTGTTCCTCGTAGAGATTGGGGGTGAGTAACAATGGCCGATTCAAGGATTGCGGGTGGCGAGGGGCCGGGACGGGAGGGGGCTGGATTAATGCGATGGGCGGTGTGGGGCGCATGCAATGAGTCAAGTGCACAACCTGAGGAGGCTGTTCCTCGTAAAGATTGAGGGGAGCATGGTGATGGTGTAGCCAGGAGTGTCGAGCTGATGGTGGAGTGGGAGGGGTGGCCTTGGGGAGCTTTGGAAGAGCGGCAAGGTGCTGAGGGGTGAGGCACCAGGGCGCTTACCTGCGGATCAAGGGGTGGACAACATGGGGGTTGACTGGCCTTGCGTGGCAGGTGTGGAAATGGTCCTCTGGTCTGTTTGGAGGTGTTACAGATCTGCAGTGATGTGGTTCCGCTGAATTTGTGTGGCAAAGGGCATAGCGTGCGAGATCTGTGGCTCCATTTGTGCACAACACTGTGCCCTTGGCCTGCGCCGGCTTTGCCACAGAGAGTCGGGTGCGTCAGTTTTATCGAAGGTGGAAATGAGTGTCGAACGTGGCGTAGAATGTCATATAGAACGAGGATCAGGCAGTCTGCTCTGCAGAACTGTGGCGCACAACACTGCGCACTTGGCCTGCGCAGGCTTTGCCGCAGAGGGTCGGGTACGTGGGTTTTATCGGGGGTGTTGGGAAGGAAATTTGTCCATCCCACACCCCTAGGCACTTTAAGGTAAGGAGAATTCCGTATGAGGTAGTGTAGTGTATAGGGGGGGAAAACATGCTAAGAAACTTGGACGACCACCATAGTACCAAAATAATAGATGCATGGGCGCACAAAACACTAATAATAGTAGTAATGGCAGCACGGTACAACTGGTGCTCAATGGAAAATCTCCAATAGGCCCAAAGCAGTAAGACAGGACGAGCCTGCATGGCCTGTTCTCACAAAAGCTTCCTCTTGTCCCTTCACTGTTGCAATTACATATTATCACTCGGAGGAATGTGTCCGGCAAGTCCGTGGGACAACACCACCACCAGGCTCTTTGAAGTGCCCATTCATCACAGCGAAGCTTCCAGTAGACCTCCCACCCTGCATACCCAGGGCCAGTGCCCACACCACTGACATCATCCCCACACCCCTGCATTCTAAGATAGTGAACGTCCCCAGTTCCAATCATAAACCAACTGGCTGTGAAAGAACTAAGCTCACCTCGTCCCATAAACACATCCTTGGTACTGCAAGGTACAGGCAGGGATAAATTATAGATCAGAAAGGGGGTGGAAAACCTTGGGTGCGAGAGGAGCAGTATCAGAAAAGTCCAGAATGTGTGGGTCAGTACGACTATTTCTTCTTCCCTTCTCCCTGGCACCAGTTCCCGAGCCTCCCAGGTGTATGCCACAGTGATGTAGTAGTAGGCTTAGAGACCTTCACTCCTTGGCAAGATGAGCCCAGCTGACCCATGTGAAGCCCGACAGATGGCTGAGAAACCAACCAATTGTAGCCTGGCATCCCCTATGGTGCAGGATCATGTATACTGTCTCACCAATAAACTGTACGGGGTTAGACCCTATATGTGATGTCATTAGTGACACTGTGGCCTCTCAAAAGGCACCAACATTCATTCTGGACCCAGAACGTTCTCGAACAGCAGAGTCCTTTGCTGCTATTTTGTAGTCTGTACAATTAAAACCTTGTTACCCTTGCAAGCTATCTCTTAGCTTCTTTCCCTAGAGGGTTGTTTTTATTCTGGAGTGTACGTATCAGGGGCTTCCCTTCCTTTGGTCACCCAGGCGACACAATCCCATCGCCCTCGTACCTGCGGAGGTATCTAGGCTGCCTCTCCAGAAGGGCCGTGCCCACCTACAGTGACAAGTCCCAAAATGCGTACGCTGAGTGGCCTTGTGGGAGCCGTCTTTGCAGAATCCTGCCTGCTCTTTTGAGCGGCGTGCGGCCCCAAGGAGAGGTGCAGGCCAGTTGTGGAACCCCATGAACAGAGGTCTTTGGGAGAACACGAGCCCGTGAGAATAGCCTGCAGGGGATAACAAATTAAGGTTGGGTGGATGAAGCAGTGTGCTGTGAATAGTGTGAACACGCAGTGATTGAAATTGAGAGTGTGACATGTTTATGGATTGTGTTGATTTATTGCCTTTTTTATTAACTTTTTAAGGATATTAAGGAAACAGAATAGAAGCAAAATGAGCCCCCTCCGCCCCCAGAAGTAAGGGGGAGAAGGTGGTTCCACTTACACTGTCATGACCATTGTGGAAACATATAAGGATAAACATAGGAGCTCTGCATAATTACAGAGCTTGGGAAGAGTAGTGGTGATTGTTGTTTTAGCTTGTATTTTAGTTTGTTTTGTCGGTGTATTTTTTTATAAAACATTTTTTATTGATTTAACCCTTTAAGTGCCATGGGAATATCCCCCCAGTGCCAAGGCCTTTTTTGGTGATTTCGGTATGTGGCCATTCATTGGCTTGTAACTTTTTTTTTACATGAGATATCAAGGCCAAATTTGGCTCCTTTTTTCCCTACATGTAGGCGGTCGTAACGCCACCCAGGAATTCTAGGTTGCTGTAGGGGGTGAGAGAAAATAAGCAAAAAGGGTGAACATTTTGTGTTTTTTCAAAAAAAATGCCAATAAAATGATGTACAAGTCTGTGGGTTTTTTCCTTGTAAGAGCTAGGAACAAATGGTTTGCTGTGCTGAATTCCCCAATTTCCTGGCTTTCAAGAACAGATTGAGTGGAAACGAAAACAATTTATTTTGATGTGGTTATCAACTCGTTTGTGAGAGGTAGGCAATTTTGGCAATTTTTGCCAATTGGACATGCATGGACGGAATGGAAGAAAAGGGTAGGAAAGCCGAATTGGAGGACAGAAAGGCATATATTTCTGAAAAGTAGACAAAATTCCAAGTTTAGGAAGGGGTGATTTGCGTAGGTCGGGCAACAACTAGGTATGGGAAAATGCTATAGATTGGGGGGAAAAGCAGGAAAATTACCGAAAAAAAGGTATGTGGTGGACATGGTTGGCTTGGTACGGCAATGGCTTCTATGAATTTTGAGAAAAGCAATGCTCCGCTACATTCCCCCGACTCCTGCAGTTAGGAAAGCACACATTTTTTGTAGTGTTTTACAAAACAAGCAATACCACAAGCCAAACCCTGAGCCATGGTACACAGGAGTTTTATGCTTACGGCCTGAACAGACGCAATTAGCATGTGTAAATCAGGAAAACCAGTGTGGTGAGGAACAGCAAGCATACTTTTTTGAAAGAGCACAGGCAGACCTTTCCAAGGGTAGGTGACTTGTGTAGGTTACAAAAGTGTAAGGTGCCTAAAGCAGCGACTAAATGTAGGGCACTTTTGGGAAATTAAAGGGTTGTGTGACAAAGGGCACCAGCAAATGGGTCAAAACGTTATGAAAACCACACAAACACAACAAATGTTATTCCCGCATTCCCACAGGTGTCCCGATGAAAACAGTACCTCATGTGTGGGTGCACCTACCTGGGTGCCAAGGGGAAAGCCTAAAACACAGGTAACCCACGGCAAAGTCTGAAATGTGCCATAAAACCCCACATTTTTCACTTTGTCGGGGGTTCTGGGTATTCCTACGTGTGTCCTCTTTTCGGAAATGCATGGGGTTCCCAGTTTTCCTTGGAGGCTTGGACACCCTAGGCCCAAATCTGTAGGTTATCTCCCCAAACCCTTTTGTGGTTACCAGTGGGTTAGCCTTTTCCCTTTGCGGCTAGATTGGTGAACCCACACATGTGAGGTACCGTTTTCGTTGAGACACCTGTTGGAACGCGGGAAGGTATGACATCTGTTGTTGGCGGCGTGTTTCGGTGGGTGAGCAGAGTGAAATGTCTGGAAATTGGGTTTTTTACCCCCAAATCTGGACTTTGTCAGGGGTTCTGGGTAGTAGATTCTGGGCCGATTTGCGCAAGTCAGACCTCTGTGGATTCCCACGTGTGTCCTCTTTTCAGAAATGCATGGGGTTCCCTGGTTTCCTTGCTGTCTTTGACACCCTAGGCCCAAATCTGTAGGTCTGGGACAGGCCCCCCGGTGGGTGGGGAAGTAAGATTTGGGCACACTGGGGCCAGATTGGCACACCAATGTGCCCCTCTGTGCCAAGGCAAGTTTTGTAAACAAAGAATAAAATGGAAAATGGTACACTACACTTTATGGCCGGCTGACGGGCACCCTAAACCGCCAGGTCATTTTCTAATGTAATGTGGGGTGACCCTCTACCCCCAACACCAAATGCAGGGGGGCATCTCATTCAGCCTTCACTGGGGGCAAATAAGAAGGGGGCATCTCATGCAGCACTCCCTGGGGGCAGACGCCCCTTCCTAGGAGCAGATATCTGCCCCCAGGGAGGGCTACAAGGGGTGCCCCCATTTCCCCTTGGGGTGAGGGGGCGAGACCCCCACCCCCTTTTTCTGTAAAATAAATCCCTGGTGGCTAGTGGCCACCCCACTCCCACCCAAAATTCCTTTTGTTTTTTCATTTTTTTTATTTTGCCCCCTTCCCTGGGGGCAGATCAGCCATCTGCCCCCAGGGTTGTACACATATGTGCCCCCATGCTTTGGGGGTCAGGGGGACAAGGGCTACTTACTGTAAGCAGCCCCCACCGCATTGAAAGACATCCCTGATGTCTAGTGGGCATTACTGCCCACGCATCGAGCGCCCTGCGCCCGATGCTCGGGCAGCAATGCTGTCACAAAGGGTGTCTTTGGAAAGGGGAGAATCTCCCCTTTCCAACGACAACTCCCTCGATCTCCGGCTTGAAATACAGCCGGAGATCAAGGGGGGAAAGGTGAACACTCACCTTTTATTTTCACTGCAGCAGCCCGAAATGGCTGCTGCGGTTAAAATTACTTTCACTTCGGCGTGCTTTATGCACGCCGACGTGAAACTGAAGATAATCCAGCCCCCTGACAGTGAGGGGGGCCTCCCCCTCACATAGCCCGGGGGTTGGATTACAGTTTTGAGCGATCCATGCTATGCAGGGATCGCTCAAAACAAGGTGCCAAAAAGGACGAGCCATCTCGTCCTTGGCACTACGGAGGTAATGTGAAGGATGAGATACCTCGCCCTTGGCACTTAAGGGGTTAAGCAACAGTCACAAGAAACAAAACAAAATAAAAACATGCATTTTTCTATCAGCTGGCATATGACTTAATCATGGCTGTAATCACAAAAATTCTACACACAAACACATCAGTATATTACTCAAGTTCCTCCCTTTGCATGTCAGGAGCTACTAAGTTTCTCGCTCTTTCCATTTCCCCCATATTTTGGAGGATTTGGCGGGGAAGCCCCTTGCATTGCAAATCCTGTGCTCTACGATTGCACATGTGTCCATATCATCTGCCCATTGATCCAATGTCGGAGAGTCCGGGGCTCTCCATTTTTGTGCAATGTTACGTTTCATCAGCCCCATTGCTGTGGATAGGATCAGTCCTTTCCACTTAGTGGCAACATTTTCATCAGGTATATCCAGTAGCAGCACTCTCGGGTCGAACGGTATGGTGCGGGACAAAACCCTAGTTAGTGCATTGCAGCACACGTTCCAGAAGTGTTGGATCTGGGGGCAGCCCCACAGGATATGTATAAAAGTTCCCTCTTCCTCCCCGCATCGGAGGTAGTTTGGGGTTTGAGGCACGTTTCCAACCATACAACACAGTTCTAGGATAATATATTCGATGCAGGATTTTAAATTGTACCAGGCCGAGTCTAGAAGAGACAGCAATCTCCCGAGGATGCACTAGCACCTGAATCCAGTCCTCTGGGTCTATAGTGCCCACATCTTTTTCCCATTTAGTTTTAAGATTAGTCAGCTCAGGGGTGGCGAAGGAGGACATAGCATTATACAGAATGGAGGTACACTTAGTGGAGATGTATGTTGGAAGTATATTACGTTCTATGGGTGTGCACTCAGGTACAGTGGTACCTGCCGGGATGTGTGACCTCAAAGCGTGTGTCAGTTGTATATAGTGGTACTGTTCGGTACTCCGGATTTGAAAATTCCGTCGTAGGGCGTCAAACGAGGGCACTTTCCCATCCACGAGGATATCCCCCATTTTCGTAATCCCAGCCTCTTCCCACTTAGGCCACGGTTCGAGTTTTCCTATTTCGTTCATGCTACTCTTATGCCACAGGGGTTGTACAGTGGTTATTTTGTTCTTCCATCCTACAAAAGCGTGTGCCTGTCTCCAGACCGTAGCAACATGTGCTGCGGTTGACTGTAGCGGGGGTTTTGTAAGAGGTTGATATAGCAGATGAAGTGGGTCTGTATCATGAATGGCAGCAAGCGCAGCCCTTATATGTGGCAGATCCTGATCTCCGTGGAGCAGGTCATTGACCACTGCCAGCTTCGATGCCCAATAGTAGGTTTGGAGGTGGGGCACCCCTATACCTTACTCCAAAATCGATCTCTGAAGTGTAGACAATGCAATGCAAGGTTGTTTCCCTCCCCATATGAGTTCCCTAAGGAGGCTCTCAACTCGGTAAAATTCAGAATCCGGGATCCTGAGCGGGGCGTTTTGAAAAACGTATAGGAATCTCGGCAGGGTCATCATCTTGAAAAGTGCAGCTCTACCCATAAGTGTTAGGGGAAGAAGCTTCCAGTGGCGAAGATCGTCAGTGAATCGGTCAATAATTGGCTGAAGATTGTGAGTTGTATAACTGGTTAAGTCACCAGATATCCAAATACCCAAGTATCGGAAGCCGTGTTGTTCAATTTTATATGGGAAGTTTTGGGGGGTGGCCTGCGCTCCGCCTTTTACCAGAAAAAGGATAGATTTTCCCCAGTTGATTCTCAGCCCACTAAAATCACCAAAGCGAATGAGAATCTGTGTCACTACGGGGCAGGTCCGGACTGGGTCTTCCAAATATATCAAAAGATAGTCAGAATCTAGAGACGTCCTATCCTCGTTCCCCTCCGGCCACCTGAATCCTGTCCAAGCCTCACTCTGACGAAGCCACAAAGCGAGCGATTCAATCGCAAGAGCAAAGAGGAGGGGCAAATGGGGCATCCCTGCTGTGTTCCCTTACCGAGAGGGAAGGGCTCAGAAGGCCACCCATTCACTTAAGTCTGCCTGGGGGTTTGTATAGAGTAGTTGCACCCATCCCAGAAAAGTATCCCCAAACACCATGCGTTGCATAGTTTCCCAAAGGCTGTCCCACAATCTAATGCCTTATCAAAATCAATTGCTAACAATGCAAGAGGCGTGTCTATAATGGGAGCATGCTGCAGTAACAGATGAAGGTGTCGTAAGTTCATTTGTGTTGATTTATGTGGCATGAAACCACATTGGTCCGGGTGGACGAAGGAAGAAATGACCGATTGTAGTCGGTTAGCCAGGAGTTTGGCGAGGACCTTGGCTTCACTGTTAACCCCTTAAGTGCCAAGGACGAGATATCTCATCCTTGACATTACCTCAGTAGTGCCAAGGACGAGATAGCTCAAGCCGGAGATTGAGGCAGGTGTAATTGGACACCTTTCCAACTAAACCATTTGTGTAAGCATTGCTGCTCACGGATCGGGCGCAGAGCGCTCGATCCATGAGCAGCAATGCCACTAGACACCAGGGATGTCTTTAGAGTGTGGGGGGAGGTGGGGCTGCTTACTAGGTAAGTGGGCCCCTCCCCTGAGGCCCCAAAGCATGGGGGCACATGTATGTGACCATCTGCCCCCAGGGGTGGGGGCACAAAAAAAAGACAACAAAATAAAAACGCACTGGAAAGAGGGCAGGGGGTTGGGGACCCTAGGCACCAGGGATTTCTTTTATGGAGTCGTTGAAAAGGGGAGATTCTCCCCTTTCCAATGATACCATTTGTGTAAGCATTGCTGCTCATGGATCGGGTGCAGAGCGCTCGATCCATGGCCAGCAATGCCACTATACACCAGGAATGTCTTTAGAGTGTGGGGGTTACTAGGTAAGCGGCCCTCTCCCCCCTCCCCCCCCAGAGGCCCCAAAGCATGGGGCCACATGTTTGGAGACCCCTGGGGGCAGATGGGTGACCATCTGCCCACAGGGGTGGGGGTGTATGAGATAAAAAAAAATAGAAAGCAATGGGAAGGGGGTATGGGGTTGGGGACCACTAGCCACCAGGGATTTCTTTTTTACAATATGGAATGGTGGTGGTCCTTTCCCTCCCACCCCAAGTGGAAAGGGGGGATCCCTTGTCACCCTCCCTGGGGGGCAGATTTCTCACCCCAAGGAGTAGTACATGAGATGGCCCCCATCCAATGGGGAGAGGGCCACCAGGAAAGTGTGGGCAGGCCCCTCAAACGATGGGGCCTGCATGGTAGGGCCCCCTGGGGCAGATGGGAGCCTATCTGCCCCTAGGGAATGGGGCAGATGTGAGCACATCTGCACCTAGGGAATGGGGCAAAGAAAATAAATAAAAATGTCATGGCTGGTGTTGGGGGCAGTGCCCCCCCACCCCTGGACCACCAGGGAGTTTATTTTATGGGAAGGGGTTGTCCCCCCGCCCCCAGCCAAAATGGACTTGGGGTCATGTCATGCAGCCCTCCCTGGGGCAGTTATCTGCTCTTAGGAAGGGGCATGTAACCCCAGGGAGGGCTGCATGAGATGCCCCCCGGCACCAAAAATTGTGGGACAGGCCCCCAATGGGTAGGGCAGTAAGGTTTGGGCACCCTGGGGCCCGATTGGCACACTAATGTGCCCCTCTGCGCCAAGGGGAGTTGGGTTACCAAAGGAAAAAAGTGATTTTAGGGGGGGCTGTGGGGCACCCCAAACCGACTGGGAATTTTCTAATGGGACGGGTGGTGACCCCCTCACCCCCACCCACAATGGAGTGGGGGCCATGTCATGCAGCTCTCCCTGGGGCCAGATATCTGCTCCTAGGAAGGGACAACTGAGCCCAGGGAGGAGTGCAGGACAGCCCCCCCCTTATCTGCCCCCAGGGAGGGCTACATGAGATGCGCCACTCCTCCAATTGGGGTGGGGGTGGAGAGGTGCACCCCCTTCACATTACAAAATTCCCCAGCGGTGTCAGGTGCCCCTTAGCCCCCCCCCCCCTAAAATGCAGCCTGCCATTTTCAATTTTTTTCTTTTTTTACCAAACTTGCCTTGGCGCAGAGGGGCACATTGGTGTGCCAATCTGGCCCCAGGGTGCCCAATTCCTACTTCCCCATCCATTGGGGGGCATGTCCGACGTTTTGGGGTGGGCTTCTTCCCCTACCCCAAATGGAGTGTGGGGGGCACCTCATGCAGCCCTCCCTGGGGTCAGATATCTGCCTGTAGGAAGGGGCAAATGGGTTTTCACTGGGGGGTAAGGTTCAGTAGACCACCAGGGATGGCTTGCAAAGGGGGTGGGGGGGGCATGCTTAGAAAGTATTGATTTGTTTTTGCTGATGTGACCATAGGTAACATGTTTTTTGTTTTGTTTACAGCTTTTTCTACGCGAACAGCTGCAACGTTATACGAGTACTGTTTTTTATTATTCTATGGTTAGGGCCCACTGTCAGTGGGGCGGGTGAGACTAGCTACACATGCTAACTACGTCTGTTCAGGCTGTAATCATAAAACTCATGTGTACCCTGGTTCAGTGTTTGGCTTGTGGTATTGCTTGTTTTGTGAAACACTACAAAACGTGTGTTTTCCTAACTGCAAGAGTAGGGGAATGTAGGGGAGCATTGTTTTTCTCAAAATTCATAGAAGCCATTGTCGTACCAAGCCAACCATGTCCACCACATACCTTTTATTTCCTGTCATTTTCCCACTTTTTCCCCAAACTATGGCATTTTCCCCTACCTAGTTGTTGCCCGACCTGCGCATATCAACCCTTCCTAAACTTGGAATTTTATCTACTTTTCAGAAATGTATGCCTTTCTGTCCTCTAATTCGACTTTCCTACCCTTTTCTTCCATTCCGTCCACTCATGTCCAATTGGCAAAAATGGCCAAAATCGCCTACCTCTCACAAAACGGTTGATAACCACATAACATTTTTTTTTTTTCGTTTCCACTCAGCATGTTGTTGAAAGCCATAAAAGTAGGGAATTCAGCACAGCAAACCATTTGTTCCTAGCTCTTACAAGTTAAAAAACCACAGGCGGCTTTGTACATCATTTTATTTGCATTTTTTGAAAAAACACAAACTCTTCGCCCTTTTTGGTTATTTTCTCTCACCCCCTACAGCAACCTAGGATCCCTGGATGGTGTTACGACCGCTACATTTGGGAAAAAAAGGGGCCAAATTTGGCCGAGATAACTCATGTAACAAAAAAGTAACAAGGCATTGAATGGCGACATACTGAAATCACCAAAAAAGGCCTTGGCACTGTGGGGGGGGGGGACCATGGCATTTAAAGGGTTAATAAACATTATCGGCCTATAGGAGGCACATTGTTCAGGGGGTTCGCCCGATTTAGGGATAACTACAATTGTGGCCTTACACAGGTCCAGTGGAAGGGTGCCTTGCTCTCGGGCCCGGAGGAGCATTATGTGGAGGGGGATGCCATTTTTCACCACCCAGTTTTTTCCAGTTTTTGACCGGGAACCCGTTGGGGCCCAGTGTTTTCCCAGATTGTAATTGTGCTGTAGCCTCAGCAGAGTCCAATTGTGTTTTCTGTTGCTCTGATAAACATGGTAGTGTAATATCATCTAGGAATGAGGGGTCCAATGGGGATGTCAGGCACAATATAAATCAGCGTAAAAATTAGCAAAAACTTCTGCTATTTCACAATCCTACTGACACTTCTCATTTTGCGGAGTTATGATCTCCCTGATATGGCGTTGAGCCTCATCTCTTCTCTCGAGCCAGGCCAACATTTTACCCGCTTTGTCCCCATATCCATAGATCCTCCCCCTCGATTCCCAATGGGCATGTTTAGCGTTGTCTAGCACCATATTTCGGAGTCGCTCACTGGCACACTTAAGGGACCCATGGATCTCAGGGGTTGGATCAAGAATATATTTGGTTTCCCATTCACCCATTTCCACTTCGGCCTTTGATATTTTCTGGAGCCGCTCTTTCTTTTTGTCAGCTGTCCAGGAGATTATTTCTCCCCTCAGTACCGTTTTATAGGCCTCTCATACTGGCACAGGGCTATCAACTGCAGTATTATTTAATTCAAAGTATTCATTGTTTGTCTCTGTGAGGCGATCAATAAAGTCAGGGAAACCAAGGTGATAGCTATTCAGCCTCCATGTTCTAGGAGGGATTATACCATGCAGGCACAACACCGCCTTAAACGGCGAGTGATCCGAAATGCCTCGGGGAAGTAACTCCGCGGCCATCGCCGTGTGTGTTTAGGTGCCTGGGAGGAAGAGGTAGTCCAGCCTGGACAAGGAGCCGTGGGCTCCCGAGTGGAACGAATAACCTTTAATTCCAGGGTGGAGTTCCCGCCATACGTCTCGGAGGCTTAGGGCTGATACAAATTTGGCTAACTTTGTGGGGATGTCTGGGTTGCGATGCCTGATGTGAATACGATCCATGGTATTATACATCATATCATTGAAGTCGCCTCCCAGAATCCACATGTAAGGTTGATGCTTTGCCATAAGGGTGGTCAGCTCGTCTAGCAGTTCTTCACCCAGCCCCAGCGGGGAGTACACCGAGGCAATGGCCAGTGTTTCCCCCCCAAAGTGTACAAAGGCGCCAGCACATAACGACCCCTAGGGTCTTGCTCCACAGCCAGTGGCACAAATGGAACATGTTTTTGTATTAGGATCAAAGTACCCTTGGATCCCATTGTGGATCCTGCATGTAGTGCAGATCGATAATTGGTTCTTCAAAAGAAAGCACAGTTAGACCCTGCTAGATGTGTCTCAGTTATCAGGGGAGTGTCTATTCAAAAGCTGTGTAACAAGACGCCTCTTGATCCCAGAGCCCATTCTGTTCATGTTCCATGTGAGCCGTTTGAGGACCTAGAACAATCAACAGGTGATGATTGGGGTTGTGCGGGCGCCATTCATAGCATGTGATACAAGGTTTGCAGAATCCCTGTGGTCAAAAAGAAGGGATATTGTCTGGTCAGTGGTCACTGCGGGGATGTGTTGCCGGTAGGAGGTAGCATGAAACAGCGTATGTAAAGTGGTGTGGTTGATTCGCAATGTAAGTATGTTGTAGCTTAAAAACAACAGAAAACAATGCAAACTTCTCCCCTGTGTCCTATACTCCACCCCAACATGAAGTACCTGTCGCCTTAACATTGTTGACACTCGGGAAACTAGAGCGTCAGCTTAACATAACAAGTGTTTAAGTAACAACTTAGAAGTCCAACCGGAGGTATGGGGTCTTAGGTGGAGGCCATGCCGGCCGCCGACGTTGCAGTATGGTTATCCAACGGGGAAAAAGGATACAGATGAATCCACAACCCCCAGACGGGTACGTTACCCACTTCAATACGGTGGGGACCAGGAGCAATTAGTGACTACAGAGCAGTGGTAACTAACTGGAAAGTACACACCTGTCACTCAGAATGTATAACTGACTTCAATGTGTATGTGGTGCTCTATTATGAAATAGAGGGATCTATTTAAGAGTAATTCAAGGTGCAGGGGAGAAAAGAAATCAACCCTGGCATATGGGTTGTACAATTACACAAAGACCAAAAAAGAACCCAATTAGGGAACTCCCGTCCCCTGCACTCTATTTATCGCTTAAGCAAGCTGAGTAAAGGTTTATTCCCAAGAGGGGAATCAGAGTAAATGGAGTAAATCAATTTCAAGTTAAATGAAACAACATAGTAATTCAAGATATCGGTTTAGTATTGAAACATATTCATCAGTTCAAAGAAGAGTTGGTTATCCAATCAGGATTTATTTTTCAAAGAGCAAATGCCCAACGCGTTTCGAGATAATGTTCTCTTCATCAGGGGCTGTAATTATTCGTTGTGTCAATCACAGTAACTCTAGAGAAGTATATACAAAATAATAATAATGTCAGTTTACATGATAATAACATAGACTGAATGTTTAGAGACAGCGAATTATCCAATAAGCCATATGGGTTCTTAAAGCAAAAAGTAGTACACTAGTTAGAAGAGTCTATAGTCATGTTATAAAGTAACAAGGAACTAGAGTTAATATCGTTATAGCAGAGTCTTCATCCTATCAAACAATTGTAAATCAAATGTAAGTAAAAATGGACTATTGCAAATACCACTAGGTGTATAAAGGGTAAAAAACATACCGTATGTTACATTAAAGGATGGACTGGGTCATGTTGTTTCACAAGTGTGTCATCCCAACAAGGTGTAGCTGTCTGGGTCCCCTATAGTATAACCAAAGAGGCAAAAGATGCTGAATGAGCACTGTGCTTTGGAATCAAGTGAAAATAGATAGATGTAGAAGAAAGTCTGTTAACTTACTAGCCAAACAAGAATCGCTTGTATCTGAATCCCTCAGAGGCTGGGGGGCCGTGTTGGTGTCAAAGGAAAACAGTATTTTCAGTCTGTGCGCGGTACCTAAAAGATGGAGGCGCCACTCGTTACAAATAGAACGACCAAAAAGGTCTAAAGTGTCAAGAGTATCCATCTAGGATCAAAATCGAAAAATAGAGTTATAGTAGTATGGCCCTGTCCCAGAATAAGTAACTTACTGTAGTCGTTGTAAGGCAGGAAAGACAGGTAAGAGCGGGGAGATACAGCAGTCGCTAGAGACCTCCAAAAAACATGGCGGTTAATATATACGTCATTGTTGTGACGTCATTACGCTGAAGCGCACATGACGTCGCCAATGTAAACACCATGTACACGTCTGTTTAAAGAGACGAGTCTGGTAGCAAAAAGTGGCCAAGAGGTAAATACGGCTGAATGTGAAAAGCTGAATGTGAAAAGCTTTCCTGAGTCACTTAATGTGGCACGAAGGTCTATGTATGCAGGAAAATGCGTATGAAGGGAGTCTAACAAGGAGTGTCATTTAAAGAAATTAGTCTGATTCGTTTAATATTCTCAAAAAGTCTGTACATACGGGAAAGTACGTATGAAGGGAGTCTAACAAGAGATGTAATTAAAAAAACTAGTGTCATTGGAAAGGTATATATGAACCTTCAAAAATGATTAACCCGAATATTGTTAGAGATAATACAAAGGAGGTGCAAATACAAAACTGCATAGATATATTAGTCATTTGTAGCCAGATATGACATGTTATACATAGAAAACATATGCATTTGTAAATGTGAGCATAGGAGAAAAGTCATCCATAGAAGTCAAGTAAATAAATAGTATCAATCTGATAAACAAGGTACGCTGTACTCTGCCTCATGTCAGATGAGTGCACAATCTGTTGAGGTTAAATGTGATTAGCCCAGATGCGAACCCAAAACTGAATTCTAGTACCTCTGGGGGCCTGTATTTAGACTTAAAGGCTATCGATGTGGTAGAGCAGATCTCAGCAATGAAGGGAAAAGGATGTAGCGTTAAAAGAGAGGCGTTTCAAAGGAAAGGCCCTAGGTAGAAATCTTCGTTAAGTCCTTTGGGATTAACTGAGTCCAATTTATGGATCCAGTACAGTTCTCTTTGTGCTAACTTCTTAGCAAAATCTCCTCCTCTTGGTAGAGAATGTACCGTTTCTAAAATAACCCATCTGAGTTGTGAGATGTTATGACCGTTCTCCTTAAAGTGTCTAAAGACTGGTGATTTGTCGTTCTGTGTTCTAATATTCGACTTATGTTCAGTCCAGCGTTCTTTCGCTTTCCTAATTGTTTTGCCTACATAGTATTTCCCACAGGGACATCTTAAGGCGTAGATGACATTTTTGCTGTCACAAGTGGCATGATCTGATAGGAATATTTTTTTACCATTGTTGGGGTGTCGGATGTATTCACCTTTAATTATATTAGGGCAATGCTGACAGTGTAGACATGGGTAAGTTCCAGGTTTTTGTTTTCTCAAAGTCCTTTGTACTGATAATGTATTCTTTTCAGCTTTAACCAAACTATCCCTCAAGTTCTTTCCTCTCTTATACGCCAGCATTGGCGGTTCTGGGAATAATTTGTTAAGATTAGGGTCTGCTTTGATGAGGTCCCAATTCTTGGTTATTATTCTCTTGATCTGATAGCTCTGACTGGAAAATTTCAGTGTATGGATGAGTCTGGTATTAATCTTCTTAGGTTTTTCTTCCAGTAGGTTGGATCTTGAAAGAGTCGCGGTACGTCTGATAGCTTTATCAACGGTGGCATCAGGGAAGCCTCTATTGATAAACCTTTGTTTCATATCCTCATATTCTCCTTGTAGTTTAGTAGTGTCAGATGTAATCCTTTTTAGACGTAACATTTGACTAAAGGGTAAGTTGTCCTTCAAGTGGGTTGGGTGGAAACTTTCAAATCGTAGTGTACTGTTACAATCCGTGGGTTTCCTGTAAATACTGGTTTGTAGATTGTTACCAATGATTCCAATGTTGATGTCCAGGAAATGAATGTTGGGTGTGCCCATCTCTAGGGTGAAGGTAATTCTTTCATGGCAATTGTTTAAATATTGGAAGAACTGGTTGAGTTCATCTTTGGTGCCTAGCCAGATACCAAAGATGTCATCTATAAACCTTTTCCACAAAGCTATCTTGGTTTTCCACGGTTCTGTGTTCAATACATAGGTCTCTTCAAAATGGAACATGAAAATATTTGCGTAAGGTGGGGCCACTGGTGACCCATCGATGTGCCTGCTGTCTGTAGATAGAATTTATCATTGAACCTAAAGTAGTTGTTAAATAAAATGATGTGAATAAGTTCCATAGCAAATACTTTGTGTATCTTGGTGTTTCTGTGTTTCAAAAGAAACCATTCCAGCGCTTCTATCCCTTGTTGGTGCGGGATAGAGGTGTACAGGCTGTTAACATCCAGTGTAAATAGGATAGATATGGAATTGTCAATTTGTACTTCATTGATGACTCTAAGGAAATGGGCAGTGTCTTTCAAGTAAGTGGATGTCCGTTGGACCAATGGTTGGAGTGCTTGATCCAAATAAGTAGCTAGGGGGTGAAACACACTTTCAGTCCCCGCAACAATAGGTCTGAATGGTGGCTTAGTCTTGTCTTTATGGATTTTTGGAAGAGCATAAAATACCGGGGTCACTGGAAAATTTTTAATGAGAAAGTCACAAGTGTGGTCAGAAATCCAATCCATTTCTGATGCTTTCTCGACTGCTTTCTTAATAGTGTCTTTAATGGCCAGGATAGGGTCAGAGTCCAATACCAAATATGTGCCTTGGTCATTCAATAAATTAAGACATCCAGAGTTGTAAAAGTTGGTATCCATCAGTACTAAGGCACCGCCTTTATCGGCTGGTTTCAGTGTGATAGATGAGTCTTCTGCCAATTCTTTTATCAATTTAAGTTGATGTTTCCTAATGTTGATTTTTTTAGGAGTATTGTATTTGAGTCGTTTTAGTTCTTTTGAGGTTTTAAACTTGAAGAGATTGATGACTGGATGATTTAATTGTGGATGAAAAGAACTGTAAAGTGG
Organism: Ambystoma mexicanum; assembly: GCF_040938575.1. Classification (NCBI taxonomy): domain Eukaryota; kingdom Metazoa; phylum Chordata; class Amphibia; order Caudata; family Ambystomatidae; genus Ambystoma; species Ambystoma mexicanum. The sequence goes on from NC_090931.1 coordinate 997,049,055, forward strand.
TGTGGTTGATTCGCAATGTAAGTATGTTGTAGCTTAAAAACAACAGAAAACAATGCAAACTTCTCCCCTGTGTCCTATACTCCACCCCAACATGAAGTACCTGTCGCCTTAACATTGTTGACACTCGGGAAACTAGAGCGTCAGCTTAAGATAACAAGTGTTTAAGTAACAACTTACAAGTCCAACCGGAGGTATGGGGTCTTAGGTGGAGGCCATGCCGGCCGCCGACGTTGCAGTATGGTTATCCAACGGGGAAAAAGGATACAGATGAATCCACAACCCCCAGACGGGTACGTTACCCACTTCAATACGGTGGGGACCAGGAGCAATTAGTGACTACAGAGCAGTGGTATCCAGAATCTTCAGTTCCATCTGGGTCTGGGCCCGTTAAGGCAAAACGATGCTAAGATTGTCCACACATAAGTGCATTAGGGTGCGTCCTCCGGGTCTTATTGCGGTATACACCCTGCATTCTTTGTTTACGGGTCAGCTCCCTCCACCGGATTAGGACATTCCTGTGGCACAGGTTGCTGTGGGGGGCCATCCCTGCATGGTGAGCCGCAAGACCTGCCTCTGAGTGCCTGCCGTCCAGCCAGTCCCCCTCGATGTGGGTCTCGCCCCATTTCCAGGCTTCCTGCGAGTCTCTGAAATGCACTGTCGTGCCATTGTGCTGGATCCATAGCTGGGCCGGGAACAGTAGGCCGTACTTAACCTTCATTGAGTGGAGCATCCTCTTCAAATGTTCAAAGGATTGCCTGGCCCTTTGAACTTCCCGGGTATAATCTGGGAAGAAAGCTATTTTAGCATTGTTATATGTGAGTGATCCATTCGTCCGCGCCATTTGTAGTATGGCATCCCTGTCTCAATAGTCCAGGAGTTTGGCGATTACCGTTCTTGGGGGTGCCCCCGAAATCGGTCGGGCTGGTGGTATACGATGCGCCCTTTCTATTGTGAAGAACTTGGAGAGGGATTTAGGGGCAAAGAGATCTGCCAGCCACTGCTCCAGAAAGAGTTCCATACTGGGTCCCTAGTCGTTATCCAGAAGGCCCATTAACCGGATATTGTTCCAGCGCGATCTGCCCTCGCTCTTTTCCACTCATGTTGCCAATGTTTTTAGGCGACCAGTGCCTGCAACAGTTGTTGGCGTACCCCACCAAGATTGTCTTCTACCCCCGACACCCAGTGTTCCACTTCTCCGGTTCTGGAAGTTAATTTCTGCAGGTCGTGCCGGAGGAAAGACACCTCGGCCTAAATGCCATCTATTTTCTTCTCCATCCAAGAGCAGGAGTCAGCGATGGCCGCCATGACGTCCTTAAGTGTTAAGGTCTCGGGTGGGGGGACATGGGTCGGTTGCAGATCCACTTCTGGTGTGTGGTTGGTGGTGTTGGCGGTGGTCGTGGTGAATTGGCCTTGCCCGTGTTGTTGACAATGTCTGCACCGAGCGTAGTGGGGCCCCCACTCGATTATTACACTCTGCTGTCGGGTCTCAACCGAGGCCGAGTAGCACCAGAGTAAGTGGCAGCAGTGCTGATAGAGACCGAGAGCTATGCCTGTGTGCCGAGGTGTAGTGAGCGGCTAGAGTCAGGTTCCCCCTCACCCCAGAGGAGTAGTGAGCAGCTTTGGCAAACATCTGCCAGGTATCCCAGGCCGTAAAACCAAGGAGGTGAGGAGCCCACCAATCAAGCCAATCCAGGCGGGCCCGAGAGGTCGACGATAGCATCGGTGGTGAAGAGCACGCTGGAGGTAAAGGATGTTGTGCTATGCCTGGAAGGGCTGGCACTCGACACCCTAATTACCAACAAGGAAAGGAAGGAGGGTGTATGCCCCAGTGAAGGGATTCCAGGCGCAGGGTTCATCAGTCCCAGTTCAGCAGGCCCAGGACACCTCCAGCGTGATTCCCACTGTTTCAAAAGCGATGTATGTAACACAGTAGCGCAGGGTGGTAGCCGTACTCCAAACGTACACTACATCAGTGTCCAGTTCGGTCGTACACCACATGTGGAGTTCAGGGATGTAGGCAGGATGTCATATGAACACTAACCTGGAGGCTGGCAGTCTTTTCCTTTGACACAAAACAGTAAGTTCTACAAATGTATAAATATCAAAAAATCAGGATGAGAGATCCTACAGGCAACTGTGTGGTTCTGAACATATACATTTATTTCATTTAAGCACCCACCAGCAAGTCTACTTGTGAAATGGGCTAAACCAACCCCTTACGGGTACTCCCATTCAGCAATAGAGAACAACTAGGGTCACTGCAACCCTCACCTAAGTCATGAGCATTATGTTGGACCACACTGACTCCTTATGGTCCACATCTTTTCCATAGATCAGTGACCTATCCAGGCCCTCATCAAGCCCCCGGGATCCTGAAACAAATCCAGCCATCAGGAACCCACGGCTTACCCAGAGTGCATTCTTGCACCCACAATCCAGCAACCAATTAAGGATTGTCTACATACGGCATCACCACTGCTATCACAGCAGCAGGTAAGCTGTATATTGATACACAGTGTGATGTATCTTCACGGCACCAATAAGCCATTATTTATTAATTCATAAATTACTATAGACCCTGAGATCCTTACAAGCCTTATCTCATCCACAGATATTAAGGACAGCACCACAACCGGTGTCAATCCTGATGAAGGCCAAAACTCAGACAGGCTACAATCCAGCCCTCCATGGCCAAAACACACCCGTGTCGATCCCCCGTGACACAACTACAAAACCCCTCTTTGTGTATGTTCTGTAGATATTGTTGTGTACACCCTGTGTTAACTACGCCCCGGACCATTTTCTGTCCTGGGTGCACTTGGTTTAATTACAGATCTATCAGACTGTCATATGTGTATGTGCCCTTAGGTGGAGCCTTTACCTCATCATAGAGGTTGATACTTACCTTGTATTTCCACTGTATATAATCACACCTGTCCGTTGTCATTCGCTTTCGTGCTTATCGAAAGTTGTGTAAACTAATTAAGAAGAAATTTGTGTTCTTGAAATAAATGTATATGTTCAGAACCACACAGTTGCCTGTGGGCCCTGAATTTTTGATATTTATATGTGTACCCTACTGGGTGTATCAGGACCCCGCTAGGCGCCCTTATATTAACAGTTCTACAAACGTTCCATGAATTCTTCCCCAGCTAAGTCGAGCGGTGTCCTGAAGGTGTGTGTCAGAGGAGTAGCACCGTAAGAGTGGCAGTTAGTTCACTACCTGTCGCTGTATTCAGGCAGTGGGTCTCCCTGATGCCAGTCTATCTTCTGGCCATGCACCTAAAGGTTAGTATGGAACTATCAGTGGTCTCGCTCATCTCAAGCGGGCCAGAGGTCATGTGTATCAGCCGTGTTGTATCACGAAATGAAGAAGTGCACTACGGTAAACAGTGGTCCCCAGCTGCGGTCAGGAGGAGAGAGAGGTCCCGCTGGCTTGGTTCGTGCAGGTTTGTTCTCACAGCACCTCTCCTTCCCCATAGCAGTTCTCGCGTTGGCGTCTTGCTCCACGGCCACTGCCAGCACCGCCAGTGCCGCCGGCAGTGGGGAGAGCGACGAGGGGGAGCACAGCGGGCTGCAGAGTCAGCGGAATAGGCAGGAAGGAGGGTCCGCAACCAGCGGAGGCGGAGTATGATGCCTCAGATTGTGCTCTGTATCACAGGCGCAGATCCCACCCGATCCACAAGGCCGTCAGCTGGGGTCCCTTCCCTCTGCGCCCATGGGCTCAGGGACGGCGCTGATGGTGTGTGCTGCACACCACTCTCCCCACAGTCGCTCGTCAGGCGTCACAGCACACAGGGTCATAGCGGTCTCACTCAGGGCCCAATCAATCTCTGTCCAGCCCTAATGGAAGCGGGTGCAGAGGTTCCTTCGCACTGCCAGCTCCCAACAGCCCCACCAGTTAGTGATGCAAGGCCGAGGCAGCCATCTTGGAGGTTTCTCGCTGCATCGTACGTGGGGAAACTTTCCCTGTTCGTAGCTCCCCCGGGATCAGTATCTCAGGGCTGAGATTTACTACAGAGTCGCTACAGGTGATTTCTCAGCTGTCCTTGGATCTCAAACCATTCCGTCACCAGGAACAGGATAATAATGTCAGGATGTTGTCAGAGGCTAGAGGAGCTCTCGGAACTCACGTCCTCTGAGCTCGCATGTTGGCCACGACCCCCATTTTGGTGTATTTTAAAGTGTAAGGAGGAGGCCCAGAAGGGGCGTGTGTGGGCATATCAGTAGAGTGTGCAGTGAGTGCATGAAATAAATCTTTATTGGGGGGACAGCAGGTGAGAGAAAAGTGAATTGATGAATTTTCTGTGAGTTTGACGGTATTGACATGTACTAGAGACAAGACTGAACTGCATTTGCTTTAAACGTATTTCTGTTTTAAATGTGGCGCAGTAGCATAGGTATAGACCTACTACAAGACACGTGTAAGACATGACTATGGGGCTAGAAACACCCTTAGACCACATATGCAAGGCCCTGCCCTTATATTGTGAAAAACTTAAGAAATATCACAATGGGTAACAGACTAAATGGGGGGGTGCCCCACTCATGGCCAGAGCAAGAACATTTGACAGAGGCACGCTGGAAAACATGTCCACTTTTCTGACAGCAAAATATAAGGGGAGACCGTTGCAAAATAGGAGGGAAGTATTGAACCTCTGGAAAATGTTTGAAGAAACTGAGGATTTGAAGGGAGAAGGGGCATTGCAGAACAGTAGCAAAGAGACAGGTCCAGGGGAAACTGGGAAGAATGTAGAGATGAAAAAAGGGATATATCCAATAGCAACTCACTCAGCAGAAGGGTACACAAATCCAACGTATGTGTCGGTGGGGGGCACGATGGTGGCAGCATCAGCCACGGCCCCATCGCCCCCTTATTTTTCACCTCCGGAGGTTACTGCCCACACTGGGGTGAGCGCAAGAGACCTAGAGGTGGCTCTAACATCAACACGGACTGCACTGGCTAGACTGAGGGTTGCATGCAATGCGACCAAATTAGACACGCCTGTGCCGCCTATAGAGACACCAGCACAACCGAGTCGGCGATTTCTTATTTGGAATAGACAGCGCACCTATAAGTACCATTCACGTAGAGCATGACATATTGACAGACAACTTGGGTTATGAGAACATGGGTTCCCGGAGAGGGGACAAGGAATATTCGAGTGATTTTGACGAAACTGAAGACGATGGGGAAGGGGACGTAGAGCTAGCACCCCAGCCCACCTAAAGGTTAGAAAGCATGTGGGATGGAAGATTGAGGGAGAGGTTCAGCAGGATAGCGTTAGCATGGAAAAAGCGAAGTATAACTAAGGGTTGAAAAGGAAAAATCGAAATGCTAATGCTACTGATACATAAGGGTTCAGGGCGGCCTCACTATGTCCCCTGGGCACAGATGGACAAGAATAACCTTCTTAAGGCGCTCCCCCAACTCACACCAGGGGTGTGGAAGTGGATTTATGCATTCAATACAGCGGGTGCCCTTAGCAATAGGGGATATCAAAAGCCTGTTGGTGGTCGTAATTGGCGACTGTGTGGATCAGAGCAGGGTACCCGGGAGTAACATTGAGTAATGATGCCCATGATGGAGCATTGTTTAAGAAGATTAGAACACGGGTATGGGATGCTTTGTGGTGAACGTTCCCAGACACCCCAGATTTACAATCGATCATGCAGTGCACAATGGGGGATGAGGAAGACGCAGTGCAGTACATTCTCAGGGTTCAAGAGATGTGGAGAGCAGAAACAGACAGTGCCTGGGACCAATCAACCTCGCTTTTCTATTTCATAGTAAAAAGAGGCCTACCCAAAGAGGTACAGAACTCACATGAAAAGATAGCTAGTGTGCAAGTCAAAGGGTGGGCCAAGATTCAAGTATTATAGTTCACCACTGTAGAAGAATTAAAGAGCGAGAGACAGAAACTGTTCAGAGGCTCTAGGCTGAGGATGTGAAACTATTCCAAAACAAACTAATTAAAGTAGCTGCAGTATCGACAGGGCCAACGCTAGAAGAGACAGAAGTGGGAGGGTACACTTCTAATGCAGCACAGGCAGGAATAGCAGCAGTATGGGCTGAAGGAGGACAAGGGCAATGGGGAGGAAACTACAGGACCACAGTTGCAAGGAGGATGGCAATAGCAACAAGGGCAAGGTGGGTTCCAATGGCCTAGAGGGAATGGGTTTGGAGGTCCAAGACCAAGAAGAGGCGGACCAGGGCAGTGCTGGACATGTGGGAAGTGGGGACACTTTTTGAGAAAGTGTCATAGCAGGCAGGGAGGGGATTACAGCTACAAACAACAGAATTATGGCTCTCCTCATCCAGGTAGCCCCCAAGGGACACCCCCTAGAATGACTTCAATCCTATATAAAATTCACCAGGCGTAGACACAATTACCCCCAAAGATTCCAGTCCCCTCTCACCCACAACACCAGCAGCAGGCAGTCCAGCATTACCAGCTCTCCCCTAGCACACAGCCAGCAGAGAAGAAATGCTTTTGGTCCTGCACCGAATGGCACAGTGGCCCCATTTCAAGGAGCGACAGTTGTGGGGGGAAATCCTTTTTCGTTCCCTGGGACGGACACATACACGGACTTGGACAGCCCACAGAGAGCACTTGCATGTTGTGAGGAACTCATGGTGGCAACAGTAAAGACAGACACAAGTGATCACAGTTCAAGGGCGTTTATTGAACTATATGCAGTTTGGAAAAATCTAAACCTAAATCTAAGATGGGAGCAAGCGTCGACCATCAAATGAAAATAAGGCAGTGCTAGTGGCGTTGTGTCAAATAAAAATTGCCTATACTAGGACACCTATTGCCAAACCTTGCAACTAATACTAGAAGGGTGTGGGATGGTTTTCAAGAAAAGAAATAAGTGTCCACAAATAATATGTCCGGATGCAATAGCTTGGATCTCCCTTCCCTCGCTCAAAACCCCCTCTGGCAAACCCATCGGCCAGGTGGAGTCAGGACTCGGGCCTTTGGAGCCTGCATTCTCTTTAAAAGCCCTCCTGAGGCCAGTCCTGGCGCCTATGGCGCCAGGCTCATACTTCAAAAAAAACATGTGCTTTGGAACTACTTTATTGTGTTTGTCAGCCAACGTGGATGTATCCACATAGCTTGGTTCCTAGGAACCAAGCTATGCGGTCTACTGTTTTGGGTGTGGTAGCCTAGGGCCTACTTTACCTGGACTATTTTGTTGGGGCTATTTAAACCACACCCGAGCAAGACAACATGCTTCGCGTTACTTTGCAGTTTGCAACGTGACGCTCACCGTGTGCAGCTATACCCACGAACCTCGGAGAAGCAGAACCTGCAAGGAGACAAAAGGAACATTGTTAGCAGTAGCATCTTACCTGCAGTCTTCATCTTTAGCTTCTCGCAGCTCCTGAGAACAGCTTCCTTGAATCCACACGCCTTCCGGACTTAACGACCTGAAAGAGGAAGATGGAGGCAACATTAAAAAAAAGCATAAGAGACATCGCAAATTACAAACTGCTCTAAAGGCTTACCTGGCTGGTCGCCTCTCAGCTGGCACCACTCCGGAAATTCCACACACGCTGAAGAACACCGCGACCTACAAGAAAAGAAGGAAAAAACAGGTTAGCAAAGGCAAGACATCGCAGCGCTGCGCATAGCGCTTACTTACCACATCATAGCGCTCTTAATGCACCATCATTTACCAGAGAGGCTCAACCAAGCCAGTTCGCCGCGCTGAAGCTCCACATATCTAAGGGAGAAAAAGAGACATTATTAAACAAAGAAAGGCATGCAGGATAGCAACAATAGTAAAGAACAGCAATAAGACCAACCTGAACAATATCAAACAAGCCAGCGTCAGTGAAGTAACTGGACCGCTCATGCCCACGAAAGACAACGCGCCCCTTCAAAGAAGGCAGGACGGAGAGCACGCCTAACTCTACCACAAGGTGAGGAGAGGGCCCCAGAGGGGCTGAAATCATACGGGGGTGGAGGGAGGATACTTACCCCGGTCGGCCAGTCTTGAACACAGTCCTCCTGTATTTTCAGGCAGAACCTTCCCCGCAGACCACATCTGGGCACCACTGAGAAGTATACCAGCGAGTAACCCGGCTGGGTGGCGTCCCTGTGGATACCAGGTGAGCGTAACACCCTACACTTTGAACATGGGGTAAAATGGGATCTTGGAGCACAGCACACACTCGAGCTTTCCCTAGCACGAGTCAGCAGTTCCACTTGTAGTCATCAGGACCGTTGATGGTTAAGTCTGGTTTCTCTTGCCTTCGAGAGCCTGATGTATTCAATAACAAAACAAAAGTTCATTCAACAAAATGAAAGTTTGTTTCTTGCTTTCACTGCGGGTGAGAAATGTTCACCCCTGGTTCCGCCTCTTATGGGCGCTGACCCTTCTTTACTTTCAGCCTCCCTTCTCTGGTTTCACTACAGCTTTTCCTTTGTTCACAAATCTTAATGTCTTTTAAAACAGTTCCAGTGGACATCCCTCGGCTGGGTTTACTCTTGTCAACACACTGGTCCTCATTATGATGCTGGCAGTAGCTGTGCCGGAAAACCGGCATGGCTGCCCCGGTATCTTTTTTCTGACGCCCACAAATGGGCAATTACCGGGTTTTACGGCCTTGCCGGACTCGGTAATTGTCCATTCGCAGGTGCCAGAAAAAAATGCTCCCCATTGGGAATGGGGAGGTTGGATGCACCGGCACTATTCAGAATGGTGCCGGTGCATCTGACATGCTCTGCTCGTGGGTGCCGGTATGCCCACAAGGCCAGTCCTGGTGAGTGTGAAGGCACCCGCGAGCAAAACTCTTAGTTTGACAGACCGGTAACAACGGTACTGGTAGCTTACCGGTACTGTTGTTACCGGACCGGCAAATTTATAATGAGGCCCACTGTTTCTTGGGACTTTTAGACTTGCCCCCTCTTCGTCAGCATCCCTCAGTTGGGTTCACTCTTACTAAATTCACATTCACTCTACTTTCAAGTGTTGCAGGATTCACGTCCCTTGCTTTCTCTCAATGAGGGATTAACTTCTCTTACTTTCACACAGTTTTCAGATCAAAGTCTTTTGATTGTACAGGGATTTTACTAGAACTCCTGTATGACCACTTTGACCTCCTTTTGCGGCTCCCCAAAGGCCTTCTGGTACCTGTAGTTTCGCTAAAATTGGGATCGACCAGAGTCTCTCGAGTTAGCACCCACATGGTGCCGGTATCCCTCAGCAGCTGGTCTCCCCTTAACACTTTTCACAGTTCATTGAACTTGGTTCAAGCTTGTCACTTTGCAATTCTCATTCAACACAGCCCAGTTCCTTTTGGTTCTCCCCTTGACTCACCGGCTTTGATGAACCGCTTGGCTTTCTGCTTCACTGGAGTCAAGGCTGGTACAAATGTCGCAGGAGCTTCCTTCGCTCCCGCTTATCTTTGTAGGCTTGCCCCGTTTACCATTGAGATATGCTGCAAGACACTTGTGCTATTGTTCGCAGCCTTATATTCTCTTCCACGAAGGTTCTGCGGGCATGGAACAAAAAGGGCAAGGTAGGTTCTTTCCTTGCTACCCTCTCGACTCCCGCTGCCTTTCTCCTTCTCTTGAACTGCCGTGCCTGATTAGCTCTGCCATCGTGCTGTCTGCCGTGCTCATACTGTGTTCACTTGCTCCACCTTTTATACTTTTTTGATTTGTATAGCGCTGCCGCTGACCCGGAGGCTTAAGGGCACTAGGAAACAGAGACACAAGACAATAGAAACAGATAATTAAAAGACAAATATGGGCAGGGTCCATCTGCTACAACAGTGCTGAAGGTGGGCAAGTCAGTTTAATTGATTAGAAAAGTCTTAAGTCTTTTCCTGAAGATCGAAGATCGTGATTGAGGGTTTCTCTCTCAGGCTCAATGGAAGAAAGTTCCAAGGAGTCGGAGCTGCTGCATAGAATGTTCCTTTCTTGACATGCGCCAATCTGCAGGCAGTGATTTTCAACGGGGTGGAGTTGTTAGATCAAAAATGATGTGTATTGATTTAGCAACCAGTTCATCCTTAAGATACACTGAAGCTGCGCTTCTCAAGCATTTATAAGTGATCAGCAAGAGACGGAAACAGATTCTATCTTTTTTTTTGTTGAATTTTTATTTATAGGTAGAGGCTTACAGCAAACACATAACCAAGTCAACTCTGCAGTCAGTACACTTTTAGGACACAGTACATAAGGAAAGAAAAGGCAGTGCATCAGCATGAACAAAATACATTCAATTGCAATACATCGTAATGTCAAGAATCCCCTTGGGAGATCCCAGGTGAATCGTCTCCTGATGAACTCTCGGTTAGGTTGATAAGATAACTATTGAACGCAGACCATACATTCCGGGGGCGAGAGCATGCCAGGAGCATAGTAAGATATTCTTCCTCACAGGTGCGGGACCAGGTGAGTGCATTAAGCCACTTCTGAAAGGTAGGGGGGGAGGGGCTTTTCCAACCCTGAAGCACACATCGCTTGGCTACCATGCAGCTTATGTTTAGAAACTTAGCCACGCGCTTAGTATCGTCAGTACCCCACACTCCAAACAAGATTCCAGGCGGACTAGGGTCGATAACGTGATATCAGTAAGGGCTTTTCAGGACCCCATCCCAGAAGACTCCCAGAGCGTGACACGTTCAGTGGTCTGCACTCTCCCAACCGCAGCGGGCACAAGTGTGAATACCAGCATGGGTGAACTTAGAGATTTTTTGGGGGCGTGTAGTACAATCTATTTATTCAGTAATTTAAACTGCATGACACGGTATCAGAAGTTAAGGGATACTCTGTTTGTGTGTGAACACATCTTTTCCCAGAGGTGATCAGGGATCTCAAGGCCCAGTTCGTCTGCCCATTCAGTGTGTACTTTGGGAGGCTGGGTCGAGGTTGCTGCCATTAGTATTTTATATAGAGAGCAGACGACACCACGTGCACCACTCAAGTTTGCAATGTAGGTGACACCAGGGGTGTCGCGATGCTCATCAGGAAATGTAGGCCACTTGGCTCGGAAGGCAGCACGAAGCCTATAGTATTGAAACATCTGGAGTGCCGATCCAGAATGGCCCTGTCTCCATGACAGCAGGTCGATAAATTTCCCATCAGGAAAAAGGTCAGTCAGCGCCTGGTAACCTAGAGCACTCCAGTGTTGGGCTAGGGCTGTATTATGTGTGGGTTCAAGGCCAGGGAATCCCCAAATAGGGAGCCATTTGTAATACGGGTGGGATTCAGGTGTTATGTTCAGTAGTCGGCCCCAAGCAAACAGAGTAGTCTGGATCAAGTGGGGAATCCGGCACATAATCTCTGTGGAATATCAGGGTCATAATGTTAATCTTATCTGCAGCCAGGGTTTTCAACTTGACATGCAGGCGAATAAGAGGGCTTGGGTACCAGTATGTGGCATATTGGCCCTGTGCGGCCATCCAGTATAGTGTAAAGTCAGGGGCCATGAATCCCTCCCTCTCAAATGGGAGTACCATGTCCAACCACTTCTTACGAACCGCCCCCGAATGCCACAGGAACTGCGCACATGTATTGTGCAGTCTCGTGAAGTATTGTTTACCAGGCCAGATGGGTGCATTATTAAAGATGTAGAGCAGTTTGGGAACCAGAATCATCTTGATAAGGGATAGTTTCCCAGAGAGTGATAATGGGAGTGAGCGCCACCTAATCATTTTTGACTCAGCCAGCTGTGCTGCAGCCGTGTAGTTATCCACCAGCAGGGTGAACTTGTACAGGGAGATCCGGACTCGTAAGTACTTGATACCGCCAGGGGACCAGCGTAGTGGATACTCTGAAATAGGCTGTTGGGTAGCACTAGTGAGTGGGAAAATCTCCAACTTAGAGTAGTTGATCGTGAAGCCCGAGAAGGTGCCTACACGCGTAATATCCCGCAGGATGGGGTTCAGATGGGTAGCAGAATCAATGTACAATAGCACGTCATCGGCATATAGGTATATAAGTTCAGGGGTGTCTTTTAAACGTATTCCTCTTCGAGCATGTCGTGCACGAACATAGTCCGCCATTGGCTCTATTACGTGCGCAAAAAGGATTGGGGAGAACGGGCAACCTTGACGAGTGCCCCTAAAGAGTGTGAACAGTGTGGATGTCAGGGAGTTGACCCGAACCCTTGCCAATGGAGCAGTATATAGTAATTTAATATACCCAATCATATTGGGACCAATCCCCATTGTTTCCAGGACCAGCCACATGTATTTCCATGAAACCATGTCAAATGCCTTTTGAGCATCAAGCGCGATTGCATCGGCGTGTGAATCATGGTCAATCCTAGCCATCACATTGAAAAGTCGCTGAATATTGTGGTAAGTAGACCTCCTGGGAACAAAGCCCCCCTGGTCTAAGTGCACCAGGTAGGTCATGATCGGGAGGAAGCGATTAGCTATTACCTTTGCAAAGATCTTAGTGTCGATGTTCATGAGCGAGAGAGGCCTGTACGAGCCGCACTCGTCACTGGGTTTGTCAGGCTTTAGCAAAACTCGCGAAGAGAGGGAGAATGGATGCATGAAGTGATTCATCCCAGATCTCGAGCAGTCTGGGGGCCAGGATCGCAAAATGTTCCTGGTAAAATTCTGGGGTAAGTCTGTCAGGTCCTGAAGCCCTGCCCTTCGGGAGGTTCAAGATGGCATAAACAATCTCTTCCAATAGGATCGAGGAATCAAGCTGGTCCCCAGTCGAGGGGGAAATACATGTCGTGGGGATGTGGTCAAGGAGATCACTAATGTGTAACTCACTATGTTCCGGGGTAGCGCATAGAGATTAGTATAAAACTCGGTAAAGATCCCCAATATCTGCTGGTCCGACCACCGTGACACACCTTGCGTATCCTTGATAGATATGATCTGGGCCTGGCCCAATTCCGCTAACCTTGCGAGTGTACTAACGGGTCTCTCGCCCTCCACATATTTTCATGCAGCCTGTGGACGACTAAAGTAGCGGACCTCTCTCATGGCATGTGTCTTGAAAACATTGAGTTCTTCGCTGATCAGTGCTAGTTTAGAGGTATTGGCTGCTGTTGTGCAGTCCATTTCTAGGTCCCGTAGCTTAGATTCAGAGAAACTGAGATCACTCCTTATGGTTTTTAGTACACCCGCCTCCCTTGAGAGGGACATCCTCCTGATCTAAGCTTTAAAGGCATCCCAGCAGATCCCGGCACCAGTATCCTGCAAGGAGTTACATTCAAAGCAGGTCACAATGTCCGCTAGTATTTCAGGCTTGAATACTATATCCAGGAGGGCCGCATACTTGAAACGCAACGTGCTGCACGTTGGAAGGGGCGGCCCGAACTCCACCAAAAGGGTGATCGTGGGCATGGCCGGACAATGTGCAGGTAAGTATTTGGGCCTTGTCTAGTTTCCCTATCAAATCATCAGACACCAGGAAAAGATCAATTCTGGAGGAACTGTCATGTACGGACGAATAATAGGTGTGTTCACGCAACTGGGGATGTAGAGCCCTCCAGATGTCTCGCACGTCAAGTGTAGTGATGTACATGTGCAGTTGGTGAGCCGCAGGCGACAAGGTTCTGGGTGAAGCCCCAGTTCTATCCAAACTAGAGTCTAGTATCAAATTCATACCCCCCACAAGATGATCTGGACCCCAACAGAATCGAAGTGATGGCATCAAAGAAATCCGGGGTATCCACGTTGGGGCCATAGGTATTCACCAGTAGGTATTCCCTGTTCATTATCGTACAGTGTAGAACAATGTACCTGCCCTTGGGGTCTATGTAGCTCTTTAAGAGTGTACATTTAATAGATTTATGGATCAATGTCAGCACTCCTCTGGCATGTGTAGAATAAGTAGTATAAAATCTGTTGGGTCCCCAGGATGGTGCCGTACTAGTCAGTAGGTCGTCCTGGGTGTGCATTTTTTGCAGCATGAGTATTTTAATATTGTGTCTTTGGGCATAGGCAATTATTTTGCGGGCCTTGGTGTGGTTGCTCAGACCCTGGACATTCCAGGACATTATATTGACAGCCATCTCATAGTTCTAGTGCACATCCCAGCGAGTATGGCCCAGTGTGTATCTCCAGGTAAGACGTCTTCCAAAATGGCAATCTTACGTGATGTGGAATGCTGTTCCGCCTCTACCATTTTTTTTTTTTTTATAAAGTATTTTATTGTTATTAACATAGTACAATGGTCATAATAACAAAGCAACAAGCAAACAAAAACAACTTCAGACTGTCATAGTCGTTCACAATCAGAAAAGGTACCCTGAGCATCAACAGTTGAGCGATCATCTCATCACATGCAATAATGTATAGTATGGTACAAGCACAAAACAAAACCCCCAGTGCACATTCCCCCGCCTGTACATGGGACACTCAGGCCACACCTTCCTCCCACCTGTCCCATATTTTCGACGCTTTGTTGGGACAGCCTCGCGCCGAGTAAATCCTACGCTCCATCATAGCGCATATGTCCATATCCAATTTCCATTGTTCCAGCGTTGGGGAGTCAGGGGCACCCCATTTCTGCGCGATATTGCGCTTAACCAGCCCCATCGCCGTGTGTAGGAGCAATCTTTCCCACTTATTAGCTTCTATCTCATCGGGCACGCCCAGAAGCAAAGCCCTTGGGTCCAGTGGTATGGTGCGAGTCAGAACTCGGGAGAGTTCCCTACAGCATGCGTTCCAAAAAGTTTGTATCTGGGGACACAGCCACAAAATGTGAATAAAGGTCCCCTCCCCATCCCCACACCGCAAACAGTTTGGGTCAGAAGCCCGTTTCCAGCCATATAGACGTGTCCTAGGGTAATAAACCCGGTGTAGTATTTTCAACTGCACTAATCGAAGCCTAGAGGAAATGGCGATTTCCCGGGGATGCATAAGGACTTGTATCCAATCCTCAGGATCTATCACCCCCACATCTACTTCCCATTTTGCCTTTAGTTCATTCAATTCGGGGGTAGCAAAGGAGGATATAGCATTGTAAAGGATGGAAGTGCATTTGGTAGGGATATGCGCCGGAAGGATGTTACGCTCTATGGGGGTATAGTCCGGTAACTGCGTATCTGCTGTCAGGTAGGGTCTCAAAGCATGGGCGAGGCGAATGTAGTGGTAATGTTCCGTATTCGGAATCTGGAATCGCAATTGTAGGTCATCAAATGAGGCCAAACACCCCTGTGTAAGCATGTCCCCAATCCTGGCAATCCCCGCATTCACCCACCTAGGCCACGGCTCCAACTTCTGGGTCTCAGCTAGGTTGTTGTTCCGCCAGAGGGGTTGTGCTCTAGTAGCTTTATTTTCCCACCCAATGAATCGGTGTGCCTGTCTCCACACTGTGATCATATGCGTAGTGGTTGTGGGCGGAGAGGTTCTCGAAAGGGGCTGATAGAGGAGAAGCAGCGGGTCAGTGTTGCGCATAGTGGCTATCTCAGCCCGTATATGGGGCAGGTCTCGGTCCCCGTGGAGAAGGTCATTAACCACCACCAGTTGTGATGCCCAGTAATACGTTTGAAGGCGGGGAACTCCTATTCCTCCCTCCCAAATAGATCTTTGAAGTGTAGTTAACGCAATTCGTGACTGGCCTCCCCCCCATATGAGGTCTCTGAGAAGTGTCTCCACCTGGTGGAACTCCGAGTCGGGGACTTTAAGTGGGGCATTTTGAAGGACATAGAGGAATCTAGGAAGGGTCATCATTTTAAAAAGTGCCGCTCTTCCCATAAGTGTCAGGGGGAGGAGTTTCCAGTGCCGGACATCAACAATAAAGCGGTCTGTGATTGGTCGGAGATTGTTCCTTATATAGCTTGTTAAATCCCCGGATATCCATATTCCCAGGTAACGAAACCCCTGTCGTTCCACCCGGTACGGGCAGTCCTGGGGGATTGCCTGTTCCCCACCCTTCACCGGAAAGAGGACTGATTTCCCCCAGTTGATTCTGAGTCCGCTGAGTTCCCCAAAGCGGACTAACATTTGCGTTACAATGGCAGAGGATGTTAGTGGGTCACCCAGGTACACCAGGAGGTCATCCGCATACAGGGATGTACGATCCTCGTGTCCCTCCGGCCATCCGAATCCTCTCCAGGCGGTGTTTTGGCGAAGCCAAAGAGCTAATGGCTCGATAGCAAGGGCGAACAAAAGAGGGGACAAAGGGCATCCCTGTCGCGTACCACGGCCCAGGGGGAAGGACCCAGAGGACCAGCCATTCACTCTCACTTCCGCCTTGATGTTAACATAAAGTAGCTGCACCCAGCCTAAATAGGCCTCTCCGAACCCCATGCGGCGCATTATTTCCCAAAGGTAGTCCCATCGAATGGAGTCGAACGCCTTTTCAAAATCGATTGCCAACAAGGCCAAGGGTTCGTTTATAATCGGGGATCTCTCCAATGCTAAATGGAGGCGGCGCAGATTCATCCGAGTCGATTTGGCAGGCATAAAACCACACTGATCCGGATGGATCAAGGAGGATGTGACTAACTGCAACCGATTCGCTAATAGCTTAGCAAGGACCTTAGCTTCCCCGTTAATCAGCGATATAGGTCTATAAGAAGCACAATCATGTGGAGGTTTGCCAGGCTTGGGAATGACCACAATGGTGGCCTTGCAAAGATCTGGTGGGAGGGTACCCTGTTCCCGGGCAGCAAGAAACATCCTATGTAGAGGACCGGCCATTTTGTCTACTCCTAGCTTCTGCCAAGTTTCAACTGGGAATCCGTTCGGGCCCGGTGCCTTTCCCGACTGGAGCTGAGACAGTGCCTCTGCAATCTCAGCCTCTGATAAAGCAGAGTCCAGCTGGTCCCTCTGTTGCCCCGAAAGGATCGGCAGCGTCACCTCATCTAGGAGGCAGGGGTTTAGCGGTGAGGTCGGAGCCCGATACAAATCTGCGTAAAACTCTGTGAAGGCCTCGGCAATCCCAGAGTCCGAATGTTGGGTGTCGCCCTGTGCCGTGACAATTTCCCGGACATGGCGCTGCCCCTCGTCTCTCCTCTGCAACCAAGCGAGCAGTTTACCCGACTTATCCCCAAGTTCATACACCCTCGCCCTAGCCTGCCAATGGGCCTGCTTGGCTTCATCCATCGTTCTGTTACGGAGGCACTCCTGGGCGCGCTGGAGGGATCGGTGGGTCTCAGGCGTAGGATCGGATATATGCTCAATCTCCCTGTCTCTCACTTCCTCTTCGGCCTTTAATATTTCCCGGAACCGGATGTTTCTTTTATGTGTCGTCCAAGAAAGGATTTCACCCCTTAGCACTGTTTTATAGGCCTCCCATAATATCACGGGGCTGTCCACCGACTTCTCGTTAATTTCGAAATATTCACCAGAAACTTCCTCGAGGCGATCTATCAGTTCCGGGGACCCCAGATAATAATTGTTAAGTCTCCACGTTCTAGGGGGAAGGGGACCCTGCATACGCAATTCAACTAAGAGGGGGGAGTGGTCCGAAATGCCCCGGGGGAGTAAATCTGCGGACATTGCCCTATGGAGGTCGGTATGTGGCAAGAAGAAGTAGTCCAGTCTGGACATGGAGCCGTGAGCGCCGGAATGGAAGGAGTACTCCCTATCAGTCGGGTGTAACTCTCTCCATACATCTCGGAGCCCAAGGGCCGATGCAAAACTGGCCAATCTAGTCGAGGTGTCAGGGTTGCGATTTCGGAGATGGGAACGGTCAAAGTTATCATTCATGGTATCATTAAAATCACCCCCCAGAATGAACGTATCAGGATGGTGTTTCCCTATAAGGGTAGTAAGATCGTCCAGTAATTCCTGTCCCAACCCGGGTGGGGAATAAATTGCGGCAATGGCCATCGTCTGACCCCAGATGGTCCCCATGACGAACACGTATCGACCCCTTGGGTCGCGCTCAACCAATTGCTGAGTAAATGGAATGCGCTTGTGTATCAGGATGAGGGTGCCCCTGGAGCCCATTGTGTACCCCGCCTGAAGGGCAAGGTGGTAATTAGTCCTCTGAAAAAAGGCACAGTGTGATCCGGCCAGGTGGGTTTCTGTCAAAAGGGCCACATCAGGGGAGTGTCTATTTAGAAATTGCCTAAGCAGGCGCCGTTTAATCCCGGACCCCATCCCATTCACGTTCCAGGTGAGGAACTTCAGGGATTTGGTGTGGCGCATGGGTGTCCCGTGAGTTTGTGCACAGGATATCTATCACACATGATGGGGGTCTGTACGATTGTAGCAATCAGTGAGAGATGGTGAAGTGGTAACTTCGACCAAAGACAGTGGTTCGTGTCCGTTATAAACATATGACAGTCTTGAAGTAACAAACAAACTTCCAAACATTCCCAACTTACCCCCACCCTATACTCCACCCCAACACGAAGTACCTGTCGCCCAAACATAGCTGGACCTTCAACTTAAGGTAGCAGCTCAAAAACCCAGACCCTAGAGCCGGGTCTAGATAAACAAGAAAGAGGGGGGGGGGAAAGGGAGAAGGAGAAGGAGAAGGAAAGGAGGAAGTTCGGCTAGGGGGGGGGGGTTCTCAGAGGCTCCTCCAGAGTCCCCTCCCATGCGCCAGTGTCAACATCTTCCATGGTGGACTACTCATGCGTCCGGCTTAAGAATACAAACAAAGAAAGAATACTTCAAAGCGCCATTACTAGGCCAGAGGGGCGACAGTCCGGTCAATGTCCTCGCTGATCTGCATCGGGGTCCAGGACCCCCTGTTCATTCCTCTCCGGGTTTCCTCTCGGGGAGGCGTGCCTGGGCCTCGGTCTTCCTCTCGGCCTCCTCGGTCTCGCAGTCCAATCACCTTCTATATGGGCCTCCGCCCATTTCCATGCCTCCTGCGGGTCGCTGAAATGAACCGTGGTTCCACCATGATATATCTTCAGTTGGGCCGGGAAGAGCAGGCCATATTTCACATTTAGTTGGGCCAGCTGTCTCTTGAGTGGCTCAAACGATTGTCGTGCCCGCTGCACTTCTCGGGTGTAGTCCGGGAAAAAGGCGATTCGGGAGCCGTTATGGGTAATCGAGCCTTGTGCCCGCGACAGTTGCAGGAGGGCATCCCTATCTCGGTAGTTGAGTAAGCGGGCGATGATAGTACGTGGCGGGGCACCCGGGGGTGGTCTACCCGCCGGCATTCTGTGAGCCCTCTCCACTGAGAAGAACTTTGAAAAGGATGTGGCCTCGAAGATGTCTACAAGCCACTGCTCCAAGAACAGCTCCATACACTGTCCCTCCTCCCCTTCTGGCAGACCCAGGATACGGACATTATTGCGACGGGATCGCCCCTCTCCATCCTCCACTCTTGATTCAAGGGTCTTAAGGCGGTTTAAGGCCTGGGACAGTTGGCGGTTAATCCCGCCTATATTGTCTTCCACTTCAGAAATACGTTGTTCCGCCTCTCCCGTTCTGGAGGTTAGTTTCTGTAGATCGTGGCGTAGGAAGGAGACGTCTGCCGCCATGCTATCTATTTTGGTCTCCATGGAGGATCGGGAATTAGCAATGGCCGCCATTACATCATGGAGAGAAAGAGGGCCCTCCCCATTGGGGGAGTTCGGTCGCGTTGCTGGGGCCGCCGGGGCCGGGGTGGTGGCGACGGCAAATTGGTCCATGCTGCTCTGTGTGGAGGGTTTCTTCTGCCTTTCTTTCCCCATAGTTCCGGGGAGGCGTGGGGCGTCCGGCACGGCAGGTCGAACAGTGCTAATTACGCCCTTATGGATCTACTCCGGTGTACCGTGTCGCAGCCCCGCAACAGGCCAGGTGGAAGGCCTCGGGGTCCTCCAAACACCTTCCAACACGCAGGTTCCACGAATCCACCGTCTGTATGGAGCAGGGGGGGGGGGAGAGTTAATCCCACCTACCTCTAGCTCTGTCGGGCCAGGCCGCTGCCGTCCTCCACCACTCGGGGCTAGGTCGAAACAGCCCAAGAGCAGGAGCCGTTTGTCCGGGCGACCTCCGGTTGTAAGAAAAGTCAGTGTCCACTGCGTGTGCCGCACCACACCAGGCCGCTTCAAGCCCCAATCAGACAGGAGGTGGTCTGCCCTCAAGCTCCGGCGGCCATCTTGGTTTCGCAGTTCGGGGCCCCCGGCCTTCAGTAAATTGCAGATTATGGCCCTCCAAACGGGCAGACCACAGCCCGGATTTCCGCCGGTCGTAGCCCCCAGCTTCACGGGCACAATCGTGGCGTTGATGTCGCTCGATGTCCCCAGGAATCAGGATAAAGATACAGGATTGTGTCGGCGCTTACGGGAGCTCACTCAGCTCACGTCCGCATCGCTCGCGCGCTAGCCACGCCCCCCGCCTCTACCATTTTTAACGTATTTTCCCCAACTAATCCCGCCCCCCTCCCTCACTACCCCATACTAGCCGGTAGTGTCCCATTCCACCCCCTCCCACAAATTCCAAAAAATTCACCCAAACAGGTAACAGTGGATCCATCAAAACTTGGTCTGACCGCACCACAGGCCCTCTAGTGTAGCTATTGCAATTGCAGTGGGGCGCGCTGTTGCTGTGCAAACACCAAAACATGAGCAATGAAGTTCCAGAACAGGTACTTGAGACAGGCGGAATACATCACTAGGACACAGTTTTGTCTCAACAACATATGCAGCAAAGAAGAGCAATGCTAAGGCATCAGTAAAGGCAAACCAACAGCACCAAGAGTATAGGCTTAACGTAGCGTATCCTAATCAGAAGTGTACGCCAATGTCACCCAATACCAGGCATAACGTCTATTCCGGAGGTCTTCGGTTGCGGTCCAGATTTTCAGGTGTACCACTATCCAACAAATTGAACACACGTGGCGAGGAACCAGTATGTTTGATACTACCATCAACACAAGAACTAAGGATATCAATTGCCAAAATCTAGACGAATCCCAAGCAGCCACTCTGTAGGTCAGTCATTGTCCATGAGATCCTCAGCTGGACCATTGAGTGGTATCTGCGCCTCTGTGAACTTCACCGCTTCATCAGGGACCATAAAGAAGTAAAGTTTCTCCCTAAAGGTTAATTTGAGCCAAACAGGAAAGAATATTGCGCAGGAAATATTGCGTTCCCTCACAACGTTTTCACACCAAGGAATTGCTGCCTCTCCTGCTGCACTCCTACACAGAAGTCAGGGAACATCCGGATAATTTGGGAGCCGAAGCACAGTTCCCCTTTCTCACGTGATAGGAGGAGAATAAGATTCCTGTCCCTATAGCTCAGAATCTTGGGGATGACAGGCCTGGGGAAGTCTCTGGGCTTAGGGCGTGGAGATCTAGCATGATGAAGAAAAGGGACAGGTCGGGGTTATCTAGCAGTTCCTTGAGCAGGTTTTCGACAGCTAACTCAATGCGGCCCTTAAGTGCTTTTACAAACTTCATGTCACGCGTAAGTGAGGGACTATGTCCTGGAGGGAGTGCAACACGTCTTCATTAGCTCAAATTCTGGACTCCGCTTTGGTGATCCTGGTGCCAGCATGATCGATTTGAGATTTAAGTGATGCTACATTAGCGTTTATATCGTCTAGCTTCTCGTGGAAGGAAGTGAAGTTTTTAGCCATGGACTCCATCATTGCAGTGAGATCAGGGGCAGGCGCGCCGGGGGACGAAACAGGTTCTTCGTGGTTGGATGATGAGTGATCAGGCTCCACTCTAGACGCTACTTTAGCTAACTTATCCATAGCCCCCACTTTGTTGGTACCTCGAGATCTATTCAAAATCTCTATTCAGCTGACACTGTGGATGGGTCCAGGTGGGTAATGTCAGTCATGCTGCAAGTTCAGCAGTTAAGGCTGGGGTCTGTGAATACACAGTGGTTGCATCCAGGGGTGAAGAAAGACCAGGGTGGAGGCACAACAGGACAGGTATGGTTAGTGGGGGGGGTCAGCCTGTCGATTGAGTACCATCCGGGCCTGTTACGCTCACCTGGTATCCACAGGGACGCCACCCAGCCCTGGTTGGATGATTTGCACTCTTGAACCCTCTCCCGGTCCCTTGGTTATGCCTCTGGTTAAAGATGGGTCTGCAATATAGGAGAGCTGAAATCAATACCAGATTGTCTTTATGTTTTCCCACCTCCCTTGGCCTCAACTCCTTCCTCCCCCTTGGGCCTTCTCCTCACCTTAATATTGTAAAAGGTGGATTCTCCGTCCTACTCCTCGTGGCAGGGGCAAGTAGATGTGGGGGCGAGCAGCGACCAAGTTACTTCACTGGTGCAAGCCCCCCTGTGTGAATCCAGGCCTGCTGCGACTCCGTAGGTTTGCCGCTTTACAGTCTTTATATGCAGTTCTTATGTTCCTCTTAGTTCGAATAATAATGTCTTGCTTTTTTCCTTTTAGGTATGGAAAGGTATTTTGGTGTTGTCATGCAGTTTGAAGATGAGCATGGGCCAGTAGGCGAAAGCGCCGTGTGCGCGATGCTGTCCGGTGAGTGATGCGCGGTGCTGTTTCGCCTTTTATATTGCTAACCTATGTCTTTTCTCTCCTTGCAGGTTGCGATGTTCCTCGCCAAGCGCCGTAATTTTCCAGCAATTATACTGACCAGGAGATGACTACCCAGGTAAGAATTGTGTGGCTTTCTTCATTCGGGAGGAAACGTGAGTAAACCCTTACTAATGCTGTCTTTCTTTCTCCTCTTTCCAGGTTATGGTATTCCAGGATGCATGCGGTGCCGGATGATGGAGTTCATACCTTCAGGTGAGTGGAACTGAAGTCAGCAATGGATTGAAGACAGGATACTGTTCCAGGTAAGTTTCGTAGTGTTCTTTCTCTCTCTGTAGGTCCTTGGTTTCAGGTAAACTGGCATCAAAGAACTGGACATAGTGAGCGTTACGCTGCCCACAGCAGAATAACGCAAAGCATGTTCTGCTGTTTGGGTGTGGTTTAAATAGTCTCAGGTAAAGTAGTCCAGGTAAAATAGTCCCAGGCCTGCCACACCCAAAGTAGTCCAGGTAAAGTAGTTCCAGGCCTGCCACACCCAAAAGACTAGACCGCATAGCTCAGTTCCTTGTAACTGAGCTATGTGTGTGCCTCCATGTTGGCTGGACCCCCCCAACCCTCCCCCCCCCCCCCAAGTTAAATAGTCCCATTCTAATGTTGGTCTTCATGATGGTTATGAGCCTGGCGCTGACTGACTCCAAGAGTGTCTTGGATGAGGTTTTAAGGCCTTTGACCTGGCCCTAACTGGAAGGCCGACTTGCCCAGGGGCAAGGGTCATGACAGGGCTAGGCAGCCCGTACAGAACCACACTGTGATGGCACAGCTGGGTCGGCGGCAGTGATCCGGGTGTGCTGATATGAGCAAAAGGGGTCACAGTGGTATAAGAAATATATGTGGCCGCAACACGGCACTGCACACATGCACAATGCCCCCTGTGCAGAACTAGGGAATGGCAGCAGCGTGGCTCCAAACTGGCCAAACAGATATTTCCAGGCGTGTGTGGCAAGCACCCAGCAGGCACGGGGGCACAAGTGGGCAAGTCAGATATGTGCAAAAGTACAGTGCTGCTCACAGAGTTCAGGGTCCCACAGGGCCAGGGGGGAGTGGGTGTTGTTGGTGACGAGTCTGTGGGATGCGCCACAATGTACTGCTGATGTTGCGAATCCTGCCACCTCCTCCAACCTTGAGACCAGTAATACATGGTCAACCAGGTAGAAAGCGGCAGACAGATCAAGCAGCATGAGCATGGTTGTTTCTCCCTGGTCCATGTGACGGAGTAGCCTGGACTTGAGGTCCAACAACGCTGTCTCCGTCCCATGGCTCTCTGAATCCGGATTGACACTGGTTCAGGATGTTATTAGATTTAAGATGTGTAAGAACTTACGAATATGCCACTCGGTCTAAACCTTTGAGAAGAAAAGGGGAGTTTGGGATAGGACGATAATTCAAAGGATCTCCTGGACAAAGACCAGGTTTTTTCAGCAAAGGTGTGATCCAAGACTTTTTAATGCTAATTGGGACACAGCTGTCCCTGAAAGATGCATTCCCGAATCTGCATAATGTTGAAATTAATACGGAGGAGCATGCCTTAATGGCCAAGGCCGGACATACTTTCCCTTTGCAGTTCATAGGTTTTAATTTTTCAATAATCAGGGCCAGCTCAGATTCACTTATGGGTTTAAAAGTGAATTGTTCTTCTGGTTTCCCTGTGGGGAAGGGAAAGGGGCATCAGGTGTGTGTGATTCTAATCAATTGCCTGACCCTTGTATTGGGACATGTCAGGTAAACAGTTCTAGTGTTAGTCTGTTCTCTGGTGTGTCGTGTGAAGTGTTCATGTCGGAAAAGGTGGGGCAGTGGTTTTGAATGTCCTATGTGGTAGGATGGGGAAAAGGTGTTGAAGGTACTGTGTCTCACCCATCACTGTCCCACTACCACTACCTGAGGACTCCCCATCCAGGTGCTCCACCCCCAGGACCTGGATCCAATAGCAATGGCCGTGTCCTGGCCACCTGGATGACAGATCCCTGGGGACTAGCTAGGGAAGACACCTTCAGGTTTCTCACAGTGTCCAGTCCTGTCAATGACCATAAATCCACAAGAGGAACCATTGATGGGGGCAGAGATAGGGAACAAACAATTCATCTTAATGATGTACTCTGGAGCGAAGAAGTTGTGCATCAGCGAAGGTAACGTCCCGCTATCAGGAAACACTCTCGACATGCAGGGATTCTCTGGGGCTGTTTTAACAGTTCCTCATACAAAAGATCAAAGCGTAAAGGTAGGAGGGAAGGTCGTAAGGTCTCCCCTCCTGTACTCCGAGTTCTCCTGTCAACTTGCTAGGTAGGGATCTGCTGAGCAAGCTGAACATGACAATCTCATTCACAGACAGAGGTATCATGTGCACCACACCTGGCATGTATTCACTAAGAGAAATCCTCATGATAAATACCATGGCACGTGATGTAGTGGTATGAGACATCCCTGTTAACCCCAACATGTTAATTTACAGCATTACAGTGCTTGCAAGAGCCGTACCTCAGATAACCAGAACCTGCGGGCGAGTGCCCATTTTTTGACCTGTGGTGTCCCCTAGGCACAATACTCTACCAAGATCTAGAGCGTTTCCAGATATCCGAAAACAGAATTGTACTAGGTACCGCCCCCCCCCCCCATGTATTCCAGTGGCACACCGTATTGTGTATTGATTTGTGTATTGACACTGCTGTGCCCCTTAAAGAATTGTCCGATGCAGAACTTTTGAAGATGACAATGATGGGGAAATTATCCTCGAAAATGTGCATACCCTGTGAGATAATGGTGCAATACAGAAGAGTTCAGAGCCCCAACATGGCTGTTGTCGCACCACCCCCATTTTGACAGGCCGACTTGCAACACGTTCCCACACCCCTATTGACTACAAACCCATATGATGTAGGGATGCTAAAGGAAATAACCCCTGCAAAAATTACACTCAATGCGGGGGCAGTGCTCCCACGGGTAAAACAATACCTGCTGTCCAGGGAAGCAGAGGAGGGGATCATGGAGACAATACAGGCCTTCTGCACCATGGGATCGTAGTAACCTCTACCTTACCATGCAATAGTACAATATACCCTATCAAGGCAAGAGTGGGCAGTTGGAGGACGATCCAGGATCTCCACCCCATTAATGACATAGCACAGAACGTGTTTCCACTTGTCCCCAACCTGGTGTCGATTTTGTGCAGCATCCCCAAAGAGGCCACTCATTTTACTGTTGTAGATTTGAAGAATGCATGCTACTCAGTGCCCCTACACCCAGACTCCCAGTACCTCACTGACTTTAGTCTGGGCAGAAAGCACTACGAGCACACTTGTCTGCTTCAAGAGTACTGTGAAAGCCCCAGCATAGTCAAAAGGATACTGCACAAAGACTTAGGTAACATCCAGGTACCCAGCACTATAATTCAATACGAAGATGACTTACAGTAACAGCGAACAAAACTGCTGAAGAGACTCCATTGAACTATTGCAACTGTTATCACGAAAGTGGTACAAGGTAGACAAGGCAAAGCTCCAGTACTGCCAACTAGAAGTACTCTACCTAGGGCAGCTTATCTATGAAGATGGAAGAAGAATTATCCCTGACAGGGCAGCAACAGTGTGTGCAAGTCCCCAACCACTCACAGTGAAAGACATGCAGAAATTCAAAGGATTGTGCAATTATTGCAGGATATGGATTCTAGACTATGCAGCATACACAAGACCACTCCTACAGGGCCTCAAGGAATCGCATAAAGAGAACAACAGGACAGAGTGTACCCCAGAGATGATCAGGAGTTTCAATGACCTGAAAGAAGTGATCTCAATAGCACCCATTCTTACCACCCCAGATTATACGCAGGACATTTATATTTTCTCAAACTCAAATGGCACACTCATGACAGCAGAACTCACCCAAAAGAGCACAATGTACCACAAGCCCCTGGCCTATTACAGCAGCACCCTCGGCTCTGAGATGCAGGGACAGTTTGCATGCCAACAAGCTCTTGCAGCCACAGCCTTTGCAATCTAAAACATTTCCACAATCGTCATGGGGTGCTCAGTAACACTGTATGTGGAGCACTCGTTTGCCTTCTTGGATCACTCTAAGTCCACCCTCACCACCCAGCGGGCATAAGCCTATGAGATCATCCTATGAAGCCCACACATCCAGGTTGTAAGGTGCAAAACACTGAATCCAGCCACGTTCCTCATACAACCATGCACCCCAGAAGATTTGCAACAGCATGACTGTGCATCGTATGAAGGTGAAGACAATGATATCCCCAAGGACAGCCCCCTTGAAGTAGAAATCCCTTTTGTTAACGGGTCAGAATCAATTGATCAGGAAACTGGTGAGCAACATGTTGGGGCAGCAGTGGTCCGCCTATAGGAAGGGGAATATGAAACACTTGTAATGAAAAGGTTGCCCCTATACTATTCTGCCCAAACAGCTGAACTTGTAGCACTCATTGAGGCTCTTGGGGCTTCCAAGGGGTGTTATGTCGCCATCTATTCAGATTCTGCTCATGCCACCACCACAGTGCACGCAAGTCTGTTGCGCTGTAGAAGGAGGGGCCTTAGGCGGGCAGACGGCTCACCAGTACAACATTCCTCCCTGCTCAACACACTCATTTCCACCCTCACAGAACAATATGTAGTGGCAGTCAAATGCACAGCACATACCAACAACACTGACAAAATCTCATTAGGGAACGCAGCTGCCGATGCAGCAGCAAAAGCTGGGGCATACCTCCTGGGGCCCACCTCTGTGGAATATTTTCAATATATGCAGACACATACACATCCCTCCCAATAACACAAATAATTTAACTGCAGCATAGGGCAAAGAGCAAGACATGTGGCTCAAAGGTGGGTGCACGCAATCGCCCACTGATCTATTATGGAGGCAGCAAATCACAGGGAAAGTAGTGATGAGTATGGAATTGTTACACACAGCCTTTGAACAATTACATTACCCTTCTCATAGCTCCAAGCAACACATTACAGCAGACATCCAGGAAGACTGGTTCATTCCCAATCTACAGGAACACCTCTCAAAGATGGTTGTTCAATGCACAACCTGTCAGGTGTTTAGCACATGGATGATACTCGGAACATTGCAAGGCACCCTGCCCCACTCCATCCGGCCATTCCGTGAGCTGCATAATGACTATGCAGACATGGGAGGGAGATACAATGGGGCACGATACCCGATTGTGTTGGTGTGTCCGTTCTCGAGGTGGGATGAGGTCAGTCCATGTGCCCACCAAGATGCCACATGTGCTGAAAAATTCCTCATACAAGAGGTATTCTCCAGATGGGGAGTGTGTGATGATTTAAGATCAGACAACAGCACCCATTTCTTAAATGAACTCTTCAAAGAAATAACAGCACTTTTAGGTATCAAGCACCGTATGTGTTCGATTAACCACTCACAAGTAAATGGGGTGGTGGAATGGATCAATGGCTTACTCAAGAGTAGGGTCTCCAAATTATGCAACACCCTAACAAAGAAGTGGGTGTATTGTCTGCCCCTGGCCCTGTACCATTTGCGCACACAGCCCAGTAAGAACCACCACCTTTCCCACCCATGAAATAGTAACTGGCAGACGCATGCAAACACCCATCTCCCCTGTGAGGAGGGTGTCAGATGCCCACAGAGCAGCAGCAATTCTGGGGGAAGAATTCAAGCAGTATCTGGCTCAATTAACACAAGCGATCAGGTGCATCTCAAAACAAATTGCTCCGCCAAACACAGAGGATGCACAAACCTCAACTGCCCCACAAACTGACATCGCACCTGCTCAACCACTGCCGACGGTGGAGATGGTCTATGTCAGAAACTTTGTGAGGAGATGGGACAACCCCAGTTTGCATGGGCCCTACAAGGTCGTGTTTTCCACCCCTCTGGCATGAAAGGTGAAGGGGCTCCGATTATTGGATACACCTGTCAGACAATCGCAGGGCCCCACCCAACTCGACACCAGCTGCCCAAAGCTAAATGCAACAAATCTACCTCAGTTTATGTGGCTCTATGCTGACCATATAAGCGCATGTAAAAGAGTTCAAAGTACATGCATTGCTGCTAGAGCATTAACTATGAAAATGAAAACGCTCTCCCTCTTTCTTTCCCTATTTATTCCCCTCTCCCTTCACACTCCTTACCTCGTTTTCCCCCCGACTTCCCAAACCTCCCATCCCTCTGTCTTACTAGTTTTCTCGTTTTTCCCAATCACAGGTATTGCTATGATGGAAATGTCAACATCAAGCTGTCCTTTGCAGAAAATAGAAATGTTATTAGTAGCACAAGGATGTACTCTTATAATTGTGGCCTTCATTTCGCCGCCATTTATTGTTTTCATTAGGAATATATAGGGGTGCATCTTTTATCTGGGCTGGCCATCTAAAATAAGGAGGGACCTCTGAGAGTTGGAACAAAAGCATTCTTTTTAATTTAACAGAACTGTCCCCAACCCCAAACCCGATTGAAAGAGCAAGTGAAAGCGCCCGCGTTAATGTAACAGAATCTGAAAGTATGAACAAAACTATGTATAATAGGACCTGCGCAAATAATAGCAACCCCCACACTACTGTATGTACAAGAAAAATGTTTGAAGTATTACTTCCAAATGTAAAAAATCTTTTGTGCAAAATAAACAGTATTGTCAATATCACAAACAGTAGAAGTAGGTCAGCAAAAAGACAAATATCACAATATAATAGAATAAAAAGACAAGCATGCAAACCCAAGTATGACGCATACCATGGCCTAGGCCTCGATGCAGTGAAGACATCCATCATCCTGAGCACTCCAACGGTTGGTATTCCGACAGGAGTGCAGTGGGAAGGCGAACAACTGATAGCAGTTGCTATGTGTGCTCCTTAATACCGCACGCATCTGGGGCACCCAAGGTTCTAGTATCACAAAAAGTACCAATTATAGAGGCACAATGCCTAGTACATCTTGCGCTGTGTTGGGTCACAGGCACTTTTCAGGCACACAACGTCCATCTGGAACTTGTTAATTGAGATGCCCAAAAATGCAAAGCAAGTCAGAGCAACATTAACTGTTCAAAACAGCCCTACCTGGTGATTGAAGGTGCAAAATATGTGAACAATAAATGGCAGGAAACATCTCTCACTTGCAAGGCCGAAGGACTTTTAGGGTTTCCAGAAGAAAGAGTGGCCCTAGTGAAAGAAGCATGTGCACAAATCTGGACAGAGCACGTCGCAAAACTGACATGGATCACAGCAATCGAGAAGCCAGTAAAAGTGCATCAAGAAAATACTTATGAACTGTGCTTTAATAGTGAAGGAACTATCGCTGTCGGCTCCAATGAATGTTGTAACAGAACCCTGTTGATTCCAGAACTCATGAAGGGGACCACAGCACTGATGGACTACTACTTGGCGTGCGGCCAACAAGCTTATTTGCACTTCCCAACATTATGGAGGGGCTATTGTTCGCTGGCTACGCTGCACTCGGCCCTGTTAGTCCCAGAAGAACAACTGAAGGGGGGCCCTTAACTGATGAGGCACCCTCTGTGCCCCCAACAGCTGAAGCAGAGCAGACGTTGCCACCACCAGACTTTCGCATCCTTCCTGAGAAAGAGCCATATGATCAGCTATGAAGGAAAAGATCTTCCAATTACATATCCATCCAAACTTCTCGCCCAAATACCTGATGAGTACAAGCTCTATAATTCTGCAGACACATATTATGCGTCGTAAATACCCAGCATACAGAAACGAGCAAATGCCAAATGTTTGCAAATCATAAGATGGGAGCTAATCCACTTGGCAAATGACACTGAGCAAGGGTTCAACGTCATAAGGGTGGAGCTGCATGCCCTCAGGCTGATGACAATGCAGAATAGTTACATGCTGAATCTACTAACAGCGATGGAAGGAGGTGTTTGCAAAAACATCGGGCGTTTATGTTACACATTCGTACCTTCCAAAGATACTGAGAATGGGACATTGTCGCACGTTATTGCTGTAGTGCATAAACGGGGTGAAGATGAAAAAAGAAGCTGGCATCCAAGGAGAGGACTGGTTCTCACTGGCCCTTAGCTGGGACCCAGCATGGCTTGGAACATTGTTAAAAATGCTGATACCCATCCATCATCGTGTTTATCTTGGTGATCTTTTGTACGTGCCAGGTGGGTCTCCGGTGTTGTGCAAATCAGTGCCTAACAGCGCAATGATGATGGTCTCTATTGGCGGTCAAAAGGTACCTCGCAATACCAGGGAGATTGTATTCATCACATGGTCCCAATGCCCGTAGGAGACATAGTTGACCGCTTGTATCACACAACCATTGTCCTTCCGCCCAAAAATAACAAAGAGGTGAGGGTCGACCAGGCTGGGGATGTAGGGTGCATTTATATGATATGCACACCCGAGGAGTATGCACAAGCAGGAGAAAGTGAAACGTGTGTAGGGCCTGGATGCCGATAACCGGAACATCCGCCTATGAGGAAGCACTAAGACTAGAAAATGAGCAGAAATATGGGGGGGAAAATTAATCACTGTAGAAGTAACGAAAGGGGGGAATGTTGGGATGGAAATTAGTCTATCCACACCTAGACGCTTCAAGGCAAGGTGAATTCCGTATGAGGTTGCGTATTATATAAGGGGAGAAAACACATGCTAAGAAACTTGGCACGACCACCATAGTACCAAAATAATAGATACATAGAGCGCCTAAAACACTAACACCATTTTGTAGTTATGGCAGGCACACAGTTTGCATGGCAGCGCGGTACAACTGGTAGCTCAATGGAAAATCTCGAACAGGCCCAAAGTGGTAAGACAGGACAAGCCTACATGGCCTGTTCTCACAAAAGCTTCCTCTTGTCCCTTCACTGTTGCAATTACATAGTATCACTCAGAGGAATGTGTCCATTGGAGGCTATTATCTCCACTGACATCCCACTCCCTATTCCTCTCACTACATCTCTCTCTTGGACCGACCACACTCTTCTATCAAAACACCTGAAGCTCACATCTCCTCCGGCAGCAACACTCCCGGCACACCCACTGGGTTTCAAAGTCATCAGACCCATGAAAAAAGTGACAGTGGTTGCCTTTGCCTCCACCTTCTCTCTTCCTCCCATTCCTGCAGCTGGCTCCCACCCTGACACAGCCCTTAAAACCCTTAATGTCTCTATCTCCAACACTCTTGACTCCGATCTGGCTGCCCTTAAATGCAAGCGTAGGGCAGCTGAGCAGAAATGGAACTCGTCGGGTGGAACATCTGACAAACTGGCCTGCTGCCTTCTTCAAAGGCCTTATCGAGACTGCATCCGCTCCAAGAAAAGTCTTTATTCAAGCCTGCATCTCCGCGGAATCAAACAACACGGACAAACTTTTCAAAGTCTGCAGCAGCCTCTTCCTCTGTTATACCCACCCAGGACCTCTGTTCAGCCATGGCAGCACACTTCAACACAAAAACCCAAGACATCCTTTCCTCCCTTCCCCCCACATCACACACCTACACCGGTGCCTGTCTTGGCCCCACCTACACTTCCACTCACCACTCTCTCACCCGTCACATCTGATGAGGTAGCCCCAGACGAGTCTGGTCTATGAAGGCCTCATCGAAACAGATGGACCCTTGCCCCTCCAAAACCACCAAGGGCAACATTGACTCCCTCACCTCAGCCTTGGCTGACCTTTGCAATCTCTCCTTTTGCACTGGTATTTTCACAACAGCTCTCAAGCACTCCCTTGTGTACCCTCTGCTCAAGAAACCCTCTGCTAACCCCTCCATTCTGGCAAACTATCACCCTATCTCTATCACTCCTTTCCTGGAAAAACTCCTGGAGAAGTTGGCTATCTCTCAGCTGAACCTCCACACAGAATCAAACGGTTGTTTCCACGACCATCAGTCTGACTTTAGAGCATCCAGAGGCACAGAAACTGCTCTTCTGAACACCCATGAAGACTTGCTCTTAAATCTTGACACTAACACTCCCTCTGTCCTATTCTCCTTGACCTCTCCTCTGCTTTTGACACGGTTAACCACAACATCCTGATTTCACGTCTTCGTGACACCCTGGGAATCACTGGACTGGTTAACCTCTTTTCTCTCAGACCACCCATCCCAGGTCGAACTTGAAGCTTTTCTCTCCAATATAACTCTCATAACCTGTGGCGTTCCCCAGGGATCTAACCTATCCCCCTGGTTCTTCGTCGTACATATGGCTCCCTTGATACGTGTGATTGCCACTTTCACCTCTAATTTCCAGTGTTATGCGGATGACACTCAACTATCCTTCAGGCTACCCTCAGCTGTTTCCTCCTCTTCACTCATACCTGACTGTCCGCCATTCAGTCACACCATGGTGGTCACGGTGTGCTTTAAACCACCTCTGCCTCAATGCTAGTAAAACTGAGATCATTCGCATTGGGACCCCTGCTCCTGCTTTCCCAGTCTCACTTTGGCCAGCCTCCCTTGGCCCTGTGCCCACGCCAACCTGTGAGGCCAAAAACCTTGGGGTCATCTTCGACTCAACTATCTCCTTCTCCCCTCACATTTCTGACATCTCAAAAAAGTGTAACTATCAACTACACCTTCTCAGAGGCACTCTACCTTTTGTCATCTTCCCCCAGTGTCTCACTGTCTCAAGAGCCCTGGTTCTCTCTAGGCTGGACTACTGCAACAGCCTTTTCCTCAACCTCCCTGCTTCTTCCATGCACCCTCTCCAACTCATTCAGAACAGAACCGCAAGAGTTATCCTTGGCCTCAAGCCCAGGGACCGCATCTCTCCGGCAGTGAAATCCCTTCACTGGCTCCCCGTGACTGCAAGGATCAAATTCAAGACCCTATGCATTGTCCACAAAGCTTTCTGGGGCTTGGGACCTACTTAACTGCAACACTGCCTACCTAAATACTGTCTCTCTTTCGAGCCCTCTGCTCATCTACCTCTAACCTTCTGCGAGTGAGCTGGTTCTCCAAGCAGAGATTTGGAGGGATATCCTTCTCCTCAGCAGGTGCCTCCCTCTGGAATAGCCTCCTTGCCATCCTCCGTCTTGAGCCTGATCTTCTTAAGTTCTGGAAACTCCTCAAGACCTTCCTCTTCTCCTCCTCCTCCTCCTCCTCTCTCCCCTTATCCTGCTAACCTAGCTCTCTGCTCTTCCATCTCTCCCTCCTCTTCCTTACAGCTTGCCGACGGGCCACCTGGTGTACCTCAGAGTCCCACAGTTCCCTGGCACCCCACCAGTCCTCTCTGCCCTCGCCTCAGGGCCCTGCACCCCAGCCCCCTCACTGCACTTGAAAAAAACCTAGAGAGCTTCTCTCGCCGCACTTACACCAGTCTCTACCAACTGGGAGCACTTGGTCACCAATCCCTTCCTTGCCCTTACTACACTTGCACGATCTGAACTCAGCCTTGCCTGAAGATCATCTGTCTGTTCTCCCTTGTCTTCACCCCTTAATGTGCACTTGAAAAAAAACGCAGAATCACCATCACACCTATTTGCTGTATCTTATCTGTTAAATGTATCATACTCACTTACTCTGCCTGTGCAGACCGTTATTGTCTCAGAAATTCAAGGGCTCTGAGCGACTGTTTTGTCCCCATGTTCCCACCCGCCTGTGGATAGGCGCTTTATAAATAAACATTACCATACCATACCCAGGGCCAGATCCCACACTATTGACCTGATCCCCCAGACCTTTGCATTCTAAAATAGTGAATGTCCCCAGTTTCAACCATAAACCAACTTGCTATAAAAGATCTAAGCATGTATGACTGTTTCACCTCTACCCATAAATACATCCTTTGTACTGCGAGGTACAGGGAGGGATTAATTATAGATAAACCTTAGGTGCGAGAGGAGCGGTATCAGCAAAGCTCAGAATGTGTGGGTCAGTATGACTATATTTCTTCCTCCCTTCCCCCTAGCACCAGTCCCAGAGCCTCCAAGGTGCATGCCACAGTGATGTAGTAGTAGGCTTAGAGTAGCATAATAATTTAGACATTTGTTACTTATGAGAGACCTGACCTTCACTCTTCGGCGAGATGAGCCCAGCTGACCCACGTGGAGCCTGACAGATGGCGGAGAAACTAACCAATTGTAGCCTGGCATCCCCTATGGAGCAGGATCATGTATACTGTCTCACCAATCAACTGTATGGGGTTAGACTCGATATGTGATGTCATTAGTGACGCTGTGGCCTCTCAAAAAGCACCAACATTCATTCTGGAGTCAGAACGTTCTCGGACAGCAGACTCCTTTGCTGCTATTTTGTATTATGTATGATTAAAACCTTGTTACCGTTGCCAGCTATCTATTGACATCTTTCCCTAGAGGGTTGTATTCATTCTGGTGTGTGCGTAACCGGGACTTGCTATTCAGAAGGCGGAAATGAGCGTTGAACGTGGAATAGAACGTTGTATTGAAGGTCAGCCAGCGTGCTCTGCAGACCTGCTGCGCACAACTCTGCGCTGTTGGCCTGCGTGGACTTTGCCACAGAAGGTCAGGTGCGTGGGTTTTATCAGAGGCGGAAATGAGCATTGAACGTAGCGTAGAACGTCATGTAGTACAAAGATTGGGCAGTGTGCTCTGTAGACCTGCAGTGCACAACACTGTGCCCTTGACCTGCACAGGCTTTGCTGCAGAGGGTCAGTGCATGGGCTTTGTCGGAGGCAGGAAATGAGCACTGAACGTGGCGTAGAACATTGTGTACAATGAAGATCGGCCAGCGTGCTATGTGGGCCTGTGGCACACAACACCGCACCCTTGGCCTGCACAGGCTTTGCTGCAGATGGTTGGGTGCATGGATGTCCCATACTTATTTTGATTGCTACCACAGCAGCCC
Organism: Ambystoma mexicanum; assembly: GCF_040938575.1. Lineage (NCBI taxonomy): Eukaryota > Metazoa > Chordata > Amphibia > Caudata > Ambystomatidae > Ambystoma > Ambystoma mexicanum. Next base: position 997,084,249 of record NC_090931.1, read on the forward strand.
ATATGGATCGGGAGTGCTGTAAATATTGTTGAGGTGGTGATCACAGGCAGTTGGCATTAGTGCCAGGTTGATTGGCTGTGTGACGCAACACGCTACCTGCATGAGCACACTGAATAGTAGGTCAGGAGTCAGCATTTGCGCTGGGCCAGCTAGTTTCAACACACACAAAAGAAGCAGCTGAATTGTTTTAGAAGAAAAGATGAAAAATTAGGGGTGTCGGAAAAATTGGTCTAGGTGGTGGCAGTGAGGAGGGGTAGTAGGCATTTGTGGCAGGTTAACAGCCCACCACCAGCTTGAGCACACATATGTCGGAGAAGGAATTTGTGGTGGACGCACACAAAATAAGCAGCTGAATTGTTTTCAGGGAAGGAAAAATAATTGGGGGCAGACCAGGTTGTTAGAGGTCATGGCGGTGATCTCAGGCGGTGGGCATAGAATATGATCTTTTTAAAAAGTGGTTGTCATTGTCTGTCGTCTTTGAGGCAAAAAGCACTACTAATGACGATGCCCTCACAGCCAAAAAACAAATTTGGAGGGCGAGAGGAAAGCACTGTGGAAATGTTAAATGGTTCACTCTAAAAACAGTAGCTGCTGCAATAACTGTGGATGCATGCATCTTGGTTAGCAGAATTATACAATGAACGCCAATAACCACAATTTGTACATCCATCACTGCTACAAGTACTGCAAGCTTTCAAACTCTGGCTATGGCCTTTGTCCGGCCAATGTCATCTCTGGCTTAGTTGATTCAGCCACTTCAATGCAGCCAGTCCTAGGGGTGGATTTGCAGCTCTCAGTAGTAGGTATGGGGCAGCCAATCCATGCCCAATTGCCCATGTTAGCAGGATGTTTCTCAGCATCGCACACCTACTGCATCTCACATCTCTTCCACTCCTTCGGCCTCTTATTTCAATGAAGGCAATGGTGATAATAACGATGATGACCAGGATGTGGACTACGCCCCATCGTCTTGTAAGAGAAGAATGGGAGAGGAGTTTACAGTTATGAGCAGTAATAATAAATCCAACCCTAACAGTGGCAGACAGAAGGTTGGAGGAACAAACAGCCTGAAAGGGCGCCTACTACCACTGCACGAGTTTAGAGTTCACAGATAGCACCACAAAGCACTCGGGTGAACACTCTCTTTATGACATCTCAGGGAGCCCATGGAGGCAGGGGTGTATGTCAATGAATGACAGCATCTACCAGTTCAACACAGGAACCAGTTCCGCCCTTTTGCACCTATGCACCTTGCCGAGAGCTATGTTCCCTCTTCTTCTGCCTCTGCACAACAGCCAATGAAACGCACAGCACATATCCACGGTGTGAAATTTCTTTCTACAGGCTGAAGAGCAGCATCCAGCCGCATGCACTGTGTAGAACATTTGTGCCCCATGGGCTGGGGCATACAAAGTGACATTATGCATGCACAAAAGTGGGACCAACATTACACAGCATATCCCCAGCAGCCAGCGAACTCTCAGTGGCATGCTGGAACTGCCCCACATGGTAAACCCAGAGCTCAAAGGTGTTGCAGTTCTGCAGCAAAGGTGTGGGTTGGCCAGTGCCATCAGCAGCACACAAACACCAAATAGTGTTAGGCGACCAACATATATGTGCCAGCCCAGCCTCAGTGAGTTATTTGAGCATATTTCATTAATAATATCGCAACCATCCATAGGTACAGCTGCCCAATGGTATATTGGAGGTAATGCTAGCAGTGGATCTTCTGACATTTGCCTTTGTTGAATGCAAAGGTTTATGCATGCTGGTGCCTGCTGGCAAATTTCCAGCTGGACTTCCATTTCATGCAAGGATGCACCTGCATTTTATGATACAGTAGGTCTTGCCATGAGAAGACCTTCAACAAGCCAGAAGGCAGTGAATACCACTTCGATATGGATATGTAGACATATGGGCAAAGCTCTGAAACATGGATGTAATAGCATATTTGGTTCACCTTCCTCGATATTGGAGAGCAAGGAACGTCATGAGCAGCTGTTGACCATTAACAAGCCACTTTGTGTATGCACGATTTTGATGGTAAGAGCAGACATCTGGGATACATCAGAGGTGGTGGCAGAGTGGCTAATGCCTGGCAACTAGCTTTGGGCTTTGTGGCAGCAGATAAGGGCTAAAATGTTATTGTTGCAAGAAGGCTCAGGGGCACAATGGAAGTGCCATACTCTGCACATGTTCTTCACCTTGTGGTGACACGTTTTGTCAGCAATTGCTCCCCTGTCCATGATATGCTTGCTGTGGCACACAAGATTTGCTCTCATTTAAACTGGTCATACATCACTAGAAATGGTTTGAGTGTGTCGCAAGTGCAGCACACACTCCCACTGCACCAGCTGAAAATGTCTGTGCCAACCCACTGGAATTCAACATTGCATAAGCTTGACCGGCTGGGTGAGAAAAGCAATGCTGTGACTACAGCTACAGCCAAACACTGGATGGGGCCTTCTTCTCTCAGACCCAATGTCCTCTCATGCACAATATCTGCAGTTTGCTATGGCTCTTTGAGGAAGCCAAACATCATGTAGTCAAAGCTCTTTGTCACAAAGTGAGGGGCTTCCATTGATGTACTTTCAACCTGTTCAGAAGAGCAGTGGAACATGATAATATGGGCAAGCCAGACATTGTGCAGCTGGTGAGAGAACTGAGGGCAATCTTTCGGAAGGACCCCCCTATAAAACAAATGAAGAATAAATTGAGCATCTTTTGGCTTCATTCATTGTTGGGTGTCCTGACCCACGTTCGAGCTATCATGCTGCAACATTTGGTGCTGTGGGCTTAGAAAATCCAAGATGGCCAAAAAGCCCACATGTGCGCCAGAATCCAGGAGAACCACACAGTTTGTGCGCACATCAAAATGGTTACCTAACTTGCCACCCACCAGTGTAAAGAAAGATCTTTGTTAAAAAAATCCACTGTTACTGATGTCAAAAAGTTGCTGAAATCGTGGCTCATCGGACCACTTTAAAGATTCAACCCTTTTGTGGGGTTCCACATAACCATTTTACTGTAAGGAGCCCCATCAAAACAATGTTAAGCAAGGATTATTTACTACCATGTAAGAACCATTCCTGTTTGGAATGCATTAATCCAAGAAAGATCCCAAAAATGGATGCAGTACCCACAAAATCCCCAAGGCGGCGCTAGCGGTCTAAACTCTGACAGGAGAACTGAGTGCAGTTGCTGACAAAGGAATTTGACTCAGCTGACTTCAAAGGCTGCATTTTAATCAAAAATTAGCCACCTGCTGTTCCCAGAGGCCAGACGCCTGGGAAACCCTCTCACCTCAAGAGATTCACACCACAGCCCAGGATATCACATGGTCATAATAACCAAATGCAAAGTGACCCCCTGGTCTGCTGACCTCAGCCTCCCAGAGACCACACAATAGGCTCTTGCACTTGAATAGAATATGTTGATTATGACTGTTTCCTGTCAACAAAGGCCTGCCTGCCAGCAGAGGCATGGTTTCTGACCCACCCAAGTTTCTAGGAGGAGGAGACTAACGCTCTGAGAGCTGAATTGCAGTAAAAATACAGTTTATAAAAATACTGATAACTCTTTGTAATCAAATGACAGGAATGTATAACTTTGAGAGCCTTAATTTAAAAAATGTACCATCGATTCAAGCCCAAACTCCAATTTGTGTGATGTTCTGGGGCAAAACCCCGCTATTTATTGACACCACATACTCTGTGTTTAAGCTAGAGATATGGGAATTTACTGGAGTAGGTATGGACAGCCTGTGTATATGTGTATAACTTTTAATGAAGAACCAAGGTTGCATAACGCACTAAAATTGAAAATAAGTTGCCATTTTTGAATGCAAGCCCTCAGGAAGAGCAGCTTTGGGACAGAGACTACCTCATGTGATAGGTAATATGTACATGCAATGACAAACCACTATGTATTTGAGAAATGTGTATTTTGATCAAATATAGATGTGTGTGCAATTTGACAGGGGAGTGTCCTTTCTGCAGGCCATATAATGACATCGCTCTGACACTCCACTTCTTTCCCCCAATCAAGAGAGAAAGGAAAGCTTGACCAATGAAAAATTGAGAGAGGGGCTGGCTTAGTGATGCTGCGCACACACCCACTTTCAAAACATATAAAAGGAACATTGAAACCCAGGTGGAGACATTGAAATCCATTTGCTGCAACACACTCTGCCGGACCACACAACATCCAGAAGGCACCAGATCCAACACTTAGACTTTAAAACTCCAAAGAACTTGATCCAGAACTCAAAGCAAGGGCCTAAACCCACAGACTGAGAACTCTTCTCAGCAGGCCTCAGCATCCAGCAAACCTAACCAACTATCAACAGCCGGGCGAGCTGTTTGAATTCCCTGCCTAGAACATTGCCGGGACCTGTAGCAGTGTCCAGGAGCCGTGCAGATCAGCGCTGTGTCCGGAGAAAGCGGGACCAGGAGCCGTGCAGACGGGTGCTAGACCAGACCAGCAGAACCCAAGATCCAGGAGCAGTGCCGGTGACCCAGAAAGCAGAGCTGTACTCGGAACCGGAGACCAGATCGCTGTGAAGTGTTGTGCGCAGTGACTGGATCTGTGACAAAGTCGCCTTCCTGTCCAAAATCTCTTGTGAGTACTCAGCAAAACTCAGAACATATCCCTTAGTTTAATATAATATAATTCAATCTATTTAACCTAAGTAGAACTGTCACCTGTCATTTTCTATCTGCAAGCTGTAACCTGTCGCTTTGAACTTTTAAAATTGCAAATCCGAAAAACAACCTTCACCAAATCGTTCATAAATCCGTACCCGTTTGTGCTAGGAACTTGATTTAACTTTCCTCTGAAAGATTAGAATCTAGGCTTTCCAAAGAACCTGGAACCGACTTGCTACTCCGTAATCACGATTCACGCACACACTCACGAATTTTACCGCGATTTGCGATTTGGTTACAAATCCAGCCACGTGTAACCATCAGCAGTCATTTCTTTCCTTGCTAAAAATTCGTTTGCCTCTTAATCACCATCTCTGAATCATTGCTAAAGTGAGCCTGCACTCATCCCAAGTATCTCTCACTCACCCTGAACCTCCTAAAGGGAATTAAAAGCATTTTCAGCATATTTCTCACTGCATTGTCACCATATTCAAAGCATTTTGCCTGTGTTTCAAAACTCCTATCTGTTGTATAAGCTGCTGGGGGGGAATTGAACTGAATTCTATTTGATTGCATTCCTAAGAACTGTGTGCTCTCATCTTCATCTCCTTACATTGCATAAGGGGGGGGGGGTGAATTGTCCAAGAAAGTGATTACATTGTCTTTTGCTGAAATCCTATCAAGTTATTTTCTGTACTGCATTTTCATTCCACATTGCATCTATTTGAAACCATAAAAGTATTGTTGCTATCTTATCCATCCTATACCCACTCATCATTGATTATAAAGAAGTGTGCTAGTGCCAGACTATCCATTATTGATTACTGCTCAGATTAAGTGTGATATTCAATTATTAATTCATTATAAAAGTGTGATATATAGATATATATATATATATATATATAGTTTAAATTCTCAAATAAACCTTTTAAACTTGCAAAACAGAACTACTTCTTGGCTCAGTGGGGTCAGGGGGATTCCAAGAGAGGGGTGTTATATAGGGGTAGTCATCCAGAACTCATGAACTGGACATAAAGATATATCAATAAGGGTTTCCATTCAGTATCCCAGGCTAGGCATTGACTTAGCTGTAGTGTTGAATTGAATCCTCTTACAAAGTGGGGGCTCGTCCGGGACGTCTGGGTTAGAGCTATCACTTGTGCAGCTTAATACAGTGTGCTAACTGACGGGATACATACATCCGGTCGGATCACCACGCTGTTTTACGCTGTAAAGCACTCTTCAAAGGGACACTCTAAGGAAAAGGTCTGTTTTGCAAAAATAAAATACTAATTTCTGTAAATCAGGACAGAGATCAATCTCTAGAATGACGACCTTGGTAGACATGAAAATGGCGAGGGAGCACCTCTTACATAAGCTATTTGTGAGAGGTGAGTGGACTCACCAGGACCAAACGGTCTGGTTGCAGGCCATCGCGCAACAGGTCACTGAAACAGGGTCAGACATATGGAGAGATCAGGGTCCATTACATGTGGCCCTGAGTGAACTATATATGGCTCCTAAAGCCAAAGATGAACACAATAAGATTGCCAGGATAGCGGCATACCTGTACCTATATATGGGAGACATGCAGGATAAATGTACTGAAAGCCAAGATCTGGCAAATAAGCGACAGATGGCGTTAGAGAAGGTCCAATCTGACCTGGTCTCTTCTGAGCAGAGGCTGCAGGGGAGCCAGAAAATGATAGTAGGCAGTATATCATTAAAATAAAAGAGTACATGGATAGACTGCAACAGGAGAAGGCTGATCAGGATACCAGATTTCTGGCCTTGCAGAAGGAGTACCAAGAAGGGTTGGACTCCCTTCTGCAGAGCCAGAAAAAGCTGGAGCAACAACTGGACTTCAACAGGGCATGCACAGAACAGGTAGCCACCCTGCACATTTGATTAGAAAGAGGAAAGCAATAAATTGATTCTGAAAGACCTGGATACCCAGGCAGAGTTTGATCAGGAGCACCAGAAAGCTGGTGCCTTCCAAAGGCAAAGGGACGACCTGGCGGCACAGATGCAGGCTCTTAGTCAGAAAAGGGATACCTTAGGCCAGGAAGTCTGCCACTTAAAAAGGAAAATGGAAGAAAATCACCTGGCCCTCCAGGGACTGGGTGACCTCCAAAAAGAACACCAGAACTTGTTAGAGCACACCAGGAGGGTGGAGGAGGCTCTGGCAAGAAAGGAGCAGGCCAGTAGGGAAGGGACTCAGCAGGTAACCCTCCTGCAGCAAAGACTTGCCCAGTACTCCAGGACCAATCGGGAGGCACAGAGAGAAAATGAGGCTCTCTGTCAGCACAATGATAGGCTCCAGCAACAGGTAGCCATGCAGGAGAGATTGATAGAGTCTAGTAAGGCCTTAACTGAGGAACTGAAAGCGCAGGCTCTTGCATTGCAACAGGGAGGAGGGGCTGATAGAGACGAGGTGCGCTGGGAAAGGGAAACGCCTGAGCATAACCTCAGGAGCCCTAGTACCAGAGGCCTTCATATCTCTCAGTCCCTGGACTCTGCCACCCCCATGTCCCCTCACGCACATGAGCACCGGGCCACAGGGATGGCAGATTACTATCCAACCAGAAGTATGGGGCTCATAGGCCAGTACCTCCCAGGAATGGAGGGGCGGGCATCCGGGTATGGGCACCCAAGCACAGTGCAATTTAGTGGGGAACCCCAGGAGAGTAGGCCCATTAAGGGCATCCTGAAAACGTCTGCCGAGTTAGGTCAGTGGGGGGGGTACCCATCAAATCTTGGCAGCAAGGAGGAATCTGAAGACTCCTCTGAACGGCGCAGGACACAGGAGACCAGGTCCCCACATTCTGCCAGCCATTCCCAGGCTCGCAGAATCCGGGAAAACCTGGAAGATCAGACAGGAACCTCTGGGAGCAGTGCCTCTGAGTCAGAGGATGAATGGACCAGGGTTACCAGAACCAAAAAGGCCAATAAGGCAAAAAGGGCCTTGCTCAAGGACCCATTGAAGCAAATAAAGGCAATAAGGAGTGTCATCACGCCTTATCATAAGAACGCCAAGTATTCTGTTTGGGAACACTTGGAGCTCTTTGAGCAAATGATGGAGACTTTCCATTTGAAGGACAGCAGTAGCTGCATCCAGTACGTCAAATGGACATTCTCCCCAGAATACTCCAGTTTCTTTGCGGGGCTGGAGGACCAAAATCATTCAAGATGGTCCACCTATAAGGCGGCCATCTTGAAACATTTTTCTGTTCACAGAAATCCTCAAGAGGCTCGCAAGGCAGCCTACAATTTGCAATGTGGGGAGGATCAGGCCCCACAAGAGTTTGTGCAAGAATTAAAGCATGCTTTTGCACAGACCACCAGAAGGGTGCGCACAGACAGCAAAGAGTTTGTCAATACATTTTTCCATGCTCTCCCTAAATATATAATGACCCAGCTCGTGACAGATTTTCATGAGAAAAGATCTTTAGACTGGGTCATTGAACAGGCTACCCGGATCTATGAGGTGCAGAAGCCTATCGAAAATAAAAATAACGCGCCGAAAAACCCCAAAACCAACAGCACCCCTGCTGCTGCCAAGGTGGCAGAGGTAAAGGTTGCCCCCGTTTTAGATTTGGAGATGGGGGGGCCTAAAAACATGCCTGCACCAAATAATTCACAGCCCAGAAGGCCCTCGGACCAGTCACAGACAGGGAGTCGAGGAGGTAGTCCCACAAATGGGGTCCCCCGCTCCCCTGACTATGTAAGTCCCTGCTACAAGGGAAACCGACCAATCCTGGGTTGTGTGTGGACTCCTCCAGCCCAAGGGGGGGGGGGATCCAGCCAAGCACCTGACCCGGGGAACTTCCCTCCTAGCTTCCCCCAGGAGGGCAGATATTCTCCAAATCCTGGGCAGAACTTTTTCCCCCAGTTATCCACCCAATTTCCAGCCCCAAAATCATCCATCCTTCTTTCCCCAATTCCCTGAGCCCAGACAACCTAATCCGGGAGAGTGGAGGCCAAGGGTGGAGGGGTACCAAATTCTTCCCAACCAGGGGTACTACCAGAGAAGGGATAGCTACCCTTCCCGGGATCAGCCCAGGGGAGAAAATAGAGCCCCATATCAGCCGGAGCGGGTTTCCCAGTTAGAGCGCCAGGTCCAAAATATGGCACGGGATCTGGGTCACATACTGAGGGCTCAACAGAACCCTCAGATGAGCATGTCACTGCAGAATGCCCCAAACTCTGGACCTGGTGCTCCAGAACAATGACGGGGGCAGCACCCCGATAACCCACCGGTTACCAGGGAGGAGGCACAAGGGGAAGGGGGGTGTAAAGCCTTGGAGGAAGCTTCCTTCCCAACTTGTAAACAGCCCCTGGAAAACCAGGAACTGGAAACCGGAAACAAAATCTCCTGCCCCTGAAAGTCTGCCTCCTAAGGAGCAGAGAGGGGGTAGGAGAAACAAAACACCCAAACAGACCCACTTTGTGGAGGAGGTACAGATCTTCCAATTTGAGGGAGAGGGATCGAGGATCCTGGGAAAAGGATCTTCTCCTTCAGGGATGGGGGAACTCCTCCCAAAGAAAAATGGGTCCCTAGGGATGCTAATCCACACTGGAGAGATGTGGAGACTGAGCTACCGCCGCCCACCATCTCATCCCAGAACCAACAGCAAGAAAATCCCCTGGTTCAAACCCATCCTGGTGACTGCCTCCAAAAAGGGGAGGGGTGGCCCAGAACTGGAACCAGGGGAACCCACAATGGCTCTGATTTCCAGTTGCCAACTTTTTCTTTCAGATTCCCAAGACTCTCCACAGAATTCTGCCCAAATCTCTTCTCTAGCAATGTCCAAAACCAGAAAGTTAGCCCACTAGTTGTCCAAAAATGTGCATTATCTGTGCCCCCTTGAGGAGAAGGAGGGAAGATACTATGCCCCGGTACAAGTACAGGAAAAGGGTACAATTTTGGCACTGGTGGACACTGGATCCCAAGCTACCCTTCTGTCCAAAAGGGCCTTTGAGGAACTAAATGCAGGAAGGGGGGAGAATTACCGTATTCCTCTCACCTCTCTTCCTGGACAACTGCAGAACTTTGACGGGAAGGAGATTCCCGTTGAGGGGACTGCAGACTTGGACATTAAAATTGGGCGACACAAGGTGAAACACCCGGCCATAGTAGTGACTCCAGAGGGCACCCCTTGTTTACTAGGGAATGACCTCCTGAGAAGGTTGTCACCCCTAATAGATTGTGTAAACAAGGTCCTCTGGACCCAGACTAGCCGACCAATAAAATTAAAACAGAGTGTCAACCATGTTAGTTTAAACGGCACCTGCCACGTGGTTGAACAAAAATCTGACCGAGTAGAATTTCACTTCCAGAACAACCAAACTCCAGACGTGACAGTAATAGCAGTAGGACAACAGACTGGTGATGGGGGGTCCTCTCTTTTATGAAAATCAACCTTCCTTCCAGTTTAAGGTGGTATTCCACACTGGAAGGAAACACCCTGAAATTCTTTACTAATCCACAACCAGAAACTCCCACTCCTATAGTCCAGAACGATGTGAAATCAGCTCAGAGCCTGGCTGATATTCAGCAAACTGGAGAGCAGTTGTTCATCCCTGTTCAGTTAGATGATGGGAAGGACTCTGTTCTCGCTCGAGTGTGCGTGAACAATGGTAAGAGCTTCATCAGCGAAGCCATGTTCCGCCAACTCCCAAAAGATCCAGCCATTCCCACATTCAAACTGATAGACAAGTGGGAAATGGACCTGGAAGCACACAATTCCAAACATCTCCTGCCAAGCAGGTGTATGCTCAAAATCTCCATTGGCAACAAGAGCATAGTCCATAATTGTTGGGTCGTGCGAGACGTCACTGCCGCCTTTTACTTAGGCAGTGACATTCTCAATCGCTTTGCCATTAGTTTGGACCTAATAAACTTCAAAGTTTGGTCCCGATTAGCGGATAATCCCATGGGCTTTGATGATCCAGAAAAAGCATTTAGGTCAGCTCAATTGCTACCTTATGCAGTTGAAATTCAGATCAAAGAGGAAGTCACCATCCCAGAAAGGACCCGACAATTCTCTCTGGAAGTGAAAGTTAAAAGAGGACAAAAATTGCAAAACCCTGATGCTTATATTCATCTAAATGCTTCTCTCCAACAGCAAGGGTTAGGGGTAAACCCAACACCATTAGTCAACATAGAACATGACACCATTCCAATAGAGGAGGATAACAGCGACTTAAAGAGTATTACTCTAGCCGCAGGCACCATTATTGGAATGGCGGTTGATGACCGACATTTTTCCATTGATCTAGGAAATGAACTGTTAGGACCAATCCCCAAGGACTGTTTTGACGGTGACAGTGAGGACAATACAACACCAGACAGGATTTTTACCCGGCATGGGGGGAACTTCCTGGTGTACACTTCCTGCCCCTATGGTAAGGAAGATGTGACTTGTGACTTCAGGAGGGATGAGGTGATTTTCCAGGTCGATGAGGGTTGCCTTTCCCACCTGAGGCCTCCAGTCCAAATCAGCACTCTGACCAGGGACTTCTCCACCCAGTCTTTCCAGGCTTCAGGCAGATGGTGGAAGAGAGAGTCAACCTAGCTGATGCCTGTGTGACTCTGGAACAGAAGCAAAAGTTGAAACAAGTTTTCTTGGGTTTCCAAGATCTCTTTGCGGTAGACTCATATGACTGTGGTCGCACCGACATCCACACAACAACAATTCCCACGGACCCTGGAATGACTCCAGTGTTTGTGAAGCAATATCGTTTGCCTCTCGCATCCATGGAGTCCCTTACTGAAATAATTAAGAACCTGGAGTCCCGGGGAATAATCCGTCCAGTTCACAGCACCTTCAATAACCCGGTGCTGGGAATGTTGAAGCCAAACGGCCAGTGGACACTCTGCGCCGACGTCAGGGAGCTCAACAAACGGGTCCATACTTCCCGATGGCCTCTTCCCTACATTGACCAAGGGCTGGCCCAGATTCAGGGGTCACAGGTATTCACAGCAATAGACCTGACCAATGGATACTGGACCGTGCCTGTCAGTAGGGAGGACCAATACAAGCTGGCTTTCACCTTTGGGGGCCAGCAGTACACATGGACCCGGACTCCCTTCGGATACCTCAACTCCGGCAATGAATTCAACATTTTCCTACACAAGGCCATGCCCGACCTGGGTGCAAGGGGTAACCTGGCTTATGTAGATGATGTCCTCATCAAAAGTTCATCTGTGGAGGAACACATAGCGGAGATCCGTTATGTTCTGACCCAGTTGAGGGCCGCCGGAGCAAAACTTTCCTTTCAGAAAGCACAGTGGTGTAGAACCCGTGTTAATTTCTTGGGGCATGAGATTACTCCTCAGGGTCTCTGTCCCCAGGAAAAGAAAGTGGAAGCACTTCAGAAACTGAAAGACCCCACAACTCTGCGGGAACTAAGGAGCCTCCTTGGACTGACTAATTACAGCAGAAAGTTCATTGAGGGCTACGCAGAGATCACCAGACCCCTGATTCATCTCCTGAAGGGGGGGGGTCAAGTGGGAATGGGGTCCAGAACAAGCCGAGGCAGTAAGACAACTCAAAAGAAGCCTCTCACAAGCGCCCTGCCTAGCTTACCCTGTCAGAAACAAGGAGTTCTTCCTGGGGACAGGGTTCTCTAATACGTGCTTGACGGAAGTATTATACCAAAAGCATGACAAGGTGAATAAAGTAATCTCCTATGCGAGCAAAACTTTATCCTCTGTGGAGGAAAAATTCAACGATTGTGAGAAGGCACTCCTGGCAACGTTGTGGGCATTGAAGAATTACCGCCCGTTTATCCAGGGGGAACACATCATAGTGAAGACTCCACACCAGCCTCTGCAATATCCCCAAAGTGACAGAATCCGGGCCGGGAATGTGAGTAATTCCCGAATTACTTCCTGGATTCTGTCAATGCAAGGCTTTCCTGTGGCGGTCAGATATGGCCAAAACAAGAAGAGACCCCTCGCGCAAGGTCTGGCTGACTTGCATGATTGTGCCAGAGAAAACTGTCTCGGGGACGAAAGTCTAAAAATCAAGGACAACATGGAGGCATACCTTAATTCCCCACACAAAGTCTTTGAAGAAGACAAGTGTGAGGGAATGCCCACTGTCTATGTGGATGGATGCTCTTACCATGTTGACAACGACGGGGAGAAAGAACTGGTGGCTGGCGTAGGGAATGCATGGGTGAAGGAGTTCCCAGAACCCTCCGCTGGATACAAAATTGGTCCCCGAAGTAGTCAGGTGGCAGAATTGATGGCTGTGCATCAGGCCATCCTCACTGCTGTCCAGCATCAACTCCACGAACTGGTCATAATCACAGATTCGGATTATGTACGGAACGGGTTTGTGGAGCACCTGGTCAACTGGAAAACCAGAGGCATGTTATGCGCTAATAACAAACCCCTGAAACATGGGAAGTTAATCCAAAACATTGATAATCTGGTCACCTCGAATGGGATGACCATCTACTGGAAGAAGATCAAGGATCATTCCAAAGTAGAGGGACCAGACAAAACTGGAAATGACTTAGCTGATCAGCTGGCCAAAACCGGGGCCATCCAAGGGGATCTAATCGAAATAGAGTCCCTGTTGGGGGAAATCAAGGTCACCGCTATCACTAGGTCCCAGACAAGTGCTCACAATGATCTTTCAACTGCACAATGGAGTAAGGAGACCCCTGATGCTGATTTAATTACAGCTCAGAAGGGGGATCCAATTATTGGTAAGTTTTACCAACACCTTGAGGACCCTGAGAACGTTCCCCTGATGGATACCGATTACATTGGGAAAGAGGACCTAAGAGTGTTGATGAAATGTCCAAAAATGTTCCGAATCCAAGACGGTTTGCTGGTAAGGAAATCCAAAGCTGGCCACGATCAGTGGGTGGTTCCTACCTCATTCCGAAGCCTGATGTTAAGTCACGCCCATGATGCAGCCACCGCCGGTCATAGGGGGTTTCACACAACACTGGAAATCTTGAGAGGTTGCATACTGGCCACACATGGGGCAGGACCTCGACCAATACTTGAAGGGGTGTCTTGTGTGTTCACAATTTCAGCCATCATCCCTCACACACCGTGCGCCTCTCCAAAAGAGGGGGATGATACTGCCATGGTCAGATTTGCAAATCGACTTTGTAGGCACTGTGATTCGCTCGTCTAGAGGAAACAAGTACATGTTGACTGTTACATGCTTGTTTACCAAGTGGGTGGAATGTCTCCCAGCCCCAAACTGCAAGGCAGAAACAGCAGCTGCCCTGATGATTAACCACATCTTTTCCCGTTTTGGTCTACCTCAAAGGATTGAGTCAGACAGAGGTAGCCACTTCACCAGTGAAGTAATGACAAAGATGTGGGAGATACTGGGGGTTAAAAGGAAGCTACACATTGCTTACAGGCCAGCTTCTTCTGGAGCAGTGGAGAGATATAACCGAACCATTGTGAGCATACTAAAGAAGTTTGTGGCAGATTCTGGGCCAAGTTGGGATATCCGATTACCTCTGGTCCTAATGGCCATCAGATCTACCCCTTCATCTGCAACCAAAATGTCACCATTTGAGTTGATGACTGGGCGCAAGATGGTGCTTCCTCAGCATTTGCTCTACAGAACCCAAGAGCAAACGTTGATAAATTCTCCACATACTCATGAGTTGTGGAGGCATTTAAGGAAACACCTTCAACATGCTTTTGCCTATGCTCAGCGGAATCTAGAAAGATCAGCCGAGAGCACTATGATTTAAAAACTACCCGAAAGGAATATAAGGTGGGTGATCGAGCCTATCTATACAATTTCCAAAGGAACCAGGCCAAACAGCGAAAATTCTTGCCTACATGGAAGGGACCGTTTGAAATTATAGACAAGATCTCCCCTGTGGCCTACAAGATCCGCATCCCTAAAGGCGGTTTGGCAGAGGGGGAAGACAAGTGGGTCCACATAAACCAGTTGAAGTGTTGCCATCCCAGGCACACTTTGCAGCAACTGGAGGAGTCCTCTGCAATCCCAGAGGGTACCGCTCCAGAGTAATTCAATTCCAACCCTAAAATATCCTACATATAGCCTATCAAATTCTGTGTTTCTCAAGTTTATGTGTTCCTGTCGCTTAATTTAAAAAAATGTGCATGTTCATATCTGTTGAGTTCTAAAATATATATGCCACCCCACTATATCAATGGTGGGGGAGAAATGTCCATGAATAGGTATTGCCGCTTTTCCTTTGTCGTCCTAGGAGAAAGAAAACCTGGAGACTGGCCAAGGAGGACGATCCGGAGACCGGAGCAGAGACCCAAGGGGCCTGGAGTACCGCCCAATATTCCCATCAGGACCGGCGAGGAGAACCTATCGATCAGTACCGGATGGAGGAAAAGATGCTGAACTGTGCCATTTGCAGAATTGGGAGAAGATTATGCGGACATACCAGTACGTGGGTCAAAACACTCTTTGCACCCGACTCCCCATCGACTCAGATTTAAAGTGCAGTCGGGTGGGGGGGCCTTGTTGGGTGTCCTGACCCACGTTTGAGCTATCATGCTGCAACATTTGGTACTGTGGGCTTAGAAAATCCAAGATGGCCAAAAAGCCCACATGTGCGCCAGAATCCAGGAGAACCACACAGTTTGTGCGCACAGCAAAATGGTTACCTAACTTGCCACCCACCAGTGTAAAGAAAGATCTTTGTTAAAAAAATCCACTGTTACTGATGTCAAAAAGTTGCTGAAATCGTGGCTCATCGGACCACTTTAAAGATTCAACCCTTTTGTGGGGTTCCACATAACCATTTTACTGTAAGGAGCCCCATCAAAACAATGTTAAGCAAGGATTATTTACTACCATGTAAGAACCATTCCTGTTTGGAATGCATTAATCCAAGAAAGATCCCAAAAATGGATGCAGTACCCACAAAATCCCCAAGGCGGCGCTAGCGGTCTAAACTCTGACAGGAGAACTGAGTGCAGTTGCTGACAAAGGAATTTGACTCAGCTGACTTCAAAGGCTGCATTTTAATCAAAAATTAGCCACCTGCTGTTCCCAGAGGCCAGAAGCCTGGGAAACCCTCTCACCTCAAGAGATTCACACCACAGCCCAGGATATCACATGGTCATAATAACCAAATGCAAAGTGACCCCCTGGTCTGCTGACCTCAGCCTCCCAGAGACCACACAATAGGCTCTTGCACTTGAATAGAATATGTTGATTTTGACTGTTTCCTGTCAACAAAGGCCTGCCTGCCAGCAGAGGCATGGTTTCTGACCCACCCAAGTTTGTAGGAGGAGGAGACTAACGCTCTGAGAGCTGAATTGCAGTAAAAATACAGTTTATAAAAATACTGATAACTCTTTGTAATCAAATGACAGGAATGTATAACTTTGAGAGCCTTAATTTAAAAAATGTACCATCGATTCAAGCCCAAACTCCAATTTGTGTGATGTTCTGGGGCAAAACCCCGCTATTTATTGACACCTTATACTCTGTGTTTAAGCTAGAGATATGGGAATTTACTGGAGTAGGTATGGACAGCCTGTGTATATGTGTATAACTTTTAATGAAGAACCAAGGTTGCATAACCCACTAAAATTGAAAATAAGTTGCCATTTTTGAATGCAAGCCCTCAGGAAGAGCAGCTTTGGGACAGAGACTACCTCTTGTGATAGGTAATATGTACATGCAATGACAAACCTCTATGTATTTGAGAAATGTGTATTTTGATCAAATATAGATGTGTGTGCAATTTGACAGGGGAGTGTCCTTTCTGCAGGCCATATAATGACATCGCTCTGACACTCCACTTCTTTCCCCCAATCAAGAGAGAAAGGAAAGCTTGACCAATGATAAATTGAGAGAGGGGCTGGCTTAGTAATGCTGCGCACACACCCACTTTCAAAACATATAAAAGGAACATTGAAACCCAGGTGGAGACATTGAAATCCATTTGCTGCAACACACTCTGCCGGACTACACAACATCCAGAAGGCACCAGATCCAACACTTACACTTTAAAACTCCAAAGAACTTGATCCAGAACTCAAAGCAAGGGCCTAAACCCACAGAGTGAGAACTCTTCTCTGCAGGCCTCAGCATCCAGCAAACCTAACCAACTATCAACAGCCGGGCGAGCTGTTTGAATTCCCTGCCTAGAACATTGCCGGGACCTGTAGCAGTGTCCAGGAGCCGTGCAGATCAGCGCTGTGTCCGGAGAAAGCGGGACCAGGAGCCGTGCAGACGGGTGCTAGACCAGACCAGCAGAACCCAAGATCCAGGAGCAGTGCCGGTGACCCAGAAAGCAGAGCTGTACTCGGAACCGGAGACGAGATCGCTGTGAAGTGCTGTGCGCAGTGACTGGATCTGTGACAAAGTCGCCTTCCTGTCCAAAATCTCTTGTGAGTACTCAGCAAAACTCAGAACATATCCCTTAGTTTAATATAATATAATTCAATCTATTTAACCTAAGTAGAACTGTCACCTGTCATTTTCTATCTGCAAGCTGTAACCTGTCGCTTTGAACTTTTAAAATTGCAAATCCGAAAAACAACCTTCACCAAATCGTTCATAAATCCGTACCCGTTTGTGCTAGGAACTTGATTTAACTTTCCTCTGAAAGATTAGAATCTAGGCTTTCCAAAGAACCTGGAACCGACTTGCTACTCCGTAATCACGATTCACGCACACACTCACGAATTTTACCGCGATTTGCGATTTGGTTACAAATCCAGCCACGTGTAACCATCAGCAGTCATTTCTTTCCTTGCTAAAAATTCGTTTGCCTCTTAATCACCATCTCTGAATCATTGCTAAAGTGAGCCTGCACTCATCCCTAGTATCTCTCACTCACCCTGAACCTCCTAAAGGGAATTAAAAGCATATTTCTCACTGCATTTTCACCATATTCAAAGCATTTTGCCTGTGTTTCAAAACTCCTATCTGTTGTATAAGCTGCTGGGGGGGAATTGAACTGAATTCTATTTGACTGCATTCCTAAGAACTGTGTGCTCTCATCTTCATCTCCTTACATTGCATAAAGGGGGGGGGGGTGAATTGTCCAAGAAAGTGATTACATTGTCTTTTGCTGAAATCCTATCAAGTTATTTTCTGTACTGCATTTTCATTCCACATTGCATCTATTTGAAACCATAAAAGTATTGTTGCTATCTTATCCATCCTATACCCACTCATCATTGATTATAAAGAAGTGTGCTAGCGCCAGACTATCCATTATTGATTACTGCTCAGATTAGGTGTGATATTCAATTATTAATTCATTATAAAAGTGTGATATATAGATAGATATATATATATATAGTTTAAATTCTCAAATAAACCTTTTAAACTTGCAAAACAGAACTACTTCTTGGCTCAGTGGGGTCAGGGGGATTCCAAGAGAGGGGTGTTATATAGGGGTAGTCATCCAGAACTCATGAACTGGACATAAAGATATATCAATAAGGGTTTCCATTCAGTATCCCAGGCTAGGCATTGACTTAGCTGTAGTGTTGAATTGAATCCTCTTACAAAGTGGGGGCTCGTCCGGGACGTCTGGGTTAGAGCTATCACTTGTGCAGCTTAATACAGTGTGCTAACTGACGGGATACATACATCCGGTCGGATCACCACGCTGTTTTACGCTGTAAAGCACTCTTCAAAGGGACACTCTAAGGAAAAGGTCTGTTTTGCAAAAATAAAATACTAATTTCTGTAAGTCAGGACAGAGATCAATCTCTAGAATGACGACCTTGGTAGACATGAAAATAGCGAGGGAGCACCTCTTACATAAGCTATTTGTGAGAGGTGAGTGGACTCACCAGGACCAAACGGTCTGGTTGCAGGCCATCGCGCAACAGGTCACTGAAACAGGGTCAGACATATGGAGAGATCAGGGTCCATTACATGTGCCCCTGAGTGAACTATATATGGCTCCTAAAGCCAAAGATGAACACAATAAGATTGCCAGGATAGCGGCATACCTGTACCTATATATGGGAGACATGCAGGATAAATGTACTGAAAGCCAAGATCTGGCAAATAAGCGACAGATGGCGTTAGAGAAGGTCCAATCTGACCTGGTCTCTTCTGAGCAGAGGCTGCAGGGGAGCCAGAAAATGATAGTAGGCAGTATATCATTAAAATAAAAGAGTACATGGATAGACTGCAACAGGAGAAGGCTGATCAGGATACCAGATTTCTGGCCTTGCAGAAGGAGTACCAAGAAGGGTTGGACTCCCTTCTGCAGAGCCAGAAAAAGCTGGAGCAACAACTGGACTTCAACAGGGCATGCACAGAACAGGTAGCCACCCTGCAAATTTGATTAGAAAGAGGAAAGCAATAAATTGATTCTGAAAGACCTGGATACCCAGGCAGAGTTTGATCAGGAGCACCAGAAAGCTGGTGCCTTCCAAAGGCAAAGGGATGACCTGGCGGCACAGATGCAGGCTCTTAGTCAGAAAAGGGATACCTTAGGCCAGGAAGTCTGCCACTTAAAAAGGAAAATGGAAGAAAATCACCTGGCCCTCCAGGGACTGGGTGACCTCCAAAAAGAACACCAGAACTTGTTAGAGCACACCAGGAGGGTGGAGGAGGCTCTGGCAAGAAAGGAGCAGGCCAGTAGGGAAGGGACTCAGCAGGTAACCCTCCTGCAGCAAAGACTTGCCCAGTACTCCAGGACCAATCAGGAGGCACAGAGAGAAAATGAGGCTCTCTGTCAGCACAATGATAGGCTCCAGCAACAGGTAGCCATGCAGGAGAGATTGATAGAGTCTAGTAAGGCCTTAACTGAGGAACTGAAAGCGCAGGCTCTTGCATTGCAACAGGGAGGAGGGGCTGATAGAGACGAGGTGCGCTGGGAAAGGGAAACGCCTGAGCATAACCTCAGGAGCCCTAGTACCAGAGGCCTTCATATCTCTCAGTCCCTGGACTCTGCCACCCCCATGTCCCCTCACGCACATGAGCACCGGGCCACAGGGATGGCAGATTACTATCCAACCAGAAGTATGGGGCTCATAGGCCAGTACCTCCCAGGAATGGAGGGGCGGGCATCCGGGTATGGGCACCCAAGCACAGTGCAATTTAGTGGGGACCCCAGGAGAGTAGGCCCATTAAGGGCATCCTGAAAACGTCTGCCGAGTTAGGTCAGTGGGGGGGGTACCCATCAAATCTTGGCAGCAAGGAGGAATCTGAAGACTCCTCTGAACGGCGCAGGACACAGGAGACCAGGTCCCCACATTCTGCCAGCCATTCCCAGGCTCGCAGAATCCGGGAAAACCTGGAAGATCAGACAGGAACCTCTGGGAGCAGTGCCTCTGAGTCAGAGGATGAATGGACCAGGGTTACCAGAACCAAAAAGGCCAATAAGGCAAAAAGGGCCTTGCTCAAGGACCCATTGAAGCAAATAAAGGCAATAAGGAGTGTCATCACGCCTTATCATAAGAACGCCAAGTATTCTGTTTGGGAACACTTGGAGCTCTTTGAGCAAATGATGGAGACTTTCCATTTGAAGGACAGCAGTAGCTGCATCCAGTACGTCAAATGGACATTCTCCCCAGAATACTCCGGTTTCTTTGCGGGGCTGGAGGACCAAAATCATTCAAGATGGTCCACCTATAAGGCGGCCATCTTGAAACATTTTTCTGTTCACAGAAATCCTCAAGAGGCTCGCAAGGCAGCCTACAATTTGCAATGTGGGGAGGATCAGGCCCCACAAGAGTTTGTGCAAGAATTAAAGCATGCTTTTGCACAGACCACCAGAAGGGTGCGCACAGACAGCAAAGAGTTTGTCAATACATTTTTCCATGCTCTCCCTAAATATATAATGACCCAGCTCGTGACAGATTTTCATGAGAAAAGATCTTTAGACTGGGTCATTGAACAGGCTACCCGGATCTATGAGGTGCAGAAGCCTATCGAAAATAAAAATAACGCGCCGAAAAACCCCAAAACCAACAGCACCCCTGCTGCTGCCAAGGTGGCAGAGGTAAAGGTTGCCCCCGTTTTAGATTTGGAGATGGGGGGGCCTAAAAACATGCCTGCACCAAATAATTCACAGCCCAGAAGGCCCTCGGACCAGTCACAGACAGGGAGTCGAGGAGGTAGTCCCACAAATGGGGTCCCCCGATCCCCTGACTATGTAAGTCCCTGCTACAAGGGAAACCGACCAATCCTGGGTTGTGTGTGGACTCCTCCAGCCCAAGGGGGGGGGGATCCAGCCAAGCACCTGACCCGGGGAACTTCCCTCCTAGCTTCCCCCAGGAGGGCAGATATTCTCCAAATCCTGGGCAGAACTTTTTCCCCCAGTTATCCACCCAATTTCCAGCCCCAAAATCATCCATCCTTCTTTCCCCAATTCCCTGAGCCCAGACAACCTAATCCGGGAGAGTGGAGGCCAAGGGTGGAGGGGTACCAAATTCTTCCCAACCAGGGGTACTACCAGAGAAGGGATAGCTACCCTTCCCGGGATCAGCCCAGGGGAGAAAATAGAGCCCCATATCAGCCGGAGCGGGTTTCCCAGTTAGAGCGCCAGGTCCAAAATATGGCACGGGATCTGGGTCACATACTGAGGGCTCAACAGAACCCTCAGATGAGCATGTCACTGCAGAATGCCCCAAACTCTGGACCTGGTGCTCCAGAACAATGACGGGGGAAGCACCCCGATAACCCACCGGTTACCAGGGAGGAGGCACAAGGGGAAGGGGGGTGTAAAGCCTTGGAGGAAGCTTCCTTCCCAACTTGTAAACAGCCCCTGGAAAACCAGGAACTGGAAACCGGAAACAAAATCTCCTGCCCCTGAAAGTCTGCCTCCTAAGGAGCAGAGAGGGGGTAGGAGAAACAAAACACCCAAACAGACCCACTTTGTGGAGGAGGTACAGATCTTCCAATTTGAGGGAGAGGGATCGAGGATCCTGGGAAAAGGATCTTCTCCTTCAGGGATGGGGGAACTCCTCCCAAAGAAAAATGGGTCCCTAGGGATGCTAATCCAGACTGGAGAGATGTGGAGACTGAGCTACCGCCGCCCACCATCTCATTCCAGAACCAACAGCAAGAAAATCCCCTGGTTCAAACCCATCCTGGTGACTGCCTCCAAAAAGGGGAGGGGTGGCCCAGAACTGGAACCAGGGGAACCCACAATGGCTCTGATTTCCAGTTGCCAACTTTTTCTTTCAGATTCCCAAGACTCTCCACAGAATTCTGCCCAAATCTCTTCTCTAGCAATGTCCAAAACCAGAAAGTTAGCCCACTAGTTGTCCAAAAATGTGCATTATCTGTGCCCCCTTGAGGAGAAGGAGGGAAGATACTATGCCCCGGTACAAGTACAGGGGCAGGGTACAATTTTGGCACTGGTGGACACTGGATCCCAAGCTACCCTTCTGTCCAAAAGGGCCTTTGAGGAACTAAATGCAGGAAGGGGGGAGAATTACCGTATTCCTCTCACCTCTCTTCCTGGACAACTGCAGAACTTTGACGGGAAGGAGATTCCCGTTGAGGGGACTGCAGACTTGGACATTAAAATTGGGCGACACAAGGTGAAACACCCGGCCATAGTAGTGACTCCAGAGGGCACCCCTTGTTTACTAGGGAATGACCTCCTGAGAAGGTTGTCACCCCTAATAGATTGTGTAAACAAGGTCCTCTGGACCCAGACTAGCCGACCAATAAAATTAAAACAGAGTGTCAACCATGTTAGTTTAAACGGCACCTGCCACGTGGTTGAACAAAAATCTGACCAAGTAGAATTTCACTTCCAGAACAACCAAACTCCAGACGTGACAGTAATAGCAGTAGGACAACAGACTGGTGATGGGGGGTCCTCTCTTTTATGAAAATCAACCTTCCTTCCAGTTTAAGGTGGTATTCCACACTGGAAGGAAACACCCTGAAATTCTTTACTAATCCACAACCAGAAACTCCCACTCCTATAGTCCAGAACGATGTGAAATCAGCTCAGAGCCTGGCTGATATTCAGCAAACTGGAGAGCAGTTGTTCATCCCTGTTCAGTTAGATGATGGGAAGGACTCTGTTCTCGCTCGAGTGTGCGTGAACAATGGTAAGAGCTTCATCAGCGAAGCCATGTTCCGCCAACTCCCAAAAGATCCAGCCATTCCCACATTCAAACTGATAGACAAGTGGGAAATGGACCTGGAAGCACACAATTCCAAACATCTCCTGCCAAGCAGGTGTATGCTCAAAATCTCCATTGGCAACAAGAGCATAGTCCATAATTGTTGGGTCGTGCGAGACGTCACTGCCGCCTTTTACTTAGGCAGTGACATTCTCAATCGCTTTGCCATTAGTTTGGACCTAATAAACTTCAAAGTTTGGTCCCGATTAGCGGATAATCCCATGGGCTTTGATGATCCAGAAAAAGCATTTAGGTCAGCTCAATTGCTACCTTATGCAGTTGAAATTCAGATCAAAGAGGAAGTCACCATCCCAGAAAGGACCCGACAATTCTCTCTGGAAGTGAAAGTTAAGAGGACAAAAATTGCAAAACCCTGATGCTTATATTCATCTAAATGCTTCTCTCCAACAGCAAGGGTTAGGGGTAAACCCAACACCATTAGTCAACATAGAACATGACACCATTCCAATAGAGGAGGATAACAGCGACTTAAAGAGTATTACTCTAGCCGCAGGCACCATTATTGGAATGGCGGTTGATGACCGACATTTTTCCATTGATCTAGGAAATGAACTGTTAGGACCAATCCCCAAGGACTGTTTTGACGGTGACAGTGAGGACAATACAACACCAGACAGGATTTTTACCCGGCATGGGGGGAACTTCCTGGTGTACACTTCCTGCCCCTATGGTAAGGAAGATGTGACTTGTGACTTCAGGAGGGATGAGGTGATTTTCCAGGTCGATGAGGGTTGCCTTTCCCACCTGAGGCCTCCAGTCCAAATCAGCACTCTGACCAGGGACTTCTCCACCCAGTCTTTCCAGGCTTCAGGCAGATGGTGGAAGAGAGAGTCAACCTAGCTGATGCCTGTGTGACTCTGGAACAGAAGCAAAAGTTGAAACAATTTTTCTTGGGTTTCCAAGATCTCTTTGCGGTAGACTCATATGACTGTGGTCGCACCGACATCCACACAACAACAATTCCCACGGACCCTGGAATGACTCCAGTGTTTGTGAAGCAATATCGTTTGCCTCTCGCATCCATGGAGTCCCTTACTGAAATAATTAAGAACCTGGAGTCCCAGGGAATAATCCGTCCAGTTCACAGCACCTTCAATAACCCGGTGCTGGGAATGTTGAAGCCAAACGGCCAGTGGAAACTCTGCGCCGACGTCAGGGAGCTCAACAAACGGGTCCATACTTCCCGATGGCCTCTTCCCTACATTGACCAAGGGCTGGCCCAGATTCAGGGGTCACAGGTATTCACAGCAATAGACCTGACCAATGGATACTGGACCGTGCCTGTCAGTAGGGAGGACCAATACAAGCTGGCTTTCACCTTTGGGGGCCAGCAGTACACATGGACCCGGACTCCCTTCGGATACCTCAACTCCGGCAATGAATTCAACATTTTCCTACACAAGGCCATGCCCGACCTGGGTGCAAGGGGTAACCTGGCTTATGTAGATGATGTCCTCATCAAAAGTTCATCTGTGGAGGAACACATAGCGGAGATCCGTTATGTTCTGACCCAGTTGAGGGCCGCCGGAGCAAAACTTTCCTTTCAGAAAGCACAGTGGTGTAGAACCCGTGTTAATTTCTTGGGGCATGAGATTACTCCTCAGGGTCTCTGTCCCCAGGAAAAGAAAGTGGAAGCACTTCAGAAACTGAAAGACCCCACAACTCTGCGGGAACTAAGGAGCCTCCTTGGACTGACTAATTACAGCAGAAAGTTCATTGAGGGCTACGCAGAGATCACCAGACCCCTGATTCATCTCCTGAAGGGGGGGGTCAAGTGGGAATGGGGTCCAGAACAAGCCGAGGCAGTAAGACAACTCAAAAGAAGCCTCTCACAAGCGCCCTGCCTAGCTTACCCTGTCAGAAACAAGGAGTTCTTCCTGGGGACAGGGTTCTCTAATACGTGCTTGACGGAAGTACTATACCAAAAGCATGACAAGGTGAATAAAGTAATCTCCTATGCGAGCAAAACTTTATCCTCTGTGGAGGAAAAATTCAACGATTGTGAGAAGGCACTCCTGGCAACGTTGTGGGCATTGAAGAATTACCGCCCGTTTATCCAGGGGGAACACATCATAGTGAAGACTCCACACCAGCCTCTGCAATATCCCCAAAGTGACAGAATCCGGGCCGGGAATGTGAGTAATTCCCGAATTACTTCCTGGATTCTGTCAATGCAAGGCTTTCCTGTGGCGGTCAGATATGGCCAAAACAAGAAGAGACCCCTCGCGCAAGGTCAGGCTGACTTGCATGATTGTGCCAGAGAAAACTGTCTCGGGGACGAAAGTCTAAAAATCAAGGACAACATGGAGGCATACCTTAATTCCCCACACAAAGTCTTTGAAGAAGACAAGTGTGAGGGAATGCCCACTGTCTATGTGGATGGATGCTCTTACCATGTTGACAACGACGGGGAGAAAGAACTGGTGGCTGGCGTAGGGTATGCATGGGTGAAGGAGTTCCCAGAACCCTCCGCTGGATACAAAATTGGTCCCCGAAGTAGTCAGGTGGCAGAATTGATGGCTGTGCATCAGGCCATCCTCACTGCTGTCCAGCATCAACTCCACGAACTGGTCATAATCACAGATTCGGATTATGTACGGAACGGGTTTGTGGAGCACCTGGTCAACTGGAAAACCAGAGGCATGTTATGCGCTAATAACAAACCCCTGAAACATGGGAAGTTAATCCAAAACATTGATAATCTGGTCACCTCGAATGGGATGACCATCTACTGGAAGAAGATCAAGGGTCATTCCAAAGTAGAGGGACCAGACAAAACTGGAAATGACTTAGCTGATCAGCTGGCCAAAACCGGGGCCATCCAAGGGGATCTAATCGAAATAGAGTCCCTGTTGGGGGAAATCAAGGTCACCACTATCACTAGGTCCCAGACAAGTGCTCACAATGATCTTTCAACTGCACAATGGAGTAAGGAGACCCCTGATGCTGATTTAATTACAGCTCAGAAGGGGGATCCAATTATTGGTAAGTTTTACCAACACCTTGAGGACCCTGAGAACGTTCCCCTGACGGATACCGATTACATTGGGAAAGAGGACCTAAGAGTGTTGATGAAATGTCCAAAAATGTTCCGAATCCAAGACGGTTTGCTGGTAAGGAAATCCAAAGCTGGCCACGATCAGTGGGTGGTTCCTACCTCATTCCGAAGCCTGATGTTAAGTCACGCCCATGATGCGGCCACCGCCGGTCATAGGGGGTTTCACACAACACTGGAAATCTTAAGAGAGGTTGCATACTGGCCACACATGGGGCAGGACCTCGACCAATACTTGAAGGGGTGTCTTGTGTGTTCACAATTTCAGCCATCATCCCTCACACACCGTGCACCTCTCCAAAAGAGGGGGATGATACTGCCATGGTCAGATTTGCAAATCGACTTTGTAGGCACTGTGATTCGCTCGTCTAGAGGAAACAAGTACATGTTGACTGTTACATGCTTGTTTACCAAGTGGGTGGAATGTCTCCCAGCCCCAAACTGCAAGGCAGAAACAGCAGCTGCCCTGATGATTAACCACATATTTTCCCGTTTTGGTCTACCTCAAAGGATTGAGTCAGACAGAGGTAGCCACTTCACCAGTGAAGTAATGACAAAGATGTGGGAGATACTGGGGGTTAAAAGGAAGCTACACATTGCTTACAGGCCAGCT
Organism: Ambystoma mexicanum; assembly: GCF_040938575.1. Classification (NCBI taxonomy): domain Eukaryota; kingdom Metazoa; phylum Chordata; class Amphibia; order Caudata; family Ambystomatidae; genus Ambystoma; species Ambystoma mexicanum. Next base: position 997,110,687 of record NC_090931.1, read on the forward strand.
TCTTCTGGAGCAGTGGAGAGATATAACCGAACCATTGTGAGCATACTAAAGAAGTTTGTGGCAGATTCTGGGCCAAGTTGGGATATCCGATTACCTCTGGTCCTAATGGCCATCAGATCTACCCCTTCATCTGCAACCAAAATGTCACCATTTGAGTTGATGACTGGGCGCAAGATGGTGCTTCCTCAGCATTTGCTCTACAGAACCCAAGAGCAAACGTTGATAAATGCCTCCACAACTCATGAGTATGTGGAGAATTTAAGGAAACACCTTCAACATGCTTTTGCCTATGCTCAGCGGAATCTAGAAAGATCAGCCGAGAGCATGAAGACCCACTATGATTTAAAAACTACCCGAAAGGAATATAAGGTGGGTGATCGAGCCTATCTATACAATTTCCAAAGGAACCAGGCCAAACAGCGAAAATTCTTGCCTACATGGAAGGGACCGTTTGAAATTATAGACAAGATCTCCCCTGTGGCCTACAAGATCCGCATCCCTAAAGGCGGTTTGGCAGAGGGGGAAGACAAGTGGGTCCACATAAACCAGTTGAAGTGTTGCCATCCCAGGCACACTTTGCAGCAACTGGAGGAGTCCTCTGCAATCCCAGAGGGTACCGCTCCAGAGTAATTCAATTCCAACCCTAAAATATCCTACATATAGCCTATCAAATTCTGTGTTTCTCAAGTTTGTGTGTTCCTGTCGCTTAATTTAAAAAAATGTGCATGTTCATATCTGTTGAGTTCTAAAATATATATGCCACCCCACTATATCAATGGTGGGGGAGAAATGTCCATGAATAGGTATTGCCGCTTTTCCTTTGTCGTCCTAGGAGAAAGAAAACCTGGAGACTGGCCAAGGAGGACGATCCGGAGACCGGGAGCAGAGACCCAAGGGGCCTGGAGTACCGCCCAATATTCCCATCAGGACCGGCGAGGAGAACCTATCGATCAGTACCGGATGGAGGAAAAGATGCTGAACTGTGCCATTTGCAGAATTGGGAGAAGATTATGCGGACATACCAGTACGTGGGTCAAAACACTCTTTGCACCCGACTCCCCATCGACTCAGATTTAAAGTGCAGTCGGGTGGGGGGGCCTTGTTGGGTGTCCTGACCCACGTTTGAGCTATCATGCTGCAACATTTGGTACTGTGGGCTTAGAAAATCCAAGATGGCCAAAAAGCCCACATGTGCGCCAGAATCCAGGAGAACCACACAGTTTGTGCGCACAGCAAAATGGTTACCTAACTTGCCACCCACCAGTGTAAAGAAAGATCTTTGTTAAAAAAATCCACTGTTACTGATGTCAAAAAGTTGCTGAAATCGTGGCTCATCGGACCACTTTAAAGATTCAACCCTTTTGTGGGGTTCCACATAACCATTTTACTGTAAGGAGCCCCATCAAAACAATGTTAAGCAAGGATTATTTACTACCATGTAAGAACCATTCCTGTTTGGAATGCATTAATCCAAGAAAGATCCCAAAAATGGATGCAGTACCCACAAAATCCCCAAGGCGGCGCTAGCGGTCTAAACTCTGACAGGAGAACTGAGTGCAGTTGCTGACAAAGGAATTTGACTCAGCTGACTTCAAAGGCTGCATTTTAATCAAAAATTAGCCACCTGCTGTTCCCAGAGGCCAGAAGCCTGGGAAACCCTCTCACCTCAAGAGATTCACACCACAGCCCAGGATATCACATGGTCATAATAACCAAATGCAAAGTGACCCCCTGGTCTGCTGACCTCAGCCTCCCAGAGACCACACAATAGGCTCTTGCACTTGAATAGAATATGTTGATTTTGACTGTTTCCTGTCAACAAAGGCCTGCCTGCCAGCAGAGGCATGGTTTCTGACCCACCCAAGTTTGTAGGAGGAGGAGACTAACGCTCTGAGAGCTGAATTGCAGTAAAAATACAGTTTATAAAAATACTGATAACTCTTTGTAATCAAATGACAGGAATGTATAACTTTGAGAGCCTTAATTTAAAAAATGTACCATCGATTCAAGCCCAAACTCCAATTTGTGTGATGTTCTGGGGCAAAACCCCGCTATTTATTGACACCTTATACTCTGTGTTTAAGCTAGAGATATGGGAATTTACTGGAGTAGGTATGGACAGCCTGTGTATATGTGTATAACTTTTAATGAAGAACCAAGGTTGCATAACCCACTAAAATTGAAAATAAGTTGCCATTTTTGAATGCAAGCCCTCAGGAAGAGCAGCTTTGGGACAGAGACTACCTCTTGTGATAGGTAATATGTACATGCAATGACAAACCTCTATGTATTTGAGAAATGTGTATTTTGATCAAATATAGATGTGTGTGCAATTTGACAGGGGAGTGTCCTTTCTGCAGGCCATATAATGACATCGCTCTGACACTCCACTTCTTTCCCCCAATCAAGAGAGAAAGGAAAGCTTGACCAATGATAAATTGAGAGAGGGGCTGGCTTAGTGATGCTGCGCACACACCCACTTTCAAAACATATAAAAGGAACATTGAAACCCAGGTGGAGACATTGAAATCCATTTGCTGCAACACACTCTGCCGGACTACACAACATCCAGAAGGCACCAGATCCAACACTTACACTTTAAAACTCCAAAGAACTTGATCCAGAACTCAAAGCAAGGGCCTAAACCCACAGAGTGAGAACTCTTCTCTGCAGGCCTCAGCATCCAGCAAACCTAACCAACTATCAACAGCCGGGCGAGCTGTTTGAATTCCCTGCCTAGAACATTGCCGGGACCTGTAGCAGTGTCCAGGAGCCGTGCAGATCAGCGCTGTGTCCGGAGAAAGCGGGACCAGGAGCCGTGCAGACGGGTGCTAGACCAGACCAGCAGAACCCAAGATCCAGGAGCAGTGCCGGTGACCCAGAAAGCAGAGCTGTACTCGGAACCGGAGACGAGATCGCTGTGAAGTGCTGTGCGCAGTGACTGGATCTGTGACAAAGTCGCCTTCCTGTCCAAAATCTCTTGTGAGTACTCAGCAAAACTCAGAACATATCCCTTAGTTTAATATAATATAATATAATTCAATCTATTTAACCTAAGTAGAACTGTCACCTGTCATTTTCTATCTGCAAGCTGTAACCTGTCGCTTTGAACTTTTAAAATTGCAAATCCGAAAAACAACCTTCACTTGCTACTCCTTATAGTGCCTCCGTAATCACGATTCATGCACACACTCACAAATTTTACTGCGATTTGCGATTTGGTTAAAAATCCAGCCACGTGTAACCATCAGCAGTCATTTCTTTCCTTGCTAAAAATTCGTTTGCCTCTTAATCACCATCTCTGAATCATTGCTAAAGTGAGCCTGCACTCATCCCAAGTATCTCTCACTCACCCTGAACCTCCTAAAGGGAATTAAAAGCATTTTCAGCATATTTCTCACTGCATTGTCACCATATTCAAAGCATTTTGCCTGTGTTTCAAAACTCCTATCTGTTGTATAAGCTGCTGGGGGGGAATTGAACTGAATTCTATTTGATTGCATTCCTAAGAACTGTGTGCTCTCATCTTCATCTCCTTACATTGCATAAAGGGGGGGGGGGGTGAATTGTCCAAGAAAGTGATTACATTGTCTTTTGCTGAAATCCGATCAAGTTATTTTCTGTACTGCATTTTCATTCCACATTGCATCTATTTGAAACCATAAAAGTATTGTTGCTATCTTATCCATCCTATACCCACTCATCATTGATTATAAAGAAGTGTGCTAGTGCCAGACTATCCATTATTGATTACTGCTCAGATTAAGTGTGATATCCAATTATTAATTCATTATAAAAGTGTGATATATATATATTGTTTAAATTCTCAAATAAACCTTTTAAACTTGCAAAACAGAACTACTTCTTGGGTTAGGGGGATTCCAAGAGAGGGGTGTTATATAGGGGTAGTCATCCAGAACTCATGAACTGGACATAAAGATATATCAATAAGGGTTTCCATTCAGTATCCCAGGCTAGGCATTGACTTAGCTGTAGTGTCGAATTGAATCCTCTTACATCATCGATCTGCATTTTAAGTTTAAAGTGGCTATATTTCAGACTGTGGGTACAAGTGGAATTTGCAAGACTCAAGAGGCAGTGAAGAGGCTTGAAGGACAGACGTCATCAACTGAGCACCCCCAACAGTCAGTAAGAAGTCGGTCTTAATCTGATAGCACCCTATCCACTGAAATTGTGTCAGGTGAAGGGGCACCCCCTGTACGGTGTGCAACTCTCGCATACATATATCCATGTGGGACTCACTTCCAGATTCTGCATTCTTCAATGTTTCTGGGCCTGGGAGAGCAACACGTATCGGTAGTGGGTTTACAGCTACAGATATGCTGCATACGTATTTGAAGAACACAAACAAGCCTGACAAGGATGATGAACCATTGAGGTATTGGTTCTCCAAGCAGTCTGTAGCCAGCAGCACTTGTCTGTGTATCCATCAATATCCTAATCTGACCCAAAACTGGTTGTACAGTCAGCCTTAGTGGAGCAGGCGCTATTGTCATAGACCATAGGCGATTCATCTCTATAGCTCATGTAGAACATCTGACATAATGAATTAGCACAATATTCCAGTTGATTATGGCAAAATATCATTGCTTTTGAAAGCACAGTCACGGGTCCTCAAAGCCAGCAGCAGATCATAGTTATGAGAGAGTGTGACTGGCTTTGTCCATCTGGGCATGGCAGCCTTGGCAGTGGAGAGGGGGTGGATAGCTACTTTGGTTTCCATCAATACTGCTAGCTAGGCTCTACAGATTAACTTGTATTGTGCTAGTGATGGATGTTGGTGACCCAGGTGATTATGATCAACAATTTTGATGATGCACCTACCCAGACTGTGATGTACCAAGTGTGCTGCATTTTGTGATCTACTATCAGAGCACAACAAAGGTGGGCATGGTCAATTAACATAAATGTTACAATGATTGAACAGGGTCTCTCAAACACTCAATTTTGATGTCCCTCCTGTCTCGCATGGGTGGTGCAAAAGCCTGAAATGGTACATCTCTCTGACCCGCAGTGGTGGGGTGGCAGCCTCAACTTTTATCTGTCTCCTTTTCGCAAGAGTGGAACACAGCCTGCATTTTTACATCCCTCCTGTCTCATAGAGATGAGGGCACATACGTAGGAGACATGAGCCAGAATAGCGAGGATTCACTCAATTTACCACTCAAGTCTGAGCTGAGTACCATCACATTGTGGGACTCATTGCAAAGCCTCATTATTGTATCTCAGCAAGACATACTACATAGTTTCCCGAGACCCTCCAGCTTATCGTGATTTTTTGCAATCATGCAAAATGCTGCGAAAACAGATGTTTTTTTTAAAAAAAGGCTTAAGTGTTGTTTGCATAAACACCAGCGAAAACATCAGTTTTTGCAAAAAAGTGATTTTTTTAAAGAATACACTAAGGCCCAGGACCTTTTTGGAGCTCAAGGAATGAAATGCGCCAGCACATCTCATCAAGTGCGCCAAAAAAAAAAAACAGCATCCCAATCTAAAAAGGACGTCTGAAAGGGGGCATCTTAGTTGGGCACATTCAGATTACCCTTTTCAACGCTATGCACATTTGCACAAATCAGGAGCGTTTCTGTGCATTTAAAAGTGCAACCCGAAATTCACAAACAGAAAGTGCTTTTAAATGTGCAGAAAACTAAGGCAACCCCATGCAGCTTCTCCGAATAGGCACAAGGGGGTGCACATTGCATGACAGGGTCTTTCGTGACCCTGTCATGCAAATATTTTATATTGTTTGAAGTGTGACAACAAAAGTTTGAACCGCTGCTGTCTCGCTTCCATTTCTATTCCTCAAACTGGATAGTATTTTTATTTTATTTTTGTATTACCCTTTCACGGTGTGCTCTGGGAGCCTGTAGAACATTGGGGTCGGGAGCGTGCTACCGACACCAATTTATTCAAGGCGGCTGGCCAGTGCATCATTTGCACTACAGCTCTGTCCCCTGGAAATGCACAGGCTATCTTTAAGAATATGGTGACCTGCTGCTCATTTCCCGAAAATGGGACATTTAAAACAGCACATCCTCTGCTCTATTTTTGATTCCCCATTCTTTGAGTATCTGGACGAAGATCTACATTTAAGAAACAAATAAAAAATAGTCACAGTATGATGCGGAGAGGGAAGGGATGGGTCGGATGGGCAAGATAGCAGAGGTAGGGCAATGGGCCAGAAAGCAGAGAGGGAGCAGAGGGCCAGAAAGAAGAGGGAGAGGTGGGTTAGAAAGTAGCGGATGACCGGAAAGAGGCAGCGAGCTGCAGACTAGGAGAAAGGATGGTGGAAGAGTGCGATGGAATGGGACAAAGGATGGAAGATGCAGAAGGAGCGAGATCAGTAAAGTTAATGTTAATAGGCCCAAACATTAAACCAAACAAGTTGAGTAAAACCAACACTGGAGCCCAGGACATCTGGGACTCTTACGTTTCAATTGATACAAAAGGTGCAAATAATAACATAGTTCTTGTAGCCTCACACAATGCCTCTTTCTTGCAATCTGTCAATGTTACACCCTCCAAACAATACAAAAATGTCGCAATAAATAAAATGTTGTGGCACAAACGATTTTCTTTATGCCCCAAATCTTTCATTTTCATGCCGTAATATCCTGCAGACTCTGCCTTTCAAGCATCCTGGCCTATTAGGGTTTCTTGTGTTAAGGAAGATATTTGTCCCTATTTATAGGTTCTCTCCTTAGACAAGCGAATTCTGCAACAACTAATTTAGTAAGGATAGTGAGACCAAATTCTCAGTAAGCCAAATGATTCAATGCCTATCCAAAAGAGAACCCTCCTGAAGTGAAGTGAGGTGCCTACTTTTCAAATGTCTACCTTCAACTTAACGTTTATTCTTTAAAACCCCCAAAATGAACCCAAATTAAACAGAACAAAGCTCAACATGTAATTTTTTGGGTATCATTTTCTTGTTTTTTAGAATTATTTTTAAATGTTAATCTTTTGTAATTAATGCAACATAAGGGAGGTAAGTAAAAGAAAACAAAGAAAGCCCAGCCAGAATCAAAACAAAAAGAATTTACAATGTCCCCCTGTGCCACATCACGACTGCAAAACTATCCAATGCGCTTGTGCTGTTGCTTCTCAAAATGATGATGTGCATTGACCATTACTGCCTCATCCACCAATTTTCCCCAGATGTAGATGTACCCACACACTAAGCACAATGTTCCGGTTTGCTGGGAAATGTTGTCCATGGCAGTGCCCTCTTGGTCATTGACCCTGCATCCATATTACACTTGGGATTGGCATGGCCTTATTCTTGGTATCACTGCATGAGTAGATCTTACTCACTGCATGGACAAGTCTGCCCTTCAGTGGATTGTGGGTCCCTGCAGCAATCTCATCATCACTGCATTGGGGGTGGGTGGAACTTGTCATACAGATCCTGGTACTAGCACTGTAGGAGGTTCAGGAGGGCTGTGGTACCCAGTGAATGGGTAGCAGAGATCTTCTCCTTCCCAATGGTCTTTGGCCCTGGCACAAGGTGCACTCCACGGATTCAGCGTCTCCTAATGAAACTCCACCAGGCACTTTAAAGTAACCCTGGCCCAAGAAGTTAGTGGTAAAGGGGACCAGTGCTCCTGCCCTCCTTGTACTTTGAGGACGCCTCGGTCACCCTCACTAGCATTCTCGTCATCACCACCAACCACACAAACTCCTGCAGCAGCATCATTTGCTGGAGGAAGCAGACTGGCTGTGTGCCTCATCCCGAGAATGATGACCAAATGTGTCTCTCCTCCTTCAAGTTCAAGGAGGAGAATGAGAGACCCACAACCACTGGATCAGGATTGCTGTAATACTGCTGCACAGAAAGCCCCACATCAGATTCCTCACTCTACATTCCTGCCATTTTCCCAGCAAAACAGAGTTTCTTCTAAACAAAATACAAATGCACTTTTTCTATAACAAAATGAAGGTTTCTCAACTTTATGAGGGATTACCCAAACAAAAAAACTGGCTTTCAAAATAAACTGGATTCAAAGAAAAAAGTCAAGGTTTCACAAACTTGAGTCATAAAGGTTTTAAATTCAAATCACAACACAAAAGAAAAAGATTCTCTAACAAACAAAATAGGGGCTTCCCAAATAAACTGGCCGAGTCTCGGCTCACAATGTAAGAAAATAAAAACAAATGTCTCTGCTAAAAACAAAACATTTTCAAATCACAAATAACACACAGCGCACAAAAAAAAGGAAATCCTGCCTAACCTTTCAGAAATGCCTCTCTTTCTCCAAATCCTGGTGTGGATCAACCCTGCCGTACCTTGCTGCAGCCAGTGGCGTTGCTGAGGGGGACGGGGGGGCAGAGCCCCCCCCCTGTGAAACCCTGCGCTCTCCTACCTAAGACAAGCAGTGACCATGTTCTCCCCTTACTTTTGTCTGTGCCCCCCTACTTTTGTCTTTGGCCCCCTCTGTGCCCCTCCTAAATTTGATTCCTGGCGACGCCACTGGCTGCAGCCAAACTCTATCCATAAAGAAAACAGAAAGTTGCTTGTTCTTTTTATAGGCTTCAGAACTACATTTTCTGCCTAATCAGTCACCTGAATCCACATGGAAATAGATGAATCCGAAGTCACTATGATGCTTTTAGCTAAAACAGCGTGCGAGTTGCCCTATCCCATGCGAACTTGCAAGAAAAAGTTTGATAGTGCAATTCTTCAGTGGACTCCCATGAATGAGCCCACAGGGCTTTGCAGGAGAAAGGGAGGTTTGGGGAGATTTGCACAGATTTAATCCTGGCACACAGTACGTGACCTGCTGGATACTCACTCCGATTTAAACCAGATACCCAAGAAGCAGGAGAGTGTGTATGGATATTTCCAGATTGTGAGTCATAGCTCGGTCTTTGGCATCCCAGGCTGCCTTTTTTGTTGCCGGTCTCATGGATCATGCTACATCACCCACCTCCTTGTACATAAATCATATAGGGCTGGGTCATTTCTCAGTGTGCAAGTTTGACTGTGTCAAATACATATGACATTAGCCTTTACAGATTGGCTGGTCTAGGCACTACAGATTCTAAGATTGTATACATTGAAGTAGGTCAGAAGGAGGAGACAGACCAATAGACGTCATGTTAAACGACATTTATTATGTCATAATAAATAAGATGCCTACATTTCCTTAACCTAAGGGCTTCCCTACCTAACGCAACTAAACTAGGGTGCTCACCGTCAGTAGAAAAGTCTGTAACTAAAAGTCTTTCCCCTGTCCCAAAACGAACCTAGCCTGACCCTACCACTTACAATAAAGAACAGAAAATACCAGGAGAATGACTCCCTTCTCCTGGGTTGCTTTTTCATCACAGCTCTTGGAGTTATCCTTAATAGGGACGCTTCAGATAATCCCTGCCACTTCTTGTAGCAAGTCTTCCGGTTCTTGAAAGGGGCTCCTCCATGCATAGTCAGGTTTCTTTTCTTCCTCTGAGTTTTCTCTGAATAACACTTTCCCCTTTCTATATTCTTCTTCTCACTAAACCATACAGGTTGAGTCCTTGTTAAATCTTCATTCCTCCTTATCAGTCTTGTTAGGATTCTGACTCTTCTCACAGGTTTGCCCTTCACTGGGACAAGTATGATTAGTCCTGCTGTAATTTTTACTCTTTTTACAAGTTTGCCAGTCACTGGGACAAATATGATTAGTCACGCTCTGTTTGTAGGTTTGCCATTCACTGCGATGAGTAAAATTACTCCACTGTTTATGGTCTGTTTCACAACATTCATAGATATTACTCACACCCCCCCACCCCCACCCGAGTCCCCTGCTCTCCCCTTTACGTGGAGTCACTGGTTCAGCGTTCTTCCTTGCTTTGGTTTCACTGTTCTTCAGGATGGCTTTTCCGCTTTCTTCCAATATCTCTGGAGACACGCTTCGGTCTCTGTGGTATTGGCTCCCTCAGGGTTCTTCTTTCTCTCTCTCCCTGTTGGCAACCACCTCTCAAACTTGTTTCCCTCCTGGGATATGCTTCAGTCTGATAGACCTGTCGTGGTTTGCAGTTGGCATGCTTTATCCAACGCACTTCGAAGTTAGGGATCTCCGTCATCCCTGGTTGAAAATCCCTCGCTCCGTAGTGCTCCTTGAGCACTGCTTACCTCATTCAGTTTGCCGCAGTGCAACCCAGTGTTCTCCCAAAGTCACCGGCTTCCCTCGGCCAGTCTGTTTGAATATCCCAGGTATCTCTTTCTGGTTCTCTGGATCCTCCCACATTTATCATGCAATGCTGTGGCCGCCCCAGCCTCTCACTATAGTCCTTCCTTTGTGTTGGGCTTGTGTTCTTTAAAACTCTGTATGGTTTCTTCATCTCCGTGGTTGACAGTATTTCTTCATTATTCCTGTACTCTTATTCTTCACAGTATCATACTGATTTCGGGTTTCAGTAATTACATTACAATAGCATATGTATGAAGAGTCTTGGTGTCAATCACTTGACAGAACTGCATTGGGTCTTTGACAATACTACAAAGGTAGTTTCTTATTGGGAAGGGAGTCCTTATCCCCAAGAGGGGAGCCTCTGCCTGCGAGGTCCCGCTCACCGTCACCCCTGTGTGGAATGTTGTGTAGCAAGCTCACCTCCTTAGCGTCACAGAGTGGATCCGCTCTTGGGGAAAGTGAATTAATCCCTCCATTTGTCACAGCATTCAACTGACAGGGACCTGGGTGCGTGTTCTTGTATATTTAACACAGGGAAGCCAAATCATCTCCTTGAGCTAGGTGAATTTGGGGCTTGAGAAGGTTCTGCATGCATGAGGAGTGGATTGTAGTGCAAGCTTCTAACCTATGTTTTTGGTTCTGAAAGTAGTTCAATGATTTACAGTGTTGTGCCAGTTATGGCAGCTTTTTGGGGAAAATAATCTGTCCCTGTTCCCCATTGGTGCATTCATCGTGCTTCAATCAGATCTGGCTTCGAACTGAAGGACCTCCTCAGTTATAGTTCAGGACATCATTACCACCCTTGCTACACACCCTCACAACTCATCCCACCCCCCTCACCTCCATACCCCGTCCCTCCTCATTCTCCTCCTTCACCTCTGTTTTAACTGGAGAAGTTACCAAAGTTGTCCGCTCCATGAAGGCCTCTTCTAAGCAAGTTTCCTCCTGCGCATCTAGGACCATCAAGGAGAAGATTGCCTCTCTTGCCCTCCTCTCGTTGATTTCTGAAATCACTCTGTTTGTCACAGGATCTTTCCCCACCTCCCTTAAGCACTCCCTTGTGCGACCACTCTGGAAAAAACCTTCATCAGATCCTACCTGACCTGCCAACTACCACCCTAATTCCATCACTCCCTTCCTGGGGAAACTACTGCAGAAGTTGGTTTTGCCCCAACTCAACTCACACACTGAACTTGTTGGTGGTCTCTACGACCATCAATCTGGATTGTGAGCATCCAGAGGCATGGAAACTGCTCTTCTGAACACCTGTGAAGAACTGCTCGCATCTCTGGACTTAACTCCCCAGCTGTCCTTATCCTTCTCGATCTCTCCTCTGCCTTTGACACAGTCAACCATTCCATCCTCATACAAAGGCTCAGTGGCGGCTGGTGACTTTGATAGGGGGTGGGGCGCAAATTTCTCCAGTCTAATTTGGAAGCGACCCCATATCATTAAAAAAATGGCTTCCAAAAGGTGCAATTTACTGTCCAAACCCACCAAAATATGACAAAAAGCATTAGCCTTTACATACTAATTTAATTTTAATTTATTAATAATGTGTTACAGTTTATATTTAAACTTTACACAGTGATAAATTAATTAAACATACAAAGCATACAAAAGAAAACTAAAGATAGTATACAAGCAAGCAGAACTAAAACTAAAACTAAAGCTAAAACCTAGTCTAAGAACAGTCTCAAAATATATATATATATATAACTTGTCTGACTAAAAAACAAATTTAAGTTACAGTTACAATTAAACTCAACTCAAGCATATTACACTTATTGTTCAACTCATTAATCATAAATTAATGTACTAATGGTGGTACATTACACTGTGCCAAAGGCGTAATCATGGTGCTTGAGGCTATGCTTAATGAGGACAAATAAAACTAATACAGCCAAGAAATAAAATTGAGAGGAGTAGGGACTAAGTAACACTGCAGGATGTTGAAGTTTGCACATTTGCATTGGAGGTTGGAGCTACTGCCATTATGGCACTGAATGTCTTGGCCACATTCACCTCCAAAAAGTAAAAGACATGCATATTTCTTGATCCTAGTTAACCTCTCTGCTGCCTACAACACAGCTGACCACACCATACCAAATCACCTGTGGCCAATTGCAGGAGCAGAGGGGAAATGGTTGTGTTCTTACACCCGAGAAATAAAACTATCCTCTGTGATATCTAGACAACACCCTCAAGTTCGGCCTAAAGACACAGCGTCTGTGGCTGCAAGTCATTAAGGTGCTTGCAAAAACATGTCTTTGCATCAGTGGCAGAGCCTTTCATATGCATGGAACATTTTCAACTCAAAGTGCTTGCAAAACACCAGTTACCTTGCAAATCTGTGCTAGTTAAATTGAGCAACACCAAGCACCCATTGAAAGATTTGCTCATATACATCATTGGTGTCTACTATCTTGACATCTTCAGTTGCTTAAGTCACTGGTCAAATGTTTTCAAGATCATGAATAACGTGCTGGAAGTTTGTGACAAGCAGTTTTCAACATCATGAATAACGTGCTGGAAATTTGTGACAAGCAATCTGCATATCTATCTTTGTTTATTACACAACTTTTTATTACATAATATGTCGTAATTAAAGGAATGGTTCGGTCAAAATGTATTGTCCCTATGGGTCGGCCATGTGTTTTTAAGCCTAAGTCGCACGATTTTAGAAAAATTTCCTATGGACCTTACCCGAGTTTTCGTCCATTAAATGCACGCGAAAACAGGCACCAGGGCGCTGCCATTTTGTGATAATCCTATCACTTGCCCCATCGCCCTGGCTGACCTGCTTTTGCGGCACTAAATCATATCCCCCGCCCCCGAGCCTGACATTATGAAAACATTCATATTCCCCACCTCTCTCCGTGACGTTAGGCAAACGCGCTCAGTCGTCTTCTACGCGACTTCACACAGAACCCGGAAACCAACACAGATCAACTCACAACACAGCGCGCCACAATTCAGAATATGAAACTGTACTTTAAAATCAAACAGCAACACGGTACATTTGGTGAAGTACATTTATTTGACATTAAATGTTTATAGAATATTCAGCAAGTGGCATATTAAATCGGAATGTGATTTTTTTTCTTTGCCCTCTATCCGCAAATGTTGTTCCGTTTTATCGTGAGTCACGCGCTGTTCCTTTATGGTACACAGGTTGTTGGTTTTCGTTAAAAGAAGCACTTTGGTCGCACGGTGAACCGCAAGGCTGTTCCATCAACTAGGCACTAGGCCAGCGTAAAGGTTGATATGTTGCTTCTAGCCGCTAGTACCGCGTAAGGGCATATGGGCCCTTGGCGATCGTCCCATAAGATCGTCAAAGTGGTGCAGTTGTTTACGAGAAGCTGCAGCTGGCGGTTGAAAAAACCATCTGCCGGGGTCTGAAACTGGTGGCAGTAGGGTAGGATATACCTGTTTTGAAAACATAAAAATTATAAATAGTCTCGCCAGCCGATCTTTATTACCATTATTAATTTTATTTATTACGGCCGATCAGACACTATTTGCTTGCAAGGATAGTGCAATGGAGAATGTTCGGCTCTAAAATCAATGCGAAAACTAACAAAATAAATCGAGGTTAACACACAATGAGAAACAACTGTTTGTCTACATGCTTGTGGAATGTGGACCTGCATGCCCATGTGCCCGGTACAAAGACGATCCCACAAACGTTTTACTTGCTCTTCATTCATTCCTCCATTCATTAATTGTTCATTCCGGTATAATAGCGTCTAAAGAGTTACTTACATTATATTTGCAATTTCCATTGTGTCTCTGCGCAATGCAGTCCGTAAATCCCACTGTGCTCGTGACAATGATTTTTTGTATACTGAACTAACATGAAACTCGTTCTAGTTTCTGAATATTCTGCCTTATCGTCTCTTACGTTATTGCACCCCTCCTTCAAATGAAGTCCTTTCGGCATGGTCCCTGTCTCTCAAGGTCAAAAAACAATAGAACCTTATACTGCCAGTGCGAGTTGTGGGCCTCTTCAGGCCGCGAGCTGAAAATCAAAGCCGCTGACCTTCTCTCAAAATGAGCATGCATTCTTACTTTGCAACATCCCGTAGTAAAGCCATCTGTGAGAACTTGAATTTTCGAATCCATCCATGTACTGGGCCTCAATGTGCAAATGCGAACTGGCTTCTCTCCCATCTGCAACGGCTCGCTTGGCGCGTTCTAAGGCCCCCAATTTCGTCCTTGTTGTCCGCGAGCTTTGCAGCCCTAGAGAACCATAACTATGGGGATATTGACTTTTTGGGGGAAGGTCAGAGAAAGTATAAAGTACCCGAGGAGTTGAGTTGAAAGTGAGATTTATTGTTTGTTTGTTTTATTATTTGCAATATGCAAGCCTCCCCTCGGTTAACAGAGCGCAGCATTTACATGAGATTGCGAAACTTGGTTACATCAACAAAAATATATACATACACATATTGACAAGGTCAGTGATATGAGGTGAATAGAGAGAGAAGTCAAAGATTACACCCAGGTTGTTCGCCACCCAGGATGGTGAAGGTAGGGGTTAGGGTTTGCATACTTTGTATGTACACTGTACAATAACATTTTTTTAAAAAGACAATCAGATTATAATGATTTAAACCGGAATTTGTACTTCTCAAGTTCTTCTTTGGGTGGACATGGCACAGTGGCAATGTTTGGTGGCAATGCATCAGTGCTCTGCACAGAAACGCTCAAGGTTCCATATCTGTGCTTCTCGAGTACAGCAACAATAAGGCCTTTAACAAAGTCGAACTCCATTTCCTCATAGACTGGTTTGATCACCCATTGCTTACTTCTTTTTGCAAATGCCATAGTGTAGCGAAGCATCCCTACATTACCTGTAGTTCTAGATTGTTCACGGCACACATTCTCGTTATGGGCCAAAACCGCAAGTAGAGTCTTATGTTTCATGCCCTGCATGCTGAAATGCAAGCGCTTTGGCCTGTACTTTAGGCACATATTGTGGAACACTTCCAAACCTCCTGTGTGACAGAATTCTGTCAGCCCCCTCAAATCTCTTGATAGAGTTTTATCGAAAACAATCTTCTCAATGGCTTTGAACCAACCACCACTTCTTCCGTGCCTCCTCTGGGGACAAAGGGCCATGTTCACATTGGTGGAAATGTAGGTTTTCTGTCCAGCGGTGAGCGTTAGTACAGTGGTGCATCAGTGACCGCCATTTTTCAAGTAGGATTTCCACTGACCCTTCACAAGTTTTGGAGCTCCACCAAAGATGGTTGCTGATAGACTGGGACCACTGTGAAATACTTTCCAAACCTTTTTTTTCCCTGCAGCCGAGATTTTCTTATTGATTGATTTAGCAAGATGCCATACATCAAATTGATGTTTAATATGTGGGAACTGCTCTCTCATTGTCTTGGCAATTGAAACGTGTCTGTCCGTGGCTATGAGGTCGATGTGAATTCCCCTCGATTGTAGATATTCCACTGATTTTATAAATCCTAGTTTCTCCATGGCCACTGAGGATTTACACTGGGACACCTGCACGACCACAGAACTCACAATTTTCTTACTATCCATGTCCTGAAAGTGGTAGGTGCAGTACTTGGTAGAAAATCCAGGGCTGTCGCACTGTCCATCGCCGGCTAGCCTGAATCGTTTGCCTTCCAATGTACTTGCTAGAGACAATTGTTCAATTTTCCAAGCATCACTAATGGCCGGAAATAGATAATCATGTTGGAATTTGTATTACTGCGTTTTAGAAATGAAATGGAGTCCCACAAACTGAAAGAAAGACTCTAACTTTCTAAAATTGGAGCCACTAAAAAGTGATGCAGCTGCACACAGTAGATTGCCTGCTGGCAGTTTCCCCAGCATCGGTTGTGCAGACCATGAGAACGTATGATTTAATCTACAGGCGGCATGTATTGTGACGTTACTGCCTTGTTTTTGACGAGTCACGTGAATCAATGGCTTCCGACATACTTTCCCTCTGACGGAATGCCCACATTTCAGCATACTTATAATATCCATCAAACAACTGTCGAATACTATGTATTTGCCCTCTTTTATTAGACTGTCATCCGGCATCACACTTGTTTCGGACTGCATCGTTGAGGACATATTAGCAGCATTGAAAGAAATATCGCTGATATCAGGTTCTGATGCGCCGGTGAATGCTGCTGCTGGTTCATTCTCTGTCATTTCAACATCTGTTACTTCAACATTGATGGGAGAACAAAACAATGTCGACAGCTTTTTTGGTGGCAATTTTTTGGCGGGTGTAGATTGTGTGAATTGATCTGCGACTACTTCAGAGCTATCTTCAATATCATCTTCTTGTGGTGTTGCAGTTGCACTGTAGCAATGGTCCTTTACAACTTTACTGGATTCTCCGGACACATTCATTTCATGTTCTGGCCATTGGACATGAGCATCTCTAGTCTCAACACGCGGTGTTTAAATTAATAGTTCCTCCATAGTGTAAATGGTCTGGTAAGAAACATCTCTCATTCGCTTCACTGTCTGTGTATGTATAGTTCGTACAACCAAGGGTAACTAGAGGACAGATTGGAAAGGGGATGTTCAGTTTAAACACAAGATAAAGGTATAGTACAATTGACTGGGAAAAAACAAAATAGTCCCTAGCACAAAAAAAATTCTAAAGTTATGAACTGTTTGTAACTAACCTTATTTTTGTTTCTTTGCAACTTTTTTGACTCGGCCTTCAATATCTGCACGTTGTAGCTCCGATTCTTTTCCACATCTCTTTCCTTCCTGTTGCGCTGCAACGACTATATTTTCTGTATCCGCATAGACAGCACAGAATGAGGCTCCATCGACTCCCTGAAACACAGTACTTTCATTACTATGTATCACAATATTGTTAGCATAAAACACACGTGAGGACGAACACACAGGTACTGTCATGATCTCTGCTTCCAAAAGGTCAGGGTTTTCCCAACTACCTTGGAAGCAGATCCATAACCCAGGTTCCGAGTGCAAACCAGTCGCAATTGGGACCTTTTGGACCCAGTCCTGGCGCCAGTGGCACCAGGCTCATAAATATGCCCAGTCCCAGCGCTGGAAGCGCCGGGCTCATAATGCTTGGGTGGACTTACCTGCAGCAGACCATGCTGCTTACTTGCCTGCCAGTTGAGCCTCTGATCCTCTTCTGTTTGGAACTACTTTTCCTGTTGGGTGGGGCAGGAGCCACTCCCTAGGTTCAGAACACTGGAACTCTTCTGGAAAGCAGGAACTCTTTTCTTACCTAGGCGTGGCTGTGGAAGGAGACACCTAAGCACTACAGGAGGCTATTTAAACCACACCCGATGGATAAATCTTGCTTTGCGTTATTCTGCATCCTCTGCAGCAGAACGCTCATCGTGTCTTCTGCATCTGATCCTGGGCCTAAGGAAAAAAGGCTTACCATCCTGAATCCAGTCTTCAGCAACACCTATAAAGACAAGAAAGAACAGGTTAGCATTACGGTCTTCAGTGACAGCGCTTCACTTACCTGGTCCATCGGCTGTCACCAATGCCTCGCGCTGCATTCCGGCATCTGAAAGACAAAGGCTTACCTACTCTTCGTGCGCTCCGGAGGTCTTCGCACTGCATTCTGGCATCTGAAAGACAAAAGCTTACCAACTCTTCGCACGCTCCGGAGGCCTTCGGCGCTGCATCCCGCATCTGAAAGACAAAACAAGGTGCGTTTAAAGACATTGGGGAACTTTAATACTGACGTGCCATTACTCCTTTCCACATCTAACCCAGTGGGTATTCCGGCACCCTGCAGCCGCTCCGAACTTGTACCTGCAAAATAAAAAGACAGTTAGAGCGCATCGTGAAGCAGGCAACAAGCGCTTACTTACGTGCTTCCAGGCGCTTCTATTCATCACACGGGCTCCATCTTCAACTCACTTCAGCCCGTCATCCGCCATCGCCGGAACCCTGCAAAACAAGAGACATCATTACTAAAGACTTTTAAAGACATTAGAATTACTCGAAACTTACAGTTCGTGCAGTAAACGACGGACAGCAGTCCTCTGAAGTCAAGAGGCCTGCTCCCCTTATCCAGTGAAGAAACTGGTTACAGCACCCTGCCCCGAGGCAGATTGAAAGCATGGCGTTCACTTACCTAAGACATCTTACCCTTCGAGTCAGACATACAGTGCACAGAGGTCCAGCCCAAAGAGCCAGCCGTGTGTTACACATCACCTTTGAAGATACGGTATACGCCCAGTCAAGACCGGCGCCTCTACGGGAATCAGGTGAGCGTTACAGGTACATCTCAATAGCTAAACACGATTTAAACATTGTGTAGAACAATCAAACAACAAGTATTCGAGCTCTGATGACCTAGTTCAATGGAACTGTCAGTATCCATACCTCTGGCTCTGCATGGACTGCCATGAATGATTGTATTGGAGAGGATGCATCAGCAACTCCCTGAAACACAGTACTTGCGTTAGTATGGTTTTTAATATTGTAAACATACACACACTTGGGGTCGACGGCACAGGTACATGGTGTCCAGTCATAATTTCGAAAACATAATTTCGAAAGTCAAAAAAGTCGAATCAAAAATGTCGAAAAAAAAAATGTCGAATTGTTTTTTTTTTCGATATTTTTTTTGGGCTCTAGTTTCTGTGAAAAAAATAGGTAAAAATAAAAAAAAGGGGGGGTTGGGGGGAACCCCCCCCATTTCGAAAAAAAAAAACGTCATTAAAAAAAAATTCGACTTTTTTTTTCAATGTTTTTTTTCGACTTTTTTACTTTCGAATATTTTGTATTCGAAATTATGTCTATGAACCCAGGTACATATAAAGAGATAACCACAAATGATGCTTTGTCTAAAAGAATCAAGGAATATTTAAATATGATCAGATTTAATCGAATTATTTCTCAGATTTCTTTACATCTGCATCATCTAAATGGGATGTTGTGATTGTAGTGGAAGCTCCATCGTCTCCCTGGAACACAGTACTTGCGTTAATAGGGAAGAAAGTATGGCAATTGGAATCACGTTATATGATCATGCTCGATGGAGCTGTTAGTATCCATACCTCGTGCTGCTGAAGAATATCTAGGGATGTTGTAAATGTAGTGCGCACTTCCGAAAGCTGTTGCACCGATTCGTATCCGCATGGTCCCGCTTCCACTTCCCCTGGAATTACTTGAAAGTCAGGCTCCGCATCAAGTGCGGGGGTTGACGCTTCAACAACTGCCTGAAACATAGTATTTGTATTAGTAAGGATTACAATATTGAAAACATAACACACACTTGGGGTCGACCGCACAGGTACATATCAATGGCTAACCACAAATGAAACATGGTGTAGAACAAACGACAAGTTTTCCAGTCCTGATGATCACGGTCAATGGAGCTGTCAGTATCCATACCTCGTGCTGCTTAAGAACATCTAGGGCTGTTGTCAATGTGGTGGACGCTTCAGCATCTCCCCGAAAAAGACAGTACTTGCATTGGTATGGATAACACTAATTATAACTGAAAACAAACACCAGGGGACGACAACTAAGGTGTATATCAATTGGAAAGCACTAACCAAACAATTGGTAAAATAATCACACAATACATAAAAACTATTACTTGACATGCATAAAACAAGTCTGTAGCGGAATAGCCAAGTAAGATTACCTGATACGCGCTAGAAGTGGTTGATAACTGCGAGCACGTCAAGGAAGAAGAATGTTCTTGTTTCAGATTCAAGGGATAGTCAAGCAGTTGTAAAGGTAAATTTTTGTTTGATAATGAAATGCCAATATTTAAAATTGCCATGTAAGGAGACAGAATACTTGAGTAATGCATTTGAAAATGCGCAATATAGCACAGTCCCCTGTGCCCATATATAGATTTCGTTTGTGGGTTATGAAATCTAAAAATAATATATTGATAAATGTCATTATTCAAAAAGTTATACACTCATATCAATGTCGAAAGTATTACAAATTGGAAACAACACCTAAAATATTAATGAATCCATTCGGCTAGCTACACACTACTGCAAGGCCTAAAGCTAAGAACGGACACTTGACTCACCAGTGGCGGAATGTGGACGAATAGAGTGGGAATAGGGTTTGCAAGCAATTTTCGTGTTGTTCGCCGTTTATTCTTCTTTGTTACCCAAGATTTGGTGTACATGTTCGAGGGAAAGTGCCGGCTGCAGATGCGGTATCGATCACCCCTCTTGTCCTCAAAGACTTGTTGGACTCTACTTTCAAGCTCATGCAGTGGATATCCGCAATGTCTGACCCATTTTCTTATTCGATCAACAGCTTTCGGGAATACATGCATTGTAGTGCCTTCAGATTTAGCATGGGTCTTCGAAGGGCAACCGTTAATCGAACAGGCAGGCATTGTTGAAAATTCTGAAAAGTAAATATCGACATTATTAAACAAGCTAGATGAATAAAAATGTGATACAAAAGTAAATGAACCATACAATGTTCAATGCAAAGTTTGTTTTACTCGCCAGAACTATACCAGTTCATCATGTGCGGCTTAGTGTTTGCATAAGTTGCAGAAATTTGTAAATGATGTGACTAAACTCTGAACATGTGACTCGTCCCTTGGATGTTCTGTCTTGCACGAGAGGGAAACATGCTTACATTATAGACTGGACTCCCGAAGGATGCAATTCGTTGACAATTGAGACAGATGAAAATAAATAGATCTATCGATAGCATAACAATTGAAACTCAAGTCAATAGCAATGAGCCAAATAAACATAGCACTATTGCGTACTCTAATCGCAAATAGATAGAAATTTAAAAATGACCGAAATATGACTAGGATACATGGCCTTACCTTGACCAACAAACAGTTGGATTCAGCAGTCCTAGCAGTATGTTGCAGGAGAACAGGTAGATGGCCACAGGTAGCACACTGGCGAGTTTGCTCGAAGCGGTCACAGATGGCACAATGACGAGCAGATTAGCATAGATCTCAGTGCTTCTCAGGTAGAACGTTCAGGAGTTGACTTGCAAAGCACAAAGATGTTCTCATGAGACATATCAAGTGGTTTATAAAGTATTAGAAACAGGGGTGTGTTTGTGAATGAATGACATGTGTATGTCGTGGTATTATGTGGTTTGCAGGGGGCGGCCAGCGTCAGGCTTGGCCTGCCTGGAGACAAGGGGTCTGAGGAGGCCATGTGAGCGATTGCCCCTGGGCGTCGGATACCTTTTGAAGTGTACATGGTGTTTGGCACCTTGGCCGTTATCGCCACTGACAGCCACACCATGGCAGCGTTCATCCACGGGTGCGAAATGCCTTTGATAGGGGAGGGGGGGTGGATGGATGGGCCGGTGGGGTGCAGGCAAGTGTGTGGGAGCGAGGGGCCATCAGGCCCCTCTCATCCTGTACTTCTCAGTAGAAACTCGGACCAAGTGCCTCCAGTAGTGGGTTCTCCCCTTGCCCTTATGTGATGTTAACTTTGGTTGACATTAGCGTAGATGGGACCACTGAGCAGGACACGGGGCATCCATTTTTGTACCCCATTTCGACTCCATCTTGGTGACCAGGCCTCACTGATATAGTACAGCGCGCAGAGCACATGGCCCCCACCCTCGTTCCCACTCTGACTGGAAAACTCCAGAGGTATTTACAACAGCTAATAAATGTAGCACATCACTCTTCCTCTGAGATCACTGTCCTGCATGTGAACCAGCCTGAACTAAGCACATAGCTCGTTCATCTCCACAAACATGTCCTTGCCCACGCACCCTCGCCAGTGGAAATTTACTGCCATTCTGACCCTGTGTCCCTGCAAGGTATTTTCTTCATGTGCCAGACCACTGACCATGCCATGATGCCCACCTAGCAGATCCCCAACTAACATTAGACCTCTACCACAGTATATCGTTGCCTATCAATAACAAATGACACATACCGGCGATTCTTGTGAGCACAGACCCACACTTCAACCAGTGTATAATAGTGGTCAAGACCCTTAACCTAGGGCCTGTATAATCCAATGTTAATTGATAGTATAGATATATATGTGACTTTTATAGAGACATAACCTACTGAAAGACTTTGAACAAGTGTTATTTAGAGCATGCATTATTGAGAATATATCATGTTAGCTTAGATAGTGACCACCCCGCTTCACAGCGACCTGACCTTCACCCATTCGGAGCACAGATGTCCGACGTCCATCCTTGAATGGAGACACACTTCATTCATTTAAAAAATCGAAACAACCGTTGTTGAAATATATGTGGTGTTTTATTTTGTATCTTATTTTGATGGCACAAAAATACAAGACTTTACACATTGTACAGGTCAGGTTGCAGCACAGCGAGGGAAAATCCCCTGTACTGACCGCTGTCACTCGGGAAAGTTTCTCTTATGGCACGAGCGGCACAGGCGGGTATTACTCTTCGAATGCGGTGTCCAAGCCTCCCGTGAAGCCACCATGTAAAGGAACGATAGGCCACCAGCCGGTACCACCTGTGAAAAAGAATGATACAAACTGTTTTTAAATGAACAAGATAAGTGTATTAAACGTTTGTTGTCAATGACAATTCTTGTAACTAATGGCATTCTGCTTGGACAAATGCTATTTAGAGACTGCACACTATTGAACGATTTTCATGCGTTAACATGATATGTATATGTAATTTTGGATATAGTAGAAGACCATGAAATAGGAGTGGCATCACAAGCAGAGTATACTTACTCATTACTCGGATTACGAGGACGAACAGTTGCGCGAAGTTCGTGCATAAGCACCATCATTATCCTCAACACGGACCGTGTGAGGCAGGATGCCCTGAAGTCTGACAGCTTGGTGATGCATTGTGGCCGTGGCTCGACTTCCGAAATGTAGGCCACCCATCCAGAGTTTTCACAGCAGCAGCAGTTCTCGTCCTCGGTTGGCATTAGCTCGCACCGATTGCATGTGCACCAGGTGGAAACACCGTCCATGCGACTAGGTCCAGTGTCTTCATCCGTTGATTCGTCCTGCCAACTGCTGTCCAAAGCACCATCGTTTTCGCATGTTTCCCTTTCCAGTAGTTCCTCCTCGGTATACTCGGGCTCGTACATGTAGGGCATTATTGTAGCCATTGTGTGGTAAACAAACGAAAATAATTTATAGCGGTGGTACTGGTATCTGTTCACACGGGCTACAAGAAACTAAGGTAGCTGACCAGAGCAGAGAAACGAGTCACAGAATACTCAAAGTAACACAGAGAGGGGAATGGAATCGAAAATCTGCTGCTGTGTGTTGTGAAACGGTCTGTTTATACTTATTGAGTAAAGAGGCTTCCTGCCGTTTCCATGGCAACACGTCATTAGCTCAAGCGCAGCGATTGTTGACACGAGACGTGCTTTGGCGTTGTGAAATGGGCGGTACGCGTCTGCTGATGACAGGCTCAGGGGCGGGGATATGATTTAGTGCCGCAAAAGCATGTCAGCCAGGGCGATGGGGCAAGTGATAGGATTATCACAAAATGGCAGCGCCCTGGTGCCTGTTTTCACGTGCGTTTAATGGACGAAAACTCGGGTAAGGTCCATAGGAAATTTTTCTAAAATAGTGCGACTTATGCTTAAAAACACATGGCCGACCCGTAGGGACAATACAAAATGTTGACCGAACCATTCCTTTAAATCAGGAAACGAAAATTACAGTTGAATAGGTCCAAGACAAATTTTGCTCAGAGTATACTCCTCCTCCTTGTTACCCTCTGCATAAATAAAGAAAGAGTCCCTTTTTCATACTCGGTTTGTGAAACCGATCTCGTTTTTTATATATCTAAAGTTATATAAATCAACTTAAAATGGACATTTAAGATATAAGACATCAAACAGTGCTTAACCGGAAATACAGACAAAAATATTTACATCACACAGAACCAAACATTTTTTGGCACAACAGCCAATTTGTGTGTGTAAGACAAAACCGACCTCACTCGTGGTTTGTCAAGGAATTCGCATATTGTAGTATACACATAGACAATTTAACATTATAACATCACATAGAAATGTTAAAGACAAAAGTTCTCTTTGTATAAAACAGTGTCAGTGCACTGTGGTTGGGGGTAGTGCGTCTACACCAAGGTGTTTCAGCCATTTTAGGTGGGCTTGATGTGCCTCATCTTGTACACGCCCTTCATCAGGACGGGAAGCTGTACAGTATGTTGTCTGTGCTGTGGGTAAACTAATTCCACAAGCACTGTTTTGGAGATCCACTAGCCACGGGGGGCGATCTCTATGTAGTCTTCTCAATGGAGGTCAGAGTCTCTATATTGTCAGACTGTTGGAATTTTTTCTTTTTTTCTCTTATTTTCACATGAGGTCCTCGCTAGGAAAATCTGTATGGCTGCAGCCAGGCCCCTGCAGCCTCAGTGACTCAGCACCTTGAGACGAACCTGCTCGCTCGAGCGGCAGACTGCGTGCAAGTTCTGCAGCTGTGGTACTTGTAGTCCTGCATTTTTATTATGCAAAAATGCAATTTTAAATGTGCTTACCTGTTCTGTCAACATTACAATCGTTTGTAGGCTTTCCAGCCGTTCTGCTACAAACCATGCATATTGCTGTGACTGGCATTCAAGGACATTACACGACCAGAGAGTGAACAACGGGCTTCGGATTCATGGATGGATACTCGGACTAAGTCATAGAGCAGTAGCGATCCGGAGTAACGTCTGGTGTTGTAGCTCGGCTCAGGCTCTCACCCAAGTGCTAGTAGCACTTCCGTGAGAGCCTGAGCTGACCGTTGATACAAGGCCGCCTGATCCGCCTCAGCCTACTTCAAGTAGGTTCATGGCTCATGCTCACTAGGGTAGGCATCGTCAACTAGGCCCTGCCTGCATTCCCCAAGGCAGGGCTCCCGGATGGTTCTGGAGCACTGTCCTGTCCTGGGGAATGAAGGCATACACTACACACAAAGTAAATAGCATTTACATACCAGCGGCGGGGCAGGCAGCAACAGCCTCGAGTCAGGCCGGTGCAAGTGGTGTGCACACTGGCCTCGGTATGCTGGTTTTCTCTCTGGGGAGCTTGCGGCAGTCCATGGCACGCTAGTGTGACAAACTGCTCTAGCGTGCAGAACATACCCGTGCGTCCATGACCCCACCCACACACTCAAATGCCATTGGCTGGCAAACAGCCAATGGCATTCATTAATAATTGTTGCTATGCCTCAGCCTGCTACTGCTGGTGCGCTGTTTGCGCACACATCAATACTGGCGGGGCCACCTCTCTAGCGCCCCGGCCAGCATCTTAAATTCGATGGTGCTTACGTAGATTGCATGGAGCTACGAGCTCCACACATTTTTACTGCACAAAATATTGTAAAAAGGGATGCGCCCCTGTGCTGGAAACCAACATTGCTGAGATCACAAAACGGGACCGGCACATAATTATTTATTTAAACAAAATACCTTCTTCAGGCTTCTTGTACCAGTCCTACATTGCACTTGCAGCGCGCTGCCACCACGCCAATGATGCATCATTCATGCAGAACAGATTCAGAACTTCTGAATCTGTTCTGCATGTAGCTGCAGGGCCCTGGTTTGGGGGGGGCGGTGCCCCCCCGCCCTATGAAAGCAGCCGCCACTGCAAAGGCTCCACGATATCCTTGGTATCTTGGAAAGGACACTGGACTGGCTGACATCCTTCCTTACTGACCGCTCTTCCCAAGACATCCTGGGCACATTCTCCTCTCCTACTTCCCTCTCCACCTGTGGTGTCCCCAGGGTTCTATCCTCTGCCCTTGGCTCTTTAGCATCTACCTTGCACTGCTTGCACAACTCAACTCCTCCTTCTCTTCCAACTTCCAGTGGTTCGCAGACGACACAGAGCTCTTTTTCAAACTCCCTGCTGACCCTCTTGCAACCTCCCTCATCCCAGACAGCCTATCTTCCATCCAGTTCTGGTGCCCCGCCAACAATCTCTGCCTCAACACCTGGGAAACTGAGATCCGTCCCATAGGGACCCCTGCTCCCTCCTTCTTCCCTTCACTCTGGCCTTCCTCTTTGGGCTCACCCCCTGTGCCCTCTTCTGAAGCCAGAAACCTTGGAGTCATCGTCAACTCCTCCCTCTCCTTCCTCCATCACACCCAGGACATTGCCAAGAAGTTCCAATGTCAGCTCTTCCTTCTCAAAGGAATTCTCCCTTCGCTCACTTTCCCCCAGAGGCTCAATGTGACCCATGAGCTGGTTCTCTCTAGGCTTGACTATTGCAATAGCCTCCTCCTGAATCTACCATATTCCACTTTGTGACCCCTCCAGCTAATCCAGAATTGGGCAGCAAGACTTATCCTTGACCTTAAGCGCAGGGACCGCATCTCTCCTGCACTAAAAGATCTTCACTGGCTCCCAATTGCTGCACAGATTAAATTCAAATCCCTCAGCATCATCCACAAGGCAATCTGGGCCCAGGAACCACACAATCTTCAACTATATATTACAAAATACTCTCCCACTAGACCACCACGCTCCTCTGGCTCCAACTCTCTGTGTGTAAAGCCTTTTGCTAAACAGAGGGCAGGTGGTCGTTCGCTTCCTCTGCTGGCTCCCTACTATGGAACAGCCTCTTCCTCCCACTGTGCCTCGAGCAGGATATTATTAAATTCCGGAAGCTCCTTAAGACACACCTCTTTACCTCCTCCTTACTTTCTTCTCTGCCCTGCTAATCTCACAGTTGCTGCGATTGATGTCCTGGGCTATTATGCATCCTCAGGGCCCTGACCTCCTGCACCCAATCGGCCTAGCACCTGTCTATCCTCTGCACTTGCACGTACACCCCACTCCCTGGTGGCTCACACTTACACCCCATGCGGCTCCAGGCTGTGTAGCACTCAACATTTCTAGCACTTCATCTGTGGCTCACCCATGAGCTCAGACACACCAGCACTTACCATCGTGCCCTCTTCCTTACTGCACTTCGTCCTTGCTAG
This sequence comes from Ambystoma mexicanum, assembly GCF_040938575.1. Taxonomy (NCBI): domain Eukaryota; kingdom Metazoa; phylum Chordata; class Amphibia; order Caudata; family Ambystomatidae; genus Ambystoma; species Ambystoma mexicanum. The sequence goes on from NC_090931.1 coordinate 997,137,787, forward strand.
GTTCATCCTTGCTAGGTTGGTCCGCTTTTCCTTTGCCCCCCACTGCTCTTAAATATTGTGTTTTGTATGTATTTTAATGCATTTCCCACTTCTGCTCCCTCCCTTGCCCTGTGGGCGCATTGAAACAGTATTTTCATATTGTATAGGCACCTAACAAGCAAACAATAAATAAATAGTTCAGCCTTGAAGCAAAGAGATCTATGGAGTATGGCCCCAAATATACATCATCTGATGGAAGACTTACTTGATTCCAATCGCTATAATCTTCTGGAATTTTACAGGTCCAAGCTGCTATCATATTCGCTAGAACTTGGAGATATTTTTCTTGAATACAAATATTTACTCCTAGGCAGTAATGCCAAAAATACTTGCCCATTTCTATTAAGAGCGAGAACCTGTGTCTCATAGGATTGAGATATCTCACTGCTGAGATATTGTCCATCCTGAGCAGCACGCGGCATTGAGGTGTTTGGCTTTGATCACAAAAGACTTAACTAGATGCTAAGACATTTTATGTGCAGTTCCAGCACTTCAGGAGTCCATCTGCTTCCCGTTGTCCTAGAACTGTATCAAGGTCCCCATCACATCCTGCTGCGGTTTTGACTATTATAATGTCAGGAGAGCTCCCAAAGATCGCGTTCCTGTTCCAGGCTTCCATGTGTTATAACCACCAACACATCTACGTCCTAGCGTCACTGGAGATAGGAACCAGTTGGTTGTATCCCAGGCCCCTATTTAGTTGTAAAATTGTCAGTCTTTGGAGGAAAGAATAATGAAGAGGAAATATTGCTTGGATTGATGAGGCCAGCAAACAAACTGCTGGCTATATTACCGAGGAACATCATCTCTGTCACCAACATCAAGCTGACTGACAGCAAATTGTTCACACTTTTTGCTGTGGCAGACGGAACATTAATGTGACAGTGTCTTCGGAGCCACCTAAAGCATTCCAATTTTCCATCAGGTTCCAATTCTGATTTTTTTGTTGTGTATTAAGAGGCTAGATTCAGTAATTGTGCCACCGCTGTTAGGACTTGGGAAGAAAACAGGGATTTCTTCTGCAACATGAAATTCACATCTAGATACACGATTATCCTTATTCCCTTTTGCAGAGCCTGGATGCTACCGGCCTACTGCAACTCCCCCAGAACCTTTTCTGCTATTAAAAAGAAACGCTGAATGACTCTGAACTCAGCCAATCCTGCAAAAAAAACTTAACGCTCCTGACTTTCTTCATTGAAGTTTGCACTTTGTCCACTGTGGTTTCTGCCCCAAATCATCTCTTTCACAAAGGAATCCCCAAAGAGGAGATCTTTTTTTTCACTGGACTCTGACGATGCTAACTGGGCAAGCTTGGATTACTTTTTTATTAAGACAAACTTGCTCCTCTCCATAGATATGGCACACCTTACATTCCCAAGGTTGCACACACCGTCTGGAACCAAACTGCCAGAATGTGAAGATCTATGGGTGAGCCGGCATCCTTTGCACTGTTCTACAAGGAAAGAATTCTTCAGCTTTAGAAAGGGGTCCTTTTGGTAATCTGCAGGCATAAAGTCTAGTTTCTTTTCTTTACTTTGGCTGCTTTATCGGAGGTACTCTTCTTTATTTTCATTGCAGCTGTTCCCTTGGGCCTCATTTCGCTGCTGCCCTGAGAGGAGATCGTCAGTAATGTCTTTACACCAGCCCCTCTCTGGACGGGCCGCCAAGCTTGCATTCACTGCTCTGTGTACAGTTTGGTCCATGGACATTTCAAAGAACTTCTTAAAACGGAGGGCCAACTTGCTCTACATGGAGGAACCCACTTCTTGCTCTGAAGGCGCAAGGACATATAGATCAATCAGTCTTGTGTTAAAAGTACGTTATTGACTTGTTATAAATAATCTTGTGAGGTCATATGGAGTGTCCGTGGACCCTGATCGCCCATGAATATCACAGGTGTGCTGTGAGAAGCTGCAGGACTTAACCTTTACCAACAAAGAAAAAGGTTGTCCCCTATCCCGTTATAAAGGTTTGAAAAAAGGCCCTCCTTACGTTAGCGGGGGCACAAACTTGTTCCTACCTTGTCCTTGTTTGAATCATTACTAAGAGTTCGACAAGGGGACTACTGAGGAACTCATCACATTTCTTTGTATGTGGCAAGGTCTGTGTCTGTTTCTACAGTTTGGACCACGCCTCTATTAGTTTAGGCCCTATATGTGCCAGACTGGTGACAAAAGACCAAATACAACATAGGTGTGTTGCAAAAACCATTTATATAGTACAAATATTTGCTACTGTAGTGAAAAGAAGAGTTTACAGTGACACATATATACAGTGTGAAAAAAGAATAAAACAGAATATAACCATGTTTCACTTTCCATGCCAAAATTCCATAGACAGAGAGGGAAGGAACATAGATGCAGCCTAGATTGGTTGCTAAAACATATTTCTCGTGACATATAATCAAATAAAACAGTTATGTAAATGTCTAGAATGCCACATGAATTCTGAGGGACAGTTTCCTCTAGGCTAACTCATTTGAGCAGGATTTTATTAATGAAAAGAAAAAGGACTTCTACATATAGTAATATTGCTTTCACTATTATTTATCGTCTCTCAATCGTAAATGTTCAGGTTAACTCTTGAGATCTGGGTCTTTGAACTCTAGAGATATCTTAGAATATAGCCAACGTGTTCAATGAACATTTGATTAACACACTATTGAATGGAGGATTTGTGAAGATTCTGTCCATAATCATCATCTTTATGTTGACTAGTGTGTACACGTTTTGGTGCTTCTATGTACCTAGAAAGTACAAGGCACCTTCTTCAGGGCATCCAGTATGTAGACCCTGTGTCAGAAAGAGACAACAAAAGAAGTGTGAGAGTTCCTCAGGTTTGTCAAGCTGTTGATGCAGCTTATGTGCAGTGGTTTAAGAAAAGCTCAAGTTACCGGCTGTGCTTGAAGCGTGGTCGGTAGCAAAATCCCAAGTTTCCTAGGTGGTCCAGGTTAGGTGGGGCGCTCGCAGGGGACTGGAGGCAGACATCTGTTTGTGCATACTATAGAGGGCTTCCTTGTGTGGCTGTAAGTACCTCTAGGTATATTGAGAGAGGAACATAAAGAGAGAAGGGGGAAGAGGGAAGGGAGAGGAGAGCATTGGTCAGCTCCTGTCAGATACCTTGTGCATAAGGAAGTAGTTATTTGTATACATAATGCTTGAGTTTGCCCAGTTACCTTAGTCCTGGCCTCTGTACGCCGACCTGCTTGCCCGTAGCGGCCAAGGTGCCATCTTGTGCTGGCTGCTATGGAGTCTGGGTGGAGAGTGGAGAACCACTACTCTCTGACGTTAGCCTCTGACCGGCAGGATCGCCTGTCTGTGGGGAGAGAGTGTATGGTTTAAAAAGGTGCTAATTGTGCATAACCCGCTGTGGTTTTTTTCTTCACGGGCTGGTAAATGGGGTGTTGGTGAAGCGCATGGTATTAAAGTATGGGCATGTAGAGTAGCCCCTCGTGACGCCATGCCAGCAAGCACCATGTGCCAGGAGTGGCGCCTATATCCCAGTGGGGAAGTACCTGCTAATGTGTGTGGGCTGTCCCATGAGGGCCACAAAACAGTGGGCAGTGGTGCTGTTACTGCTAGTGTCCCCCTCCTTCTCCCCTTGTCCCTTTTGTTATAGTGCGCGGGGGTGGAGAGCCTCTCTATGTTGTGCCGGCTCTCACCTGGTTAGAGGAGCTCCTGCGCTGCCTACTTGGTGTCTGCGTCTCCGATTGCTGTCTGTGTCTGCGGTTCCGTCTGTTGCCTTGGCTGGTCACCGCGCATTAGTCCTGCTTTAGTGGACGCTGGCGGGTAGTGATGGCGACCGCTGGAGGAAGCTGTGCGCGGATTGGTGCAACGTGGGGAGCCACGGGGCTCGTTGCGCAGCGTGCTTCCTGATTGGTTGCGCTGTGTTGTCCATGGAGCGGACAATGCCTGTGCTCCGGATGTCTCAGGGTATGTCGCGGCTCGTAATGGTGCCGCGATCTGCATTGCCGGCTCGAAACAGCGCTGCGGTCAGCGCCACTGGGTTCCGAGCTCGTGACATGCACAGTAACACTTGCCATATTAGTCCACTCCAAGTGCCAAAGGGAGGGAGAACCGACATAAGACTACATATGGTGGTGTCTACGCCCCTCTTCATTGGTATGTATAGGCTCGAATGGATATGCACTATGTTGCGGATCGAGCGTGACAGTGGAGTTATGACACAGGAGGGAGTCTTTAATGTCGGGACACATGAGTGGCCCCATAGTGGGGGATCCTGCCCATGTGTATAAGAGGGGACATACCTGGTGGTCCATCTACCTGTGTGGAAAGGACCCAGCCTCACTGTGCACCGTGGGGTGCAGGCTGATAGTCCATGCAGGTGTGGCTAGGTGTATTACCTCAAAAGGATAGCGGGGAGAATTTCTACTATAATGCTCCATGGCGGTCATATGATGGGGTATATGTCCCCCTGTGAATATTAATCAGTGTAGGCTGGGTTGAAAGGATTCATTCAGGCCATTATGGTATGTATCTAACCAGTGTATCCATCTGGACTCTCCATGTATTAAGCTTTTCAAAATGTCCGGGCCTCCTTTGACCTTCTCCAGTACCCACCAGATGAGATCATTTGGTGTGTGATTGGCTGCAACGTAATGGGAGACCAATGGGGTGGTTAGGTTTTTACACCTAATCTGCTAACGGTGTTCCGATATCCGTAGATTAACAGCCCTCATGGTCTGACTTAACCTTGGCACCTTCTTTCCCACGGTTCAACAGCTTCTGGAATCTGCTGGTACTGCAAGACAGGTTAATAACTTTACAGTGTTTGGGTTCAATGTAGCTTTCACGCCCCAGGTGGGGGGCGGACATGGCATTTAACGTCCCGCCAGCCGGAGCTTTGGTAGTCCTGAGAGAAGAGAGCCATTAAACGCCATGTCTGCCTCCCAGCCGGGGCATGAAAGCTATACACACCCCGGGATTTCCCATCGGAGAAACAAAAATGTTAAAAATGTAACAAAATGGCCCCCACCATTAAAATAAGTCCCTTTTTGCATGACGGCAGCCATGGAAAACAAGTTCCAAAATGCACATTTTTAAAAAACTTTGGTTTATGTACAACAGTGCGGGCGGTGAATGCACAATCGCGCCCGGGAAAGGCAGATTGTGATTGGTCAATCTGCCTTTCCTGGGTGCCAGGTGCATTAATGACCATGTATTACAGTTAATTTTTACCAAGTAAAGTTCAGTCCCAGAACGGACCTAGAGTGCTATCTACTGTCACCAGAAATAGCTGTTGCTTCAAACTTAAGCTACCGGTCCTGTCAACAACTGAGCCAACCTACCGATATGTGGTGATACATGAACCTTGGGTCCTTCTTGATTGGAAAGACAAACACTGATGCGTTAGGGCTCTGGTGCCCGGTAGATACATTGTGAAATGGAGGCCCTGCTAGTGTGCATGTGTGAGTCTGCTGCCCAACTGACAGGAACCTGCAGTGCTCGTACAGCTCCTGCTTAATCTTTAAGATGTCCATAGGAATGGCGGGCAGCAGGCTTCATTTCAATAAAGCGAACATACAAATCAAACATGATCTGTCAGATAGTACACAATGCAGGGGTACAATATTAACGGTACTCTGATTATCTAAGAAAGAGGATAAGAGTTGTCATGACTAGGACATTATATTTTATTAAGGACAGCGATTAGTTGTTCATATCACTTGATGGTTTATTTATTTAATGTTTATTTGTATAGCTCCTATACACAGAGAAGTGTTTCAAAGTGCTCAAGGAGGGGAGGGGAACAGTGGGACAAAAACAACAGTTATTCAGAGCCCTTGACTTTCTGAATGATACACGCCTGCACAGGGCAGGGTAAGTGCACGAATGAGTGCAAATAATACATATAACAGTGAAGATAACTCTGTCATGTCTGATGACAGTCCTTCATTTTTTTAAGTGCTTTACACAAATAGAGTAAAGTTGGGTGGTTGGGGTTACAGGGTAGAACAGACAGGCTGCTATACAATGCTAAGCTGAAATGGAACAAACAGTTACATAGTGGCGTGACATGAATACAGTGGAGGGTATGGGTGTAAGGGAGGGGAGGGGATGAGGAGTGTAGGAAGAGTAGACTACCGGGCTTTAAGGTATAAGGAGATGGGGCAAGTAGGGTGGGGGGGAGAGGGGGATGGGAAGGGGGTTGAAACATAATGGGGGATAATGCATCAATATACAATGAGGATAGAAGAAGACGAGCGTGCTAAGAGGGGTAGAGTAGGGTTGGAAGGGGAGGGGAGGAGAAGGGACAGGAGGTAGAGGCTGCAGATGGCACAGCCAAATTCGACTTTGGCAGGACAAGGTGAAAAACACGCAGCAGCTGTGCACAGCCAGATTCGATTTTGCCAGGACAAGGTGAAACACATGCAGCAGCTGGACACAGCCAGATTCGACTTTGGCAGGACAAGGTGAAACACACGCAGAAACTGGGCACAGCAAAATTCGACTTTGGCAGGACAGGTGAAACAGATGCACCAACTGGGCACAGCCAGAAAAGCTAGGATTCCAGATGAAGTGGAGTGAGAGGTGAGACAGTCCAGGTGTAAGGATTAGAGTCCATGACGTTTGTGGAGGGAACTGACCTACTGAGAAATGTTGGTTGATCCATTTAATTGGTGTGTCCGGAACAAAAGGAGTTCCCCTCAGCTTCCATGTACACGTGGGGAGGGGGGTGTAGGAGAGGACCCGCTGACCCGGCCAGGCAATGGACAGGGGCACAGACAGGGCCTTAGGAAGTGGGCTTTGGTGAGGGTGCCGGCTAATGCCTGCCGGCCCCCAATAGGCCAATTTGTCCCACTCCAGGCCAATCGGCATGCCTGTAAGGTGGAGGAGGACTCCAGAGCTCCTTCCAAGGTGTAAAACAGAGCGACGGCCATCTTCGTGTTACTACGAGGACCACCAGGGAAATGGGCATGTTGAAGTGGATCTCCATTTGCGCAATCTGCCCGCCGCCCCAGCGAGATGGATGGGCAGTGAAGAGGCACCAGAGGGCAGCGCGGAGGTCGGCGCATTCGGAAGAACGCTTTAGTAAGAAATAAGAAAAATAAAAAATATATTTCGCTCTATTTTTCTCAAATTCTAAATAAAAGCGTTCATCAGGATTATGCAGAAACGGGCCTATCTCCTATGTAGAGTGCTGTAAGGGGAGAGCACAATGCGGCAAAGGAGAAATGGGAGCACCCTCTGGGTATGTAGCAGGAGAAATGTCACGTCGTCGTGACTCGAGGAAGAGAAGAAGACTACACCCTTTCCCAATGTTCATGAGATGGTTAGATACTTGGTAGTGTAAATGTTTTATTCTGATTCTGTTCTCTGGGAATAAAAGAAAGAGCAGCATAATACAAGCCTCTGGTAATGCCATAGAATACAACGGCATAGTCAAATAAAATAGAAATAATGAAAAACGTTACAGAACAAGATCATTCAGAGCAAAAAAGAACTCATTGAAATCGAAAAAAACAAACATGCGCATAGAGAATGCACAATAGCCTAATAGGTAAAAGAAACAAATAAATAACATACAAAACAACATGGAGGTAAAATAAGTAAGCATACAGAGCTACAACAGGAAAATTTACTACAGGGGCACAAATCAATTACAAATATACAAAATGACAAAAAGTTCATAATGGGTTCCTTTTTCATAAATAAGAAATATGAACCTACAAGGAGATGCAAACATTGTAACATAAGTAAAAAAACTCAAATAATCCAACAAAAATAGATCCAGAAGGTTAATAAATAAATGCTGTAAAAACCAAGAGAGTAGAACATTTAATTATAAAAAGGGGAAACCGACATTTCAATGTCATTTAAAATGTGCATGAAAAATTGATTATGCATAGTCACCTATGCAATTTGTCCTAGTTATGTTACACATTTTTTAATACTCACCACTGTAGTGGTCTTAAGTCAGCAATACCTTTTCTGAAAACATTGTGGCATTGTGCCCTGTCCGGATTTAACTAGTAAGAAAGTAAAAGGTTAGAGGAGGGCAAAAGTGGGAGTAAGAAAGGGATGCACAGAAATTATAAATTGGGCAGATTTGACCGGGGTGACGTAAAAAAGGTAATGTTATTTAAATAGGGGTGCATGTTTAATGGTAGATAGTGGATCAAACAGAAAGTGGATTATGAAAGTGAAAATAAAAGAAATCGTGTGGTATGAGCAAGTATTAGAATTAGTGCAAGCACAGTTGTGCGACTACCCTGAGAAGTACTTGGGAAGCCCTTGAAGTATGGTGGCCAGAATGAGCATGTCATGCGTAGGCACCCTCTACTAAACACCAAGGGTATAATCTGGGACTGCCAGGCCACCCACTGTCAGAAATGACTCAGCCAAGGAATGGATGTTCAAAGGTAAGCATTTAGAAACCACAATGGGGTAGAGGGAATAGGGACAAGGAAGTGAAAACCACCATGAGCCTCTCCATGAGTGTGAATTGTCTAATGAAAGTTCTGATAGATGTAGGAGCAAGGTGATATTACTGCATTGTGTTTTTCGCTGCTTCTCTGTGCTGTACACCACTATCTTAGGTGATGTAGTAATGCATACCCCATTTAGTTACACACCCTAAAGAGATGCAAAGAGGTTTACTGGGAGAGAAATTAATTCATAGGTAAGGCAATAAAATAACGTAGGTCAGGCTCGCTAAGTCTGAGGAAATATTAACTGAAAGACAATTCTCTAGAAGGGCAACTAACCATTATTTATGCAATGGCATCCTGGCACCTTTTGTGTGAAAAGTCCCAGTGATGTCAGTATTCCTTTGGCAGTGGTGTGCTCAAGCTTTGAGGCCTTCTTGTACCGCTTGCATGTAACCAACCCTTTCTTACATGAACAGGAAAGCTGCCCTTCTACTTGCTCCCTCTGACCCTTAACTGCCAGATTGTATAGAAAGGAAAGCTGGGAGGAATTCTGGGCTCTCTTAAATGCGGGTGGATTTGGAACTACTCTTCTTCTGGGATGGCAACAGTGGCGTGGGGTGATTGATTACTCTTGGGCTGAGACTGGGCACTTCTGTAAATTAATTTGCATAATCCAGGCATGACTATGACTATCGTTCTCAACCAGGCTTGCAGTTACAATGTTCTCTTAAAAGAGGGAAGCAGAGGGATCTTCAAGTCTGCTTAACCTTTGCATGTCTACTTTGGGGTCGCTGTGGCCATTTAATTAACTGATTTCCGCTAATGTGTTAATGTTAAAGGACGAATGAATGCATTTATTTGGGAGTTTCTGGACAGTTCCATGTCACCTTTGTCTGCTTCACAGCTCATCAGTCTTGTAAAGTTGGCGTGATATTAAAATGAAACCTAAAATAATATCCCAGGATACACCAGTTTATGATACATCCTAGTATAACGAAAACAGGCATTACGTCTTAAAAACAAAACATTTGGTGCAGTCAATATTTTAACAAATCAATATAATATAGTGGATAAGAAGGGAACATTAATATAAGGAAAAATACACTGAACCTATAGAAAGCAAGACACATTGCATACCCCATTTATCACTCCTGGGTTGACTGAAGAGTCTAATGATCCAGAAGGTTTCACATTGATGTAACAGTTCCAAGCTGGGGATTGAATAATTCTCAAAATTTGAAAACACTTTTGCATAATGTGATGATGTTTATCAACTAAGCGGTGTTAAGAAGGATTTCTGAACTCTGACCTGGAGGAGCAGAGGCTCAGAAGACCAACCTAGTTTCTTGGAACAGGGTTACCTCTGGACAAGCCAGACCAATCAGGGTAGCTATGGCAGGCGTGCAAGACTAAGTCTCAGGAAGGGTGAGGGTGACTGAAGGACCTCAATGAGCACACAGAGCAAGGACACTTACAAATTACTCCAGACAGGTGTTATATCAAAAATATAGACACATTTATTACAAGGCATTTATTACAAGCATGGCCTCACCTTCAGCACTGGCAGAGTAAACGGACATTAGATCCTCCAAATCCTCATGGTCTCTGTGGATCAGTGCAGCGGCAGAACTAACAGTTCTGCCAGTGGGAGCAGCCCCACCTCTTTCTCCACTGTCATCAGAAGCTATGGCACTAAGCTGAGCTTCTTGCCAGTCTATGATTCTTTGGATCATTTCCATTTTTGTGCCTTGAGCAGAGATACCTCTCTCAGCACACATCTTTCTCAATGTTTCAGATTTAGAAGCATTTAAAGTTAACAAGGTACTTGTTTCCATATTGTTAGATAGGACTATGGCCTTTTTGAGTTATACTACAACAATTCACTGTGTGTCCTGGTAGAAATAACTTGAAATGCCTTCACTAGTATGCAACACTGGATACCTTCAGTCCTATCCCACCGTTGTACACCAATTTGTTAAGAAGGATTTCTGAACTCTGACCTGGAGGGGCAGAGGTTCAGAAGGCCAACCTAGTTTCTTGGAACAGGGTAACATCTGGACAAGCTAGACCAATCAGGGTAGCTATGGCAGGCGGTCAAAAATATAGACACATTTATTACAAGGCCTTTGTAACATAAACCATGGCAAAAGAATCACAGTAACACTAAGTAATCCAATACATCACACTCAATACAATATATATACACAAGGCCATTGGGGTCTAAAGGGTTAAATGCACGAAATATGTCGACAACCTAGATGGGGAGGAAACCGGCAGTGCAGGTAATCTTTAGGCCCAGTTCCACATCAATAATACACCAAACTAGAAGACAGTCCAAACCCTACGAAGAGAGGAGCCTTGTGCTCAATAGTACATGCATGCGCTTGTGCCAATGGGCGGAATAGGGTCTCTTCAAGGGTCTCTAGCAGCTCAGGAAGGTGGAGGAGGCGATGCAGAACAGGTTCAGGTTCCCACTATTCAAGAAGGACCTCCACTTGAAGGCAGAGGCAGTTTGAGAGTGCGGGATGGAGTCGCTATTTCGCAATAGCTGTGGAAAGGAGAGGGGCCTCCAGGGGCCACTCATGCGTAAAAATGGGGTCTTGAGCTAGGGGACACTGGTTGAGGTAAGGAGTACTCCCCAGTCCCCAACGCAAGCAGACCCAAACTTCGCCAGTTCAGTCCACTTTGCTGGCAGGTTCGAATGCAGCAAAAGGGCCGTCTCAGCACCTTTCAGTTCCTGAGATACAGCGATGATTCCCAAATGGGACAGTGGCGATTTCTCCACTCCAGGAGGACAAATCGACCCAGTTTCACTGCAGCAGGCTTCAGGGGCAAGAGGGTCACAAATGCAGCGAACTTGCACGGGTGAACACAGTAACCACGCTTACTCCGGTCCTGGCGCACTCGTCTCACTTCAGACCAGGGAATGCCAAGTGTTTACGAAATTTGGTGCGAGTGTCCCGGGGACACAGAGCTAGCAGTATACCAAGTTTCAAGGGCCTCCTCGAAACGGCAGCGGTTACAGAGCAAAGCAACTGGGTAAGCTGGTCAGTCCACTGGTTGGGCCAGGGACACCTCCGAGAAAGCTTACTTGCAGGTTTTGATGAAGGTGCCGAGAATAGTTGGTCCTACTATTCCAATGGGTCGAAGCGTCTTCGCAGACCTTCTAGGACGACCAGAGGCAGAGGGGTCCCGTGAGACGTCAGCGGGCTCAGGGTGTCAAACCTTCCAGGGGGTCACCAGCAGTTCCTTTACTCGGCCTCGTGTTGCAGGATACTTGGATCCTATCCTTTGTTCAGTGAAAACTCAGGTGATCGACATGGTAGTGGTGTTTTCGGCCTCCTCTTATCCAAAGTTCCCTTCGCACCAAAACGGAGAGGACCAATGAGAGATATGCTCACAAACACACACTCCATACGTGGACCAATCACGGACAACAGTGATCCCAGGCATTCATGGCACTCCAGACACTCTGGCACTCAGGATGTGTATTGTAATCAGACATTCCAGCCCACATCCTGGAGGCACACACACAAAGCATGCAGAAGCCCGCGAAAGCATTGGGATTTGTGGGAAAGTGCATGACCAAATAAGGACTAACCCGGGTCGACTCAACCTGGGGAAGGTGAAGGGGCAAGATGGCCAAAGAACAGGACAAAGAACCTCGTGGCATGGCCATTTTGGAGCCAGGCCACCTATTTGTGCCAAACGCGGTTAACATGGCAGGAAAGGGTTAAAAATAATGCGAAAAGATAGTTGCCACGAGTCCTGTTCATGACACATCTGCACAGTTCATAAAAAGTCCATCGAGAGTATCTAGGGCCTTTGGAAATGACTATAGACCCAAGTGTGCTGTATGGTAAGATACACTGCACACTTGTTACATGTTGCACAAAAGCTGCAACATGAGGAAAGGACTAAGGGAAACAAAGTCTCTCAGTTCTGGCTGTCTTAAGGGAATGTCAGTTTCCCCATAAAAAGTGAGCGAAAGCCCAGAGTACAAATGAGGGTCTAAACAGCAGCAAAAAGTTTGGGGGTTGACACATGGAGGGAAAATTACATACAATGATGAAATCTTTCCTAAGACTCGCCCCTCCCAGTCTAAGGACAGGGGGAACTAATCCACCCCTGGATGAGTTTCTTTTTCAGGTCGGTTAAACATTCTGGACAACCCATCAGCATTGCTATGTTGGACACCTATGCTCAATAGTGAGTCAAAGCCATGCAGATTTTTGGACCACCTAAGAAACTTTGGATTCTCTCCCTTCGTGTTCATCAGCCACTTTAAGAGCGTATGGTCCGTTTGCACAGTGAAGTGGGTCCCATAGAGGTAGGTCCTCAGCTTCCTTAGAGCCCACACAACAGAGACATTCTTTCTCTACTGTGGACCATTTGAGCTCTCTGTCCTTAAGCTGGCAACTCATTTAGCCAATAGGGTGTTCCTTACCCTTCTCATCTACTTGTGATAGTACAGCTCCTATCCCGGTGTCAGAGGCATCTGTCTGCACAATAAAAGGTCTTTGGTAATCAGGGGCCCTGAGAACAGGGGCCTGGCACAAGCAGTCTTAAGCCATTGAAGGCCTTCTCACACTCTTCAGACCAGGTTACCTTCTTGGGTTTCTTTGGAGTAGTGAGAACAGTCAGAGGGGCAGCTATAGTACCATAGTCTGCCATGAAATGTCTGTAGTACCCAGTGAGTCCCAAAAAGGCTCTCACTTGGGTCTGTGCAGTGGGGGTAGGCCAGTCTTGTACTGCTTGTACTTTACTGGGTAGAGACTTATCCTCCCTCCACCTACTTCATGTCCAAGGTATACCACTGATCCTTGTCCAATCTGGCACTTGCTGGCCTTTATGGTCAAGTGGGCCTTCTGAAGAGCCTGTAACACAATCCCAAGGTGTTTCACATGGTCTTCCCATGTGGCACTGAAAACTGCTATATCATCCAGATATGCAAGACAGAATTCATCCAACCCATGGTTCACAAGCCTCTGGAAAGTGGCAGGGGCATTCTTCAACCCAAAAGGCATTACCCTGAACTGGTAAAGACCCTCTGGGGTTGAGAAAGCGGTCTTCTCCTTGGCATGTTCTGCAAGGGCTATTTGCCAATAACTTGCAGTGAAGTCAAACGTGCTGAGGTATTTGGAGGCACCCAAAGTATCCACCAGCTCATCTGTTCTAGGCAAGGGGTGTGCATCTGTCTTGTTGACTGCATTCAGAGTGCTGTAATCCATGCAGAACCTCAATTCAGAAGTACCTGCCTTTGGAACCAAAACCACTGGGCTGAACCAAGGACTACTGGAGGGTTCAATCACCCCAAGATCCAACATTTTGTTGACCTCTGCTTTAATGTAAGACCTTACTTTGTCCGACATTCTGTATCCCCTACTTTTGGTAGGTAGACTGTCTCCTGTATCAATGCTATGTTTGCACCAAGGTGTCAAACCAGGGGACTGTAAAAACAAGGAGTAAAATTGCCTAAGAAAACTTTTCCCCTGCGCCTGTTGATTATAAGTCACATATATGGACATCCTCAATGGAGCTGTCTGAAGGACTGCTGTGGAAGAGGTCAGGGAGAGGTTCCGACTACTCTTCCTCAACATCTGAAGCCCACAGTAGTGCAGCGTTTTCAACTCTTGGGATGAAAGCCTTCAGTCTATTTATGTGGAACACATTTGGAGCCTGACCAGCCCTTCCAAGGTCCACTAAATATTTGACCTCACCCAGTGACTCCACCACTGTGCAAGGGCCTGACCACTTGTCCTGTAAAGCTCTAGGCCTTATAGGATTCATGATCAGGACTTGCTGACCAGATGTGAAATTGATGAGGGAAGCTTTCTGGTCATACCAATGTTTCACCAGAGCTTGTCCTGCCTTCAACGTTTCACTAGCCAGACCCATCAGGAGTACCATCCTTTTTCTGAGCTCTAGCACATAGTCTACCACGTTGGTAGTAATGGGGGGAGTGGGCATCTCCCATCCCTCCTTGACTATGGCTAAGGGTCCCCTTATAGGGTGACCACACAGAAGTTCAAAGGGGCTGAAGCCAACACCCTCTTGTGGTACTTCTCTGTAGGCAAACAGTAAGCATGGTAACAGAAGATCCCATTTTCTTCTTTGAGGTTCTTCCAGAGCCCCAATCATGCTTTTCAGGGTCCTATTAAACCTTTCAACCAGACCATTGGTCTGTGGGTAGTATGCGGATGAATTGTATAGGTGACACCACATTCCTTCCACATGGCCTGCATATGCTTGGACATAAGGTTGCTGCCTCTGTCAGACAACTTCTTTAGGGATGCCAACCCTAGTAAATTTGCCAAGCAAAGCTTTTGCGACTGACTTGGCAGTCACAGTTTTCAATGGAATGGCCTCAGGATATCTGGTGGCATGGTCGACCAGCACCAGGATAAACCTATTGCCTGAGGATGTTTAGGGGTCAAGGGGACCAACACTGTCGATCCCTACCCTCTCAAATGGTACCCCAACAACTGGGAGTGGTACCAATGGAGCTTGGATTGTTGAGCCACTCTTACCAGATAACTGGCAGGAGGCACAACTCCTGCAGTGACATTCTACTTGCACCCCCATCTTGGGCCAGTAGAAGTGCATGGATAACCTTTGTTTGGTTCTCTTGATTCCAAGGTGACCAGCAAGGGGCACTTCATGCGCCAGCTGCAGGAGGAAGTGTCTTACAGCAGGGGGAACCACCAACCTCATATGGTCTCTTTCTGTAGACTCGGTAGGCTCACTATACAGGATCCCACATTCCCAATAAATCCTGTGCTTCCAGAGGAGGTTCACCCTCAAACTGGGAGCAGGCCTGTCTACTCAGGCCTTCCAGAGATGGGCACTCACGTTGGCCCTTACTAAATTCTTCCCTGTCAGGACCACCTTCCACTAACACATCTTTTAGTTCAGGGTGGTCATTTGGGTCAAAGACTTCAGGTGTCACCTCCTCCTCGTCAGGTCCAGGTGATTGACCAATTACCTCCACCTCAGTGGTAGATGAGTTAGGGGGAATATTCTCTTTCTCTCTTTTGGATTTTCTTACTCCTTTAGCCTTGGGATTCCCCTTTGGCTGGGGCACTGCAGTTGTCTTGGCCAATGCTGCCCTTGTTTGAGACCTTGTGCAGGGTCTTTCAGCTGTATCTCCCACAAGCCCTAAAGCTCTGAGATCATTTCCCAGCAAGACCTTTCCTGGGACACTCCTCTGTATGCTCACTGGAATTCTGACTGCTGTACCATTTATAGTAAGAGTTACAGGTATTTCTGGGAAAATGAGAGATGGGCCATCAGCCAACTTAATGGGTAACAGAGGAGCTCTGGCAACTTCCTCTGGGTCTACCAAGGTAGAATCCACTACAGTTCGACTATACCCACTATCCCTAGGACCTGGAGTATCTACTCCATTGATCAGCACACTGTCTTTAAAGTAGTGCTTGGTATTATCTGGAATCATAGCATACGCCTCTGAGACTTTAGGCTCCAAGGAACCCAGGGAACTAAAACTACCTCAGCTTCTATCCCGCTGGGGAAGGAGTCTGAGGAGAAGGATGCCCCTGTAATCTCTTCTTCCTCATAGGAGAAGGCCAGATTAGCAGAGTGGACCACCAAGGGTTTGACCTTACATCTGGCATCCCCCTTCACATGGTCAGTTGCTCCACAAGCAAAACAAGATCCACTGGGTCTGTTCACATAGGGAGGCTTACTATAACCAGAGTTCTGTTTTGGAGGCTGACCTCCACTACCCTGTGAGTTCTCTTGTGTCTTACCCTTATTCTTTCTTTTGTGACCCTTCTGGGAGGAAGGGTTATCAGATTCCCCACCCTCTTTATCTTTGGACTTTTTCCCCTCCTCCTGCTTACCAGGATGTGTCTTGTCCTTATGGGACACTCTATGTGAAACCGACAAATCTGCTGCTATGGCAAGTTTCTTAGGATCTATCTCCTTTGAATCTGCCAAGTGCTGCTTAAGCTCAGGGGAAGAAGATGCAAAAATATGTTCCAGCATGACAAAACATATCATACCTTCAAAGGTAGAGACCTTATAACTTTCAACCCAGCCAGTCAAGTTCTTTAAGGATTCAGTTACATAAGATACCCATGTACCACCTTCTTTCTTGTTGTACTCTCCAAATCATTTTAAGTATTGGGCAGGAGTCTTTCTAAACGTTAAGATGAGAGTTTGCTTCAACATTGCAAAATCTGCGCTCTCAGCTTTTGACATTTCCATAATGGCACTACAGCCAGAATGTGGCAGTCTGCTAAGTAACCAGTCAATTTTATCAGCATTGCCAACTTGTTGAACCTCACATGCATACTCAAATGTATTCAACCAGTCCATAATGTCATTATTTTCCTCATACACACTGAGAAGATCTTTAGGAAACCTTGGATGAGAGTAGGACCCAGACCTATGTCCAGGACCCTTGGATCCATTGGCAACCTGAAGCTTGGCCAGTTCCAACTGGTGATCCCCGTCTTTCTGTTTTTCTGCCTGCTCTACCTTCAGTTTGGCCGTGCTAAATTCAAGCTCCTTCTGCCTAAACAGCAGTTCTTGTTTCTTGAATTCAAGCATGGCCTCACCTTCAGCACTGGCAGAGGAAACATTAGACATTACATCCTCATGGTCTCTGTGGATCAGTGCAGCGGCAGAACTACCAGTTCTGCCAGTGGGAGCATCCCCACCTCCTTCTGCACCGGCATCAGAAGCTATGGCACTAAACTGAGCTTCTTGCCAGTCTGGGATTCTTTGGATCATTTCCATTTTTGTGCCTTGAGCAGAGATACCTCTCTCAGCACACATATTTCTCAATGTTTCAGAGTTAGAAGCATTTAAAGTTAACAAGTTACTTGTTTCCATAATGTTAAATAGGACTATGGCCTTTTTAAGTTAAACTACAACAATTCACTATGTGTCCAGGTAGAAATAACTTGACATGCCTTCACTAGTATGCAACACTGGATACCTTCAGTCCTATCCCACCGCTGTACACCAATTTGTTAAGAAGGATTTCTGAACTCTGACCTGGAGGGGCAGAGGTTCAGAAGGCCAACTTAGTTTCTTGGAACAGGGTAACCTCTGGACAAGCCAGACCAATCAGGGTAGCTATGGCAGGCAGTCAAGACTAAGTCTCAGGAGGGGTGAGGATGACTGAAGGACCTCAATGAGCACACAGAGCAAGGACACTTACAAATTACTCCAGACAGGTGTTATATCAAAATTATAGACACATTTATTACAAGGCCTTTGTAAAATAGACCATAGCAAATGAATCACAGTAACACTAAGTAAACCAATACATCACACTCAATACAATATATATACAAGACCATTGGGGTCTAAAGGGTTAAATGCATGAAATATGTTGACAACCTAGATGGGGAGGAAACAGGCAGTGCAGGTAATCTTTAGGCCCAGTTCCACATCAATAATACACCTAACTAAGAGGCAGTTCAAGCCCTACGAAGAGAGGAGTCTTGTGCTCAACAGTACGTGCACGCGCTTGTGCCGATTCGGCAGAATAGGGTCTCTTCAAGGGTCTCTAGCAGCTCAGGAAGGTGGATGAGGCAATGCAGAACAGGTTCCCACTATTCAAGAAGGACCTCCAATTGAAGGCAGAGGCAGTTCGAGAGTGCGGGATGGAGTTGCTATTTTGCAATAGCTGTGGAAAGTAGAGGGTCCCCCAGGGGCCACTTTTGCGTAAAAATGGGCTCTTGCACTAGGGGCCACCAGTTGGGGTAAGGAGTATTCACCGGTCCCCGATGCAAGCAGACCCAAACTTCACCAGTTCCGTCTACTTCGCTGGCAGGTTCGAATGAGGCAAAAAGGACCTCTCTGCACGTTTCAGTTCCCGAGATACAGCGATGATTCCCAAACGTAACAGTGGCGATTTCTCCGCTCCGGGAGGATGAATCGACCCAGTTTCACTGCAGCAGGCTTCAGGGCCAAGAGGGTCACAAATGCATCGAACTTGCACAGGTCGTTGCCGCGGCAGGGCAAGACGGTAAACGTGCTTACTCCGGTCCTGGCACACTCATCTCACTTCAGACCTGGAAATGCCAAGTGTACAAAATTCGGTGTGAGGGTGCCGGGGACACAGAGCTAGCAGTATACCAAGTTTGAAGGGCCTTCTCGAAACGGCAGTGGTGACAGAGCAAAGCAACTGCGTAAGATGGTCAATCCACTGGTTGGGCCAGGGACACTTCTGAGAAAGCTTACTTGCAGGGTTTGATGAAGGTGCCGAGAATAGTTGGTCCCATTATTCCAATGGGTCGAAGCATCTTCGCAGACCACCTAGGACGACCAGAGGCAGAGGGGTCCCACGGGACGACAGCGGGCTCAGGGTGCCAAACCTTCCAGCGGGTCACCAGCGGTTCCTCGACTCGGCTTCGTGTTGCAGGATACTTGGATCCTATCCTTTGTTCAGTGACAACTCAGGAGATCGACATGGTAGTGGTGTTTTCGGCATCCTCTTATCCAAAGTTCCCTTTGCGCCAAAACGGAGAGGACCCAATGGGAGATCTGCTCACAAACACACACTCCATACGTGGACCAATCACGGACCACGGTGGTGCCAGGCATTCATGGCAGTCCAGACTCTCTGGCACCCAGGATGTGTATTGGAATCAGACATTCCAGCCCACATCCTGGAGGCACACACACAAGGCATGCAGAAGACCGCAAAAGTATTGGGATTCGTGGCAAAGTGCATGACCAAATAAGGACTGACCCGGGTCGAAGGTGAAGGGGCAAGATGGCCAAAGGACAGGACAAAGAACCTCGTGGCATGGCAATTTTGGAGCCAGGCCACCTATTTGTGCCAAACGCAGTTAACATGGTTAAAATGGCAGGAAAGGGTTAAAAATAATGCGAAAAGATAGCTGCCACCAGTCCTGTCCAAGACACATCTGCACAGTTCATAAAACGTCCAGCGAAAGTATCTAGGGCCTTTGGAAATGGCTATAGACCCAAGTGTGGTGTATGGTAAGATACATTGCACACACGTTACATGTTGCACAAAAGCTGCAACACGAGGAAAGGATGAAGGGAAACAAAGTCTCCCAGTACTAACTGTCTTAAGGGCATGTCAATTTCTCCATAAAAAGTGAGCGAAAGCCCAGGGGAGTGCAGCTGAAGGCTGTGCTTTTCTGGCAAAGTCAGTCAATGGTGTCTAAACAGCAGCAAAAAATTTGGGGGTTGACACATGGAGGGAAAGTTACATACAATTATGAAATCCTTCCTAACATCTGGCAACAGTAGATTTCAGATTCCAAGTTATGAAGTTAGATGGAGGCACATTCAAACAAACTTTAGGTTTCTGTGATGATGGACCTACATATATATACACAAGCATTTGCTATTAGTGACATTGTGTGAGTGACATGTGGCATAGTGTCTAGAGGGGATGCTCTCTCCTCAACGCGGATGGAAAACAATCTCATTGCATGTTATGCTATTAGGACATCGGAAAGTATCCAACTTTTGATTAAATAGAGTAGTCTGGGAAGGTAAAGTGAGTGATTCTGCCTTAACCAAAATGTCTGAGACTTCAGGTATGAAAATACCTAGAGTGTTTGGAATAGAATGCACATTTTTGTTTTGTGTTAAAACAATGTCCATTTCTCTAGTAAGATTATTTTAATATTACTGCATTATACACAGTATGTTGGGGATATAAACCAAAGTATGCTTGGTTTGTTTGATTTGAGTTTGTACCAAATCTGATCTCACACATTTCTAAACTGGACTTTGTGTCTCACAAAATGTGCTCCCCAACGGAGCAAGATGGCTCTGTTGTTCATGTTCATGTCACTTGAAGGGTCTGAGCATTCCACCATTTCAGTGCATGTACAAACTTTGGTATTACAATAACTACATCGCTCCACATTCAGCACGACCACTTTGAGCTGAGCCACACCTGCATGGGTCTCACGTGCAGTTATGAATTTCGCAAAAAGTGGATGAATATAATTTCCAGTAGTTTCATCGCAGTTCACAATGAGACGTCTGGTAACGAGGAACTGTCCAGATCGAGGCTTGTATCCTTTCCAGTGCAGGAAAGGACACATTACCTGTTGGGTATATGACATAGCGCTCAGAAACCCTCGAACTTGGGAGTACACCTGATTTTTCAAAATTTGTAGTTAACCACAAACGGGGAAGTTGGACTGTTGCTTTTTTTTTTGCACTGGTTGGACCGAGTGGCTGTTTTACCAGTAGGTTGTAGGGGTAGACATGTACTGCTGGTCTGCAAAGATGTGCTGCCACTATTGTTAACTGACTGGTGTACACTGTTGGTGCTGATATTTTCTTAAGGGAATTACTTTGAACTGATAATGCAGAGCACCCAGTTTGAATCTGTTTCTGATGCAAGGAAATATGAAAATAAGCATCCCTCATGTCCAGCGTGGCCTTCATTAGTAGAAGCATTACCTCCTGCAGCATCGTCATTTTAAACTTTTGACTTTTGATGTACTTGTTCAGGGGTCTTAGATCCAGAATTGGTCTTAGTGACCTGTCTTTTTTGGGGAAAAACATATGGAATAGATGTTTTGAGTCCTTTTCCCTTTTGGCATTTTTCAGGAGTGTTTCTTTCTACCCCTGTTTCTGTTTGGTTCTGTCTCATTTGGGTGGCATGTGTTGGGATTGCATAGAAATGGTGACTGGGAAGAAAAATTGGCAATGCAGCGAGTTTCTTATTCCTTGCAGAAAGTTAATGACCACTTGTGTACAGGCGCGTTATAAATGCCTTATCATATCATAACAATGGAGAAGGGTCTTTTTTTTTTTTTAATCAGAAACAAAAATATTGGGAAGGAGGAGATAATGGTGGTAGATTGCTGGTGAACAAACTTAAAAGCCTGGCAGAAAGAGTAGTGACAAAAGGGGTGGTAAATGATTAGGGGGTTTTAGTTCTAAAGAATTCAGAAATGTTCTGCGTATTTCCGCGCCTTTTATAAGAATTTATATGAAGAGAAGGGTTCATCACAAGACCAGGATATGGACTACCTTTTTCAAATGATAGATTTACCAAAATGGACTTGGGACAGTAAAATGGCTTTGGAGGCGAGGATTAAGGACCTAGAAGTTTCAATGGCAATTTCGCAATAAAAAATTGGTACATTTCCATGGTTGGATGGTCTTCCAGGGGAATTGTACAAGGTCTTCCAGGGTAAACTGTCCCCTATTATGTGTCAATAATTCAATTTTATACTAGAGGGAGGCCGATTATGTCCTTCTATGCGGGAAGCCCTTATTACTTTGATTCTAAAACCAAATAAGGATCATACAAAATGTGGAAATTATCGGCCAATATCGCTACTTAATGTTTACTTGAAGATTTTTACAAAGATTTTGAAGAATCGCTAAAACAGATATATTGGGGAGATTATACACCCAACTCAGTCTGGACTCATGCGTCAGCGGTTTGGTTACATTAATATTAGGACTCTGGTAGATCTCTTGGGGTTGCAAAAACATATTCCTAATGGTGCTGCAATGGTGTTTCTGGATGCAGAAGAGGCTTTCAATAGAGTGAACTGGGTATTTTTGAGAATGTACAATGAGGGAGATGGGATTTGGTAGAATTCTTCTGGGAGCAATAAGATGTTTGCATTTTGAGGCAAAAGCTAAGGTCTGGTCAAATGGGGAACTTTCAAAAGAAGTAACTATTGTGAGAAACTTGAAGGTGTATCCCTGACTAGTCCCGGGGATCTGTCATCAGGACACGGCCATCGCTATTGGATAAAGTTCCTGGGGGTGGACCAGTGCGGGAGGATCACCTGGATGAGGGGTACTCGGGGAGTGGAAGTAGGACACCGACGGGTGAGACGCAGTACCCCTTTTCCCTATCCTACCGCGTAGGATATTTAGAGGCTCTAGCCCCCCCTTTTCCAAGACAAACACTTTCTTACACTGTGACAGACAACGGACTAACATCCGAGCCATTTATTTGACATGCCCCAACACAAGAGTCAGGCAATTGACAATAATTATGCACACCTGATGGCCCTTTCCCTTTGGGATAGAAGGTGGAGAATGAAAGCATACTTCGCCGAGCAACGCTGAACGCACGAGAAAGCAGCTATTCCGGACCAGCAGTTCAAACGGAGGAGAAAGGCAGAGAGACCTGAAGGGACGACGAGAAAGGAATAGCTCTTGACCTTTTCAACTCAGACCCGCGAAGCCTCCGAGTGGGAAATCATAAAACCGGGAACTCCAGCTGGCATGTGGTGTGACACGTGTCAACGGCACATGGGGATCTCCTGTGCCGATAGTCAAAGCAGGGAGATGCGCTTGCAACCGTGGGGCCGTCCTTGAATCCCGAGACAAGAAACTCCAGCACAGCCAGTGAGTCAGAAAAAGACGGACAGTAAAACTGAACTGTGCTGGGCCCAAGGTTGCAGGCGGCAACCTTGTTGAACAAAGACCTTGTGTAATTGAACTTTAAAGAACGTCAAGAAGAGGTTCAGAAGCAGAGTGGTCAGGTGTCGTGGGGGAACGCTCATTCGAAGGACTCTGACTGAAGCCCTTTTTTGTGCTTGTTGAAACTATGCAAGCAAAGAGGATTTAGGAGAGGTTAGTGTGAAGTGTCAAAGTGGTCCTACGAGGGTAGAGCAAAAACCCCTTGTACAATCGAAAGTCTTTGACCGATTGACAAGAAAGAAAGTAAAGGGAAGCTTGGCTGGGGACTTAAAGGAAAGCCTGACTAGGGGCTGAGACCTGAATTTAGGCAAGAAGGGCACCTAAGCGGTCTGAAGGAACCCCGCTTTCTGATAAGATTGTGAACTAAGGCAAGTGTGAACCCGACGGAGGGATGCCGAAAGAAAGCTAGGGGAAGGGAACCCCTGCTTCCTGATGAGAATTAACCTATCAAGAACTGTGTTAAGAAAGGCTATGTGAATCCGATGTTGGGATGCCAAATTAAATGATCAAGTTACGAACTGTGTTAAAAATAGCTATGTGAACCCGACGGAGGGATGCCAAGGGAAACGCCAAGTGAAGTAAATCCTGCATTGTGAGTGAAAAGCTGTAGTGAACCTGACGTAGGGAGGCACGCATTGCATGTGGGATCGGAGCCCGGCAGACGGGGATCCTAAGGCGAAGTTGATCACCCCGTGAAAATTGATTAAAGGAACTTTTATTTATTGTCTTGGTACAGCTGGCCTTCTAAGGCATGAGACGTTGCTGGAAAGAGACTTGGCCCCAGAAGGTTCTGGCAACGTTGAACGGAATTGTAACTTTGTGCTGGCGAGGCTCAGGAGTGTGCTGTGCTCAAGGGTCCTGCCTTGTCCTGTGCAAAAAGTCGGGGGAGATCCAGCCATACCACCCTGAATTATCATTTGGTGAACACATTTTCTTTTCTTGAGAACATTATCCAACACTAATTTTGTAACTAAGTTGTAAGGATTGGCAAAAGTTTTGTTTAGTATAGGCCCTTTTTATTTGACAAGATGCCACTAGGACTGCTTTCTTATTATTTGATGGTCGTAGCTTGCTCCCATTTTAGATTTAGATTAGGCGTTTTTCTCACCCATTATATAGTTTAATAAACACCCTTGACCTGTGATCACTGGTGTCTGTCTTTACTGTTGCCATAATGAGTTTCTTAGATAATGCAATGTGGAACCAGGCAGGTTTGTCCCCTCTCTCCATTTTCGTTTAATATTGCTTGAGAGCCGCTGGCACCTCGAATTGGGAAGGAGGTAGGTATTCGGGGTATATGTTTAGGAGGATATGAATTTAAAGTTTTAACCTATGCTGATGATATGGTTGTACTTTTGTCCAAACCCAGAGAGAGTAGTGATCTACTGAAGATCTTTGAGGAAGTTGGGCGGATGTCTGGCCTCAAGATCAATTGGGACAAGACTGTAGTTTTTCCGCTGGATTGTTTTAGCACTTGGGATTGTAAATGGGCAGATTCACATGTAAAATATTTGGGAATCTATAATTTGCTAAATTTGAATACGATTGTGGATTTTAATCTGGATAGATTAATTGAGGGTCTCGTAAAAGATGTGAATAGGTGGGAAGAAATTGCAGTTGGGCATTTGGGTCAGGGTCAATGCGATCAAAATGACATTGATCATTAAAGTACTTTACATTAGACAGTCATTACCTCTGAGATTTACGAAGAACTTGCAGAGAATAGACAGAATATTTCTGGTGTTTGTCCGGAGTAGTGGGAGAAAAAAAACTAAGATTCCTAAATTCATTTTGACACGAGGTATATATGAGGGTGACTTTGGCTATCCTCATTTGGAAAAATATAGGAAAGGTTTTATGTTGAAGAAATCCGCACATTACTTCGGATCAGTAGAATGTGTTAATCCGATCTGGGTAAAGTTAGCGAGGAAGGTTATAAATCCCTTCTCTCTTTGGGTAACATATATTCCTTTAAAAAAAGAATGGGAGGATGCAAAAGCCTACCATCTATTGAGGCTTCTCGTTTAGAGTTGACCTCTTGGTTCGAGGATAATGAACAAGATTGGTGGATGAATTACGAGGCCTCTTAATGGCTTAATCCGGTATTACAAGTGGATAATCAACCTTTAAATTGGCGCAGTTGGATTGAGAAAAGGGTGCTGGCAATTGCTGATGTTTTCAAGAATTACAAATTGGTGAATTTCACTGCATTGAGATGTAGATTTCCAACAGGGACGCAGGAACGTGATAGATATAGAATACTTTGGAGGTTACTGACTCACAGACTAAGCATGTTACAGTCTCCAATTGTAAAGAGACCTGGTTTATTTGATATTTTTAATACTCCTCTGTGTACAGTTTCCACTTTTCTAAAATTGATGTCCATGGCTCTGGCATATGTTGAGCATTGGTATAAATTGCGCTGTGAATGGAGCGCAGATTTGCAAAATGAGATTTCATCTGAGCATTGGGAGTTTTTATTGAAGGCTGGGTACAGAGAAAAGTGGGATTTGAATTTAAGGTTAATTCATTAGAAAATAGTAGGATGTTTATATTGGACACCGGTGCACATGCATAAATTGGGGCCGATGGATAATTTGTGCCGGGGTTGTGGTTCAGAGGTGGGTAGTTTGTTGCATATGTTATGGGGGGGGTGTACTGGTATGAGATTACTGGAAAGAAACTTTAGATAGAGTTGATTTGATTATGGGAATATAATTTCCTTGTTTACCACTACCGTCGGTGTTGCTGAAATAGTGACTGGATTGATACGTCATTGGAGCTGGCAGCAAAGCAAATTATGAGAGTATGGAAGATGCAGAAAAAAACAGGTAGAGGATTGTATTTATGAGCTGCAAGTTTTACCTGGTTATGAGGTGTTATTTAATAGGCTATATAGGGCAGAGAAATATCTTGAACTATGCAATTAATTTAATGAGTTATATGGATAACCTGGGAGTCTAAATATGCAAGTGAGTGTCTTTTGAAAGATGTGGATTGTCGGGTGATCTGTGGTGTGTGTGTAGGTGTGTATGCTGTTTTGTCTTTTGAAGGGATCTCCAATATGCTTATAGTTTGTTCATTTATAGGATTTAAAATACTTGTATGTATGGTAACATGTTCTTTTACTGTTCATTTATACATGTTCTGCACTCTTGAGATTTATTTGATGTATTTGTGAATATTGAAATACAATTTCTTTCAATGCACTATCCTCTTTTTACAGTCCCTAATACCAACTAGTTGGTGAACATTCTTTACCACCTTTCGGCGTATGGTTTTCCTTCCCCCTTCAATGTTGCTGTGTGAGGATACCTGGCATTAACAGCCACTTTATCCCGTCCCAGCCACTGGATCAGTGTGAACTATTCTGTTCACCCTGACCGAATTGCTGCCATGTGGTTGCCTTCGTCTAAAAGGTCTGTGGGAAACATGTGGCTGGAATCATCTAGCCCCTTTCGGGTGCTGGACCTGCTATTCTCTAGTACGGTCTGGTAATGAAGGTTCATAAAGTCCTTGCAGTTAAGAGTGTTCTGTGTGGAGGATTCACTCTGCCGCAAGTCTTTTCTTCTCCTACAAGTCTTTCCTCAAGCGCACTGAAACAGGAGGAGCTTCACCTCAGAGCACACCTTGCATCACTGTATATACTGCTGTAAAAGCAGAGCGTGCGGAGTGTTAAGAGTGTTCCGTGTAAACGGGGTTCCCGAAGCTCCTGTGGCTATCTGCTCCATGGAAATCATGGTGAGATCACTATGCAGTAAGTTTTGTGTGGGGGATACTATTTGCATTTATCCTGTGGCGCCCTCAGATTGTGCCACTGACAATGCTGCACCGCTGCCCCAGTCCACAGGGACTATGCTTCATAAGGACAGCCTGGGGGAACCTGAGGGGCGCTCCTCTTCCGTGCACAATGCAGAACTAACTATATACGCGCAGGTTCTGGCATCAGAGTCTTTTTCAACCACCACTGACCCGCATGTCTGTACAGTCTTTGAGCACGGAAAAAATGAACTCTGAACAGGTACAGGCTGTGCGTTTCGACCTAATTCAATCTGGAATCAAGGATAAGTCCCCGATCCTTGACAAGTCTTTTCTGCGGCTATGCAATGACATGAAGGTCTCTAACCTCCTGCGTGAGGAACGTATTACCTAAAGCCACTGATTTATCTAATGCCATCCCAGCAGGGTTTTTTAAATGAGAAAGGTACCAATTTCAATTAATTAACACCGTAAAAACATTGAGATGCGCAGACAATCTAACATTCTGTTGAGTGTTGATATTTTTGGTCACCCATCTATCTCAGCGCTTCATCTTGTTTTGGAATCACTGCTTTGTTTATACGACAATATTAAGGATATTTTAACAATGAACGCGCCAAAACAATGCAGTGGAAATTCATATTCTCAAATTGAATAAACTGTACAATAAAGACTGTTTTGCTCAACCAGTCTTTACGGACGCTGAAGATAGTTTGCCACTTGTTGGTTAGGACATTGCTTTAGCTGTCAATCCGTTCAATCCTGTCCCTAATACATGAACACCAAATACCCCCTCCATTCTGGTCGAGCTAGCATCAAGAATAAGTGTCTCACCTGTCCTCTTTAATTCCCCTGTGCCCGTACCATCGAATGCACCATAGGTGATTGAGAGCATTCCAAGAACTGAGGCTGTGGGTTGTCATATTCAAGAGGGACATTCCAACAAACCACCCAACAGAAAACACAATAAAAAGAGGAAAAAAAACAAAAAAATGCCTGCTGCAAAGATTCAACGTTACTTGTTACATTTTTTACGCCAATTGCCTGCCAATGATAGTATTATTGATCTGGGCTCACAGAACACAGTGGATAGAGAATCAATTGTCACTGTAGGTAGCTTGGTCAAATCCAAGGAAGATACTGGCATGCGTCATGTAGCCCACCATAAAGTTGCAAACACTGTGGAAATCGGTACCGACCCATGTTTTTCAACAGCAAGGGGGTCATGCAGTGATTTGTCCATACCCACTAACCTACCTAATCTCGACACACAATCAATCATGAAATTATCTAGGGGCCATCAAAAAAAAGAAATGACTTCATTCCTCCAACTTCCTAATAATTCCAGTAAGGTGCCGAATGCTAGCCTTCTAGCAAGCAGGCCTCAAGTGAAGGGCCACTGTGTCGCTATGTTGTCATCTAAGGCTCAGATAGGGGTCCATCAAACTCTTAATCATTCGGATCACTTGACTAAAGGGGTGTAATTGAGGAATCTAACTCAGAACTGGCCAAGCAACAAATTGATCCACACCAAACCTCATCTCAAAAACATTGGGATGGGAGTGCACCATCATATATAACGACCAGATATGGATGAAACGCACCAAGATTTTGGGGATTTTCCAAAAGATTCCTCTCCTCCGATCCCTACATTCGGATGACATTGACTCGATCCCCTTACTATTGACAAATAATAATCAAATGGTTTGTCTTCTCTTCCATTCTGTAATTGCATCCACTATGGTTTGGGAACAAAGAAATAATCTGCTTTCCCTAGGGTATAAAATCACTGTGCTCAAATTCAAAGAAGATGCCAAGATATTTGTGTTCCCATCTCTTCTTGGCAGCATTCCTAATACTGCTGGTATTATGGCAATTCTGTGTTGTGTTCTACGACCCCCAATGAAACTCAACAAGACTGGTCCTGGGTGGAGTGTGCTGTAAAAATCACTGATGGGGCTCCGACAGGCACTGACTCAACCCTAACCCTCGCCTGATCAAGGCTGTATCATGGAATTTATGTGGATGGGCAAACTTTTACCGGAACCTTTGTACCTCAGTTAGTTCCAGGGATTGTAATATCTTTGCGTTACAAGAAACTATGTTGACCAGGCACTGTGATAACACTTAATCTAGTTTGGCTGTTCGTGCAGACGGGCAGGCCTAGTGGGGGTCTGATTATTGCAATCGATAATTCTCTCCAACTTAGTTCAGAGTTTATCTACTCAGATCATTCACTTTTGTCAATTGCCATTACAACTTGCTGCACGAAAGTTATGCTACTTTTGGTCAACATAAACTGGAACCCTGCCAGACGTCTATACACTCAGTTCTTTGAGGGTTGGCTTATTGACAGGCTTTCCCACTCGATTATATTGGGTAGGGATATTAATTCGAATTGCAATGAGGGCAGTAAATTCAATCTGACCAACGGAGGGTCTTGCCACCCGAATATCATTTGCATGAGAGGAAGAGATTGGATTCCTTTCTGAACAAATGGGAACTGTTTTTGTTACATTATTCAGCCCTGGATGAGCTTCCTATCTATACTTGGCATAGGGGCTCTCATCACTCACAGACAGATTGACACCACTACGGTTAAACTTTCCTCTGGTCCATGCCAATTAGTTGGGTTTAAAGCTGGAGACCATCTGGCTGTGGCTCTTTCGTTTGATCTACCTCAAAATATACATGCCACCTTCTTTCTTGCAGCCTTTATCTCCACGGAGGGAGGCGTTAGGAGAATTAGATGGGACAACAGGCTTTGCCACAAGTTCATAAGCTCTATGTTTGAACTAACTGAGGAGGTGGGTTGGGGGAAAGGCCTCTGTCCCCACTAGTGCATAAATGCTCTATGGTTTCTCTAACATTGTTGGTGTTTGCATGCAATGTCTGAGTGACACTCAAAAAGTTCATTTCAAGAATAATCTTACTCATCAGTTTGATACTTTGATCGCCAAGTCGAAAAGGACTAACAGAAATTCCCTGAAACAACTGGCCCTTAATCAAATGTGTGTTATCGATTTTCAGAAAGCCAAAAAACGTGTCAATGGCAGAGAGACTCAAATCATGTAGAATTAAACTAAACATTGAAGACAATCAGACTATGCTTCATCATATAACTCATGCAAACACCAGACAGTTCTGGGGTATCATCAACAACACTGTAGGAGCAAACATCTATGAGAAAGGGTCCAATTGCAGAGGATACTTGGGTTTACTTTTGTACAGCCAAGCTCTCCCATCCAGGGCCTACGTTAGATGTACACAATCCTAAAATGGGTCTGTCATCATTTGGTCAATGCCCATGGGATACAGAAGACACTGAATGGCCAGTTACTAGACTGAAACGGTCTAGAGCCCCTGGCCCTGATGGGATTCCACCTCATGTTATTAAGGAATCCTCCCAACTTTGGATTTCTCACCTTAAAGCACACATTGATCATATTTTTTTAACTCATACAATTCCGCAGTCTTGGACTCAATCCATAGTTATACAAGTATACAAGAAGGGTGATTCTACATCACCAGAAAACTTGAGGCCAATTGCACTTACGGATTCTGCCAGTAAGGTTCTCTCTATTCTTCTTCTTAGAGATCTTAATTTGGTTCTTGCTCAGTCACCTATCTTGTCGATGTTCCAAATAGGTTTTAGGCAAAGTATGGGTACCGCACTTAATTCCAAAGTTATGGTGCATTTATTGCATAATGTTAAACATCACGGCAGAGGGTCTGTCTATATGGCATCTCTGGACATGTCCGCAGCCTTTGACTGCACTGTGTGAATTACTTTGGGCCAAATTGACTAAATTCTGAGTCCCTCCCAAATTTGTTCAACTTATTGCCCTATTACATGGAAGCACCACAATTATAATTTGCATAACCAGAGATGGTGCTCTTTCCAGACACATTCAAACTCTAGTGGGAGTCCAACAAGGGTGCACTCTTGCCCCCCATTCTTTTTAATCTCTACTTGAGTGACATCGAGAGTCTGTGGCTTAGGAACGACATCTATCCGGCTAGGCTTGGTACTCTCAGACTCCACTGGCTCGCTTTCGCCGATGATCTTATTCACTTTGATCGTACTCCGATTGGCCTTCAACGCAAATTGGATATCTTTTTGCAATTTGTGTTAAAACACAATCTCCAGGCCAATGGCTCAAAATCAAAGATAATTGTATTTTCTAACCAAAAGCAGCCTAAAACTATGACATGGACTTTGGGAGGGGAACCAATTGAACAGGTATCTTTGGTTAGATATTAATAGTTACTCACCGTAGTGACTAACTTATTCTTAGTCCATATTCCCCTTCCCTCCATACTGAATGGGTGTCCCTTGCGGGAGACAGAACCTTTTTCACCAGAGAAATCTTCTTCCCCTTTAAATTAGAGGCACGTGGCCCTGGGAGCATGCACTCGGCTGACTCTGCCCACCGGCACCACTCCTCAGTCCCAATTGACGGGTCAAAAATATTTAACATTGTCCAATGACACAAGTATTAGGGGGGAGGATGGTGGGCCATATGGAGGAAAGGGGACTATGGACTAAGAGTATGTTAGTCACTACGGTGAGTAACTACTAATTACTCTTACGCCCCGTCCCCTTTCCTCCATACTGTATGGGCGATTACAACTGAATGTAGCCCCAGGGTGATGAGGTGACCCTCCTTAAGAGAACAAGTTCCATAGCACAGCCTGTCCAAATGCTATAACTGACCTAGAGCTGGCATCCAAACAGTAGTGTTTGCAGAAGGCCGAAGGGGTGGCCCACGTGGCCGCCCTACTGATGACCTGCCACGGAACGTGCCTCTTGGACCGCGACTGCTGTGGCCTTGGCCCCGACCGCATGTGCATGCATGTTAGCTAGAAGTGGTTTGTGCTGCCCTTCATAGGCCTCCTTGATGGCCGAAACCATCCATCTTGCTATAGAGGCCTTGGAAGCCTGATAACCCAGCCTTGACCCCCCGCCAAAGGTGACAAAGAGAGCATCCGACTTGCGGAAGCTCTTGGTCCTGTCCAGATACAATTTCATAGTGCGCCTGACATTCAGACAGTGCATCGTCCTTAGGATCGGCAAGGAACGTAGGTAAGACTACCTTCTCGTTTAGATGGAAAGAAGAGACTACTTTAGGCAAGAACGCTGGATGCGTTCTCAGAACCACCTTATTATCTCTGTGAAAAGTAGTGTACGGTTCTGAAGTCGATATTGCCTGGATTTCGCTAACTCTGCGTGCAGACGTAGGACCCAACAAGAGAGCTGTTTTAATGGTGACCAGCCTGATGTCCGCGGACGCCATGGGTTCGAAAGGTTTGTGTGCCACAGCGCACAACACTACATTGAGGTCCCACACAGGATGTGGTTTCTTGATGGGTGGGTAGAGCCTGGTGAGGCCCGCCAGATGTCACTTAACCATCGGGTTGGAAGAAGAGAATGCTTCCTCCTCGGAGTACCGGTATGCTACTATGGCCGCCAGGCAGGTTGGTTTGTTTGTTTATTTTATTTGTATAGCGCTCCAAACCCAGGGGTAGACGGGCGCTTAAGAAGACGGTTACAAAGTTGAGAAGTATCTTTGTGTTACATACTTCGTAGATACATACTTATATAATATAAGGCATACAATTTACAGTTTAAATGTTAGAATAATATACAAGTAGCAATATACAGTTTCAATATACAGTCATATACACTACATGAGCCAGTTAGTGATCAGGTGTTAGGGGAGCTGCTCTTTGTTCAGGAGCCAGCTGATGACCTGCCTCCTGAATATCTGGAAGGATTTGATAGATCTGATGTTGAGAGGTAGGGTGTTCCAAAGTTGGGAGGCAAGTACTGTGAAACTGGCTCCGCCAGCTCTTTTCAGGTGGAATCTGGGCACTGTCAAGCATAGGGTGTTGGCAGATCTGGTGGTTCTGGTAGCAGGTTTCAAGGTGAATTTGTTAGCTAGATATAGTGGTACTAGGTGATTGAGGGACTTGCACGTGAGGCAGATGGTTTTTAAATCAATTTTCTGGCGTATGGAGAGCCATTTGCAGGCTTTCCTAGCAATGGAGATATGCTCTTGTCTGGGAATGTTGAGGGCTACGCGCAGAGCGTTATTTTGAAGTACCTGTAGTTTGTTAAGTACGGAATGGTTAGCACCTAGGTACAGGCTGTTGCAGTAGTCCAGTTTGCATTGTATGAGGGCTCTGGCGAGGGAGCTATTGGGTGATAGGAAAGGTCTGCTGGCCCTAATGAGCTTGCCGGTGTAGGCAGAGGCGATCATATTGGTGTGTTTGGAGAGGTTGGTGTTGGCATCCAGATAGAAGCCGAGGGTTTTCACGCTTTTGGCAATAGGGATGGTGTGACCATTGATCGTGATGTTATTATAACTGGGATTGAGTTTAGTTAGGGTGTTGGTGGAGCCGACGATTAGGAGCTCTGTCTTCTCATCATTCAGGCAGAGGCCATCCATGCCTGAATGATGGAGAATATTTCGTTGATCCGGGCGACGTCTGCTTGGTAATTGCCTGTGATGGTGAGGAGTATATGGGTGTCATCTGCGTAATTTGTGTAGGTGACTCCCAGACGGTCCAAATGGTCAAATAGAGGCTTTGTAAATATATTGTACAACGTGGGGGATACACAGGATCCCTGTGGGACACCGCATGAGATGGGGACTGCTGCAGCTGTAGTTGAGAAAACCTGCATGGTTCTATTTGCCAGGAAGGCTTGTATCCATGTGATGGCAGAGGAGGAGAAGTGGGCTGCGGTGGCTAGGTGATTACAGAGGATTTCGTGGCTGACCAGGTCAAAGGCTGCTGAGAGGTCTAAGGGGAGTAGAATTGCGGCATTGCCTTTGTCTTTAATTTCATCAATCTGGCTTTTGAGACCAACAAGGGCGGTTTCTGTTCCGTGTTGGGGTCTGAAGCCAGATTGACGTATGCCTAGCAGTTGGTTGGATTGGCTTGTAAGCAGACTCATTTTACAATCTTGAGACTAATCTTACAATCTCAATTATACTCCTCCACCCGTGGGCAGGCGAACCGCGTCTCTGCTATCGTGTCACTTCACACTGAACTGCTATTCCAATGTATTACATGCAGTGCCTCAGGGCATGTTCAGACATCCTTTTGACCTATTTTGTGCCCTCTGGTCGCTACTTGCCTCATGCTGTGCCTGGTGTCGTGCCCCATGGTCGCCTTTAGACCACATTTAACCTATGCTGAGACCCATGTTTGCCCTCTGGTCGCTACTTGCCTCAGTTGTGCCTGTGCTGTGCTCTTGGTCGCCATTATACCACATTTAACCTATGCTGAGCCCAGTGTCGCACCCTATGGTCGCCATTAGACCACATTTAACCTATGCTGAGACCCATGTTGTGCCCTCTGGTCGCTACTTGCCTCATGGTGTGCCTGTGCTGTGCTCTTGGTCACCATTAGACCACATTTAACCTATGCTGAGTCCAGTGCCGTACCCTATGGTCACCATTAGACCACATTCAACCTATGCTGAGCCCAGTGTTGCACCCTATGGTCGCCATTAGACCACATTTAACCTATGCTGAGACCCATGTTGTGCCCTCTGGTCGCTACTTGCCTCATGTTGTGCCTGGTGTCGTGCCCTATGGTCGCCTTTAGACCACATTTAACCTATGCTGAGCCCAGTGTCGTACCCTATGGTCGCCATTAGACCACATTTAACCTATGCTGACACCTATGTTGTGCCCTCTGGTCGCTACTTGCCTCATGTTGTGTCTGTGCTGTGCTCTTGGTCGCCATTAGACCACACTTAACCTATGCTGAGACCCATGTTGTGCCCTCTGGTCGCTACTTGCCTCATGTTGTGCCTGTGCTGTGCTCTTGGTCACCATTAGACCACATTTAACCTATGCTGAGCCCAGTGTCGTACCCTATGGTCACCATTAGACCACATTCAACCTATGCTGAGCCCAGTGTTGCACCCTATGGTCGCCATTAGACCACATTTAACCTATGCTGAGACCCATGTTGTGCCCTCTGGTCGCTACTTGCCTCATGTTGTGCCTGGTGTCGTGCCCTATGGTCGCCTTTAGACCACATCTATCCTATGCTGAGCCCAGTGTCGTACCCTATGGTCGCCATTAGACCACATTTAACCTATGCTGAGACCCAAGTTGTGCCCTTTGGTCGCTACATGCCTCATGTTGTGCCTTGTGTTGTGCCCCTTGGTCGCCACTCAACCACTTCTAACCTATGCTGAAGACCTATGTTGCGCCTTTGCTCGCCATTAGACCACATCTGACCTATGCTGAGCCCTGTGTCGTGCCCTATGGTCGCCATTAGACCACATTTAACCTATGCTGATCCCGGTGCTGTGCCCCCTGGTCGCCACTAGACCACTTTTAACCTATGCTGAAGACCTATGTCGTGCCCTTGTTCGCCATTACACCACATCCGACCTATGCTGAGCCCTGTGTTGCGCCCTATGGTCGCCATTAGACTACATTCTCCTGCCACTGGAACTGGAAGGATGCTATACCCAGCACTACTCCTCTGTATCATGGCCACAGTCACACAGGTTGTCCCTAGCAGTCAAGATCACATCGATCAGTCACTAACACCTACCTCAAACTTTTGCCAACTCACCACTAACGCTATGCAACCTATTCTCTCCACACTCTGCAAGGCCCAAGTAACAACACACTATGCCTCCCTACCTTGCACCACACCCAATAGAAAAAACAGACTCTGCGCAAGACTAGCCAAACTACACGAACCACTGAGAAGAGCCCTTGCGGCCTCCAACCTTAAAAATAATTACAAACCCAGCCCACGATTGCCCAGACAATCCAAATGGCCGACTCAAACTTCTACCTTGAATGTGAACACCCTCCAGCTTAATAACTTCCAACCTAAAGTTTGCCCCACTGTAGACAAACGCATCCAAGCCAACAAAACTCCGGAAGCCCCTCCTCTCAAGGGAGCGCTCCTTAATGCTAGATCCCTAGTCACTCACGCTACGGATATTGCCGATTTAATTACGGAAGGGAACCTGGATTATCTTGCAATTACGGAAACTTGGATCCATAATGCAGCAGGACCTGCCCTCATGCTAGCTGTCCCTGATGGCTACACCATAATCAGACAAGACCGTGATAATGCACGAGGTGGTGGCATTGCTATTATTTCTAAAAGGGCTCTCGGTCTCAGACTAGCCCCCACCCAGCCTCTACAATCATGTGAAACCCTCTCGGCCAAAATTCAGATAAACAATTCACAATCTATTACTATACACCTTATATACAGACCACCTGGCCCTCTTGGTACCTTTGAGGAAGACCTGCATAATATAATTATGAACAACCTGAAACCTACCACACAACTACTTATATTAGGTGACTTCAACTTAGGATTCAACGACCAAACGGACAAAAATGCCACAAAAATAGCCAACACATTCAAAGCACTAGGCCTCACCCAAAAAGTCACTACACCTACACACCTTAAAGGGAGAATATTGGACTGGGTAGCGGACCTTAACTGCTCTGCCACTATTACTTCCATCCTGCCTTTAGCTTGGACAGACCATTCTCTGATCACCTTTCATTTATCCACCATCAGACTCACTCCACTGGCTCCTCCACGAGCACCACCATGCCCAACCAGAAGCAATAAAAGCATTACGGTAGAAAAAATCATCCCCGCCATACTGCCTACGCTCAACGCACTGCCTGATAATCTCGACCCCAGCAGCCTAGTTCAGCAATTTAACAATATCATGCTCACCACATTGGATAAAATTGCTCCTATCAAACTCAGACCGAGCAAACCCATACCCCACCTAAACAAATGGTTCACCCCACAACTCAAAGACCTTCACACCTTAAAGAACAAAAGTGAAACAAAGTGCAGACTTTGCCCCTCTAGTGAGAATAAAGCTAAATTAACTGCACTCTCCTCACATTACAAAAAGGCAATCTGCCAAGCAAAACGCGACTCCTACGACGAACGTATTGCTAATTCAAACTCAAGCATGAAAGAACTCTTCTGCATTATCAAAGAACTTGAGTCCCCTATTGCTATCCCAGATGTCTGCACCAAGGACAAATCCTGGTGTACAGACATACAACAAGCCTTAGCGCATAAAATTGACACACTTCAAAATAAAATTCAACTAAAAAAGCAGACCCTAAACTTACTGCACTCGCCTAACACTCCCCAGCCCAACGAGCCACCACCGGCACACAACACTACATTCCACTTCTCCAAAATGTCAATCTTAGAGGTAGAAAAAATTATCCTATCTTTGAAGCCCTCAAACTGCAAAGGCGATATCTGCCCTGCACAGCTAATAAAAAGATGCTGCTAGAGAACTCTTCCCCATTTATAACCAAACTGATAAATGCCTCATTTGCTACAGGTACGATACCCACCAACCTCAAGCAATCCTGGGTGCTACCACTCCTCAAAAAACAGACACTTGATCCCCTCATTCCTACAAACTACCGGCCTATTACCACAGTCCCATTCCTATTAAAAATATTGGATAAGGCCGCCTACACTCAAATTCAGAAGCATTTAGAAGTGCACAAACTCCTGGGCAACAGACAATCTGGCTTCCGGCCACTGCACGGAACAGAGACTGCCTTAATTGACCTCAAGTCCCAAATAGACGAGTTGAGAGACAAAGGAAGGACAGTACTCCTGCTCCTACTCGACCTCTCCGCTGCATTCGACCTGGTCAACCATAAGGTCTTATGTCGGCACCTTGACTCTACAGCTCACTTCTCAACGGACGCCATCAAGTGGATCGAGTCCTTCCTGAGTGAGAGGACCATGAGAGTCTTCTCCCCCTCAGCATCGGCCGATCCGACACCCATCCTATGCGGTGTCCCCCAAGGATCCTGCGTCTCGCCTACCCTCTACAACATCTTCACCAAGCCACTGTTCGACGATCTGGACCAGCTGGGTATCACCTACACTAACTATGCAGATGATACTCAGATTCTCCTACCACTTTCTGGGGATTACGGTACGGACATGGGCCTGGTGAACAAGGTTTACCTTATCATCTAAGCATGGTTGGCCACTCACGGCCTATGCTTGAACGATGATAAGACTGAACTAATAATACTGGGTTCGCAGGCCAATATCAAAAAATTAGGTCAAGAATATTCATCTTTCAATATTGACGGCAATACCTTTAAAGTCTCCAAGGAAGTAAAAACCCTGGGATTTTATTTGGATTCCACACTATCCTTTGACAAGCAGGTCAAATCCCTTACCTCGGCAACGGCTTACACATGCAAACTTCTCAGAGCTGGTAAACCGTTCCTCTCTGACAATAGTTGTCTGATCCTGGCTAGAGCTCTCATACTCTCTAGAATCGACTATTGCAATGCCCTCTACATTGGGGCTAACAAATCTACCATTCAAAAGCTCCAGACGTTACAGAATAATGCTTTAAGAGCAGCCCTTGGCATAAACAAGAAAACCCACATTTCTGCCTTGAGTCGCCAACACAAATGGCTCTCCACGTCCAATAAAATACTTCTAAAAACACTCTCATTGACGCATAAAGCCTTGAACAATGCGGCCCCTTGTTACCTTATAGACAAACTTCAGAGAACCACCTCTCTCAGACCTACTAGAAGTGGGAACACCAATTGCCTGAATATCCCCAAATACAAACTTACTACTATCGGGGGTAATGGCTTCACTGTTAAGGCAGCCAAAAGCTGGAATTCACTGCCCCAGGAGCTGAGAGCTGACCACCATATCCACTCTTCAGAAAAAACTTAATAAAACACATCACTGCCTCCAACCCTTAGCCTCCCATCTCCCTGAGGACATTATCCTGCAATTAAGAAACAGTACATCCTGCTATATTCTTTCTTTTGTAAATATTGTAAATGACAAATATTGCAGCATGTGTATATGTAACCTATTGCTCATATTGTATATATCCTGTAGTCATGCAAAATTGTTTATCCTTTGATATGTTAATTCTGTAACCTATGTATATGTAACTATGTAAGCCTTGCATCTCCTTGTCGTTGCGCCCTTTTACTTACGGGTCTGGTGCGCTTAATAAATGAACAAACAAACAAACAAACAAACAGGTATTCCTGAATTTGGATGTAGGAGACTCTGTCCAGGATTTTTAGTAGGAATCGGACTGTGGTGATGGGCCTGTAGTTGGTGGGTATGGCTTGTCTAGGGATTGTTTTTTCAAGAGTGGGAGAACCCATGATTGTTTAAGGTTGCTGGGGATAGAGTTATTGGTGAAGGATAGGTGAATACGTTTGGTGATGAAGGGGGAGAGCTCTCTGGCTGCGTCTTTTATGATTTGGGCGGGACAACTGTCTCCTTTGCAGTTCGAGGGTTTTAGGGAGGTGATGATTTTTTGCACTTCCGTAGTGGTAACTTTCTTAAATGTGAAGCCCGAAATGGTGTTGTTGGGCGTGTGTAGGCTAGGGTTGGTGACCCTGTTATTGGAGAGTTGTTGGCGTTTGTCCTCAATTTTGGTTTGGAGTCCTGTAATTTTGTTGTTAAGGGCGTTTTGGATGCTGGTGCACCATGATTTGTCTTTCAAACAGGTGTCTGGGAGTGAAGTAGGGTTTTCTAGTTCCTTCAGAAGTTTAAATAATTCTTTGGTGGAGGATCCTGCCTGAGCAATCCTGGTGTTGTATGCATCTTTTTTGGTGCGAATTATCTCACTTTTGTAGAGTGAGGATAGGTTAGTGAGGTTGGATTTGTTTTCCATGGAAGGGTTGGTCTTCCATGTGAGATGTGCCTTGGCTTTCTTTTTTCTGAGTAATTTGAGCTTTGGGGTGTACCACGAGTTCAGATGAACTTTAGGTTTGTCTTTACGTAGTTTCAGGGGGGCAACGGTATCCCTTGTCTTAGACATGGAGTCATTGAAGGTGTCAATTAGCAGGTTTAAGTCAGTGTTGGCTGGGAGGGCGTTGAGGGTGGGTAGGACCAGGGGTAGCAGGGCCTCAGCAGTAATGTTGCGTTTGTTCCTGGTGGGACAGGCTGGTGCCGGGGGGCATTTATTGGGCAGTACCTGATTGGTGTGGACCTCAAGAGGAATCATGTAATGAACAGTTCATTCCAGAGGTTGGGGGTCCTTGCAGGTTGTGTTGCAATTGTAAGTTGCTACCCAGTCAAGGGTTCTACCTTTTTGGTGGGTGGGGAGTGCATTGAGTTGTGTGAAGTCATGTTCTGTTAGGACATTGGCTAGAGATGCAGAATGTGCATCGTTCGGATCCTGGTAACCAAGGTTGAAGTCCCTGAGGATCATAATTTGTGCTGATGGTTTGGCGTTTTCAGTGATGAGAGATGTGATGTCTTCTTCAAAGACCCCAGGGAGGCCTGGGGGTCTGTATATGAGGTGGAGGGAGATCGTGGTTGTGGGGGAGGTTTGCAGTTTGGCTGTGAGTATCTCGCAGGAAGTGAGTGACACTGTAGAAGCTGATCTGAGGTCTAGGGAGGATTTGGAGATGATTGCTACGCCTCCACCTCTAGTGTTAGGTCTATCAGCTCTGAGGATAGAGTATTTGTCCGGGATGGCTAGCGATAGATGTGGTCCGGATGCCTCATGAAGCCAGGTTTCTGTTAGGGCCAGGAAGTCTAGTGCATTGGTAAGGATGAGGACTGCGATGTTTGTGAGGTGGGCAGCCAGCGATCAGACATTGAGTAGGGCACCTTTTAGTGGGGGAGGTATGGGCTTATTCGGTGCATTGTGCTTCGTTTTGGTGTTAGGTTTGGTGTTGGGCCTGGTAGTTGTAGAGGGGAGCCTGGTGCCTAGTCTGTCGTTGCTGACTGTGAGGTTAGGGATGAGGGAGGGGGGGGGGGGTTACGCCGGGAGGCTTGGAGCGGGCGGGATGTTTGGTGTTCAGTTTCGTTTGGTTTAGCGATGGAGCTGGGGAGGCTGTGTTGTGTGGGGGGGGCAGGTTGACGTGGGAAGTATGAGGGAGGTGGTGAGTGGCTTGGAAAGGGGATACAGCTGGTAGGAACGTTGTGGGGCAGGGGATGGGGTGGTGTTGTGGGCACTCTAGTTTAGCCAAACGGTCCTGGTAGGCTATGTAGCTGTTACCACTGCAGGGAACGTTGTCCAGCGTTATGCGGAAAGGAAGCATGATTAGGGTGAGCCAGAAGATCATGGTCTGGTAGCAGTGCGTAATGCTGGAGGCTGGTGGCACTAGTTGGGGGGCGGGGGGGCAGGACAAGCTAAGCTAATGACAAGCTAGTAATCTGGAGAGGCTGTTAGCACTATGGGCAATATGCAATTACAAGAGGCTAAGGAGCAATACCAGCAGTGCAGTAAATACAGGCTGGAGACAGTAGTGGCAGAGCAATTACTAGAGGCTAAGGAGCAATACTAGCAGTGCAGTCAATACAGGCTTGAGACAATAGTGGCAGAGCAATTACTAGAGGCTAAGGAGAAATACTAGCAGTGAAGTCAATACTGGCTATGGGACAGGTGCTTACTATAGGCTAGGGAGCAATAGTGGCAGTACTGGGGATGTCTGAGCAATGCTTAGGCTATCAAACAAGAATATTTGGAGCATTAGGAGTCTAACATGGTAACCCGTCTGCAGTTCAGTACGCTGTAACTGATTACACAAGGCATGGGGGGACGTATACAGTGACTATGCATTCTGTTATATAAGTGCCCACTAAGGCAATTAAGCAATAAGCTACAGACTGTGCGATAAAAACATAATGAGGTATGTGTTTGCTGCATTACGGAGGGCTTGCCTGCATGTGGGAACAGAGTGGCAGAGATCCCTTATAGAAAAGTGTGGGTTTTATAAGTCTATCCACAGTTCGTTGTTATGGTGTGAACCCGTGAGAGTTAGTTTATAGTGAGCACTCTAGCAAGTCTGCTTACCTGGAGCGGTGGGCAGAGTTCTGGGCCCCAGGCTCCGGACAGACTCAAGACAGGGCTGCCTTGTTGGGCAGCCTTAGTGGGTGTGCCGGTGTTTGCCTGTCGGCGAGTGTGATTGGCTGATGTGGAATCAGAGAGCCAATCACACCGACTGCAGCCTGCAGAGGTCTGTGGAATCACAGGTAGATTTTCGGGCGGCCATGATGAAGTGGCGGCTGCCTCGTGGAGGCCAATGGCGTCTGAGAGAAGGTGGCGCCTTTTGGCAAGTAGTGCCAAGATTTTTCCCAGAAACGTTGAATTACTGCAGCTCACGTGGAATTATGGAGCGCAGTGCTGGATTCAATTCTGATATTGATGGCGAGGGTTTATGATGGTGTGGCGATCACTGCAACACAGCGTTGCATCCTAAAGCCTCCCTTAGGGAGGGGGGCACTGCTACTGCAGTGGTGAGAGGCCCTGTGCCTCAGAGCTCCGCTTGTAGGGACTGGAACAGAACCTAGTACATTTACGTTTGTACTGGCTCCTAGTAGCATAGCTCCGAGCGCTCTGAATGATGTCTAGGTGAGCCTGAGACAGCCCCAGATGTTTAAGTTTGACCGGCTCACGAACCACGCTGCAAGGGCTAACTTCTGCAGGGCGGGGTGGATGACCCTGCCCCCCTGTTGTGATAGGTGAGCCAGGCCCAGTGGCAGGTGAATGGGAGGTCTGTCCGAGAGGCTGAGCAGCTTCGAGAACCATGGTCTCACCGGCCACCACAGCGCTATCAGAATGATGCTGAGGTGCCACGATTCTCTCATCTTGCAGATCAACCTGTGGACCAGAGAAGTAGAAGGAAATGCATATGCCGTCATGCTGTCTCACTGTATCTGGAAAGTGTCGCCCAGGGAGCCGGGGCCCTGCCCTGCCAAGACACGAACTGCGGGCACTTCCTGCCGACCCAGTGTAACGCTCACCTGACTCCCACGGAGGCGCTGGCCTGGTTTGCGCTGCTGTGACCTCTTCTAAGGTGATGCGCGGGGTTCGGAAGACGGACTGGACCGGGCCCCCAAATCTGGCTTGTCTGGCTCGCAGAAGTATCCTTCTTAGGGTCTGGAAGGACGAGCTCTCCATCCTGCTTCTGATGCAGGGGCGCGTTGGTATCCAGTTACTTCACTGGATTTTCGGATTGCTGAGAACCAAACTTGCTTGGCTTCCAGGTAGGTTTTTTTGATAAGAGGTTCCCCTTGTGTCCATGCATTAATGTACTAATGCTAGTGTCTTTTTCCCCATAAGGGCCGGGGTACGGAATGCCGGGGAACAGGCACCGACCCGATATGAGAGGTGAAATCCTTGTAGAAATCAGGTAAGACTTTCATGAGCGTTTTTTGGTAATGTCTTTTCATTCGCTCATTAACGCTGATGTCCTTTTTTCCCCTTAGGGGCCGGGGTCCGGAAATG
The DNA here is from genome assembly GCF_040938575.1 of Ambystoma mexicanum. NCBI lineage: Eukaryota > Metazoa > Chordata > Amphibia > Caudata > Ambystomatidae > Ambystoma > Ambystoma mexicanum. Next base: position 997,180,695 of record NC_090931.1, read on the forward strand.
CCAGGATGCGGCGCGGACCCGAAATGAAGAGGGAATGAATCAACAGGTAAGTCTTAACATGACTTCTCTCTCTCACCTTTTGTTCTTGCCTTTTTCTCCCTAGGCGCTGGGGCATGACTGCGAATCCGGATGATCGCTGCTGAACATGGAGGCGTCCTGTAAAGGTGAGTGGAATGCGGCGCTGCAGCTTTTAAATAAAAGTCTTCTTTTTCAGGATTGTCGGCGAGATGCGGGATTTAGCAGGTAAGGACTTTTCCTTCTTCTGTTCTCTTCTTCTCCTCCTTTGCAGGTGATCCAGGATGCTGGCAGGCGTGGCAGAAGTCAGGATGCAGGAGCAGACACGGTGAGCGTCCAGCTGCTAGATGCAAAACAACGCGAAGCACGTGTGGCTGTTCGGGTGGGGTTTAAATAGCCTTGGAAGAAGTTCCAGGTATGTATCCTTCCTCCAATCAGGTATGTATCCTTCCCCGACCACGCCCGGATAGTAAATTAGTCCCACAGGTAAAGTAGTTCCTTTCAGGCCTCAGCATGGTCTGCATCAGGTAAGTGCACCCAAGCACTCCCATAATGAGCCTGGCGCCTATGGCGCCAGGACTGATGTCTTTTATGAGCCTGGCGCTATCGGTGCCAGGACACTGTCCAAAGGGCCCCTATATGGGGTTGCTGGGTCTTTCCTTGGGGACTGGATGTTCGCTTTCGGGGACGCAGGGCTTGAACCGGCTCCCCGGGAGCGGGCATCATGACACCCAGGTGGCAAAGAGATTCACCTGAGGATGCCCCCATCTGCTGAAGATCCCCAGCAGTGCCTGATCATTCAATTGCCATTCGTAATTGTCCGCCCCCAATTTGCTGATTGGACTCCCCAGGGAGGTGGATTGCAGTCAAGTAGATGTTGTTCTCATGGGTCCACTCCCACAGGCGGACCGCTAGACTGCACAGGGGGGTGGGGGGACCTGGTGCCACCCTACGTGTTGAAGTAATACATGCTGGTGTAGTTGTCCATTTGAATAAGGGCCACCTTGCCGCAGATAAGTGGCAGGGAGACCTTGAGAGTGAGCCAGATAGCTTTTAGCTCCAGCCAGTTGACATGGGACTCCTGCTCCTGAAGGCACCAGACTCCATGGACCCTGTGGTTGTCCAGGGTAGCACCCCAGCCTTCCAGGGTGTACCCCGTGGTGATGGTGACTTGAGGTGCTGCCTGCCGGAAGGGCTTGCCCGTCTGCAGGTTGCAGTCTGTGGACCACTAGACAAAGTCCTGGTGGAGACAGGTAGGAATGCTGACAAGCTCCACTTGGGAGACCTGCTCCTGATTCCATGAGGCTGTGAAGTGCAGCTGTAATCTCATCTTGAGTCTTGTGTGAGGTACAGCCAGTAGGAACACTGCCATGATACCCAATAGATGCTGGTACCACTAGGCTGAGGTCACCACTCTGCTGAGAAAATGACCTGAGGCCCTCTTGATGGCTGTGATCTTGTCCTCCGAGGGGAAAACTCTCTCGCAGCTAAGACTTCTTGAGGTTGATCGAAAATCCCAGTTCGTGGAGTGTGATCATAAAGGCGGAGGAAGTATGATGAACGCCCACCGGGGATCTCGCCCTGATGAGCCAGTCGTCCAGGTACGGGTAGACATGGTGACCCTGGGCACTGACGAGGGCTGCCACTGCATTCATAAGTCTGGTAAAGACCCTGGGGGCTGAGTTGAGGCTGAAGGGTAGAACGTTGTACTGGAAATGGAAGCCCATGATCCTGAACCGCAGAAAGGACCAATGAGGTTGCCAAATTGGGACGCGTAGATACAAGTCCTTCAGATCCAGGGAGCACACCCAGTCTCCCCTGTACAGTGTCTCCGCAATAAGCGCTGGCGTAACCATTTTTTGAAGAGGGAGGGAGAGGTTCAGGGTGGAAAGGTTCAACACAACCCTCAGGCCCGCCTGGTTCTTCTCGTGTATGGCGAAAAATCCTGGAGTGGAAGCGCAAGCCTCACTGGGAGGCTGGGACTTCCTCCACTGCCTAGCTCTCTACAAGCGAATGAATTTCTGCAGAGTTGCTGTCCCAATCTGTGGGAGTGGAGGGTAGGGTAGGAAAGAATCAGTAGACGGTAACTCGTGGACACTACAGATAGGATCCAGGGATTTGCAAACTTCTGACGCCAAGACTGCACGTGAAGGGCAAGCCTGTCCCCCACCGGAGACACGTGGACCTGAAGGGGCGCGTCATGCCTTCTTTCCCTCTGAGGCTGGTCCTGACTCGGGGGACTGAAAGAAGCCCTTGCCCCCCCCCTTGTGCTGTTTGCGCCGGTGCTGACTCATAGAACGGTCAGGTTGTCTCGACTTCCGTTCTTTGAAGCCTCGAAACCCGCCGAAAAAGAAACACCCCTTCTCGGAGCGTTGATGAGGCTGAGTGGAAGCCTTGGATGTGGTGAGGATAAAGACTTCACAGTTTGGGAACTATTTTTCTTTTTCATCTAGCTCCTCATCGGTGGTGGAATGAAAGAGGTCACCACCGTCGAATGGAAGAAAAAGTTACTTACCCCTGGTAACGTTTTTTTGACTGGATGCCCCTCCAACGTATTCCTCATCCTTTACATTTAGTGTCCAAAGCTCGGCTCCTTTGGACATTTTTCAGCAGAGGGCGTCGGGTTGATGTCCCTCGAAGGCCTCTGTCGAGGATGACGTCATCGGATGTTATAAGTAGCACGCACGGCACCCCTAGCCTCAGTTCTTGTTTTCCCTCCTCCTCGTGTAGCAGAAGTGGCCACAAACCGGGCCTAACCATACTCATCCTTTTCAGAACGAAAGCTGTAATAGCATGGGAAATTCTGAAGAGGGGCAGGCTGGGAGGGCGATGAGGAATACGTTGGAGGAACATCCAGTCGAAAGAACGTTACCAGGGGTAAGTAACTTGTTCTTTTAATGGATTGTGTCCTCCAACGTATTCCTCATCTTTGACAGACTCCCAAAGCAGTATCCATAACTGGAGGAGGGTGAAGACTTTAGGAATGTTTGAAATCAAAGGGCAGAATAAAGGACTGTCTTACCAAACGCCACATCTGAAGCATGGGAAGTATCCAGGGAATGATGCCTGGTAAACATGTGTATCAAAGACCACTTTGCCGCATCACATATGTTCTTTACAGGGACACCCCTTTGCAGGGCTGTCGACGTAGCCATGCCACTGGTTGAATAAGCATGCAAGCCCTCAGTAGGGACCTTGCCCGCCAAAGTAAGGCATTCAGAAATAGTGATGATAATCCACCTAGACAAGGTCTGTTTAGACACAGCCTGGCCTTGTTTGTGCCTGGTATATCCCACATAGAGCTGGGCATCCACTCTCACCTTGGACATTCTGGAAATATAAAAGGTGAAAGCTCTCCTAGGGTCCAACCTATGAAGCCTCTCCTCTTCCTTACTAGGATGCAGGGGAGGATAGAAGGCAGGAAGCACAATTTTCTGGCTCAAATGAAAGCCTGAGACTCTCAACACAACCCTATCCTTGTGTAAAACAGTATAGGGTGGCTTGGAAGAAAGTACCTGCAAATCGCTCACTCTTCTTGCAGATGTAAGAGCAATCAACATCACAGTCTTAAAGGTTAACAGCCTCAATGGACATGAGTGTAATGGTTCAAATGGAGCACCCATCAGAAACTCAAGACCAAGTTAAGGTCTCAAAACGGAACCTGAAATGGTGAAGGCGGGAACACATTTGTGAGCCCCTTTAGAAACTGAGTAACCAAAGGAATCTTTAAAATAAGAGCGTCTTCAGATGAGCGCTTAAAGATATAGCGCTGCCAGGTAACCTTTAATGGTCTCCACTTGAAGACCCTTGTGGGCTAAGGAAAGCAAAAGGACAGAACATCCGGAGTTGAACACTGAAAAGCATTAACATTCTTTTCTCTGCAACAGTCGCAGAAGTTATTCTATATTGATTTTGGATTATTGGGAAAGTGGGGCCTAATTTAATAGATTAACAAAAAATAGAAAAAAAAGTCAGGTTCACACTCACAACAGTCTAGTTCAATGTGTTGACTAAGGAATAGATTTAAATTATATTATCTACAGTTGACACCAACCCTAAATCTTGCCCCACATTCAATTTGAGATGCCTAAAACTTCCAGAGATAGCAAATTGTAGTAGACAATCCCAATACAATGATGCCAGCAAGGGTCTCAGTTTTAATTATAAATCACAACGCACACATAATGTGTGCAATACTCTCTTTTTATCAGTTCTATACATTCTGAACAGGGATCCTAAACATACTTTAAATGATATCTGGCACAAGGGGCAAACAATTCAAGTATCTGGGATTTAATTACTTTATGGACTTTTTTTTTTAATAAAAGTTTACAAATGATCCCAGGGAAAGGTTATTGACCATTTTTGTCTTTCAAAGACCATGGAAAGGTAAGAACAACAGTCTCGGGCAGCTCTGTAGTAAACTGTTTTGGATTTGTGATTCTAAAACAGGAATTTTCTCTCAACCCTAAAGAGCTTTTCGTGGTTTCCTTGCTCAATTCCTTCTTAAGCTTTATATGCTTGAAAGAGTGTATGGATGCAGAAGGCTGACTTGGTACCAGAACCGGCCCCGAAAAAAGTTGAAGTATTCTTAATATTCTTTAAGATGGGCTTGGTTGGCACAAAAGGTTGGCCGTTTTTAAGGTGGGAGGAAGTCGGTTAGGACTAAGCAATAAAATCACTTCCTAAACTGCAGAATCCGATGGAGCAAAATGCATGGTTTAGGAGGATGCAGTACGACACTCTTGGTTGTATGCAATCAGGAAGCATGGCAAGTACTCAATCCATGTTTGTAACGTATGACCTTGCAGGGGTAAACGGCTTTGATAAAGTATGTGACTTGGATGAGTAATCTCCCAGACAACACTGTTTTGACGTTTCTGTTCATCTCAGTCTTTGTAGGTGTCAATCGATGCCTCAGTGCTTGTTTATATGCCTCTTGTAGCACTATGGGGCTCTGTGGGGAATGGTGTTGCCTGAGCCTTTATGTCATTGAAAGAGAAGTCGGTCAGGCTAGAGATGGACGATGCAATCATCTGGGTTACTCTATGGCAAACAAAGCACTCATGATTTTACATATAGAATACTGATGTATATGATGCTGCCAAGGTTTTGAGTGATTGTCGACTGCCCCCCGGCAAGGCATGTTATAGCTGGCAACTGAAGATGCATGCTTCCCAATTTATAGGGTTGGAGCACAAGGCTCAAAGTGTCCCGAGCACTAAGAAGCCAACCTTTCTCACAATCTAACAACTCTCCCCTATGGCTTCAGATGTCTGTAAAGCATTATCTCACAAATTAGGGCACTGCTATACGGTGTGAGAATCCAAAAAACGAATGATAAAAACAGCATGATATTTACTGGATATCTTCCAACCGCCAGAGGCACATTCGTCAAACAGTGCTGGCACCATGTTGAGGGAAGGCTCAACACCACAAGATTGAGGTTTGGGGGCAGAAAACCACAGCCTCCACCAAACAACCCATCTTTCTTCCAAAGAACACGAGACGTCAACGGATGATGAAAAGCATACTGCTTTAAATAGGGTTTCAGTCACAAAAAGTTATAGTCAGTTGATCAAAGATCATTACTGCAAAGATCATTACTGTACAGAGCACAAAGAGTCACACTGTAGATCTTCACTTATTACTCTGCATAATGGCATACCAGTGCAGCCTGTCTGCCTTAAAGCGACAGGGATCTCCCCCCCCCCCCCCCCCCAAGGACATAGACAATAGTAGTTCTGTATATAACTATGTTTAAACGCAAGAGATACGTTAAGTGTGTACTGAAATCTCACTATCAGGCAGAGTTATACATAAAGATGTTTAAGTTAGGAGTATGTTCTGTGTGTACAAAAAATAAATGCTGCTCCAGTTTTGTTTTTCTCCCATGCATCTTCTACATTTAATTTCTCCATTATGTTTGGAGGCTAGCAGAGGACATCTGGGGACCAGTGCTCCTTTGCTGTAACTTCAATGTTTGCCCGGGTGGGTGAATTAAAGTCTCCTTCCAATATTATTCTATCTCTTGGATATGTAGCTAAAATGGTAGCAATCTTCTGATCCTCCATGGTTGGATGTGTAGACATTAATAACACGGTTTGTGTATATATTTCGTTCAGAAGTATTATGTAGATTTCGTTTGGCTTCTTGGTCACTTTGGAATCTTTTCATGGCATAGGATACTCATTCCTTTGGAAGCGTGCCCCTTCACAAAATGGCAAGTAAAACTTCTCTACCATACCATCTACAGTGTTTCATGTTCTGACTGGGAAATAAGTGTCCTTTACCTTAGCTAAAGTCACACTTTTTCTTAGTGCTATCATTGTCAGTTTCTATGTAGCTTGCTGATGAAACACTTTATATTAATTGTGGTTGGGATAAGGTGCCATCATGAGTGATTGTCTATTTCATAATTCTGTCACTGCTGCTGCATGCCTGATGCAGAGCACTATGATTGTTAATGTGTGTCACATACCTGTGGGTGTTTGAGAGTTAAAGTTACACACCATGGAGACTACTGTACTCCTAGTCCGTACTCATGAGATGCAACCTAAAAAGGACTTGGGCAGGTAGTACAGCAGACATTTTTTTTGTTACAAAAAACAAACAGGGGCAACAGTCTACTGCACGGAACCTCCTCTGCACATGCTGCCTGCACCAACTGTTTTAGACCATGCACTCTTTAGTATGGATCGTTGGAGGGGCGTATGTAGGAAGGCACGACAATGTACTAAGGGGACAGTAATCACTGCATTGGGTAACAACTTACTTCTACAATCCATTAATCTAGAAGATTTTAAAAAACTACCTCAACCAACTGGGCAGATGAATTGGTCACAATCAGTTGTTTAAGATCAAGCAGTGTACAAAACAAGTTTTGTAAGCCCACCCAAACTGAGAACCAGATCCAACTCTAATCAAGCAAAATACATGAGCAGCTGCACTAGTAGTCGCCTTACAGATTTCCTCCAAAGGACATGCCTTTGAAAAGCCAACCTGTCGATATTGCTTTAATCCCGACCAGGTGAACATGGATGCCCACCAGCGAAGGGGTCCTCTGCAGTTTAGAACATTCCAGGATGCATGCCACAATCCATCAGGCTAAAGTAGCTTTCTAAGGCTGCAATCCCAGCCTAGAAAGCTTGGATTGCAGCTTTGCCGACCTGGCGAGCAGAGGTAAAAAGCTGTTCTGAAGAGTGAAGGTCTTTGTTATGTTTTAGGGACAATTTGAGAGCTCGAGATAAATCCAGACTGTGCTCCGCTTCTCCTTGTTATGTGATTAATTTCTGATTCTACTTTAAGGACACAGGACTGATGTGTGTACAGTACTAGCCCCTTGTCCCTGGTGAACATTAAGTAAAGCTCTGACATACAGAGAGCCTGCAACTTGGTGACCTGGCGAGCAGTGGTAAAAGCCAACCAAAAAGCCGTTTTTCACATCACCAGTCTAAGTTTCGCTAAAGCCATTGTGTTGTGAGTAAGTGTAGACAGAACTATATTCAGATCCCACGAGGGGCGAGAAGATCTAATCAGCGGATGAAGCGTCTCAACCACTGTATTGCCCAAAAAGAAAGCATCAAGTCCTACCATGACATAGGCTACAATGGCGCACAGATAAATTCTGCATGAGTCTAGTATGACGTCTTCGTCTACCAGATGAAATATAAAGTAGAGAACGTTGCCTAAAAAGGCCTTTTTGGGTGAACTTTCGTACCCACGGACCGGTGCAAGATCCTTGTCCATTTGCTCTTGGATTTTGCCCTCAGATTGTATACTGTCCACCTAAATAACTTCCAATTTGTCCCCATGTGAGACTGAAAATCAGGCTATCTAGATCAGATGGACGTTTTAATTGTTCCTCGGTGTGTCCACTACCCTGGACAGCAGTGGTAGTGTAGGGGATGTGTAAAGGACCATCAATCCGTAGGGCTAGAAGAAGACAGTTTATCAAGGAGTGCATAATTCAAACCCCTCAAAATAGAAAACATGGGGCCTTCCTGTGGCAAACAGGTCGAGAAGGGGAGACCACCATACTGGGAACTGCTAAACCACTGCGCTGGACAGCTTCCATTTGTAAGGGTTCTTCCTCCATATTCTGAGCTTGTCCGGTTGCACACTGAGCTCCTCTTAAAGATGGGTCACCATTGAAAAAATGTCCTGTGCCACTAACCATCAACAGCAATCGAGAACCACATGGCATAGCAGAGGAGACCTGAATGCACATATTTGTTCTGGTAAACATCCCTGGCATGTTGTACCTGAAAATAATGCTATAAATACTGTGTGACATCAGATGGAGGGCAGGAATGCCTTTAGTGCCAGATTAATTCCTTTGTCCAAGTATGTACTTGTCGGCTTCTTTGTCTTGCAGTCCCCCACAATTCGTGAGTTTAAACAAATCCCAAAGACATGCCCCAAACAGTCAGAAAGGTGCCTGCTTGCACAGAGACAAAGATTTGGGTGACAGAGAACTCCCACCGGGAGACTCCCATTGCCCATAAACAATGTCAAATTGTCCTTAAGCTGTTCCGAAATTGTACTAGGACAGATGGAGCCTCAGCGTCCTGGGAACATTGCCTCGCCAGCTGCATCAGTCTCTCGCTCTCTTGATAACGTTTTGCATAGGAAACCACCAACATGCCCATATGCAGGTATCCTAGGGCTCTCTTGAAGGAGAGCCGAGTGGTGTGAGATGCCTTACTTATCTGAGCACCCAATTCATGTATGTCTTGAGGAGGAAAAGCACTGCCCAGAATGGTGTCTGAGATCAGTGCAATGTACAGAAGACTTTGAGGAGGAGACAACTGGGACTACTTAAAATCGACCAAAAGACCCAGCATAAGGCCAACTACAAAGTAATCAGTAGGCAGGCAATCACCATGTGCAGGTGTGAGAAACCAGAAGGTGTCTCACCCGCTAGTCCCTGGGGATCTGTCATCTAGGTGGCAAGGACACGGCCATCGCTATTGGATCCATTTCCTGGGGGTGGACCAGTGCGGGAGGATCACCTGGATGAGGGGTTCTCAAGGAGTGGAAGTGTGACACCAACGGGTGAGATGCAGTTTGCCCTTTCCTATAACACCTTTTCCCCATCCTAACCCATAGGATATTCAGAGGTTCTACCATCCCCTTTTCCAACACAAACACTTTCCTACACCATGACAGACAACGGACTAACACCCGAGCCGTTTACCTGACATGTCCCAACACAAGAGTCAGGCAATTGACAATAACTACACACACCTGATGGCCGTTTCCCTTACCCACAGGGATAAAAGGCAGAGCAGAAAAGCACACTTCAAGCAAGGCTGAACGCACGAGGAAGCAGCTGTTCCGGACCGGCAGTTCAAAGGGAGGAGAAAGGCAGAGAGACCTGGAGGGCCGACAAAGAGGAATTTGCCCTCGTCCTTTTCACCTCAGACCCGTAAAGCCTCCTAAAGGGAAATCATAAGACTGTGAAGTCCAGCTGGCGTTTGGTGTGACAGGTGTCAACAGCACACAGGGCCCTCCCGCGCTGATAGTCAAAGCGGGGAGAAGCGCTTTCCACCGTGGTGCCTTGCTTGACTCCCAAGACAAGAGACTCCAACAGTTCAGCACAGCCGGTGAGTCGGGAGAAGACCGATAATGAAACCGAACTGTGCTGGGCCCAAGGTTGCAGGCGGCAACCTTGTTGAATAAAGAACTTGTGTAATTGAACTTTAAAGGAACCCTATATCAACAGGATTCAGAAGCAGAGTGGTCAGGTGTCGTGGGGCGCTCATTCGAATGGACTCTGACAGAAGCCTGTTTTGGGTTGTGTTGCCGTTTGATAATATGAAGATCAAGAGGCCTTAGTCGAGGCTAGTGTAAAGTATCAAAGTGGTCCTATGAGGGGCGAGCAAAACCTCTTGTACACTCAAAAGTCTTTGACACATGGTAGAAAACTGATTGAACTATGAAACTGGCAAATGTCAACCCGACATAGGGATACCTGTGAATTGAGGGTAAATACTGATATACCCGTGAACATTGGGGCGACAAATGTGAGCCCAGCTGAGGGATGTCCACAATGGATAGTTGGTGAAAAGGATATTGAGATTGTCAAGCAATACGTTTTTGAGTGAAAGGCCGTAGTGAACCCGATTGAGGCAGGCTAACGTTGTAAGAAGGATCAGAGCCCGGCTGAGGGGGATCCAAGAGGCGAAGAGCAGTTGCCCAATGTGAAAAGATTGCCAAAGGAACTTTTGTTTGTTTATTGTTTTGGTACATCCCGCCTTCTAAAGGCAAGAGACTTTTGCAGGAACGAGACTTGGCCCCGGCATCGTTGAAAGGAACTGTAACCTCATGCTGGCAAGGGACAGTGTGCTGTGCTCAAAGGTCATTCCTTGTCCTGTGCTGAAAACGTGGGGAATAGAGACCAGACATACCATCCTGACTTATCGTTTGGTGAACACTTCTTTCTTTTCTTGAAAATATTATTCCACAGTATTTTGTAACTTAGTTGTAAGGATTGGCAATAGATTTTTTTAGTAGTATAGGCCCTTTTTATTTGACAAGATGCCACTAGGCCTGCTTTATTATTATATGATGGTCGTACCTTGCTCCAATCTTAGATTTAAGTTTAGATTAGGTGTTTTTTCACCCATTACACAGTTTAATAAACACCCTTTGACTGATCACTTGTGTCTGTCTTTACTGTTGCTACCATGTGTTCCTTACACAGGGCAGGGGCATGAATCAACCGGTCATACATGTATGTGTAGATGTGCACCTACTGAAGCCTTAGGAAGGCCACCACCTAAGTCGTCATCTTGGTGAACACACTGGGAGCAGTGCCCAGGCCAAAGAGAAGCACCTTGAATTGGAAAAACTAGTGTTGTGCAGCAAATCACAGAAACATGCAATGAGGGCCCCAGATCAGAATATGCATTTATATATCCTTCAAGTCTATAGTGCCCATCTACACCATATTCTGGAGTGTGAAAGTATTTGGGAAGGAGTGACCATCTTGAACCCCTTTACTGGCAGATGTTGGTGTCCGACAGGCCAGAGATGGCATCCCCCGCCCCCCTTACCTTTTTTCAGAATTGCAGAGGTGCAAGAATATAATCCCTTAATCTCCACAGTGGGGCTCGCGCTATGGCCTTGATTTGAAAAAGCCTGAACAAGCTTTGTCCATCTTAGGAAGGCATTTCTATGTACATCCAGTTGCAAATACAAGACTATTGTCACTATGTCGACATTGATTGTAGTCGCTTATATCATGTCATGAGCCAACACTTTGGCTTCCGCCAACCCTCACAAACATTATTTACTCTCCTCTCAGAGAATTGTGATGTCCTGCCACAATCTGACAATGCAGGCTGCCATGATAGCAATCACATTTGCCAGCCTGAAAGCGTGCTGTTGCATAGAATTGTCAGAACATGAGAACATGATGCAGTCAGCTGGGTCAGTGACACCCGTCAAAAAGAGTGGGATTGACAAAGAAAATAGTAGGACTTGGGAGATAAAGACAATTCCAAGATGGCAGCCAAGGAAGGGTATGAACATTTAGAGAAATAAAAGGACATTAGAAGGCAAAGGATAAAAGGAGTAGGGTGGCAGACAGCAATTGCCTGTCAACAAGTTGTATGGTTCTTCTGTCACGCCACGTTTCCTGCTCTAGTACCCTTTCTATCGCCATTAGCCTTGGGCAACATGCACTCCAACTCACATCAGAACTCTTGTTTTTGAGCCCTGATCGGATGTGCTCTGTTCTGGTGCAACCTGATAGCAATGGTCCCTAGAAAATGGCGGTCACTCAAATTAGGGTGAAAAATCTAGAACTAGAAGTGAAGGTGAAACTAGGCCCGCCAGAACCTCCAGCGGGCTACACCTCACAAGAGCGGTATAACACAACCATGAGGATGATGCAGACTCCTCTCTGGAGATGGAGGCAAACACCCCAAAGGCAGGTGTATGCCTTCCAAATTATGCACGAGGGGACGGCATGGGAGCCCTCCCCAGTGAGGTGGAGGACCCAGAGGCTGATGCATTCTTGCAGACCTTGGACCTGCCAATCTCTAACTTGTGGCACACCTTCATGTGCTGTGGAGGCATACTGCAGTGCACACACACACCACTAGTAGGAGGAGCAGTGGTGTGTGCGACTTTCACTTTCGATTAAATGAACGTGCTGTGATGGGAAAACTGCCTAAGGGGCGAGCTGTATGTGATGGGACCCTTAATCAGGCATGGTTTGTTTATTCATGTGCAAAGCACCAGGCAAGCTTTACTATAAATAGTCACTATACACCTAGCCTTCCCAGACAAGGAGCAACCCTTGGCCTTCTGACTTGTTATAGGTTGCTGGAGTAGTCCTAGTACCAGGCAACCCACTCCCCTGAGTGGAACCACTGAACGTAGGTCAACCAGGCAGTATGTGCGTAACCACAAAAAAGTTGCCTTATTGTGCAGTAAGGGACCTCATAGGCCCAAGCCAGACTGAGTTGCACGTGGAGAGTGGGTCATAAAGCTGGGATGCCTGAGAGAACAGGATGTTGCTCAGTCTTCATTGCTACAGAGTCCGGGTCTCCTTTGGGGGACGTGTAATGAGCAACAGAAATGTGCATTGCACAAAACACACAGCACGCAGATGTGATCCATGCACAGGTACTCCAAGCTTGTTGACTTCTGCAGCAAAGGATCTATGGCACAGCACACCTTACAAAACAGTTCTCTTGAAGCATAGGTGTAGTGTGGTCAAACAAAATAGGTAATGTATACAGCACCAGGAGAGTGCAGCAGCTGCACTGAGGGGTGGTGACATCAGTGTGGAGAAAGGGACTGGTAGTTGGAATGGGGAGCATGCGCAAGGTAGGTCCAGTGCTGGCAACACAGACTAATGTAATGTAAAGTGGTCTTGTATAGCGCACCATGTTCGAGGCCTTGTTGTACATCAGATGCATCCAATGACCTTTTCAATATAAAAATATTTGCTGTGCAACATGTTCCATCCTTTCTGTGGACAACATTCCATTAGTATGGAGGAAAGGGTTGGGCTGAACGTGTTTTTTCTGTGACATCTGCTTTTGAAAAATATTTTTCTATCTGAATGTATGCCAACTTTAAAAGAAGGAAGGAGGATTTTACTTTCTTAAACATCGAGAAACATTGTACCTGTATGTTCACAGAGATGCCGCTCTCTGGTTCTTTTTGGTTGTGGGCAGAATTGCCAAGGAGGAAACACAAAATGCCAACACTTTGGGTGGATGTACACTCTTACTCTCTTCTGAGAATCCTCAGATTTCAGAGATAGTCGGTTTAAAAATAAAACATTAACTGCTAAGGTGGAATGAACTATTTGCGAGGGAAGATGCATGAAAAGGGTGGCAGAGCTGTAGAGGGATTTTGAAGGACTCCTTCCAAAAGTATTCGCTTTAGGGGGCTGTTCTTGGCGCTCAAGGGCGGTCGCCCTTGAGTTGTGGGAGGTGTCTTCAAAGTGTACACAACTATTGTTTTTTTTGGCTAAAATCTTTTTGCATTTGTCCATTTCACCATTTCGCGTCTGAGTTTGGATAGCGCAATTAGCATATTTTCCAGTCTTTCATCTTGCCTTTTATCCTTTTGTGTCGCCTGGCTGGAAAAAAAGGAAACAAGCAGATATTTTTTGTTGAAATTGCTGGCAGACATCCCTAAAATGTGCCCGCGTCTGCATGTTTTCTGAATAGGTCTTATCGAGGTCTGTTCGTAGGCCCCATCTGCAGGGGCTTGCAGATTATCAGAAGGGTTATGATGGGATTGCCCATGTCGTGATTGCAATCAACAGCTAGAGAGATGCATGGAGCATTATCACCTAGAGTCCACTACTTTAGCCTGCACTACACACAGTCTTCCTTCACTATTTTTGTAAATAATATATGCAAAGTTACCACTTATGGAATTGGCAACCTTGGCTTGGAAATGTTTTAAAGAATATAATTTGGAAATCTGAACTATATATTCATTTGGTTATAAACATGAAAAACACACAACTGTTACAAGGTAAATTAAGTACATAATAGTTTGTTTCCTTAAAAATAAAATTGAAAATGTGACACCCTTTTCAGAAGACTTCACTCCGCACCTGCAAAGCACACGTTTGGAATGCAAAGAAAATTCAATGCTTTAAACCTGAGAACAGCACATCACTGGACTGCACGTTAGCTTGATGTGATAATTTTCTCTTTGGACTGTCGCCAATGAATGGCTATACAGGACAAGATCGAGATGGAAGTTAAGTGGCCTTATCATTATCTCACATAAGAGCTTAGCCGGACAGGCAAAGAAATGACATCCTGCAAAAACACAACATATTTGCCCATGAAGACAGATCAGAGATGGGAAAAAAGCCTAAACAACCTTTAGTCAACCCCTAATTCTATCATTTTAAAGCAAGGCTGGCAAGAACAAAGAACTATTTTCATAATGAATCGATTTCAATCGCTTCGCTTAGTCTTTTCAAATAACGCCTTTGTCAATTTGGTCAAACCCGCATACGCTGCTTCTCTCGATTTTATTCCCATAAAGATGCACTAACTGTAAATCCATTACCTTTTTCCTTGGGAGAAAAAACGCAGGCAAACTAATCTCCGGATTCTCATGAAAGACCCACTTTATGACACAATTGCTGCTGCCCCAAACTGCCAGTTATTGTATCGTACACATGTCTAAAATTCGGTAATCAGCATACAGCAGGTGCCGTATCGCAGTCAGCACACCACAGTCAGTCAATACAGACATCCCCCAAACACACTGAGGCCGGTTTTGTCAAATGTTTTATTGAGTGTAGACATCTGGAGTACTGTAAAACATGCATTATCTATAGATTCAAAAAGAGGCAAGCCACATTGTCCTCGCTGTCAAATGTGTCAGGCTTGACAAACATGATGGAGATTAATGAAGTATCATGAGAGTAATATGGTTCCAGGGCTCTTCATTGTCTGAAAGGCAAAGCTATCCACACTGAAGGTTTGTAAGTGTTCACCAGTGGAGACACATTTTAATTTCACAACAAACGACAGTAGCTTATTTTGTTTGGGAATTTACCTTTCCTAGACGTTTATGGCTTTTCATTTAAAGATAGATGTGTCTAAATAAAATAAAAAGAAACATATACTTTTCAAGTAGGGTTCTCTTGTGAGCAAATGTGCAAAGTTTATTTCTTCTTGGGTTGCTGAGGTGTATTAAATTTAAAGAAGATGATATCGCCATCTTCAACAGTGTAATTTCTCCCTTGTTGCCTGTACTTTCCAGCCGCCTGAAAAAAAGAAGGTGAAAAAAAGATCCTTTATTTTGAAACCAGGTGTCAAGAATATGTACAGAAACTTCACTCTTTCATTGCAGATATTAACAGTCAGGTACTGATTTTAAGGGGAGCACATTAGTAGCGTATCCACAAATTGTAGCACACTAGCATTTGATGCATATTTTTTGGTGGAACAAAAGCGGCATTCGTTTGACAGTAACACATCTGTAAAGTGTGCACTTCTGCATTCGTCACAGTAGCCTTATAAGTTATAACATTCCTAGCTATCATTATTTTCTAAATCTGAATACGATCTTGAAATCCGTAGTATTATGAATTGTCTGAGTGCCATTTGCCATTTGGAAACTGTTAAGTAAAGCACCTGGAGCAGATCATAATATCTTTGTCCTTGTGCAAAAAAACAGAGCAAATGAATATAGCACCAGTTTCACCACTTGGTTAATATGGAATGGAGTAAACATTTCAGCCCCACTCTGTATTGTCTAAAGTGTTTTCAATAGAGCAAAAATTAAGCAGACTGGTTTATTTACCATGTTTGCTGATTAACATGAAAGGAAAAGTAGTGAGTACACTTTTAATGTTTCGGAGAAAACATAGTACAAAAACAGTCTGATTTATTTTTCCTTAGTGTAAATGTTTTTACATAATACAGAGTGTGACAAAACCTGATTGCCTCGTTCTGGATTATCAAAGTATTTGCTTCGTTCTGTATTATCAAAGTATTTGCTAAGTGTTTAACACCTGGAGCAAATGATAGATAATCTGGCCCCTGTTAGAAATCATTTGCAGCTGTTAATACAACAGTAGGAGAGCAAACCATTATTTTTTTATTGAGGTATAGCTGCATGCTATGTGGTTATATGTACACAATGGCTAGTGCACAAATGTTTATTCAAAAGAAAGGTGACTTACGGATACCTTCAACACATTAAGGTCCCAAATGTATTCTCAATCCTTCACGTCCTCGCAGCTGCCAAAAGCATTCCCGTTACAGTGCATGGTGCATCAGATTTAGACATAAAAAATTAACAGGGAGGGTTGGTGGTACAGTATGATTCCACACCTCTTAAGTAGGCTTTTCCGCATTCTGTTCGACCTCGTGGGAGGGCACATGACAGTAATTCTAAATCTGTTACACTGTTAATTTAATTCCTAAATCGGAAACTGGGAGTGAAGTTTAGCGGCCCAATAACCAGCACCGTAGCATTTAACCACAGCTGAACCAGGGTACCTTATCTAAAAATGCCAAAGTTTGAAAGAGTACACTTAATTTCCTTGCAACACATTTTGGATTTCAGATTTTACTTCTAGATGTGCACAGGATACATTAATGTATTTTCTGCCTCCACGCCATGTCCTTATATTTTTGGTTTTGGGGAATTAATGTCGAGTTTGCACCACAAAATTGCTGAAACAACTGTTACAGAAGAGAAAAGGGGGGTTCTGAACTAAAAAGATTTGGTTGACATAACAACCAGCAATGCCACGGCATGAAAAGGCCATATCACTTTCCAAACTCCTCCACTGTCCTACCCAATTAGGAGTTCCCCAACGATAGTCGCTCCAATCAGCAGCTTTATAAGACGGAAATCAATGCCCGGCTCTCCATTTACCAGACACGCAGTGATATGTAAGGTTATAATGTTAGGCTATTTTGCATACAATTGGGCTATTTTTCAATAGCAGATCTGTTTAGGCCTCCTGAAGATGCCTCTCTACTCAATCACACCCACCCCACGCCAACCCTCTCTAGCCAACCACACCACCTCATCCCACCCCTATTACATGTTCCAGTTGGGTTTCGTTGGGGCTATTTCGGGCAACTTCGTCGAGTCGTCCAAAGGCTGCTCCGTTCTTCACGTTTTATGCCTGCAGCAAACTACCAACATCCACCCAAACTCCACTCTCTCGACCCCATCCTCTCACCCACCCTGCTCACACTTTCTTCAAACAGAACATCCAGCAGAAGGAACAAGTTACTTACCTGTAACTGTTGTTCTCCAGCATGGGTCTGGCATGGATTCACATGCTCATGAATATTCCCCGTCGTCAGGCTGGGAATCCTCGGTAAAGAAAAAACCAGTATCAGTTTCGTTTCTGATCTGTCTTTCGTAGTAATAACCAATCACTGGTCTCTGCGTCATACTGACCACAGCCAATGACTGCCCTCTACCTAAGCACCGCCTCTGGCAGCCATCTTCAGATTTGGAAGCACGTGAAGTGGCAGTATGACCAAGTGAAGAGCCGCAGAGGGGTAGGCGGGAGGGTTCGCATGTGAATCCATGCCAGACCCATGCTGGAGAACAACAGTTACAGGTAAGTAACTTGTTCCTTCTCCAGCATGGGGTCTGGCATGGATTCACATGCTCATGAATAAAGAATACATAGCAGTACACACATGCACAACCACGGGAGGTGGCAAAGGCTCAACATTAAGCATCACATCAACTCAACATTAAGCATCTTACCTCCTCACCAGGCTCACCTCAGGCGAACAGGTTGCGCAGCACTGCTTGGCCGACCCTGGACTCCTCCCTGGAATCCCGATCGACGCAGTAGAATTTCGTGAAGGTGTGCGTCGACCTCCACGTAGCAGCCCTGCATATGTCCAGCAGGGGCACACCAGATAGGAACGCCGTGGTAGCTGCGATCGCTCTGGTGGAATGGGCTCTCGGACGGCCAGGCAGCGGTCGGTTGGCCAACCGGTGACAGCACATGATACAGCCGGAGAGCCATCTGGAGATGGAAGCCTTCGAGAGAGCCTTCCCCTGATTGACAGGTCCAAAGTTCACAAAGAGTTGTGACGTCTTCCGAAAACCCTTCGTGCGGTCCACGTAGAACTTCAGCGCTCTAGCTACATCCAGCGAGTGCAAAGTCCTCTCAGCCGGCGACGAAGGCGACGGGAAGAACACAGGTAACACCAAGGGTTCGTTGAGATGGAAGTCCGACGGTACCTTGGGCATGAAGGAGGGGTGCGTCCTGAGCACTACCCTTGTGTCGTGGAAAGTCAAGTACGGGGCCTTGCAGGAAAGGGCCTGGATCTCTCCCACTCGTCGTGCGGAGGTGATGGCCACAAGAAAAGCTGTTTTCCACGATAGAAACTTCAACGGGGCCGAGTGCAGAGGCTCGAACGGAGGTCCCATGAGCTTGGTCAGCACCACGTTGAGCTCCCACGCCGGGGCCGGAGCCTTCACCGGCGGGAACGATCTGAACAGTCCCTTCATGAACTCTTTCACCAGACGATGAGACCACAAGGACGTCCGCCCCGTGGTTCTGGTGTATCGGGAGATCGCAGCAAGATGAATCTTGATGGACGCGTGTGCCAGACCAGCTTTGGCCAGCGTCAGCAGGTACGGCAGTACTTGGGGAGCCGTAATCCGTAGAGGGTTAATCTTCTGTGCGCGGCACCAGACAGAGAACCTCTTCCATTTGTGTCCGTAGCATTTAAGAGTCGAGGACGCCCTGGCCTTTGCAAGAACCTCTCTGCAATCGGCCGGTATGTCGTATCCTCCAAACTCTAGCGCTGCAGGAGCCAGGCCTGCAAGTTCAGCGACTTCGGGTCGTGGTGGAGGATGGCGCCTCCTTCCCTGGAGAGTAGATCCGCGTCCGCCGGCAGCTTGATCGGCGGGGACGCTGACAAGTCCAGCAAGTCCGGGAACCATATCTGCCTCGGCCACGCAGGTGCGACGAGGATCATCCTGCACCGTGACCTCTTGAGCTGGTTGATGAGCCGGATTAGCAGAGGCAAAGGAGGGAACGCGTAGAGGAACAGGCCCTCCCAGGGGAACGAGAAAGCATCGCCCATGCTCCTCGTCTGGGGAAACCTGCTGGCGAACCTCCGGCACTTGGTGTTCGTCGCCGTCGCGAACAGGTCGATCTGGGGTGTGCCCCACCGTCAGAAGAGGCGATCCACCAGATCCTGCTGTAGTTCCCACTCGTGGCACGAGCGCAGCTCCCTGCTGAGTGAGTCGGCGATGGTGTTTTTTATCCCTGCCAGATGAAACGGCACCAGAAAAATCCCTTGGGCGACGGCCCAATGCCACAGGTCCTGCGCCTCCTTGCACAGCGCTGGGGACCTGGTTCCGCCCTGCTTCCTGATGTAAAACATGGTGGTGGTGTTGTCGGTGAAGATCCTCACCACCTTGCCCTTGAGGGACGGAAGGAAGGACCTGAGGGCCCAAAACACTGCACGGAGCTCCAGGACGTTGATATGCAGGGACTTCTCCGTCGGGAGCCAGAGTCCCCTTGCGTGCAGATTTTCGGTGTGCGCTCCCCACCCTTCCAGGGAGGCATCCGTGGTCACAGTCTCCCGGTGGGCTGGGGCCTGGAAGTCCATGCCCGCCGTCAGATGCGCGCGGGTGCCCCACCACCGTATCGCTCGTCGGAAGCTCTCGTCGAGCTTGATCCTTTCCTCGAAGCTGCCCGTCGTCTGGATCCAGCGCGCATCCAGGAATTCTTGCAACGGGCGCATCCGGAGCCTGCACATGGGAATGAGGTAGATGCAGGAAGACATCATCCCGAGGAGGGACTTGATGGACCTCACTTTGGCCGCGTCGGCCACCAACATCCGTTGCACCTTGCCCAAGATGGTCCTGGTCCTCTCCTCCGACGGGGAGGCCAGAAGGGACACTGTGTCGAGCCTCGCTCAAAGAAACAGTGCGACTTGCGCGGGCACCAGGTGGGATTTGGCGTAGTTCACGGAGAATCCCAGGTCCGTGAGGAGTTGGACGGTCCTTGCCGTGTGGACCACGGCGAGCTCCCTCGTCTTGGCGCGGATGAGCCAGTCGTCCAGGTAGGGGTAGACGTGAATCCCCTTGCGGCGCAGCTGCGCCGCCACCGGTGCGAGGCACTTGGTGAATACCCTGGGTGCCGACCGTAGTCCGAAGGGAAGGGCTTTGAACTGGTAATGACGCCCTTGGACCACGAACCTGAGGAATTTCCGGTGCCCCTTTAGGATGGGAATGTGGAAGTAGGCATCCTCCAAATCCAACGACGATAGGAAGTCTCCTTCCTCCAGCTGACCCAGGACGTGCTGGAGGGTGACCATCCGGAACTTCTGCGCCTTGATGAACTTGTTCAGACGTCGCAGGTCTAGGATGGGGCGCCATCCTCCCGTCTTCTTCTTCACGAGGAAGTATCTCGAGTAGACTCCGGAGCCCCGAAGCCCCTTTGGGACGAGTTCGATGGCGCCCTTCCTGAGCATCGCCTTTACCTCCAGGAGAAGTTGAGGGGCGTGAAGTTCTTTCCTGGCCACGGGGGGGACGCGCGGGCACCTTCTTTGAAACTCGAGCGCGTGGCCCCGGGCCAGGGCGTCCAGCACCCAACGGTCGGTGGAGATGGACTCCCACACGCTGACGAAGCCCGCCAGCCGGCCTCCCACCGGGGTGCTTCGGTGGGGGCCCGACCCCACGGCCGGTTCAATCCTGCTTGGACGCGGCCTTGCCGCCTTGACCTCCTTGGCGACGACGGCGGGGTCCGCTAGACTTGCCTCGTCCTCTGTAGGCCTCTTGCGACGACGAGCGGGCCGCTTGACGGTAGGAAGCGAAACCGCCGCCGGAACCTTTGGAGGCGCCCTTGCCTCCGCTGCTCCGAAAGGGCGTCCGTCGTTGCTGCAGAACTCCAAGGGCCCGGGCCGTCTCAGTATCCGCCTTGATGGCCTGAAGGGAATCGTCCACTGTCTTCCCAAACAGATTGTTCCCGTCGAAGGGCATGTCCAGGACACTGGTCTGGACGTCCTGCCGGAAGTCCGTAGCTTTGAGCCATCCACGACGTCGAAGGCAAACGCCGTTGCCCAGCTGGCGGAACCCAGTGTCGGCGATGTCCGTCGCCACGGTGATGGCGTGGTCCGAGGCCACCTCACCTTCCTGCAGGATCTCCAGGGCCTCCGCCCTCTTGTCGTCCGGCAGAAAATCCAGCAGGGGAGCTATCTTGTACCAGAGCTCCCTGTCGTAGCGAGCCACGATAGCCAAGGCGTTGGCCGCTTTAATCGTCGTCGCTGCCGACGAGATGACTCTACGTCCCATAGCATCCAATTTCCTTCCCTCGCCGGCGGGGAAGTCGATGTGGAGGCCGCACCCCCCCCCGCTTTCTTCCTGGCTGCCGCGGAGACGACGGAATCCGGGGTAGGCTGCGCCCGGAGGCACAGGGGGGCCGTGTCCGGGACCCGGTACTTTTTCTCGTACCGGTCTCTTCTAGCTGGCGTCGTGGAAGGGTTCTTGAGGAGGGAAAGGCCCTCATCCCAAATGTCGTCCAACAGAGGCACTGCGAGGACCGTCTTCCTCTTGGCCTCGCGCCGCTGATAAAGGAAGCCTTCCTTTTTCTTCTCCTCAGGGCAGAGTTGGAAAAGCTCGGAAGCCCTGGAGATCATGGAGTGGAAAGATCCGATCTCGTCGGGCGGAGAAGCCCTGGCGGGAGGCGACGACGGAAAATCCTCGTCGTCCGTACCCGTCGCTGCCGTGTCAGTCCCCGTATCATCCCCTCGGGTGGACGGGGAGGAGGGCTGGACGGGGCGCGACGGTTGAAAAGGAGGTGGTGGATGGATCCTTCTTTTCTTGGTAGGGGGAACACCAGAAGGTCCCGGTTCTGGATCCCCCGACGGGAGAGGTTCCTCCGTCGGTAACGGTAGCCTCGTCCTTATCTCGGAGCATAAGGACTGTATGGCCAACAAAATGGCCGCCGAGTTGTCTCGCGGCGCTGGCTGAGGGGAGTCCGACGGGCGAGCAGGGGCCCCGTCGGTATCCTCGACGATGTCGTCGTCGTCACCTGCGTCGGGGTCCATTCCGACGGGCTGGCCTTCTTCCACGCCTAGGCCGTGGCTTAAGACCTCGATCAGCTCCTCTTCTGAGGTTGAGGCCGAATCTACGACGACGCCCTGCCCCCCCTTCTTCTTCCCCACGGAGGGTTTCACGGGGGTCCTATCGATGGGCACAAAAGAAGACTCCCTCCGAGGAGGCAGGGAGATTCTGGGCCCCGAGGTCGCCACCACTGGTGCAGCCTCCACAGGCTGAGCCAGGGCCGCCGCGACCGTTTCGATAGAGGGCTTGGTCGGATGGATCAAGGCCTTCACCACCTTAGGTGCGCTCACCGCCTTATCCTTGAGGGAGGGGGCACTGCCACGCTCCTCCTCTGCCTTAGAGCTCGACCGGGGCCTCTCCAGGAGCTTCGCCGGGTGCTCGGCCTTCCTCTTACCCGACCCAGAGCGTTGGCTCGTGGTTGATGGTGCCGGGGAGGGTGCGCCCTGCCTGGCGCCCGTAGAGCCCGACCGTTCGGCGCTCCCGGTGCCAGCGGACTCGCGGTGCTTAGCCTTATGTTGGGCCCCCATCGCCGGGGCGCCCTCAAAGGTCTTAGAAGACCGCTCGGATTTCTTCTTCTTCTCGCCAGACGGGCTCTTACCCTCCAGCCAGTTGGCGAGACGTTGATGGCGGTCCTTCATGGTCCGTTCCGACATGTTGCCGCAAAACGCACAGTCCTTCTCCACGTGCGTCTTGTCCTCATGAAGGCAGTAAAGGCAGAAAGAGTGTTCGTCCTCCTTAAAGACGTTCTGCAGCTGGCATCCAGGGCAGACCCTGAACAGCTTTCCGGGCGTCGAGCTTCCCTTCTCCTGGGCCATCTCCGAGACCGGGCCTGAGAAGCTTCTGGAGTCCTCCGAAGTGTAGCTCGACGAAATCTTCACCCTTGGGGGGCACAGACGAATCCGACACGGGTCCCCGTTGATCGGATGTAGGATCGGTGGAGCTTGAGGCTCTTTTGACCGAAAGAATCGAAGTTTTTTGTGAAAAAGCGCGAAAAAAAAAAAAAGCACTAACGCTCGAGAGCAATAGCACGAGGATCCCAACACATGAACGTGCGGTAAAAATCTGAAGATGGCTGCCAGAGGCGGTGCTTAGGTAGAGGGCAGTCATTGGCTGTGGTCAGTATGACGCAGAGACCAGTGATTGGTTATTACTACGAAAGACAGATCAGAAACGAAACTGATACTGGTTTTTTCTTTACCGAGGATTCCCAGCCTGACGACGGGGAATATTCATGAGCATGTGAATCCATGCCAGACCCCATGCTGGAGAAAGAACATTACCAGGGGCAAGTAATTTGTTATTATATTCGTTTATGTCCATCCCACAGATTCACTCTCTACCCCAAAGACACACTCTACCCCGTCCCACCTCCTTCCAGTCTCTCTTCCCCTTCCGACCCACCCTAACCCAACTCTCTCCATCCCACACCCATTCTACCCCCAAACACACTCTCTACTTCACCAACCCCCTCCTCTCATCCCCTTCCTTCCGACCCTACCCCTGCTCTCTGCCCCAGCCCCATTCCTTACACCACTCCCTCTACTACAACTCTCCTATCTTACCCCTCTCTCCCCCACTCTGTCTACATAATCACCTTCTCTCTACATAGACCCACCTACCCTACCCCCACTATCTCTACCCTCACCCACTCGCTCTACCCCCAGCCACCCTGCCCACTCTTCTCGACCCCCAGCCACCCAACCATGATAGTTGATTTTAATATATTTTTAGTATTTATTTAAAAAGTGTTTTATGTTGTTACCTTACCTTTCTGATGTTTGCAGACTACGTTTTTGTTGGTTTAACATTCACTTTTTTGTAAAAAAAATAAAGTCTTTCAAATAATGTAAACTTTTAACAGTTACGTGATTATTGATGTGTTTGTTGTAGAATTAGCGTGTTGTAAGAGCATGAGATACAGGTGTGTGTCAGAAGAGCACGTCACATAACAGCACATGGGATAAGTGTATGTGTCGTAAGTGTGCGGGTTGCAAGTTTCTGTGTTGTAAGAGCATGTCGTAAGATTGTGTGTAGTGTGTGTTGTAGGAGCATGTGTTCCAAGATTGTGTGTCAGAATGTGGTCAGATGGAGTGTTATGGTGGCCTGTGCCTTAGGAGCGATGTTGCATGTCCACATGTCGTAGGTGCACGTATGTGTGATAACAGTGTGTGTCTTAAGAGTGTGAGTAATATCAACCTGTGTCATAGTGTCATAGATGTGGGCGTCATAGAAGAAACAATTACTTATCCATGGTAATGTTCTTTTTACTGGATGTTCCTCCCACGGATTCCTCATCTTTGATATACAGATATCCTGCTTGCAGCTTTGGCAATTTTTTTGACAGCAGAGGGTGCGGTGCAATGTCAAGCAGATGTCCCTCGGCGGCTTTCATATCCGCTCTTGGACACGTCATCTACCTTTGGTATAAATAGCACGTACTGCTCCTGTTAACTCAGTTCTAGTTTTTCCCACCTTTTCGCACAGCCGACTTGAGGATACATAACCAGCATGGGCGTTGAAAGAGAGGGAAGTCCGAATTTGCAGAATTCACCCACAGTTAGAGGGGTAGGCTGGGAGGGCGATGAGGAATCTGTGGGAGGAACATCCAGCAGAAAGAACATTACCAGAGGCAAGTAATTTGTTATTATATTCGTTTTTGTCCTCCCACAGATTCCTCATCTTTAATTGACTCCAATAGCAGTTTTTAAAAAAAATAATTGGGAGGTCGGAGCAGTGCATTTTGTTACTGGTTTATGTTGTGTAAAATAGCGTTTCCAAACTTAATATCCTGACCAAACAAGGTATCCAGGCAGTAATGGCTTAAGAAGGTGTGTAACAAAGACCAGGGTGCAGCATTACAGATGTCCTGCAATGGTGCACCTCCTTGCAGAGATGAAGTGGTTGCCAAACCTCGGGTAGAATATGCCCTTAATTGTTCGTGGACATATTTCACAGCCAAGGAAGAACATTCTGAAATGCACAGAATGATCTAACAGCTGACCCAGTCTGCGTCCGGTGTAACCAACAAAGAGTTGATAGTCTTGCCTGACATTTGCCAACCTGCCAATATAAAAGCTTAAAGCTCTTTTTGGCTGCAGTCTATGTAACTTCTCTTCCTCCTTCGAAGGATGAGGATGCAAGTAGAATGTCGGGGAAGGTAAACTTTTGTGCCATGTGAAATTCCTTCACCACCTTGGGAATGAAAGGGGGGCTAACCCTCAAGACCACCTTCTCCTTAAAAAAATGTGGTATAGGAGGTTTGCACGAAAGCGCCTGTAAATCGCTTACTCTGCAGGCAGAAGTGATGGCTACCGAGAAAACTGTTTTCAAAGTCAACAATCTGAGTGGGCACGAATGGAGAGGCTCAAATGGAGATCCCATTAAAAATGTCAATACCAAGTTTAGATCCCAAACGGACTATAAAAGGGACCAGTGGAAAGAAATGTGTCAGTCCTTTCAGAAACTGTATAACAATTGGCATCTTAAAAGAAGAGCCCTGCTCTGGCATGTGTTTGAAGATGGATAGTGCCACCAGGTAGCCCTTGGCAGTAGACACCTGCAGCCCCTGATGGGGCAGGGGTAGAAGAAAAGAAAGCAACGGAGGAGTATCACAAGTAAAATGATCAATATCTTTAGCTCTACATCAGCTGCAAAATATATTCCAATGGCAGCTCACAGAAAGACCAATTAGGAGCCCATACACCAACCTACTCTCCCGGTGCATAAAGCCACAAAAGCACGAGCGGGAGGCTCCAGCTTCCTCTTCATCGCCACAACCCAGTGGAACTCCCTTCCACCCAACCTCAGAGGGATCTCATCCCACTTAGCCTTTTGTAAAGAAATCAAAGCACAACTGTTCATCTGAAAGCCCCCAGTATCTACCAATAGGGCTCTACATGCATTGAATTGTCCTGCATGTAACACTGCTGCCTATCCAAGTAACCCTGTCATTAATCTACTATGCCACCCATGCAACCTGCTCCAAACTTGCTACGCCTCATGTGACCAGTAGCAATGTTGTAACCTGTAACTAAGTCACTCTCTGGTAACAGTGCCTCGATGCCCCTGGGCTGCCAGTGTGCTTTATAAATGCAAATAAACAGTGCTTTTGTTTTGGTCTTCTGGCCGAAAGCAACGCCTACATGACGTCTTCCGAAGGTCCCCGTCTTTGTATCTTAACCTCAACAATTTTAAGCTCTCAAAAACAAAGCGTGAAGCTTCATAATTCTGATTTCTGGGTGAAAAAGATGGCCTCCCTCTTGGGAGAGCAGGTCTGCACTCTGAGGAACCCAGAATGGAGGGCAGATGGACATGTCCAGAAGTTCCAGGTACCACGTCCTCCTGGGCCAATCTGGAGCTTTCAGGATCATGGACTTACCGAAATTTCTCAACCTCCTGATTCCATGAGGAATGACGGGCACTGGAGGGAATACGTATAGGAGTGGAAATTCTCAGTCCACCACAAACGTGTCCCTCACTGCAGAAATTACCTGGAGCAGAAAAGGTTGCATTGACTGTTGATACTGGACACAATCAGATCTACTTGAGAGGCTCCCCAAAGGGCGAAGATCTCTAGAAGGACTTCCTGAGCTAATTCCTAATCATGAGAGACTCTGCTGTTTCTGCTCAGAGTGTACGTCGTCGTAGTCTCCTCTCTGGCTAGTAGAACAACGGTATTGGCACAGTTGACTTAATGCCAAGTTGACCTATTCCCATTTGACCGAGTCTTTTTGATCTATTTCGGTAGGTCAAATGGTACACTTTAATAAAAAAATGAGGTTTGGGGTAAGGGAATAGGTTGAGGTTCGGTTCGTGGAATTCAGGGGTGGGGGGCTGGTCTCTCCCCACATTAGGGGGTAATGCGGGCATCTCCCTCCATAGTAGGTCAAAAAGAATTAGGTCTAATGGGCAGTAGGTCCATTTTTTAGGTCAAACAACCCATATCCAGTATAACAGCCGACACAGAGATTCCATTTTGCATTACCCAAAAGCAGAGCTGCATTGCCTCCCTGCACAGTATTAGTGACTCTACACCTCCTCTTTTGTTGAGGTAATGCATGGCCACTGTGTTGTTCATTGTCATCATGATGTTCTTCCCCTGTATTGATGGCAAAAAGGCTATCACAGCGCCAGTCTGATTGCCCTCAGCTCTAAAAGGTTTATGTGTAGTCTGGATTCTGATGGGAACCAAAGACCGCTGTTCATGTGGGCCCTCGAGCTTGCGAGGGAAGAATCTGTGACTACTGTCCTCTCCGGCCAGGGTTGCCAAAAAGGTTCCCCTATCATGAAATTTTCTTTGCAGACCCACCACAGGAGATCCTGTGCGGCCTTGCTCTGGACCTGAAGGTTTGTCATTCTGCCTGAGAATTGTGACCATTGGGATCTGAGGGCCCATTGCTGGCACCAGCAAATGCAGGATGCCATGAGGACCAGCAACCTCAAAGTCGGATGCCAGCAGATGTTGGGCATTTTGAACTCTTTCAAAAATCTGCAGGATATGCTGAGCCCTCAACTCATGAGGCTAAGCCTTCCGTGAGGAAGAATCCAGGACTGCCCCAATGAATTGAATCCTTTGAGAAGATGTCACCTGGGACTTCTTGAAGTTGAGGGAGAAGCCCAGTTTGTTCAGAGTGTGGCAGGTGCTGCTGAGATAGTCCAGAGCCTGTTTGGGAGAACAAGCTCTGATCAGCCAATCGTCTAGGTAGGGAAAGATGTGACCCCCCACCCCCTTAGATTCACTGCCACCAACTTGGTGAAGACGCTCGGGCGGATTTGAGCCCTTAAGGCAGTATTCGAAACTGATGCTAAGAACTTTCCATGGTGAACCTCAGGTACTTTCTGTGCTTTGGATGTATAGGCACATGAAAGTAAGCATCCTGAAGATCGAGTGACACCATGATCTGCGAAAGAAGGACCACCTTGAATCTGCCTTGCCTGAGGAACTTATTTAAGCATCTCAGGTCCAAGATGGGTTGCAGTCCTCCGTCTTTCTTGAGTATCAGAAAATAGGTGGAGCACAAACCCTGCTATTGCTCCACCACAGGTACCCTCTTCCGCTGCAACTTTCACCAGAGCAGGGAACGACTCTCCTGCAGAAGGAACATGTCTGATTCCCGAAGAGATTTCTTGCTTGGGGGACAATCCAGAAGCCTTTTTAATAATAGGAGACAGTATTCTTGAGCTACTCTCTGCAGCGCCCAAGCATCCAAAGTAACTGTGAGGAAGGCATGGTTATCAATAGTAGACACAGACAGAATGGATACAAGTTTCGAAAACCTTTATTTACACTTTTGATTGGGACGTCAGAATTCCTAACTGGCCCTAACTCTAAAATGGGAGCAATCTCGACCACTAAACAGCAACAAATACGTCCAAGTCAGTCTGGTCAAAATAAAAAAAGGCCTATACCAAGAAAACCTAACCTTGCCCTACTTCTAAGAATAACAAACTGTTAAGGGAATATAAAATGAAAATAGTGTCTCAAAAGGAAATGTCAGAATGGCTTCAGCACCAAATCCCTTCCCCAGGTTCAACCTCCCCCCCACGAACGCCCCCCACCCCCACCCCTTAGTCCCCCATAGGGGTCTAGAGAGTCTCTCAAAAAACAAAGTATGTGTGGATGGCACAGTTCGGTCAGTCTTGCACACTTTGGCTTACTGGTACAATTCAACAGTTCAATCTTAGGCGTTCAACTTCTGGTAGTTCAATCACTTCTTTGGTCTTCGCTAGTCTTGCCATATATTCTCAATTTCTTACAGTTCTGCACAGGCTTCCCTCTGCTGGGCTTGAGCCTGTCTCCCCTTTGTGGGGTTCCCTTCCCCATGATGTATCTCGTATCTTTTCACTGTCGAAGACTTTCAAGACGGCAAGGAATTTACGTAGACCTCTGCATGACCACTTCAACCTCTCTTAACAATCCTTCAATTCACAATCAACCTCTTGTGGTACCAATACTTCTTGGTCCTTAGGATTTCCACTCTCTTTAGTCTGCCCTCTCAGCCTTTTCAAACTGTTCATGTGTAATACCAATACCTCTTGGCACTTGTGGTTCTTATTCTCTTTCACTTGCCTTCTTAGCCTTTCTCCAAAGTTTGTTTGCCCTCTTGGCATATTTCACAGTTCACAAATGTCACTTTCCACTTATTCAACCTTCTTTCCTTATTGCGGTTTCCTTTGATCTCTGCTTGCAATATCTCTCACAATCCAAAAACATTTCACAGAGACTATCCAATGTGCGACTTTATCTCTTTCCTTGTTTTTCAACAATTGTTCTCTTCATTCGCGTTATATCGGCACACACAACTTTCCCATTACAGTCACTTTCCCTTTAACATCAACCGGACTTAGTTTGCCTCGATAACTCACCGGCTATGCAAGTTTGATTTCTTTCATCTCTCTCCTGCAGCACAAGGCAGTTACCAACGCCTCTTCTGCACCTCCCCTCACCTGGGAGGGTCGCAGGCCGCTTTCTAGCAACCTGACCGTTTCTTTTCTCCGCTTACTCAGCTTTGCTTTTCGAACGCTCACGGCCTCCCGAAAGCATGGAAATCTTGCCTGGCTTTCTCTTGATCCTCTCAACTGTCGATCAGCCCAGTGGCCTTCCACAGCCTGGTTCACACCAGCCTTGGAAGAGCTGTTCCTTCTTGTACCCAGCATCGCTCAAAGCGTGCCTGTGCATGCCACCTTTTATCTTCACAGGGAGTGCTAATAAGTGGCAGGTGTACATTGTTAGAGTTACGTGCCTGACTCTGCCTGGCCTCATTACAGGGACAGGGCTAATGCATGTCAGGGGAGGTAATCCTAACCACATTCCTCATCTTCCTTGGTGCAGTCCTTTTGTCACGTAAAAGTGGGGAGAAATTATGGGAGTTGTACTTTCCCCTAAATTAAGCAGGGATAGAGTAAAATGGGTTGTGGAAAAAGGGGACACTATGTCTCAACATTGGCTGCTTCTCCCCCACACCCTGAGGACCCCCTACCCAGGTGATCATCCCTCGTTTGTCCACCCCCGTGGTTGGGGTCCAAAAGCGATTGCCTTTCCCTGGCCACCGTCACATAATGTTTTGCCATTCTCCGAGATGCTGGGTTAGTCTGCCCCCACTGGAGACCTGTGAGTTAAGTACTGAAAGTGGTTTTGGCGCTGTGGCAGACGGTGAAGCAGAAGTGACTGTCTAGGCTGCTCTTCTGCCACAGCCTCTTGAGCCATCTCAAACTTTCTTTGGCCTCTCTGGGCAATCTGTCCTCTACCCCTCTTTCCAAATTAGGAGTCGAAATTAAAGTAACGTCCTCTCAGGCTCTGGGAAGACATTTGATGTTACTGGGGCTGGCGACCTAAAGATTTTTGCGGCTGCCTTAGAAGCTTGCAGCATCTCTAGGCTTTCATGAGGATTTACCCCAAAGAGGTGTGACCCATCGAAGGCCATGTCCAAAAGTCAGGATTGGACACTGGGAGCAAAATCCTATTTATGCAGCCATGCAAATCTTCTTGTAACTGTGCTTACAGCCATAGATCGACCACCACAGTCAGGCGCATCCAATCCTAATTCAAGAGATTGGCATGCAGCATCCTTACCATCTTGAATGATGTTTAGGAAGCCCTGCGACCCTTTCCCCCGGGACATGATATTTTTCATCATCCTTGTCAGGAGGGACTGTAAGGTAGGAAGCTGCCTTGGATATTGACGTAGCTGCTTTCAGGGGAAAGGAAATCAGGGTCAATGGCCGATGGCTTGTACTCCCTTAGCAGCCCCTTATTGACAGCAGGAGTGGTATCCAGCTTTTGCCAATTGTTCAAGATGTTATTCTTTAGTGAAGAGTGAAAAGGCAAAACAGGTTCCTTGAGGGGGTCCTCTGTCCAGGATATCAGTGAGGTCATCCTTTTAAATATCCTTTAAAGGGTGACCCCAGCCCAAGTATCCAATGACATTTCCAATCACCGACCTGTACACTGCACTAAGATGAACAGCGTAGTCTAGAGTGGTAAAATCCACTTCTAGAGAAGTGTCTAGCCCACTGACTTCCTTAAGGCCAGTAGCCAAGACTTCTATTCGTGATTCCTAAAAGGCCAAGCAAACGTCTCTCGGCCAAATTCCTGAGAGAGCAGCCCTCACTGGGGATCCTCAGTCACCAAGAAGCCTGAAGCAACCCAATTACATTCAGCCTTATGGAACATAGCAGTAAAATGGCTGCCACCACAACAAACCACCTATATGGCCCCTGTGCTCCAGGCATGGAGCCATCTAATCGGGCACTTGCCCATCCAATTGTAAAGGCCGCAGTGAGCCGGATGGCAAAGCCGGCCAGTTCGGAAGGTGTTATGAACAATTTCCATTTATGGGTAATTTTCCCTCCAGTTGTGAACCCCCCAACCTTTTGCTTTTGTTTGACCATCCTAGCCTGACTTTTACCAGTGGAGCCCAGCCTTCTGCTGTACTCCACTGGGCTTTTGCTCATTTTATTATGGGGAAACCGACATGCCGTGTCAGTACTGGGAGACTTTTGTTTCCCTTAGTCTTTCACTTTGTTGCCATGTGTTGGTAACATTTTTATCAGTGCACAATGTACCTTACAGTACACTGCGCTAGGGTCTCTAAGTGTGTCCAGGACAAAGATGTAGCAGCAGTTACCTTTAGAGCATTTTTGACTCTTTCCTATGGTCTTAACTGCATTTACCTCGTTTGGCCCAGGACAGTGGCCAGTGTCTAAAATGGCCTTGCTACGAGGTCCTTTGTTCTGTCCTTTGGCCATTTTGTCCCTTTGCCTTCCCCAGGTCCAGACCCGGAAAATTCCTTACTTGATCATGCAGACCCCCATGCAAACCGAAGCTTTCACAGGCTTCTGCATGCCCTGTGTGTGTGTGCGCGCAGCATGAGGGCTGAAGATGTCTAGTTCCAATACACATCCTGGGTGCCAGGATGTCTGGTGTGCTGGGATGACTGGGACCACTGTGGTCCGTGATTGGTCTACGTCTGGGATGGTTGAATACGAGCAGATCTCTGTTAGGCAAAGTTTGTATGCAGTTCCCTCTGGGGCCACTACACACAACTATGACTTCAGGTCCAAGCAAAACCAACCTTTGGTATAAGTCTGTACCACACAGTTTTTGGTAGCGCGCTGCGCACCAAGGCTTATCTCAAGAGGGAATGTGAGCTTTAAGGGTGTTACACAGAGGTCTATAATTACAATTATTCAAAGAGACTCTTATGCTCAAGGTTTCTTGGTAAAACACTCAATGTATTACACAGACAGTTAGAAAACATTGGCAATCAATAGCACACAAAAATATTCGACAGTACTTCTCACTATCCAGTTCCGAGGCATTTAAACTACTCTGAAGGAGGAGCAAAATGGCATTCAGAGCATTTGACATAGGAGCAAAAAGGTATAAGTTAATAAAATGAATAGTAGAGTTATTCTAAAACAGTGCAAATAGTTTGTGTTCACCAGAGGAGTTGGTCAAATGCAATAGGTAGGCCAAAGTCAATGGGCTAGAGTCTTGTATCAGTAAAAATGGTTCTGGTAGTTAAACGGAAATGTCTTTGCCACGGTTCTCAGAAGTAGTTCATAGAACAAAGCTTTATATGTCGGGTCACAAGCTGACTAGGCCTGCAAGTTGCCAAAGTTTCACGCACTTTTGTAGTGAGAGGCAAGTTCTCTTGGTCGGGTTTTCACAGTACCTAATGTTGAAGAAAAGGATGCAGCTGCGGACTTCTGTTCCTGGCAGTTCCTGCAGATCTCCTGAGCCTCAGTCGTGGGGACAAGAGGGAGGACGTTGCAGGACTTCTGCACTGCACTGGGACTGGTCACAAAGCTGGCAAACTGGCAAATCTTCGATTCCGGTAGCTGTCCTCAAGCACATAAACTAGTGTCCTTCCTCCCTGGCTATTCGGTTTCCTGCAGCACTGTGAGGAAAATACAACCAGCTCCAAAAATGGTATCCAGGTGGCTTACGAGTTGATTGGTCCAACTAACTGAAAGGGAGAAGTCGTCCTTGAAGGGCTTCTCTGTCGAGATGAACTTGGCGATTCGGACCTTCAGCAGGGCTTCCACGGGCAAACCAACGGTCCAGGAGTTGCAGCAGCCGTCCTCTTCCAGCTTGTCTTCGGTTCTTTCGTTCCAGTAGTCGACTATGCCTTCCAAGCCAAGAGGCTCGCCTTTTAAACAGTTTTCTCCCATTCATTCCAGCCTAGCTGCCATTCACCCAGTAGGTTGGCTGTTCTTGCCGGACAGTCAGCAAGCGTGCATTTGGTCTCCTAGGAGACTAAGCATAGGGTGTTTTGGTAACTTCCCTCACTTTCTGCCCACCCCAGACACTCAGGCGCCAGAGGCGGTCTTTCTTGCCTGAAGCCTGCCAAAGGTGTAGGAACAAAGGGACCAAACCTAGTTTGGCGCGGAGAGACAAACTCTAGAAGGACCTTTTCAAAAAGTAATGGTGAAAAAAGAAGACCGGGTCCTGTTTAAAGAAATGGGGCTCAGACGACATCGTGAAAACTAACTACTCTCGGCACCCGTTGCTTAACTTGCAAACAAGCCTTTTTGGAAGTGTTCTTGGACCGCCCAGTGGAATGACCAGCTTGTAAGGGACCGTTGCCCTGGAACCTCTGCCGTTTCGAGACTTTGGGAACCGTAACTCTTGGTAGAAGGCACTCTGCAGCCGAGTTTCATGCACCTAGCATTTCTAGGTCTGGAATTAGGAGAGTCCGTCTGAACCCGAGCCTACTCAGTACCCGTGTTACCCCCCTGTGGTGACGAGCTTCGTGGGTGCCTTGCTGCTGTGCCCCACTGTGCCCTAAGACAAGCCCTAAGACGAGTTGCAGTGGAACTACCCCGATCCCTTCACCAGAAGCAGCGAAATCGCCACTGTCCTGCCACAGACTGAGGTCCCGGAACGCAGCCCCTGGAAGCCGGAGGGACGCACAACTGCTGGACTCTAATCTGCAAGCGAACTGGACTTGACTGGCAAAGTTTGGTCCAGAGTGCGTCGAGGGTCGGTGAGTACTTGCATTACTTACCAGTGGCCCCATTGCCTTACCCCACTTCCTGCAACACGACAGCCCCTCGAAAAGGCCCCTTGTGTACTTTAACGCATGATCGAATGCATCCCGCTGAACATACTTTTGAGCAAAAGGCTCCACGCTTCGTAGGGATTGGACTGCCTATTAGTTAGGGTTGAAACTCTTGAAGAATTGCCTAAAGTATATTTGCACTGTCTGACCCTTTTCTGTTACAGGCTGTGGATGTGCATTGTTTAATATTCCTTTAGGCCAGTAGTTACTGTACGTTTCCTAGTATAGTGTTCTGTTGGTACTGTTAATTTGCTAGGGTTTCACCTTGTATTTGATTTAAAAGGCCTTTAATAAATGTATATGTATTTTTGATATATACACCTGACAGAGTAATTTGTGGTGTAGTTTACTGTGTGTGCTTGGGGACTTTTGATCACCCTCAACCCTCCTGAGACCTAGTCTTGACTGCCGCCAATGCTAACCTGATTGGTCTGGCTTGTCCAGAAGGTTACCCTGTTCCAAAAAACTAGGCTGGCCTTCTGAACCTCTGCCTACCAGGTCAGAGTTAAGAAATCAATCTTAACAAATTGGTGTATAGCGGAGGGATAGGATTAAAGGTACCCAGTGTTGCACACTGGTAAATGTACCCAGATTACACCTAACCAGGACACATTGGGCCTCATTACAACCCAGGCGGAATGGGTTAAATGGCGCCGGTAAAGGTGCCGGTGCCGTTAAACCCATTCCGCCCTATTACGAGGCTCTCTTGCGGGACCCGCGAGGGGACCAGGGAGCTAATAACAGGCCGTTATTAACGGGCCCGTTGTTAGCTATCTCCCCATTCCCATTGAGCCCTATTGGAGCTCGAATGGGGATGTGTTCCCTGAATGGGGAAATACTGGGTCCACCAAGGTTGGAATGGCCCGGTATTTCCCCATTCAGGGACCACGGACCCGGACCAGAGTTTGGAGGCAGCCATGCCCTTATTAAGGGCATGGCTGCCTCCAAACTCGTAATGAGGCCCATAGTGACCTTAGTAGAAACCTAACTGTAAAGACTAACGACCCATCTTAAAACATGGAAGCAATAATTAACATAACCATGAATGCTTCCAAATCAGAGACACTGAGAATGTTGTGTACCGAGAGAGGCTTATCCGCTCAAGGTACCATGGATTGGCATTACCTCAGATGAGAGTGCAGAAGGTGGTGGGGCTGCTCCCACTGACAGCTCTAGCAGAGCCGTTGCTGCCCTCATCCATGGGGTCCATGAAGACAGGGATGATGAAGAGTCACAAGTTTTGTCTGTTGGCTCTGATGCTGAAGCAATGTTTGAATTCAAGAAGCAAGAACTGCTGTTGAAGCAGAAGGTGCTTGAGTTCAACATGACAAAGCTGAGAGTTCAGCAAGCAGAAAAACTAAAGGACAGGGATCACCAGTTGGAACTGGCCAAGATTCAGGCAACAACTGGCTCCTCCAAGGGATCTGGAAATGGGTCTGGGTCCTCCTCTCATCCACAGTTTCCTAAAGATCTGCTCAGTATGTATGATGAAAAGAATGACATCATGGACTGGTTAACATCATTTGAGTATGCATGTGAAGTACAAGAGGTTGCGGATGCTGACAAGATTGCATGGTTGCTCCGTCAACTACCCCATTCTGGCTGCAATGCCATTATGGAAATGTCAAAGGCCGACTGAAAGCACTTTGTAATATTGAAGCAAACTCTCCTTTTAAAGTTTGGGCATACTCCTGCTAAATACTTGAAGAAATTTAGAGAGTACAAAAAGAAAGAAGGTAACACCTGGGTGTCCTATGTTATTGATTCCTTGAAGAACTTGACTGGATGGGTTGAAGGCTAGAAGGTCACCACCTTTGAGGGTATGATGTGTTTGGTCATGCTTGCACATATTTCTGCATCTTGTTCCCCTGAGCTTAAGCAGTCCTTGGCGGATTCAAAGGAGATAGATCCTAAGACGCTGGCTAGTGCAGCAGATTTGTGGGTGTCACACAGAGTGTCTCATAAGGACAAGGCTACTCCTGGAAAGCAGGAGGAGGGGAAAAATTACAAAGATGAGGAGGGTGGGGGATCTGACAAAACCTCCTCCCAAAAGGGCCACAAAAAGAAAAACAGGGGTAAGTCCCAAGAGAATGTTTAGAGTAGTGGGAGTTATACTCCCAGAAAGAACTCTGGTTACAGTACGCCTCCCTATGTCCCAAGACCCAATGGATCTTGTGTGGCTTGTGGAGCAAGTGACCATGTGAAGGGGGATCCCAGATGTAAAGTCAAAACCTTTGGGGTCCACTCTGCGAGTGTGGCCTTCTCCTCCTATGAGGATTAGGAGATTACAGGGGCATCCTTCTCCTCAGTCTCCTGCCCCAGTGGGATAGAATCTGAGGTAGTCCTAGTTTCCCTGGGTTCCCAGGAGCCTAAAGTCTCAGAGGCTTATGCTAGCGTTTCAGACAATACCAAGCACTACTTTAAAGACAGTGTGCTAATCAATGGAGTACATACTCCTGCCCCTAGGGATAGTGGGGCCAGCAGAACTTTGGAAGAGTCAACTTTGGTAAACCAAGAGGAGCTTGCCAGAGCTCCTCTGATGCCCACCCAGTTAGCTGATGGTCCCCCTCTCAAGTTCCCAGTAATGCCTGCAAATCTTACCATCAATGGTACAATGGTCAGGATTCCAGTGAGCATACAGAGGCACGTCCCAGGTAAGGTCCTGCTTGCTCTTAAACACTCTTGATAAAGGTTAAACCATCACAAAGATGCCCACCAGGGATAACAAATAGCGAAGGTTGCCCTTACAATTAGAAAGCGGTCTGCAATTATATCGTTTTCTTGTAGCGGTTTATAACCGATGGGGTCATTAGGAGAGAAATGGTGGCTTGTTTCATTGCGGAAGTCACATCTGGGGTTAGACTATTACCTGACGGGGCTGGTGGTAGGACGTCTGACTTTAAGGGTTATTGTAAGAGGAGTGACTTAGATTCAAGGCTAGGATGTATGCTATGAGACGATCGCATGTTGACGAGGTAGCTGCGGTGTGGAGGGTTGGGGATTTTAGCTCTTTGGTGGTGGTGGATAATTTCATCATTGTTGAAGTACGAGAAGTGGGGTGTTCATTTTACAACTGATCCCGGCTTAGAGGGTTGATTTGCATGGTATACGCTTGTGATTGGACAGTGCTTTGCCTCGTTTTGGCTTTTGTTTTTACTGCTTACAACTGCTGGGTTCATTTGCTTTCAGCTCGCTAATGGAGATTTATGCGAGGATAGTTGGTTTCTACCCACGATATCTTTAGAGTTGGACAAGAAGCTGGCTTGGTTTAATGGTTTCCTACAATGGGTCTCAATAACTTAGGGTGTGGGTTAGATGCACATGGTCCATTGTAAGGTGGTGAGGATTTTTAGGTCTACATTATTGAAATTAGACTGTGGCTTGAATTCATGTGGGGGAGGATTTCTGGGTTAGCCGAGTATTTAAATACAGGTTTCTATATTTGATTGGAGTTCTTTCAAATTTTGGAGAAGTGTCCAGGGCATTGGAATGTATTATTCACTTACTACTGTTAGGTTGTTGTTGGTGTCTTGCTTCTGTTTCAGAGGGGGTGGGTCTGGGTTCACATTTGTAATTTTTTTTATTGAGTTTAGTTCATTTGCGAGAGTGGGGTTTGAATGAATTGATTATACGAATAGGCTAGTGATGAACTGTGTGTGGTCACTTGGAATGTGAACAGTTTGAATAATATACATAAGAGAAAGAGTTATGACATTTGAATGATCTGAAAAGTGACATTTGCTTTATTCAAGAGACATATCTCTTAAAGGGGGAATTGGAAAATATGAAAAAAGGTTGGATTGGGAAAGTATATGGATCTTCTTTTAATTATAGGTCAAGAGGGGTGGCAATTTCAATCTGGAAAAATGCACCAATTAAGGTTTTGAAAGATGTCTCGGATCGAGAGGGAATGATTATTGCCTTGTTGATCAACATTCAGGGTTCCGCTTTGATTTTATGCAATATGTATGCCCCCGTCAGTGGACGATGGAACTTACTTCAGGAAGGTGGCACAAATTATTCAGGATCTGGGCTCCCGAAATAATATTTTCTCGGGGGGGGGGGGGGGGGGGGGGGGGGAGGAGGCAGGGTGCATGGGCCTTTAATGTTGTACTGGATCAATGATTAGACAAGAGTACTTATAGGCCACGTAGACAAAGTTACAACCATTATTTAGCATTGATAGATCTAGTTGCTGAACACAATTAGAGGGTTAGTTGGAGGTTGGAACACCACTTAGCCAGGGAATATAGTTTCTTTTCTGGGGCGCATGCAGTTTACTCCAGGCTGGACATGCTGTTGACAGCAGGAAAAATAACAGAGAATTACAGGTCGAGTGAAATTGGTAACATCCTTTTGACCGAGCATGTGCATGTGGTCATGCATTTGAAACAGGATTTTGCCATGCACAAACAGTACACTTGGAGGATGCATACTTCGTTGTTACACAATGTGGAGGTGGTGGAGAAAATCGCTGCGGACATCGAGTTCTTTATAGAAGAGAACTATAATGGGGAAATTAGGTTAGGGATAGTGTGGGAGGCATTCAAGTGCATTATGAGGGGGATGCTCATTGGCCTAGCAAGTGGACAGAAGAAACAATTTGAGAGGAGACATTCAGAACTTGAGTCAGAAATTAAAGACATATCAAGGAGGCTTATGGATGATCCGACATGTACGGATATGGTTCCAGAGCTTTTGAAATTGAAGAAAGAACTGAAGACGCTAATTACGGATCGGGTTGAGAGGAAATTCTTTTACCAGAAATGTATATATTTTGAAAAAAAGCGAGAGAATTGTGATCACTGGTTGGCGTACATTTGATTACTTCAATTCAAGGTCCCGACGGACGGATTACATTCCATCCGAAGGAAATCAATGAGGCAGACCTGTACCAAAATGAATTGGATATTACTGGTACAAGAGAAGAGTTCCTTGAAGGGTTTCAGATTCCAAAGCTCACAGAAGGTGCATCACATGCCCTTGAGGAAGATATAACTTTAGAAGAAATTAAAAGAGCGATCCGCAGGCTGAACGGTGAGACTGGACTGTTTGCCGGTGGAGTTCTATAGATTACTGCCGAATTCTGCGCGGACTCTCTTGAAAGACATGTTTACATCGTCGATGGCGAATGGCTCTTTACCACCAACCACGAGAAACGCTACAATTTCAGTCTTTTTAAAGAAAGGATGATACCCTCCCTTTGAGCTATAGACCAATTAGTTTGATTAATGTAGACAATAAGATACTGTCTAAACTATTGGCCTTACATCTAGAGAATATGCTACCGAAAATATGCTACCAAAACGAATTCATGAGAATCAGTCGGGTTTTGTGAGGGGGAACTTCAAGCAACATTAGAAAGTTGCTGCATACAATATTGATGGCAACTAATTCTCAAGATGATACTGCGGTCCTATCCCTTGATGCCGAAAAGGCTTTTGACCGGGTAAACTGGGATTTTCTTTTTTCGGTCCTCGAGAGAATGGGATTTGGTGTAAGCTTTATGCCTTGGATTAAGTTGCTTTATACTGATCCTACTGCTGTTGTTAATACCAATGGCTTACGCTCATATTTTTTGTGTTGAAAAGAGGAACAAGGCAGGGGTGTCCTCTGTACCCCTTATTGTTCGTTATTGGGATTGAAACTTTAGCTGTTGCACTTAGAATGGAGTCTGGTTTGCTCGGATTGAGCTGCTGGGGGTTACAACAAAAATTGTGGCTGTATGCCGACGATTTATTTTGGATTCTCAAAAAATCTGTACCTGTACTTATGGACATCTTGTCGATTTTGCATCAGTGTTCAGGCTACAAAATAAATTGGGCTAAATTGGAAGTATTGCCCCTACTGCCATATTGTGATAAGCAGTTCATGGGGTGTGGATTACACCTAGGATTACTGACTATATACAGGAGAACTTGAAAATGGTTTGTATTGATTTTAGGCAGGATTTGGATCGATGGAGTTATTACATCTCTCACTCTGGGGGAAGGTCAATACTCTCAAGATGGTCTCAACACCCAAGATCAATTATGTCCTGAGCATGATTCCGCTGAATACTGACATGAAATATTGGAAAGAGTTGGATAGGCGCCTTCAAAATTTCTGATGGGAGCAAAAACCGCACAGATTAAAACTTTGTAAATTGTAATTACCTTTAGCAAAGGGGGGGTTAGGGGTGCCCAATTTTAGGGCTTATCATTTAGCTTTCATTTCCCATTTCTTGACAACTTTCCTAATACTTGAACCGGATGAGTGGGTGATGGCTGAAACTAGCTAAAATGGACCTCTCTCCCCTGGGGCGATGTTAACCTCTGTTTCGAGGTCTGGCTGTGTGAAAGATCCCTTAATTGCGGGGTTGAGGAATTCCTGTAAGAAAATGAATGAATTTCTGAGAATTGATGCGCTTAGGGTCCGTTTGGATTAATCCGAGCATTAAATTGGAGGGTAAAGTTATATTTTGGTCTGATTGGTTTCTTGGTGGTGTAAAGTGGATTGCTGATCTTTTTAGGAATGGAAAACGGATGACAGCCAGAGAAATGCAGATACACTTTAATATTGCTAATTTCAATATCTCAGATTATCGGAAACTAAGAAGAGTTATTTGGGAGGTTAATGTGGGGGAGAGGCTGAATTTGGATTTGTTCTCCATGAAACCAAAGTTGAGAGAAAGTGGCTTAGCCAGCCGAGTATACAGATTAATTGTGGCAGAGTACAAAGGCAATGACTCTTGGAGGGAAGAATGGAGTCGGAGGATTGGAAGTCAAATTCCAAAGGAGCTTTGGCTAAGAAATTAGAAGTTACTCACCGTAGTGACTAACGTACTCTTAGTCCATAGTCCCCTTTCCTCCATTCTGTATGGGCGTCCCTTCCAAGGGACGGGAAACAGAACCTTTCACCAGAAAAACCTTCTTCCACTTACAACTGAATGCAACACCAGGGTGGAGAGGAGACCCTCCTTAAGTAAATAGGTTCCTGAGAACCGCATGTCCAAAAGCGGCATCAGATTTTAGAGCCGGCGTCCAAACAGTAATGCTTGCAGAAAGCAGGAAAGGCCCAAGTGGCCATCCTGCTTATGATTTGCCAAGGGACATGGCGTTGGAATGCGATGGCCGTTGCCTTGGCCCTGACTGCGTGGGCATGCATGTTGGCGGGGAGCGGCCTGTGCTGACCCTCATACGACTCCTTGATGGCCGAGAACATCCAGAGGGCTATGGAAGCCTTCGAGGCCCGATAGCCTGGCCTCGAGCCGCCAAACGTGACTAACAGGGTGTTGTACTTGCGGAAGTCCTTGGTTTTGTCCAAGTAGAATTTTAAGGCACGCCTGATGTCAAGGCAGTGCAGCACCCTCTGTGCATCATCCTTGGGATCGGGAAAAAACGTAGGAAGGAGAATTTCCTCATTCAAGTGAAACGCAGATGGAACATTGGGCAGAAATGTCGGGTGCATCCACATGACTACCTATCCTTGTGAAAGGTGGTGTAAGGTTCAGAGGTGCCCAGCGCCTGAATCTCGCCGACTCTGTGAGCTGAGGTAAGACCGACTAGTTAGGCCGTCTTGATGGTGACAAACCTAATGTCCACAGACGCCACTGGCTCTAATGGTTGGTGCGCCAGGGCACCCAAGACTATATTAAGGTCCCACACAGGGTGTGGTCTCTTGATGGGAGGGTAGAGCCTAGCGAGACCCGTCAGATGTTTCTTGACGATAGGGTTGGAGGAGGAAAAAATGCCTTCCTCCGAGTTCCTGTAAGCCCCAATGGCTGTAAGGTATGTGTATGGAAGGTGTCTACCTGTAGTCCGGA
Organism: Ambystoma mexicanum; assembly: GCF_040938575.1. Classification (NCBI taxonomy): domain Eukaryota; kingdom Metazoa; phylum Chordata; class Amphibia; order Caudata; family Ambystomatidae; genus Ambystoma; species Ambystoma mexicanum. The sequence continues at coordinate 997,222,647 of NC_090931.1, forward strand.
ATGAGCGAGGTGCCCCGAAAAGGAGAGCATGTCGTCCAAATTGCAGGCCAAGGGGTCAATTCCCTTGGAGTCTGCCCAGTGGCAGAACCTAGTCCATTTGCTCTTATACTGGGCCCTGGTGGCTTTGCTCCTGGCACCCTGTATGATCTCCAGATTGGCCTTTGAGAGGCTAAGGTGCCGAAGCGTTACCTGCTCAGGTACCACGCTGTGAGGGCTAGTTTCCCTGGCGGAGGGTGGATGATTCTGCCCCCCTGCTGTGCCAGAAGATGTGAGCTGGCTATCCTCTGCCTTTTCCGAATGCAGAGTAAAAGCGAAAGGATTTACCCCTCCAGGAAGCTCCTCAGGGATGATTCGGAGTCTGCCAGATTGCAGCCCCAAGAGATTTCGCTGCTGCCTTGGATGTTTGTAATCTCTTCAGGCTGTCATCAGCCTTCTTACCAAATAAAGAAGTGCCGTCAAAGGGCATGTTCAAAAGTATGGCTTGTACATCTGGAGCAAAACAAGATTTCCGCAACCACGCAAATCTGCGGATTGCGGTACTTGCCGCCATGGCCCTGCTGATACTGTCAGCAGAATCAATGCCTGTTTGAGGGGATTTGCACATTGCATCCTTTCCATCCCTGATGTTTAAGAATGCTTCTCTTTCCTCTCCTTCTGGGAGACAGTCAGCCGGAGATGAAGCACACTCCCAAAGTGTATGGCTGAATCTTGCTAGCGTGCAAGTGGCGTTAATAGATTTAGGCGCCATGTTACATGCCGAAAAGACTTTCTTTGACATGGCATCAAATCTTTGATCATCCCTGTCCTGTGGAATAGTAGGGTATGCAGACCTACGATTAGATGAAGTTGCTGCCTGTACAACCAAACTCTCTGGAGTTGGGTGCTTGCTCAAATATTCAGGATCTGAAGCAGATACTCTGTATTTAGCGGAAAGTTTCTTGTTTACTGCCGGGATAACTTCAGGAGTTTCCCAATTTGCAGAGATCTTTCTCTGCAGGGCAGTATGGAAGGGGACTACAGGATCCTCCTGTGGACCTTTATCTAAAAAAACAGTAAGGTTATCCTGTTGAAGAGGGTGTAGGTGCAGACCACCCCATGAATTCAACTATTCTGGCCATCGGAGCCCTATAAGGGGTCTAAGCATGCTCCCCAGGGTCTGGTTTAGCAAACTCTACTTCTGGAGAAGTACCTAAACCACTTGCCTCATGTAGATAATCCTGAAGGTCTTTTAATCTGTTCGCTTCAGAGATTAATTCCTCTGGCATGGGTGTTGTAGTCCTTTGTAAACCAAAAGGTCTCTCATGGTCGTAATCCTCCCCTTCCTCATATATATATAGGACAGGGCTCTAAAATAGTCAGACCTAGGATATGGTTTAAAACCCATTTCTAGAGCAGAAGGAGCCAAACTGGTTGTCACTGGCTGAGAAAACTTCAAGGTTGTTTACTTAGAAGTCAAAGGCTTCGACAATCCCAAAAAGGGCGTCGAAAAAGTTTGAAAGGACCTCGATGTACTCAAGAGAATCGGGATCCTACTCGGTGTCGTCGAAATTGTGGATGGCATCCTCAATGTAATGGTCGAAGTCCTTGACACCGCTACTGTATGAGATGTAGTGACAGTTGTAGGTCTGTCCTTTATCGGAGTAGACAGTGGCGTCGAAGACGGCGTCGATGTAACCGATTTATGCGTTGAAGGGCCCATTCGACAAAGGCGTCGATGACGCAGATATGTGCGTCGAGGTAACCCTCGACGACGGCGTCAATGACGCAGATATGTGCGTCGAGGTAACCCTCGACGACGGCGTCAATGATGCAGTCTTACTGCCTTTACTCAAGGGTACCTGACGCCCTCGGGCAGTTTTTCTCGCCGGGTTCAACAACTCGCTGAGTTTTGATTTTCCGGGCTTTTCACCCAGGGCATCACCTTTAGACGTCTCCGAGGGGGGGTCGAGGCTGATTTCTCGAAGACGCTAAGCATTTTCTTACGGAATTCCTCCCACTTAGCTGAAGAGCTGTGTTTCGTTGGACAGGTGACCCTTTCTGGGGAAGTAGAGGAAGAGGAAGAAGAGGGAGATCTACGACGTCTCTTCTTAAGAGTGTTTTGATCTCGAAGACTGGTGGGAACCGCTTCGAGACCTTGAACAGGAATGTTTCTTGTGACGACGAGGAGACGAATGTCTCGACTCTGCCGAAGAAACTTTCGAGAGGGTAGAAGTTTTAAGAGTCTTACCTCTTTCTAACTTCCCCTTACGCTCCTTCAAGGCTTTCGCCGACATGGACATACAGTCCTTGCATTCAGAACAGTGATGCTCCGATCCCAGACACCACAAACAGATCATGTGAGGATCCGTCAACGACATTTTCTTCCCACAGTCACGACACTTTTTGAAACCGGACCGTGGGGTCGATGGTTCAGATGAAGAAGCCATCGAATTTAGATGATATCTTCGAAGAATAAGTAGAATCTTCCTGAAGAAAGGAACTGAGCGAGACGTTTCCAAGGCCCACGAAGCGTGAAAAAACAGAACTGAACAACGGACGCTGCGCGAGTCTATTTATACGCACAATGACGTCGGCGCCGATACGGAGGCTGTCGAGGGACACCAGCTCAAGGGACGTCGACGCGCAGCGCCCTCTACTGAAAAGATTTCCGAGGCCACCAAGCTGGAATGGATAACATCAAAGATAAGGAATACGTCGGAGGACACAATCCCTTCGAAATAAAGTGAACAGAGCACACTTTCTCATGAGCCTGGCACCACTTGGACGCTTTATATGATAGAACTAGTAGTCCTTGCCCAGTGGCCATGACAAGTAGCGCCACAGAGCAGGAGGCTGAGGACGACTGAGGCTTGAAGTAAAGTGATTCCGCAGTGATCACCGAGGGGGGTGCGCTGGACAATATCGGCCTTACCTTGGACCTGGGACGATGCTTCACGAATTTCTTGAGATTCTCTGTAGGTGACTTCTGGAAGAGTTCCCTCCACCTGGCTAGTCTGTTCTTCAGTGCCTTGGAGGACAGCGAGTCACACACCGAACATGATTGCCAACCGTGGTCTGGGCCAAGGCAACATAGGCAGAGGACGTGGGGGTCTGAAGTTCGGAAGAGCCCATTGCAGGATGGACACCTGCTGAACCCTGTAGAAGTCAACATTCACCGGGCAGGAGCGTGACGTCTGAGGACCGAGTACCTGAATGATAGAAAAAACAAAAAAGACAAAGAAGAAGTATCCGCGCATGGAATTACATGGCCGAAGCCAAACCCAGGAGCGCTTGTGAATTCGGCCCGTTCCCGTCGAAGCGGAAAAGGGGACTGAGGTGTTGGGCCGTAGGGCGGTGTCAGGGCAGCGCATGCTCCCTGGGCCGCGCCTCTAAATTTAAAGGGAAGGTTTTCCATCTCCCGTCCCTTGGAAGGGACGTCCATACAGTATGGAGGAAAGGGGACGGGACGTAAGAGTATGTGTGGGAATGTTAGACTTTGTTCTTTTGGGCTCATGGAAAGATCTCGTCAGATTAAGATTTTGAATCAGGTTTTCCCGGCGCGGATGTGGAAGAGAGGTCAAATGGATAATTCTGATGGCTGGGCATGTGTGCATGTAATGGGCTCCCTTGAGCATATGTTGTGGGACTGTAGGAGAGTGAGAGGATTCTGGTTGGAGTTTGATACGATCTGTGAGAACGTTCTGGCAGAGAGAATCGATTTTGATTTCAAAACTTTGGTGCTGGGTAGTGATGAGATATTAGATGGCCTCACTATATGCCAGAAAAAATGGGTGTTGAGAGGTGTGATGATGGGGAAAAAATGTATCTTATCGGGATGGAAGAATGCCATACCTGTAAAGATTGAGGTCTGGATTGTAGAAATGCATAATGTGGCAGAGATGGAGAGAGTGTTATATAGAAGGGAAAGGAAACTTGCATTGTTTGAGAAAATATGGGGGAAGTTTCTTTCATTGTACTAGATTCATGATGTGCTTTTGTGAACCTGGGGTGGGAGGTGTAGGGATTTTATTGTAGTTACAGATGATGTTGTAAATAGTTATTTGTCTAGTTTATTCTGATGTGTTTGGATTTTGTATGTTCTGTAAACTAAAATAAAATTTTCCAAAAAAAAGAAAGACAAGAGAGGGAAAGAAAACATTCACGCTAACTCACCTACCACTGAGGTGGAGGTAGTTGGTCAAACACCTGAACCTGACGAGGAAGAGGTGTTGCCTGAAATTCTCAATCCACATGACCATCCTGGACTCCAAAGTTTGTTGGTTGAAGGTGGTCCTGATGGGGCTGAGATTAGTAAGGGCCAACGTGAGTGCCCATCTTTGGAAGGCCTAAGGAGACAGGCCGGCTCCCAGCTTGAGGGTGAACCTCCTGGGAAAAATAGGATCTCTTGAGAAGGTGGGCTCCTGTACATTGAGCCCACCGAGTCTACAGAAGGAGGTTGGTGGTTCCCCTTCATGTAAGACCCTTCCTCCTGCAGGTGGCACATGAAGTCCCCCCCTTGCTGGTCACCTTGGAATCAAGAGAACCAAGCAAAGGTTAGTCATGCACTTCTATTGGCCCAAGATGGGATGGGGAGGATCAAGGTAGAAAGTCACTGCAGGAGTTGTGCCATCTGCCAGTAATCTGGAAAAAGTGGCACAACCATACAGGCTCCATTGGTACCACTCCCAGTTGTGGGGGTACCATTTGAGAGGGTAGGGATTGACATTGTTGGACCCCTTGACACTCAGAAATCCTCAGGCAATAGGTTTATCCTGGTGCTGGTCGACCATACAACCAGGTATCCTGAGGCCATCCCATTAAAAACAAACAGTAAGTGCCAAGTCAGTTGCTAGCTTTGCTTGGCGTATTCACTAGGGTTGGCTTCCCTAAAGAAGTTGTGTCTGATAGGGGCAGCAACTTCATGTCCAAGTACATGCAAGCCATGTAGAGGGAGTGTGGGGTTACTTATAAATGTTCCTCAGCATACCACCCCCAAACAAATGGCTTATTTGAGAGGTTCAATAGAACCCTCAAGAAAAGGGATCTCCTTCTTCCATGCTTACTTTTTGCCTACAGAGAGGTTTGGTTAATTATCTGTATAGCGCACACGCCTTCGGGCATCTTGGCGCTTAGCTTAAAACATGTTTACAATAAGTGCAAGTTACATACAAAGGCAAAGAAGAAAAAGGTGGTTGCAGAAGAATACATACATGAGCAATACATGCAAAGCAAGTACTAGAAGACAAGGACCTAGATAAGGTACATCCAACATATGAGAAAAAGTGCAAATTAAGTCGGTATCGGACATATGCTATATGGAAAGTTTACCTTTTGTAGGAAAGCTACATCAAATGCATGTATATCAATCAGGAAGCGGTATGCAATATGGAAAGTTTACCTCTTGTAGGCAAGCTACATCAAATGCATGTAAATCATAATCAGGAAGCGGTATGCAATATGGAAAGTTTACCTCTTGTAGGAAAGCTACATCAAATGCATGTTTAGTCATAATCAGGTAGCGGTATGCGATATAGCAAATTTGCCTCTTCTGGGCAGGCTACAACAGATACATAGAAATGGATGGCAGTAAACGATAGGAGACAGTGAAGGCTTACTGGATAGCAGAGTAATAGTAGGTAAAGTAAAGTTTAGGTTACGAGATAAGTGAGGAGGGACTAGCAAGAGCAATAGTCGATGGAGCAATGGGTGGGAAGAGTGTTATATTTGTGCTGGCTCCATTGGTAACGCGGGATGGTGAAGAGTCAGACGTTTTTGGTGATGAGAAAGCACAGGTTCGGGGAGGTAAAACGCTGCCAGGTGGTGAAGAAATGTAACGTGCTGGATCCAAGTCATAAACCAGAAGAATAGTACATATACATGGTAAGGTAGGATGGAATAGCAGATAGGCGTGAGGCCAGTGCTAGTGACATGCTGACGTAATGGTTTCAGGGGAGCGCTGGTGTAGGGGGCAAGGTGGGAAGCACTTTCCTCAGGCTTGTGCTGCAAAAGCCGCGGTCGGAGTAGGCTCGAGAATGCACTTGTAGCAAGTGGAGTGAAACCTGTAAGGGGAGTAGGCATTAGTCCTTGGGCAGACTGCCCCCATAGTGTAGTTCGAAGACAAGGGAGGGTAACAGATAGCGCTTCTCTTACCTTAGGCAGCATAAAAGGTGCCCCGGGTGACATCTGTGACCTGGGGTGGAGTCGAAGACAACTCTTGCTGAATAGATCAAGTCCATGGAGAGGAAAGGGAAAAGACAGGAAAGAACCTTCAACTGCGGGCCTTAATGTGCAGGGCACGACTTCTCGCGGCTCGGCCCTGCCTCGCCATTTGCACAGAGCAATAGCCAATCAGGCTGAGGAATCTTCATGGGTGCCTCCAGGCAGCCAGACAGTGAAGGTAAATGGTAAAAGAAAATCTGAAAACGGGTACCTCAAGAGGGGGTTGGCTTCAGTCCCTTTGAGCTTCTTTTTGGCCACCCTGTTAGGGGATCCTTGGCTATTGTCAAGGAGCGGTGGGAGATGCCTACTCCCTCTATCACTACCAATGTAGTGGCCTTTGTGTTAGGATTGAGGAAGAGAATGGTCCTCTTGATGGCTCAGGCCAGTGATAAGTTGAAGGCTGGGCAAGCTCTGGTGAACACTGGCATGACCAGAAGGCTTCCCTTGTCAACTTTACACCAGGCCAGCAAGTCCTGATCATGAACCCTATAAGGCCTTGAGATTTACACAATAAATGGTCAGGCCCTTACTCAATAGTGGAGCCACTGGGTGAGGTAAACTATTTAGTGGATCTTGGAAGGGCTGGGCAGGCTCGAAAAGAGTTCCATGTGAATAGATTGAAGGCGTTCATCCCTAGGGTTGATATAGCTGCATTGCTCTTGGCTTCAGATATAGAAGCAGAGGAATCAGAATCTCTTCCTGACCTGTTCCAAGGCAGTCCTTCAGAAAGCTCAATTGAGGGTGTCAAAGGGGGCCTCACCAGACTTCTGTTCAACAAGACGAGGTGAAATGTTTTCTGAGACAATTCTCCCCCTTGTTTTCCCCTAGCTCTTGGTATGACACCTTGGTGCAAATTATGATATTGACACAGGAGATAGTGTATCTACTAAAAGTAGGGGATACAGGATGTCAGCTAAGGTGAGATCGTACTTCAAGACAGAGGCCAATAAGATGTTAGATCTTGGGGTGATTGAGCCCTCCAGTAGTTCTTGGTCCACTCCTGTGGTTCTGGTACCAAAGACAGGTACCTCTGAGCAGAGGTTCTGTGTGGACTACACGGCTCTGAATGCTGTCACCAAGAAGAGACACACCCCTTGCCTAGAACTGATGATCTGGTGGATACCGTGGGTGCCTCCAATTACCTCAGCACATTTGCCTCACGGTAGGGTATTGGCAAATAGCCCTAGCAGAACATTCCAAGGAGAAGACAGCATTCTCAACTCCAGAAGGCATTTAGCAGTTCAGGGTAATGCCATTTGGATTGAAGAATGAACCTGCTACTTTTCAGAGACTTGTGAATCATGTCCTTAATTTGTTGGACGAATTCTGTCTTGCATATCTGGATGATATACCTGTTTTCGGTGCCACCTGGGAGGATCATGTCAAACACCCCAGAATTGTGTTGCAGGCCCTTCAGAAGGCCCACTTGACCAAGTTCCAGATTGGTCAAGGTTCAGTGGTCTACCTGGGGCATGAAGTAGGTTGAGGGAGGATTCAGCATCTTCCCAGGAAAGGACAAGCAGTACAAGACTGGCATACCCCCACTACTCAAACCCCGGTGAGAGCTTTTTTTATATCTCACTGGGTATTACAGAAACTTTATAGCAGACTATGCTACCATAGCTGCCACTCTGACTGCTCTCAACTCCAAAGAAACCCAAGAAGGTCTCTTGGTCTGAGGAATGTGGGAAGGCCTTCAATGGCTTCAAAGACTCCTTGTGCCAGGCCCCTGTTCTAAGGGCACCTGACTACAAAATACCTTTTATTGTGCAGACAGTTGCCTCTGACACTAGGATAGGTGCTGTACTATCACAGGTAGATGAGAAACCCTATTGGATTCATAAGTCGCCAGCTTAAGGACAGAGAGCTCAGGTGGTTCACAGTAGAGAAGTAATGTTTCTCTGTTGTGCGAGCCCTGGCGAAGCCGAGGCCCCTACCTCTATAGGACCCACTTTACTGTGCAAATTGACCATAAGCCCTTAAGGTGGCACATGAAAGAAGAGAATCCAAAGTTGCTCAGGTGGTCTATAAGCCTGCAAAGGTTTAACTTCACCATTGAGCAGAGGCTAAGTGTCCAACATAGCAATGCTGATGGGCTGTCCAGAATGTTTAACCGTCCTGAACAAGAAGCTCACCCAGGGGTGGATTTGTCCTTGGTCTGGGAGGGGCGAGTATTAGGAAACATTTCCATTCATGGGTAATTTTCCCTCTAGTTTTGAATCCCTAACTTTTTACTTTTGTCTGATCATGCTAGCCTGACTTTTACCAGTGGAGCCCAGCCTGTACTCCACTGGGCTTTTGCTCATCTTGATATGGGGAAACTGGCATGCCCTTTGGACTGTCAGTACTGCAAGACTTTGTTTCCCTTAGTCTTTCTCTTTGTTGCCATTTGTTGGTAACATTTTATCAGTGCACAATGTACCTGACGCTGGGGTGTCTCATTTATGAGGCCCTAGACACCCTCAAAGCATTTTTTGTGAATGCACAGGTGTGTGCAGGACAGATCTGGTGGCAGCAGTTACTTTTAAAGCATTTTTGACTCTTTTCTGTGGTCCAAACCGTGTTTACTACATTTAACCCAGGACAGTGGCCAGTGACTAAAATGGCCATGCCACGAGGTCCTTTGTTCTGTTCTGTGTTCTGGTCATTTTGTCCCTTTGCCTTCCCCTAGGTCGAGCAGACCCAGGAAATTCCTTATTTGGTCATACACAACCCTGCGCAAACCGAAGCTCCTGCATGCCTTGTGTGTGCGCCCCCAGGATGTGGGCTGGAGCTGTTTAGTTCCAACACACATCCCAGGTGCCCGGCTGTGTGGTGTGCTGGGATGACTGGGACCACTGTGGTCTGTGATTGGTCCACATCTGGGATGGTTGAATGTGAGCATATCTCCTATTGGTTTCTTTTTGTTTTAGCGCAAAGGAGATTCTGGATAAGAGGAGGCACTCTAAACCTATTCCAGGTCGATCTTCTGAGTTCACACCAAACTTAGTAAAGGAGCCAAGTATCCTGAACTGAAGAAGCAGATTCGTGGAACCGCTAGTGACCCACTTGAAGGTTTGGCACCCTGACCCCGCTGTTGCCTTGTCGGAGTCCCTGTTTCTCATGGATCACAGAAGGCCTGCAACGGTGCTTCGACCCGTTGGAGTAGTTGGACTAACTACTCTTGGCACCTCCAGCTTAACATGAAAACAAGCCTTTTTTGAAGTGTTCCTGGAGCGTGCAGTGAACTGACCAGCTTGTAAGGGACATTTGCCCTTGAAGCGCTGCTGTCTCGAGTTTCGACTTGGGACTTTGGAAAACGTAAGCTCTAGGTAGAAGGCACACTCCCGCAGAGTTACGTACACCTAGCATTCCTAGGTCTGGAATTCGGAGAGTCCGCCTGAACCTGAGACTACGTGGTACCCGTGTCACCCCGCTGTAGTGACTAGCTTCGTGGGTCCCTTGCTGCTGTGCCCTAAGACGAGCTGCAATGGAACTGGTCCGATCCCTTCACCAGAAGTGGAGAAATCGCCACTGTGCCGCCATGGACTGAGGTTCCAGAACACAGCCCCCTGAAAGCCAGAGAGCCGCACAAATGTTGGACTCAAACCTGCAAGCAAACTGGACTTGACTGGCGAAGTTTGGAGTGCATCGAGAGTCAGTGAGTACTTGCATCACTTACTAGTGGCCCCTGGCGCATCCATAGGCTTTTATGCATGAGTGTCCCCCAAGTGCCACTCTCCTGTGTTAGGGTAGCCTGTGCTACCATCCTATTCCAGATTCCTGGAAATCGCTCTGTCCTCTTGTGGAGAACCTCCTTGAACAGTCGAACGCTATTCTTCATAGCCTTACCCCACTTCCTGCAACACTACAGCCCCTTGAAGAGACCCCTTGTGTACTTTAATGCACAATCGAGGACTGCCGCGCTGAAAGTACTTTTGAGCACAAGGCTCCACAATTCGTAGGAACTGGAATGCCTATTAGTTAGGGTTGAGACTCTTGAAGAATTGCCTAAAGTATATTTGCACTGTCTGAACCTCTTCTGTTACAGGTTGTGGATCTGGCCTTGTTAATATTCCTGTAGACTGTATATATGTTTCCTAGTATAGTGTTTGTTGCTACTGTTAATATTGCTGTGGTTTCACCTTGTGTTTGGATTTAAAAGGCCTTTAATAAATGTATATGCATTTTTGATATATAAACCTGAGAGAGCAATTTGTGGTGCTGTTTACTGTGTGTGCTCATTGTGGACTTTCAATCACCCTCACCCCTCTTGAGAACTAGCGTTGACCGCCGCCAATGCTACCTTGATTGGTCTGGCTTGTCCAGAAGGTTACCCTGTTCCAAGAAACAAGGCTGGCTTTCTGAACCTCTGCCCACCAGGTCAGAGTTCAGAAATCCATTTTAACAGAAGGCCAATGTGAAAGGCTGAGAACATGTCTGCCGGATCAGCCGGCAAGCCGGCACTCCGCACCATCCAGTACACCGCCTGCTCAGCATATCTGCTTCCGTCTGCACAGGAGCTAAGTAAAGGGACACCCTTTCTCTTTGTGCACTAGCCAACCCACGCCTGGATCATGAGTGCACTGCGGTGACTGCCTCCCCCCTTGCATGACTTTGCCTTGACGAGTGAACCTTCCATCATTAAGCCCCATGCCTCCTGAATATGTCAGGGAGCTTTTGAGTGCCATCTGAACTGGATCCAGATCACCTCAGGCAATCAACTTGCAGGCGCCGCTGCCCCACATTCACATTGTGTGCCGACGCACCTTAAGATGGCTGCCGCCCAGACCCCGTCCCTTGGGCCATCATTACGATGTTCCGATTGGTTGCCAGTGCCTCATAATGGGCATCACTATGGGAGCCTACAGACGTCGCCAGCCTCCACCAAAGGCCCACATTGAAGGTCATCGGAGCTCCCAGTCAGGCCACTGGTTTCATGCTCCTGCACGAGAGCATACTACACGGTCTGTTCTGAAACGCACACTGAGGATATGCATGTCAATTGTACTTCCAGACCACGCGCAAATCCCACCATCCCACTTGCTCCCTAATGCAACCCCTAAGCCAAACAGCTTGTTGCCTTCCTGCCCTATGGTAAACAATGGGCTGCCAAAACAGTCAACCTCTTGCAATGAAACCAGCGTTTCTCTACGTGCTCCCCCTGCCCATAATCTGAGTCCTGACAATCCGATTCCAACTCTTTCGAGAAATGCACGGCTACGCTTGCATGCCATTGCCATCTGCATAATGCAAACCCCTCTTTGCCGGCTGCAGCCTTGGCTATCTTCTCATCTTGCTTTCTGCCATCCCATCACCCACCATGCCCACAAACATTCAACACAATCATCCAGGGCTATCTGCACGTTCCTGGGCCTGTCACCAATGTTGCTGTAGCGCATGCCTGTGATGAGATTAATGCTCCTCGGCCTTACCCTAAAGAAGGCGTTAGTCCGAATAAGTTGGGGCCCAACTTCATGGCACCTGCTGCCTGGGCCAAAAAAAATATATAGCTATGAGCTTTTTGCTGCTAATAACATTTCATCAATTGTATGCTGTACACCACTTAGCAACAATGTAACAGATGCGCCATGCAGCGCAACCATCACTGAAAATTATGTGGTCAGTTACCCATGCTACAGGAAACGTTGACCTTGCCCGTGCCCCATATCTGATCAGAAATACTGTAATTGATTCCCTGTCTGATGCCTCTGTTGCCAATAATAGTTCGGCCATTCTTGCAAATGTTAATGAGGACAGTGCCCATGCCTCAGATCGGACTAGAAATACTGTAATTGATGCCTGGTGCTATGTTAATGTCTTTGCTGTTTGTGCTGCAGTAACCTCTCCGTAATTCGTATAAAGGTAAATGCCACCACCACCCTCGTAGTTACCAAGGCGTATGTCCAACCCCCCTCCCGCAGGTTAAACGTGTCCGCTGCCTCTGCTGGGAAGATCGTAACCAGCACATTCCCAGGTGTAATTGATGATGTCACTGCTGCTAAAAATACTGCAACCAATTTTCCCATTAGTACTTATGCCTTCATTGTGCCCACTCCTTCACCTAAGCTAGATATTCCTGCCCCATTGGATACTGTGACCTGTGCTGCAGGCAATGGACAATCTTCCTACAATTCTCAATACGCTGACCAGCTTAAAGGTCTCTGCCCCTAGTGACACTGTGACCAATGCTTTGGTCAGGAAAACTGGGCATTCAAGCACCCACCTATGCGCATCCGCACTACTCAAAGGAGTTCTAATCAGGGCAAGGTCCCTAATGGCACATGCCCTAGACATTTCTGACCTCATCACCTCCAACAACCTCAACTTTTTGGCCGTCACAGAAACTTGGCTGCATCCTGCAGCTGACCCCTCTCCGTCCCTGGCTATCGTAGACAAATACACTATCTTTCTGAAAAAGAGACAGTAGCTAAGGGTGATGGGGGGATCGCCATCATTGCCAAAAACTTGGTAATTATCAGATATGAGAAGCCTTCCAAACTGGTGAACTTCTTTCTATCAAACTGACCGTCTCCTACACAGCCACCCTAACCATTCAGCTAATTCACAGGACATCTGGTCTAGTACTGTCATTCAAGGAAAATATCATGCATCTCCTCTCATTAGAAGCTAAGGCTTTGTCTAGAATCGCACTTTTGGGCGTTACATAATTAGGATTCAATTACCCTACAGACACTTACGCACTCTCCCTAGCCAAGTCCATCGAAGCATTGGGCTTCACACAACACATCTTATGTCCCACATACAAAAAGGCTGTAGTTCCGATTGGTTAGCTGATTGCAACTGTAACATCAAGATAGTATCCAATATGCTCTGCCCTTGGTCAGACCATAATGGGGTGATCTTTACCATCATGGTGAGTAATCATCCTACACCGGTGACGCCACTACCAAGCACCCTCACCAGAAATGTCTGAAACATCACACCAGCCAACATCCTCCCATTACTGAAGCCCCTAACAACCTACCAACCCTGCACGAAGGACCCTGCAGCAATGGTGGACCTATTAAATCACTCACTCCTCCTGGCGATTGAGTTACCTGTAACTATTGTTCTCCAGCATCAGTATGGCATGGATTCAAATGCTTACGACTACGCCCCGTCGTCAGGCAGGGAATCCTCGGTAAAAGACAACAGTTTAACTTTGACTTTAAAACTGTATTTCTCCTCTAAACCAATCACTGTCCTCTGGGTCATACTGCTCCCATCCAATGACCGTCCTCTCCTAAACCCCGTCTCTGGCAGCCATCTTCAGATTTGGTAATCATGTAAAGTGGCCAGTATGACCAAGAAGAGCTGCAGAGGGGCCAGAAAGAGGGTTCGTATGTGTATCTATGCCAGACCCATGCTGGAGAACAATAGTTACAGGTAAGTAGCTTCAACCTTCTCCAGCATGGGGTCTGACATGGATTCAAATGCTCATGAATAACGAATATACAGCAGTACAACATTAAAACATTACACAACCACGGGTGGTGGCAAGGCTCAACAGAAGCAATTAACACTTACCCCTGGAACAGACTCGCCCCAAGAGAACAGGTTACGTAACACTGCCTGGCCGTCTCTGGACTCCTCCCTGCAATCTGTGTCGATGCAGTAGAACTTTGTGAAGGTATGCGTGGACCTCTGCGTTGCAGCCCTTCAGATGTCAAGCAGGGACACACCAGAAAGGAACGCCGTAGTCGGAGCGATCGCTCTGGTGGAATGGGCTCTCAGACGGCCCGGCAGAGGACAGTTCGCCAGCCGATGACAGTGCATGATGCAGCCAGAGAGCCACCTTCCCATGGTTCACAGGACCAAAGTTCACAAAGAATTAAGAAGTCATCCAAGAACTCTTCGTACGTGTTACGTAGAATTTCAAGGCCCGAGCAACATCCAGCGAATGCAAGGCCCTCTCCACCGGTGATGAAGATTTCAGGAAGAAAACAGGCAACACCAAGGGCTTGTTGAGGTGGAATTTCGACTGAACCTTTGGCATGAAAGAAGGGTGTGTTCGCAGTACCACCCTTGATTTGTGGAAAGTCAGGTACGGTTGCTTGCAGGATAGGGCCAGGATCTCACTCGCACAACTGGCAGAGGTGATGGCCACAAGGAAAGCGGTTTTCCACGAGAGAAACTTGAGTGGGACCTGATGCATACTTTTGAAAGGTTCCCCATGAGCTCGTCAAGTAAAACGTTGAGTTCCAATGCCGGGGAAGGAGCCTTCATCGGTGGGAAAAATCGGTAAAGCCCATTGAGGAACACCTTGATGAGTCTGTGGGACCACAGGAAAGATCTACCCGGGAGATCTGGTGTAGCGTGAGATGGCCTCCAGGTATCACCACCCTTATCCGAGGTTCCTCCGCGGGATTGGGTGTGACCGACAGGATGGGACACAACAAGTTTGTCTGTGGCTGTTCTATTGTGGGCACAATGATAATCCGTTCCCTGTGTAACAATTGTTCCCTATTATGGTAACTCCTCCCATCCGTCTGACAGGAACCGTTGCCATCGTGTGCATGGGTTCTGGAGAGTGATAGACCTGTATTTGTGTTAACTGTTGTGCTGCCTGTGGATATTGGGTTAGTGGGGCTGTCATTTGTGGTGCTGTTGCTTGGGGGTGCTGTTATAAGTGGTGCTGTTGGTGCAGCCTGAGGCTGCATCTGTACTGCGTGTGTGGCCTGCTGTTTTATGTTCTGAAACTTTCCTTGCTGCTGCATGTCTTGAATGTAGCTCCCTCTCTTTCCATGAGAAACCTCCCCCTCCCTCTCCTGGTCCCTGTATGGCGTCTGTTGTTGGTACTGGGGTTGAGGTGGAGTGGCCGGTGCTTGTGTCTGTGGGTCAGAGGTCATTATTAGCCCTCCTTCCAGTGCATATTTTGATAATTTCTATTGCACTAACTTTGCTTCATCTGCCTTTCTCTGTTCTGCCTTTCGTTTTCTTTCGCCTGCCACAGCCTGCAATGGTATGATAAGTTGTATTTCTGGTCATGCCTTTGCCTCCATCCCCACTCATTTTTTCAAACTTTTCTGTACTTGTTCTGGTAAACCTGGTATCAAGATATGATAAATGATTGCTATCAATTTGTTTCATGGCTCTCGAGTTTCAAGGCACCAAAGCACTTAAATCTCTTGAATGTAATTAACAGGGTCCTCGCCGTCATGCATCTTGCGTGACATGATAGCCCCCATGTCTGACGTGTCGGGGTATTGTGTCCTTAATGCTTGCCATACAGCGGCTCTGCAATTGGGCGAATGGTGATCAGTCATCGGCTGTATTTTGTATAGTCACCCCAGGGAACCCCACCCTCTTCCAAATGTCATCAGCGGAGTCACCCAATATGGAAACCAGCAGGCCCTTGACGTCACCCACTGCCAGTCTGTGACCCGCAGTCACTTTCTCCATTTCATAGATCCACTTCCCTGCCCTGGCACTTAATGAGGGTTATCGGTAGTTGACGTTGTCCTTGTCCGTGTGCTTCCAGGGCACGTATTGCAGTCTTTGCCTTCCCTGCTCTAGTAAAGGCATTGGGAGTATGCTGTTCTCTCCGGTGTCCGTCTGTACTGCCTGATCTGGATGGGCCCTCTCTCATCCTCGATACCTGTACATAAGTCTATCTGCTCCACTGCAGGTGTCTGTTGTAGTTGGTCATGTACCCCAGGCTGTCGCCCCCCTGGAACAGGAGTATCCCCTGGATTCTGTAATCATTGCCTCGTCACACCTAAGCCCTGGGAGATCCCATAGTCTGTTACTGTATGGTGTCTGTGGGGCTACCCCTTCTGTTATGTCTTGGCTTGTCTATGCCGTGTCCTCTCCTCTGTTCCTGTGACCTGCACTCTCACGAGGTCCCTTCACCTGTCCTTGTGAGGTAGAGTTGCTGTTCCCCTCCCTCTCCTCGTCACTATGGTCATCGTCATGATCAGACCCTTTGTCCATGTTACTACAGAACCTATTTTAAAAGTTTAATTTCCGTGTGATTAGGTTAGGGTTGTGTGGTGCATTAAGATCAATGTCAGTTAATTTGCATGCGTGCTCCTCCTCTCGCATCCCCAGGCGTGCAGCACTGTGTCCTGCTGGCCCTCCCTTGGGTGCATCTGTACTCTGCCGTTCTCTTTTGTTCGCCTCATCTCATCTTTTCCTTTCCAATTCTACTTTAATTTGGTCACTTACCCGTCTCAAAGCCCACGCGTGCTCATCCTCTCTTTATCGTTCCCTTGTCCACCTTTCCAACCTCAACTGCTTCAGCCGCTTCTCCTCATACTTACGTGTTACCTGAAATAATATTTTCTTCCTCCATAATGCCATTTAAATCTCCTTTTTCTCTTCTGCCAGCTTCTCCATTTCCTCCCTCTTCTTCTCCATCTCTTCCCTTCGTCTTTCCTCTTTTGTGTCCCTCTCCACTAGGTCCCTTCGTTCCCTTTCTAACATTGCCAAGTGCTCTCTCCGTCCCTGCCCCCGCAGCTCCAGTTCCTTTGCTAATTCTCGTTTCCGCTCCCTGTCCTCACGTCTTGCTTCCTCTTCCCCTTGGTGTTGCTCCTCACTCTCTGACATGTAATCTTTACATCAAAATCTTGATGAGCCAAGATAAAACAATATCCTTGTATGCACACTTTTTAATTCAGCAGGGTGCCTTTAAAAGTTCTGCTGGATTAAATGAATGGAGAAATAGAATTATTTTTTGGGCCGAATATAGGATGTACGTGCGATGTTACTGAAAATGTGGCCAGTAAGTTTAAAGAAATTAAAAGTAAAGCTGCCATTTGGGATAGAAATGTAAGACGTTCTCACCTATCTAAGAAGTCAAGATATGCAGAATATTCTAGACAATCCTTTCCTGTGGACATTCCCTGTACATATATAAAACACACTTACAAAACCAGGATGTTAGACGTTTTATAATGCTTTTAAGGTTTTATCAACTTCCAACATTGACACATTTGGGTGCTTGGAATAATATACCATATGAGTATTGTTTGTGTAAATTGTACAAAATGGAAGTTGAGACCCCTAAACATTTACTTACCAATTGTAATAAGTTGAATATCTTATATCAAAGGGCTTACGGTGCTCGGGTGCAAGCCCTGGACTTTATCCGTACTGATCAATTTTGTTCTTATGTTTTTTTGGGAGAGAATCTGGTTATTAATTTTACTGTGTACTACCTGTGGAAAGAATTTAAAAGAAACTAGGAGGGGGTCATTTTTATCTGCATTGTTGTCCTAGAAATGTCTGATTATTTTTGTAGTTTTATGATTTTTTTTAATAACATTTTAACAGTATGAGTTTTCTGCAAAATGTATTTTAAAATGTTGTTCTTATTAAATGTTGGAATGTGTAAAAGGTTTTATTTAACCAATAAACACAATAAAAATTGGCTGGCGATTCCAGCTTGAAGACAGGAAGGTGTGAACGTTTGAGCAGGATAATGTTGGGCAAATGGAGTCAAACGTGAAAGTTAGAAAAAGCATGGTCAATGGAAGAGGCATGACTAGGGGAGAGAGGTTCTCACATCATCAAGGTAAGAGACAAGAGAGACCTAGCTGAATTCCCTCTTAGTCATTTAAGAGGAGCAGTAGAAGGTTGAAGGACCAAGATGTTAAAGTGAACAATGGAGTGATCAGAGGGAAAGGGGTCAATGGAGATCTATTCCAGAAGTCCTGCATGAATTCAAAAAGCTTGAGTATCGGGTTATAAACTGAACGCAGAAAAGAATTAAGCAAAGTCGATGACTATGACATGTTATAAGGACCATTTTGGAGGCGTTGGTTTCCTCGTTAGATGTGCCCTTTATAAAGCTGGCAAAAGTATGGTGAATGTTCTCTATAGGGAAATGTGAAAATCCATGTGGGAACCATTAGGGAGAGCTTGCTTATAGTGAGAAGTGCCGCAAAGGAGGTTTGGGCTTTCCAGACTTGGCGTAATACAATCAGGGCTTCATTCTGATGCTATAGGGAATGGAAATTAGGTAATTTGGGGGCCATTGAGGAGGACTGTCTGGGACCTTTGTCATATGAAGAGACCCTGATGAGGGAAGAGCATGTGCAACATGGGCAAATACTAAGCAACATCAGAGATGGAGTATTTGGGGGCAATGAGGAATTCTGGATAAAAAGAAATACATGATGTTGTTCTTCATAGACTGAGGCAGGAATATGCAAGGTTGAGCAAACCTGGCAGGGCAGTAGAGCCCAGGAATTTAGATTTCTGAAATTCAAATAAAAACTGTACGATAGGGAGAAAAGATGATATGAGCAGATTGACAATGCTCTCTCAAGGGCTCTTGGGGTGAATAGAGAATCTACTCCTGGACACCTGGGTCATTTACTTGTGCTTAGGGATGATAGGGTGAGGATTGGTATCTTCTATACCATGTTACAGGCAGAAGAATGGGAATTGATAGATGCAAGTGTGGCTAGTTTGTTGGGCAGGGAATGGGGAAAGATGTAGAGGAGGATGCCAAACAAAACGAGTCTTAAGATCCATTTTGATCATCCGTCGATCAAGCTCTGGTGTATGTCCAACAGAGAATGGTCTTTAAGAAATTATGATCACCAGAGAAAATGTTTAGATATTGACTGATAGAAGACAACATATGTAGAGGCTGTGGTAGAAAAAATGGGAGCCTTACTCGTGTCTTCTGGAGCTGTGGGAAGGTTTGTATATTTTGTACTAGAGCCACTGGGATCTTAAAAGTTATTCTGGGTAGAGCTATAGAATTGTCTGAAGAGTTGTCTGAAGATTAGTTTTTAGTACACAAATCATTTTCCTCTGTCCTACCAACCATTTCTAACGCCAAATAGGTAACTATAATTCCTCAAGATTGACCTTTATTAATCAACTCACCAAAGTGGCAGCAATAGACCACATCTCAGCAAAATCACTGATAATGGGACAGATGTGCCCTTAGACCACTTTGACATGGTTGATCATAAGATTCAAGTTAAGTGTCGCCATTCTGCTACATCAAATGCTCAGCCCTCGGCTGTCTTCATTCTTTTGTTTCAGAACACAATCAGGCTTGTCTCCTTCCCTCCTTCTAGCCACTCATTTATGGGTTAACACAGGGCTCTTCACTTTTACCGTTCTTGTTTAAACCTCTATGACCATCCCCTTACATTACTCATTGAGTCTGATGGCTTTTCATTTGTTACCTATGCTGATGACAGTGAACGACTACTTCAGTTCCAGCCCATCTGCTTTCAAAATAGCTTGATATCTCCTCCTAGATGTTCAACTCCCTGAGACATAACTCTGATAAGACTGAAGTCCTGGTCTTTGAAGGCCCTTTTACTTTGTGGTCGCCTCCTCATGTCACCTCCCACTCTATTGCTGTGCTTCTGCCATTGAAACATAGGATTCAATCATGATGACCACCTTTTCTTTTCCCGCAAATCAGCAACATTGTTTCATCTTGCTTTCATCAATTCAGAGTGCTTCATCAGCTGCTTCCTTTCCTCACTTCCCATGAACAAACACCACACACTTGCAAACTCAGATTATTAAAACACTATCTGAGTGTTCCCTATTACTACTCCCCCCCCCTATCTACAACTAACTCAGAATGGGACAGCCCAATTGATTGTCAACAACAGCAAACATCTCCATGTCACACCAATTTGTCACTCCCTCTGATGGGTCCTCACCCGCTTGGGAATTCCTTTGAAAACCCTTTGTATAGCTCACAGTTGCTTTAATAAAACCGGCCCAGCTTCCTTGACATCCATTAAAAAAAAAACAATACACCCCATAACAGTCTCTCCGCTCCTTTAGGCTTTTGATTTTTCAGGTGCCTAGATCAGCCACTCTTGAAATGGATGACATTCTTTCCTGTGCTTTCTATTAAAAGTATGTAACACCACTTTTGTTCTTTCTCAAAACGTCTTTCTGCCACCATCTCAAAACGGATCGCTTCTGTGCTTCCTAGTATTTTCCATTTGACTCTTTCTGTTGTACCCAGCGCTAAAAGTACCTCCTGTGAATGTGTGCTGTACATATTTCTATAAAATACCATATCTCGTCATTTGGTGGAAATAGAGTTTGTCTGTGTGTGCATGTGCTCCTTTGGCGTTTTTACAGTAACTAATGTGAACTGATCTTTTGCCAATGATTATTTAGTTGGCTAATACAGAAGTCACCCATGTTCGAACGCACTACTTTGCCAGAGGCTCCCCCACTTTCTGAATGCCCTCTGCTAAATTACACTTATTGTGTCTGAACACAATAAATATACTGTATTGGTCAATGCAAGTTTCTAACCTCCCTTATAAGGTATAGTGCATTGATCCTTATTGGTATTTTCATGCAGCCACACGATTTATACAATGTTTCCAAAAGTTATTTTCTAGAACATTTATTTTAGAATTTTATATAACTGGAAATGCTCAATAGAAGAGGACATAGTTCAGTTTTTCACCTTTTCTGAAGTACAAGAGGTGGCGGCTCACTTAGGAGCTCTCAATCACAATCCTCACTAATGTCAACAATAACTGATGTAAGTTCTTGTGTAAATAACGGGTGTGATGAAAAGGTATGTGTCCACTTTGGCACCTCAGGGATATCAGAGACTCCACTTCTAATATTCTGGTTAGCTACAATTGGCTCCAAGGAGGCAAGCAGCAGTTAGAGAATAAAGGCAATATTAAAACAGTTGCAGATTCCTACACGACAGTTATGTCGGCTATGTCTGAATTCCATTCATAGCTTAGAAAAAAACTGCCCTTTCACTCCGAACGGTGCAGTCCGTCCTTCCTTCCTGAAAGGCAACCGGATGTTTGATACCGTAGTATCCATTTTGTAGCGATTCGGTGTAGAATTAATTAAAAGCATTGGCGTTCTTTCCAAAGCTCGAGAGACCATTTAAACTATTTCTTGTGCTATCGGAAACGGTGGCTGAAAAATAAAAAGCCATTTGTGAAGCTCGAGTATGTATTAAACAAGACAAGTCTAAGCAGTTAATTTGCACTTGAAAGCAGCCATCTGTAGAAACCAGCTTTGGCTAAGCAGATCCTGTGCGATTGCTACTAATGTGATGTCCCTGTGGACTGCAAACGCCCGCACACAGACATAGTTCATACTGCTGGAAATTAATTAGTTGAGCCGTACTGCTGTCAGACACACAATTCATATAAAAACTGGCCAACTAAGTACCATGCAACAAAAACATCCCAAACCACACGTAACAACGTGCCACGTGGCTGAATCAGACCAAAAAAAAACTGGAAAAAAAGCTTGAGGTCAATAGTATTTCAAACCTGAAAGACGGCCAACATTTTTCAAATTATATTTTACAAAACTCGATTCTGTCTTGGGCAAAGCTTACAGAAGAGGATTTCAATATCCTTGTTTATTGCATTTGTCCGTTATGTTCACATACATACCACCATTTCAAATGTGTCTGAACACACAACTAGCTGATTTCCGCCCTCTTATTAGTAAAATTGGCCCTTGTTTTCGTCTACTTTTACACAGGGTCTTTACTGGGGCCTGGGTCCAAAATACCTTCAGCTATCCCACCTAAAATACCTCCCCTCTCGAGCTCTTCACTCCTCTACCTGGAACTGCCTCAGGGTCAGTCGTTTTTCAGTTGGGGGTAGATCTCGGTCTCCGGCTGGAGCCTCCCTCTGGAACAGCTTCCCTGCCACTCTGAAACTTGAGGAGAACCATCTCTGGTTCCGGAAGCACCTCAAGACCTTCCTCTTTGCTTCTACCTTTGCCCCCCTCTCCTCTGCTGATCTGTTCTCTCTCGGCACTGTGCATTTTGTCACCCTCTGTCCTCCGGACCCAGGTACCTGCTCCCCCTGCCACCCTCCCGCACTGCCTCCAGGCCACCCATTGCACTGGGGTCAGTATTTGTATCCATACAGCCTCCCCCTGTTCTTCCTGCACTTATCAGACCTACCCTGGCTGCTGCCTTAAACCCAGCACTTGCCACTTGCTGGCTGCACTACCACTGTTTGTTGTCTAATATTTATTTACATATCATTATCGGTTTCTCCCTTGCTCCGCACTTTCCACTTCTCCCCCCTTCCATGCACTTTTCCCCCTTTTCCCTTTCCCATGCACTGCACTTGCACGTTCTCAATGCCACTGGGCCTAGTAAGATCGTTGTTTTGTTCTCCCCTGTTCCCCTCCCTTGCCTTCTCGTGCTCTGCAACACTTGTGTACGAGCGCGATAGAAATATAATATCAATTAAATTTAGTTCAATGCAATACTGGTTTT
This sequence comes from Ambystoma mexicanum, assembly GCF_040938575.1. Taxonomy (NCBI): domain Eukaryota; kingdom Metazoa; phylum Chordata; class Amphibia; order Caudata; family Ambystomatidae; genus Ambystoma; species Ambystoma mexicanum. The sequence continues at coordinate 997,245,043 of NC_090931.1, forward strand.
CGTTGCTGACTGCACGACTGTCTAAGTCTTTCTGCTGTGCCATCTAAAAGCCCAACTCTTCTCCTGTGCTTTCAAGTATTCTCTAGCTCTGCCGTAACCATGCTAAACTCTTCTCCTTACTTGTGCCCTCCATTCCCCTGTCCTGCAGCCTTTGCTAGCTATGTTGATTACACCAAGTTATTTTACCCTTTATTATAAAGTAATATCAGTTAAAAGAACCATTCATTTGCACGTGCCCAAAAAATAAATATCCATCTATGTCTTTTTTAAACATCTCCTTCAACCTCTATATAGGTTAAGTTTACAGTGCACGTTTCAGCCTTTATGTGCTGGCTCTGTAGTTTTTGCCCACATTCTGATTTCGTATCTTCTCATAACAAATGCCCATTTTCCTACCAACCCTTCCATATGCATCCATAGTAAGCCATCTAATTTAATTTGTAAAGCCATTATCCTGTTATTATGATCATTACCAAGATGTGGCTATGTATAGTTTCTCCCTAGCTGGCCATGGCGGACTATGGATTGTCCTTTAACAGGGGTAATGGAATTTCCAGTAGCAGAATCAATGCATTAGCATTGCATTACGACAACAATTTGGGAAATGCTGTTCCATTTATTCGGCAGGCACTAAATGTTTGGCTGGAATGCAGAGCATCCTGACCAATGTTGTTGCATGAATTAATCTGATCCATGATTTGTCGAAACTTTAGCATGCCCTAATTGACCGGCCCCATCCCAATAGAAGAATGGCTGCTATTTTGTCAATCAGCGATCGGGGATGGGGACAGATCCAATTGTGTACTGCTGGCGGAACGTCTGTGCGATAGACTGCCTGTACCTTTCTCCATTGCTCTCTATGATGCTTAAGCTGGGATTTTCGTCTAGCATGCAACCAAGCCATGAAATCATACAATGATCTGGTATTGTTAGACAAATTATTATGTTGACAAATCCTAAGTGATAACTCTGAATTGGTTGGCTACTGGAACAATCGTCATCTCAAAAGCTGCAAAGCCCCTCACCCGTCAAAACGTAAAGAAATTAGATCAAACCTGCAGTTGGAGATTTCCCCTGCGTAAGTTGTGACGGAGCTGTCCTAAATTGCTCCTCAGTCACTGGCTCACAAAGTGCACCCAAAAGTCATCCGAGACTACTGGAAAAAATGATTCTTTTTGTTGGCTTTTAACTCTTTTAATTAGGTGCATCAGCACCTACCACATATTTTAAAAATCCTTTCACATTTCTTAAGAACTTCCTCACATTCACGATGTTTAAATTATTAAAATGCAAAGATTCTACTCTTTAGTCTCTAAGAAAATTTTTAAGCATTTTACCGTTTGTTGCTCACTCCAAACATTTTAATGCAGTATTGCAAATTGCCTCTTTTGAGTAGCATCTATTATATTTAAACGTATGCTTCTTAGGTTGATGAATTTATTTTTTAGATTTACTGGATAGGTTTTCTACAGCCAACATCTTCAATCCTTTTGCTATTTTCTCGGATTTTGTCACTTTCTTTTCCTTTTAGTAGCAATAAAGTCTCCTATTACGAAAGCACGAATGAAACATACCAAGCTTTAAAGTTCACAAAGACAAATTCTTAATAAAACTATTTAAATGTTAACGCACATGTAGTAGATACTTCAACATTTGAGTGTCAAAACCACATATCCTGCGAATTTTCTTTTAATATGGACTCGAGTTTAATCAACATTGATTGCAGCATAATCCAACAACATAATCTGTCTAAAGTATGGTTATACGATAACTTCTACAGTCGTGCTGTTAACAGAAATAGTCAGATTTATTTGCCTGTGGATGGTGTAGTGGGCAAGATCTTTTAAATCCGATTCTCCAGGCTCAGGATATTAAGCATGTAAGTTGTCTGCAGTCTAGTGAAAGTAGGGTGCAGCATCAGTCTGGATGAAAGATGAGCGATACTGGGTGCCCAATAGCATATGGAAGATGGACGGCCGGTGAGGAGGAGAGACAACAACACTTGTCCATTTCGGGGGAGGCGCATGCATGGGTATGTATGCAGCTACAGAAGGGTATGCATATCTAGTGCCTGTTTCTGCTTCAGGCATGCGCTTGGTAATGCGGGTGAGACAATGTATTTGTGCACTATTACTGATGTGTTACTTTGAAGGCCCAAATATGGGGTGCATTGTGGAGTGTAAACCCAATAATTGCTGCCGCTAAAACCCTTTTTAATGAAGACTTATTTCAATTAGACTTTAAAATACCGTTTCAAGTTTGCGGTCAAACAGGGAAGGTTTGGCAGTTAACTAAGTAATCATCCATGATGACACGATTGGTTCAAGGCAACCTAATAAAATTTCTCTCATGTTGATGTTTAGTTGTAGGTCAGACACAGTTGGTGACCTATTGTTTTAATCTTCAAAGATGTGCCACGTGGCTTCCAAAGCCCCAGAGTTGGATCCTTCCAACCACTGTTAGTAGCCTGCTGGAATTTGCTGACTAGCATATACAGTGGCCCATCAGCTTCTGTGTACCTCATAACCTGACAGATCATTTTAGCAGCAGAGCAATTTCTAAACATTACTTGGCAGTTAGACACGTGGTTGCAAAGTTATAAGCAGTTATATGTTGGAAACCACTATTTAACCTAACTAAAGAGTCCCCATTCTCTAATATATGTATTTAGTATAAGTGGCCTAGCACACTATGGTGTGCGTAAGTACTACAAGTTGTGACGCTAGTGAGTATGCAGATAAAACAAATGTTTAGCATGCAGTGTAAAAAGGAGAGGACTCTTAGCACAATGATGTTCAACTATTCATTACATGTTGCCAACATGCAAACATTTAACAAACATAAAATGCTCAGTATTTCTGTGCAATTTGAATTTTAGGTGTAGTTGTCAACATAAATCTGTTATGCGAGACATAAAACTAAGACCCCCCCTTTAGTGTAGCACGTAAAGGTATGAATTATTGATCAAGAGCAACAAGAGAGACTCAATCTTCAAATCACCACGCCTCTTAATAAAGCATATACACCAGCAATCAAAAGAGCATAATTTCCAAGCCTCTAATGTGAAGCAGTGAAAACCAATACTTGTTTGGCGTGGTTCTTTTTATAGGTAGGTATATTTCTTTTTAATTCGAGACAAAACAATGTGAAATCTGTTCATAAATTTCAAACAAAGAAGGACCTATACAATAATTGTACACGCCAATTTAAATACAAAAACAATTATTAAAAACAGGTGAGCATGTTCTCTGGGATATATTTAAATTAGCCGTGCCATATTCTGTCAGTGCGATGGGCTGGAGAGGAGGAGAAGGCAGAAAGGGAGGGGGAGGAGGGTAACACCATTGTTAAACATACAAGTGAGTGGATGCCTTTAACGCTGACAGTCTTTGGATTCAGTAAGCTGTCATATGCTAGTGACAGAAAGTGCTGTATGTTAATCATTTTCCCAAGAGTGAAAAAAGACCGTACAGCTGCGCTTTGCTGTCCTTGACTATAATAAGGGGAGGCCGGATTCTTTTTCTCTGCGTAACACCGCTCTTCCACGAAAAAAGTGACATGTCAAGACTCTCACCTTACAGGCATTTTCAGTGCCCTCTTCTTTAAAATCGTCATATTTCATGACCTCTGCCATAATGAAGCCCTTCTCAAAATCGGTGTGGATCTTCCCAGCAGCCTGAGGTGCCTTTGTACCTTTCTGCCAAATAATAAATAAGAGACATGGTAAATATATTTTTAAGAAGTATTACATTACACATCGTTCCTTTACTGACTCTATCCCATGTGGCCTCTGGATTTTTGTTCCGTACCAGGCAACACAATAGCCTCAAAATCAGCAAGGTACCAACCCCCGCTAATTGTGCTCAGAGCAGATAAAACAAGGGAGCGGACAGGATCAGAAGAACACACTCCATTTCTGTGCAGTGAGACTCTAGAACGTATTGATTTTAGACCCAGACAAATGCTCTCGTGTCACGTTCAATCCTACGCTCAGAACAAGGAAGGAGCCCAAATAACTAAGCACACACAAAAACAAAATCATGGTTTCAAAAAATTACAATATATAAAAGGCACTATATAAAAGGCACTCAAAAGTGCATCGCATGCATTGCTTTAATAGGCACGCCTTTTAAAGTAACAAAACTCGTCTCGACAATAGTTACAATTTACATCTAAGGCATACCCTGTTCTTTCAGAACAACGCAGTTTCAAGAAGCTGCTGTAAGCTTATATACATACTAGAAGCAGTTCTACTGCCTACAATTTTCTACGAACTCCCCACATGCAGGCGCCAAACATGGATCTCCAAATCCACTGGGGTCTAGATCGCGGGACACACAAAAGGAGCTGGCAATGAGCCGTGTCTGACGGTCCTTTAATAAATACGACCATTCACGAAGCAGAATTCGAGTTTATGTAGGAGAAGAAAAATCGTGAGTATGGTAATTGCCAGTATATACATTGGATGCACACACAGAAACGTAGGACGACATTTGAGGGATAATGGTGACCTGAAGCCTGCCTAATAATGCATGTTGAAGTGCTTAGGAGTCTGACAATATAAAGCACAGTTATTACAATAAAAGATGTATTGGCTTAATGCTGCGACTCACTGATGCTTACCTGGCTAAATATCTTTTGCACATTAGATGAAGCATAGTTACAATCAGTCTTAAGATTAACCAGCTTTCATGCTTCTTAGTAAAGGGTAAGTCATCATTCATAGACGACTTGGTGAGATGCATGGCAAAGATGCCCTTTCCCTACTGAAATGCACTGCTACATTTTTAAAGATGTATTATGCTTTATCCCATTTGCCTTTGACCTTAGAAAAGAGGCAAATACTATGTTTTCAGGATTAAACGTAGTTTAGTCATTGGAAACAAAGGCTATATTTTTCTTCACGTTAAAAATCTGAATTACGCAATAGCCAATTGATTTAGGTTATAGAAAAACAAACTTTTGAAATGAATGGTATTTTATTGTTCTGAAAATAAACTCTTTAATTATAAACTTCA